>NC_092042.1:51820512-53054071 GCF_003086295.3 Arachis hypogaea | reverse complement strand
AACTAGATTATACTAAAAACATACTAAAAACAATGCCAAAAAGCGTATAAATTATCCGCTCATCAGAAGTCCTAACCAACCCCATGCAACAAGTTGGAATCTTAATGGTTCAAGAGTTCTATGCCAATGCATGGATCACTAGGAACCATGATCAAAGTATGAACCCGAGTCCAAAGAATTATCTCACAATGGTTCGGGGGAAATACTTAGATTTTAGTCCGGAAAATATGAGGTTGGCATTCCACTTGCCCATGATGCAAGAAGATGAACGCCCCTACACTAGAAGGGTCAACTTTAATCAAAGGTTGGACCAAGTCCTTATGGACATATGTGTTGAAGGAGCTCAATGGAAGAGAGACTCCAAAGGCAAGCCAGTTCAACTAAGAAGACTGGACCTCAAGCCTGTGACTAGAGGATGGTTGGAGTTCATTCAAACGCTCCGTCATTCCCACTAGCAACCGATCTAAAGTTACTGTGGATCGGGCCATCATGATTCATAGCATCATGATTGGAGAGGAAGTAGAAGTTCATGAGGTCATCTCCAATGAAATCTACAAAATAGTCGACAAACCCTCCACCATGGCAAGGCTAGCTTTTCCTCACCTTATTTTCCATCTATGTTACTCAGCTGGAGTTATCATAGAAGGAGACATCTCCATTGAAGAGGATAAGCCCATCACCAAGAAGAGGATGGAGCAAGCAAGAGAGACCTTTCACGGTTCTCAAGAGATGCATGAGGAAGCTCATCATCAAGAAATCCCTGAGATGCCTCAAGGGATGCACTTTCCTTCCAACAACTATTGGAAACAACTCAACACTTCCTTAGAAGATTTGAGCTACAATGTGGAACAACTAAGGGTGGAACATCATGAACACTCCATCATTCTCCATGAAATAAGAGAAGTTCAAAGAGCAATGAGGGAGGAGCAACAAAGGCAAGGAAGGGACATAGAAGAGCTTAAGGACATTGTTGGTCCTTCAAGAAGAAGACGCCACTAAGGTGGATTCATTCCTTGTTCTTATTTCTTTCTGCTTTTCGGTTTTTATGTTGTGTTTATCTATGTTTTGTGTCTCTACTTCATGATCATTAGTAGTTAGTAACTATGTCTTAAAGCTATGAATAAATTCCATTAATCTTTCACCTCTCTTAAATGAAATATGTTTTAATTCAAAAGAATAAGAAGTACATGAATTTCGAATTTATCCTTGAATTTAATTTAATTATATTGATGTGGTGACAATACTTTTTGTTTTCTGAATGAATGCTTTAACAGTGCATATTTTTTGATCTTGTTGTTTATGAATGTTAAAACTGTTGGCTCTTGAAAGAATGACGAACAAAGAGAAATGTTATTGATGATCTGAAAAATCAATGAAATTGATTCTTGAAGCAAGAAAAAGCAGTGAAAAGTAAAAAGCTTGCGAAAAAAAAGAAAAAGAAAAAAAATGGCGAAAAAAATTAGAAAGAAAAAGAAAAAGCAAGCATAAAAAGCCAATAGCCCTTAAAACCAAAAGGCAAGGGTAAAAAAGGATCCAAGGCTTTGAGCATCAATGGATAGGAGGGCCCAAGGAAATAAAATCCAGGCCTAAGCGGCTAAACCAAGCTGTCCCTAACCATGTGCTTGTGTCATGAAGGTCCAAGTGAAAAGCTTGAGACTGAGTGGTTAAAGTCGTGATCCAAAACAAAAAGAGTGTGCTTAAGAGCTCTGGACACCTCTAACTGGGGACTCTAGCAAAGCTGAGTCACAATCTGAAAAGGTTCACCCAGTTATGTGTCTGTGGCATTTGTGTATCCAGTGGTAATACTGGAAAACAAAATGCTTAGGGCCACGACCAAGACTCATAAGTAGCTGTGTTCAAGAATCAACATGCTTAACTAGGAAAGTCAATAACACTATCCAAAATTCTAAGTTCCTAGAGAAGCCAATCATTCTAAACTTCAAAGGAAAAAGTGAGATGCCAAAACTGTTCAGAAGCAAAAAGCTACAAGTCCCGCTCATCTAATTAGAATTAATATTCATTGATATTTTGAAATTTATAGTATATTCTCTTCTTTTTATCCTAATTGATTTTCAGTTGCTTGGGGACAAGAAACAATTTAAGTTTGGTGTTGTGATGAGCGGATAATTTATACGCTTTTTGGCATTGTTTTTAGGTAGTTTTTAGTAAGTTCAAGCTACTTTTAGGGATGTTTTCATTAGTTTTTATGTTAAATTCACATTTCTGGACTTTACTATGAGTTTGTGTGTTTTTCTATGATTTCAGGTAATTTCTAGCTAAAATTGAGGGACTTGAGCAAAACTCTGAAAAAGGCTGACAAAAGGACTGCTGATGCTGTTGGAATCTGACCTCCCTGCACTCAAAATGGATTTTTTGGAGCTACAGAACTCCAATTGGCGCGCTCTTAACGGAGTTGGAAATTAGACATCCAGAGCTTTCTAAAAATATATAATAGTCCATACTTTATTTGGAAATTGATGACGTAACTTGGCGTTGAACGCCAAGTACATGCTGCTGTCTGGAGTTAAACGCCAGAAACACGTCATGATCCGGAGTTGAACGCCCAAAACACGCTATAACTTGGAGTTCAACTCCAAGAAAAGCCTCAGCTCGTGGATAGATCAAGCTCAGCCCAAGCATACACTAAGTGGGCCCCGGAAGTGGATTTATGCGTCAATTACTTACTCATGTAAACCCTAGTAGCTAGTCTAGTATAAATAGGATAAGTTACTATTGTATTAGAAATCTTTTGACAGTTTAATCTTTTGACTGTTCTAGTCTTTGATCATTCGGTCTTTTGATCATTCAGGGGGCTGGCCATTCGGCCATGCCTGAACCTTTCACTTATGTATTTTCAACAGTGGAGTTTCTGCACACCATAGATTAAGGGTGTGGAGCTCTGCTGTACCTCAAGTTTCAATACAATTACTATTACTTTCTATTCAATTCTCTTTTATTCTTATTCCAAGATATACGTTGCACAACACTTTGGTGAATGTGATGATCCGTGACACTCATCATCATTCTCACCTATGAACGTGTGTGACTGACAACCACTTCCGTTCTACTCTAGGCCGGGCGCATATCTATTAGATTCCCCAACAGAATCTTTGTGGTATAAGCTAGATAGATGGCGGCATTCATGGGGATCCGGAAAGTCTAACCTTGTCTGTGGTATTCCGAGTAGGATCCCGGAAATCCGGAAAGTCTAACCTTGTCCGTGGCATTCCGAGTAGGATTCCGGTATTGAATGACTGTGACGAGCTTCAAACTCCTGAAGGCTGGGCGTGATGACAAACGCAAAAGAATCAATGGATTCTACTCCAACCTGATTGAGAACCGACAGATGATTAGCCGTGCTGTGACAGAGCATTTGGACCATTTTCACTGAGAGGATGGGATGTAGCTATCAACAAGGGTGATGCCTCCAGATGATTAGCCGTGCAGTGACAGCGCATAGGACCATTTTCCCGAGAGGATTAAAAGTAGCCACTGATGATGGTGATGCCCTACATACAGCTTGCCATGAAAAGGAGTAAGAATGATTGGATGAATGTAATAAAAAAGTAGAGATTCGAGAGGAGCACAGCATCTCCATACACCTATCTGAAATTCCCACTATTGATTTACATAAGTATTTCTATCCCTTTTTATTTTCTATTTATTATTAATTTTCGAAACCCATAACCATTTAATCTGCCTAACTGAGATTTACAAGGTGACCATAGCTTGCTTCATACCAACAATCTCTGTGGGATCGACCCTTACTCACGTAAGGTATTACTTGGATGACCCAGTACACTTGCTGGTTAAGTTGAACGGAGTTGTGTCCACACATAAGTGCCATAATAATGATTCCATACAAAAACAAAGAATACTACGTTGATGTGATCACAATTTCGTCCACCATCCGACATTTATCTCGAGAATAGAATGCTCGAGCTGACGTACTTTCAAAACTAGCCAACACCAAACCAGGGGGCAATAATCGAAGTCTCATCCAAGACACACCGCAAAATCCATCAACCTCGGAGGAAGAAAAGGTTATAACCATATTAGGTTAGGGTCGTTCCCCCGAAGTCAAGGAAGGAAAATAAACCCTCTCCTCAAGGTCCGGCGACACCAACTCATAATTCTTCTCCTTATCCCTATCCCTACAAATTCTATGGAACCTCCTAAGTTGCACACAGTACTTAGGGTTAGCCACAGTAACACATTAAAACTATGGAATTTAGCCAGTGAGACATGCCGTCCGGGATTTTAGTAGACATCTCTGCAATATTTTTGCGGGAAGACATAGGTCAAATAGTCCTACAGTATGAAAAAGAAAAATGGGGTACTACCAAACAACTCGAGAAAATAAGGAAATAACTCGGACAATAACAGCAAAACATCAAGTGTCGGATACAGTAGTAAAAGGGAAACCCCAAGACTCACACGAAAGTCCAGGGGCACCCTTTGGAGGCAACAACAGGGCAAGAACATAGAGAAGAAAAGTCGACAATCTATACCCAAACAGTCCGAACACCTCTCAAACAAAAGGTCAAAACAAAAGGTAGAACTTTTGTACAAAGGGAGTCATGCAACGATGAAAAGAAACAAGAACAGCAACAAAATCCTAAAGCAATGCACACATTCTTCTCAAAGGCGAACGACAAAAGAAAAGTCTCAACGAACGATTAAAGATGCAAACTTTTTGCAGAAAGAACCAAAGTTCTTCAGAGCAAAAACCCAAATACAAAGTCAAAGCTTTACGTCAAAAGCATGCACAGTTGTCGAAAATAAAAAAATATAGAGAAAAGAACGACTAACCTGCACAAAATAAGATGAGAAATGGCTCAAATAAAGAACAATGAAGATAACGACTCCCAAAACTCAAAAGGAAGAGCTCGACCTACTTCCAGAAGTCCGAGAAAAAGCTCGGATTAGAAAGGAAGCACTAAAGCGTCGAATGGACCTAAGATCGGTTAGGAGAAGGGAAGCTAGCAGCCACCTGGAAAGGACCATACCAAGTTGTTCAGAGGTACTGGGGAAAGGTCACCACAAAGTGTCCGACCTCGAGGGGCGAGAGCTACCAAGGTCATGGCATGCCTGCAATCTAAGAAAGGCGCCAGGCCGAGATCTAAAAGATTGCCCGACCTAGAAGGGTAAGCACTAACATATACACACTCTTATTCGTGTCTTCATTTTATTGTTTAAAAGTCTGCAGATTCCCTAAAAAGGTTTCCTACCAAGACGCCCGATTACGACAGGTCAGCAAGGTGAAAACCAAATTCACCGCCCGATCACGACAAGGTCGGCAAGATGAAAACTAAATTCATTGCTTGATCACGATGAAAACCGAATTTATCGTCCAATTTCAACAAAGATTAGCAAAGTGAAAACCAAATTCACTGCCCGATCAAGACAAAGCTATAAGTTGGCATGGTGAAAATGAAATTCACCGCCCGATCACGACAAGGTCGACAAAAAGTTATGAAAAGTAATCCATAGCTGAGGCCTAGCCAGCCCTGACTAAAAATGGATTACTAGAAATAACTTAGGATGGACCGACGCAAAGAAGTCAGACCAATCAACCAAAGCGATGAAAAGTTATAAAAAGTAATCCATAAAAAGAGGCCTGACGAGGTCTGAGAAAAAATGGATTGCTAAAAATAACTTAGAACAAACCAACATGAAGAAGTCGGACCAGACTGATCAAAAGCTACAAAGTTATAAAAAGTATTCCATAGTTGAGGCTTGGCCAGCCTTAACTAGAAATGAATTACTAAAAATAAATCGAGGAAGGATCGACAAGAGAAGTTGGACCAACGAAAGGCGTGCGCTAGAAGGGATACAGTTCTACCCAAAAAGCCACGACTCCACGACAAGGCTATCAAAATTGTTCAGACTAACTAAAAAGGGTTCTACGAGAACACTAAAAAGTTATCGGACAAATTAGCCCCAAGGATCACCTCGACAAACAAAAAGAGGTCGGACAACAAAAGTACCAACACTCTACAAAAGATCCACAAAAGGGACAAAGACATCTCGCAACGGCTAGAGAAAGGCCAAGAATGCTTTTCTGAAAGGTACGAAGTCTTGAAAAAAAGATACTACTTAAAAGGCAAAAGCAAAAATCAAAACGGTGCTAAAAAGTCATCCAAACAAACTATAAAAATGTTTCCCATCGGAACACTACCTAAAAAAGTTGTTGGATTATGACTAAAAAGCCCGAGCAGTGAAGACAAACAAAGTCGGAGGAAGGCTGAAAAGTCCTCTCAACAAACTAAAAAAGGGCAAGACCAGATTTGCACAAGGAAAATCTACTCAAGAATCGACCAAAGTCAGGATGCTTGAGCACGACTTCCTCAAAGAGATCGAAGCTCTGAAAGCACGATCTCACGGAAAGGTCCAAACTCAAGCAGGGGCACTGTTCATGCATCGGTTCGAGCTATAAAGGATCGGGTTGGCCGACCTCTTAGAAGATTGGCCCATGGCCAACCTCTTAGAAGGTCGGCCCATGACTGACCTCTTGGAAGGTTGGACCATTACCAACCTCTTCATAAAGAGCTCGGTCAAATCGCCATAAGAGGCCCAAGCAGGCCCAAACGAAGGGACACAGCCCAAATCTAAAGGTGGCAAAGCCTAAAGAAAGATAAGGTGGTTCCTCTTAAAGATAAGATGACTTCACTCAAAGATAAGATAAGATAATTATCTTATCTCTCGAAAGGTCACTCCACACCATTATAAATACACTTAAGCACCTAGGTATAACTCATACTTTGATTCTACACAAAAACCTGCCTAAAGCACTTACTAACTTAAGCATCAGAGTCTCTTGCAGGTACCACCACCCTCCGGTGACGAAGGATCAGCAGCTCCACCAGATCCAACAAGTCGGACACGATAGCCCCAGCCACCAGCTCTAAATAGGTCAAACACAGCAGCACCGACCACCACCGCAGATCTTGTCCGAGATCAACCTACAGTTTCAGGTAACCCTCGGAACAATATCTTTATTATAATTATACTATAATTAGTATTTAAGTAATAATACATAATTATACTAATTTAGAAAAATATCTTTATTTTTAGAAAGTACTATTTTCATGTAATGAAAACACTATTCTATCTTCTAAAATTATTTAAAAATATCTTTATTATAATATATTACAATTAGTGTAAAACTCGGTCTAAATGTAATTAATTTGATAATTTAAATATGATATTTGGATTCAGTAAATTTTTCTGAGTCGGAAAACATAGTTTTCTGCGTAAAAACGTGCAGTAGAATTTTGACCGGTAATATCGGCTAAGATCTGTCTGGTACTGCAGCTGAGAAAATTAGTTATAAGTGAATAAGCCTAAGAAATTCGGATTTATGATTAGGATGGGTAGAAATATTTAAACTGCGATTTAAAGCTCTAATCTTAAAGGTTTTGGCCCAAAATTGGGCCAACAGACAAAAATAAGTGAACCGGGCCTAAGTGGGCTGGTGCACGAAATTGTGATCTTAATTGCGCTAACAACTTGGTACGCACAATTGTAATATCACTCTTTTTCACAACTTCGTACAACTAACCAGCAAGTGCACTGGGTCGTCTAAGTAATAAACCTTACGTGAGTAAGGGTCGATCCCACGGAGATTGTTGGCTTGAAGCAAGCTATGGTCACCTTGTAAATCTCAGTCAGGCGGATTCAAATGGTTATAGAGTTTTAATAATTAAAAGATAAATAAAACGTAAAATAAAGATAGAGATACTTATGTAAATCATTGGTGGGAATTTCAGATAAGTGTATGGAGATGCTTTATCCCTCTTGAATATCTGTTTTCCTACTGCCTTCATCCAATCCTTCATACTCCTTTCCATGGCAAGCTGTATGTAGGGGGATCACCATTGTCAATGGCTACCGTCCATCCTCTCAGTGAAAATGGTCCAGCTACGGGTTACGTAGGGCTAATCATCTGTCGGTTCTCGATCGTGTAGGAATAGGATTTACTATCTTTTTGCGTCTGTCACCACGCCCTACAGTCGCGAGTTTGAAGCTCGTCACAGCCATCCCATCCCAGATCCTACTCGGAATACCACAGACAAGGTTTAGACTTTCCGGATCTCAAGAATGCTGCCAATTGATTCTAGCTTATACCATGAAGACTCTGATCGCAAGGAATTGAAGGCTCTGTTGTCAGGAGAGGCAATCAAACGCATGGATCAGGAATCCAAGAGATACACATTCAAGCTTGTTTTCATGTAGAACGGAAGTGGTTATCAATCACGCGTTCATGAGTGAGAATGGTGATGAGTGTCACATAATCATCACATTCGTCATGTTCTTGTGTGCGAATGAATATCTTAGAATAAGAATAAGCATGAATTGAATAGAAGAACAATAGTACTTTGCATTAATACTCGAGGAACAGCAGAGCTCCACACCTTAATCTATGGTGTGTAGAAACTCCACTGTTGAAAATACATAAGAACAAGGTCCAGGCATGGCCGAGAGGCCAGCCTCCAAAACGTGATCAAAGGATCAAAAGATAATCCAAAGATATGAGTACATTAGTAAAAAGTTCTATTTATACTAAACTAGTTACTAGGGTTACATAAATGAGTAAATGATGCAGAAATTCACTTCCAGGCCCACTTGGTGTGTGCTTGGGCTGAGCATTGAAGCTTTCACATGTAGAGGTCTTCCTTGGAGTTGAACGCTAGTTTGTAACTTGTTTCTGGCGTTTGACTCTGCTTTGCAACTTGTTTCTGGCGTTTAACGCCAGAATAGGGCAAAAATCTGGCATTAAATGCCAGTTTGCGTTGTCTAAACTTGGGCAAAGTATGAACTATTATATATTTCTAGAAATCCCTGGATGTCTACTTTTCAACGCAATTGAGAGTGTGCCATTTGGACTTCTGTAGCTCCAAAAATTCCATTTTGAGTGCAGGGAGGTCAGAATCCAACAGCATCAACAGTCCTTTGTCAACCTCTGAATCAAATTTTTGCTCAGGTCCTTCAATTTCAGCCTGAAAATACCTGAAATCACAGAAAAACGTACAAACTCATAGTAAAGTCCAAAAATGTGAATTTTGCTTAAAAACTAATAAAAATATACTAAAAACTAACTAAATCATACTAGAAACTATGTAAAAACAATGCCAAAAAGTGTATAAATTATCCGCTCATCACAACACCAAACTTAAATTGTTGCTTGTCCCCAAGCAACTAAAAACAAAATAGGATAACAAGAAGAGAATATACAATGAATCTCACTATATCAATGAAACTTAGTCCCAATTAGATGAGCGTGGCTAGTAGCTTTTTGCTTCTGAACAGTTTTGGCATCTCACTTTATCCTTTGAAATTTAGAATGATTGGCATCTATAGGAACTCAAAATTTTAGATAGTGTTATTGATTCTTCTAGTTAAGTATGTTGATTCTTGAACACAGCTACTTTATGAGTCTTGGCCGTGGCCCTAAGCACTTTGTTTTTCAGTATTACCACCGGATACATAAATGCCACAGACACATAACTGGGTGAACCTTTTCAGATTGTGACTCAGCTTTGCTAAAGTTCCCAATTAGAGGTGTCCAGAGTTCTTAAGCACACTCTTTTTGCTTTGGATCACGAATTTAACCACTCAATCTCAAGCTTTTCACTTGGACATTCATGACACAAGCACATGGTTAGGGACAACTTGATTTAGCTGCTTAGGCCTGTATTTTATTTCCTTGGGCCCTCCTATCCATTAATGCTCAAAGCCTTGGATCCTTTTTACCCTTGCCTTTTGGTTTAAAGGGCTATTGGCTTTTTCTGCTTGCTTTTTCTTTTCTTTTCCTTCTCTCTTTTTTTTCGCCCCTTTTTTTTCACTGCTTTTTCTTGCTTCAAGAATCAATTTCATGATTTTTCAGATTATCAATAACATTTCTCTTTATTCATCATTCTTTCAAGAGCCAATAATTTTAACATTCATAAATTTCACTATAAAAAATATGCATTGTTCAAGCATTCATTTAGAAAATAAAAAGTATTGCCACCGCATCAAAATAATTAAACTAATTTCAAGATAAAATTTGAAATCCAAGTACTTCTTGTTCTTTTGTAATTAAGCACATTTTTCATTTAAGAGAGGTGAAGGATTCATGGAATTATTCATAGCTTTAAGACATAGACACTTGACACTAGTGATCATGTAATAAAGACACAAAACATAGCCAAACATGGAGCTCAAAAACCGAAAATAGAAAATAAATAGATAAGGAGATTAAGGAATGAGTCCACCTTAGTGTGGGTGGTGTCTTCCTCTTGAAGAACCAATGGAACGCCTAAGCTCCTCTATGTCTCTTCCTTGCCTTTGTTGCTCCTCTCTCATAGCTCTTTGATCTTCTCTAATCTCATGGAGAATGATGGAGTGCTCTTGGTGCTCCACCCTTAGTTGGTCCATGTTGTAACTCAAGCTTTCCAAAGAGGTGTTGAGTTGCTCTCAATAGTTGTGTGGAGGAAATTGCATCCCTTGAGGCATCTCTGGGATTTCTTGATGACGATCCTCCTCATTCTCTTGTTGAGGTCCATGAATGAGCTCTCTTGTTTGCTCCATCCTTTTCTTAGTGATGGGCTTGTCCTCTTCAATGAGGATGTCTCCTTCTATGTCAATCCCAGCCAAATTGCATAGATGACAAATGAGATGAGGAAAGGCTAACCTTGCCAAGGTGGATGACTTGTCAGCCACCTTGTAGAGTTCTAGAGATATGATCTCATGAACTTCCACTTTCTCCCCAATCATGATACTATGGATCATGATGGCCCAATCCACAGTCACTTCAAATCGGTTGCTAGTGGGAATGATGGAGCGTTGGATGAACTCCAACCATCCTCTAGCTACATGCTTAAGGTCTGGTCTTCTCAATTGAACCGGATTGCCACTTGAGTCTCTTTTCCATTGAGCTCCTTCCACACATATGTCCATGAGGACTTGGTCCAACCTTTGATCAAAGTTGACCCTTCTAGTGTAGGGGTGTGCGTTTTCTTGCATAATTGGCAAGTGGAACGCCAACCTTACATTTTCCGGACTGAAATCTAAGTATTTCCCCCAAACCATTGTAAGCCAATTCTTTGGATTCGGGTTCATATTTTGATCATGGTTCCTAGTGATCCATGCATTGGCATAGAACTCTTGAACCATTAAGATTTCGACTTGTTGAATAGGGTTGGTAAGAACTTCCCAACCTCTTCTTCGGATTTCATGTAGGATCTCCGGATACTCATTTTTCTTGAGCATGAAAGGGACCTCAGGGATCACCTTCTTCTTAGCCACAACTTCATAGAAGTGATCTTAATGGACCTTTGAGATGAATCTCTCCATCTCCCATGACTCAGAGGTGGAAGCTTTTGCCTTCCCTTTCCTCTTTCTAGAGGTTTTTTCGGCCTTAGGTGCCATAAATGGTTATGGAAAAATAAAAATCAATGCTTTTACCACACCAAACTTAAAAGGTTTGCTCGTCCTCGAGCAAAAAAAGAAAGAAAGAAGGGGAAGAAGAAGAAAATAGAAGAGATGGAGGGAGATATGTGATTCGGCCAAGAGGGGGTAAAGGTGTTTGTGTTGTGTGAATATGAAGGAGTAGTGAGGGATTTATATAGGGGTGAGGGTAGGGTTGGGTTTCGGTCATTAGGGTTGGATTTGGGAGGGAAAAGTGTTTGAATTTTTAAAGTGAGGTAGGTGGGTTTTTTTTGGGAAGAAATATGGAGGTGATTGGTGAAGAGAATATAGGGAAGAGGATATGATTTGATTGGTGAGTAAGAGAGAGAGGGGTAGGGTTGGTGGGGATCCTGTGGGGTCCACAGATTCTGAGGGGTCAATGATGTATCATCCGTGTTCCTATTAGGCGTACAAAACCCCCTTGCTGTGTAATCCTGGTGTTTAACGCCAGATTGCTGCTTATTTCTGGCGTTAAACGCCAGCTTTTATTCCTTTCCTAGCGTTAAACGCCAGGTTGCAACCTATTTCTGGCGTTTAACGCCAGATTGTAGCTTCTTTCTGGCGTTTAACGCCAGTTTGGTGCTTCTTTCTGGCGTTTAACGCCCAGAAAGGTGCCAGACTGGGCGTTAAACGCCCATTCTACTACCCTTACTGGCGTTTAAACGCCAGTAAGTTTTTCCTCCAGGGTGTGCTATTTTTAATGTTGTTTTTAATTTTTCTTTAATTTTTGCAATTATTTTTGTGACTCCACATGATCATCAACCTAAAAAAAAAGAAAATAACATGAAATAACATAGATAAATAAAAATTGGGTTGCCTCTCAATAAGTGCTTCTTTAATGTCAATAGCTTGATAGTGGGCTCTCATGGAGCCTCACAGATATTCAGAGCATTGTTGGGACCTCCCAACACCAAACTTAGAGTTTGAATGTGGGGGTTCAACACCAAACTTAGAGTTTGGTTGTGGCCTCCCAACACCAAACTTAGAGTTTGGCTGTGGGGGCTTTGTTTGACTCTGTAGTGAGAGAAGCTATTCTTGCTTCCTCTCCATGGTTACAGAGGGAGATCCTTGAGTTTTAAACACTAGGTAGTCCTCATTTAGTTGAAGGACCAACTCTCCTCTGTCCACATCAATCACAGCTTTTGCTGTGGCTAGGAAGGGTCTTCCAAGGATGATGGATTCATCCTCATCCTTCCCAGTGTCTAGGATTATGAAATCAGCAGGGATGTAAAGGCCTTTGACCTTTACTAGCACGTCCTCTACCTGTCCATAAGCCTTTTTCATGGATTTGTCTGCCATCTCTAATGAGAATGTGGCAGCCTGTACCTCAAAGATGCACAATTTCTCCATTATAGAGAGTGGCATTAAGTTTATGCCTGACCCCAGGTCACATAGAGCCTTCTCAAAGGTCATGGTGCCTATGGTACAGGGAATTAGAAATTTACCAGGATCCTGTTTCTTTTGAGGTAAAGTGTGCTGAACCCAGGTATTCAGTTCATTAATGAGCAATGGAGGCTCATCCTCCCAAGTCTCATTACCAAATAGCTTGGTATTCAGCTTCATGATTGCTCTTAAATACTGGGCAACTTGCCCTTCAACAATGTCTTCATCCTCGTCAGAAGATGAATAGTCATCAGAGCCCATGAATGGTAAAAGGAGGTTCAATAGAATCTCTATGGTCTCTAGGTGAGCCTCAGATTTCTTAGGTTCCTCAATTGGGAACTCCTTTTTGTTTAGAGGACGTCCCAAGAGGTCTTCCTCACTAAGATTCACGTCCTCCTCTTCCTCTGTGCATTCGGCCATACTAAGTAAGGTTATGGCCTTGCACTCTCTTTTGGGATTCTCTTCTGTATTGCTTGGGAGAGTACTAGGAGGAGTTTCAATGACTGTTTTACTCAGCTGGCCCACTTGTGCCTCCAAATTTCTAATGGAGGAACTTGTTTCATTCATGAAACTTAGAGTGGCCTTAGATAGATCAGAGACTATGTTTGCTAAGCTAGAAGGACTCTGCTCAGAATTCTCTGTCTGTTGCTGAGAGGATGATGGAAAAGGCTTGCTATTGCTAAACCTATTTCTTCCACCATTATTAAAGCCTTGTTGAGGCTTTTGTCGATCCTTCCATGAGAAATTTGGATGATTTCTCCATGAGAGATTATAGGTGTTTCCATAGGCTTCACCCATGTAATTCACTTCTGCCATTGCAGGGTTCTCAGGATCATAGGCTTCTTCTTCAAAAGACACCTCTTTAGTACTGTTGGATGCATTTTGCAATCCATTCAGACTCTGAAAAATCATGTTGACTTGCTGAGTTAAAATTTTGTTCTGAGCCAATATGGCATTCAGAGTATCAATTTCAAGAACTCCCTTTATCTGAGGCGTCCCATTACTCACAAGATTCCTTTCAGAAGTATACATGAACTGGTTATTTGCAACCATGTCAATGAGTTCCTGAGCTTCTGCAGGCGTTTCTTCAGGTGAATAGACCCACCTGCAGAGTGGTCCAATGACATCTTAGACAATTTAAACAGACCATCATAGAATATATCCAGGATGGTCCATTCTAAAAGCATGTCAGAAGGACACTTTTTGGTCAGTTGCTTGTATCTCTCCTAAGCTTCATAGAGGGATTCACCTTCTTTCTATCTGAAAGTTTGAACATCCACTATAAGTTTGCTCAGCTTTTGAGGAGGAAAAAACTTGGCTAAGAAAGGCGTGACCAGCTTATCCCAAGAGTTCAGGCTATCTTTAGGTTGAAAGTCCAACCATACTCTAGCTTTGTCTCTTATAACAAAAGGGAAAAGCATAAGCCTGTAGACCTCGGGATTAACCCCATTGGTCTTAACAGTATCACAAATCTACAAGAATTCAGTTAAGAACTGAAAAGGATCTTCTGATGGAAGTCCATAAAACTTGTAATTCTTTTGCATCAGAGAAACTAATTGAGGCTTTAGCTCAAAATTGTTTGCTCCAATGGCAGGGATTGAGATGCTTCTTCCATGTAAGTTGGAATTTGGTGCAGTAAAGTCACCAAGCATCTTCCTTGCATTGTTGTTGGGTTCGGCCATGTCTCTTTCTTTTTTCGAGATTCTCTGTAAGATTTTCTCTGGATTGTTGTGCTTTAGCTTCTCTTAGCTTCTTCTTCAGAGTCCTTTCATGTTCAGGATCTGCTTCAACAAGAATGTCCTTGTCCTTGCTCCTGCTCATATTAAAAAGAAGAGAACAGAAAAGAAGAGGAATCCTCTATGCTCAGTATAGAGATTCCTTTATGTGAGTAGAAGAATAAGAATGAAGAGGAGAAAAATTCGAACACAGAGGAGAAGAGAGGGTTCGAATTTTAAGATGAAGAGAAGTGTTAGTAAAAAAATAAAATAAATAGAAAGAGATGAGAGGGAGAGAATTTCGAAAATTATTTTTGAAAAAAGGTTAGTGATTTTCAAAAATTAAGAGAAGAAATAAAATTAAAATTAAAATTTGAAACAATTAGTTAAATAAAAAGATTTTTGCAAAAGAGGAAGGTGATTTTCGAAAATTAGAGAGAGAAAAGTAGTTAGGTGGTTTTGAAAAAGATAAGAAACACACAAAAAGTCAATTAGCTAGTTGAAAAAGATTTGAAAATCAATTTTGAAAAGATAAGAAGTTAGAAAAGATTTTGAAATTGATTTTGAAAAAGATATGATTGAAAAGATATGGTTGAAAAAGATTTGATTGAAATTTATTTTGAAAAAGATTTGAAAAAGAAATTTAGAAAGATTTGATTTTGAAAATTAAAGTTGATTACTTGACTAACAAGAAACTAAAAGACATGATTCTAGAATTTAAAGATTGAACATTTCTTAACAAGAAAGTAACAAATTTCAAATTTTTGAATCAATCACATTAATTGTTAGTAAAGTTTTCGAAAATTATGAAAGAAAATTAAGGAAAAGATTTTGAAATCACATTTTTAAAAAATTTCGAAAATAATAATAAAAAATATAAAAAGAAAAGATTTGATTTTTGAAAAAGATTTTGAAAAGATAAGATTTTTAAAAATTGAAATCTTGACTTGACTAACAAGAAATAACTTATTTTAAAAATTTTTGACTAAGTCAATCCGAAGATTTCGAAAATTATGAGTAAAATAAGGAAAATATATATTTTTTATTTTTGAATTTTTAATGAGGAGAGAGAAAAACAACTAAATGACTCAAAACATAAAAATTATGAATCAAAACACATGATGCATGCAAGAACACTATGAATGTCAAGATGAACACCAAGAACACTTTGAAGCTCAAGATGAACATCAAGAACTTATTTTTGAAAAATTTTCAAGAAAAGAAAACATGCAAGACACCAAACTTAGAATTTTTTAATATTTAGACTCTAAGAATTCAAGAATGCATATGAAAAACAAGAAAAAGACACAAAACAAGAAAATATGAAGATCAAACAAGAAGACTTGTCAAGAACAACTTGAAGATCATGAAGAATGCAATGCATGAATTTTTCGAAAAAATGCACAAATTTTAAAAACATGCAATTGACACCAAACTTAAAAACTGACACTAGACTCAAAAAAGAAACACAAAATATTTTTGGTTTTTATGATTTTATAATTTTTTGGATTTTTCAAAAAAATTTTGGCAAATGAAAAAGAAGAAGAATTTTGAAAACTTTTTGAAAATAAAATAAAAGTTACCTAATCTAAGCAACAAGATGAACCGTCAGTTGTCCAAACTCGAATAATCCCCGGGAACGGCGCCAAAAACTTGGTGCACGAAATTGTGATCTCAATGGCGCCAACAACTTGGTACGCACAATTGTAATATCACTCTTTTTCACAACTTCGCACAACTAACCAGCAAGTGCATTGGGTCATCCAAGTAATAAACCTTACGTGAGTAAGGATCGATCCCACGGAGATTGTCGGCTTGAAGCAAGCTATGGTCACCTTGTAAATCTCAGTCAGGCGAATTCAAATGGTTATAGAGTTTTAATAATTAAAAGATAAATAAAACGTAAAATAAAGATAGAGATACTTATGTAAATCATTGGTGGGAATTTCAGATAAGTGTATGGAGATGCTTTATCCCTCTTGAATATTTGCTTTCCTACTGCCTTCATCCAATCCTTCATACTCCTTTCCATGGCGAGCTGTTTGTAGGGGGATCACCGTTGTTAATGGCTACCGTCCATCCTCTCTGTGAAAATGGTCTAGCTACGGGTTGCGTAGAGCTAATCATCTGTCGGTTCTCGATTGTGTAGGAATAGGATTTACTATCCTTTTGCGTCTGTCACCACGCTCTACAGTCGCGAGTTTGATGCTCGTCACAGCCATCCCATCCCAGATCCTACTCGGAATACCACAGACAAGGTTTAGACTTTTCGGATCTCAAGAATGCTGCCAATTAATTCTAGCTTATACCACGAAGACTCTGATCGAAAGGAATTGAAGGCTCTGTTGTCAGGAGAGGCAATCAAACGCATGGACCAGGAAACCAAGAGATACACATTCAAGCTTGTTTTCTTGTAGAACGGAAGTGGTTGTCAATCACGCGTTCATGAGTGAGAATGGTGATGAGTGTCACATAATCATCACATTCGTCATGTTCTTGTGTGCGAATGAATATCTTAGAAGAAGAATAAGCATGAATTGAATAGAAGAACAATAGTACTTTGCATTAATACTCGAGGAACAGCAGAGCTCCACACCTTAATCTATGGTGTGTAGAAACTCCACCGTTGAAAATACATAAGAACAAGGTCCAGGTATGGCCGAGAGGCCAGCCTCCAAAACGTGATCAAAGGATTAAAAGATAATCCAAAGATATGAGTACAATAGTAAAAAGTTCTATTTATACTAAACTAGTTATTATGGTTACAGAAATGAGTAAATGATGCAGAAATCCACTTCCGGGCCCACTTGGTGTGTGCTTGGGCTGAGCATTGAAGCTTTCATGTGTAGAGGTCTTCCTTGGAGTCAAACGCTAGTTTGTAACTTGTTTCTGGTGTTTGACTCTGCTTTGCAACTTGTTTTTGGCGTTTAACACCAGATTAGGGCAGAAAGCTGGTGTTAAACGCCAGGTTTCGTTGTCTAAACTCGGGCAAAGTATGAACTATTATATATTGCTGAAAAGCCCTAGATGTCTACTTTTCAAAGCATTTAAGAGCGCGCCATTTGGACTCCTATAGCTCCAAAAATTCCATTTTGAGTGCAGGGAGGTCAGAATCCAACAGCATCAGCAGTCCTTTGTCAGCCTCTGAATCAGATTTTTGCTCAGGTCTTTCAATTTCAGCCAGAAAATATCTGAAATAACAGAAAAACATACAAACTCATAGTAAAGTCCTTAAATGTGAATTTTGCTTAAAAACTAATAAAAATATACTAAAAACTAACTAAATCATACTAGAAACTATGTAAAAACAATGCTAAAAAGCTTATAAATTATCTGCTCATCATGGGCCCAAGACGCAACATATATAAACATTAGTTATGATCATTTCAGCTCATTTTGCCCTAAAATAAAGGGTTGGGGCACTGAAACAAAGGGAGAAGGAAGAAGAGAGAAAACCTAACTCTCTTTGATCTTCAAACCACCATAACTTGAGCTACGGAGCTCCGATTGACGAGCCGTTTACGGCCACACATCGCTCTTCTCATCGTCTACAATTCTATCTAAGTTTTATGGTGACTAATCCACTGTCCTCTGCCCAGTTTTCATTTTCCTCTTTAAATTCGAATTTGGTTTGGGTTTTGAGGAAACCTTGTGATTTTGGTTATTTAGGAGTGCTCTAGTATGAGCCATGGGTGATATTCATCACAAACTTTAGTGGGTTAGGGTAAGAAGTGCTCAAAGCCTTGTAATTTATCAATTTCATGAACCCTAGGTTAATGTATATAAATATGTGAAATTGGTTATGTTAGTGTATTTGGTGATCTTGGTGCACAATTGGGTGATTGGTGTTGCTTGAGGAGCTTTGGTGAGGCTTGGAGCTAAGATTGGTGGAGACTTCCATATAAGAGGCTCAATTGGTTTGGCTACAAGAGGTACTGTTTAAGTTTCATTTAAGTACCGTATGGTGTGATGAGAATTCCTAGGCTAGATGCCCCTAGGATTAAGTTTGGATTGTCTAAATGGTTGGTGCTAATATGCATAGTTGATATGTATTGTGAATTAATGATTGAGTTAAGGATTGTGTGGCCTTGCATGTTTGGTGTGTTGAGAATTTGATGAATTGGATAATGAATATTGATTTGTGATATATACATCTAAATTATGAATTTTGGCCAAAGGCCGTAAATTTTGGGCCGGAGGACGGAAAGAGGTAGGTAAGGTAAGTTGACGTGTATGTTGTGTGATGACATGAGTGATTGGATGGATTCTAGACATTGAATGTGTGAATGTTTGGTCTGGTTATTGAATAATATGGTTTGAGGAATTTAAGAGTGGGATGTGATTGGGTTGTGGTTATTTGGATGAGTGAAAACAAATTTGGCTTGGGAACATTGGAAAAATTAATGATTTCTATGTTTGGGCAAAAACTGATTTTTGACCAACTTCAGCGGGCTGTATCTCGGTCCACGGTATTTGGAATTCTTCAAAATTGAATTTTTATGAAAGTTTATTCAACAATCTTTTCAACGGTTCAAGAATGGTTTAAAAAGGAGTTTTGTAGAAGAAGTTATGTGCATTGGAAGTTTGGGGTTTGAAACAGCGATTTCTGCAGCTTTTTAACTTAGTAAAATTTTTGGCAGAATGTTCATCCACGCGTAGGCGTGGCCGATGTGCACGCATCGTTTTCAAAAATGCACCATCCACGCGTGCGCATGGCCCACGCGTACACGTCGATGCGCTGCACCAATTGCCAAGCCAATACTCGAGAGTTGTGCCTGAGTTTTACTGGTTTTGTGCATAGGGCACAAAACGCACCAACGCATACGTGTGGCTGACGTGCAGGCGTCACTTGGCTTTTCTTTCTTCCACGCATGCGCGTAGGGGACGTGTACGCGTCGCTGTATCTTGCTACCTTCCACGCGTGAACCTGTTTTCATTCCAAAGTTGATTTTTGAGTTTTTAAGGCCAAACTCCAGACTCCTAAGTCTTCAATCTCACCCTTTATGCCCTCAATACTTATAGTATGCCCAGTAATGAAAAGAAGTTAGGGCATATGGTAACTTGTGGATGGAGAAAAGTGAGAATCAATGATGAATAATGATTAAAGGTAAGTAAGAATTATTGAGGGTGATGGTGCAAGTGTTGTGTATGTTATGAGCCGAGTGACTGTGATGAGCATTGAATTATGGCTGAGTATGTATATGCAGATGATTAATGATCAAATGATTATGATTGATTGAGGAAGCTTGAACATGTGGCGAGTATGCCGGAGATGCGTATATGATTAATGAATGAATGTGTTAAATGGATAATGATGGAAAATATTAAAATGTGACGTGTGACCCCGGGTAGTAGGCAGTGGCGTTGTCCACTTGCTCCGGGTATGAGACGGGAAAGGATGTTTATGATAAATGAGTTTAATTATGGAGTTTTGAATAAATGTGTATTTGTGATACATGGGTAGTAGTAAGGGTGGTGGTTCGTCCCGCTTGCTCCAAGTTAATGTTTGAGATTTGATAACAATAATGATTGCTTTTAAACTGAATGAATGTATGTTTTGAGATCCTGGGCAGTAGCAAGGTTGTGGTTCGTCCCACTTGCTCCAGGTCAGAGATTGTGACGCCTGGGTAGTAGCGGCAGAAGTGGTGAATCCACTCACTCTAGGTTAAGCTTTTAAACACCCGCTTGGGTAGTAGCCATAGTAGTGGTTATTCCACTGGCTCTGGGTTGAGTGGGTAGTAGCAAGGGGGTTGTAGCTCAAACCTACTTGCTCCGCAATGGGTGTTTCTGTCTAATGGTTAGCTACCAGGATGTGTCGGGTTGGCTATACAACCGACAAATGATATCATCAGCCATAGGACAGGCATACATCATTTGCATATGTTTGAATTGTTTGGGTTTGCCTATTTGTTTTGGATTGTTTTCTCATACATGCTATGTTATCTGATTATGTGCTACTTGTTCTACTTGTACCTTAATTGTGCATTACTTGTCTGTATTGCTTGTGTTTGTACAACTGAGAGGTCCCTCATGCTGGTGTCCGTGGGTGTTGAGGGCTGTTCTTGATGAGATGAATTGGTGATGCGTTTGCATGATGATGATGATTATTGAATGAAATGATTTGGGCTCCTTGGGTAGATGCAGTGATGTGGTTCCACTAGCTCCAGGTGAGGGTATGATGTATTGATATAGAATTGTTGAGGCAGAACAACTGGTGATGGTCATGTTTATGATTCTGAGTTTGATTCGTGGAAGAGTCAGCGAGTTGGAAAACCTGTGATACATGAATTAGATTTAGCATTTCCTTCTGACAATTGCCTATTCATTGATTAGCGAGAACCTAGGATGGATGCTTGGTGGAAAGAAGTTTAGGACGCTTAGTGAGTTTTGTTGCAGTGCATTGTATTTATTTGGCACTTTTACCGTACTGGAAACCCATGGGCCCGGGGTTCTCATTTCGTATATATCTCTTGTTATTCAGATACAGGTCCAGGTGCTCAGAAGTGAGCTGTGGTTCATCGGAGAGACGGCAAAGATTTTTACATTCTCTACTTTATATTTTGCTTAGAATCTCTCCGCTTTCATTTTGAAGAACTTATATTATGTATTAAACTCTTTTGAACTTACCTATAGAGGCTCTTATGTTTCTTTTATGAGAGATTAGGAGTTTCTGTTGTCATCTACTTTCATACTGTACCCTAGCCGGCCTAAACTTCGCGGGTTGCGACCAGTGGCTATTTACTTATGTTATATATATCTATCTGTTATCTATCTCTTAATCTCCTTTATGCCTTTGTCCATATATCGCCTTCGGCTTTGCGGTTTATATTTTGTTGTCGAAACGTGAGTGATACGTCTCCACGATTTTATTTCTACTCTTTTCAGGCTTCTCGATTAGTACTCCTTTTAACTACACTGATATTTTATATACTAAAAAGCCACCTGAGAGTCGTACCACCATAATATCATTGACTTATGACTCGAGCATAAGGATTTGAATATTAGGGTGTTATATTATGGTATCAGAGCTCTTCGTCCTCATGAGCCTAAGGGATGGAACTTCTTATATTTCAATGCATACTCTGAGTCTGTGCCTGTGCTAGTTAGGATATCTAACCGATACATCTAGCATGAAGTCCATGAGTGTACCTTTGGTACTTTAAAGCACTATACTTTCGATATTGAGACTGATCAACTCGATATCGTTTGTTTGGTGTGTATAGGGACCAGATGGTGCCTCGTAGATGTGGTCGAGGCTGTGAGAGAGGTCGTACTAGTACTCAGGGACTGAAATTCAACCTGAATAACCCGATAAACTTCATTGCGGTGTTGGAGAATATGGTTGCTACTATACAGGCCACTGTGGAGGCTCTTGGGTAATAGATAAATAATAATGGCAATGGCGGAAGCGAAGCTCAGGGCCTGATGACATTGGCAACCTTCTTAAAGGTTAATCCACCTAAGTTCAAGGGAACCACCAATCCGACTGAAGCTGATACTTGGTTTTAGGTTACGGAGCGAGCACTGCAAGTGCAATTGGTACCTGAAGGGCAGTGTGTTGAATTTGCTACCTATCTGCTCACTGGGAAAGCATCGCATTGGTGGCAAGGAGCCCGACATCTCCTGCAGTAGGGTGATGACCCTATCACTTGGGATGCCTTCCAGGTGGAATTCTATAAGGAGTACTTTCTGAATTATGCCAGGACAGCTAAGGAATTGGAGTTACAGCAGCTGAAGTAAGGTGCTATGTCTGTATCTGAGTATACAGACAAATTTGAGGAGCTATTCAGGTTTTCCCGCATGTGTCAGGAAGCTCCAGGAGACTTCGAGGAATGGAAGTACATTAAGTATGAGGGAGGGCTCCAGAGCGACATCTTAAGTTCAATGGGACCAATGGAGATTCGAACCTTTTCAAAGTTGGTGAATAAGAGCAGAATTGCTGAAGAGTGTGTGAAAAGGAGGGTTATAGAGAAAGGAAGTCATAGAGAGCACAACCAAGGAGTAGCACCAAGGGGTTGAGAGTTTAAGGGGAGAGGATACACACAACACTTTCCCCAAGGACGGAATAACTTTGCGACGAGTGAGGAGTCCCAAAGGAACGGTAAGGGAAAACAGGCAGCGGCTGCTTCAGATGTTTCGAGCTGTCAGAGATGTGGAAGTCATCACCCAAATAGGCCGTGCCGATTGGGGTAAGTGTATGTTACAAGTGCGGGTTACTAGGGCATGTATCAAGAAATTGCCAACAAGGAGGGAGTCAGGATGCGGGCCGATTGCGACAGTAAGATTGAGGTAATTACAATAATTAGGCTTAAAGGACAGTGCGTGATTTTATAATACCTCCTGTACAGTAAAACTGGGGATGTCGAGCTTAATATTAGACTGAGAAACAAACCGGATGGTTCGAGTAAGGATTTGCCTTAAACAAAAAAATGCATTGGGCTTTGAATATTGGATAAGTTTAGTAGATTAATACAAATGGATAAATGCCTGTGATGTAAATGATTTTCTGTTGAGAATGATATGTTGTGTTTGTTATGTAGTTGGTTGATTTCTGGATTTTTGGTGAAACGGATTGAACCCGTGACTTTTAGTTCCTTTGATTTAAATAGATAATGAATGGTCCTAAATGATGGATTTGGAAACGTTGATTTGGATTTTCGGTCAAGTTAAGTTGTGGTTTAGTACTTGAGGAAATAAGTGATAGGACTAATACTTGACAAGAAATCAAAGTGGCATAGCAGAAGCTTGCTAAAGCGTTAGCATAGTATGGTAATAATAAGGAAAAGTGGGGTATGATTAGAGATGATTTATGCTTGGAGTACTTAAAAGGTTAGTGAGCTTATGCAGATAATGATTCTAGATAATTGGAATTGATTGCGGCTGTGAGCCTTGATGGTTCTGAAACGGATGAGGAAATTATCATTGATGCGTAATCGGATTTAGATGATGATTGAGTGCACGTTGTCGTGTTTGAGAGATGAGTGCTATGATGTTTGGTCATGGTGACCTTGGATTTAGATCAAGATTTATAATGATCGGTTTCAAAGGAATAGTTTGGAAACCTTTAAATTGCAATGCTGATGCGGTACTGAGATTGGTTTGAGGGAACCCGTGACGGATGGTAAACTCCAATTTTTGGGGAGGTGCTGTTGAAAATTTGTCCCCAAGAATTTGAAAGAGTGTTGGTTATGATTTTGAAAATGATTTTTGATTTGAGTAACTTTAACAAAAGAGATGTGTCTCGAAAGCTTTTATAGATTATTAAAGGAAAGCAGATTCTTATGATTTTGTTAGCTTGTTCTTTCAAACTCATTTGAATTCTAAAAATGAAGAAAGCTTTGATTAATTAGTCAGAGATTTTATAACAGCAAGTCATATAGAAATTTGAGGGTTTGGGAATAAGAAAGTAAGTTTGGAGGTTATTGATGAGCGGATAATTTATACGTTTTTTTGGCATTATTTTTATATAGTTTTTAGTATGTTTTAGTTACTTTTTAATATATTTTTATTAGTTTTAATGCAAAAATTACATTTCTGGACTTTACTATGAGTTTGTGTATTTTTCTATGATTTCAGGTACTTTCTGGCTGAAATTGAGAGGCCTGAGCAAAAATCTGATTCAGAGGCTAAGAAAGGACTGAAGATGCTGTTAGATTCTGACCTCCCTGCACTCTAAGTGAATTTTCTGGAGCTAAAGAAGCCCAATTGGCTCACTCTCAATTGCGTTGGAAATTAGACATCTTGGACTTTTCAGCAATATATAATAGTCCATACTTTTCCCGAGATTTGATGGCCCAAACTGGCGTCCAAACACCCATCAGAGACCTTTTTCTGGCGTAAAACGCCAGAACTGGCACCAAGGCTGGAGTTAAACGCCCAAACTGGCACCAAAACTGGCATTTAAACTCCAAGAAGAGCATATGCACGTGGAAGCTTCAATTCTCAGCCTAAACACACACACCAAGTGGGCCCCGAAAGTGGATTTCTGCACTATCTACACTTAGTTACTCATTTTCTGTAAACCTAGTTTACTAGTTTAGTATAAATAGAACCTTTTACTATTGTATTCATATCTTTAGATCATTTTTGAGACTATCTTTGGATCACTTTTGATCTCTTGATCACGTTTTGGGGGCTGGCCATTCGGCCATGCCTGGACCTTCATCACTTATGTATTTTCAACGGTGGAGTTTCTACACCTCGTAGATTAAGGTGTAGAGCTCTGCTGTTCCTCATGAATTAATGCAAAGTACTATTTTTTTCTATTTAATTCATGCTTATTCTTGTTCTAAGATATTCACTTGTACTTCAACCTGATGGATATGATGATGATCCGTGATACTCATCATTATCCTCCCTTATGAACGCATGCCTGACAACCACCTCCGTTCTATCTGCAAGAGCTTGAGTGTGTATCTCTTGGCCTCTTGGTTCATGACGCATGGTTGCCTCTCTTGACAACAGAGCCTTCCATTCCGTGAGATCAGAGTCTTCGTGGTATAAGCTAGAATCAATTGGCAGCATTCTTGTGATCCGAAAAGTCTAAACCTTGTCTGTGGTATTCTGAGTAGGATCTGGGATGGGATGACTGTGACGAGCTTCAAACTCGTGACTGTTGGGTGCAGTGATAGTGTGCAAAAGGATCAATGGATCTTATTCTGACACGATCGAGAACCGACAGCTGATTAGCCATGCGGAAAACCGTAGCGGACATGTTTTCACTGAGAGGACGGATGGTAGCCATTGACAACGGTGATCCACCAACATACAGCTTGCCATGGAAGGGAGTACGCATGATTGGATAAGGACAATAGGAAAGCAGAGGCTCAGAGGGAACAAAGCATCTCCATACGCTTATCTGAAATTTTCACCAATGAATTGCATAAGTATCTCTATCCTATTTTATGTTTTATTTCTCTTTTAGTTATCAAAACCTCATAACCATTTGAATCCGCCTGACTGAGATTTACAATATGCCCGTAGCTTGCTTCAAGCCGACAATCTCTGTGGGATCGACCCTTACTCACGTAAGGTATTACTTAGATGACCCAGTGCACTTGCTGGTCAGCTGCGCGGAGTTGTGAGAAAAGTGTGAACTGACGATTCTGTGTACCATGTTTTTGGCGCCGTTGCCGGGGATTGTTCGAGTTTGGACTACTGACGGTTCATCTTGTTGCTCAGATTAGGTGATTTTTTTCTTGTTTCAACCTTTATTTTATTTTCAAAAAGTTTTCAAAAATATTTCAAAAAATTTTTTTCTCTTCTTTTTCGTTTTTCCAAAATTTTTTTTGAAATATTTCAAAAAAAATTAATAAAATCATAAAAACAAAAATAATTTTGTGTTTCTTGTTTGAGTTTAGAGTCAAATTTTAAGTTTGGTGTCAATTGCATATGTTTATCTTTTTTTAGCATTTTTCGAAAACTCATGCATATGTTCTTCTTGATCTTCAAGTTGTTCTTGATGATTGTCTTTGTTTGATCTTGTGATTTTGTTGTTTTGTGTCTTTTCTTGTTTTTCATATACATTTTCGAATTTTTAGATCAAAAGTTTAAAATTTTTTAAGTTTGGTGTCTTGCATGTATTTCTTTTCTTAAAAATTTTTCATGATCTTGCATTTGTTTTAAGTTTTTCATGATCTTCAAAGTGTTCTTGGTGTTCATCTTGACATTCAAAGTGTTCCTGCATGCATCATTGGTTTTGATCTTAAATTTTCATGTCTTGAGTCATTTTGTTGTTTTTCTCTTTCTTCTTTAAAATTCAATATATATATATATATATATATATATATATATATATATATATATATATATATATCCCTTTTTCACTCATAAATTTCGAAATTTTGGGTTGACTTAGTAAAAAATTTTTAAAAATTTAGTCGTTTCTTGTTAAGTCAAGTCAAAATTTCAATTTAAAAAATTTCTATCTTTTCAAATCTGTTTCAAAAAAAATCAAATCTTTTTCATTTTTCTTCTTACTATTTTCGAAAAATTTAAAAAAAATTAATTTTTAAAATTTTTTTCTTATTTTTATCTCATATTTTCGAAAACCTTGCTAACAATTAAGGATTTGATTAAAAAAATTTCAAGTTTGTTACTTTCTTGTTAAGAAAGGTTCAATCTTTAAATTCTAGAATCATATCTTTTAGTTTCTTGTTAGTCAAGTCATCAACTTCAATTTTTAAAATCAAATCTTTCTAAATTTCTTTTTCAAATCTTTTTCAATCATATCTTTTTCAAAACTTAATTTCAAAATCTTTTTTAACTTCCTATCTTTTCAAAATTGATTTTCAAATCTTTTTCAATTAACTACTTAACTTTTGTTTGATTTAAAAAAAAACTTACTATTTCTTATCTTTTTCAAAACCACCTAACTACTTTTCTCTCTCTCTAATTTTTGAAAACCATTAACCACTTTTTTAAAAATTCTTTTTAATTAACTAAGTGTTTTAAATCCTAATTTTATTTTATTTCTTCTAATTTTTGAGTTTTCCTCTCTCTTTCTATTTATTTTATTCATTTACTAACACCTCTCTTCTCAAAATTCGAACCCAGTCTCCCTCTCTGTGTTCGAATTCTCTTTATTTTCTCTCTACCTCATTCTTCTCTTATTCTCATCCACTACTCACATAAAGGAATCTCTATACTGTGACATAGAGGATTCCTCTTCTTTTTTGTTCTCTTCTTTTTCACATGAGCAGGAACAAGGATAAGGATATTCTTGTTGAAGCCGATCCTGAACCTGAAAGGACTCTGAAGAGGAAGCTAAGAGAAGCTAAAGCACAACTCTCTGGAGAGGACCTGACAGAAATTTTCGAAAAAGAAGAAGACATGGCAGCCAAAAATAACAACAATGCCAACAATGCAAGGAAGATGCTTGGTGACTATGCTGCACCAACTTCCAACTTCTATGGAAGAAGCATCTCAATTCCTGCCATTGGAGCAAACAACTTTGAGCTTAAGTCTCAATTAGTTTCTCTAATGCAGCAGAACTGCAAGTTTCATGGACTTTCATCAGAAGATCCTCATCAGTTCTTATCTGAATTCTTGCAGATCTGTGATACTGTTAATACCAATGGGGTTGATTCCGAGGTCTACAGACTTATGCTTTTCCCCTTTGCTGTAAGAGACAGAGCTAGGACATGGTTGGACTCACAACCTAGAGAAAGCCTGAACTCTTGGGACAAGCTGGTCAATGTTTTCTTAACCAAATTCTTTCCACCTCAAAAGATGAGTAAGCTCAAAATGGATGTCCAAACCTTCAGATAGAAGGAAGGTGAATCCCTCTATGAAGCTTGGAAAAGATACAAGGAATTAACCAAAAGGTGTCTTTCTGACATATTTCCAGAATGGAGCATCATATGTATATTCTATGATGGTCTGTCTGAGTTATCCAAGATGTCATTGGACCACTCTGCTGGTGGATCTCTTCATATGAAAATGCCTGCAGAAGCCCAGGAACTCATTGAGATGGTTGCAAATAACCAATTCATGTACACTTCTGAACGAAATCCTGTGAATAATGGGGTGACTCAGAAGAAAGGAGTTCTTGAAATTGATGCTCTGAATGCCATATTGGCTCAGAATAAAATATTGACTCAGTAAGTCAATATGATTTCTCAGAATCTGACTGGATTGCAAGCTGCATTCGGCAGTGCTAAAGAAGCCTCCTCTGAAGGAGAAGCTTATGACCCTGAGAATCCTGTAATGGAAGAGGTGAATTACATGGGAGAATCCTATGAAAACACCCATAATTCCTCATGGAAAAATCATCCAAATTTCTCATGGAAGGATCAACAGAAGCCTCAACAAGGCTTCAATAACAATAATGGTAGGAGAAATAGGTTTGGCAATAGCAAACCTTTTCCATCATCTTCTCAGCAACAGACATAGAATTCTGAGCAAAGCCTCTCTGGCTTAGCAAACATAGTCTCTGATCTATCCAAGGCCACTCTCAGTTTCATGACTGAGGCACGATCCTTCATCAGAAATTTGGAAGCACAAGTGGGTCAGTTGAGTAAAAGAGTTACTAAAACTCCTCCTAGCACTTTCCAAGCAATACAGAAGAGAATCCAAAAAGAGAGTACAAGGCCATCTACACGTCCAACATGGCCGAACCTGTAGAGAAGGGAAAGGCAGTGATTCCCAGTGAAGAAGACCTCATGGGACGTCCACTGACCACTAGGGAGTTCCCTCATTAGGAACCAAAGGAATCTGAGGCTCATCTAGAGACCATAGAGATTCCATTGAACTTCCTATTACCATTCATGAGCTCTGATGAGTATTCTTCCTCTGAAGAAGATGAAGTTATTACTGAAGAGCAAGTTACTCAGTATTTAGGAGAAATCATGAAGCTGAATGCCAACTTATTTGGTAATGAGACTTGGGAGGATGAACCTCCATTGCTCATTAATGAACTAAACGCCTTGGTTCAGTTGAAAATACCTCAAAAGAAACCGGATCCCGAAAGGTTCTTAATACCTTGCACCATTGGCACCATGACCTTTGAGAAGGCTCTGTGTGACCTGGGGTCAAGTGTAAACCTCATGCGACTCTCTGTAATGGAGAAACTAGGGATCTTTGAGGTACAAGCTGCAAGAATCTCACTAGAGATGGCAGACTGATAAACCATTATTTTTATGATTTATATTGTGTTTAATTGAGTGGTTTTATCAAGTCTTTCACCCACTTATTCATATAATTAGCATGATATTACAAGTCCTTCCCAAAATTGTTCTATGATTGAAAACTTGTTTCCTAAAGATCTTTTAACTGTATATTTTAATTCTCCTTTATACCATTCGATGCCGTGATTTGTGTGTTAAGTGTTTCAGGCTTCATAGGGTCGGAATGGCTTAAAGAATGGAGAGGAAGCTTGCAAAAATAGAAGGAACACAAGAAATTGAGGAGATGACCAGCGAGAAGTGATGTGGGCACATGACTCACGCGTCCGCGCGAAATGAGAAAAATCACAGCAACTCGAATGCATGCTTGATGCGAGTGCATATATTGGAATCTGCACGAGTGACGCGAATGCGTGGATGACGCGCACGCAAGGCACGGAAAAACGCTGGATGACGCGAATGCGTGGACGACGCGGTCGCATGACGTGCGCAATCTACAGAATTTACAGAAATTGCTGGCGTGGATTCTAGGCCGCGTTTTAACCCAGCTTTCAGCCCGGAAACGTAGATTAGAGCCAGGGAACATGCAGAGACTAAAGACAATTCTCATTCCGCATAACTTTTAGTTTTAGTTTTTGGATCTAGAGAGATAATTCTACCTCTTCCTCTAGGTTTTTCTTTACACTCATAGTTTAGGATTTGAAGGTTTTGCTTTGGTTTTGGAGAAGATTCTACCTCCGGAACTGGTCATTCTAGTTTGTTTACTTACTTTTCACTTACTCTTTCATATCCTTAATTTGTCCAGAGTTATAATTGGATTATTTTTAGAGTTTATTAATACAAAGACTATTTTTATTTTTAATTGATCTCTTTGATTATTGTTTCTCATGTCTCTTTTTATTTTCCCTTTTTATTTTGTGAAGTCTACATTTATGATAATGGAGTAGTTTCCCAACTTGATTGGGAGTTGATTAAAAGGAGAACCTTGAGTTGGAATACTCAAGAGTCAAATTGTAATTGGGTTTATTGTTGGTTGAATCTCTAATCACTAATGCTAAACCCTCCCAAGGGAGAGGATTAGGACTTGTGAATAGAAGTTGACTTCCAACTTACTTGACTTTCCTTTATTCAGTAAAGGATAACTAGGTAGAAATAACTACCAATTACCAATGGATCTTGAGAAAAATCCAACAAGGATAGAACTTCCAATTGATCTTCACCCAGTCAAGGTTTTTATTTGAATTACATAAATTCTCTGATTTAATTTCCTGTTTATCAAACTCAAAAATATTTTGGAAGACCTTTGATTAATAAAATAGCACATCTGTCTGCAACTCGTTGGGAGACGACCTGGGACTCATACTCCCAGTATTTTATTTCTAAAATTTGTGACAACTCTTTTCTAAATTGACAAGTGGATTTTTGCTGGTTAAGAGCTGTACTTGCAACGCTATTTTTCTTAATAATTCTTAATCTGCCAATTTCCACCACTGCCAATTTTCGGCGCCGTTGCCGGGTGATGACCTCAATTCACTACCCCCTTTTTTTTTCTCTTTAAAACTTAGTGAACGAGTTCTTTTGGCAAGCGCACCAAAATTATCGCCAAGTAATAACCCAAAATAGAGTGGGATCGTATCCACAGAGATTGACAAACTCAAGCAGTTTTAATTGATTAGTGAATTAGTCAAGCAGATCAATGATAGTGTGAAGTGAAGAATTGTAAATGGCATAAATGTAAATGACTAGAATATAAAGAAAAGTATTAAAGTGCAGGAATGGAAATTACAGAATGTAAATTGCTGAATTATAAATGACTTGAATATAAATGGGAATGGGGAATTACTGAAAGTAAAGTTGAGCTATAAAGAAATGGATAGATGAGAATGGGGAATTCATTGGGATTGGGAGATGTTGCCTCTTTGGATCAAATCTAGCTTAAATCTCCTTCAATCATACAACTCACTGACCTCTTGGAAATCATGATTGATTGAGCCCCAATCCCTTGGTGACTCAATCTCTCAGATCTTGATCAATAGCCAATTCCTTGGTCTAATTGCTCATGAAGAGAGATATACTTGGTCCCTGATTATACCACACACCCTTGTAGATCCAGGTAGAGGGGAAATTATATGTCACGTATCCCATCACCAAAACCTAGATTCTACTCAAGTGTGAGAAGGGATTTCAAGCATGGTTTCATGTTTTCTTTCCCAAGGTTCCCATGAAACCCAAATGCATTCAATCTCTTTCCCAAGATGATTGAATACTAAGCATTAAGCACGAAATTCCTCCTAGCAAATCAAGAGAAGATGAAGAGAAGAAGAATTTCACTATTATTAATCCATCAAGTACAACAGAGCTCCCTCTCTCAATGAGAGGGAAGTTAGCTACTCATAACTTAGAAAGTACTCAAAAGTGGAATGTAAAAGTGGATCTAGAACTAACTGCTTAACCCCTTCTTCAGTACTCTTTTGGGGTATATATACTACTCCTAGTAAAATAAAAGAATTACAAAAATGAAAAAGGGAAAATTACATTTTTGGAGGGACAGAAAGCACTCAATAAACGTGACCCCTTAGCTGGCGTGTGGTTGGCGCTTCTCAGGCGTGTCACATGCCCTGCAAAATGGCTTGGCGTGCCACGCTTAATCCTTCAAGTGGCACGCTCGTCCCTCTTTCAACCTTGGCGTGCCACGCCTTCGAGCTTAAGTGGCACACCCTTTGATTTCTCCACTTTCCTTGCTTCTGGAAATTTGAACTGGCGTGCCACGCCTAAAAGTTGGTGTGCCACGCCCTTGTTGTGTGCTTGGCTGAGTTCTCTGGAAAGTTGCACTAGCGTGCCACGCCCAGGGTCTGGCGTGCCACACCCTTGTTAGGTGAATGGCCCCTCTGCTTGGCGTGTCACGCCACGAACTCAAGTGGCACGCCCCAATACTTGTCTTGCCTCTGATGGCATTGGCGTGCCACGCCTTGTTGCTCAAGTGGCATGCCTAAGTGACGAATAGTGATTGGCGTGCCACGTCTTCGAGCTCAAGTGGCACGCCTCATGTAATTGGCCTCTTTCACCCTTTCTGGAAAGTTAGACCAGCGTGCCACGCCTGAAGGTTGGCGTGCCACACCCATGATCTTGTGTTGTTCCAGTAAGTGGCGTGCCACGCCTTGACCTTCAAGTGACACGCCAAAGTGAGTTTTTGGGACTGGCGTGCCACGCCTTCGACACTAAGTGGCACGCCCAGATCTTGCTTGTGATGTCTGGCGTGCCACGCTTGGTTGCTCAAGTGGCACGCCAAAGTGAGGTTGAGAGATTGGCGTGCCACGCCTTCGACTTCAAGTGGCACGCCCAGTCTTCTCTTGCCTTCATCCCCTTCTCTGGATCATTGTACCAGCGTGCCATGCCATGTTGCTCAAGTGGCACGCCTATATATTTGTTCATTCTTCAAGCTTGGCGTGCCACGCCTGGATCTTCAAGTGGCACGCCAAAGTGACTCTCTAGCTCCTGGCGTGCCACACCTTCGACTTCAAGTGGCACGCCCATATTAGTTGATGGATCCGGCGTGCCACGCCCTTCTTGTGTTTCTCCTTTTTGCTATCTGGAATTTATTACTAGCATGCCACGCCCAGTCCTTGGCGTGCCACTCCCACATGCATTCTTGGATCGCCCTTCTGAAATTTAGTACTGGTGTGCCACGCTTAGCTCCTGGCATGCCATGCCAGTGCATTTTTGTGGCGTTTGCCCTAAAGTGACACGCCAGTTTCACACGCCCAGCTTCTTGCTTGTCTTCTACCCATTTTTGATACTCTTTTCACCTACAATTCAGCATAACTCATCTTCAAAGTAGTGTACCATAATATTCATCAAATAATACATGAATTGTACTGATCAAATGAGATTTGTGCTCTTTTATGGTCTTTTTATGCAAGAAAGAAAGGTAAATGATGCAAGTCATCACAACACCAAACTTAAGTTTTGCTTGTCCCAAGCAAATCAATGCGAGTACTTTTATATATTAAGTCCTTGGCTTTAAAAGATTTCAATACAACTAAGAGTGATACTAAGTGTCTAACACATGTATGAATGTTTCAATTGCCATGGAAAGCTCTTAGATCCTTGAGGGCTCACTCAGGTATAGGCCTTAGGGGTCCTTTCTATTGATTGTCACCTTGAAGTAGTAAATGTTGTTTTGCTTTCTTGACCACGACTCTAAATGTTTTGTCTCAAGACAACCCTTTAATTAGGCTTTCAATTAGCACTCCCAAACCAGTTGGTTTTAGGGTACTAGGTGTTGAGACACCCCTAAGAACTTACTTGCCCGGGTCTCTTCTTGACACATCTTCACCACAAGCATCTACTAGGATTATTATTCCTTTTTGAGTCTCTTTTTCATGTTTCTTTTTCTTTTCTATCCTAGTAGTTGATGCTCAGAGCCTTGGGTCTTTATTGTTTACTACCTCTTGGTTCTATGGATATTCAAGGAACACCCTTTAGCCTTCCCTTTGTTATACATTCTAAGATTAGTTCTCTTCATGACTCATTTTCTTTTTGGTTCATCCAAGGTTCTACACTTAGCCTTTTGTTTCTTAGTTTGTTTGATGATCCCTCTTGGCCTTGGTCTCTCTTATTGTTTTTGTACAACTCACAGTAACTCTTATAGAGACAAGTTCTACTTTTATTTAATTGAAGTGAAGACTTGAAATACATTGCGTTTTCTTTCTTGAAAAAAAAACTCATAAAGACTTCAAACAGAAATTAAAAACTAAGCATAAAACATAAACTATCCTAGCATGATTATTCAAAGAGTAAATAAAGCAAAAGTTAAACAGGATGTAGAATTTAGAAAGTGTCAACCATAGGAATTAACAACCTCGAGTAGCTTCATCTTCAGTTCATTGGCCCCTTTCCCTTGTCCTTCTTCTTAAGAGGGGATGAGCCACCTTCATCTGGCTTGGAGGAACCTTCTTGAGCCTTGGCATCCTTGGGCTTCCAAAATCCTAGCCTCCTTATGTAATTCCTCTCATCTTCCTTATGTTTGGCTAAGATTTCCTCTTGTCTTGCACTTAGCTCTTCCATCCCTTACATGAAAGTTGGATATCCTAGGTTTAGAGCGGCAACAACATTACACAAGTGATTCAGCTTTGCTTGTGTGTTGATGTCATACTGCCTTCTGGACAATGTCCTGGCATCATAGAGATGCCTGAATTCGGCTAGGTTCCTCTGCTGCCACTTGCCTTGCTCTCCTATTTTATCCAGTGTGCTCTGCACTTCTCCCCAGTCAAATTGTTCTTGCTGCTCCTTTCTCATATGCTCCCTACTCTCTTGGAGTTGTTGAATATTTTGGTTGACATCCTTCCTCAAGTGGTGTATATCTCCCTTCATTTGGTGTACATCTCCTTGCAATTGCTCCCAATTGAAATCTTCTGGGAATTGTTGATATTGGTAGTGTGGTGGTGATTGAAGTGCTAGGAATTGAGGGTATTCTTTAGCCTCTCCCTCTCCGTGTTGTTGTTGTGGTTCATGAGCATGGGCTCTTCTTTCTCTAGCCCTGTTGAGTGGGTGGACAGCCACCACATTTGCCATCTTCTTAGCAGTGATGGACCTGTCTTGCTTTACAAGCACTTCATCAATAATCTTCTCAACTCCAGCCTCATCACACAGCCTTTGTATGATGCTGGGGAATGCCAACCTTATATTGTCATTGATGCTTTTCAGCACTTTGTTGATGTTGTTGGCAATCATCTCCCCCACATTGATGTTTTCTCCTCTCATGATGCTGTAGATGAGCACAACTTTCTCCTTGGTTACCTCTGAAGTGTTGGATGTAGGGATTAGGGATCTCCTTACAAACTCTAGCCACCCTCTAGCTTGGGGGCTCAAATCTCTTCTCCTCAATTGGTTGGGGATCCCATCCTTGTCGTTGATCCACTGCACATTCATCACACATATTTCGTTCAAAATCTCCTCAAACCTAGGGTCTTGTTGCTTCATTCTCTCTTCATAGTTCCGAGTGGAGCTTGTCCTCTTCACCATTAGCATTCTCTCAATGCTAGAGGGGCTGTAATCAATGGATTTTCCCCTCACATAGCTAATGTAGCGATATTGTTACCCTGGTTGAGGTACCGCATTGGCATAGAACTCCCTCACCAAGCTTTCAACTACTTTTCTTGGTGGGTTGCATAGAAGTGACTAACCCCTATGCTCAATCTCAATGTTGATCTCTATGTGTTCATTCCTCCCTAGTTGAAATCCAACTTCTGGGATGATTTCCCTCTCACTCACCCAACCATAAAACTGATTTTGGTTGAATGCGGAGAGAAACTTGTAGGTTTTGAAAGAGCTTGAGGATCTAGAGGTTAGTTCCCTGGTTCTTCTTTTCTTTGAGGCTGAGCTTTTTGGTGGTGCCATTTGGGTTGGGAGAGTTGTGAAAAGAAATAGAGAATAGGAGGTTTGAAAGAAAGAAAAAGTAAAACAAGGTTTTGCTCCAACACCAAACTTAGAACTTGATTGTCCTAATCAAGAAAAGAATGAAGAAAAAGGGAGATAGTAGAAGATGAGAGGATATGCGAAGGTCAATGTTGGAGGGGTTGTTGAAGTGGGAAGGGAAGGTGGGGAGTGAATCCTTTATAGTGGGTGAATGGTTGTTGTTCAGAGGTGGGAAATAAAAGGAATTAAATGTTTTCCCACTTTGGAAAGTGGTGCCTAGCGTGGGAAGAGGCGCCAACTCCTCACTTACTGTGTCTTCTGTTTGTGTTGAGTTTCAAGGTGCAAGTACACTTTGACTTCCTTGTTTTTGTGAGTAGTCTTCCATGTGGGTCCCATCTTCTCTCCTGAAATTGAAACTGACCCTATTAGTAATGACAAAATACCTCTTCACATTTCTTCTCATTAAGAGTGAATTGGGTTGCAACTGGGGACACCAAACTTAATTCCTTGGCATCTTAAAAAATTTCTTTTATCATTGTGTATTTACTGTGTTCATAAGAATGGCATAATATAAATCCTTTCATTTTCTTTTGATCCCAACTCCTCTGAATCCATTAATTCACGTTCATTCTTGTCCAAGGTATTAAGTGCTCTCAACTTGGGTGAATCGGGTACTATGTGATCATTGGTGGTGGCCACACCAAACTTAATCTATGGGCTTACTCTTCAGAATCAATTTATTAGTTTTTTTTGTAAGCTTAGATTAAGTGGGTGAGAGGCCATACCAAACTTAGTATTTCAGCTAGTCCTCAGTCCATTCACTCATCATTAGTCATGCATTCATCAAGTTGCAAATCTCAAATAAAAGAGTGTAAAAAAATTGATCTACTATCAAAGCAAATATCAAACAACTAGTCCTAAAAATTGAAACTATCATAGAATTTAAACTACTTCTAGGAAAGCAATTAAAAAAAAAAGGATAGAGTGTTGGGGTGCCTCCCAACTAGCGCTTCTTTATTGTCATTAGCTTGACATTCCTCCATCTTTAGCTGAGCTTGTAGCTCACTCTCTGCTCCTCCAATGAGCCTCCCAAGTAGTGTTTGAGTCTATGGCCATTGACAGAGAAAGTTCTCTGAGTCTTGTCTTCCATGAGCTCCACATGACCGTAGGGAAACACCTTGAGTATAGTGAAAGGTCCTGACCATCGAGACTTAAGTTTTCCAGGGAAGAACTTGAGTCTTGAGTTGTAGAGTAACACCTTTTGTCCTTCAAAGAACTCTCTTCTTGCTATCTTTTGGTCATGCCACCTTTTTGTGTTTTTTGTAGATTTTTGCATTCTCATATGCTTGATTTCTAAATTCTTCCAGTTCATTGAGTTGCATTTTTCTCTTTTCTCCAGCAGCCCTTTCATCAAAATTGAGTAATTTTAGAGCCCAGAAAGCTCTGTGCTCTAATTCAACTGGTAAGTGGCAAGTGATAAACAACTATTTCATGGTTTATTTTGTGCTCAATTGAGTGGATTTTATCAACTCTTTACCCACTTATTCATACTATTCGCATGTTTTACATTTGCCTTCCTAATTATGTGCTTTGATTGAAAACATGCTTCTTTGATCTTATATTTGCTTATTATTAATCCTCTCTTATTACCATTAGATGCCTTGATATGTGTGTTAAGTGTTTTCAGAGATTATAAGGCAGGAATGGCTCAGAGGATGGAAAGGAAGCATGCAAAAATGGAAGGAATACAATAAGTTGGAGAAATTGCTAAGCTGTCCAGCCTGATCTCTTCGCACTCAAACGGCTATAACTTTAGCTACAGAGGTCCAAACGACGCGGTTCCAGTTGCGTTAGAAAGCTAACGTCCGGAGCTTCGATTTGATATATAATTTGTTATAGCTGCCCCGACGCCAGGTGACGCAAACGCGTGAGTCACGCGGACGCGTGACCTGGCAGGAACGCAACCCGTGCGGCCGCATCACTTTTCCGCGACCTGTACGGACCAGAAAGCGCTGGAAGTGATTTCTGGACTGTTTCTGACCCAGTTTTCGGCCCAGAGGACACAGATTAGAGGCTATAAAGTGGGGGAATGCATCCATTCATAAGCATGCACTCATAATTCACTTTCCATTATTTATATTTAGTTTTGAGAGAGGTTCTCTCCTCTCTCTCTCTTTAGGATTAGGATTTAGGATTTAGGACTTCTCTTAGTTTTAAGAGTGACTCTCAATCCCAGGTTCAATGTTCTTTTACTTTATGCTTATTTCTTATTTTCAGACATTTGAATGCTTGCTTGTATTAGTTATGTTGCCTATTTGGCCTATGCCACTTTCATGATGATTTTCTTATTTAATGATATTTGAGGTATTTTAGTTTATGATTGTTCCTTTTTATTATTCCTAATCTGAGGATATTATTATTCTAGTAGATTTAGTTTTTCCCCTTTTGGCCTTGGTTAAATAATTGGTGACTCTTGAGTTATCAAACTCATTGTTAGTTGAGAATTGGAATTAATTCATCCACTTAACTTACCTTCATAGTTAGAGGTTAACAAAGTGGGAGAAGAATCTAATTCTCATCACAATTGATAAGGATAACTGGGATAGGACCTCCAGTTCTTATACCTTGCCAAGAGATTTTATTAGTATTACTTTATTTTACTTATCATATAACATATTCGCACCTTACTTCCAAAACCCCAATTTACAGACTCATAACCAATAATAAGAACACACCTCCCTGCAATTCCTTGAGAAGACGACCCGAGGTTTAAATACTTCGGTTATCAATTTTAAAGGGGTTTGTTACTTGTGACAACCAAAACGTTTGTACGAAGGGATTTTTGTCGGTTTAGAGACTATATCTACAACGCGACTGTTTTTATGACATTCTTTACTGGCAAAAATCCTAACGTCAAAATGGCGCCGCTGCCGGGGAATTGCAAACGTGTGCCTTATTATTGGTTATTGTAAATATTTTTCAAAAAAAATATTTTTCTTTTACCTGTTTATTTGTTTCTCCTTTTCCCCTTTATTTCTGATAACTACTATGAATTCTCACCCCTCTCGCTTTGAGTTTGGTTCTAACTTTGTTGAAGGAAATAGAAACCACAGCAGGAATATGCATCAAGGTCAGACCAATCAAGGATGGATGGAGCCAAGAGGATCTAATCAACCCTTTAGGCAACAACACCATCCTAGATATCATGGACAAAGACCAGGCTACAACGCATCCCAAGCTGATAGATATGGTGGACCACCTTGTAGCTACCAACAAGCCCCACCCTATGCTCAGAGATCATCCTTTCAACACAACCTCAACCCACAAAACTCACAAGCCCCTTCCCGCCATTCACCTCCATATGACCCTAACCCCCAACCACCTTATGAGCCATATAAACCATATATAGAACCACCCCAATTCCAACCTAATTACTCACAAGAACCACCACTTCAATATTCACCATCTCCATATCCATCAATCCAAGAGCATTATGATCCTATTTATGAAAACCGAGTGCACCAAGAGGCAAAGGATCGTCTCAAGGAAACAGTGGATCGATGTCAGGCAACCCTTCATCAATTGGGGCAACTCCTAATGAGTCAATTAGCCTCCCGACGTTTAGACACTCAAGGAACCCCCATGGATTCATGTGGACAATCTAATGAAGAACGTAGTATGAAGGAGATACTAGAAACTCCAGTGAACAGTACGGAGCATGACTTTGTACTGGAACAAGTAGAGGAAGCCGAAATTATTGAAGAAGAAGAAGTGGTTGAAGACTTAGGAGATGCAGAACCTCCATGGGAAAGTCAAGACATCGAGCCTCCTTCCAAGACGGTTGAAATTGATGCTGAGGAAGGTGTAAAACTTCCAATGCATATCACAGTTGAAGACTTGGAAGAAGTTGATCAAGAGATGGAGATTCAAGAAGAAGAAGCACAACCTCCCATGCCATTGGAAAGCAATGAAAAGGAGATTGAATTGAAAGAGAGCTACCAAGAGGAAGAGGTTGAAATTGAAGAAGTTTGCAAAGAGGTGGTAATTATCAGAGAAGAGCACAAGGGAGTGGAGCTTGCAATTTCATTAAAGATACCTCCCCTTAAGTCGCCATCATCCTTCACAACATTCAAGTGGGTAAAATTCATATCCCATAGCTTTCTAATCCCACTTGAATATAGGCTACTGGAGACGGATGGTCAACTTAGAGCTCTTTGCGGCATTAAGAGCAAGAGAAAGATGGTCAGTGGTAAGAATTGTCCTGCAAGGTTCATCATGGTTGGAAGCTTTAAGTTTAAATGTAAAGGTTGGTATAGAGCTCAACTGAATGGGTCTAGGAAGTTGTTTGGCCGCTTACGTGAGAATTCAGACTGCTTGCCACCCAGATGGAACAATATTGCTCAACCAAAAGACGGGTGCAAAGGCAAGGTCTAGGACCCCGGAATCCATTCTACCAATCACCACTCTTGGGGCCTTGTCACTTGCTTTAACTTGCTTGAAGGCTTTCTGCGCCTTGTTTGGGATCCCGGAGGCTATTGGAAGTACAAACATTGGTGGGGATTCCTGGATCAATACAAGCACAAGCCACCCTAGCAGGAAGCTCATCAAATGTCCAACTTAAGGACTATAACTAAAAGTGCTAGGTGGGAGACAACCCACCATGGTATGATCGTTCATTTTTCATTTTTATTTAGTTTTATTTGCTTTTGAGTTTTATTTTATTTTATTGAACCTGGAATCATGCATAACATTCACATTAAGCATTGCATTTGCATCTGCATATTGCATTAAAAAAAAAGCGAGCACGCGACGCGACCGCATCAGCGACGCGTCCGCGTCACAAGGAGATGAGAGAATAACAAAGTGAACAGAGAGTTATGCAGGAGCAGGGCTGGAGGTGCGCTATTAGCGCAAATTGACTCCACGCGAATGCGTCAATGATGTGTTCGCGTCAATTGGAAAAATAGCCTCCCACGCGACCGCGTCACCCACGCGGCCGCGTGACCTGAAATCGGCGTAAAAAGGGTGTATGGCCGAAAGTTGAGCTGGAATTGGGCTGGACCCGTGCTAGCAGCACAAGCCCTGCCACGCGAACGCGTCACCCACGCGTCCGCGTCATATTGGAAATAAGGCCATCCGCGCGATCGCGTCGACCACGCGACCGCGTCACCCTGGATTTTGGCAATACCAAGTTTCGAACAGAGAGTTGTGCGACCGCGAGGCTGCGCTTGCGCCACTAGCACAAATCGAGTCACGCGACCGCGTGCCCCATGCGTCCGCGTCGCCCAACCTTATCGCGCACCACGCGACCGCGTCGCCAGCGTCGCACAACCTATCCAAATTAGTGCCAATTTTCTTATCTTTTCTTCTCCGAATCCTTATTCTTCTTATCTTTTCTTATTTCTTTCTTCTTCCTTTCTTATTTTATCTTACTTCCAATTATTTAATTTATTTGCATCCTTTCATTCATTACATATTTTTATTTTTCTAAAATTATTATTGGTGTTCAAATATTCTTATTCAACTGTTACATATTTTCTGGTATTTTCTTGATGCTTAGTGACTTGTTTAATTCTGATTGAGTAATATTATTTAAATCAATGCCAATCTTTTATATTTGTATTACTTTTGCATTGACATAAATTTATATTATCTCTCTTTCCCATTGTTGCAAATTTTGCACCATTGATTTGCCATGTCCTTCCACTATTTTCTCACTAGCATGTTGTAGCTACCATGTAAATGAGATGCTTATCATTTGGTATTAACCCAATTATATTTTATTTATTTTCTATCTTTTTGGGTTACTTTTTCTTTTCCCTCTTCTTTCAGGATGGCCACCACGAAGGGAAAGGAAAAACTTCTTAATGGGAAGACAAACAAGTCCATCAGCAAAATCCTTGGAGAAAAGCATCAGTTGGAGAAGACCCGTCCACCTGCACATCTCAGTATGCACTGAGGACAGTGCAATCTTTAAGTGTGGGGAGGTCGATACCGATCTCCATGGGTTAGTACTTTCTTGTCTCAAACACCGATGTTTAAATTTTCTTTGTAGATTAGTTGTTGCATTTGCATATTTATTTGATATTTGCATATTTTACCACTTGGTTAAAGTAATATTTTCTTTTTCAAGAAACCTTTTAGAGCATTTCACTAATTTGAATAAAATTTAATGTTACACTTGTTTGAAGAAATATTATTTTGGAACATGGATTAGAGTTCGAACACACAAAACCTGTGAGATTTTAAACCTATTTGAGTTGGTTGCATTTTATCAACCAAAATTTTGTTTTAGTGTGTATTTTTCTCTCTAAAATTGTGATATTTATCTTGCTTAATTCTATATTCCATTGTTTAATGTATGCATGCACTTATATGATTGAGGCCTTGTTTCACTGAGCTTACATACCCATATAGCCTTAACCCTCCATTATCCCTTGCAAACCAATTTGAGCCTATTTTACCCCTTTGTTCTTTATTTTAGCACATCATTAACTCTAAGCGAAAAACAATAATATCCTTAATTTGAATCCTTGGTTAGCTTAGACTAATGAGAATGCTTATGATTTAAGTGTGGGAAAGTGGGTTTCGAAACATTTGGTTTGAATAATTGGGTGTTGTATATTTTAGTGAAAATGTGCAAAATAATGGTTGAGCACATGTTATTGCATTCAATACTTTAATCATATGCATTGAAAAAAAATAAAAAGAAAAAAGAAAAGAGCAATTAATAAAAGGGGACAAAATGCCCCAAAATAAATAGTGAAATCAATGCATATGAGTTGTACTCAAAACTTGGAATGCATAAACATGTGAGAAGCGCAGTTAATGGGAAGATAGATTTTGTATTTTAATTAAATGGATTGTCTTAAGTTAGGTGGAAAGTTTATGTTAATTAAGGATTCAAATTTTAGTCCACTTGGCCAAATACAATCCTACCTTGACCCTAACCCCATTACAACCCTTAAACGACCTCTTGATTTGTGTATTGGTGCATTAAATTTATGTTGATTGTTAGATGAAGAGCAAGCCTTAGAAAGCAAGGTTAGTAGAGAATTGAGAGATCGAACCTTAAACACCTGAGTGATTAGAGTGTATACACTACCAGTAAGGGTTCGATGCTCAATTCCTTGTTCCCCGCTTTCATAAGCTATTTTCTTCTTACAAGTTTATTTGTGCTTTATTTTTATGATTTGAATTAGCGAAATCCAGTTCATGTATGTTCTTAAAAGAATTGTTTACTTTTAACCAAGTAGGTAGAAGCATTTTGCATTTAGTTGCATTCATAGGTTGCATCTCATACATTCTATCATTCCTCTTCATCTCTTTATAGTTTCTCTTGAGCTTAGCATGAGGACATGCTATTGTTTAAGTGTGGAGAGGTTGATAAACCACTATTTCATGGTTTATTTTCTGCTCAATTGAGTGGATTTTATCAACTCTTTACCCACTTATTCATACTATTCGCATGTTTTACATTTGCCTTCCTAATTATGTGCTTTGATTGAAAACATGCTTCTTTGATCTTATATTTTCTTATTATTAATCCTCTCTTATTACCATTAGATGCCTTGATATGTGTGTTAAGTGTTTTCAGAGATTATAAGGCAGGAATGGCTCAGAGGATGGAAAGGAAGCATGCAAAAATGGAAGGAATACAATAAGTTGGAGAAATTGCTAAGCTGTCCAGCCTGACCTCTTCGCACTCAAACGGCTATAACTTTAGCTACAGAGGTCCAAACGACGCGGTTCCAGTTGCGTTGGAAAGCTAACATTCGGGGCTTCGATTTGATATATAATTTGCCATAGCTGCCTCAACGCCAGGCGACGCGAACGCGTGAGTCACGCGGACGCGTGACCTGGCAGGAACGCAACCCGCGCGGCCGCGTGAGCCATGCGGCCGCGTCACTTTTCCGCGACCTGTACGGACCAGAAAGTGCTGTAAGTGATTTCTGGACTGTTTCTGACCCAGTTTTCGGCCCAGAGGACACAGATTAGAGGCTATAAAGTGGGGGAATGCATCCATTCATAAGCATGCACTCATAATTCACTTTCCATGATTTATATTTAGTTTTGAGAGAGGTTCTCTCCTCTCTCTCTTTAGGATTAGGATTTAGGATTTAGGACCTCTCTTAGTTTTAAGAGTGACTCTCAATCCCAGGTTCAATATTCTTTTACTTTATGTTTATTTCTTATTTTCAGACATTTGAATGCTTGCTTGTATTAGTTATGTTGCCTATTTGGCCTATGCCACTTTCATGATGATTTTCTTATTTAATGATATTTGAGGTATTTTAGTTTATGATTGTTCCTTTTTATTATTCCTAATCTGAGGATATTATTATTCTAGTAGATTTAGTTTTTCCCCTTTTGGCCTTGGTTAAATAATTGGTGACTCTTGAGTTATCAAACTCATTGTTAGTTGAGAATTGGAATTAATTCATCCACTTAACTTACCTTCATAGTTAGAGGTTAACCAAGTGGGAGAAGAATCTAATTCTCATCACAATTGATAAGGATAAATGGGATAGGACCTCCAGTTCTTATACCTTGCCAAGAGATTTTATTAGTATTACTTTATTTTACTTATCATATAACATATTCGCACCTTACTTCCAAAATTCCAATTTACAGACTCATAACCAATAATAAGAACATACCTCCCTACAATTCCTTGAGAAGATAACCCAAGGTTTAAATACTTTGGTTATCAATTTTAAAGGGGTTTGTTACTTGTGACAACCAAAACGTTTGTACGAAGGGATTTTTGTCGGTTTAGAGACTATATCTACAACGCGACTGTTTTTATGACATTCTTTACTGGCAAAAATCCTAATGTCAGCAAGCCTTGCCGAATACTAGTTGGTATGGTGACATCCCAATGGGGGTCTTGAATGCTGTCCTGTAGGCCCATAGAGCATCGTCTAGCTTCCTAGACCAGTCTTTTTGTGAACTTCCAACAATTTTTTCAAGTATTCGTTTCAGCTCTTTATTGGAGATCTCGGCTTGCCCGTTGGTCTGTGGGTGGTATGGAGTTGCCACCTTGTGTTTTACTCCATATCTGAGAAGGAGTGCTTCCAATTGTTTGTTGTAGAAGTATGACCTCCATCACTAATGAGAGCTCTGGGAACTCCAAATTTACTGAAGATGTTCCTTCTCAAGAAGCTTATCACAACCTTGTTGTCATTTGTTGTAGTAGCTATGGCCTCTACCCATCTTGAAACATAATCAACAGCCACTAATATATAGCTATTTGAGTAGGAGGTTGGGAAGAGTCCCATGAAATCTATTCCCCATACATCAAATAGTTCTAGCTCTAATATGTATTGCTGTGGCATCTCATTTCTCTTGGTCAGATTGCTGGCCCTTTGACATTCATCACACCTTGACACCATTTCTTTGGCATCCTTAAATACTGTTGGCCAGTAAAATCCGGATTGGAGCACCTTTGCTGCTGTCTGTTCTTCACTAAAGTGACCTCCATATGTTGATCCATGGCATTGCTATAGCACCTCTTGCCCTTCTTCATAGGATATACGCCTTCTTAGGACACCATCAGTACACGTTTTGAACAAGTAGGGGTCATCCCAGATGTAGTGTTTGACATCCTTGATTAGCTTTCTCCTCATGTGCTTGTTGATGTTTGTTGGTAACTCCCCTATAGCCTTGAAGTTAGCTATGTCTGTAAACCAAGGGGCTACCTGAATCATCATCAATTGTTCATCAGGGAAGTTTTCATTTACTGTAACTTGCTGCATTTTTTCTTCTTGTGGGATCCTTGAGAGGTGGTCAGCTACTTTATTTTTTGCTCCGCTCCTATCTTTAATCTCAATATCGAATTCTTGGAGCAGCAGGATCCACCTTATCAATCTGGGCTTAGATTCTTGTTTGGTAAGCAAGTACTTGAGTGCTGCATGATCAGTGAACACAATTACTTTTGAGCCAATAAGATATGATCTAAACTTATCAAAAGCAAAAACTATGGCTAAAAGTTCTTTCTCTGTGGTGGTATAGTTCCTTTGATTCTCATTAAGGACTTTGCTAGCATAGTAGATTACATGTACTAGCTTGTCTCTCCTCTGTCCTAGGACGGCACCAATAGCAAAATCAGATGCATCACACATTAGTTCAAAGGGAAGATCCCAACTTGGTGGTGCTATAATAGGTGCAGAGGAGAGTCACTTTTTAAGTTCATCAAAGACTACCATACATTCTCTATCAAAAACAAATGGAATATTTGAGACAAGTAGGTTGCTAAGGGGTTTTGCAATCTTTGAAAAGTCTTTAAAAAACCTCCTATAGAACCCAGCATGTCCCAAAAAGCTTTTGATTGCTTTGACATTGCAAGGTGGAGGTAATCTTTCTTACTTCCACTTTTGCTCTATCTACTTCTATGCTATCTTTTGAAATCTTGTGACCAAGAACCACCCCTTCAGTTACCATAAAATGGCACTTCTCCCAGTTTAGAACAAGGTTGGTTTCTTGACACCTTTTTAGCACAAGAGAAAGATGGTATAAGCAATCAGAATAAGAGTCCCCAAACACAGAGAAATCGTCCATGAATACTTCTATGAACTTCTCAATCATATCTGAAAAAATGGAGAGAATGCACCTTTGGAATGTGGCAGGTGCATTGCACAATCCAAAGGGCATCCTCCTATAAGCAAAACACCATATGGACAAGTAAATGAAGTTTTTTCCTGATCCTTGGGGTCTACAACAATCTGGTTGTAGCCCGAATACCCGTCTAGAAAATAGTAGTACACATGTCCTACCAATCTTTCAAGCATCTGGTCCATAAAGGGCAGGGAAAAGTGATCTTTCCGGGTGGCTTCATTAAGTTTCCGGTAGTCAATGCACATATGCCATCCGGTTACCGTTCTTGTGGGTATCAATTTATTCTTCTCGTTTGCCACAATAGTGATCCCCCCCTTTCTTAGGAACTACTTGTACCGGGCTTACCCAAGGACTGTCCGAGATGGGGTAGATCACCCTTGCTTGCCACAATTTCAGAACTTCCTTCTGAACTACTTCATTCATAGTTGGGTTCAACCTCATTTGTTGCTGTCTTGAGGGTTTGGCATCCTCTTCAAGTAAGATTTTATGCATGCACATTGAAGGGCTGATCCCCTTTAAATCTGAAAGTGTCCAGCCTATGGCATCTTTGTGTTATCTCAGCTCTCGGATAAGTTCCTCTTCTTGCTCCTTATTCAGACTTGAATTTATGATCACTGGGTAAGTGTGATTAGTGCCCAGGTATGCATACTTCAAGCTGGGAGGCAAGGCTTTCAGCTCTTTTGGTGCATCTGCATTTTTATTGTCTGTGGTAGTTGGTATGATTGAGCTCCCCAAGGTTGCTTGTTCCAGCTTAATATTTTCTTCACATTGTTCTTCCTCCATAACTTCTTGAACTATCTGTTCCATGATATCTACCATCATGCATTCTTCTATGGATTCCTTGGGGTAGCTCATTCTTTGAAGACGTTGAAGACCATTTTTTCTTCATGTAGTCTCAAGACTAGTTCCCCTTTTTGTACATCAATGATGGCTCCAGCAGTAGGTAGAAATGGTCTTCCCAGGATAATTGTTGTGTTGGCCTCTTCCTCCATGTCTAGCACAACAAAATCAGCAGGGAAAATGAACTCCCCTACTTTCACTAGTAAATCTTCCACCACCCCATGTGGAAACTTGAATGTTCTGTCAGCCAATTGGAGTGCCATTCTTGTTGGCTTGGCTTCCTCAACCTTCATCCTTCTCATCATGGTTAGGGACTTGAGATTTATACTAGCTCCTAAATCACACAAAGCTTTCTCAATAGTGATGTCCCCTATGATGCAAGGGATTTGAAAACTCTCCGGATCTTTCAGTGTTTGAGGTAACTTCTTTTGTATGATGGCGTTGCACTCCTCAGTAAACACTATGGTTTCTTTTGCTTCCCAGTTCCTCTTTTTGGTTATGAGCTCCTTCAAGAACTTGGCATAGAGTGGCATTTGCTCTAATGCCTCAGCAAATGGTATATTGATTTGGAGCTTCTTGAAGATCTCTAGGAACTTGGAGAACTGGCCATCCTTCCCATCCTTTCTCAATCGTTGAGGGTACGGTGCCTTTGGTACATAAGGCTTCAAAACTGGTTTTGGAGGGGGTGAAGCTGGGATCTCCTCTTCGTCTTCTTTTCCATGTTTTGATGCAACCTCTTCATGATTATCTTTGCTCGGGGCTCCTTCCTCTACAACCTTCCCACTTCTTAGAGTTATGGCTTTGCATTCCCCTCTTGAGTTAGCCATGGTATCACTGGGAAATGTGTAAGTAGAGAGTAGGATTTGTTTGGAAAAAATCCCTACTTGTGCTTCCAATTTTGAGATTGATGCACCTTGATTTTTCAGATTTGACCTGTATTCTTCTTTATTAGAATCTATCCTTCTGTCGATTTGTGCTTGTCTGTCCATGAGGGATGAGACTGCACCTGAAATCTGGGATGATAGTTGTGCTATTGCAGCCTCCATCCTCTCAAAGTTGCTCTTGATTTTGCATGATTGCATGGTTGAGGATGGTGTATCTTGATTGAGGTTGTTGTGTATGGGTTGGTTGTTATGGTATGATGTATTTTGTGAGTTATGGTAAGGTCTATTGTTCCCTGTTTGATGGTTGGGGTTGTGGGTTTGTTGATTTGATGGATAAGGCTTGTTGTGGTCCTGGTTGTGGTTTTGTTGATTTCTCCACCCAAAGTTTGGGTTGTTCTTCCAACCTGGGTTATATGTCTTAGAGTGTCGGTCATAAGGTGTTCTGGATGAATTGTGCACATAATTAACTTGTTCCCAGTCACCTTCAGATTCTGATGCATTTCCTTTTTGTTAAGGAGTTTGGTCTTGAAAGTCTGAGGCTTTTTTGGCCTCCATCCTTTTGGTTAATGCTGCTATTTGTGCCGCAATTGCCTTGTTCTGAGCTAACAAAGCATCTACTGAATTGAGTTCTAGCACCCCCTTCTTCTGAGTCCTTTCTGAGGCGTAGAAGTACTCATTTTCAGCTACAGTTTCAATGACATCTATAGCCTCTTCAATGGTTTTCTTTTTGTTGAGCGAGCCTCCTGAAGAATGGTCTACTGCTTTCTTTGCTTCATAGGATAGTCCCTCATAAAAGATGCATAGTTGTACCCACTCATTGAACATTTCTGGTGGGCATCTTCTTATTAGATCTTTGAATCTCTCCCAGGCCTCATAGAGTATTTCTCCATCTTATTGTCTGAAAGTTTACACTTCAGCCCTCAGCCTATTGATTCTTTGTGGAGGGTAAAATCTAGCAAGGAATTTGTTCACGACCTCCTCCCATGTAGTCAGGCTGTCCTTGGGAAATGATTCTAACCACTTTGCTGCCTTATCTCGGAGTGAGAAAGGGAACAAGAGTAGTTTGTAGATGTCGGGGTGTACCCCGTTAGACTTTACAGTATCACATATTCTCAAGAATGTGCTGAGATGTTCATTAAGATCTTCTTGGGCACTTCCTCTATATGAGCAATTATTCTGAACAAGTGTGATAAGCTGAGGCTTCAGCTCAAAATTATTGGCATGAATTGTTGGCTTTAGGATGCTGCTGCCATAATTCCCTTGATTTGGGTTGATGTAAGAGCCTAAGACTCTCCTTTCTTGCCCATCATGATTGACTGGGCCTCCCCTGGCATGGTTATGAACTTCTTCCTCATGATGATTCTCCATGTTCTCCTCCATGTTTGTTTCAAAATACTCTTCCTCTTGCTCAGCACCAACAACTCTCTTCCCTCTTGCTTCCCTCCTTAATCTAAAGAGGGTTCTCTCTGGTTCAGAATCAAAGGCAGTTGAAGCTCCGCTTCTCCTACCTGTCATACAAATAATCAAGAAAAAAAGCAAGAAAGAAAGTGGGTGAATGAATCACTTTGTTAGAGTGGTTGTTATTGTGAGTGGTGCAATTGATCAAACAGGTAGAAGAGTGGGAATAGGGATAATCAAAGAAGAAGGAAATAGAGCTTCAAGAAAAAAAATACTAAATAAAGGATATTAAAATAACAAGGAAATTAAATTGCTTATTCTAATCAAATTAATCACTGTCAAATTTAAGCCAATCCCCGGTAATAGCGCCATAAAACTTGATGACCTCAATTCAATACCCTTTTTTTCTCTTTAAAACTTAGTGAACGAGTTCTTTTGGCAAGCGCAACAAAATTATTGCCAAGTAATAACCCACAATAGAGTGGGATCGTATCCACAGAGATTGGAAAACTCAAGCAGTTTTAATTGATTAGTGAATTAGTCAAGCAGATCAATGATAGTGTGAAGTGCAGAATTGTAAATGGCATAAATGTAAATGACTAGAATATAAAGAAAAGCATTAAAGTGAAGGAATGGAAATTGAAGAATGTAAATTGCTGAATCATAAATGACTTGAATATAAAGGGGAATGGGGAATTGCTGAAAGTAAAGTTGAGCTATAAAGAAATGGATAGATGAGAATGGAGAATTCATTGAGATTGGGAGATGTTGCCTCTTTGGATCAAATCTAGCTTAGATCTCCTTCAATCATGCAACTCACTGACCTCTTGGAAATCATGATTGATTGAACCCCAATCCCTTGGTGACTCAATCTCTCAGATCTTGATCAATAGCCAATTCCTTGGTCTAATTGCTCATTAAGAGAGATATACTTGGTCCCTGATTATACCACACACTCTTGTAGATCCAGGTAGAGGGGGGATTATATGTCATGTATCCCATCACCAAAACCCAGATTCTACTCAAGTGTGAGAAGGGATTTCAAGCATGGTTTCATGTGTCCTTTCCCAAGGTTCCCATGATACCTAATTGCATTCAATCTCTTTCCCAAGATGATTGAATACTAAGCATTAAGCACGAAATTCCTCCTAGCAAATCAATAGAAGATGAAGAGAAGAAGAATTTCACTATTATCAATCCATCAAGTACAATAGAGCTTCCTCTCTCAATGAGAGGGAAGTTAGCTACTCATAGCTTAGAAAGTACTCAAAAGTGGAATGTAAAAGTGGATCTAGAACTAACTGCTTAACCCCTTCTTCAGTACTCTTTTGGGGTATATATACTACTCCTAGTAAAATAAAAGCATTACAAAAGTGAAAAAGGGAAAAATACATTTTTGGAGGGAAAGAAAGCACTCAATAAACGTGACCCCTTAGCTGGCGTGTGGTTGGCGCTTCTCAGGCGTGTCACGTGCCCTGCAAAATGGCTTGGCGTGCCACGCTTAATCCTTCAAGTGGCACGCTCGTCCCTCTTTTAACCTTGGCGTGTCACGCCTTCGAGCTCAAGTGGCACGCCATAATGACATTCTTGTGTTAGCGTGCCACGCCTTCGAGCTCAAGTGGCATGCCCTTTGATTTCTCCACTTTCCTTGCTTCTGGAAATTTGAACTGGCGTGCCACGCCTAAAAGTTGGCGTGCCACGCCCTTGTTGTGTGCTTGGCTGAGTTCTCTAGAAAGTTGCACTAGCGTGGCACGCCCAGGGTCTGGCGTGCCACGCCCTTGTTAGGTTAATGGCCCCTCTGCTTGGCGTGCCATGCCACGAACTCAAGTGGCACGCCCTAATGCTTCACTTGCCTCTGAATGGCATTGGCGTGCCACGCCTTGTTGCTCAAGTGGCACGCCTAAGTGACAAATAGTGATTAGCGTGCCACGCCTTCGAGCTCAAGTGGCACGCCTCATGTAATTGGCCTCTTTCACCCTTTCTGGAAAGTTATACCAGCGTGCCACGCCTAAAGGTTGGCGTGCCACACCCATGATCTTGTGTTGTTCCAGTAAGTGGCATGCTACGCCTTGACCTTCAAGTGACGCCAAAGTGAGTTTTTGGGACTGGCGTGCTACGCCTTTGACACTAAGTGGCACGCCCAGGTCTTGCTTGTGATGTCTGGCGTGCCACGCTTGGTTGCTCACATGGCACACCAAAGTGAGGTTGAGAGGTTGGCGTGCCACGCCTTCGACTTCAAGTGGCATGCCTAGTCTTCTCTTGCCTTCAGCCCCTTCTCTAGATCATTGTACCAGCGTGCCCCGCCATGTTGCTCAAGTGGCATGCCTATATATTTGTTCATTCTTCAAGCTTGGTGTGCCACGCCTGGATCTTCAAGTGGCACGCCAAAGTGACTCTCTAGCTCCTGGCGTGCCACGCCTTCGACTTCAAGTGGCACGTCCATAGTGGTTGATGGATCCGGCATGCCACGCCCAGCCTGGCGTGCCACGCCCTTCTTGTGTTTCTCCTTTTTGCTCTCTGGAATTTATTACTAGCGTGCCACGCCCAGTCCTTGGCGTGCCACGCCCACATGCATGCTTGGATCTCCCTTCTGGAATTTAGTACTGGCATGCCATGCTTAGCTCCTAGTGTGACACGCCAATGCATTTTTGTGGCATTTGCCCTCAAGTGACGTGCCAGTTTCACACGCCCAGCTTCTTGCTTGTCTTCTACCCATTTTTGATACTCTTTTCACCTGCAATTCAGCACAACTCATCTTTAAAGTAGTGTGCCATAATATTCATCAAATAATGCATGAATTGTACTGATCAAATGAGATTTGTGCTCTTTTATGGTCTTTTTATGCAAGAAAGAAAGGTAAATGATGCAAGTCATCACCGGGGAGTTGCAATAGAGTGATAATTTATTGATTGGAATTTATTTAATTGCATTTTATTTTATTTTGTCTTTATCACCATGAGCTTTGTGCTTATTCTGTTGAATGACGCGTTCATTGCCTGATTCAAGCTTAGCCGCTTTTGATCCTGAAATTGAAAGAAATATTTCACGTATTAGCCGAGCTCGATGTCGGTTAGTCTTTGAGGGTGGTGAAGTGATTGTCATCGATTCACCAGTCTCATATGAGGGAGAATCTGAATTGCCATTTGAGGAAGAAACAAGCTCCTCTACTACTGATTCGGTTGATTTACGTGCAGGTAACATAGCAGCACCTAGGAGAGTTACTATCCAGGAAGCTGGAGCCCCAGATTTTACACTGCAACTGTATCAAGCCCATTACCCAGCGGTGGCTGCAGATTTCGAACTGAAGACTGCACTACTCAACTTGATGACCAAATTTCATGGCTTACCTGCTCAAGAGCCTATCAAGCACCTTAGGGATTTCCAGACAGCCTGTTCTACTGTTAAGCGTGAGGGTACAGATGAAACTTCTATCCTGTTAAAAGCCTTTCCGTTCTCTCTTGTGGGAAAGGCGAGAGAGTGGTACTACACCAACCTGGAGTGACTGTTGCTAATTGGGATACACTTATAAGAGATTTTCTGAAAAAATACTTTCCAGCTGAAGTTACTGATATATTGAGGAAAGAAATTTCCATGATTATTCAAGGCGAATCCGAGACTCTCTACGAATATTGGGAGCGCTTCAACAATCTTCTGGAAGCATGTCCCCACCACATGATTGACAAGTTGGTGTTGCTCGGCTACTTCACACAGGGCATGAAGCCTCAAGATAAGACCACATTGGAAGGTGATAGCAATGGGTCTATGAAAAAGTACAAGACCACTGATGAAGCATGAAAATTGATCAGCGACTTAGCTGAATCCACTAGGAATCACAGGCAGAGGCAAAGCCACTCAAAAGCTGTTGTAGAGGTATCCTCTAGCAAAAAGACTACTGCTCTAACTCAAAGTATTTGTGAAATGACCAACTTACTGAAGCAGATGCAATTGAGTCAACAACAAGCTCAGCAAGCTCAGCCTTCTCCACCACAGCAAAACTGACAGTTGGTTCCATAAAGAGTATGCGAGATCTGTGCTGATTATAGTCATTATACTGATAAATGTCCGCAGCTTCAACAGGAAGACAACACTGTGGTAGCCACTCATAACTTCTATGATAGCCCTAATCAAGGATACAATCAAGGTGGTAGCTACAACCATGGATGGCAGGACAATTCTAACCAAGGTTGGAGATATAATTCTAACGATGGTTGAAGGGACAATCATAACAGAGGAGGCAGAGATAACAATGGAAACCAGAGGTGGAATAACAATAACAACATTAGACAGCAGAATCAGAATCAGGTCTACAGAGCACCTCATCTAAAGCAACCTCAAGCATCTCAGCAGACCCCTCAAATCACGTATCCCTCTTCATCTTCTAATGATGAGTTACTATAATCTATTGATCAGAGACAGCAGGCCATGGAAAACAACCTTGCTTCTACTCTAAAACAACCTTGCAAGCTCTTACCACATAGATTGGATCACTAAATAACTCCAACAACCAGCCTTTGAGCTCCAGTGGAATCCCCTCTCAACCATTACCCAACCCCAAGGGTTGCATCAATGCCATTACCTTGAGAATACATGATGATTAGCTCACTTTCAATATTTTCAACCTCTCACAAGAAGCAGATCATGATAACAAAGAGTTGATGAAGGAGCCAAACAAGGAAGCACAAGCACCACACATAAGGACCCCTATGGTTAACAACCAATGTGATCAGAAGGAGCAACAGCCAAGTGTAATCCAAAAGGAACCAGACCCACCAGAATCACATGAAATAGACAACAAAACCATTCTAAAAAAGGAAACCACAAGGAACAAGTTGGCATCAACGGACACAAGAAAAAAGGTCCCAAGGGGATGGAAAAAGAAGAAAATCCCTACAGAAGATTTCTCGCCAGGAGATGAAGTGGTCTCTGCATACTTCCCATCTATACCACCTCACCTCCTCACTATTCCATCCCAGCTGCCTCCAGTGTACACCATCAACAAAATCTTGTCCCTAGAGTATATGGAGCTTATCAACAAGGCCAATGGATATAGGTTCACTGCAAGGAGGGAAGATTTCAAGCACTATCAGCCACCTTGACAAGGACCAAACGTCAAGCTAATGACTCTAAAGAAGCGCTTCATGGGAGGCAGCCCATGTTCTATGACCTCTTCCTTTAATTTCTAATATTAGTAATAAGGCAAATTTCATGGATTTTTAAATCAATTTTGACAACCAATATAAGACCCCTTTACATACAGCGTATAGTACATGATAAGTTTGGTGTTCAAGGCACACCAAGTGGGCTTGAACACACTTTATGAGGTAAAATTATTCCCTAAACTTGTTGCACCATATGATCACAAACAAGTTTGGTGTACCAATGTTGCATGCATGGGAAATTTAGTGGATGATTGATTTGCATTCATGGAAAGCATTTAGTCATTTAAAAACAAAAAAAAGATATTTTTTTCTTTTTTTAGCTAGCTCACACTTTAAGTTTTCCCACCAAAAATTTCAAGTAACCATTTGCATTCCTTTTTTTTTCGTGTATAGGGAATAAAAAGGGACATTGATGGTACTTGATAGGACAATTAAGGAAGGGAGATTCGGCCACTATACCAAGAAAATCTCACACTTGTCTTCAAGGGGAATATCTTTGGAAGTGTTGCCATGCAACATTGGGAGTTGGATAGCTTTGGAGACCGAACCAAGACCCTCATAAAATAGGTGATCCTTGTGCTCATTCAATACCAAACCCCAACCGTCCACTATCAAACAACACCATCAATCCACACCCTTCAATCATTTGCAATCTTCCTATATAAACCCCTTCACACAACCTCACTTCATACTATCATTTCTCTCCCTTCATTCTCTCGGACACACACACTTCATCCTCCACTTTACCGAAAGTTTAATATACACTCTCCTAGCCACGTCTAGTGAACCGCAACCACACATCAACCATCTTGCATGGCATCATCAAGTTCCAAGAGGCGAAAAGGAAAGGAGCCCATAGAGCAACCTCCTTTCGACGCTGGGAGATTCAAAACTGCCTTTTATGAGCTTCAATATGAACGGATCAAGAACAAGAAAATATTGCCAGAGTTGACATTCCAATTCAATGAGGATGAGTGCCCTAAGATCAAAGAAAAGATTGCACAGAGGGGTTGGCAAAAGCTCACCAATTCGGAGACCAAGATTAATGCAAACCTCATCAAAGAGTTCTATGCAAATACGGTCAGAGATGACAGTACTAGGGCACCCACCTTCAAAAGTTATGTAAGAGGAACAGAGGTGTACTTCAACACCAACGCTATAACAAGGACTCTTCAGCTGAAATCACCACAATTTGATGAGCTTAGCTATCAAGTAAGAATAAGTAATGCTCCCGAGGAAGATGAACTTGAAGAAATTGTGAATGATATGTGTGTTATTGGGTCTGATTGGGAAAGATACTCGGATAAGAGGCCTAGGTTCATTAGGAGAGGAGACCTCATCCCAGAAGCCAAGGGATAGTTTGAGCTAGTAAGGAGGTCTATTTTTCCAGCCGCAAACAATTTTGAGGTCAATATTGCTCGAGTTACCATGGTACATTGCTTAGTAAAGGGTGGAAGCATCAATGTGCATGAAATTATAGCTGAAGGGATCCAGGACTCAGCTGAGAAGAATGATCCGGGTGCTAGACTTTGGTACCTGATAAACCACTATTTTATGGTTTATCTTGTGCTCAATTGAATGGTTTTTATCTACTCTTTACCCACTTATTCATACTATTTGCATGGTTTTATATTTCCTTCCTCATTATGTGCTTTGATTGAAAACATGCTTCTTTGGACTTATATTTGCTTATTATTAATCCTCTCTTATCACCATTAGATGCCTTGATATGTGTGTTAAGTGATTTCAGAGGTTACAGGGCAAGAATGGCTTAGAGGATGGAAAGGAAGCATGCAAAAGTGGAAGGAATGCAAGAAGTTGGAAAAACTGCTAAGCTGTCCAGCCTGACCTCTTCGCACTCAAACGGCTATAACTTTAGCTACAGAGATCCAAACGACGCGGTTCCAGTTGCGTTGGAAAGCTAACGTCCGGGGCTTCGATTTGATATATAATTTGCCATAGTTGCCTCAATGCCAGGTGATGCGAACGCGTGGGTCACGCGGACGCGTGACCTAGCCAACACCCAATCCGCGCGGTCGCGTGGACGACGCGGCCGCGTCACTTTTCCGTGACCTGTACGGACCAGAAAGTACTGGAAGTGATTTTTGGGCTATTTCTGACCCAGTTTTCGGCCCAGAGAACACAGATTAGAGGCTATAAAGTGGGGGAAATGCATCCATTCATAAGGAGGCCTCTCATAATTCTACTTTTCCATGCTTTAGATTTAGTCTAGAGAGAGATTCTCTCTCTTTCTTTTTAGGATTTAGGATTTCTTCTTATTTTAAGAGTAACTCTGGATCCAGGTTTTAATGTTCTTCTATTTTAGTTCCATAATTATTTATTCCGGCATTTGAATTGATCATTTACTTTTATAATTTAATTTATAAATTATTCCATGTTCCAGATTATTATTTGAATTAATGATATTGAGGTATTTTCAGTTTATTATTGCTCTTGTTAATTTATGATTATCATTGTTTACGAATTGAAGATATTTTATTCCAGCAATTTTACTTTTTCCCCTTTTGGTTCTGATTAAGAATTTAGTAACTCAACAGTTATTAGACTCAACATAAGTAATAACCGTTATCTTGCTAATTGAGCTGAACCTGAATAATCCCAACCTTTTCTTCGGAAATAATTAGGATTCAAAGGTCAATTTAATTAGTCCCTTGACTTTCCTTACCCTGGTAAAGGTTGACCAAGTAGAGTTTAGATTCAACTTTTATTATAGTTGAGAGAGATAACTAAGTTAGACCTCTAAATTCCTTTATCTTGCCAAAAGTTGTTTTACAGTTATTTATTTATTTTTAATTGCCATTTACTTTACTTGTCATTTAAATCACTTGCTTCTCACCTTCTAAACCCCGAATTCACAACCTTTATAGCCAATAATAAGAACATACTTCCTCACAGTTCCTTGAGAAGACGACTCGAGGTTTGAATACTCGGTTAACAATTTCTAAAGGGGTTTGTTACTTGTGACACCCAAAACATTTGTATGAAACGACTTTTGAAGGTTTAGAAACTATACTTGCAACGAGGATTTATACGCAAATTTCTAGACCACGCAAAAGTTCTAACGTCAAAATGGCGCCGTTGCCGGGGAACTGCTAACGTGTGCCTTATTATTGGTTATTGTAAATATTTTTCTTTTGCTTGTTTATTTATTTTCGTTTTTCCTTTTTATCTTTATTTGCTACTATGAACTCTCACCCCTCTCGCTTTGAGTTTGGTTCTAATATTGTTAAAGGAAATAGAAGTTACAGCAGGAATGTGCATCAAGGTCAGACCAATCAAGGATGGATGGAACCAAGAGGATCTAATCAACCCTTTTGGCAGCAACACCCTCCGAGATATCCTGGACAAAGACCATTCTACTGCGCATACCCAGCTAAAAGACATGGTGGACAACCTTGTAACTACCAACAAGCCCCACCCTGTGCATACGAACCGTCCTTTCAACATAACCTCGAACCACCACACTCACAAGCTTCTCTTCACCATTCGCCATCATATGATCCTTCCTTACCCCAATACCAATCCAATCGTTCCCAGTCATTACCACTTCCCTATGTATCATGTCTAAGTCCAGCAAACCACGAAGCAGAGGATCGCCTAAAAGAAACAATAACTAAATTTCAAACAACCATTCAACAACTGGAGCACGCACTAATCCAATGGGCCACTAAACGCTCAAATATACAAGGATCAACCACAGCTCCATGTGGACAACTCGATGAAGAGCGTAGCACGAAAGAAATACTAGAGACTCCAGTGGACAAGGCAGAGAATGAATTTGTACTAGAACAATTAGAAGAGGCTGTCTTTGTTCAAGAAGAAGAGTTGGTTGAAGATCTAGGCGATGCTGAACTTCCTTGGGAATCCAGAATTGAGGAAAACTCCGTCCAGGATGCTACAGTTGATGCTAAGGAAGATACTGTACAATCTCCAAGGCAAGTCGTTTATGAGGAATCAGACGGAATAATCTAAGAAGCAAATTCCCTTGATGATGATGATCACGAGTCCTGTTCTCTCAGTGATGAACTTGCATCTGCAAGTGAATTCCTTGAAATCGAAGAATCTTCCCCAAGTGAATACGAAAATGATGCAGAGGTGGATTTCTCTCAACCTCCAATCTATGACTTGAGTGATGAGGAAGACATAGAAGAATTTGACTCGGACACAGATACAATTGAGGACTCTTGCAAGGATGTGGAGGAATTCACAGAAGAGCATAAGGGAGTAAAACTTACAGAACCACCAGAAACACCTATCCCAAGGCCACTACCACCTAATACAAGCTTCAAGTGGGTACAATCCTTAACTTACAATTTTACTTATTCACTTGAATATGGTTTACTTGAAACAGATGGCCAGCTTAGAGCTCTCTGCGGCTTTAAGAGTAAGAGGGAAATGGCTCGTACTCAGAGCTGGTGCACAAGGTTCAATAAGGTTCCACGCTTCACCTCGAAGTACACAGATTGGTATCATGCTCAATTGCATGGATCACGGAGAACGTTTGGTCACCACGGTGAGATTTTACTTTTTAACCCGCCCGAATGGAAACTTACAAATCAAAACGGAGGCGGATTTAAAAGCAAGGCTTGGAATCCTGGAGTTTATTCTGACATTTATCACCCCAGGAACCTAAAAATCTGTTTGAAGCTGTTCAGAAGCTTCACATGCCTAGTTTGGGACCCTGGAGGCTATTGGCATTCCAAGCACTGGTGGAGATTTTTGGACGAATTTAAACATAAGCCACCCTAACCGGAAGCTCCTCCAATGTCCAACTTAAGGACTCTAACTAAAAGTGCTAGGTGGGAGACAACCCACCATGGTATGGTCGTTTCTTTTTCAGTTTATTTCATCATTATTTGTTTTTATTTTTATTTCCTTTTCATTTTACTTTAGTAAACCTGGAATCATACATAGCACTCATATTAATCACTGCATTCTGCATTGTTCATGCATATATAAAAAAAATTTTCGCTACGCGACGCGATCGCATCAGCGACGTGTCCGCGTCGCTTGGAGAGAAAGGAAAATTCAAAGTGAACAGAGAGTCACGCAAGAGCGTGGCTGGAGACGTGCTAATGGCACATATCGACCCACGCGACCGCGTCGCTGACGCGTCCGCGTCGAATGGGAAGTATGGCCTCCCACGCGACCACGTGCCCCCACGCGGCCTCGTGTCCTGCATTTTCGACGTAAAAGGGTGCACAATCCCATATTGTGCGAGAGTGGTGCTAGATTGGTGTTGGAAGCACAATCCTTGTCACGCGACCGCATTGCCGACGCGGCCGCGTCAATTATTTTCTGACGCACACTCATGCGATCGCGTGCCCCACGCGATCGCGTCACCCAATTTTGGCAATTAAATTGAATCGAACAGAGAGTTGTGCTGGAGCGAGGCTGCACTCGTGCCAGCAGCGCAACACGGGTCACGCGACCGCGTGACTGACGCGATCGCATCGTCTTACCTGACGCGTACCCACGCGAACGCGTGCCTTCCGCGGCCGCGTCGCATGCGCCGCACAGCTCACCCTAAAACTGCCACATATCTTATCTTTCTCTCCTCCAAATCCTAATTTTTTCTTCTCCTTTCTTATTTACTTCCTCTTCCCTTCTTTCCCTTCTCATTCTTCTTATTTTTTTATTTTAATTTATTTGCATATCTCATTCATTGCATTTTAAATTTGTGCATATTTTTATTTTCTTTTCTGAATTTTTTATTTTTCCATTGGTGTTAAATATCCCTTCTTATTCAACTGTTACATCTTTTCTTTAATTTATTTTGGTAACTTGTTTTACACTGTTGGGCAATACTATTTAAGTCAATGTTAATCTTTTATGTTATTTGTATTAATTTTGCATTGACATGAATTTATATTGTCTTACACTCTCCTCCCCTATGTTACAAATTTTATACCACTGGTATGCCATGGCTTCTATCATTTTCTCACGTACATGTTGAAGCTTCCATGTAAATGAGACCATTATCATTTGGCATTAACCCACTCATAGTTCATTTATTTTCTTATCTTTATTACTGGGTTACTTTTTCTTCCCTTTTTCTTTCAGGATGGCCACCCGAAAGGGAATCGGAAGACGTTTACCTGGGGAGACAGACAAGTCCATCTGCAAAATCTTGAAGAAAAGCTTCAGTTGGAACAACCCGTCCACCTGCACATCTCAGCATGTACCGAGGACGGTGCAATCTTTAAGTGTGGGGAGGTCGATACCGATCTCCGTGGGTTAGTACTTTCTTTTCAACACCAATAATTTTATTTTCTTTATTTATTCATTGTTGCATCTGCATATTTGATTGCATATTTATTTGATGATTTTGTGCATTTAGTTACTACTTGGTTAAAATAATAAATTTCTTTTAAAATCCTATTTTTGAAAATTTTCACTAATTTAAATTGAAAATTTTTATGTTAAAAATTTGTTTGAAGTTGTAATTGGAACATAGTTTTTGAGCCAAAGAACACACAACCTGTGAGATTTGAGCTTATTTACATGGTTACATTATTTAACCATAAACATTTTATTCTTGTGTGTTTAATTCTCTATGATTGCAATCTTAGCTTTGTTTCATTCTATATATCCAATATTTAGTGTATTTAAATGCTTGCATATGATTGAGGCCATTGTTAATTCTAGATCACTTATCCCAAAATTAGCCTACCTTTTACATCACCCTTGTTAGCCCCCTTGAGCTTTTAATCCCCTCTTGTTCTATAAACCACAATACTAGCCTTAAGCAGAAAAACAAAATAAAAATCCCAAGTTGAATCCTTGGTTAGCTTAAGATAGAAAATCATGAATAGAGTTAAATGTGGGAAACCTTGTGGGAACATGAGTGATAGAAACAAAGGGTTAGGAAGATTAAAAAAGAAATAAAAATAAATTTGGAAAGCATGCTCATAAGAAAATTAAAGTGATTCAATTACCATGTGCATAAAAAAAAATTTCAGCATCTGAATAAAAGGGGACACAAAAAGAAATTCCCCAATGAAAACAATGCACATGGGATAAACATAAAAAGTGAAACATGAGCATGTAATACAAAAGTGGGAAAAATTATGGGTAGCTAGGTATGATTTTAAAGTTATATAGAGTGTATGTATGCTAGGTGAGATCTTAGACTAATCAAAGATTCACTTTATAAAGCTCACTTAGCCATATATATACCCTTACCCTTACCTTAGCCACATTACAACCTTGAAAAGACCTCATGATGTTTGCATTGATGCATTAAATATTGTTGATTGGTTAGATGAAGAACAAAGTGTTAGAAAGCATGACTAAGGAAGAGTAGAGTGATTGACCCTAGACACTTAAGAGATTAGAAGTGCATATACATTTCCTGTGAGGGTTCAATGCTTGATTCTATGTTTCCTGCTTTTATGAGCTATCTTCTTACAAATTTACTTATCTTTTATTGTGTAATTTGAATTAGTGGAATTTGGTTTATATTTATTCTTGGAGAATTTATTTACTTTTAAATCAAGTAGGTAGAAACATTTTGCATGTAACTGCATTCATATACATAGGTTGCATTTCATAACATTTCACCTTTCCTCTTCATCTTTATAGCTTCTTCTGAGCTTAGCATGAGGACATGCTAATGTTTAAGTGTGGGGAGGTTGATAAATCACTATTTTATGGTTTATCTTGTGCTCAATTGAGTGGTTTTTATCTACTCTTTACCCACTTATTCATACTATTTACATGGTTTTATATTTCTTTCCTGATTATGTGCTTTGATTGAAAACATACTTCTTTGGACTTATATTTGCTTATTATTAATCCTTTCTTATCACCATTAGATGCCCTGATATGTGTGTTAAGTGATTTCAGAGATTAAAGGGCAAGAATGGCTTGGAGGATGGAAAGGAAGCATGCAAAAGTGGAAGGAATGCAAGAAGTTGGAAAAACTGCTAAGCTGTCCAGCCTGACCTCTTTGCACTCAAACGGCTATAACTTTAGCTACAGAGGTCCAAATGACGCAGTTCCAGTTGCGTTGGAAAGCTAACGTCTGGGGCTTCGATTTGATATATAATTTGCCATAGTTGCCTCAATGCCAGGTGACGCGAACACGTGGGTCACGCGGACACGTGACCTAGCCAACACCCAATCCACGCGGTCGCGTGGACGACGCGGCCGCGTCACTTTTCCGCGACCTGTACAGACCAGAAAGCGCTAGAAGTGATTTCTGGGCTATTTCTGACCCAGTTTTTGGCCCAGAGAACACAGATTAGAGGCTATAAAGTGAGGGAAATACATCCATTCATAAGGAGGCCTCTCATAATTCTACTTTTCCATGATTTAGATTTAGTCTAGAGAGAGATTCTCTCTCTCTCTTTTTAGGATTTAGGATTTCTTCTTGTTTTAAGAGTAACTCTGGATCCAGGTTTTAATGTTCTTCTATTTTAGTTCCATAATTATTTATTCCGGCATTTGAATTGATCATTTACTTTTATAATTTAATTTATGAATTATTCCATGTTCCAGATTATTATTTGAATTAATGATATTGAGGTATTTTCAGTTTATTATTGCTCTTGTTAATTTATGATTATCGTTGTTTACGAATTGAAGATATTTTATTCCAGCAATTTTACTTTTTCCCCTTTTGGTTCTGATTAAGAATTTAGTAACTCAACAGTTATTAGACTCAACATAAGTAATAACCGTTATCTTGCTAATTGAGCTGAACCTGAATAATCCCAACCTTTTCTTCGGAAATAATTAGGATTCAAAGGTCAATTTAATTAGTCCCTTGACTTTCCTTACCCTGGTAAAGGTTGACCAAGTGGAGTTTAGATTCAACTTTTATTATAGTTGAGAGAGATAACTAAGTTAGACCTCTAAATTCCCTTATCTTGCCAAAAGTTGTTTTACAGTTATTTATTTATTTTTAATTGCCATTTACTTTACTTGTCATTTAAATCACTTGCTTCTCACCTTCTAAACCCCGAATTCACAACCTTTATAGCCAATAATAAGAACATACTTCCTCGCAGTTCCTTGAGAAGACGATCCGAGGTTTGAATACTCAATTAACAATTTCTAAAGGGGTTTGTTACTTGTGACACCCAAAACGTTTGTATGAAAGGACTTTTGAAGGTTTAGAAACTATACTTGCAACGAGGATTTATCCGCAAATTTTTAGACCACGCAAAAGTTCTAACGTTAGTACCCCAGCACCATCCTGAGGCTATGCATAAAAGCCAAAGTGGTATTCGAAGACAACAATCCACAATGGTTAAATCCTGAGAGGTTAGTCATGCTCCAACGCATAAATTATGTGACACCCGCCCAACAGCAAAGGAGGCCTCAGATAAGGAAAAGAATGGCACAAGAAGAGTCCCACCAAGAAGAACCCTAACAAACAGGGCACCAACAAGAAGGACAATTTGATCCAACCAATATAAATCTGTTTCACATCAAGGAAGCCATTGAGTATATGGCAAGTATCTATATAGAGGGACAAGAACAGCAACTACATGTCCAAGTTCAAAGGATGGATCATCAAGAAAAACTACTCTCTAGTTGGATGGTCAACAAAGAGAGTGGCAGAAACAGCAAATGGAATTACAACAGGAGCATTACTCCCAGCTCACCCAAGCCATCAGTCAAGTGTCTGAAAGGCAAGAAAGCCAAGACAAATGCCTCCAAGAACTCAACCAACGCCAGATAGCTCAGATGAAAGCCTTCAACGAATTCAGTGTGCTCAACGAAGAAAAGCAACTGCATCGAGAAGAATTTAGCATAAACACTCAGGCTAAGTTAAACTATATGACTGGCATATGCATAACTTGCACCCTGCCACCCCAAATTATGAGGCAGTTCGCAAGGACTTAACAGAGCAAGAAGAGGGGAAGGTGAAACAGTAAAAGGAAGCATTAAAGAAGAAGATGGAGGATGCCGGTTTCTGGAAAAAGCTGATAGGGAAGCGCAAGGGGAATGGAGACTCAAGCAATCAAGGAGGATCCCAAGACAAGGGAACATAAGCATTCCAATAATTGAAAGGTGGTGGAGTTTCTTCTTAGTTCTATCTAATTCACAGCTTTAAATAAGGAAAATCACATATGAAATAGAACATGCTTCCATGGTAGCTTAGGATTTTTAATTCTGCATTTAAGTTTTCATTGCTTAGGTTTATGCTTATTGAGCTTAATGTCTCTAGATTCACTTCCACCTTTCTTACTTGTATGCTTGTCCTTTAAGTTAATAAAAAAGAAAATGCTATGAAAAGAACAAGAGTGGAGTTATTTCGTGAAGTAGGTTATGAATGTTTGTGGTAGGATGATTAGTAAGCTAAGTTGGTTCACCAAACAAGGAAAGAAGGCAACTATCTACCCTGAATCCTATGCTTAAAACACATCCTATGAGACTAACTAAATAATAAGATCCCAATAAGAAAAGAGAAAGAGTAATAAAAGTGAAAGGGAAAGAAACACAAGAAGAAACAATGCTAGGCACCAAGGGTTTTAAGATTGAGGCATGTGTCTATGGTGTTCATGTGCAAGGGATATGCTTGGATGAATAAGCTCTTAGGGGTGCCTCATCACTTGGTAACTTGGATTAACTGATCCGGGATTATCAGCTGAAAGTCCACTATCATGAGTGATCTTTGCTACAGAACACTTAGTAACCCAAAGAGGTGCTGGACACCAAGGTCTCAAGAAAGAAAAATAACAAACCATGTGCCTGTGGTGTGTATGTATGAGGGAAAGAGACTTGGGGGAGTAAGTCCATAGGGGTGTCTTAACACCTAGCACCTTGAGCCAACTGGTTCGGGAGTGTTGACTGAAAGCTTATCATAAAGAGTTGCCCTCTTACAGAGCACTTAGCCAAAAGAAGAATGTAATAAAACTTGGAAAAGAAGGAATGATCAACAATTAAGAAGTCTCAAAGGATGTAATCACGAGAGTGACCAAGGACTTGATAAAGGCCTGAAACCTAATAAAGGAAAGAACCTAAGTTGCTATGCATGAAACCCCATAAACCAGGAATTCTACTTCTATATTATCTTCTTGCTCTTTCATTCATTCTTCCTATGTTTCAGTACTTGCTTAGGGACAAGAAAGCTTTAAGTTTGGTGTTGTGATGCCAGGGCATCTAGGCCAGTTTCACTGACCTTTTCTTTACTGTTTTAAGGTAGTTTCATGCATTTTCTTAGTGAATAAGGCAAGTTTTGGATGAAAATACACTTACACCTTGATTCAAGCAACTATTGTGAATTTTACATGATTTCATGAGGATTTTGCTAGAATTGAATGATAAATTGATGATGCATAATCTCATGACTTTGGCTAGAGCTTTGATGCACTTTATTTGCTTGATTTCAGGACAAAGGAAGCAAGGAAGAACCACGTTAGTACTCACGTTAATCTAGTTAACGTGACCACTAACGTGGAACGGTAAATAGCTTGCATCGTTAAGGAGACAAGTGATCACCAATAACGCCCGCAAAGCAATCATAAGCCCACGTTAATTGTCATGTTAACTAAGTTAACGTGGTAGTTAACGTGGAAAGAAAAGAAAGTTCCAACGTTAGTGGTAAACGTGAACACCACTAACGTTCATAGATTTGGCAATGAGCCACGTTAAGAGTCACGCTAACTTAGTTAACATAAACTCTAACATGGAAGCGAGGAACAATGCCAACGTTAGTGACACTCACCTTTGTCACTAACGTTGGATCAACTAGCATTGCCCACGTTAGTGGTCACGTTAAGACCACTAACGTGAAAGTTAACGTAGAGCTGAGATTGATGAGCCAATGTTAGTGACACTCACCTTTGTCACTAACGTTGGAAGATGGCATTACTACCACGTTAGTGGCCACGTTAACTTAGTTAACGTGAGCTCTAACGTGGAGAGTAGGGGCACTTTGAGCGTTAGTTACAAAGGTAAGTGTCACTAACGCTCTCGAAGCTGAGGCATAACCACGTTAAGAGCCACGTTGGTTACACTAACGTGAACTCTAACATAGGGACAAAGGGCATAAGGCAACGTTAATGGGAAAGGTGAGTCCCAATAATGCTTGCAAAGGGTTATAAGCCAATGTTATTGGGAAAGGTGAGTCCCAATAACGCTAGCAAAGATTTACAAGGCAATGTTAGTGGTCACGTTAGTGCCACTAACGTTGGAGTTAACGTAGGCTATATGGGGTTGGAACGTTAGTGAAAATTGTGATTGCCACTAACGTTCTCGAACCCACAATGTCACTTAATGTTAACTTCACTAACGCCCATGCCTAATTCACACTTCTCTGCAAGCTGGGCCCACTAAAGATTGTAACTGCTTCAACTCAAGATCGAGAGCCCACATCCAAGACTTGAAGAACTCACTAGAAGAGCAAGAGGAGTAGTATATATAGGAGTAGTTTTGAACTATAGAGGGGCTTGGCACTTTGGAGAACTACTCTCTGTATATTTACTTTTCTGAACTTTTAGCTGGGATGTATTATTTTCTGCCATTTTCCATTTCTAGATCTATGAACAACTAAACCCCTTTCATTGGGTTTGGGAGCTCTTTTGTAATTTGATGGATCAATTATAGTTTTCATTCTCTTCTTCTTTCTTCTCTTTTGATTTACTATAAAGCTTTCGATCTTAATTCAATTGGTTAGTTGTCTTGGAAAAGAAACTCTCCATAATTGGATCTCCTCTGAGCCTTGGAAAAGGGATGAGGAGATCATGCTAGAAATGCTTTCTCATGTTGGACCAAATTGGGGTCTGGGCGGATATAGTGACATGTAATCCTCCCAACACTTTGATTTGGAAATACATGTGGTATAATCAATGACCATACTTCATCTCTTTCCATGAGCAATTAAATCAAGGAATTGGGCAATTGTTCAAGCTTAGAGAGATTGGATTACCAAGGAATTGGAATCTAATCACCTAAGATTGCCAAGGAGATCAATAGATGCATTGATTGAGGAAGAGATGAAAAATGAACTTGATCCGGAGAATACAACATCTCCTGAGCCCAATGAATTCCCCATTTCTGATCTTACCCTTCTCTTTATTTTCTGTCATTTATTTTCATGCTCATTACCCCAAATCTCTATTTAAGATTCTGCACTTTATTTTCTATTATTTATTTTTTCGCCATTTAATTTTCTGCAATTCTCAAACTACACTCTGTTCAGCTCAACTAGCATACTCTTCCAACTAAAGTTGCTTGACCAATCAATCCCTGTGGGATTCGACCTCACTCTATTGTGAGTTTTTACTTGACAAAAAATTTGGTATACTTGCCGAAGGGAAATTTGTTGAGAGACAAGTTTTCACGCATCAAGTTTATGGCGTCGTTGCCGGGGATTGATTTTGTATCAACAATGATTAAGTTGGAAGCTCACTAGATTTGGCATTTTTCCCTTGTTTGTTTACTTTATTCTGTCATTTATTTTTACTTTGTTTAACTTCTTCCTCATCCTCTATACCCTCTCTGTTTTTTTTCTTTCTTTGTTATTATCTACAATTCTGCTCACTAACCCACTAACTGTTTGATAATTTGCATCACTCACACTAACAATCACTACAACAAGAATAACCTCTTCATTTTATCTCTTGCTGCGTGTTTTGTTAGTTGTATGATAGGGAAAAGAGGGGAAACCTCAACTTCCTTTGATTCAGAACCTGAGAGAACCCTCTGGAGATTAAGGAGGAAAGCAAGAGGGAAAGGAGTTGTTGGTGCTGAGGAAGAGGAAGAGTACTTTGAACCCAACATGGAAGTGAACTTGGAAAACAATCATGAAGAAGAAGCTCACAAGCATGCTAGAGAAGGCCCTGCAAATCATGCTGGGTAAGAAAGGAGAGTTCTAGTCTCCTACATCAATCCAAATCCAGGAAACTGTAGAAGTAGCATCCAAAAGCCCACCATACATGCCAACAAATTTGAACTAAAACCCCAGCTCATCACCCTTGATCAGAACAACTGCTCATTTGGAGGAAGTTCTCAAGAAGACCCCAATCAACATCTAACCACCTTCCTGAGAATTTGTGACACTGTGAAGTCTAATGGAGTCCACCCGGATGTCTATAGGCTGCTGTTGTTCCCTTTTTGACTCAGGGACAACGCATCCAAGTGGCTCAAATCCTTTCCAAAGGAGATCTTGACAAATTGGGAAGATGTGGTGAACAAATTTTTGGCAAGATTCTACCCTCCTCAAAGAATTAACAGGCTGAGAGCTGAGGTGCAGACTTTCAGGCAAGAAGATGGTGAGACTCTCTGAGGCATGGGAGAGGTTCAATGACTTAACAAGAAGATGCCCACCAGATATGTTCAATGAATGGGTTCAACTTCACATTTTCTATGAAAGTTTTTCCTATGAGTCAAAGAAGTCTGTAGATCATTCATCAGGGGGCTCTCTAAACAAGAAAGAAAACCATTGAAGAAGCCATAGATGTCATTGAAACAGTAGCTGAGAATGACTACTTCTATGCCTCTGAAAGAAGTAACACTCGAGGAGTAATGGAGCTGAACCACATGGATGCATTGCTAGCCCAAAATAAGATGATCACCAAGCAGCTAGCAGATCTTACCAAGAAGGTGGAGGAAAACTAAGTTGCAGCAGTCATCACTTCATCACCAACTCAAGAAGGAGTGAATATAGGAGAAGAAGGTGACTGGGAACAAGCCAACTATGTTGGAAACTCACCTAGACAAATCCATGACCCATACTCCAAAACCTACAACTCTGGATGGAGAAATCACCCCAACTTTGGTTGGAAAAATCAACAAGACCAAGGTCAAGACTAGAAATGCCACAACCTCAACTCCAACAACAATGCAAGTCACCAACATACCTCACAGAGATCCTATCAATACCCACCTAACCCCAATCCACCATCACTAACGGACGATAGACTTTCAAAAATTGAGACTCTACTTGAAGATTTATGTAGAGAAGTCCAAGACAACAAGGTGTTTAAGAAAGAAGTGCGAGCCAATATCAAAAACCAAGGAGAAAACATTAAGAGACTGGAGTCCCAAGTAGGGTATCTATCTCAACAAATTCCCACACTCACTGATGGATTTCCCAGTGACACGGAGAAGAACCCAAGAGAAGAAACAAAGAAAGTAAGGTGGGAAGAATGTAAGATGATCACCACAAGTGATGAGAGGAGTATGAATGAAGTAGAACACCTCCAAGACAATCAAAAGGGAAACCAGGAAGAAAGGAGCCATGCACCTCAACCCACACTCAAGGAAGAGCTGAAGAAGAAGGAGACACTTAACCCATATGCACCCTTTCCCCAAAGGCTTAAAGGTGGTGTAGCAGGGAGAATGTATTCAAGATTCCTCAACATGTTTGCATCTCTTGATGTGAATATACCATTTATTAAAGCCCTCCAGTAAATGCCTTCCTACATAAAGTATATAAAGGATCTATTAGCCAGAAAGAGTTCATTGAAAGGTGGACAAACAATAAAGATGAATAGGGATTACAGTGCTCTCATTCAACCAGGGCCACCCACAAAGAGGAAGGATCCAGGGAGTTTCCATATTCCCTGTGCCATAGGAGAAACAATGATTGATAAAGGACTCTGTGACCTGGGAGTGAGCATCAACTTAATGCCTCTATCCCTCATGAAAAAGCTTCAAATCAATGAGCTAACACCCATAGATGTAATCATTAAGTTGGCTGACAAAACTCAAAAACAGGCAATAGGAGTGGTTGAGAATGTGCTAGTGAAGGTTGGGAACTACTTCCTCCCTACAGACTTTGTTGTCCTGGAAATGGATGAGAACCTCATTTACCCCATCATTCTGGGAAGGTCATTCTTAGCCACAGCCAGAGCACTCATAGATGTGGAACGAGGAGAGCTAGTGTTGAGAATACATGATGATCAGCTCACTTTCAATGTTTACAACCTCTCACAAGAAGCAGATCATGATAACAAAGAGTTGATGGAGGAGCCAAACAAGGAAGCACAAGCACCACACATAAGGACTCCTATGGTTAACAACCAATGTGATCAGAAGGAGCAACAGCCAAGTATAATCCAAAAGGAACCAGACCCACCAGAATCATATGAAATAGACAACAAAACCATTCTCAAAAAGGAAACCACAAGGAACAAGTTGGCATCAACGGACACAAGAAAAAAGGTCCTAAGGGAATGGAAAAAGAAGAAAATCCCTACAGAAGATTTCTCGCCAGGAGATGAAGTGGTCTCTACATACTTCCCATCTATACCACCTCACCTCCCCACTATTCCATCCCAGCTGCCTCCAGTGTACACCATCAACAAAATCTTGTCCCTAGAGTATATGGAGCTTATCAACAAGGCCAATGGACATAGGTTCACTGCAAGGAGGGAAGATTTCAAGCACGATCAGCCACCTTGACAAGGACCAAACATCAAGCTAATGACGCTAAAGAAGTGCTTCATGGGAGGCAGCCCATGTTCTATGACCTCTTCCTTTAATTTCTAATATTAGTAATAAGGCAAATTTCATGGATTTTTAAATCAATTTTGACAACCAATATAAAACCCATTTACATGCAGCGTATAGTACATGATAAGTTTGGTGTTCAAGGCACACCAAGTGGGATTAAACACAGTTTATGAGGTAAAATTATTCCCCAAACTTATTGCACCATATGATCACAAACAAGTTTGGTGTATCAACGTTGCATGCATGGAAAATTTAGTGGTTGATTGATTTGCATTCATGGAAAGCATTTAGTCATTTAAAAACAAAAGAAAAAGATATTTTTTCTTTTTTTTAGCTAGCTCACACTTTATGTTTTCCCACCAAAAATTTTAATTAACCATTTGCATTCCTTTTTTTTCATGTATAGGGAATAAAAAGGGACATTGATGGTACTTGATAGGACAATTAAGGAAGGGAGATTCGGCCACTATACCAAGGAAATCTCACACTTGTCTTCAAGGGGAATATCTTTGGAAGTGTTGCCATGCAACATTGGGAGTTGGATAGCTTTGGAGACCGAACCAAAACCCTCATAAAAGAGGTGATCCTTGTGCTCATTCAATACCAAACCCCAACCGTCCACTATCAAACAACACCATCAATCCACACCCTTCAATCATTTGCCATCTTCCTATATAAACCCCTTCACACAACCTCTCCGTACACACTTCATACTATCATTCCTCTCCCTTCCTTCTCTCGGACACACACACTTCATCCTCCACTTTACCGAAAGTTTCATACACACTCTCCTAGCCATGTATAGTGAACCGCAACCACACATTAACCAACTTTCATGGCATCATCAAGTTCCAAGAGGCGAAAAGGAAAGGAGCCTATGGAGCAACCTCCTTTTGACGCTGGGAGATTCAAAACTGCCTTCCATGAGCTTCAAAATGAACGGATCAAGAACAAGAAAATATTGCCAGAGTTGACATTCTAATTCAATGAGGATGAGTGCCCTAAGATCAGAGAAAAGATTACACAGAGGGGTTGGCAAAAGCTCACCGATCCGGAGACCAAGATAAATGCAAACCTCATCAAAGAGTTCTATGCAAATACGGTCAGAGAAGACAGTACTAGGGCACCCACCTTCAAAAGTTATGTAAGAGAAACAGAGGTGGACTTCAGCCCCAACGCTATAACAAGGACTCTTCAGCTGAAATCACCATAATTTGATGAGCTTAGCTATAAAGTAAGAATAAGTAATGCTCTCGAGGAAGATGAACTTGAAGAAATTGTGAATGATATGTGTGTTATTGGGTCTGATTGGGAAAGATACTCGGATAAGAGGCCAAGGTTCATTAGGAGAGGAGACCTCATCCCAGAAGCCAAGGGATGGTTTGAGATAGTAAAGAGGTCTATCCTTCCAGCCGCAAACAATTCTGAGGTCAATATTGCTCGAGCTACTATGGTACATTACTTAGTAAAGGGTGGAAGCATCAATGTGCATGAAATTATAGCTGAAGGGATCCAGGATTCAGCCGAGAAGAATGATCCGGGTGCTAGACTTTGGTACCCCAGCACCATCTTGAGGCTATGCATGAAAGCCAAAGTGGTATTCGAAGACAACAATCCACAATGGTTAAATCCTGGGAGGTTAGTCACGCTCCAACGCATAAATTATGTGACACCCGCCCAACAGCAAAGGAGGCCTCAGATAAGCTAAAGAACGACACGAGAAGAGTCCCACCAAGAAGAACCTCACCAAGAAGAACCCCAACAAACAAGGCACCAGTAAGAAGGACAATTTGATCCAACCAATATAAATCTGTTTCACATCAAGGAAGCCATTGAGTATATGGAAAATAGCTATATGGAGGAATAAGAACAGCAACTACATGTCCAAGCTCAAAGGATGGATTATCAAGAAAAACTACTCTCTAGTTGGATGGATCAACAAAGAGAGTGGCAGAAACAGCAAATGGAATTACAACAGGAGCATTACTCCCAGCTCACCCAAGCCATCAGTCAAGTGTCCGAAAGGCAAGAAAGCCAAGACAAACGCCTCCAAGAACTCAACCAATGCCAGATAGCTCAGATGAAAGCCTTCAACGAATTCAGTGTGCTCAACAAAGAAAAGCAGCTGCATCGAGAAGAATTTAGCATAAACACTCAGGCTAAGTTAAACTATATGACTGAGCATATGCATAACTTGGACCCTGCCATCCTAAGTTATGAGGCAGTTCACAAGGACTTAACAGAGCAAGACGAGGGGAAGGTGAAACAGTAAAAGGAAGCATTAAAGAAGAAGATGGAGGATGCCGGTTTCTGGAAAAAGATGATAGGGAAGCGCAAGGGGAATGGAGACTCAAGCAATCAAGGAGGATCCCAAGACAAGGGAACATGAGCATTCCAATAATTGAAAGGTGGTGGAGTTCCTTCTTAGTTCTATCTAATTCACAGCTTTAAATAAGGAAAATCATGTATGAAATAGAACATCCTTCCATGGTAGCTTAGGATTTTTAATTCTGCATTTAAGTTTTCATTGCTTAGGTTTATGTTTATTGAACTTAATGTCTCTAGTGTTCACTTCCACCTTTCTTACTTGTATGCTTGTCCTTTAAGTTAATCAAAAAGAAAATGCTATGAAAAGAACAAGAGTGGATTTATTTCGTGAAGTAGGTTCTGAATGTTTGTGGTAGGATGATTAGTAAGCTAAGTTGGTTCACCAAACAAGGAAAGAAGGCAACTATCTACCCTGAATCCTATGCTTAAAACACATCCTATGAGACTAACTAAATAATAAGATCCCGATAAGAAAAGAGAAAGAGCAATAAAAGTGAAAAGGAAAGAAAAACAATAAGAAACAATGCTAGGCACCAAGGGTTTTAAGATTGAGGCATGTGTCTGCGGTGTTCATGTGCAAGGGATATGCTTAGATGAATAAGCTCTTAGGGGTGCCTTATCACTTGGTAACTTGGATTAACTGATCCGGGATTATCAGCTAAAAGTCCACTATCAAGAGTGACCTTTGCTACAGAACACTTAGTAATCCAAAGTGGTGCTGGACACCAAGGTCTCAAGAAAGAAAAATAACAAACCATGTGCCTATGGTGTGTATGTATGAGGGAAAGAGACTTGGGGGAGTAAGTCCGTAGGGGTGTCTTAACACCTAGCACCTTGAGCCAACTGGTTCGGGAGTGTTGACTGAAAGCTTATCATAAAGAGTCGCCCTCTTACAGAGCACTTAACCAAAAGAAGAATGTAATAAACTTTGGAAAAGAAGGAATGATCAACAATTAAGAAGTCTCAAAGGATGTAGTTAAGAGAGTGACCAAGGACTTGATAAAGGCCTGAAACCTAGTAAAGGAAAGAACCTAAGTTGCTATGCATGAAACCCCATAAACCAGGAATTCTACTTCTATATTATCTTCTTGCTCTTTCATTCATTCTTCCTATGTTTCAGTACTTGCTTAGGGACAAGCAAGCTTTAAGTTTGGTGTTGTGATGCCAGGGCATCTAGGCCAGTTTCACTGACCTTTTCTTTACTGTTTTAAGGTAGTTTCATGCATTTTCTTAGTGAATAAGGCAAGTTTTGGATGAAAATACACTTACACCTTGATTCAAGCAACTATTGTGAATTTTACATGATTTCATGAGGATTTTGCTAGAATTGAATGATAAATTGATGATGCATAATCTCATGATTTTGGCTAGAGCTTTGATGCACTTTATTTGCTTGATTTTAGGACAAAGGAAGCAAGGAAGAACCACGTTAGTACTCACGTTAATCTAGTTAACGTGACCACTAACGTGGAATGGTAAATAGCTTGCATCGTTAAGGAGAAAAGTGATCACCAATAACGCCCGCGAAGCCATCATAAGCCCACGTTAATTGTCACATTAACTAAGTTAACATGGTAGTTAACGTGGAAACAAAAGAAAGCTCCAATGTTAGTGGTAAACGTGAACACCACTAATGTTCCAAGATTTGGCAATGAGCCACGTTAAGAGTCACGTTAACTTAGTTAACGTAAACTCTAACGTGGAAGAGAGGAACAATGCCAACGTTAGTGACACTCACCTTTTTCACTAACGTTGGATCAACTAACATTGCCCACGTTAGTGGTCACGTTAAGACCACTAACGTGAAAGTTAACGTAGAGCTGAGATTGATGAGCCAATATTAGTGACACTCACCTTTGTCACTAACGTTGGAAGATGACATTACTACCACGTTAGTGGCCACGTTAACTTAGTTAACGTGAACTCTAACGTGGAGAGTAGGGGCACTTTGAGCGTTAGTGACAAAGGTAAGTGTCACTAACGCTCTCGAAGGTGAGGGATAACCACGTTAAGAGCCACGTTGGTCACACTAACATGAACTCTAAAGTAGGGACAAAGGGCATAAGGCAACGTTAATGGGAAAGGTGAGTCCCAATAATGCTTGCAAAGGGTTATAAGCCAACGTTATTGGGAAAGGTGAGTCCCAATAACGCTAGCGAAGATTTACAAGGCAACATTAGTGGTCACGTTAATGCCACTAACGTTGGAGTTAACGTAGGCTATATGGGGTTGGAACGTTAGTGAAAATTGTGATTGCCACTAACGTTCTTGAACCCACAATGTCACTTAACGTTAACTCACTAACGCCCATGCCTAATTCACACTTCTCTGCAAGCTGGGCCCACTAAAGATTATAACTGCTTCAACTCAAGATCGAGAGCCCACATCCAAGACTTGAATAACTCACTAGAAGAGCAAGAGGAGTAGTATATATAGGAGTAGTTTTGAACTATAGAGGGGCTTGGCACTTTGGAGAACTACTCTCTGTATATTTACTTTTCTGCACTTTTAGTTGGGATGTATTATTTTCTGCCATTTTCCATTTCTAGAGCTATGAACAACTAAACCCCTTTCATTGGGTTAGGGAGCTCTGTTGTAATTTGATGGATCAATTATAGTTTTCATTCTCTTCTTCTTTCTTTTCTTTTGATTACCTAGAAAGCTTTCGATCTTAATTCAATTGGTTAGTTGTCTTGGAAAAGAAACTCTCCATAATTGGATCTCCTTTGAGCCTTGGAAAAGGGATGAGGAGATCATGCTAGAAATGCTTTCTCATGTTGGACCAAATTGGGGTCTGGGCAGATATAGTGACATGTAATCCTCCCAACACTTTGATTTGGAAATACATGTGGTATAATCAGTGACCATACTTCATCTCTTCCCATGAGCAATTAAATCAAGGAATTGGGCAATTGTTCAAGCTTAGAGAGATTGGATTACCAAGGAATTGGAATCTAATCACCTAAGATTGCCAAGGAGATCAATAGATGCATTGATTGAGGAAGAGATGAAAAATGAACTTGATTCGGAGAATACAACATCTCATGAGCCCAATGAATTCCCCATTTCTGATCTTACCCATTCTCTTTATTTTCTGTCATTTATTTTCATGCTCATTACCCCAAATCCCCATTTAAGATTCTGCACTTTATTTTCTGCTATTTACTTTTCCGCCATTTAATTTTCTGCAATTCTCAAACTACACTCTGTTCAGCTCAACTAGTATACTCTTCCAACTAAAGTTGCTTGACCAATCAATCCCTGTGGGATTCGACCTCAATCTATTGTCAGTTTTTACTTGACGACAAATTCGGTATACTTGCCGAAGGGAAATTTGTTAAGAGACAAGTTTTCACGCATCAAAGTTTAAGCTGGATGCCTTTTCAAGAACCTATTATTTTGAGGTAGATGGCAGAACAGTGAGCTTCAATCTGGATGAAGCTATGAAGCATCCCCTGGAAGATCACTCCATATTCCAATGTGACATCATTGATGAAATTATAGCTGCAACTCACCAGGAAGAAATGGAAAAGAGTCACAAGGAGCAAGATCCAAGTGTGGGGACACCTTCTGAACATACTGAAGATTCGTTACCATTTTTACCAGCCCCAGATGATCCAGAGCCAAGCCATGAGCAGAAAATGGAATTAAAGCCCCTTCCTCCACAGCTCAAGTATGCTTACCTTGAGGACAAGCAGAAGTTTCCAGTTATTATTGCGAGGGAGCTTACTTCCCAACAAGAAGAACAACTGCTTAGTGTATTGAGGATGCATAAGAAAGAAATTGGATGGAGCTTGGCGGTTATAGTAGGCATCAACCCTCAAGTTTGTGAACATAGAATATTCTTAGAAGAAGGAGCAAAGCCTGTCCGTCAACCTCAGAGAAGATTGAATCCAACCATCTTAGAAGTTGTCAAGAAGGAAGTAACCAGACTACTTGAAGCAGATATTATTTACCCCATTTCAGATAGTGAATGGGTCAGCCCAGTGCAAGTGGTGCCCAAGAAGTCTGGAGTCACAACAATAAGAAATGAACAGGGAGAATTTCTGACAACCAGAGTGCAGAACTCTTGGAGAGTTTGCATTGACTACAGGCGTCTCAACCAAGCCACTCGCAAGGATCATTACCCCTTGACATTCATTGACCAGATGCTTGATCGCCTGTCAGGTAAATCTCATTACTGCTTTTTAGATGGTTATACAGGTTATTTTCAAATCCATATAGCTCCTGAAGATCAGGAAAAGACTACTTTTACATGTCCTTTTGGGACTTATGCTTATAAGAGAATGCCCTTTGGCTTATGCAATGCACCAGCTACTTTCTAAAGGTGTATGATGAGTCTTTTCTCTGATCTCATTGAGACCTGTATGAAAGTTTTTATGGATGAATTTAGCGTATATGGTGATTCATTTAGCCTTTGCTTGGATAGTTTATCTAGAGTATTGGACAGGTGTGTTAGTTCAAACTTTGTTTTAAATTTTGAAAGGTGTCATTTTATGGTGAAACAAGGAATTGTTCTAGGACATGTTGTTTCTGATACTGGTATCTCTGTAGACCCAGCAAAGGTAGATGTTATTTCTAGTTTACCTTACCCCTCCTCTGTGAGAGAAGTTCGTTCGTTCCTTGGCCATGCAGATTTTTACAGGAGATTCATTAAGGACTTCAGTAAGGTAGCACTACCCTTATCCAGACTACTGCAGAAAGATATTGAGTTCAAGTTTAGTGAGGATTGCAAACAAGCGTTTGATAAGCTGAAGACCGCCCTGACTCAAGCTCCGATTGTGAGGGGACCAGACTGGAGTCAACCATTTGAAATCATGTGTGATGCCTCCAATCATGCAGTAGGAGTAGCACTAGCTCAGCATGAAGGTAATGATCCTTTTGTAATTGCTTATGCATCTAAGACTTTAGATGCTGCTCAATCTAATTACACTACTACTGAAAAAGAGCTTCTAGCTATTGTTTTTGCTCTGGATAAATTTCGAGCCTATTTACTTGGTACTAAGGTAGTAGTGTACTCAGACCATGCAGCTCTAAAATATTTATTAGCTAAAAAGGAGTCTAAACCAAGGCTAATACGTTGGATGCTACTGCTGCAAGAATTTGATTTAGAAATTAAAGATAGGAGTGGTAACCAAAATTTAGTGGCAGACCACTTGAGTCGCCTTGAGCACATTAAAGATGACTCCATTCCTATCAATGATACTTTCCCATTTGATAGCTTACAGGCAGTATCTGAAGTAGTTCCTTGGTATGCACCTGTAGCTAATTATCTAGCTAGCCACACTTTTCCTCCTGATTTTACTAAGCATCAGAGAGACAAGCTGAAAAGCGAGTCCAAATATTATATATGGGATGATCCATATCTATGGAGGTGTGGTGATGACCAGGTAATTAGACAGTGTGTCCCTCAATCAGAATTCTAGTCCATTTTAGAGGCCTGCCACTCATCTGAGAGTGGAGGATATTTTGGCCCTCAACGAATAGCTAGAAAAGTTTTAGACTGTGGATTCTGGTGGCCTACTCTTTTTAAAGATGCTGCTGACCTCTGTAAATCTTGTTCTCCTTGCTAAAGGTTTTGTAATATATCCAAGAGGGATTAAATGCCTCAACAAATTATGCTTTTCTGTGAAATTTTTTACGTTTGGGGCATTGACTTCATGGGTCCATTTCCAAATTCTAATGGTCACCTTTATATACTGTTAGCTGTAGATTATGTTTCTAAATAGGTGTGGAAGCAATTCCAACCCGTACTGATGATGCTAACACTGTTGTTTCCTTTGTTAGAAACCATATTATTTGTCGCTTTGGATCACCACGAGCAATCGTGAGCGATCAAGGCACTCACTTTTGTAACAGGAGACTAACAGGATTACTGAAGAGGCATGGGATAATTCATAAAATATCAACAACCTATCACCCCCAGACTAATGGGCAAGCCGAGGTGTCTAACAGAGAGATAAAGCATATACTGCAAAAGATAGTCAAACCTCATAGAAAGGACTGGAGTACCAGGCTCCAAGATGCGCTTTGGGCATATCAGACAGTATACAAGACACAAATCGGGATGAGTCCTTTCCGCTTAGTTTATGGAAAGGCCTGTCATCTCCCAGTTGAGTTAGAACACAAAGCCTTCTGGGCGGTAAAGGAATGCAACATGGACTTTGAGAAAGCCGGAGCTGAACGAAAGTTACAACTGCAAGAATTAGAGAACCTTCGCCTAGAAGCTTATGAAAACTCCAGGCTGTATAAAGAGAAGGTGAAAGCTGTGCATGATAAGAACATCAAGAGAAGAGAGTTCCAACCTGGGGACTTAGTCCTCCTTTACAACTCCAGAATGCGGCTCATGCCAGGCAAGCTGAGATCCATATGGGACGGTCCCTATCGAGTAGAGAGGGCGGAGCCATACGGAGTCTTTCACTTGAGCCATCCTTCAAGCTCTGAACTTATAAAGGTCAACGGACATCGCTTGAAGTTATTTCATAGCGAGAAGATGGCAAAAAAGAAGAAGCTAGAGATATTCCTCTTGGAAGATCCACCCACAGCAGAAGACTGAGCTAGTGGAGCGTCCAACTTAAGGACGTTAAAGCAAAGTGCTGGGTGGGAGACAATCCACGATGGTATGATCGTTCTTTTCCCTCTCCTTAATTTCCTTTTTCAATAACTCTTCTCAGTACTAGTGCCTATAGTTTGCATCTGTATTTGCATATTGCATAAAAAAACGCACGCGACGCGACAGCGTTGCCGACGTGTCCGCGTCATATGTGCATTGGGAAGAAAATAAGATTGAACAAAGAGTCACGCGAAAGTGTAGCTGGAGGTGTGCCTTTGGCACAAACTCGCTCATGCGACCGCGTCACTAACGCGTTCGCGTCGTTTGCGACATAGCCTCCCCATGCGTCCGCGTCACTCACGCGAATGCGTGGCCCTGTAAAATCGACATAAATGGGTGTATGGCAGTAAGTTGAGCTGGAATTAGACTGGACTCGTGTTAGAAGCACAAGCCCTACCACGCGAACGCGTGCTCCACGCATCCGCGTCGTTTTCAAAATATGGCCATTCACGAGATCGCGTCAACCACGCAAACGCGTCACCCTACAATTTGGCAAAATGAGTTTTACACAGAGAGTTGTGCGAACGCGAGGCTGCTCTCGCACCAATAGCACGACTCCACTAACACGACCGCATGACCTACGCATTTGTGTCACTTAAAAACACCGCACACCACGCGACCGCGTCACTCACGTGTCCGCGTGACATGCGGCGACAACTTATCCAAATCAGCCAAATATCTTATCTTTTCTTCCCCAAATCCTAATTTTTCTTCTCCCTTCTTATTTCTTTCTCCCCCATTCTTCCTTCTTCCTTCTTTCTCACTTTCTACTTCCTCTTTCTCACCACCATCATCTAGGTTTTTTTTCTTTTCTTCTTCCCTCCTAACTTTTCTATTCTTATTCTTATTTTTATGTTTTCTTCTTTTTTTTCTTTTTCCTTTCGTTATCTATGTTTTCTTTTTCTTTTTTCTTTTTAAACCCTTTTTATTGGTGTTGGAAATTTATTTGGGTCTTTATTTCCTATATTTTGCTTGTGGATTATTAATGAATTGTTTGACAATTATATATTACTTTTATAGGGTTGCTTTCATGTTCAATTTAATACTTTCATACCTTATTTACCATGCATGCTAAGTGTTTGTGAAAAAGCCCGTATGGCATCACGCACTACTTTTCTGTTATCCTACTTTCATGCCTATTTTTCACAAAACCCTTTTTATATTTTATTAATTATTTATAATTGTCCATACAAACATATTATTAGTTTGATAGACTTGGTAATCTAACTTAGACATTGACTGCTTGATCCATGCTACTCATGCCTTTGCCGGCATGCCAATAAACACCTTGCATTCAATTGTCATCACATGCACTTGCTATAATTTCGTTGATGGACTTTTCACATGTAGTCATGACCATGTGTTTACGACATCCTTCTTTACCGTGCATCGATTATCACATACCCAGCTCTCTTCCTTGCTCTAACCCTTAAAGTTTTAACGTCCTTACTCTTTCCCTTTCAAGATGGCCACTAAGAAAGGAAAGGAGAAAGCTACTCCCAAACCACCAGCAAGAAGAGGAACAAAAAGAGCATTAGTGGCAGAGCCATCTTCAACTACAATTAAGCCCTCAACAAAAAGAATTAAGAGGATTATAAAGGTTGATAAAAAAGATAAAGCCTTCCCAGCAAATGATACTACGCGATTTTCCAACCGCTACTGTGAGCAGATGTTCCCCATCCTAGCAGAAATGAATTACAACAACAAATACCTTCTTATCCTCCCGACCCGTATTGCTGAATTTGTTGAGCCATGAATTGAACAAAGACACTGGCGATTCCTACAAAGACAGCCACGGCAGATTAATCTTTCATGGGTAGTTGAATTCTACTCTAATTTCTACTTACCAACCCTGCAGTCTGTCTATGTCCGTCAGAAGCAAGTTCCCATTACAAAAGAGGCCATTCAACAAGCTCTAAATCTTCCCCCTGCTCTAGAAGGATTGGACGCATTCCAAGAAGCCTCACTCAAGCACCAGACATACCAATTTGACTGGGACGCTGTTATCAGCGTTATCACACAACCTGGCAACAGATGGATTTATGGATACCATCGTTCCCGACTTAAGGGAATATCGGCTTTCGCACTTACCTTGGAGGCTCGCGTATGGACACAGATTATGTCCCATTACGTCTTTCCGAGCACTCATGAGTCCTCCTTCACTACAAACATGGCCGTTCTACTATGGTGCATCCTTACAGACCAGCCTCGAAACCTACCAAGACACATCCGGAATGCCATGGGACACGTAAAAATTGCGGGCAACTTACCTTTTCCCACCTTGGTCTCAGATCTTGGCTTAGCAGCCAAAGTCTCCTATAGAGCTGGGAACACCAAAGCCATGCTTCCATGGGATGATCAGAACGTCCCTAATGGGAAATATCTCAGGCCACCAACAGCCACTACCAGCCAGTCCGCAGAACAAGCTGCAGACATTCCTCTTTCCACACCACAAGCACTTTCAATGAGTCAGCTGCTCTATCAAATACTGGAGAGGTTGGACTGGCAAGACCAGAAAGTGAAGCTACGAGAGCGCCGCAACCAGCGCCGATTCAAATACCTCAAGGGGCTACTCACAGGCAACCACAGACCTGACAAAGAACCAGACACTCCGGACTCCACTTCCTTACCAGCACAGGGAGCCATGACAGTCCCGACTGTGGAGATACTGCTACCAGCCCACCTTTGTTCTTGACAAATGGCACCGAGGACGGTGCAAAGCCTTAAGTGTGGGGAGGTCAGTCAGTACCTGACTTCCGGAGGTAATTTCTCTTCCCTAACATCAATAAAGTAGGATATTTAGTCTGTTTTTCTTTAGGATAGATTGTTTAGAAATAGGATTATTTGCATGCATTTGAAATATAATAAGTTTCTTTTAAGACCCTATTTTTGAAAAATTTCTCTAATTTAAATCAAAACTTAGATGTTAAACTTGTTTGAAGATTGTAAATGGGAACATGGTTTTTGAGCTAAAGAACACACAACCTATAAGACCTTGAGCCTAAATACATGGTTACATTATTTAACCATAAATATTTTATTCTTGTGTGTTTATTTCTCTATGATTGTAATTTGTATTTTGTTTTATCCTATATGTCTAATGTTTAATGTGTTATTTGCATGCATATGATTGAGGCCATTATTTGTTTAGCTCACTCATCCCAAATAAGCCTACCTTTTAAATTACCTTTGTTAGCCACTTTGAGCCCTTTTAAATTCCATTTGTTCTACATTTTACCACATTACTAGCCTTAAGTGGAAAAATAATTAAATATTTCAATTGAATATTTGGTTAGCTTAAGATAGAAATTGTGTGTTAATTGAGTATGGGAAGAGTGTAGGAACAAGGGTTAATAAGGGAATGTATCGTGATAAAATAATGGGAATTTGGGTACCCACTCATGTAAAATAGAAAATAAAAAATTCCATATGCATTGATATGTTATTTTTACATCACAAAAAAAAAGAGAATAAATAAATAAATAAGGGGACAAAATTACCCCAATGTTAAGCTAATGAAAAATCAATGCATATGTGATAAAAATTAAAGAAAAGCTGATGCATGAGTAGGTAATGCAAAATGAAGAATTTTTGGGTAGCTAGGCATGATTCTAAAGTTATATAGAGTATATGTATATTAGGTGAGAGCTTAGGTTAATTAAAGATTCAATTTATAAGCTCACTTAGCCATATGTACACCCTTACCTCTAGCTTAGCCCCATTACAACCTTGAAAAAGACCTCATAATGTTTGCATTGGTATATTAAATATTGTTGATTGGTTAGGTGAAAAACAAAGTTAGAAAGCATGATTAGAGAAGGATATAGTGATTACCCTATACACTAGAGAGATTAGAGTGCACACACACCATCAGTGATGGTTCAATGCTTGATTCTATGTTCCCTGCTTTCATGAGCTGTCTTCTTACAAATTTACTTGCTCTTACTGTATGATTTGAATTAGTGGGATTTGATCTATGTTTGTCTTAAAATAACTTATCTGCTTTTAACCGAATAGACAAAATCATATAGTTGCATTCATATAGGTTGCATTGCATTGGATGAGTCTTACATGTTCCTATTCATTCATATTTATCTCCTTCAACTAAGCATGAGGACATGCTAATGTTTAAGTGTGAGGAGGTTGATAAACCATTATTTTATGATTTATATTGTGTTTAATTGAGTGGTTTTATCAAGTCTTTCACCCACTTATTCATATGATTAGCATGATATTACAAGTCCTTCCCAAAATTGTTCTATGATTGAAAACTTGCTTCCTAAAGATCTTTTAATTGTATATTTTTATTCTCTTTTATACCATTCGATGCCGTGATCTGTGTGTTAAGTGTTTCAGGCTTCATAGGGCAGGAATGGCTTAGAAAATGGAGAAGAAGCTTGCAAAAATGGAAGGAACACAAGAAATTGAGGAGATGACCAGCGAGAAGTGACGCGGGTGCATGACTCACGCGTCCGCGCAAAATGGAAAAAAAATCACAGCAACACGAATGCATGCCTGACGCGAGCGCGTGGATTGGAATCTGCACGAGTGACGCGAATGCGTGAACGACGCGTACGCATGGCACGGAAAAATGCTGGATGACGCGAATGCATGGACGACGCGGTCGTGTGACGTGCGCGATCTGCAAAATTTGTAGAAATCTCTTTGTGGATTCTGGGCCGCGTTTTAACCCAGCTTTCAGCCCAGAAACGCAGATTAGATCCAGAGAACATGCAGAGACTAAAGACAATTCTCATTCCGCAAACTTTTAATTTTAGTTTTTAGATCTAGAGAGAGAATTCTACCTCTTCCTCTAGGTTTTTCTTTACACTCATAGTTTAGGATTTGAAGGTTTTGCTTTGGTTATTGAGAATAGTCTATCTCCGGAACTGGTCATTCTAGTTTGTTTTCTTACTTTTCACTTACTCTTTCATATCCTTAATTTGTCCAGAGTTACAATTGGATTATTTTTAGAGTTTATTAATACAAAGAATATTTTTATTTTTAATTGATCTCTTTGATTATTGTTTATCATGTCTCTTTTTATTTTCCCTTTTTATTTTGTGAAGTCTACATTTATGATAATGGAGTAGTTTTCCAACTTGATTGGGAGTTGATTCAAAAGGAGAACCTTGAGTTGGAATACTCAAGAGTCAAATTGTAATTGGGTTTATTGTTGGTTGAATCTCTAATCACTACTGATAATCCCTCCCAGGGGAGAGGATTAGGACTTGTGAATAGAAGTTGACTTCCAACTTACTTGACTTTCCTTTATTCAATAACGGATAACTAAGTGGAAATAACTACTAATTACCAATTGATCTTGAGAAAAATCCAACAAGGATAGAACTTCCAATTGATCTTCTCCCAGTCAAGGTTTTTATTTGAATTACATAAATTCTCTGATTTAATTTCCTGTTTATCAAACTCAAAAACATTTTGGAAAACCTCTGATTAATAAAATAGCACATCTATCTGCAACTTGTTGGGAGACGACCTGGGACTCATACTCCCAGTATTTTATTTCTAAAATTTGTGACAACTCTTTTCTAAATTAACAAGTGAATTTTTGCTAGTTAAGAGCAGTACTTGCAACGCTATTTTTCTTAATAATTCTTAATCTGCCAATTTCTACCACTGCCATAGACAAATCAAAGAAACAGGCTTATGGACTTGTAGAGGATGTCTTGGTAAAGGTTGAAGACCTTTACATCCCTGCTGATTTCATAATCCTAGACACTGGGAAGGATGATGATAAATCCATCATCCTTGGAAGACCCTTCCTAGCCACAGTAAAAACTGTGATTGATGTAGACAGAGGAGAGTTAGTCCTTCAAGTGAATGAGGACTACCTTGTGTTTAAGGCTCAAGGATCTTCCTCTGTAAACATGGAGAAGAAGCATGAAAAGCTTCTCTCAATACAGAGTCAGACAGAGCCCCCACACTCAAACTCTAAGTTTGGTGTTGGGAGGCCACAATCATGCTCTGAGCATCTGTGAAGCTCTGAAAAGAGCTCACTGTCAAGCTATTGACATTAAAGAAGCACTTATTGGGAGGCAACCCAATTTTATTTTATTTATCTATGTTATTTTATGTTTTCTTTAGGATCATGATCATGTGGAGTCACAAAAATAACTGCAAAAATTAAAGAAAAATTAAAAACAGCATAAAAATGGCACACCTTGGAGGACGAGCTTATTGGCGTTTTGGATACCAAAATGGGCATTTAACGCCCAGCCTGGCACCATTCTAGGCGTTTAAATGCCAGAACTAGCAGGCAAACTGGCGTTTAAATGCCAGTAAAAGTATAAAAATAGGTGTTTAAACGCCCAGTCTGGCACCTTTCTGGGTGTTTAAACGCCAGAAAAGGTCAGCAGACTAGCGTTTAAATGCCAGAAAAGGGCAGCAACCTGGTGTTTAAACGCCAGAAAGACACATAGAGGGGCGTTTAACGCCAGCAAGGTCCAGGGATGCAAAATCCTTGACACCTCAGGATCTGTGGACCCCACAAGATCCCCACCTACCTCAACTCACTCTCTTTCCTCTTCACACCTACCCTCTTCCCCACAATCTCTTCACCACTCACCTATCAAATCTTACCCTCTTTCCCATATTCTCTTCACTACTCACATCCATTCCTTAATTCCCAAAAACCCATCATACAACCCACCTACCCCCACCCACTTAAATTCAAACCATTTTCCTCCCAAATCCAACCCTTCTCACACGAACCAACTCCCTCTCTTACCCTATAAATACCCCTCCTTACTCCTTCATTTTCACACATCACATACACTCAACACCACCCTTGGCTAAACCCTCTCAAGCCTCTATCTCCCACTTCTCTTCTTCTTCTACTCTCTTCTTTCTTCTTTTGCTCGAAGACGAGCAAACCTCTTAAGTTTGGTGTAGAAAAAGCCTTGCTTTTTAATTTTTCATAACCATTAATGGCACCTAAGGCCGGAGAAACCTCAAGGAAGAGGAAAGGAAAGGCAATTGCTTCCACCTTCAAGTTATGGGAGATGGAAAGGTTCATCTCAAAGGTCCATCAAGACCACTTTTATGAAGTTGTGGCCAAGAAAAAGGTGATCCTCGAGGTCCCCTTCAAGCTCAAAAGGAGCGAATATCCGGAGATCCAACATGAAATTAGGAGAAGAGGATGGGAAGCTCTCACCAATCCCATTCAACAAGTCAAAATCTTAATGGTTCAAGAGTTCTATGCTAATGCATGGATCACTAAGAACCATGATCAAAGTATGAACCCAGACCCGAAGAATTGGCTCACAATGGTCCGAGGGAAATACTTAGATTTCAGTCTGAAAAATGTGAGGTTGGCATTCAACTTGCCAATGATGCAAGGAGATCTTCATCCTTTCACTAGAAGAGTCAACTTTGATCAAAGGTTGGACCAAGTCCTCATGGACATCTGTGTGGAAGGAGCCCAATGGAAGAGAGACTCCAAAGGCAAGACGGTTCAACTGAGAAAGCTTGACCTCAAACCTATGGCTAGAGGATGGTTGGAGTTCATCCAACGCTCTATCATTCCTACTAGCAACCGATCCGAAGTAACTGTGGATCGGGCTATCATGATCCATAGTATCATGATTGGAGAGGAAGTGGAAGTTCATGAGATCATACCTCTAGAACTATACAAAGTGGCTGACAAGCCCTCCACTTTGGCAATGTTAGCCTTTTCTCATCTCATTTGTCACCTATGCAGTTTAGCTGGAATTGTCATAGAGGAAGACATCCTCATTGAAGAGGACAAGCCCATCACTACAAAGAGGATGGAACAAACAAGAGAGCCTACTCATGGACCTCAGCAAGCACATGAGGAAGTCCCTCATCAAGAAATCCCTGAGATACTGATGAGCGGATATTTTATACGCTTTTTGGGGATATTTTCATATAGTTTTTAGCAGGATTTAGCCACTTTTTAGTATACTTTTATTAGTTTTTATGCAAAAAATTATATTTCTAGACTTTACTATGAGTTTGTATATTTTTCTGTGATTTCAGGTATTTTCTGCCTGAAATTGAGGGACCTGAGCAAAAATCTGATTCAGAGGATGAAGAAAGACTGCATATGTTGTTGGATTCTGACCTCCCTGCACTCGAAGTGGATTTTCTAGAGCTACAGAACTCCAAACAGCACGCCCCCAATTGCGTTGAAAGGTAGACATCCAGGGCTTTCTAGCAATATATAATAGTCCATAATTTGAGCGAGTTTTGACGACGTAAATTGGCATCAAAACGCCAGCTCTCTGCCCTTTTTTGGCGTCAAAATGCCAGAGTTGGCATAAGAGTTGGAGTTAAACGCCCAAACTGGCACCAAAGCTGGCATTTAACTCCAGGAACAGCCTATGCACGTGAAAGCTTCAATGCTCAGCCCAAGCACACACTAAGTGGGCCCAAGAAGTGGATTTCTGCACTACCTATCTTAGTTTACTTATTTTCTATAAACCTAGGTTACGAGTTGAGTATAAAAACTATCTTTAGAGATTTATTTTGTACCTCATGACATTTTCATGTTTTACATTGTATCTCTACGGCATGAGTCTCTAAACTCCATTGTTGGGGGAGAGGAGCTCCGCTGTGTCTCGATGGATTAATGCAATTACCACTGTTTTCTATTCAATCACGCTTGCTTCTGTTCTAAGATATTCATTTGCACTTAAACATGATGAATGTGATGATCCGTGACACTCATCACCATTCTCAACTTATGAACGCATGCCTGATAACCACCTCCGTTCTATCTTAGATTGAATGTGTATCTCTTAGCCTTCATTCCAAAAGATCGGAGTCTTCGTGGTATAAGCTAGGATTATTGGTGGCCATTCCTGGGATCCGAAAAATCTAGACCTTGTCTGTGGTATTCCGAGTAGGATCTGGGAAGGAATGACTGTGACGAGCTTCAAACTCGCAAGTGTTAGGCGTAGTGATAGACGCAAAAGGATCACTGGATTCTATTCCAACATGATCGAGAACCGACAGATGATTAGTCGTGCGGTGACAGCGCACATGGACCATTTAAAAGCGGTGAGGCTTTCAAATAATGAATAGGGAGTGAAACTTGTTTTGTATCACTCATTATTAATGCACTCTCTCTTTTAAGAGATTTTGGATTAAATTCTTTTAGATGTTAGAAAAAATTGAATAAAATAACTTATGAATTTGCCCAAATGACTTTTATTAATTTAAATTTAGTGTGAACGAAAGAGATCATATTTAGAATATTTTTAATGTTAGTTCTAATTTTAATTTTATTTTGTGTCTTATAAAAATATTTGTGAGATCATATATCATAAATAGTGATTTAAAATTTAAAGTAAAATTTGTTTCTTCAATACTTAGTTTTAGTTTATTTAAAATTTTATATTATTTTTAATTATTTTATCAACATAATTATATGAATGATAAAATTTTATTGATTTTTTTTATCAAAATAATACCATATCTCTAAGATAATACCATTTTTATTTCATATATCAATTCCAATGCGATTTCAATTCTAAATCAATTCACTTTTTTAAAATATCAAAAGTAATATCTATTAAAAATATTTTAACTGAACATGTTATCTCTTACAAAATGAAATTTTTTCTTTCAATAAAAAAAGTATGACTTTTTGCAAGAAGAAAAATGGCAACAACAAAGCCTGTCTAATAATACTTTACTATATCTTTACCAAAAAAAAATATTTACTATATCTTCTCTTTTTCTTCTTTATATATATATATATATATATCCAAAACTTAAATTCAAAATTCTTAAAAGTTTGTCCCCCACTTCACCAATCCAATGTTGATAAATGTCTCGCTGTTTACTTTATAATTGGAAAATATAATGAATTTTACTTCCCAAGAAATTTACTTACACCTCAAATACGTATATTTTATATGGCAACATCATCACGTGCCTAACCACATGGCGTGACCTTTCTGTCACCATTCCATTTTCACCAAATCCTAAGGTCAGAAAATGCCATAGTAGGGTGCACCCAAATAAAGGTTACACAATGGCCACATGATCCCAACTATCAGTGGCGGATCCACGGGGGACCTAAGGTGGCCATGGTCCCCCCCAAATTTTTTAAAAAAAAATAGTAAATAGTAATAATTAATAATATTAAATTTTTTTATATATAATATTAAAAAAAATATAAATTACAAAATTTTATAAATTAAAAAAACTAAAAACTGCATTATGTATTAGATATTTGAATTATTGTTGCTCTTGTTAACAAATAGCCCAATTTAATAATTAATAAAAATGGTTCTATTATACTAGCTCAAGCCCATACTATTAATTAAAGTAACCCTAGTACATTTTTCAAATATTTGTTTCAAACTATCATAGGCATAGCGCCACTTTTCTCTCTCTTTTAGTGATTCCCAAACTTTTGGTCTTCTACTCTTCTCATTCTAATTTTCTTTCCATACCAAAACAAGACATATGAAGAAAAACCATTGAAGAGAAGTGAACAACAAAATATTAACCATTGAATGCACAACAAAGATTCAAAGAGGTATATTTCAATTTTTTTTAAGTTAATGACAATGTCAAGTATTATTTACATTATTTATTTAAAATAATTAATTTATTTTTTTTTATAATGGACAGTGTTCAAAGATTGAAGTGAGGACAAAACTCAATAGAATTATTTTTTTGTGAGACTTGGAACAAAAAATAATCAGGTAAATCAATAACTTTATTTTTGGTTATTATATATTTGTGTTTCTAAAATTATTTGTTATTGCTCAATAGGTTTAATATTTTTTTTTAAGAAAATAATATATATGCAATTATTTTTGTTTTTTTTTGTTAGATAGTTCAAGTTAAGTTAAAAATGTCAAAGATGAAAACAATTCACTCATTTAGTGAGCAAGCAACCGAGCTCCTCATACTGAGTACATCTCTAGATCCTAAAGATGTTTTCAAGTTATTCAGTGTTTGCAACATATGCAATCTTGTAAAGAATTTCTATTCTTTAGATTTTTCTGAGCAAGAAAAGATTCAATTGGATTATGAGTTACAACATTATGAACTTGATGTGGTTAAAGCTCCAGATTTTCAGAATTTGTCTACTCTTGCTGAATTGTGTCAAAAATTGACAGAGACAGGAAAATCAAATATATATCCTTTAATTGATAGATTAATTCGTCTTGTTTTGACTCTTCCTGTGACAACAGCAACAACTGAACGGGCCTTTTCAGCTATGAAGATTATTAAAACAAGGCTTCGAAACAAGATGGAAGATGAATTTTTAGCAGATTGTATGATTGTATATATTGAAAAGGAAATTGCTTCAAAATTCACTTCAGAGATGATAATTGATGATTTTAGTTCCATGAAGCATCGTCGAGCAAGTTTAAAAATATCAAAATCTTAAAGTATGTAGTTGAACATTGACTTTTATATAATATAATATAATTACTTTTTTGATATATATGCTACAAATCATATTTTGTTAATTTTTTGTTATATTTTATATTTAATTGGCCCCCCTCTTATGAAATTTCTGGTTCCGCCACTGCCAACTATATGCACCGAATCCCAAACTAGATTTTCACCATTTTCACAATTCTTCTTAGAAAACATTTGAAGATACTTGACTCAATGCCATTGTTGAAATCTGATGATGAAAGATGATTCAGTTACCATATGAAAAAAAATTAGAGAAGCGTATCTTTTTTGTTTTCTTTTCTCATAGCCAATTTATATTTACATACCTTTCCTTTTATATTTCTAAAACTTTAACTCTTTTTTATTAATCCTCAATCTATAATTATTATTTTTCAGTTTTAAGTCTATTCCTCTTCTAGCTCCCCTCAAACTCAAAGGATCTCTTGAAGTAATCTTGAGTTTGCTGTTGAATTTTTCAAAAGCATTTAGAGACAGGTTTGGTACAAATATCAGCACCTTGATAAAGTCTTGAGACATAGGAATATTTGCGGTGCGGTTTGGATCGGTTTTGAGTCAAAAACTCATCCGATCTGAACACTAATTTTATTTGCAGTACGGTTTGAATTAGATGTTTATTTTAAAAAAATTCAATCCGATCCGATCCAATTTCAAACGGTTTAGATTGGATTAAATTTGCGGTTTTATAAATTAAAAAAATTAAATGCATATAACAAGTCTCAACATCAAATTTTAAATAATCAACAATGATATAACAAGTCTCAACAATATCTTAAAAAGCCAACAATAACATAACTATAGAAATAAAATTATAGGTTAGTTAAAATAAATAAATAAATAACATTTTGAACATAAAATATTTATTAAATAATAATAATATATGAATAATATAAAAAATATAAAAATTGAACATGTTATAAGTATAATTTTAAATATAATAATAAAATAATAATATTATAGCACATTTTGCAGTTTGGATTGGATTTGATCGGTTATAAAAATTAGATCCAAAATCTGATCCGATCCAGCGATTTGCAAATAATATAATCCAATCAAATCTGAATTAGTGCGGTTTTAGTCAGTTTTCGGTTTGGATCGGATTGGATGAGTGGTTTCATTTAGATCAGTTTGGATTTGAACACCCCTATTGGGACATGTACAATATGCAATTTTCGTTGATTAATTATGTCCCGGACAAAATGGAGATCAAGCTCAAAATGTTTGGTACGGCTATGCATAATCAAATTTGCAGATATTTGGACAGTACTAGCATTGTCACAGTAAATCGTAAGGATGCCATAGACAGGAATATGTAACTCATGCAGGGGATTTTCAAGCCAAATAATTTCCATAGAAGCATTGACAACACTGCGAAATTCGGCTTCTATACTAGAACGGCTGATGGAGTGTTGTTTCCTGCTAGACCAGGCCACCAAATTTTCACCAAAGTAAACACAGTACCCAAATGTTGAGCGCTGGTCATCCACATCAGAGCCCCAGCCTGCATCAGTAAAAGAAAAGATTGGAAAATGAGAAGAGGGATGAAAAATAAGACCCTGGCCTGTTGTGCTAGAAAGGTATCTGAGGATACGCTTAACAGCTTTCCAATGAGAGATCAAGGGGTTTATGCATGAACTAGCTGACTTTGTTGACAGCAAAAAAAATATTAGGTCTAGTGAGAGTACAATATTGCAAGGCACCAACAATAGACCTGTAATGTGTAGGGTCATCAAATGATTCAGCACCAAACTGAGATAGCTTTTCGGAAGATAACATAGAAGTTGGAACAGGTTTCAAATCATGCATGCCAGATTTTAACAACAAATCTGTGATATATTTGGTTTGGCATAAAAGGTAGGAGCCAGATTTTAATTGAAGAGCCTCTATGCCAAGAAAGTAATTGAAGGTACCAAGATATTTGATAGTAAAAATGTGATGCAATTTAGTCATTATAGATGTTATAACTAAAGAATTGTTACCTATGACTAGTATGTCATCTACATACACCAATATATACATACTATAAGCACTAGTTTGTAAGCAAAAGAGGGAAGGATCAAACCTGGTGCTCTTGAAACCGAATTGAGCAAGAATTGAAGATAATGTAAGATACCAGGCTCTAGGAGCCTGTTTTAGGCCATAGATGGCCTTATTAAGTCTGCAAACCTGTGAAGAAGGATGTAAAACAAAACCAGGAGGTTGTGTAATATGGACAGTTTCATTTAGAGTACTATTTAAGAAGGCATTATTAAAGTCATATTGGTGAATTGTCCAATTTTTGGAGATTGCAATAGTTAAAATGACACGAATGGTAGAAGGTTTGATAACGGGACTGAATATTTCAGTAAAATCTATACTTTCAACTTGATAATTTTCAAGGGCTACTAACCTAGCTTTGTATCTCTGCACTTTATCAGAGGAAGATCTTTTAATAGCATACACTCATTTTATCCTAATAACCTTACTATTAGATGAAGGATCAACCAGTTTCCAAGTCTGAGTGCGTTGTAAAGCATTCAATTCAGCAAGCATAGCATCTTTTCAATGTGATAAAGTGAGAGCTTTCTTAACAGAAGAGAGTATGGTTTGAAGATGCTGAGGATCAGAATCAGATATAGAAAGTGCGAATTTAAAAACCTTTGGTATAGAGGAGGCATATTTGGATCTAGTTATCATAGGATGATTATTTGTAGTAGAAGAATTTGGTTGTTGAAAGGGGCAAATGAATTTCAATGCCGGAGATAGGGATTGAAGATGAAGAGGGTGGAGGGTGAGATGAATTTGGATTAAGTGGAAGAGATAGAGAAGAGGCTATTGGTTTTGAAAAACAAAGATTTTTTAGTGCGTCTGTAAGATGGTGAGTGTGAGAGGAAGGTACTTGTGAATGGGATGAAGAAGATCTAGAATGGTTTTCAATAGTAGGGATGTTAGAAGAAGAATACAGAACATGCATAGTTAAAGTTGTATGAGAAAATTGTGCAAGAGCTTGTTTAGCAGTGTGTGTATAAAATAATTCAGAATAAGAAAAAATTGTCTCATCAAATAGCACATTTCTGGAGATGATAATCTTACCAGATTTAGTTAAGCATTTGTATCCTTTATGATTTGGAGCATAACCAATGAACACAGCAAGATCAGATTTAAAAGAAAAATTTTTATCATTGTATGGTCATAAATAAGGAAAACACTCACAATAAAAAATCTTGAGAAAAGAATAATCTGGAGATTTTTTATATAAAAGTTTATACAGAGATATAGCATGAGTGGTAGAAGATGGAAATCTATTTATGAGATAGGTTGCGGACAAAAAGCATCATCCCAATGAACAAGGGGAATAGAAGCTCTAGCTAGCATAGACAATCCGATCTCAACAATGTGTCTATGTTTTCTTTCAGCCCTCCCATTTTGTTGATGGGTGTAAGGGCATGAAAATCGATGTTCTATTCCACTTTTAGTGAGAAATTTTGTAAAAGAGTGGGATAAATATTCTCTTCCATTATCAGATTTCAAAGCCTTAATTTTAAGACTAGTGTGATTTTCAATTTGAGTCTTAAATTGAACAAATGCTTGAAAAGCCTGAGCTTCAGTATGTAGCAAAAAAATAGAGGTATACCTTATAAAAGCATCAACAAATGAAACATAGATGGTAAGACAGATTTGGGGAAGGACCCCATATATCCGTGTAAATCATGTCAAGAGGCTTATTGAGTTGAAAATCATTTTTAACAAATGGTAAGGAATGCATTTTTCCCATACAACAAAATCTGCACAAAGTAACTGTTTTTATTGAATTTGATATAGGTATGTTACATGAGTTCAAGATTTTCTTAACAACTATAAAAGAAGCATGACCTAATCTATCATGCCAAACAGAGAAAGAGGAGCATTTCGCATCAAACACACGAGGATTATCAGAAACAAATGGTAAAAAAGAAGAAGTACACTTGAAAAGAAGATTTTGAATATTATTCCTGAATTGTTTTTTTTAGAGAGGGATTACATACAGAATATAAAGATTATTTACAACCTAATTAAGGAAAGAAAATAACAGGTAATAAAAGCTATTCAAAACAAATCTCCACCAAATTTGTCCTAATATAAACAAATCTGTACTAATTATAGAATAATTACAACACTCCCCCTCAAGTTGGTGAATGTATATCTATTATTCCCACCAAATTTGTGGGAAGTCCCTTAGTGAACATATTTGCCAATTGGAGTCTTGAAGGGATGTACTTGGTGGCTATAAGACCATTGTCCAATTTCTCCTTAATGAAATGTTGGTCTATTTCTACATGCTTTGTTCGGTCATGTTGAAATGGATTGTGTGCAATACTAATGGCAGACTTATTATCACAAACCAGTTCCGTAGGAGCTTCATACTTTACTTTGAGGTCATCGAGTATGATCTTCATCCATAATAATTCGCAACTCCCTTGGGCCAAGGCTCTAAATTCCGCCTCTGAACTTGATCTTGCAACTACATTTTGCTTCTTGCTCCTCCATGTCACCAAGTTTCCACCCAATAACATGCAATATCCTGAGGTGGATCTCCTATCAATAATTGATCCAGCGTAGTCAGCATCAGTATATACTTTCATGGATAAAATCTCTTCCTTTTTGAATAGCAATCTTTTTCCTGGAAAGGCTTTCAAGTACTGAATAATCCTGTTTATAGCCTGCAAATGTCTCTCTCTTGGATCATTGATAAACCACTATTTTATGGTTTGTCTTGTGCTTAATTGAGTGGATTTTATCAATCTTTCATACACTTATTCATACTAAATACATGGGTTTATATTCTCCTTCCTGATTTTGTGCTATGATTGAAAACATGCTTCTTTGGCCTTATATTTGCTAATATTAATCCTCTCTTATTACCATTAGATTCCGTGATATGTGTGTTAAGTGATTTCAGGGATTATAGGGCATGAATGGTTCAGAGGATGGAAAGGAAGCATGCAAAAGTGGAAGGAATACAAGAAGTTGAAGAAATTGCAAAGCTGTCAACCTGACCCTCTCGCACTAAAATGACCATAACTTGAGCTACAGAGGTCCAAATAATGCGGTTTTAGTTGCGTTGGAAAGCTAACATCCGGGGCTTCGCAACGATATATAATTTACCATAGCTTCCCCGAAGTTAGGCGATGCAAACGCGTGGATGACGTGAACGCGTGGATGACGCATCCGCGTCGCATCTGCGAACTTCAATCCACACAAACGCGTGGACGACGCCTCCGTGTCACTTTGCCGCCACTTGTACGGACCAGAAAGCATTGGGAGTGACTTCTGGGCTGTTTTTGACCCAGTTCTCGGCCCAAAAAACACATATTAGAGGCTGGGAGTGGAGCAGAATCAAATCATTCATTCATCACTCAATTATTACTCACAATTTTAGGTTTTAGATGTAGTTTTTAGAGAGAGAGGTTCTCTCATCTCTCTTAGGATTTAGGATTAGGATTTCTATTAGGATTAGGATTTGTCTCATCTTCATATCAGGTTCAATATTCCTTTTACCTTGTATTTCTCTTTTACTTTCAGATACTTTGATGCTTGTATTACTTATGTTGCCTATTTGGCTTATGCACCATTCATGTTAGGATTTTCTTAAATAATATAATTTGAGGTATTTTCAGATCTATGATTTTTATCTAGCTTTTTATATTCTTGGCTTTAATTGATTAATTTGTAACTCTTGAGTTGTGAAACTCATTGTCGACTGAAAATTGGAATTCTTCAAGAATTAACTCGAGTTCCAATAACTCTAGCCTTTTCCAAGGAAAGACTAGGACCTGAGGAACCAAACTTATTCCATCCACTTGACTTACCTTCATAGTTAGAGGTTAACTTAGTGGGAGAAAAATTCAATTCTCATCACAATTGATAAGGATAACTGGGATAGGACTTCCAGTTTTCATACCTTGCCAAGAGTTTTATTAGTTATTAATTTATTAATTCTTGCAATCTATTTCTCTTGCTTAAAACCTTTTTCAAACCCAAACACTGTTTTTCCATAACCAATAATAAATCATACTTCCCTGCAATTTCTTGAGAAGACGACCCGAGGTTTGAATACTTCGGTTTATAAATTTATTGGATTTTGTTACTTGTGACAACCAAAACGTTTGTACGAAGGGATTTTCTATTGGTTTAGAATCTATACTCACAACGCGACTATATTTTTACAAAATTCTTTACTAGCAAAAATCCTAACGTCAAAATAACGCCGTTGCCGGGGAATTGCAAATGTGTGCCTTATTATTGGTTATTGTAAATATTTTTCAAAAAAAATTTTAGATTTTTATTTTAAAATTTTTTATCTTATCTTATCTTTTTTTCAAAAATCATATCTTTTTTTCAAAATCTTATCTTATTTTTTTTTCAAAAATCATATCTTTTTCAAAATATTTTCTTTTTGTTAGTTTTTGTTTTCTTTTTCTCCTACTACTATGAACTCTCACCCCTTTGGTTATGAGTCTGGTTACAACTATGTTGCAGGAAGAAGAAGCTATAACAGGAATATGCATCAAGGTCAAAGCAATCAAAGATGGACGGAGCCAAGAGGAGCTGATCAACCCTTTAGGCGACAACACCTTCCAAGATATCATGGACGAAGACCATTCTATAATGCATACCAAGATGATAGGTATGGTGGACCCCCTTGTAGTTACCAACAAGCCCCATCATATGCCAATGAACCACCTCCTCAACATAGCTTTGAACCACCACACTCACAAGCCCCTTTCCACCATTCACCTCCAGATGACCCTAACCCTTATCCACCACACCAACCACCATATGATCCATATATAGAACCACCCCAATTCCAACCTAGTTACTCCCAAGGACCACCACCTCCATATGCACCATGTCCATATCCATCGACCCAAGACTCACAGGCTCGCCTCAAGAAAATAGTAGATCAATTTCATGCAACCCTTCATCAACTGGAGCAAGCAATAAATCAATTACCTTCTAGACGTTTGGACACTCAAGGAACCCCCATGGCTTCATGTGGAGAATCTAATGAAGAACGTAGCATGAAGGAGATACGAGAAACTCCAGTGGATAGTAAAGATCATGACTTTGTACTAGAACAAGTGGAGGAAGCCGGAATTATTGAAGAAGAAGAAGTGGTCAAAGACTTAGGAGATGCTGAGCCTCCATTGGAAAGTCCATTCATAGAGCCCCCTTCCAAGTTATTTGATGTTGATGTTGAGGAGGGTGTACAACCTCCAAAGCATATCGTGGTTGAAAACTTTGAAGGGGATGATCAAGAGATGGATTCAATCATTAATGAATTCTTATCTATATTTGAATCCTCTCCCATTGGACTTGACATGGAGATTAAAGAAGAAGAAGCACAACCTCCCATGCCCTTGGTGAACAATGAAAAAGAGATTGAATTGGAGGAAAGCTACCAAAAGGAAGAGGTTGATATTGAAGAAGCTTGCAAAGAGGTGGTAGTTGTCAAAGAAGAGCACAAGGGAGTGGAGCTTGCACGTTCATCAGAAACACCTCCCCCTAAGTTGCCATCATCCTTCACAACATTCAAGTGGGTAAAATTCCTATCCTTTAGCTTTCTAATTCCACTTGAATATGGGCTACTGGAGACGGATGGTCAACTTAGAGCTCTTTGTGGCATTAAGAGTAAGAGGAAGATGGTCAGTGGTAAGAATTTTCCTATAAGGTTCATTATGGTTGGAAGCTCAAAGTTTAAACGCAAAGGTTGGTATAGAGCTCAACTGAATGGGTCTAGGAAGTTGTTTGGCTACTTCAGTGAGAATTCAGACTGCTTGCCACCCGGATGGAACAATATTGCTCAACAAGAAGACGGGTGCAAAAGCAAGATTTGGGACCCCGGAATTCAATCTAGAAATCCATACTCTTAGGGCCTTGTCACTTGCTTTAGCTTGCTTGAAGGCTTTCGGCGCCTAGTTTGGGATCCCGGGGGATACTGGAATTCCAAACATTAGTGGAGATTTTTAGATGAATACAAGCACAAGCCACCATTACAAGGAGCTCACTAAAATGTCCAACTTAAGGACTTTAACTAAAAGTGCTAGGTGGGAGACAACCCACCATGGTATGATTGTTCCTTCTCCATTCTACTCTATTTTTTGAATTTTGCTTGACATTCATTGCATTTTGCATTCTGCATACTGCATATAAAAAAAACATTCCCGCACGCGACGCGTAAGCGTCGATGACGCGTCCGCGTCATATGTGCGTTTGGAAGAAAAGAAAAGTGAACAGAGAGTCACGCGAGAGCGTGGCTGGAGGCGTTCCTTTGGCACAATTTGACCAACGCGACCGCGTCACTGACGCGTCCGCGTCATGTGGGAAAAATGCCTCCCACGCGTTCGCGTCACCCACGCGAACGCGTGCCTTCAAATCGACGTAAAAAGGGTGTATGGCCGAAAGTTGAGCTAGAATTGGGCTGGACTCGTGCTAGAAGCACAAGCCCTGCCACGCGTACGCGTGCCCCACGCATCCGTGCCATTTTCAAAATTAGGCCATCCACGCGATCGCGTCACCCACGCGACCACGTCACCCCAAATTTTGGCAATATGCATATAAAACAGAGAGTTGTGCGTGCTCGAGGTTGCACTCGCGCCAAAAGCACATATCAGGTCACACGATCACGTGACCACGCGTCCGTGTCACCTGAACTTACCGCACACCATGCGAGCGCGTCACTCACGCTTTCGCGTCACCTGCGCCGCACAGCTTATCCAAATCAGCCAAATATCTTATCTTTTCTTCCCCAAATCCTAATTCTTTTTTCCCTTTCTTAATCCTTTCTTCTTTCTTCTTTACTTTCTTCTATTATCTCCACTCTTCATCTTATTCATTCTTTTTCTTCTTCTCTCGTTACTCTCTTCTTTCTCTTCTTCTCCCTTTCTTTTCTATATCTGCTATTTTACATTGGTGTTACAATCTTTTTACTCATCTGTTGCATATCTCCTGCATTATTTTAGGTGCTTCTTAACTTGTTTAGTATTTAGTTGACATGCCATGTGCTTCTATTATTTTCTCACTTGCATGTTGTAGCTACCATGTAATTGAGACACTCATTATTTGGCATTAACCCATCCAGACTTTATTTATATTCTTATTTTTATTTCTGGGTTACTTTTTCTTCTTTTTCCTCTTCTTTTATGTTGGCCACCAAGAGGGAAAAAGATGAGTTTCTAACTGGAACTGTGAACAAGTTTACCGTACAATCTTTGGAGAAAAGCATCAATTGGAGCAACCCGTCCACCTGCACATCTCAGCATGCACCGAGGACGGTGCAATCTTTAAGTGTGGGGAGGTCGATATCGATCTCCACGGGTTAGTTATTCTCTTCTCAATACCAATATTCTATTTTCTTTGTTTGTTCATTGTTGCATTGCATAATAGATTGCATGTGTAGTTGATTGTTTGCATTTAAGTACTACTTGGTTGAAAAATAATAAGTTTCTTTTTAAGACCCTATTTTTGAAAAAATTTCACTAATTTAAGTTAAAAAAAAGAAAAAAATTTAAATTAAATTTTTTTAAATGTTAAATTTGTTTGGAAGTTGTATTTGGAACATAGTTAAAAGCTATAACACACAACCTGTGAGATTTGAGCTTATTTACATGGTTACATTATTTAACCATAAATATTTTATTCTTGTGTGTTTTCTTCTCTATGATTGCAATATTTGCTTTGTTCCATTCTATATGTGCATTATCTAGTGTATTTACATGCTTGCATATGATTGAGGCCATCATTTGAATTTTTACTCACTTATCCAAAATAAAGCCTACCCTTTTATGTCACCCTTGTTAGCCACCTTGAGCTTTTTAATCCCCATTTGTTTAATATTTTACCACATCACAAGCCTTAAGCAGAAAAATAAATTAAATATCCCAATTGAATCTTTGGTTAGCTTAAGATAGAGGTTGTGCATCAACTAAATGTGGGAAAACTGTGGGAACATGGGTTAATAAGGGAATGTATCATGTTTCTAATTTTGAATATTGGGAAATTTGGGTACCTACTCATGTAAAACAGAAAATTAAAAATTCCATATGCATTGATATGTTATTATGTCTCTATAAAAAAAAAGAAAAAAAGAAAAAAAAATATATATAATATAAATAAATAAATAAAGGGGATAAAATTATCCCAATGTTAAGATCAATGCATATGTGACACAAATTAAAAGAAAAGTTGATACATGAGTATGTGATACAAAAGTGGGAATTATGGGTAGTTATTCATGATTTTAGAAGTCATATAGAATGTATGTATGTTAGGTGATAGCTCAGGTTACTCAAAGATTCAATTTATAACTCACTTAGCCATACATATATCCTCACCCTTGCCTTGGCCCCATTACAACCTTGAAAAAGACCTCATGATGTTTGTATGTATACATTAAATATTTGTTGATTGGTTAGATGAAGAACAAAGTTTAGAAAGCATGACTAGGGAAGAGTAGAGTGATTGACCCTAGATACTTGAGAGACTAGAGTGATATACTCTACCAGTAAGGGTTCAATGCTTGATTCTATGTTCGCTGCTTTCATGAGCTATCTTCTTACAAGTTTACTTGTCTTTTATTGTGTGATTTGAATTAGTGGAATTTGAATTATTTTTTTGGAGAACTTATTTGCTTTTAACCAAGTAGGTAGAAATATTTTGCATGTAGTTGCATTCACTTAGATAGGTTGCATTGCATACTCTCTATCATTCTTCTTCATTTCTTTATAGCTTCTCTTGAGCTTAGCATGAGGACATGCTAATGTTTAAGTGTGGGGAGGTTGATAAACCACTATTTTATGGTTTATCTTGTGCTTAATTGAGTGGATTTTATCAATCTTTCATACACTTATTCATACTAAATGCATGGGTTTATATTCTCCTTCCTGATTTTGTGCTATGATTGAAAACATGCTTCTTTGGCCTTATATTTGCTAATATTAATCCTCTCTTATTACCATTAGACACCGTGATATGTGTGTTAAGTGATTTCAGGGATTACAGTGCATGGCTCAGAGGATGGAAAGGAAGCATGCAAAAGTGGAAGGAATACAAGAAGTTGAAGAAATTGCAAAGCTGTCAGCCTGACCCTCTCGCACTAAAATGACCATAACTTGAGCCACAGAGATCCAAATGATGCGGTTCTAGTTGCATTGGAAAGCTAACATCCGGATCTTCACAACGATATATAATTTGCAATAGCTTCCTAGTGAACGAAATTGTGATCATCAATGGCGCCATCAACATGGTACGCTCAATTGCAATCTCAACTCTTTATCACAACTTCGCACAACTAACCAGTAAGTGCACTGGGTCGTCCACGTAATAAACCTTACGCAAGTAAGGGTCGATCCCACGGAGATTGTTGGTATGAAGCAAGCTATGGTCATCTTGTAAATCTCAGTCAGGCAGACTCAAATGATTATGGATGATTTATGAATAAAGCATAAAATAAAGATAGAGATACTTATGTAATTCATTGGTGAGAATTTCAGATAAGCATATGGAGATGCTTTGTCCCTTTCGTCTCTCTGCTTTCCTACTGTCTTTATCCAATTCTTCTTACTCCTTTCCATGGCAAGCTGTATGCTGGGCATCACCGTTGTCAACGGCTACAGTCCCGTCCTCTCAGTGAAAATGTTCAACGCGCTCTGTCACAGCACCGCTATTCAGCTGTCGGTTCTCAATCATGTCGGAATAGAATCTAGTGATTCTTTTGCATCTGTCACTAACGCCCCACAATCGCGAGTTTGAAGCTCGTCACAGTCATTCAATCCTTGAATCCTACTCAGAATACCACAGACAAGGTTTAGACCTTCCGGATTCTCTTGAATGCCGCCATCAATTCTAGCTTATACCACGAAGATTCTGATTAAGGAACCCAAGAGATAAACATTCAAGCCTTGTTTGCTTGTAGAACGGAAGTGGTTGTCAGGCACGCGTTCATAAGTGAGAATGATGATGAATGTCACATAATCATCACATTCATCAAGTTCTTGGGTGCAAATGAATATCTTAGAACAAGAATAAGCAGAATTGAATAGAAGAACAATAGTAATTGCATTAATACTCGAGGTACAGCAGAGCTCCACACCTTAATCTATGGTGTGTAGAAACTCCACCGTTGAAAATACATAAGAACAAAGTCTAGGCATGGCCGAGAGGCCAGCCCCCATAATCTAAGAACTAGACGTCCAAAGATGATCTAGAGATCTAAACTGATCAAAAGATTCAAGTGATCAAAAGATGAAAATACAATAGCAAAAGGTCCTACTTATAGAGAACTAGTAGCTAGGGTTTACAGAAATGAGTAAATGACATAAAAATCCACTTCCGGGCCCACTTGTTGTGTGCTTGGGCTGAGCATTGAAGCATTTTCGCGTAGAGACTTCTCTTGGAGTTAAACGCCAGCTTTTGTGCCAGTTTGGGCGTTTAACTCCCATTCTTGTGCCAGTTCCGGCGTTTAACGCCGGGCCGTTTTGAGCCGATTTGGAACGCCGGTCTGGGCCATCAAATCTCGGGCAAAGTATGGACTATTATACATTGCTGGAAAGCCCAGGATATCTAATTTCCAACACAATTAAGAGCGCGCCAATTGGACTTCTGTAGCTCTAGAAAATCTACTTCGAGTGCTGGGAGGTCAGAATCCAACAGCATCTGCAGTCCTTTTTAGCCTCTGAATCAGATTTTTGCTCAGGTCCCTCAATTTTAGCCAGAAAATACCTGAAATCACAGAAAAACATATAAACTCATAGTAAAGTCCAGAAAAGTGAATTTTAACTAAAAACTAATAAAAATATAATAAAAACTAACTAAAACATACTAAAAACATACTAAAAACAATGCCAAAAAGCGTATAAATTATCCGCTCATCACAACACCAAACTTAAATTGTTGCTTGTCCCCAAGCAACTGAAGATTAAATAAGATAAAAAGAAGAGAATATGCAATGAATTCCAAAAACATCTATGAAGATCAGTATTAATTAGATGAGCGGGGCTTTCAGCTTTTTGCCTCTAAATAGTTTTGGCATCTCACTCTATCCTTTGAAATTCAGAATGATTGGCTTCTATCGGAACTCAGAATCCAGATAATGTTATTGATTCTCCTAGTTAAGTTTGATGATTCTTGAACACAGCTACTTTATGAGTCTTGGCCGTGGCCCAAAGCACTTTGTCTTCTAGTATTACCACCGGATACATACATGCCACAGACACATAATTGGGTGAACCTTTTCAGATTGTGACTCAGCTTTGCTAGAGTCCCGAATTAGAGATGTCCAGGGTTCTTAAGCACACTCTTTTTGCCTTGGATCACAACTTTATTATTTCTTTTTCTTTTTTCTTTTTCCTCTCTTTCACTTTTTTTTCGAAATTTTTTTTTGTATTCAATGCTTTTTCTTGCTTCAAGAATCATTTTTATGATTTTTCAGATCCTCAGTAACATGTCTCCTTTTTCATCATTCTTTCAAGAGCCAACATTCATGAACAACAAATTCAAAATACATATGCACTGTTCAAGCATACATTCAGAAGTCAAAAGTATTGCCACCACATCAAAATAATTAATCTGTTATAAAATATGAAATTCATGCAATTCTTCTCTTTTTCAATTAAGAACATTTTTCATTCAAGAAAGGTGATGGATTCATAGGACATTCATAACTTTAAGGCATAGACACTAAGACACTAATGATCATAAGACACAAACATGGATAAACATAAGCATGAAAAATTCGAAAAACAGGAAATTAAAGAACAAGGAGATTAAAGAACGGGTCCACCTTAGTGATGGCGGCTTGTTCTTCCTCTTGAAGATCTTATGGAGTGCTTGAGCTCCTTAATGTCTCTTCCTTGCCTTTGTTGCTCCTCTCTCATGACTCTTTGATCTTCTCTAATTTCATGGAGGAGAATGGAATGTTCTTGGTGCTCCACCCTTAGTTGTCCCATGTTGGAACTCAATTCTCCTAGGGAGGTGTTGATTTGCTCCCAATAATTTTGAAGAGGAAAGTGCATCCCTTGAGGCATCTCAGGGATTTCATGATGAGTGGGGTCTCTTGTTTGCTCCATCCTTTTCTTAGTGATGGGCTTGTCCTCATCAATGAGGGTGTCTCCCTCTATGTCAATTCCAACTGAATAACAGAGGTGACAAATGAGATGAGGGAAAGCTAACCTTGCCAAGGTAGAGGACTTGTCCGCCACCATATAAAGTTCTTGGGATATAACCTCATGAACTTCTACTTCCTCTCCAATCATGATGCTATGAATCATGATAGCCCGGTCTATAGTAACCTCGGACCGGTTGCTAGTGGGAATGATTGAGCGTTGGATAAACTCCAACCATCCTCTAGCCACGGGCTTGAGGTCATGCCTTCTCAGTTGAACCGGCTTTCCCCTTGAATCTCTCTTCCATTGAGCGCCCTTTTCACAAATATCTATGAGGACTTGGTCCAACCTTTGATCAAAGTTGACCCTTCATCTCCTTGCATCATGGGCAAGTTGAATGCCAACCTTACATTTTTCGGACTAAAATCTAAGCATTTTCCCTGAACCATTGTGAGCCAATTCTTTGGGTCCGGGTTCACACTTTGATCATGGTTCTTGGTGATCCATGCATTGGCATAGAACTCTCGAACCATTAAGATTCTGACTTGTTGAATGGGGTTGGTAAGAACTTCCCAACCTCTTCTTCGGATCTCATGTCGGATCTCCGGATATTCACTCTTTTTGAGTTTGAAAGGGACCTCGGGGATCACCTTCTTCATGGCCACAACTTCATAGAAGTGGTCTTAATGCACCCTTGAGATGAATCTCTCCATCTCCCATGACTCGGAGGTGGAAGCTTTTGCCTTCCATTTCCTCTTTCTAGAGGTTTCTCCAGCCTTAGATGCCATAAATGGTTATGGAAAAACAAAAAGCAATGCTTTTACCACACCAAACTTAGAAGGTTTGCTCGTCCTCGAGCAAAAGAAGAAAGAATAGAGTAGAAGAAGAAGAAATAGAGGAGATGGAGGTGGCTTTATGGTTCGGCCAAGGGGGAGAAGTAGTGTTTAGGTTGTGTGAAAATGAAGGAGTGAAGATGGGTTTATATAGGAGTGGAGAGGGGGTGTATGGTTTGGTCATGTGAGGGTGGGTTTGGGTGGGAAAGTGGTTCGAATTTGAATGGTGAGGTATGTGGGGTTTTATGAATGATGGATGTGAGTGGTGAAGACAATAGTGAGATTTGATAGGTGAGGGGTTTTTTGGGGAAGAGGTGTTGAGGTGATTGGTGAATGGGTGAAGAAGAGAGAGAGTGTTGGGTAGGTGGGGATCCTGTGGGGTCCACAGATCCTGAGGTGTCAAAGAAAATTTATCCCTGCACCAAGTGGCGAGCAAAAATGCTCTTGATGCCAATTCTGGCGTTAAACGCTGGGCTGGTGCCCATTTCTGGCGTTTAACACCAACTTCTTGCCCCTTCCTGGCGTTTAACGCCAGTCTGGTGCCCCTTTCTGGCGTTAAACGCCCAGAATGGTGCCAGACTGGGCGTTAAACGCCCATTTGCTGCCCTTACTGGCGTTTAAACGCCAGCAAGGTTTTCCTCCAGGGTGTGCTGTTTTTCTTTCTGTTTTTCATTTTGTTTTTGCTTTTTTTAATTAATTTTGTGACTTTCCATGATCATCAACCTGTAGAAAACATAAAATAACAAAAGGAAAATAGATAAATATAACATTGGGTTGCCTCCCAACAAGCGCTTCTTTAATGTCAGTAGCTTGACAGTGGGCTCTCAGGGAGCCTCACAGATACTCAGAGCAATGTTGGAACCTCCCAACACCAAACTTAGAGTTTGAATGTGGGGGTTCAACACCAAACTTAGAGTTTGGTTGTGGCCTCCCAACACCAAACTTAGAGTTTGACTATGGGGGCTCTGTTTGACTCTGTTTTGAGAGAAACTCTTCATGCTTCCTCTCCATGGTTGCAGAGGGATATCCTTGAGCCTTAAACACAAAGGATTCTTCATTCACTTGAATGATCAATTCTCCTCTGTCAATATCAATCACAACCTTTGTTGTGGCTAGGAAGGGTCTGCCAAGGATGATGGATTCATCCATGCACTTCCCATTCTCTAGGACTATGAAATCAGCAGGGATGTAATGGTCTTCAACTTTTACCAGAACATCCTCTACAAGTCCATAAGCTTGTTTTCTTGAATTGTCTGCCATCTCTAGTGAGATTCTTGCAGCTTGTACCTTAAAGATCCCTAGCTTCTCCATTACAGAGAGAGGCATGAGGTTTATGCTTGACCCTAGGTCACACAGAGCCTTCTTGAAGGTCATGGTGCCTATTGTACAAGGTATTGAGAACTTTCCAGGGTCTTATCTCTTTTGAGGTAATTTCTGCCTAGACAAGTCATCCAGCTCTTTAGTGAGCAAAGGGGGTTCATCATCCCAAGTCTCATTACCAAATAACTTGTCATTTAGCTTCATGATTGCTCCAAGGTATTTAGCAACTTGCTCTTCAGTGACATCTTCATCCTCTTCAGAGGAAGAATACTCATCAGAGCTCATGAATGGCAGAAGTAAATCCAATGGAATCTCTATTGTCTTAGTGTGATCCTCAGATTCCCAAGGTTCCTCATTAGGGAACTCATTGGAGGCCAGTAGACATCCATTGAGGTCTTCCTCAGTGGCGTTCACTATCTCTTCCTCCTCTCCAAATTCGGCCATGTTTATGGCCTTACACTCTCCTTTTGGATTCTCTTCTGTATTGCTTGGAAGAGTACTAGGAGGGAGTTCAGTAACTTTCTTACTCAGCTGACCCACTTGTGCCTCCAAGTTTCTAATGGAGGACCTTGTTTCAGTCATGAAACTCTGGGTGGTTTTGATTAGATCAGAGACCATGGTTACTAAGTCAGAGTGGCTCTGCTTAGAATTCTCTGTCTGTTGCTGAGAAGATGATGGAAAAGGCTTGCCATTGCTAAACCTGTTTCTTCCACCATTATTGTTGTTGAAACCTTGTTGAGGTCTCTGTTGATCCTTCCATGAGAGATTTGGATGATTTCTCCATGAAGGATTATAGGTGTTTCCATAGGGTTCTCCCATGTAATTCACCTCTTCCATTGAAGGGTTCTCAGGATCATAAGCTTCTTCTTCAGATGAAGCATCCTTAGTACTGCCTGGTGCAGCTTGCATTCCAGACAGACTTTGAGAAATCATATTGACTTGATGAGTCAATATTTTGTTCTGAGCTAATATGGCATTCAGAGTATCTATCTCAAGAACTCCTTTCTTCTGATTCGTCCCATTGTTCACAGGATTCCTTTCAGAAGTGTACATGAATTGGTTATTTGCAACCATTTCAATGAGTTCTTGAGCTTCTGCAGGCATCTTTTTCAGATGAAGAGATCCTCCAGCAGAGCTATCTAATGATATCTTGGACAGTTCAGACAGACCATCATAGAAGATACATATGATGCTCCATTCAGAAAGCATGTCAGACGGACACTTTCTGATCAATTGTTTGTATCTTTCCCAAGCTTCATAGAGGGATTCACCTTCCTTCTGTCTGAAGGTTTGGACTTCCACTCTAAGCTTACTCAATTTTTGAGGTGGAAAGAACTTTTCCAAGAAGGCATTGACTAGCTTTTCCCAAGAGTTCAGGCTTTCTTTAGGTTGTGAGTCCAACCATATCCTAGCTCTGTCTCTTACAGCAAAAAGGGAATAGCATAAGTCTGTAGATTGTAGACCTCAGGGTTAACCCCATTGGTCTTGACAGTATCACAGATTTTCAAGAATTCAGCTAAGAACTGATGAGGATCTTCCAATGGAAGTCCATGGAACTTGCAATTCTGTTGCATTAGAGAAACTAATTGAGGCTTAAGCTCAAAGTTGTTTGCTCCAATGGCAGGGATAGAGATGCTTCTCCCATAGAAGTCGGGAGTAGGTGCAGTAAAGTCACCCAGCACCTTTCTTACATTGTTGGCATTGTTGTTGTTTTCGGCTGCCATGTCTTCTTCTTTGAAGATTTCTGTTAGGTCCTCTACAGAGAGTTGTGCTTTAACTTCTCTTAGCTTTCGCTTCAAGGTCCTTTCAGGTTCAGGGTCAGCCTCAACAAGAATGCTTTTGTCTTTGCTCCTGCTCATATGAAAGAGAAAAGAACAAGAAAATATGGAATCCTCTATGTCACAGTATAGAGATTCCTTGAGGTGTCAGAGGAAAAGAAAAATAGAAGGAAGAGGTAGAAAATTCAAACTTATCAAGGAAAGATAGAGTTCGAATTGTGCATTGAGGAATAGTGTTAGTCCATAAATAGAAGGATGTGAGAAGAGGGGAAGAAATTTTCGAAAATAAATTAAAAAGATTTTAAAAACATTTTGAAAAATACTAATTGATTTTCCAAAACTAAGAGTGGAAAAGAAATCAAGTGATTTTTGAAAAAAGATTTTGAAATTAGAAATAAAAAAGATATGATTGAAAACTATTTTTGAAAAAGATGTGATTGAAAAGATATGATTGAAAAACAATTAAAAAAAGATTTGATTTTTAAAATTAATGACTTGGCTAACAAGAAAAGATATGATTCAAACATTAAACCTTTCTCAACAGAAAAGGCAACATACTTGAAACGTTGAATCAAATCATTAATTGTTAGCAAGTATTTTTGAAAAAGGAAAGGAATTGATTTTGAAAATATATGATTGAAAAGATATGATTTGAAAAAGATTTGATTTTGAAAAATTATGAAAACTTGAAAAAAATTTGCATTAAAAACAAAATCTTCCCTCTTGTGCCATCCTGGCGTTAAACGCCCAGAATGGTATCCATTCTGGCGTTTAACGCCCAAAACACTACCCTTTTGGGCGTTAAACGCCCAGCCAGGCACCCTGGCTGGCGTTTAAACGCCAGTTTTCCTTCCGCACTGGGCGTTTTGAACGCCCAGCTTTTTCTGTATAATTCCTCTGCTGTATGTTCTGAATCTTCAATTCTCTGTATTATTGACTTGAAAAGACACAAATTAAAATTTTTTTGGATTTTTAGTAATGAGGAATAACCAAAATGCAACTAAAATCAAATAAACAATGCATGCAAGACACCAAACTTAGAAGTTTGTATACTACTGACACTAACAAATTGAGAATGCATATGAGAAACAACAAAACACACAAAAAAAGAGAATTTAAAGATCAGAGCAAGTAAATCATCAAGAACAACTTGAAGATCAATGAAGACACATGATAAATGCAAGAAGAACAGAAACATGCAATTGACACCAAACTTAAAATAAGACACTAGACTCAAACAAGAAATATTTTTGGTTTTTATGATTTTGTAAATTTTTTTGGATTTTTCGAAAATTATATGGAGAAGAAAATAAAGAGATTCAAAATTTTTAATAAGAATTCCAAGAATCATGCAATGTTAGTCTAAAGCTTTAGTCTAAAGGAATTAGACATGGCTAGCCAAGCTTCAGCAGGACATTGCATTCAAGAGCTAAATTGATGAAGATCAATCAGCTTTGGTGATGATAAGAACATCACCTTGAAACACTAAAATTCATTCTTAAAAATTCTGAAAAATACCTAATCTAAGCAACAAGATGAACCGTCAGTTGTCCAAACTCAAACAATCCCCGGCAACGGCGCCAAAAACTTGGTGCACGAAATTGTGATCATCAATGGCGCCATCAACATGGTACGCTCAATTGCAATCTCAACTCTTTATCACAACTTCGCACAACTAACCAGCAAGTGCACTGGGTCGTCCAAGTAATAAACCTTACGCGAGTAAGAGTCAATCCTACGGAGATTGTTGGTGTGAAGCAAGCTATGGTCATCTTGTAAATCTCAGTCAGGCATACTCAAATAATTATGGATGATTTATTAATAAAGCATAAAATAAAGATAGATATACTTATGTAATTCATTGGTGAGAATTTCAGATAAGCGTATGGAGAAATGCTTTGTCCCTTCCATCTCTCTGCTTTCCTACTGTCTTCATCCAATCCTTTTTACTCCTTTCCATGGCAAGCTGTATGTTGGGCATCACCGTTGTCAATGGCTACAGTCCCGTCCTCTCAGTGAAAATGTTCAATGCACTCTATCACAGCACGGCTATTCAGCTGTCGGTTCTCGATCATGTCGGAATAGAATCCAGTGATTCTTTTGCGTCTGTCACTAACGCCCCACAATCGCGAGTTTGAAGCTCGTCACAGTCATTCAATCCTTGAATCCTACTCAGAATACCACAGACAAGGTTTAGACCTTCTGGATTCTCTTGAATGCCGCCATCAATTATAGCTTATACCACGAAGATTCTAATTAAGGAACCCAAGAGATAAACATTCAAGCCTTGTTTGCTTGTAGAACGGAAGTGGTTGTCAGGCACGCGTTCATAAGTGAGAATGATGATGAGCATCACATAATCATCACATTCATCAAGTTCTTGGGTGCAAATGAATATCTTAGAACAAGAATAAGCTGAATTGAATAGAAGAACAATAGTAATTGCATTAATACTCGAGGTACAGCATAGCTCCACACCTTAATCTATGGTGTGTAGAAACTCCACCGTTGAAAATACATAAGAACAAGGTCTAGGCATGGCCGAGAGGCCAGCCCCCATAATCTAAGAACTAGACGTCCAAAGATGATCTAGAGATCTAAAGTGATCAAAAGATTCAAGTGATCAAAAGATGAAAATACAATAGCAAAAGGTCCTACTTATAGAGAACTAGTAGCTAGGGTTTACAGAAATGAGTAAATGACATAAAAATCCACTTCCGGGCCCACTCGGTGTGTGCTTGGGCTGAGAATTGAAGCATTTTCGCGTAGAGACTTCTCTTGGAGTTAAACGCCAGCTTTTGTGCCAGTTTGGGCGTTTAACTCCCATTCTTTTGCCAGTTCCGGCGTTTAACGCCGGGCAGTTTTGAGTTGATTTGGAATGCCGATTTGGGCCATCAAATCTCAGGCAAAGTATGGACTATTATACATTGCTGGAAAGCCCAGGATGTCTACTTTCCAAAGCAATTAAGAGCGCGCCAATTGGGCTTCTGTAGCTCCAGAAAATCCACTTCGAGTATAGGGAGGTTAGAATCCAACAGCATCTGCAGTCCTTTTTAGCCTCTGAATCAGATTTTTGCTCAGGTCCCTCAATTTCAGCCAGAAAATACCTGAAATCACAGAAAAACACACAAACTCATAGAAAAGTCTAGAAAAGTGAATTTTAACTAAAAACTAATAAAAATATAATAAAAACTAACTAAAACATACTAAAAACATACTAAAAACAATGCCAAAAAGCGTATAAATTATCCGCTCATCACTTCCCCAAAGTTAGGTGACGCGAACGCGTGGATGACGCGTCTGCGTTGCATGTGCGAACTTCAATCCACGCAAACGCGTGGACGACGCCTCCGCGTCACTTTGCCGCGACCTGTACGGACCAGAAAGCGCTGGGAGTGACTTCTGGGCTGTTTTTGACCCAGTTCTTAGCCTAGAAAATACAGATTAGAGGCTGGGAGTGGAGCAGAATCAGATCATTCATTTAACACTCAATCATTACTCACAATTTAGGTTTTAGATTTAGTTTTTAGCGAGAGAGGTTCTCTCCTCTCTCTTAGGATTTAGGATTAGGATTTCTATTAGGATTAGAATTTGTCTCATCTTCATATCAGGTTCAATATTCCTTTTACCTTGTATTTCTCTTTTACTTTTAGATACTTTGATGCTTGTATTACTTATGTTGCCTATTTGGCTTATGCACCATTCACGTTAGGATTTTTTTAAATAATATAATTTGAGGTATTTTCAGATCTATGATTTTTATCTAGCTTTTTATATTCTTGGCTTTAACTGATTAATTGGTAACTCTGGAGTTGTCAAACTCATTGTCAACTGAAAATTGGAATTCTTCAAGAATTAACTCGAGTTCCAATAACTCTAGCCTTTTCCAAGGAAAGACTAGGACCTGAGGAACCAAACTTATTCCATCCACTTGACTTACCTTCATAGTTAGAGGTTAACTTAGTGAGAGAAAAATCCAATTCTCATCACAATTGATAAGGATAACTGGGACAGGACTTCCAGTTTTCATACCTTGCCAAGAGTTTTATTAGTTATTAATTTATTAATTCTTGCAATCTATTTATCTTGCTTAAAACCTTTTTCAAACCCAAACACTGTTTTTCCATAACCAATAATAAATCATACTTCCCTGCAATTCCTTGAGAAGACGACCCAAGATTTGAATACTTCGGTTTATAAATTTATTGGATTTTGTTACTTATGACAACCAAAACGTTTGTACGAAGGGATTTTCTGTTAGTTTAGAATCTATACTCACAACGCGACTATATTTTTACAAAATTCTTTACTAGCAAAAATCCTAACGTCAATCATGCATGAATTGACTAACCACACTAACTGCATAGGCTATGTCAGGCCTGGTGTGTGATAAGTAGATGAGTTTTCCCACAAGCCTCTGGTACTGTGTCTTCTCCACCTTTGGGCTTTTCTCATCATTTCTAATTCTATGATTTTGCTCTATGGGCACTCCAGTGATCTTATAATCCAACTTACCAATCTCTTTGAGGAGATCTAGGATATATTTTCTTTGGGAAATAAAGATGCCTTGTCTAGAGAAAGCAACCTCTATCCCAAGGAAGTACTTTAACTTGCCAAGATCCTTCATCTCAAACTGAGTAGCTAACTTTTCTTTCAAAGTCTGTTTTTCTAAATCATTATCACCTGCAATAATCATATCATCTACATAGACCAAGAGTAGAGTGAGTTTGCCTTCCTGTGAATGTTTTATAAACAGAGTATGATCACCTTGGCTTTGTTGATACCCTAAAGATTTCATAGCTTGAGTAAATCTTCCAAACCAGGCACGAGGTGACTGTTTAAGACCATACAAAGCCTTTTTTAGCCTGCACACCTTATTTCCTTCACTAGTGATACCATATCCTAGTGGAATCTCCATGTACACTTCTTCTTCCAAACTTCCATGCAAGAAGGCATTTTTAACATCAAACTGATGCATCTCCCAACCAAAGTGTGCTGTTAAGGAGAGGATAATCCTAACAGTATTAATTTTTGCCACCAGAGTAAATGTCTCCTCGTAATCGATCCCATAGGTTTGGGTATATCCTTTTGCAATCAACCTTGCTTTATACCTGTCCAGTGTGCCATTAGATTGATATTTAACTGTGTATATCCACCTACAACCCACTGCTTTCTTGTCCGTTGGTCTCTCTACAATCTCCCAAATCTCGTTCCTTTCTAATACAGAATTACATTAATTAGATAGTGAAAAGTCATACATAGAATTATCATACGTAAATTGAAGGTCCTTTGAGGTTTAATTATTTTACAAAACAAAAGTAAGCTCACATAGTTGTTTTTGCATCCACTTTGTTCAGTTTTTAGCAGACAAAAAAGGCGCAAGAGTTAACTCATATCATTGATGTGGTACTACTATGGTCAAAAAGAAGAAAATTTTTGTGTTGAACATTTGTTTTGTTCATTTATCAATGTTGTAGATTCTATGACCAACAGGTCGTAGACTCATAGTGAAGGTGCACAACAATATTACATTTGTTGCTAGGCTCACCCTCCTCATTACAATTAATATTGTCAAATAAAATGGAAAAGATTTGTCAAATCAGGTGATCCTTCTTGCTACTGTATGCTTGTCAATTCTCATTTCCAAATGTGTTTTTATCATGATATTGACTCAATGTGTACTTTCTATATTGTAGCATGACTACACCTAAGGACGCTTTACGATGTAAAAAAAAGATTTGTTTGTCTATGAGTAATTGTAAGTTCTTTTATCTGGTATAGTACAAGTCAGTTAATATTATGAGATATTGATTCTGATTTAATATTTATGTGTTTTGCTGCTCCTGCTTCTATAGTTCATCCTGAAAGTTGAAATCCTATGTGGTTTGTTTCAAGGTCAGATTGATTTTAGTTATGATGTTTCGTTATGCGATTTATTTTTTAATTTATTCATTTAACTTTTGAATTGTGGTTATATGCTTTTACACAAGTAACCTGTATCTGAGAGTAGTTGTAGATGTTGGTTACTTTTCTATACAACTTTCTAATGGTCTATACTGAACTTTCTAATTTACGAATGCAGCATACTCACATGGCTTCTTTCATTCATGGTGAGTACTTTCTTTGTATTCTAATTAAATTCTTATTCTTTCCATTTTCTATCTTATTTCTTTGTTTGGAAAATAGTTGTTTTGGCTCATCAATCTGAGTTATGGGGTAAAAAATGCAAGTTATTGTTCCTTTATAACTTTAGTAGCTTGCAATTGGTACCTTATCATGTATAGAGATTTTCTTACGAGTTTTTGATATTTGATAGACTTCATTCTTTTAGATGGACAACACCCAACCACCAGCAGTGTAAACATCACCACCGCCGAGAAGCAGCGTTTAACAAAATCATCCCTCTCTTTTAATTACAAGAAGTAGGTCTATTACATCATCTTTTCACAAGTCACCATAAAATTTAACAAGGTCTCTACAATGTCTTCCATTTTCACCATTAACTATTCTCCATCTTTGGAGTTGTAATGGCATTACTATTGCTTCAGCTCTGATATCTTTATAGGTATATAAGGGTCTCTCTATAAAGGGTTCTTCTAAACTGGCTCCATAATATGTTCTTGCTTAGGGTTTTGTATAGGAAAATGATGATGGACATGGAGGCTGTGCCATGTTTTTTTTTTTTTGGATGATTTTCTCCTTTGTGTTTATGTTGTCAGTTTCTTGGTACTTTTGGTAGTAAATGCTATAAGAAAGTTTCAAGCTTTGATACTCTTGTACCTCTTGAATCTGTTGAGGTTCAATCTTCTTGTAGTGTTGGTTGGTGAAACACTCTTACATGTGGTGTCATAAGTGTGATCTGCACTTCACATTTTAAAATGGTAAATTAAGTAGATGTTTATTTCGGTACGACATACCTATATGTTTAAAATATAAATAAGTAGTAATAAATCATGTGAAAGTTATTTTCTATACCAGTATTTAATTTTTTTGTTTAAAATATATATTATATCATTTTTTAAAATATTTTTTATTTAATTTTATAAAAAATTTTAAACATCTGTATTTTATTCGATTAAATAAAAATATCTTTTTAAATTAATCAAATTTTAAAATTTAATTAATTTTAATTTCATAATTTTAAATAATTTAAACAACAAGATAAAAATATATCTGAAAAATAACAAAAATATCAAAATTGTTCGTTCAACTGGTTTCAAAAATCCTCTCTTAAATCTGTTCTTCTTTCCTCTTCCTATTCACTCTCTCTCCTGCTGGAACTCGATCTCTCTCATCTTTCTCGGTGTCGCACTCAAGCTCTCTCTCTCATCTCCAGTCTCGTAATCAAGGTCGTTGTCCCTCTTCTCGTCTCTGAGACCGGTCGTCGCCATTGCTCTTTGTCTCGTCATCCACTTGCACATAGTCGTGCGCCTTCGTTGCGCTCTTCGTCGCCGGCAGCAAAGCAGCAGGTCGTGGAGCTCGTCGTCTTCTTGCTTCGAGTCTCGCCATCAGCTTCCTTCACGCAATCAGAAATGGATGCTTAAGCCGCTTCACAATTTCGATGCTTGTTTCATGGATCTCCAAATGCCAGAAATGGATGGGTAATTGATCTTTCTATTTTCACAATTCTCAGTTTGTTTCTTGCTTTTGAATGCAATGAATCTTCTATAGTTGCCCCATAAGAACAGGTGACTTGTCTAGTAAGTCTACTTCTTACCGGAGAGAAACACATTTAACAAACCTGAATTGTAATTGACTGAAATCAAATTTAGGTTGTAAACTTGTTTTACTTATAGAAGATTTTAATGACCTACTACTTAGACTATTCAAACCTGAACTAATTTTCTCTAGGTCTCTACATTGTTGATAGTGATTAGGAAGAAACTGCCTTATTCTGTGCTCATTTTGGAAACTTCCTTATTTAGACATCTAAGTGGGAAATGGTATAGGGATATAGTCCTTTTGTCTGATTGTTATGTTTTTTCAGATTTGGTGGATGGCCAGCAAGTTTAATGCAAGAAATCTATTGAACTTTGAATGATTTTAGATAGGATGTTAGACCTCAGGATCTATGAATAAGGTGTGATTTATAAGTATTAATTTCATCTTGATTGGTGTAGTTTTGAAGTGACAAGGAAAATCCGCATACTAGAGAACGACGTAAATGAGAAAATTGCATGTGGGGAAGCATCAGCTGAAATGTTTGGGGATATCTTTTATTGGCACATTCCAATACTAGCAATGACAGCTGATGTAACTCAGGCTTCAAATGAAGAGTGCAAAAAGTGTGGGATGGCACAGTATCCTGCTAACCTCTTCTCTGCTGAAGGTTCTTTTTCTGCATATAGCAAGAAACTAGCTAGCACCATAAGGTGGACAGTAGTAGAATTGGGAATTCAAAACCAATGTACATCTTTAGGGAGAAAAATCCATAAATAGAAGTTGACTATATAGTGTTGGAGATGCCAAATTCTTTTGGGAATTATTGTGACTAATCTGCTGATGTATGCTTTGACCCTTTTCTAAATGCAATACAATACATGTATTTTTTGCTATGCTAAACTATATAACCATTTTGTAACCTTTTCAAAGACTTACTTTAAAGTTGAAGTAATTTGCAATAGTGTTGATATTTTTTCATTGCCACATACTTTCAGAATGATCAGATGCTCAATGGATGGCCATTGGGTCTTGGGTTTTTGAATATAAAGCTTAGAGTTACAGAGGCACCCGCAGCTGCACCGGTCGAGCCTTTCTCATCGAAGCAGATACCATCCACCAGCTTCTCCTCATTCTCATCCTCCAACCTTGATACTGAGGTAAAATGAACCAAATCTACTTTTGTCCCCTTTTTGTATTGAAATATATACACCAAGTTAATTAGTCTGCAAAGACACCAATATAAGAATGTATTGAGAAGAATTGGTGTTTATAACTGCTTTTTCTTGCATTGGAAACCAGCAGTCAACAGCATCTTTCTTCCAAGACAAGAGTGTATCCCTTGGGCGTCTTATAGGAATAAGAGGAGGGGAGAGAGGATGATTGTACTTGCCAAACACGTTGAGGTTTGAAGACACTACTGAGAAGAGAAGAAAACATTAGGAGATGCTTCTTGTTCTGATTCATCTAACTCAAAGGTACAAGAAGTGGATGTGTCTGGAGGCATTTGCATACCCACATTACTTGATGTCCTGCTCAGAATCAGCACCAAGAATCAGCACCAAAACTAAGAGAACTTCAAGGAACTAGCTACTCCCTACCATAAGAATATGATGCCGTCACACTAAAGAATTTAACTAGTGATTTTCATCCCATTTTTCTTGAATGGTCCATTTGATCTTTCACAACTTTATTGTAACTTAGTTATATTTCAGATTATGGGAATTATACATAATAATAAAAGAATTGGGGTTGAGTGTATTTCCACATTGATTTTATTTCTTCTTTTTATATGCAAAAAATTTAAGTTATTTATTTATGGTTATTTTCAAGTAGCTAATGAGTTGCAGCATGCATAAGATTTGAACCCTCAACCCTCAGCATTTGGTTAAGTAGACGAGTGAACTCATCACTCGAATAACCCAAAAGAAAGCGGGTGTGTATCACTGCTCAACTCAAAAGAAATAGTCAGGAATAATAAAGTGTAAATCTTGCACAAGAAAAACAAATTAGCATACAACGGAAATTATTGGGCTGTGCCAAACTCCCAATTCAAATGACCTTTATTGCTAAATAACGATAATATTATTATTAACCATATTGTAATATGTCATCACCAATTAATTGATTAAAAAACTAGTTAAATTCACTATTCTATTTTGAGTAAAGACCCAATCTGGTCTTTGTCCATTTTCACGAAGGACAAAGCGATCCCTATCCAAAAAAAAAGGGATACTTCGACCCTCGACTTTTTTATTTTGGGACAATACAGTCCTTTTGTTAAAAAATTCATTAAATAATAATAAAAATTAGTTTTGTGGAGGGTTTTATTTGTATTTTGTGGAGGTTTTAAACCCCCACAAAAATCTTTTCAACAATATAACCAATTACTACCACTACTACCATTATCTTTTTCATCCTCATTATTATCACTTTTACTTCTATTATTTTTATTGTGTAACCATATTTTATCATCATCATTATCTCTTCTACCGTCATCATCACCAATACCAATATTATCAACATTAAAGTTTTCTTCTTTTATTTCTTATTTCATGTTATTTTTTGGGTTTTTTATTTAAATAAATTATTTGCTCTCCTATTTTACGTGAATCCCCTGAATGGTTTTCTTGAACGTGAATCCCCTAAACCATATAATATATAAATCGTCCTAGGCTGGTGTGTGTTATTTAATATGTAAAACATTGTACCCTGGAACGATTTATGCATGAATTGCATAGGTGAATAAAGCATAAATCATCCCACCCTAGTGTGTTTTGGAAGTCACACATAAATCGTCCTAGCCTAGTATGAGTTATGTGTTTTCAGCTAAAACACGTTACCCTGCCACGATTTATGTGCATCTTTGTAAACCTCAACCCCCTAGCACGATTTACGTGCAAATCCCTAACCCCCACCAACCTAGCACGATTTATGTGCAAACCTAACCACCACCAACCTAGCACGATTTACGTGCATAAATACCCCTCAGCAGCCTTCAACGATTTATGCGTTAAGACCCAACCCTACTTACCCCCCACGAGTAAAGTCTCATTTGTGAGAGACTCCATTAGCGGCGAGGAGGGGAGTGGAGGGGAGGAGAGCAACGTGAAAAAATTCAAGGAAGGGTAGTGGGCGGCGGTTTTGGAGGATTGCTAAGGCGTCGGAGGAGGTGGCCTCCGGTGGACGGCGTCGACGGCGGCTGAGGGCGGCTTCCGAAGGTTGTGTTAGCGGCGGTAGGAGGCTGATTTGGTGGCTTTGTGTGGCGGTGCAATATGGCGAGGAACGACATGTACCGATTGAACGGCATCGCGCACGTGGCAGGTTATATCGACGAAGAGGTTAGTAATTAGTTTGGTTTACAACTGATATAGTCAATGTCGTTGATGTGTTTAGTTATAAGAATGTGATTCATTTGAAAAAAAAGCGGTTGTTGTGTTAGAAATTTGTGAAACGTTAAGGTTAACATGTTTAGGATAGGTTAGGGCCATGTTTGGTTTAGGAGTGAGGTTGATATCGGAAAACATATTTTTGGCTATTGTGTGATGTTGAGTTGTAACTGTGCTTGTTATTCTGTTATCAGCCAACCCAGTGTGTACGGACTATCCGCAGGCAACAAAAGATGATATTGCATGACCGTATTATGCCTTACTTAGATAGCGCCGGATTGCTGCATGTTGCTAGGCTAAATGATTATTGGTTTAAGCTGGATGCGCCACTGATTAGTGCCTTTGTTGAGCGATGGCGTCCTGAAACACATACTTTTCATATGTCATTTGGGGAGTGCACTATCACTTTACAGGATGTGGCATATCAGTTTGGCCTCCCTGTTGATGGATTTCCAGTTAGTGGTTGTCACTTTAAGCAGTTGATGGAAGGTGGTAAGCCTGCGTGGCAGTGGTTTGAAGAGTTGTTCGGTGAACTTCCTCCTGAGAACTGCATTGATGAGTTCACCGTGTCATATGGGTGGTTCCAAAACAGGTTCAGAGACATGCCGAATGATGCTACAGAGCCCACGGTATAGGTCTATGCTCGTGGGTACATCATGATGTTGTTGTCGACGATGCTTTTTGGCGACAAGTCTGGGGCCAGAGTGCACTTACGCTGGCTCCCGTATGTTGCGGATCTCGACGGACTCGGAAAGTATAGCTGGGGTTCGGCGACGTTATCTTGGTTATATAGGTGTCTCTGCAGAGTTGCCAATCGGAATGTAAAAAACTTAGCTGGGCCACTATCATTGCTGCAGTCCTGGATATTCTGGAGGTTCCCCACATTCAGGCCGAGAGGGTTTGATGTTATTCTCTGGCCGCTTGCATCCAGGTGAGTATAATGCTTATTATTTAGTGTGATATAATTTAGCTCCAAACATAACGTATATTATTAATGACTGAATCTCTTTTACCCTATGTCTAATGGTGTTGTTGAATATTGCAGGTGGGGTAGATACATACCGTCATCAGATGAGAAGGGTCCTCGGGTCATTGCTACCCGACACAGATTGGACAGGTTGAGAGTAGATGATGTAAGCATAATCTCCCATGATATTTGTTAAAGTTTCACGTTTTAGGCGGTTAAGTGTATGCATCACCTAGTATCTTCTGACATAACGATTGTACATGTTGCAGTTTATTTGGATGCCATACTCGGCACTAGAGGTTATTCAAGTTGTTCATCCTGATATCCTTAGACCTGAGCACACGCATTTATGGAAGTCGACAACTGCATTGATTTACTTTTCCTCCATCGAGTGGCACCAGGTTGACTGAGTCCTGTCCCAGCTAGGAGGAGTTCAGCACATACCTGAACCAGCAATCAACATTGATTTTCTGTTATCGAAGGATGGGAGGGGACCCACCCGCTGGTTTCATGAGGTCTTTGCCACATGGCATGAGTGTTGGGATCAGAGGCATCAGAGCGTGTTGACGTTTCAATTGGTACCAGATCCGAGACCATCGGTTGAGTATCTTGATTGGTGGTACAGGGTAGCCCGTAGATTTCTGTCGCATGACCGGGATTTAGTTGACCCTCGCCAGGCCGGGGTCCCTGCAGATGCTCCAGTTCGAGGTAATATCGCTGTGCCCGCTAGACAGCAGGGACCAAACTTCCCAGACAACCGTAGGAGGGCTACACGTGAGCGGGTCAGAACGCGATATAGCCAGCCACTGCGCCAAAGGGGCGACGATGCCTTGGAGTTAGATGAGACACAGGGTGGTGATGAAGACCATGGGGGGAGCCAGAGTCATCAGGTTGGCTGGGGACATGGCAGTGGGGGATCCGACTGGGGTTGGGGTGGTGGTGCTGGATGGTCTGGTGGAGGGGGTGGTGCAGGTCCCTCTGGCTGGGGCAGTCAGTCTGGAGGCTCTGGTCGGGGTGGTGGTTTGGGATCTGGTTGGGGGGGTGGTGCTGGAGGGTCTGGCCGGGGAGGGGGTGCAGCTGGATCTGGCTGGGGGAGTTGGGCAGCTGGAGGGTCCAGTCGGGGGGGTGGTGCACGTGGGTCTGGATGGGGTTGTGGTTCGCTACCTAGTGGGTTCGGAGGTGGGGGTTTCGGAGGGGGGGTTGAGACCACGACCTTGTTCGCTGACTTCTGCAGTCCGAACCAGATGGAGCCGGTATTTGGTGCGGGGAGTGATTTTTTTGCTGAGATAGGGGAGTTTGCCAGCATAGATGGTGATTATAGGCCTCAGTTTGAGGGAGGGGCAGTGGATCTTAACGTCGATCTGAATGAATCACCGACTACTTATCAGGGAGGTCCGTTTGCCATGGGTGGTACTCCGGCATCTGCCGTGCAGGGAGACAGACACACACACAGTTACCTGACGAGACCGAGCGTGCTTCTGGTATGGAGGTTCATCCACCTGAATCATATGTACCGGTCACTCAGAGGAGGAAGCGCATCATCAAGCCAGCCAAGTGTGGCACCGGGTCACATATGTGTTAGCTAGTGGGGTATTGCTATGTTGTTGTTATGGTGTTCATGTAAGGCTTCTCACTGTGGTTGATGTTATGTTGTTATTTAGTACTGTTGTGGTTTCGATATTGTTATGTTGTTATGTTATGTTGTTATTTAGTACTGTTGTGGTTTCGATATTGTTATGTTGTTATTAAACACATTTGCCGTTTCGTTATATAACACATAATTCGTTCTACGATATTGAGGGATAAAGATTTGCACATAAATCGTGCTAGGTTGGTGGGGGTTAGGGATTTGCACGTAAATCGTGCTAGGGGGTTGAGGTTTACAAAGATGCACATAAATCGTGGCAGGGTAACGTGTTTTAGCTGAAAATACATAACTCATACTAGGCTAGAACGATTTATGTGTAACTTCCAAAACACACTAGGGTGGGATGATTTATGCTTTATTCACCTATGCAATTCATGCATAAATCGTTCCAGGGTACAATGTTTTACATATTAAATAACACACACCAGCCTAGGATGATTTATATATTATATGGTTTAGGGGATTCACGTTCAAGAAAACCATTTAGGGGATTCACGTAAAATAGGAGAGCAAATAATTTATTTAAATAAAAAACCCTTTTTTTTCCTTTAAAAGGTATTATACTATAATTACTTTTATTTTGTGGCATCATTTTTATCAATGGTTTTTCTTCATTTAACCACCATTGATGAATGAATTTTTTAAAAACAAAGTTATTAATAGTTTGTGGAGGTTTAAAACCCCCACAAAATACAAATAAAACCTCCACAAAATTAATTTTTATTATTATTTAATAAATTTTTTAACAAAGTGACCGTATTGTCCCATAATAAAAAGGTTGAGGGTCGAAGTGTCCCTTTTTTTTGGACAGGGATCGCTTTGTCCTTCGTGAAAATAGACGAGAACCGGATTGGGTGTTTATTACAGACCAATTTTCGATTTAAAAAAAAAACTCAATTGGCAAAAGGTAGAATCAGCCAAAGACCAAACATCTATGCAGCTCCTAACAAAACTCTCCTATTTCCAATTATGCAAGAATTAAAGAAACTATGCTCTTCTGCCTGGCGAAATGTATGCATTAAACAGTATCTATAAAAGAAACATAGATATTTTAATGTACAATACTATGTTAGCTTGAGATGTTTTACTAAAGATTCTCAAAACATCATGAGAACTGTCTTTACAACTATAGATGCTATTGCTAGAAAGGAACTTAAGGAAGTCAGTAAAAAACTTAAAATACATGACTAATAAACTAACGTGTTGTCTGCTACGAAATTTCATGACAAATATTTACCTCAATGAGAAGGAGTATTGCAAGATCAAGACAAGATCTCTAACCTGCAAGAACATTTAAAAAAAAGGTCTCGATAATCTAATGCCAACCAAAACCGGGAAGCAAACAGTGGATACCAGAAAAGTTGTATATAGTAAGTAAAAGAGAACAGGACCTATTCATTATAGATCTCAAAAACGGTAATGCTAAATTGGTACTGAGAAGTGGTAGTTGATTTTGAGTTGGCTAAATCAAACAGCTCCTCAAATCAACAAGAGAGAGTTTTCTATTTGAGTTTTCACCGGTGATCAAATTGTTATGAAATATGTGTATTGTGACAATCCTAAAAATGAAAGCATATTAAAGAAAGGCACTTGTCTAAATTAGTGAACAGTACTAAGGAAAAAAACCACTAACACAGGACAAATGAACATAAAATCGCACAATAATCTTTCACTTACTTTTTACCCCAAAATATTATCATGGTAATAAATTTGAAGAAACCTAAGGCAAACTAATGGATCTTGTTTATTAGGCCATTATTTTATTACGATTCATGCATTACATACTTCCTTCTTCTATTGTTACTTAACCGAGTCAACCAAGTGCAAAACTATTTTTGTGAAATAAGAAAATTTATACATATTATAATACAACCTCCACAGTGCACTGATATCACCAACTATCTTAGTGAAAATAAACTATCAGTTGAAGTATATCATGCAAAAACAAACTGAAATCATGAAGCAATGTACAATATGAGCATATATGTTGTGAGCAGGGAAGTTAGACCATACAAATGAGAAGCATTAATCTTTAGCGTATCATTTCCTCAACTCTGAAATGCAGCTTTCAAAACCCTAACAAACTCTGGAGGGTTATCAACTTTTTCCTGCACTAGTTCTATGAAACATTCAGGCAATCCAAAAGAGACTTTAGGCAATCCAAATGTATCTTTAGTGTATGTTTCTTGTTTTTGGATGTGTCTCCTTGTATATATGTTTAAAATATAATAATTAATTATTAATTGTAATAAGTTGGTAGATAATATATTAGTACTTTATACATTTTTTTATTTTATTATTTAAATTATTTAAAAATATAAAATTAGAATTATTTAAATTCTAAAATTTAATTGATTGAAAAATGTATTTTTGTCTAATCAAATAAACTAAAGATGTTTAAGACTTTTTATAAAATTAAATAATTTTTTTATTTAATTAAAAGGGTATTATAATAAAAGTGGTGATATAATATATATTTTTTTAAAAAAATTAAATGTTGATGTAAAAAATAAATTCTACATGACTAATTATTATTTGTCTATATTTCAAATGTATCGATACATATAAATTTATCAACGTATCAAAACAAACACCAAAATATTTTTGGTCTAATAATTGCTCATGTAATTTTAAGTTTAGGCAATAATTAGGTCCTAAGAATTTAAACTTGTCAGTATAGTTATCAAACAAGTTATAAGGTGGCTTATAAATGGTTTTTGCTCTCCTTAATTTTTTTTTAACATACTTCATATGATGTTAAAAACACCAAAGTTTTATATTCGAGTGGCAAAAGCTTCTAAAGAAGACCTTTTAATACTCCAACCTGGATTATGGGTAAATTATATTCATTTTCTTTTAAAATTTGGTAAAATTCAATTCAATTTCCATTATCTTTAGAAACATATGTTGTCCTTTCTTTAAATTTAACTATACTAAAATACTAAAATGATGTTTAGAAAAAAGAGGTCACGAGGAATTCCATCATATGAAGGACATTTCGGAGAGTTATAGTGTTTGTGTGTCAGACACATTTTGGACATGACACTAATCGACATTCGTTCGATATGCGTATCTGTTGTATTCAACTGTGTCTTAATAAAATAATAAAAAGATTTTTCTCTGAACACAGACACACCTAAATACCATCACGTATCAGTGTATCCAATCTTATTTTTAATATATATTTTAAAATAAATTTAAAAATAATATATATTATTATTTATTAAAATAAAAAATATTTTAAATACTTTATATAATTAAAATAAGACATTAAAATTAATTTATATTTTAATATCAATAAAATATCAAAATATCATTACGATTTATCTAAAAAAATACTTTATATTTTATATGTATGCGTATCCCGTATCTTATAAAATTTTAAAATTTACGTATCAACATATCCCGTATCCGTATTAGTGTCCGTACATCATAAATTTCATCAAATATGAAAATATTCATGTAACTTTTCCTATTAATTTATACAATGTGATATTCCGTTTTCACTATAATACAAATGTTATTAACTTGTACAACATTAGAGTAATAAAATTATTTGTCTAATTTTAATTGTTACGAATTAAGTAAACCAATCTAAGAAAAAACTCCTTAAGTACATTGAAGTTTGAAGGCTATATATGTAACACCCTCACTATTAGAATGACATGCTTTCGATTGCATTACTCTGATAGAAAGAAGTATTACGACGACTTCATATACTTAATTATAAAATATTGAGCCTTTAACTCGAAATCGTATCACTATTCTTTTGAAAAGCGGAAAAAAATGTTTTTAAAATAAAATAAAACAAGCATATACATGTACAACACTTCTTACTCAAGTAACTTATATATATTATATACACACAAATTATACAATTCCTATCCCTCTTACATGATATAATATTGATGGCGAGGAATAAATAAATAAAAACTAAACAGCATTATCGACTAATCGAAACGCATTACAACCCATCGTGAGCTTTTTCACCCGTCTCCTGAAAAGATAAAGTTGTAGGGGGTGAGAACCTAATCACACGGTCTCACCATGGAGTTTTAGAATTGTCATAAGAAGATATTTAATAGAAAAAAAGTTTTCAAACTCAGTGATTATCATTGCCTTATGAATCTTTTTAAAAACCAATAGCTAATCGTTCAAAACCTTTTCAAAGAAATAATATTCAATCTTTCGAAAATCCAAACCCTTTCTTTATTATAAGAAAATCTTAATCAGAGACCAACCACAAAACCAATCAACACAATCATCAATTCAGCACCAAAACTTATTCTCAAAAGTAGCACACTAGGACAAACACAGGCAAAACAGACAAAGAAAGCACATGTTTAGGTAATAGTTACAGCAAATTGTTGGGAATAAGACACCATTCCCCCTTGAGAAAACACCTTTGACAGAGAAATAAAATAGACACAATCACAACACAAGAATTTAACGTGGAAACTCCAATTATCGGAGAAAAAACCACGGCCGTTGTCAAATGACAACCAGAGAATATCACTATGTGAAAATTGTTACAACACATAGACTTCTTTCTCTCACCGGCACCCCAGTACACCCACACTCTCTCAAAGCAAATATCTAACTACACCTCACAACACTCTCTAAACAAAGATTACAGAGGAAAAGAAAAATCAGATACAAGCTTAAAGTGTTTCTGACTGGTGCAAAAACAAATGGAGAACTTAGCCTCATATTTATAGCCTAGGCCACCCACTCCATTTTCTATCCTAAACAATGTGGGACTAATTCAACCAAATTCTAACACAAATACTTCAGGTAGCAGTTAAGAACAATTTAACAATTAGGCAAACCAAAACAAGTTCAAACCTAAGCAAAGCATACAAATGCATATGATGCATGCCTGTTCTATGGCTAATGAGCTTATCTGTCGGTTATCTAGCCAACTTGACAAGTTCGAAAACCTTAGACTGTCCCTCGACGTGCATCCCCAAGAGTCTATGCATAACTTTTTCACAAATAATCAATATTGCTCAATGGGGGTAACATTCCCGGGAATTTATAGTGCCCGATCACCCCTATGTCGTAGGGTCAACAGAGTATCGAGTTTCATCCTAGTACACATGCTGGCAAGCCACGGTACTTTACCCAGAGAACTCGTGTCTTAGATAATTCAAATTTATAAACCATATGGATAATTCATTCATCATTTATCAATATCTAAGCCATTCTTAATTTCATCATCATTCGTCAATTCATATCTCATTTCCAAATTCATTAAAATATCACATTTTAAAATCAATCCTCAACGTCATTCTTTCCATTCCATTAATCAACGATCCCAATCCAAAACATAAATCTTTCTTTTTAAATAATTAATCTTAAAACATATAATGTTTAAAACCAAATCTTTTTAAATAATTACTTCAGATGAAACTTCCAATTTTTATAAAATTTTGGCAGCATCTTCTCTAAAACTCGGATTTTGTCACCCTTTTCAGGTCCCATCCAAAATATTTTTTAAACATTTCTCAACCATTTCCAAATCTCAATCATTTTTCAAAATTCATCCAGTTCCAATATCAAATTATTTTCAAATTGAATCACTTCTGATAATAAATCTTTTCTTCAAACTCAAATTAGCTCCAATATTAAGTAATTTATAAAATTAAACTAATTTAAAACCAAATCGCTTCCAAAAATCCATTCATTTTCATACCTAAAGTCATTTCAAAAACCGACTCAATTACATTAACAAACTAACTCCAAGATCAGAAAAAAATCCACATTTAATAACATCAAATCAAATAACTTTACAAACCACTCTTTTATCAATAACCATACATCACTGAAGTAATTAATAATTTAATACAGCAATAGCTACATTCATAGGACAAACGTAATCACATAAATATATTTTTTCCAAATTTAATTGTATTTAAAGCGTCAAAAAATTAATGTGAACAATTTACATCATGCTAATTTGAGAAAATAAAATCAATGTAGACACTGCACAAATTTCGCCTACACAGCTCATAATAACATTTTCTAAAATTTCTGGTCTTACAATATAAGTCAAGGTCAATTTTTCGTTTAATTTCATTTTCCTATTCTTTCCCCCTCTTCAACATTGTGAATGCTTTAACAGTGTAAACTATTGCTTTTTTCTTTTAAAAAAAAAAACTCCTTTTGAAAAATAGTTTTTTCCCATTAAAAAAAGGCTAACCGAGAGTGAAGTGGAGGCCATTATATATATATATATATATATGGCCCCATGAGAGAAAATAAATTGATTTACTATAATGATGTTACCTAACCTCCTCTCAACGAAAAAAGGATGCCAAGTTCCTTTCAAAAATTTAAATCTTCTCTCCAATTTGTTTGTTGATCTTCAATTCTACCTTGAATGGTAAGTTTAATTATTTATAGTATATGATTAATCCTAATAATAATTGAGATTAACTAAGAAATCAATTTTTCTCAATCAATATAACCAATTTTTTTAAATTATATTAAATTTTAAATCCTTAATTTCCACAAATTCTAACTCTAAACTCTAAATTCTATAAAGAAATAAGGTTAAAAAGAATTTTACAATATAATAATTAGACTAGTTAAAAATTAGTTCTCTATATTTATTCATAATGATAAATAATATGAGTAGTGTCTCCTTAAATCTTTACCATTTTCTTATTGGCATTATTAGCCTAACAGTTTGGTGTGTTGATGAATCTTGATTTTGTTGTACTACGAAACATGTTATATATAAGACAAAATATATATATAATATCCGTTCACATATATTTATATAATATAATTGCACCTTCTAAAATCTAAATCACATCAATTTCTTAATATAATTGCACCACTATGAGTGTATCATTTCTCTATAAACTGGCCGTGTGATTGTGATGTCTTGTTGAGGAGCTGTTGAACTTTGCTTTTTGTGATCAAAGATGGTAAATTTTCCAACCCCATGTGAATTAAATTTGCTGTATAAGTTAGAAGCTAATTTTATTTTATTTTATTTTATTTTAATTTGAAGGACTACTACTTTCCACTATATGACATAATTCTTGTTAGGTAGGATGAGGAAGCATCACACTCGAGGAAGAGCTTTCTTGCCAAGTCGGCAACCATCAACCTTAGAAAATTTTTGAATTCATCTTTCTCTTGAAGTTCTTCTGATTGTACTCAAGTTTTGGCGATTAGGGCCTTTGTGATATAAACTAGTATCATAAAACTTCATTCTCTGATCCAGAAGATTTGACTTTATCTATGGCATTTTGAGTAGGATCTTTAAGGGACTGAATTGTTAGAGCTTTACCCTCATTCAGATTAGATGACCATTAGCACCAGCGTTTGATCTGAAGTAGATGAGATCAATGACCACTAGCCCCGGCGTTAATCACTTACAGCTTGCAATGGAATGAATCATCCATTGTTGAAGTAGACAGTGAGAAAAGTTGATCCAGAAAGAGAAAGCATTTTCGAAACCTCAACCGATTTCTTATCACTGTTTTCACACTAATTCAGTAATTCTTTCCTTATTTTGTTTTATGTGTTTTTCACAACCACTATCTTTTTTATTTGCCTGACTAAGATCTGCAAGATAGCCATTGCTTGCTCAATCCGACAATCCTCGTGGGATTCGACCCTCACTCACTTGAAGTATTACTTGGACGACTCGATGCACTTGCCGATTCATCTGTGCGAAAGTTTACGGAGTCAATTTCGCACACCATTGAGGAAGAAGATCCTAAACACGGGTGATCTTCTCCTTTAAATACTAATCTAATAATTAGGGATTACAGAAATAAGATAGACTGGACTCTTAGTGCAAAAATCCACTTCTTATGCCCACTTGGTGAGTGTTTGGGCTGAACTTGGGGTGAATCCACGTTTTGAGACTCCTCTTGGGGCGTTAGACGCCAGGCTTGCTCCCCCTTGGGGCATCCAAATGACAGCTTGCTCCCTTTGGGGCGTTGAAACACCAAACAGGGGGTCAGTAGGGCGTTCAACGCCCGTTTTGAGCCATCATTTCCAAAGATAAGTATAGACTATTATATATTATTAGAAATTCCTGGAAGTTAGCTTTCCAACACCATTGAGAGAGCGTCAATTAGACCTCTGTACCTCCAGAAATGCTCGTTTGAATGCATAAAGGTCAGAATCTGACAGCATCTGTAAGCCTTTCTCTGTCTCTGAATCAGACTTTTTTCAAAACTTGCTAGAATCACCCAAAAATCACCTAAAAATATAGGAAAAGCTTAGTAAAACTACTAAAACTATAGGAAGAGCTTTCTTTTGCACTAAAACCTACTAAAACTTAGTAAAACTTAACAACACATAACCAAAAATACTAAGAAAACAGTACTAAAAAATGTATAAAATATCCGCTCATCAGCTAGTGATGGAAAAATTTGATAGGAGGTTTGGTTAGCGTAAATAATTAGGTAAGTCCTTAATAAGAAGCGGTCAGAGTGACGCAGCAAAAGTGCAAAGATTGGGAGGACGTTAGGACAACTAAAGTCATAATGGAGGAAACGTGGGAGATAAGTCGTTGCGAAAATTGGCAAGGGTCGAGAAACTATCCGTTAGGTTGGAAAAGAATTACTCTCGTGAACTCTTGCGGTGAACGATATTTTCGAAGGCGAAAATTTTTATTAGGAGGGTATGATGCAAAACCCGTAAAATTAATAAATAATTAGCTAATAAATAAATTATTATTTAAAAAAACTAGAAAATTAAATTTTATAGTTAAGAGAGGAAGAAATAATTAAAATATTAATTTTTGAGACTAATTTTAAAAGATTTGACCCAAAATTAGGTCAAACGAGTCAAACCGGTTGAACCGATCCATATTGGGCCCAAGGACCAACCCATTACCCATCTAATTAAGAGGTTCAGCTCCTCCTTCCTCTTTCAAAAATGAAACACGCTGAACTTGCATGAGGGGGAGCAAGGAAGAACACCAAACCCTCACTTCAATTTTCATTCCACCATAACTTTCAATCTAGAGCTCCGATTGTCGCAGCGTTTGCGGTTACGCATTCATCATGTCGAGCTCTACAAAGCCCACTAACTAATTTGGTAAAGAATCTCAATATCACTCTCAGCCTCTCTTTTCACCCAATTTTCAAAAATTTGGAAATTTAGTTGTTGAAATTTGATGTTTTGATGTTTAGGATCCAACTAACTTGAGAAAACCATTAAGTTTTATCCCATTGGTGTTTGGGTAAGGTAAGAACCTCAAACCTCTTGTTGGTTAGTGAATTAATAAGTTTGGTTGTTGATTATAGTGAATATGTTGTGGATTTAGATTAACTAATGTTGTTTTGGAGTGGCTTGATAATGTTGGGAGCTTGATTCTTGAACCTTGGTAGCCAAAATTCTGTTAGGGAGGCTTTGGGGTTGTGGACACTTGAAGAACGGTGACCTTAAGGTGTCTTTGGCTTAGGAAAAAATCGGTCAGTGTATGATTTTGGTTTCTAGTATGTAATATATAATATTTCGTAAAAACTTAGGCTAGATGGCCATATGATAGGTTGGAATGTATGATTATGTTAATGTTTAGTCGCATTGATAAAGAATATTGAATTAGTTTGAAATGGATTAATGATTGATGCTTGGGGTTGATGGTTGATGAAATGATGATTTTGATAGATAATAATGATGCATTGTTGATTGAATATGAAGTTGTGTTGGTTATGAATTGTTGGTGTTGAATTTTCTTGAATTTGGTTATTAATGGGTCATGAAATAAACGAGAAGTGTTTAGGTGTGTTTTGGATATGAGTGGTTTGAGTTGGAACTTGAAACTTTGGTTTTGAAATGGAAGTTTGAAGGAAAATAGATGTTTGGTGATTTTTGTAAAAAACTTGATTTTGAATGAACTTTTTGGTTTATATGCGCACGCACACTGGTACTGGTATTGTTAATTGAACAGGGAGTGTGTTTTGGCTCGTGCGTACGCACGAGCGGTGTGCGCACGGCACCCTGAGGTTTTGACAACCGTGTGTACACATAATATGATGCGTATGCATAAGCATTGGAAGGGTTGCTATTGTGTGCGTCGTACGCACATCTTACAATGTGCGTACGCACATTTTACAAAATTTGGGCGGGTGTGTACACACACACAAGTGTGCGTACGCACATACTTTGTTCTACTCCAAAAATCCTGTTTTTTCCAGCAACTTGAGTTTAGTGTTTTAAACATGATTTTGATCCTCTAAACTTCTATTTTGACTCTCTAAGAGCCTAGAATTGAGTTGTACTGGTAGTGAAGGAGATTGAACTAGGAATGGAAGATAACTTGAAGGTGAAGGGAGATTGTGAAGTGGTGTTTCAAGCGTGGGAAGTGCTGAGACGCTGAATACGTAATGAATGATGGCTAAGATGAAAGAGAATAATTGAACTCGATGATGATTAATTGAAATTGAATGAATATGATAAATAAGGTATAATTGAGAATGATTGATGATGAGTATAACTGTGTTTTCTCTCTGGTTGTAAGGGTGATAGGGCACCTATTTCCCTCTAATGGTGGCAGGACACATATTCCCTCTAATAGTGACAGGGTACATATTTCCTCTATGGTGACATGGCACATAATCCCTCTAATGGTGACAGAGCACGCATTCCCTCTAATGATATTAATGCACAACAGAGAGACAGTGTCCGGATTAGCTACCGGAGATGTCGGGTTTGACTATACAACCGACAAAGAAGCTCAATAGCCATAGGACAGACATACATCATATGCATTTATGTGTTTTGCTTGCTTGTGCATTATTTGGGTTTGCCTTTGTGAATCACTATGCTTATCTGCCATACTTACTACTTGCAATAACTGTACTCTACTTGTGTTTGTCTTCATCTGTTTTGTTTGTCTGTGTGGTTCTACTGGAGTCATGGAGGATTTTGGAGGAAGGCGAAGAATTGAGGGACTCAGTTAGAGTTTAGTTAAGACTAAGAACCTTAGATAACTACCCTACTTATGGTTTTCCATTTTAAATCTTTAAGTTTTAAATCTGAGTGTCGAAGTTTTAGAATTGCCTCTGGCTTTACCGGGACCTTATATCTTATATATGTAGGCACCATTACCATGCTGAGAACCTCCGATTCTCACCCCATACATATGTTATCTTTTTCAGATGCAGGTCGAGAGGCACCTCACTAGGAATTTAGAGTTCCTTTCGCAGTGGAGTTGGGATATTGTGTTTGAGTTATTTTGATGTATATATATTATGTAGACTTTTTCTTTTGTGTATGTTTGACTCTTGTACCTCATAGAGGCTTTTGATGGAGAACTAGGGTTATTTGAGTATTTTGGAAATATGGGATTATATGTATGTATATAATTATCCTCCGGCCAGCCTTAGCTCCGCAGGTTAAGCCCAGAGCTTGAATATTTTGTACCCTTGATACTCCACTCTATTTATATATATATATATATATATATATATATGTATCTTTTCTTTCTTCGTACGTAAGTAATCGTTACCTTGAGCGTTGCGCTTTTATTTTTCACATTTTTGCTTAACCAACCTTCAAGGCTCCTCGAATATTATATTCTTTCAATTATATTATTATGTATATTTTTATTTTAGAAGTCGTAATACCACACCACCTTTGTTTTACGGCTTAAGCGTAAAGTTCCGTGTGGTAGAGTGTTGCAGCCTTAACATCAGAATTGAAATCTCATTAGAATTGAAATCAGTGCTATTTTTTATACCAAAATAAGAAATAGAATTTTAATTTTCTAGAAAATTCTATTCCAAAGATTAATCAAAGAAAAATACATTACTCTAAAGAATGGTAGAAAATTAAAAAAAAATTCTATATAAAGATTAAAACATATCAATTTATGTCACAAACATCTAAAGAATGAAAATAACATTAATATGTACATACATATAAATAAAATGCAAACAAATTAAAAAATAGAAAAATATTTTTATAAACAAATTAATTATATAAAATAAAATAATTGAAGACATAATATTTATATGACATAATTATTTAAATAATAAATGGAAATGACATTACTTTATCGTAAAAATATGAGTTTTATAAACTAATATATATATATATATATATATATATATATATATATATATATATATATATATATATATATATATATATATAACTTATTAATAATGTAAATGTTTAAATTAAGAATATATAAATTGAACAAGAGCACTATCAACAATATAATAAGATCTAATAAACTAATAATGAACTAAATATTAATACTTACTTGATGATGAAGTAATATGAACTTGTATTATAATTCAAAAGCTCGAAGAAAATACAAAGGATGATTATTTCAAATATAAGGATTGCAATGAAAGCTTAAAAGTGTTTCAGAGTATGAGAGATTGTGTGTAAATGCGGATACCTTACAACTCCCTCCCCCTCCCCTTTTTATAGTGGGCTATCCCTTTTACTCTTTTACAATTTAACCTCTGATTTTGCAAATCTATTTGCTCTTTTTGTTAGGCTGATTCAGGGACTCTGCCTTGGAGTTTATGTGTTCTATCCTAGTTTTTAGAAAATTGGTAGCAGATTTTGTATTTCTGCTAGTATTCTGCTGATGAATTTTTGGTGTTTTCTGCACGCGATGCTTTTGCTGATCTTTGAGTTGTCTTAACGCTTCTTTTTCTGATTTTGGGCAGGTGTCTATTTTTCTAATTTTGGGACTTTTTTTTAATCTATAAATGGATCTTGGGTGTCTAGTATATACAGTTCTGGGCTGGACTAAACTTCTTCATCTTCATCTAATGGTTCTGCTTTTATTGCTTTTAGGGAATTATGGATTTCTTCTTCTGAGGTGGCTGCTGCAAGGGCAGCCATCATATATTTTTTATGGACTAAGAAACAAGTCTCTTTTTCGCATGCTACTTTTTCAAACCCTAAACTGTGGCTCGGGGGTTCTGCTCTTTTTTGAGATATAGTCATCCAATTATCAATAGTCCTTTTACTGATTAGGTTAAGGTCAAATTTATTCTACCATTTTACTTTTATGTTTCGAATTAAATATTGCACGCTTGGAGTGTCTTCATATCCTGCGGAGTCATATTTCCAAGTCATTATCTAGCATATATCCCATAGTGGAATATTCATAAGCCATACAAATGAGGTTTTGTTTTTGAAATATTCATAAGCTATACTAGCTTCCTTCAAAAAATTGCTTCTATTGGTCTGAACTCTTGAAACCATACCTGGAACTACTTGGGAAACTGTAGAGAAATTCTCTTGCGGAACCATATGAACCAGGAGTGTGGATTTGGAGAAAGATACATTGTGTTCCACCGGGCATCTATGTAGTCATAGTAGGAGTAGTGTTGATAGTGAAAATGGTTAAAACCAGAGTGAACCGGTAAAAATTGGTCAATCCCAGTAAAACAGGTCCAACAAAACCACTCGGATAAAGAATTGATCCGAACTGGTGAAATTTGGTCAAATCTGATGAAAATGGTCTAACTAAACCATTCGGATAAAGAATTGGTACAAACTAGTCAAACCTAGTGAAAATGGTCCAACCAAACCACTTGTGTAAAGAACTGGTACAAACCAGTCTAACTTGGAGGAAACTAGTAAAAACGATCAAACCCGAAAAAAATGGTCCATCCAAACCACTTGGGTAAAGAACCGGTACGAACCGGTGAAAACTGGTCAAACCTGGTGAAAATGGTCCAATAAAAACACTTGGGTAAAGAACTGGTATGAACTGGTCAAATCCAAAGTGAATCAGTGAAAACCAGTCAAACTCGGTGAAAATAGTCCAACCGAACCACTTGGGTAGAGAACCGGTACGAACCAACAAACCGGTAAAAAATGGTCAAACCGAACTACTCGGGTAGAGAACCGATACGAACTGGTGAAAACCGATCAAACCTGGTGAAAATGGTCACCCGAACCATTCAGGTAAGGAATCAAATCGAATCGGTCAAAACTAGTGGAAATGATGAAAAGCAATAAAAACAAGAGTAAGCCGATGGAAATCGTTCAAAACCAGAGTGGACTGATGAAAATTGGTCAAACCCGGTGAAAATGGTCCAACCAAACAATTCGGGTAAAGAATCAAATCAAATCGATCAAACTGTAATGAACTGATAAAAACCAATCCAAATCGATGAAATTCAGAGTGAACTGGTGAAAAATGATCAAAACCGGGGTGAATTGGTAAAAACTAGTCAAACCCAGTGAAAATGGTCCAATCGAACCACTTGGGTAAAGAACTGGAACAAACTAGTCAAACGTAATGAAAATGGTCAAACCAAACTACTCGTGTAAAGAACTGGTACAAATTGGTCTAACTCAGAAGAAACTGGTCAAAACCAGAATGAACTAGTGAAAACAATAATCCTGGTGAAAATGGTCCAACCAAACCACTCGGGTAAAGAACTGGTACGAACTGGTAAAAACCAAGCAAACCCGGTGAAAATGGTCCAACCGAACAATTCAAGTAAAGAACTGGTACAAACTGGTCAAACCCGAAGTGAAACGGTGTGTAAACTGGCCAAAGCCGGAGTGAACTGGTCAAATCCAGTGAAAATAATCCAACCGAACCACTCGGGTAAAAAACCTATATGAATCGGTAAAAACCGATCAAATCCGATAAAAATGATCCAATCAAACCACTTAGGTAAAGAACCGGTACAAACTATTGAAATCCGAGTGAATCAGTCAAACTCGGTGAAAATGGTCCAAGCAAACTACTCGGGTAAAGAACCGGTACGAACGGTTTTTTTGCATTAAATTCCAAAAATGTTTCCACTTAGATTTGAATCCCTCTCAATTAAGAATGTTGCATGCATGAACAGCCACTATTTTGTCATGCTTCTTGTTAATACATATATATATATATATATATATATATATATATATATATATATATATATATATATAAATTATAATACATCTAAAAATATTTCATCAAATAATTTATTTTTATTAATTTAGTTTAATTTTAATTATAAATTCACTTATTTTTTCTTTTCATAATTATATGATATTTATTAATATTATTTTTTTTAATAAATACTTATAATATATAATAATATAATAGGTATAAACTAATTAATAAATTATTAAAATTTAAAAATAATAGTTATTTTAATATAAAAAATACTTATGATAGAGAAAAAATAATAAAATTTTTTATAATTATTTGATTATATCGACAAACTGGTCACAAATTATTGATTTTTTTTTTTTATAAAATAGGTGCTGATTTTATATTGTTTCTATTCTATATTATTTTAGAATGGCTTAATTATTCTTAAAATATTAGTGAAGATGTATTTCAAATTTTAATTTTAAATTTTTTATTATTTTATATTTTTTATTTATATAAAACCGAGTCAACCGGTTCAACCAGTGACTCGCCGATTAAGCTAATTAACCAATAAACAGTAATCTAAACGGTTCGATTACCAGTTCAGTTTATTACCAGTTCAATTCTGACAACTATGGTTGTGAGCGTTTGAAAACGGTTTCGGAGGGTTATATAAAAATACAAAGACATTGAATTCAGTAACACTTTTGGCAGTTGAAAACTGAGAAGTGGGTACAATAAAAACAAAATGCTAAGCATTGGTGGCTAACATTGTTTCAACTTCCAACGAGTTCCCGATGGAAGAGGCAGCACAACTTCTAGCGGCAGTGCGAATGTTAAAACTTATTGCCAAAATCATTTATGTCTTCATCTTTATCTCTATCTCTGTCTTCAATGTCGCACCCTTTTTGTACTTGCTCATCATGAACAAATTCAGAACACTAACTATTGACTATGCTTATGTAGCAGTTTCAAATTCAGAAAGATTTTCCACGCAGAGCAGGAAGAGTCTCATGGATTATTAGCCAATATTTAGCATAGCATTGAAGCTCAAATTCAACAACATAACCATAAGCACTATATAAGAACCACTCACTACGAGTTTATCAAATTTGACTAAGATTTCCACCAATAGAACCATCTATTATTTTGTTCAGCAGCAAAGCAACTAGTCCAAGTTGATAAAGAGTGAACTTGATGGTGTTATTAAATCATATGGTATACCAACTAAATAAAGCAATCATTTGTCACTAAGAAGAGCTTCAATCTTGTTTTCAAGGTGGGCCTCATGGTCCTCCAAGCGACCTTTCACCACATCATTCTCCCAACGGATCAGCGTAGGCACGCCGGTAAGCTTGAACCTGGAATCCACCCTCCACGGATGCTGTGGGTTCCTCCATGTTGGCCTGTCCCCAACATAAGCTTTCAGAATCCCAATATTGTCGGGTGAGGCCTCCAGCCTCTTGTAGATCACAGGCTCAGCTCTCACACAATCTAGGAATACCGAATCAAATATTAAAAAGAATAATTCTAATGATACATACAACACTTCACTAGGTCACCAGTCATATATATTTATGAAGGTAGAAACTCACATGCAATTATTTTCATACGAAGCTATTAGTTGAAAACTGTTCGATAATTTGACATATTTGACTAAATTATTATCTAACGACTCTCAACTATTAACTTCACATGAAAATAACTGCATGTGAGTGTTCATCATTCATGAATTCTGCTACTGCCTGAATTTTGTTGGACTTGTAAATCTACCTTGTCTAAGCAACATAATCTGATCTCGGCTTTATTTTGTTTAATCTTAAAAATTTAAATCGGTAAATAGAAAATCACTTATCACTACCATAAACAAAAAGTCTTTTCTCCCCCAACAAGCAGAAAAATATCTTCTCCCAGTTTTGGGGGTTAAGAGATTCTGCCTTTTTCTACCATTTTTAGGATTGGATTTAACTATTTGGTGCCCTAAGAGCATGTTAAGGTTGCTATTAGTAGAAATTTTCAAACCTTTTATTTTAATAAATTCATATCCACTGCCATAGAAATTCAACTTTGCATCTTTTTCTATAAAAACTTTATTAATTGATAACTTTAACTTGTGCCCTAAAGGCACATCTTACTAAAAACCCTATACGACTTCCTGCTGTGCTGAGAATTCTCACCGATGGTGTCAAATGATTTATAGTAATACATATTTTGTTTTGTTTAATCTTAAATTTTAAATTGGTAAATGACGAATAGTGATCATTACCAAAAGCAAAAAGTATCTTTTCTTCCCCAGCAAGCAGAAAAATATCTTCTCCCAGTTTTGGGGGTTTAGGGTTTAAAAGATTCTGTCTTCTTTTCTACCTATTAGGACTTCCCTCTACTGTGCTGAGAATTCTCACCAGTGCCAAATGCTCCATAGATGGAAAACGGTGCATTATGAATGCACGATTTATTTTTTATTTTTTATGTTTTACATTTTATTGGTGTGTACGAAATTCAAGATTTCCCTAATAAAAGACCGTACACAAAATACAAAACAATTACAATTCTTTGAAAGATTCCATCTGGGTTGAACACAAGTATTTTATATAAAATTCATAATCTGCTAACGAACTGGAAAGACCGCCGGATAAAAAAAAAAGAAAAGAAAAGAAGAGGAATAATAATAGCATACCAGGGCACCAGCTGAGAGAGGTGGCAGGGTCCTTATCAGCCAAGAATAGGATGAGATTGGCTTTGTTGTTGGAAGTTTCTGATCGGAACTTCTCAAAGACCCCATCAAAGCTCGAAACTGTGGCCTCCAACACCTTCAGCGGCATCTTTCAACTCTGCAAACACAGAATAACAAGAAGCAAACAATCACAGAGGAATTGAATATGATGCGTTTCTTGAATGCGTCACCTTTCGTTATATATGTGTCTTATCTAGTTATCTTGAATAAGATTCGGGCCAGGTTCAGCTGAATAGCTGCACAGAGGTTAAAAGGATTGGAAAGTTTTCACATGTAGAGCACCGATGAGTAATTTTAACCCATAATTTTAATTAATATATATTATATATATTTTTTATAGTTGAAATCTTAAAATTATTGTAATATTGATATATTTAATATGTTTAAATTTTTTTAAAAAAAATTTAAAGAATTATTTAATTATCTGCGATATGAAGAAACACTAACTCTTTATACAAGTAAATTACTTCAAAGGTTTATTTAGGGATATAATAGTAAAATTAGTTTCTAAAATTGAGATATTCTCTAAATCTATCTTATCTACTTAATATACTAAAATTGGATTTTTCCCAAACTACTAAAAGTGACGTGTCGATCTCTCATGCCTCCGTTTTCCCTCCAAAACGAATAAATTTTTTTTCCTATTCTAAATTATTTTACTGTAATTATATTATAATTAATACTAAATGAATAATATATAATTATACTAATTTAGCAACATATCTTCATTATAATATTGAATCAATATTTAATGCACTATTAAATTACTTATCAATTATCAATTAAAAATACTTTTAATAATTTTAATGATAATAATAATATCAATAATAGTAATAATAATAATAATAATAAATCTTTGTTATCCGATTCACGTATATCAAATAATTTTTCTAAATTATTTTATAAAAAATATCTTTAATATAATTATATTGTAATTAATATTTAATGAATAATATATAATTATACTAATTTAGAAACATATCTTCATTATAATTGTATCAAATCAAAATTTAATGCATTATTAAAAAATTACCTTAATAATAGGTAATTTACATATTTATTTTTATTTTATTAAAGTCTATATATAGTGTTTTCCTGTGGTACATGAATTTAAATTTGAGAGTCAATTCATAATTTTATATTTAGTGTTTTTTTTTACTACTTCATAGAATAAGAACGTATTCTTCATTTTTTATTAAAGTTGATCCTTTTAAGGTACAATTTATAATTTTTTATAATATTTTTTTATATATTCATTCTATTATATTATTCTTTTGATAATTTTTTATTTGTTGTTACTCTAAGTTATTCTTATCGTCTAATGTTTCAGTTCGATTGTCTTTTGCCACAATCATTTACAATGCATCACATCCATAAAATACTTCATCGAGTTGTCTTCATTGATTTGGGTTCCAACTACATGGTTGTAAGCGTTCAGTTTTGCTAAATTCATGACAAATTCAGATATGCAATTTCAACGATTGGTAATATATTTAAATTTTCTTAGTTTAAGTTGTTCGTTATTAAAATAATTTTTTAACATATTTTGATTTTTTTTCAGAAATTACCAGCTTTCTTTTGCATGCATGCAATGCCATTGAGGGAAATAAGAGTTAGTTTGGTTTCTCGGCGGTGTGGCAATTCTATACCTTGCCGCATTGCATGGATAGCGAATGATGAAGCTTATCTAACAAGAGGATGGTCTGATTTTGCACGAATTCTAAATATTGAAACTTACGATGTTATTTCAGTTGGTTGTCGTTACAAGAATGATTCTATACTATACGTGACTAAGGACTAAAATAGGTTCAATATTGTTTACTAATTTGGTTTTACTATTAGTATTTGATTAAATTATAATTATAGAATTTTAAATTATTGCCTCAATTTATATATTACGATTATTTTTTGTGGATGTGCTATTTTTAAATAATTTAATAAAATAAAGTAGTGTCAGATATTATTAAGTTTATTTTTATCCTTTATTTCTTTATTTGTATTTTCATTATATTTGACAAAAAATAAACCTACACATATATTAAATCGTTGACCTAAAGATAATTTATTTGTCAATAAAAACAGATTTTATTTATAATTGGAATAAAACTTATTTGCCAATAATCGGTGGATAAAATTAAAATTACACATGTGTCATATAATTATAATTGATTAATTGGTATAAAATGAAATTATACCCGTGCCATGAGTAATAATCTAAATAATTATATCTTAACAAAATATAATTTGAAATAATTTATAAACAATTATCTTAACAAAAATAATTATTTAATAATTGATTTAAAAATCAATGCAAAAAATAATTATTAATAATAGTATTATTAACTGGGTAAATAATATAATTTCAAATTATTACTTGAAATATAAATAATATATGAAAATCTATTGAGTAAGTCAATGATTTTGCACCTTAATAATTTGAAAATTATTACTCAATTAATCAGTTAATTAAATTAGTAATAACAATTTTCAATTTCAAATTTTGTATATTAAGTAGTTATTAAAAACTGGGTAATAACGATTTACACGGAAAAATCATTGATAAATTCAATTAACCATAAAGAAAATAATATACTAACAGTTTTAGTATATTATTTATGGCAAAGGAAATTATTTTCTCAAATTAAATTTTATATAATTATAGTAAGTCTCTATAATTAAAGCAATATAAAACTGCTTTATATATAACAATAATATTATACATATTTATATATCTCTTCTTTTATCTCTTTTTTTTAAATATTGCCATATAATTAATGTAAAAAATATATAATATTAAACTGTTTTGTTATGCATATATATGAATTTATATAATAACCCGTATAATTTATACGTATGGCATAATACATATGTTAAAAAAAGATTTCATAATTTTTGAAAACCACTGTTTTATTATATAAAATTGAAATTAAAATTAACCATTATTTAGTCGACAAAAATGACATTGAAATATAGAAATTTTTTTTGAAATAAAATAAAAAATGCTTTAGTTTAATAGAAAAATAAATCTTGTATTATTTTTTGAAATCCATTTTTTTTTTGCACTGGAGGCAAATTTGCTGTAATTCTTGATAAATCTTATCAATTTCATAAAGTTTGTCGCCTCTCAGTGAACTTCACATTGTAAGTGAAGTTCGTCGCATCCCTCAGCAAATTTTAGAAGGGAAGGGGAGTTTTGCCCAAATATATAAACTCGTGGTCCTCCCACCCCATCATTCTCACTTTTCACTTTTCAACTCCACTTTGTCGATTCATCTCGTTTCTTATGTTCCCATTTTTATTCTATTCCACTTTTTTATTTTTGTAACCTGTCAACTCCAAGTAATTCTATTCTTCTATTCGTTTTAAAGTTATTTTGTTTTTATATTATTTTATAATTTTGACATATTTATTTAGTTAGAATAATGTAAAAGTAGTTTTTATAGAAATAATTATTTAGATAGATAATTAGTTCATGATTAACGATTATGTAGTTATGTTAGAAAATTAATAGATATTTATGCAAAATTTTATTTAAATTAATGTTTCATTCGAATTTATTATGGTTTAGAGTTAAATTATGATATGATAGGTATTTAGATTAATTTATGTTTGATAAAAAATTATATTAGTTAATTTTAAATTATTCAATTTTAGTTTATTTTATTATAGTGTAATTGGATGGCACAAAACTTGTATGCTACAAAAACACCCTTTATAGATGAGATCATATTAACTATATTGCTGCCAGACTTGACCGAATAGTGTATCTTATAATTTATGCCTTTTATATGTTTAAAATTTGTCTTATTAGTTGTCACCTCAATTTTATATGACTCTTTGATTTTTTGTTAAGGTTTTCAGATCTTGCGGACGAAAAGAAATTTACTAGCGCGTTTGCACGAGGAGACTAAGACACACCTCAGACGCGATGAATTTTAGCTCGTGGCATATATGTTAGAGTGGGACCGTGACTAAGCACTGATTCCTGCTTTAATCGAGAGACGGTATCCTGAGTCTCATACTTTTTACCTGTCCTGTGGGGAGATGACTATCACCCTACAAGATGTGGTGTATGAGTTGGGACTCAATATTGATGGAGATCCAGTGAGCGGCTACATGGGTGGGTAGGAGCAGTTCTACGATGGACGTTTTTATTAAGGACTTCTGTTTATAGCTGCTAGGTGTCGTACCTGGACCTAATGTCAAACAGTCATAGAGTAAGTGGACCATCAACCTCACATGATTTTGTGATACTATTTGTGGACAATGGGAGGCAGAGCCAATAGAGGAGCTCCTGTTGCAGTACACCAAAGGACACATTATGCATATCATTGGAGGCATTTTGTTTTCAGACGCATCTGACTCTCACGTTCACATGAAGTGGCTGCTTCTATTGGAGGATCTTGATCGATGTAGGAGGTTATTATGGAGTTCAGTTGTGCTGGCATAGTTGTACCGCCAAATGTGTCATGCCACGGAATATAGGCAGCGAAACAAAGGTGAATGCTATGGATTGCTTATCTCTTAGGCATATCATAATATACCCTTGTCGACTAGAGGAATTTGACCAGCGCCATTTCTGCTGATTGAGAGGTAGTTTGGCCTTATGTGTTCTGCTTTATTATTTCTTAAGTTAAGCATTATATTTGTGTGATTGCTAACTACTCATGATATTATACGTGGGTGGGGTTCGAGCTACTTAATGACAGAATAGAGACGAGACTTTGACAATAGAGATGCATCCTCAATGGCAACAATATGTATAATGTAAGTAATGTTTGAACTTGCATTTAAAACTGTTAGTGTTGTGATTGGGATTAGGGTTTGAAATCTTTTATGATATTTATCATGTTTCTTGCTAACCGTAAATAGGTTTACTGAACGCTATATGCTGACCCACTTATCTAAGATATTGTTCTACAGAGGACCATTAAGGATGAAACCTCTTTTGTTGAATTGTGCCCACTGTTGTGTTTTGTTATTGCTGAGTGGCACCAGGTGGACCGTGTGGTGAGATAGTTTGACAGGCTACTGCACATCCCAATTAGGCAAATGAATATGACGAAATGTGTAGGCATGATGGTCGGTTTGGTACAGGCGAGTGCTACCTAAATTCTTGGAAAGTTGGTATGAGATGTGGGTAGCTCGGGGTGACCATCGACTGCAGATACATCAAGCATTCAATCTGTGCCCCTCACAGCCATACTTGAGATGGTATTTCCAGTTGGCACATATAGAGTTGGTTGGTTAGGGCAACCATTACTTTACGATTATTGGATACATCTCTGAGGATCTAGCGATTCATCACCAAGGGACTCTACAATTGCATCAGCCTGAGGATGTAGAGCTTCAACTAGTACGACATCGAGGAGGGAGATGTGATAGAGCTCGTCTTAGGCGTGGGCCTGCTATGGCTTGCCAAGATAGATCCTCTATTAGCCCAAATAGAAGAGGAGACCACACATATGTTAGTTTCAAGAGAGTAGAGGAGGTTGCAGTGTGATATGCTGCCTCAAATAAGACAAAAAAACGACCAAGCCTTCTTCGACTCTCCCTCGACCACGACAAATGCAATAGGCAATATGTTTTAATTTCCATCTTGGGCGATAGCCATAAGAAAAGTGCCTTTGTATTTACTATACAAGTGAGTTCCATCAATGAAATAAGTGGTTTGTAATGTTTGAAAGCTTCAACATAAGGAGAGAATATCCAGAACACCCAATGAAATATGACACTTTCGACATCACCAGGGAAAGGCTGTGTTATAAGTTTCACCCAAGTATCTAATTGACATTTGTTGCAAGAACATATCAGTGTTTATTTAATTAAGCACACAAAACTAAAGGCAATAATGAATCTTATCAAGTAAGTATATATGCATTGCGAATAACCAACGAGGAAGCTCATTGTATAATTTCTCCCAATCTTCATATATCCTAGCAGCGACTCTCTGCTTTATAAGCCAAACCTTTCTGTATGATGCCTTGTAACTAAAATAATTCTCAACAGATACTCGTAAACCTCTTATGCTGATGGTTGGGTTTACTTTGACCATTGTGAATATGGGTTGAGCAATTACCTTGGAGTCCAAACTTCCATGGTCTTGGCCCATTGATGTTTGCATGCAAGTATGAGGACAATTGTATCCCCTCTCATTTTTTTTTTTGCTTTTGGCAATACGATAAGCGAATGTTCCATTGACAACCCGACCCAAACTTAGTGCACTGTACAACATACTTTAATTGGTCACACTCTAGTATCGTATACTTCATAGCCCTCCTAATGCTATACATCTTAACTGCCATAATAACTTTCTCCTTCTTTTCATACTATTGTCCAATCTCAAACTCATTGGTGGGATCATCTTTGAGGCCTCCTTGACTAAACCAACAATCTGGATTCATTGCCTCAATATTCAATGAAAAAATGATTGAGCCAATCATATGGTTTAGAAATGACAGGCTGTATCAGTATGACTTATGTGTCAGTGAAGTAGTTCATCCATTCCTCCTTCTCATTTGGAATTTCTATCAGTTCAACCTTTGTAAAGGTTTTAGAATGGCCTAGAGAAAGGGGTTGAATCTATGGTCTCCTTTTGAACACTTTTTTCTTATTTTTAATTCTGACTTAGTTGTTGAAGCGTCTGACAAGTAGAAATTCAGGAGACAATTTTATTTTGTCTCTACACGATGCTTTCAAAAACAGAGCAACCCTTTTTGAATATATGTGACTTCAGAGATAATGTAGGATGTAAAACCCAGAAAAATAATAAATAATTAATCAATAAATTAAATGAGAGTGGAAATGATTAGGAAATTAAAGTTTTATATTTTGGGGGAGTAAAAATGATTAGGATGCAAATTAAAGCACTAATCATAAAGGTTTTAGCCAAAAGTTAGGCCAACGGGCTAAAACAATTGAACTGAGCTTCACTGAGCCCAAGCCCACATTATTTAAGCTTACACTTAAAACCATTTCAGCATAAAATTACCATTTGATAGAGAGAGGGGCGGATAGAAGGAGAGAAAGGGAAGAAAACCCTAACAAATACTATTCATCACCATCTTCATTCGTCGATAACTTTTGATTCAGAACTCCGATTGACGAGCCGTTTATAGCCATACGTTTGTCTTGGAATCCTCTTTAATTCTATTTAAATATTATGGTAAGAAACCTTGAAATTCTTTTCTAGTTTTCTATTGTAAAATCTGGTTAATTAATAAATAATTAACTCATAAATTTGAATTTATTCTAGAAAATAAGAAATGTAATTTTTATGGTATAATATGATAGAGAAAATTAAAACAAGAATTTTGACACTAATTTTAAAGAATTTGGCCCAAAATTGAGCTGAACGGACGAACCGGTCGAACTTTGCCCGAAATGGGCCCAAGGCCCAACCCAATCAGCCCACATACTTAAAGAACACAACTTCTCCTTTCTCTTTCACTTCATTCACGCTGCAAACAGCTTTGGAGGAGGGAAGAATAACTCAAAACCCTAACCTCACCTTCCAACCACCATAACTTCCCGCTCCGAGCTCTGATCGCTGCATTGTTTGCGGCCATGCGTCCGCAGTGACGAGCTCTACAAAGCCTAGTAAGCTATAAGGTGAGAAAATAATATTTCCAGTTCCTATTCTCCCTTCTTTAGTTCAAAAATGTCAAGGTTTTGGGGTATTAAGATTTTGGTTAATTGGATATTTTAGGATCAAATTGACTTGAGAGATTAGTGAGTTTTTGGTAAATTGAGACTCATCCAAGGTAAAGATCATTAACCCTAGTCAATTTCTTGTTTATATGTGTTGGGTATTGAATTTTGGGTATGTATATGTGATAAAATGTGTTTGGTGTGTATATATATGTGATATGAAACAATTGGAAATGTTTGAAGCTTAATTGGAAGCTTAGAGTGAGATCTAGTTGTTGAATTTTAGTGATTGAGGCTTGCAATTTTTCCTTGTGGGTTTCCTTGGGTTATACATGGAAATCGGCCAAGGTATGGTTTTGGTTTCTCGTCTCTAAAATGTAATGTAATGTGAAGACTTAGGCTAGATGACCATAGGATAGGTTAGAATGCATGATTGTGTTAAATGTTTAGTATCCTTAATGATGATTGTTGATTTCAATTGAATATGAATTTTGGCAATTGATGTTGTGGTGAGAATGTATTGATGCATGATAATTTTAATGATGAATGATGAGGATGATGGGAATGAATATATATGTAATGAATTATTAATGATCTTGTTGGTTTAATTGAGAAGTTCATGTATAAGATTGTTTGAAACTGAGGTAAGATTGGTTGTGGTAGGATGTGGGACTGTGTTTATGTGATATGATATATTTTGGTGTTTGTTATTAGCATAGGAAGTTAGTTTTGAATGGTGTATGGTTGAAAATAGAGGTTAGAGTATTTTTGTGAAAATATGATTTTTAGCTGAACTTCGATGAGCCATAACATGGTTTTCAAATCCCCAAATTATTTCAAACTTATTTCAAATGAAAATTGGGTTCATGAATTTTACGCCGTTCAAAGAACGGATGAAAAATGTTTTGAAATGAGAAAGTTATGCGCGTCGAAAGTTTGGAGTTCAAAGCTGAAAATTCTACAGCATTCAGCATTTTTGCTGTTCTGCATAACTTGCGTATGCGACCACTACACGCGACGCAACCAAACTATTCGGGTTGGGCATCTCGCGTACGCGAGCAGGGTGCTCACATACGCGAGCACGAAAAATTTCACGCCCACGTGTTCACACGGGCCACGCGTACTCGTGACCCCTATTTTCAGCAAATGGGATTTTTGTATTTTAAACATGATTTTAAACCTCTAAACCTTTATTTTTACTATTTTAACCCTAGATCTTAGTAGTAAACCTAGTAATGAGATGAAACTAAGGAAGATGAGATATCTTGGGAGTGAAGTAAGGTTTGAAAGTGATGACTTATATATGGAAAATATGAATACATGAAGTATATGTGATGCCGTAGCAATGATGAATGGTTTTGAAATGATTACGAATGATTATGAATGAATGTGATAAAGTGAGGCCTGATTGAGAATTGTTGATGATGAGAATGTATGCGTTTCTCTATGTTGTAAGGTGTGTTGGGTACTATATCTCATGAGTGAGACGGGCACTATATCACGAGAGCATGGCGGGCGCTATATCCCAAGAGTGTAGGAGCACCTCTCCTTGGAAAGTGTGTCGGGAACTATATCCCATGAGTGTGACGGGCACTATATCCTGAGAGCGTGGCGGGCGCTATATCCCAAGAGTGTGGAAATACTTTGTCCCAGGAAATGCGACATGTATTATATCCTATGAGTCTGACGGGCACTATATCCCAAGAGTGTGACGGGCACTATATCCCAAGAGTGTGGAGGCATAGAGAGATGATATCCGGGTTAGCTACCGGGTGTATCGGGTTCTGGCAAAGTAATTGACACGTGAGCTCACGGCCAGTAAGAAAGGCATGCATCATACGCATCTGTTTGTCTTGTTTGAGTTTGCATTATTTGGGATTGCCTTTACGAAATTACTATACTTACTTGCTATATGATTTTCTTGCTGTACCTGCATTCTACTTGTGTTTGCTTTGTATGTTTTGTTTACCTGTATGGTTTTATCAGAGTTTCGGAGGATTGGAGGAAAGACAATGATTTTAAGGGTTAAGTTAGAATTGGGATAAGTTAGAACTCTTTAGATACATTACCTTATTTTATGATCTTACATGTTGGTTTTAAGTTTTAAATCTATTGTCAGAAGTTCTAGGATTGCCTTCGGCTTTCCAAGAACATTATATGTTAGATATGTGGGCACTGTTACCATGCTGAGAACCTCTGGTTCTCACCTATGCAGATTTTATAGTTTTTAGATGCAGGTCAGGCGGCACCTCGCTGAGTCATGCTAGAAGCTTCTGATTAGCAAAGATCCTTATCTTTTGGGGCTCTATTTTGGTTATATGTATTTACTTAGATACTTAATATCTACATTGCTTATATACTTGATGTATTAACTATCCCAAGAGTGTGGGAGCACCTCTCCTTGGAAAGTGTGACGGGCACTATATCCTGAGAGCGTGACGGGCACTATATCCTGAGAGCGTGGCGGGCGCTATATCCCAAGAATGTGGAAATACTTTATCCCAGGAAATGCGACATGTATTATATCCTATGAGTCTGACGGGAACTATATCCCAAGAGTGTGACGGGCACTATATCCTAAGCGTGTGGAGGCATAGAGAGATGATATCCGGGTTAGCTACCGGGTGTATCGGGTTCTGGCAAAGTAATCGACACGTGAGCTCACGGCCAGTAAGAAAGGCATGCATCATACGCATCTATTTGTCTTGTTTGAGTTTGCATTATTTGGGATTGCCTTTACGAAATTGTTATACTTACTTGCTATATGATTTTCTTGCTGTACCTGCATTCTACTTGTGTTTGTTTTGTATGTTTTGTTTGCCTGTATGGTTTTATCAGAGTTTCGGAGGATTGGAGGAAAGACAATGATTTTAAGGGTTAAGTTAGAATTGGGATAAGTTAGAACTCTTTAGATACATTACCTTATTTTATGATCTTACATGTTGGTTTTAAGTTTTAAATCTATTGTCAGAAGTTCTAGGATTGCCTTCGGCTTTCCAAGAACATTGTATGTTAGATATGTGGGCACTATTACCATGCTCTCTGTGTGTGTGTGTGTGTGTGTGTGTGCGTGCTCGGGCCGATTTCTCTTAGCGATCCGAGTCTTGAATTTTGTTATCTATATTTTGGAACTCTTAGGATATAATCTTGTTAGCTTGTTTTACCCCTTTTCTTCAAAGGCTCCTAGATAAAAATATCCTTGCTATATTATATAAATATATTTTCTTTTAGAGGTGGTAGCACCTCGCCACCTGTATTTTACATCTTAGGTGTAAAACTCTGTGTGGTAGGGTGTTACATCTATTCCCTTGAATTTCACATTTTTGGGGTATATGTGAGTTGAAATATTGTGATTTTAGTTATTTAGAGAACTCTAGTGTAACAACTCTAATTTTTGCACTAATGTGAGTTTTTCTTAAAATAATATTTTAAAGCGATTAGTTTTATTTTGACGAGTCGACTTCGAACCCCGAAGTAAAATAAATGGTAATATAATTTTATTATTATGTTATTTATTTATTTTACTTGCTCTAATTATAAAGAAGTCTAGATAATAATATTGATATTATTATTATCAAATTCGATTTTTACCGATAAAAATTAATTATTGTTATTTTTTGATGAGCTTAAAATTGCTAATGTTTCATCAAATATCTTTTATTTTTAAGTTACTAATATCATTTATATTAATAACTCATATACATTTAACTTTATATATTATTATTATTATTATTATTATTATTATTATTATTATTATTATTCCGGTATTATCTATATTATTATTACTACTATTATTATTACTATATTATTAATTATTTTTAGGAAATAAAAAGAAACAAAAGCCACGTCGTGGCTTATATATTCATTGCATATATAAATATATATAAAAGATTGAAATATGCTTATAAGCCTAGCTTAGGTATAAATAAATATATATATGTACATAGAATCAAAGGTAAAGAAAAGGGAAACGTGACTTTAATATAGGAATGTAAAATAAGAACTTCACAGCTCATGAAGCCTTAATCACCACCAATTACTTTCTTTGCTTAACTTTTCATTTCATTCACCATGCCTCAAGAAAAAAAAAAAAGATAAAAGAGAGAGACCGAAGTTTTATGAGAGAACTGTAAAATCCTCTAACCTTCCGGCCTCGATTTCTTGCAATCCGTAACTCCAATAAAAAATCTAATTCGGTAAAAGTGTTCGTATCTTCCTCCTCTACGTCTTGGCATTACTTTTGTCCGGTGGAAGTCGACGGTGACGTAGCTCCCCTACCCCTTGAGTTTAGCCAACTGGAGTTCTACAAGGCACGGAGGATTCCGGACGTTTTTTCCTTCAGCAACTCGGTCAGAAAGCTTCTCCGGAGCTTCGAATATTTCGATTTCGTACAAAGGTAGGATTTTGATAAATTTTCACCGACTAAATGATATTTGATAAGTGATTGATGTTTGGATTGAATGTTATTGAGATTTGATTGCATTTCATGTTGAATTTTGTTGATATATTGATATTTTGATGAGGTTGTGTTTCAGTCAGCTCGAGAATGGATAAAATTTTAAGTTAATATTTTGATAAAAAATAAAACAGGTGTTTAGTCTCGTTGGATGACAAGAAATTAGTTTGGAAATTTTATTTTGAAGGATGTCATTTTATTTTTATAAAAAGACTGAGGTTATGTTTATAATTATAAGCTAAGTTTTGAAAGAAAAATGCTATTTTGAGTTTTTATTCAAAATTACTCTCTATATTAAAATAAATTATTTTCATCAAAGATAAATTATATTGTGAAATGATACAAAGGAGAAGAAGAAGAACGAAAAGTAAAGGAAAGAAAGATAATTAAAGGAATCTCTGCCATAGGAGAGCAGATAATAAAGATTAAAGAATATATTAACTAAAAGGATCTCTACCACAGGAGAGCAGAGAACAAAGATTAAAGGAATATATTAATTAATGAAATGACTGCCACAGGAGAGCAGATGTGACATTGTTTGGGCCTTAATGCCAAATGTAAAGTGGGGACGCCCACACACTAAAAACTGTTTTCCAGATGTGCGCTTATTGATTTGGAAAGTCACACTGTATGCGGCCTAGCCGTACGACCTATAAGCACACTGTATGCACCTGAAAAACCATATCTGGGACTCGTGCCCGGGTAATGTCGGGAGCGGGCAGGCAACCGACACATGAGCTCATGGCATGCGTTAGAAATAGACATGCATGATCCTTGTTGCGCATTTGCATTTTATTTGACACTGTGAAATTGTTTGTGATTGTCTTCTTGTGTTTATACATTCCTTAATGTTATTCTGAATTGTGGTGACTAGATATTTCTTTGTGGCACTTGCATATTTCGTTGTGAATTACTCGAACTGTGGTAACCCTGACTAAACTAACCACCCTCGATCCTACTAAGAACCCCCCAGTTCTTACCCCTTTTCTTCCTCCCCTTCAGATGGAGACCGGAGTTATATTTTACGAGATGGACCCTCCCTATATATACGAGGATATTGTACAACATAGGTTTTATGTAGTAGCTGCATGTACATTCTGCGTGATCATCCCTTCCATCACCCGATTGACACTCCACAGTTTAACCCCGACATGCCCTATGAGTTTCCACTACAGTGGCTCCACCCAGATGCTCCATTTCACCCGTTTTGTGATGGGCTAGTGCCTCCCAACATCCCGCTCAGCCTGTGGATCTGGCAGACCCTGAGCCTGAGCCCATGGAGGAGCATTTTCCAGAGCTTGTACCGGAGGAGGACATCCCAGTGGAGCAGATCTCAGTATCTTCATCCGAGCCATCTTTTGAGGAGCCGCTCACCACATCTATTAGTGGACCGGAGAGTGCTAGTCAAACCAGTAGCACGAGTGCTAGTGCCCTTCCTGAGATTATAGAGATTTCCGATGATGAGGACGAGGATCCTGAGGAGTGTTCTGATGTGGTTGTGATCTTCTCTGATGATGATAGCTGAGGCCTGGGAGCTATGGTTGTGCCTTTTGATAGTTTTTTTGGTGTTACCCTAGCTTTTGTATTAATCTCTCACTTTTTATTAGACTCACTGAGAGAGTATGGTGTACATAGTTGACTAGGCTAGTTCGGGTGCCAGTTTAGGAGTTTTCTGTACGGACCAGGGCCCGGAGTGTTGGTTTGTACTTAGTAGGATTTCTGAAGGGTTGTATGCTAACTCAGGATATATATATATATATATATATATATATATATATATATATATATATATATATATATATATATATACACGACAGTACCTGTATACGTATGTATGGTCTATGCTATGTGTTGTGATTATATATAATGTCGGCTTGTGTATGTTTAATTAGCTGTCCTCGCAAGTTTTCTTATAATAGTCTTTCCAAAAACTCGATAGTACGCTAACCTAATTACAGGCTTAATAATAAATAGTAAAAGTTTCATGTGAACAAGTTGGTGACACTTGATTTCTGGTATGATCATGACTTACTGAGAATTGGGTCGTTACATCTAGCATGGATTTCAAGTGAGTTCTATTCCAAATTTGAGTGGGTTAAGGTAAAAAAAAAAGCCTAATCCCTTAATTATCAATAATTTTAAATGAAACTCTAGCTTGAAATGTGAATTAATTTGGTGTAACTAGATTACATGAAGAATGATGGCTTGCTTGGGTTGAATTGCGTTGTAATTTTGTGGTTTGATTTAGTTGCGGAGTATTTCTGAAGGCTTAATTGACGTTGGGTGAGGCTTGGAGTTGTCGGAAGGGGAAAGGATTCAAGGGCGTAAAATGCCATCAAAGAGGTACGGATAGGCACCATGTAATATTATGTGAAAATCTAGGTTAATTGTCCTTAAGATAGGATTGGATCAAAATTGGTTATTGTTGTGATTAGTTAATATGGATGTATGTATGATTATGCATGATTTAAATTATTGTGGTGTGCTTGACTATGACGGTAATTTGGTTGCCTATTAAGGCGTTGGTATGAAAATTGGGCTAGAGGTCGAGATAGGGTGAGATATCCCCTATTAGGTAAGTCATCATAAGTGGTGATTGCCATGTGTGAATTGATTTCTAAATTGATGAGCTTCGGATGGATTGAGAAGTGTTGTATGTTATTATTGTGAATGGGTGTGTTTGAAGAAATGTGCTAAATAAGTTATAATTGGGATGACCGGGCTTGAAATGGATAGGAATTTATAAGTGAGTGTTTGAAGTGTTTAGAAATGGTATTTGAGTGAATTGTTGTTGGATTAATGAGGATTTGATTATATGAATGGCTTGTTAGTTTGATTATTGATAGGAATGATTATGGAATTGGAATGATTATGTTGGAGCTTGTTTGGTTAAGTGTGGGATGGGTAGGACTTGTTAAATGAATATCGAGATGCATGGAATTGCCATTGGAATGGTTTGAAAATGAATTGAAGAGAATTTTGGTAAAAATTAACAATTTGGTAAAAATTAAATTTTAACTAACTTCGGTGCATTATAATTTGGTGCTCCAAGCTTGAATTAGAGTAAAATCTATCTTAAATTGAATCTAGTTAAACAATATTTAAAATGGTTTAAGAATGGAAGGAATCAGAATTTCATATAGAAATATATGAACGAATGAAAATTGGAACAAAAATCTTAATTATGAGAGCAATACCTAGTGCAATACATGGAAGCAAACCAGAATTTCTAGTATGTGTGCCCACGCACAGTATGGTGTGTGCGCATGGAACAGAGTGAGGAAAAATGCTTGAGCATACGCACGAGGGATATGCGTATGCATGCCCAGGAATTTTACAAGTTGTGCATACACACAAGGGTGATGCGTACGCATAAGTTCTATTTTCTCGATTAAACTCTATTTTTGACCGTTTGGCTTTTTCGGCAAGCTTGTAACCTTTCGTAACCCCCAATTAAGATCCAATACCTAGTTTTTGGGCTTTGGAATGAGTGTGAGTATATGGAATGGATTAAATTGAATTATTCCCAGATAAACGCTTGGTTAAACCAAATGATGTGGTTGCGGATATAATGGTTCATCCCGCCTGCGATGAGGACGGTGGTAATATCCCTCTCACAAGAGAATGGAATAGGTAAACTCATAGAAAATTTGGGTTAATGGACTTGAGACTTGATGAGTTGATACCAAATTGAGGTTAATGAGTTTAATAACTAATGATGTTGTTGAAAGATATGGATGTAGACTGTTTACGACCTAAATGGCTAGAATGGTGAGGATGGTGGCCTTGTCCTGCTTATAGATTAGGCAATTTGATGATTAAGGATTTCCTCTCTTGTGTTATGATTGTGATTTGAGATTTGATGTTGAGCATAATCTCATGAGGATGGCGATACGTAACGCTCACTTGAGATAACATGCTTGAGGCTTAGTGGGGACGACGATACGTAACGCCCACGTGAGACCTAAAAAATGGTTCCCATGAGGAAGGCGATACGTAACGCTCATGGAGGAAACAAATTTGATCAGTGTGGATGGCGATACGTAACACCCACTAGACTTGAGATTGATGGTGTAGCTCAGTAGGGACGGTGATACGTAACGCCCATGCGAGACTGCAGGTACGGCTCCGTGAGGACAGCAATATGTAACGCTCACTAGAGACTGGATGAACGATCCCCATGAGGACAACGATACGTAACGCTCATAGAGGAGATGTTTTCTGAGATAGGGACGGCAATACGTAATGCCTATCTTAGGGAACAACACGTGAGCTCATGGACTGTTTAGGGATAGACATACATCACATGTATTTGTGTATATTGAATGGGTTTGCATATAGTATTTGGCTTGCCTTGTTGAATAATTGTATCTATATGCTATTTGAACTACGTGCTTTATCTGTTCCCTCTATTTGTGTATTTTTTGTGTTATTTTGTATGTGTTTGAACAACTGAGAGGTCCCTAATGCTGGCGATGATGACGCTGGGGGATGTTCTTGATGCGATGTTAATGATTGAATGATTGGATGATGAAAATGAGTATTGATTGAGATGATTCAATCTTCCTGGGTAGATGCAAGGGTGTGGTTCTTCCCACTTACACCAAGTTGAGAAATTGAGAGTACTAGTATAATTGATGACTTGTATTAAGATTGTTGAGATTTACTAAATCTATTGAGACTAATGATTATAATTGATACCATTGAGACTGAATGTTGTTAATAATAATTGTTAGAAACTGATGAAACCGAAATGGCTTAATACTAAAAAATGAACAATAATGACATTGAGAGAACTAATAGCTTAGTGTTAGAAAGAATTGGGATTAGAGATAGTTGACAAGGGCTGAGACTTAGTAACCTAATCCTGTTTGGATTAGAAAGGACCCTATGATTGAACCTTGAATGATTGGAGTTTAGAATTTTCTAGAAAATTCCTATCCTTTTACATAGTCTCTATTTGAAATTTTTATCCTACTGGGAACCTTCAGGTTCTCACCTATTGTCGAATTTTGTTTTTCAGATGTAGGATCTGATGCACCTCGTTGAGCGTGTTAGTTTTCTCTTGGAAGTAAAGACTGTCTTTTGGGTTTTCATTATTACATTAGATGTTGTTGTTCTCCACTTTTGTATTTTGTAACTATATATCTCTCTTAGAGGTTAATTTTAGGAGAAATAGGATGTATTTTGTTCACTTTTGGTTTGTATCATACTTTCTAGCCGGCCTTGTCTTTGCAGGTCGAGACTAGTATTTGTCAATGGGATTTCATGTCACGTATCCAAAGTTGCTCAGATGCTCTATTGGAATACGTAATGCAATCTCTAGCTCTGGTTCAACGCTATCCGGGTCAAGACTCGCACAGAACCCAAGTAGAACAAGGATGATTGTCACAGGTCACTCTCAATTCATAAGATGAAGAACGAGAATGCATAAGAGAATAGAATCAGACATACTGAGAAAGAACGATAGTATTATTGATCCATGAAGCTCAGCAGAGTTCCTAACCTTAACCTTAGGAGGTTAGTGACTCATACTAACAGAAAAATATAATGAAAGGTTCAAATGGGCAAAGATATACTGGAGAGATCCTAAACATAGTTGATCTTCTCCTATATATACTATCCTAGTAACTAAGAATTACTGAAATAAGATAAACTAGTCTTGTAGTGCAAAAATCCACATTCCAGGCCCACTTGGTGAGTGTTTGGGTTGAGCTAAGGGTGTCTCTCCATCCTAGTACTCCTTAGGGGCGTTGAATGCTGGCTTGGAACTCCCTTTTGGGCGTTGGATGCCAGCTACCCCCTTATGGGCGTTGAACGCCAGGAATGTGGCTAGTGGCTAGCGTTGAAGGCCAGTTTTGGGCCTTCATTCCCAAAGTAAAGTATGAACTATTATATATTTCTGGAAAGACCTGAATGTTAGCTTTCCAAAGCCGTTGAGAGTGCGTTATTTAGACTTTTGTGGCTCTAGAAAAGCTCCTTTGAGTGCACCGAGGTCAGATCCTGATAGCATCTGCAGTCCTTTCTTTGTCTATGAATCAGACCTTTGCTCAAGCTCCTCAATTTCAGCCAGAAAATACCTGAAATCATTATAAAACACACAAACTCAAAGTAGAATAAAAAAATGTGGATTTAGCACTAAAACCTATGAAAATAGAATGAAACTTAGACAAAACATAACAAAAACTATATGAAAATGATACCAAAAAGCATATAAAATATCCACTCATCAAACCCTTATAAGACTTTCTCTTTTTTGCTTCCCTTTTGGAGCTCTTCACGTGGGTGAGAGAAGAGATAAGAGAACTAGTTCGGTGGCTTTGATTTCATTCAGATTGAAATGAAGTTTCATTTCTTAGTTAGCAACCATTCCTATGGTCCTTGAGTGAGTGAATGGACTTGGATTATCAATAGAGCCTAAAGTTTATTATTGGGCCAGTTTTAATTGCTTATAATTCTTCACAATGAACAAACGAATCAAACACATAATTGGACTTTTAACTTGATAATAATATTTAGTCATCATCAATTAATTTATTATTTCTTTAAACTCAACACTCTGCCCTTCACCGTCATTAGGGTTAACTTGATAGGGATATATCATTGGGTTTCTAATCACAGAATTCTCATGGCTTTCAAAATTTGTTTGCATCATACTATCATTAGAATCCTGAATCTTCTTGACTATCCTCAGGTGGCATATTTAGGTCAACGATCATTCTTCTAATAATTCTTCTAACTATCCCACTTGAGGCGATATCATCACTAGTATCTATAGAGGTTTCTCCATACAAGTCGACCAGAAAAATCAATAACTCCAACAGATGGATATTTTTCCAATGGTTGTGCCAAGTCCTTATAAGACGTATGTCTTCGTCATCACATAATCGATACCTAATTCATAAAAATATAAAACCTTATCAGAATTATGATCAAATAATAAAAATAAATGTGATCTATAAAGCATAAAATAATTAAAAAATTAATAAACGCTAAAAATAATATGATTATACCTTTTGTGAAACAAAGTGTCATCTACTTCTGTCGGATATCTATAATAAATTTTTTTCACCCTCTTTGTGTGTTCTTGTCCAATGGTGTGCACTATAAAATTCTTCAAGGCTGTTAGACTTTCCACTTTGAACGGCATGTATTCAAATATCGGTTCAGCAAAATTAAATACAATAGATCCATTTTGATTATATACTATTTCATTATCATAATGAATAAATAACAATGAAATTTTAGACATTTTATAGCATAAACAAAAGATAAAAATAGTAGAATGAGAGATGAATGAATAAGTGGTAAATGGGATAAGAGTGATTTTTGTTACTGAGCATCTTGGGTGGGATTTAAATGGGACGGTGGTGCCTCAAAGTCTGCCGAGGGGTGCAGCGAATTTCACTTACAACGTGAAGTTCATTGAGGGGCACGACGAACTTGCCCCAGCACAAAAAAATGGATTTCAGAAAATAATGTGAGATTTATTTCTTTGTCGAATTAAATTTTTTTATTTATACCGGAAAAATTTCTTTAAAATATACCAACAGCAAATAAGATTTTGAATATTTTAAAAATAAGATAAAAATAATTAAATATTAAATATATGTTAAAAAAAGCTATTAAACATTAGATTTGATACCATTTGTTTAAATATTATTAAAAAATAATATTTTTTATCCTTAAATTTGATAATTTTATAGCAAGTGAATTTATATATATATATATATATATATATATATATATATATATTGCGAATGATTATTTTTTTTTAAAATAAGAAATTTAGATATTATATTTGTTTCATTTTTTGTATGTACCTTCTAAATAGTTATCCAAATGTAGCCACAAAAATTTGAATCAAATAGATAAGTCATTTGTCAAACACAAATTCTCTCCCATAAATTAATTATTTTTTTGTATTTTCAAATCTTTCAAGATCTTATTTGTCTTTTATATCTTTAAGGGATACTTTTGTTTGTGGTATAAATTTGGATATTTTAGTAATTTACTCTAAATTAAATTACGACCTATACTTCATATCATAGTGATATTTTAAACTGATTTTTAAGAGTAGACTATCATTTCTAACAATTAGACTTTAACACGCTGACAAATCTAACCATGAATAAATGAAACTAGTTTTGTGCTCACGAAAGATGATTTTTATGTGACAAAAATGCCCAAGCGTCAATTTTATTTATGAGTAGATGTGCCAATATTTCAAATTTTTATGGGTAGAAAATGATAATTTTTCATCTTTCATAAGCACAAAGTTTTGTGAATTATAGGTAAATTTATCAACATTTTGAATTTTTATGGTTAAAAATAATAATTTACTCAATTTTTAATAATTGCATATTATGAACAATTAAATCTGTAACAAAAAATCAATAAATTAGTCTTTAATTTATTTTATAGATAAAATAATTAAACTATAAATAAATTTGATTCTCGTTTGAAGACACATGCGAATGAGAGTATCTTTGACACTAGACTTTGTTCTTCTTTCTTTTGTTTATGTTTTTTGAGGGGTAGGATTTTATTGTCTCTAGGTTAGCCTGGGTTCCAGTTTAGGGACTCCTGTGTGGGCCAAGTCTCAAGAAGTTGTATATATAATAGTGACATGTCTTATATTATATGTATATAAGTCTATTATGTAATCTAGCTATTGGGTTATATGTATTTATAGGTTGAGTATTTGTTATGACTTCTATGTTTTCAGTTGAGGTATAAACTGAGCCATCGAGGCAATCTATGTATGATAGTTGTTTGATTTTATATTTTGTTGTATGAATGTATGATTTTATTTATATGTGTTCTTTAATTCAAATACGAACTTATAAAACTCGGTTAATTTATGCGATTTTGATAGCGCGACAGGCTCATATCTATATATATAATACAGAGTCTAGAGTCCCATAGGTCGACCGAATGGTAATGTAACGATTGGCAATTGTCCAGACATGCCAAAGTTAGATCGTTATAGATCCTGCCGGGAGCTAACCTGGGTGATTAAAAAGGTGGAGGAGAGACTCAAAGGTTGGAGAGGGAGATATTTGTCAAAGGTGGATAAATTGATGATGATAAAAGTGATCCTAAATAACTTACCAATAATGTACTATCTAAGTTTATTTAAAATCTCAAAAATAGTGGTTAAGAAGATTATGTTACTGCAAAGAAGATTTTTCTAAGGGAAGAAGGATGGAGAGAAAGGTTTGACAAGGATACTTGGGATGAAGTTCAGAAACCTAAAAGTTGTGGTAGCTTAGGAGTAGGAAATATTACGATAAAAAATCTCGCTCTTTTATTTAAATGATAGTGGAGGTTCGATAAAGAGAAATGCTCCCCTATGGAAGGAGATGATTTGTTCATGTAATAATCTGAGATAGCGGAACCGATAGCAGACCAGGAGAGTAAGATGAAGGGTGGCATGTAGTTTGAGATTATGAGCATTAAAGGGTAAGATAACTAGTGACAAAGGTATTTTAGGAAGGCTTGGAGGTTGCGGTAGGAGATGACTCTAGAAGAAAATTTTGGAACATAGATGGTTGCGATAAGAAAGGTTAAAAGAATTATTTCTTCAACTTTGCTTTATCACAATGGACAAGAATTACACAATTAGAGAGTGTGGGTATTGGGATGACCTTGAGTGGGTTTTGTGCCTTCATTGGAGAAGATTTCTTAGGAAATGGGAGGAGAAAATGTTAGAAGAACTACTGATCCTGTTAAGAAAAGTGAACTTAAGTAATTTCAATGGTGTTTGGAGAAAAATGGAGAGTTTTTCAATTAACTCTTTGGTGAAACATTTTTATGATCTCAGAGCAGAGAAGAGTGATAGTAAAGATGAGCAGAGGTTTGCAAAGTTGATTTGAAGTAATTTATCACCCTTTCGAGTAGAATTACTAACTTGGTTTGTGATGAAGGAAAAAATTGAATACAAAGGAAAGGTTGGCATTTTTTGGTGCCATCCCAGAGAATGTGATCAATTGCGTGCTTTGCGATAGAGAGGCTGAAATCCTGTACCACCTCTTCTTCAACTCAGTGTTTTGAGCAAGTTGTGGAACTATATCCTCAGCTACTGCAGTGGAGCTTGGGTACGGCTAGGTAAGGCAAAAAGAGTGCTTGGATTCTTGGGCAACAATTTATAGAATAAAAAAAGACAAGGAGTTTTGGATATTTATATTTTTTGCATCTCTTTGGTGTATGTGGAAAGTGTGGAATGAAAATATATATTTTTGAAAATAAAGAGCCAAATGCAAAAGAGATGATGTTGAAGGTGTATCACTTGATGAAGGTGAAGGAGAGAAACCGTGATGAAAGGAATGGAGTCATTCACTAACTCTTTGAGTGGTCTTTTTTGTAATGCCACTCCTATGCTTCTAAGAGGATGTTTCAGTGTTGTGTTGTTTTGATTTTCTTTTGCATTGATGTTCTTATTTTAGCTTTAGTGACTAGTTTGTTATGAAGCTCTGGTGTTTGTTTTTCAATATAACAAGCGTTGCATCTAGGTCGGGGTCTTGTTACTGTAGCTGCGCTGATCCCATTAGTCTTGTTGGTTGTTGCCTCTTATGGATTCTAATTATCGAAAAAAATGTGTTCTATACGTGCTTGAGATGTGTGTTAATTAGTATCGATGTTAGTGTAGACCAATGAAATCCAGCACCATGAATGGTAGTTAATATATGATTCTAGTGAACGGGAGTTGTTATAGTTCCTTAGACTAGATTGTGATATCTTGAGATCAATCTATAATGCAAATGATGATGGAGAACTCAAGTATCACATATAGTTGCTGTTTGTGTTTGTGAATGTTTAAGTGTGCAAATGACTATAAGGACTGTGAATGATTACCTACTAGGATTTTATCTGAGAAAGTGATGAGAGGTTAACTCTGATAAGAACCCCAAGTAGATGTAGACTGGTAGAATTAAGACTTAACTAAACTACTGAAATCGCGTAAAGACTCCACAACTTGGAAAATTCATAAAAGGAAGCACATTATTGAAAAAAATAGAATTGGGCCTTTTATTAGTTTTCTCTGTGGAGGGAACAGGAATTCAAATTATCATGAGAAACATCAAAAACCAAATGAAATGAAACTTTCAAAATCTAAAAAAAAACATCTAAAACTAAATGAAAACAAAAATCTAAAATCATTGTAAAACGAATATAGAAAACCTAACAAAAAAAGACATCTATAACATAACAAAAAGAAACATGCAAAATCTAACACTACAACATTTTGGAGCTGAGACAACATTTAAAAAGTGTTGCCTAAAGGTTGATAAAAGGTTGCTGGTGCGGAATTTAGAATTTCCATAACTGAACCGGCAAGTGCACCAGGTCGTCTAAGTAATACCTCAGGTGAGTGAGGATCGATCCCACGAGGATTGATGGACTGAGCAACAATGGTCGAATGATTGGCTTAGTCAAGAAAATAGAAAAGGTTTTTTTGTGGTTTTCAAAAGTATTATACAATAAATAAAGAGTAAAGAAAGCAAATAACAGGTTTGGTGTAAAAATAGTGAGAAAAAACAATTAAGGCTTCGGAGATATTTACTTTTCCGGATTAGAAGTTCTTACCAACTATTTTAACAACGCATGATTCATTTCATGGAAATTTGTAAATGACTAAATCCTAATCTCTTAGTGATTTAGCCTCATCTAACCTTCATCATCGCTACCGTCGTGGTCACTTAATTCCGATTAGAGGGTTAAGTGCAAAACTAGTTTATAGCCACAAAAACCCTAATTACCCAAAGCTAACAGGATTATATGTCACATATCCCAATTAGTTCATGTAATTAGCAATTTAGGAGGAATTTGTTTTCAGGCTGTTGTTCAAGCGAGATAACTCTCTTGAGAATCACAAGAATTCATGTAGAATAAGGGTCATACTCTCGTTCCACTCAAATTCATAATATTAAGAATGAAAACAATCCTTAAAACTGAATTAATACTTTAATTTAAAATAGAAAAGCAATATTCTTAATCCATAGAAGATAAACAGAGCTTCTAATCTTAACCGTGGATGTTTAGTTGCTCATGGAGAAAATAAACCCTAGCAGAAAAAGTATGAATGTGCAAAGAGGAGAGGATCCCCTCTGGAAGAAGTTGTTTTCTAAAGGTTGAATCATTTTCCTTTTATAACTAATCCTAATTTGATTTGAAACTAAAATAAAATATTAAATTCTAAATCTAAAAGATTTTATTTGTAAATAAAAATAACTAAAATATTATCCCTCCCTGGGTGCTAAACACCAGGCTCGGCGTTTAGCGCTAGAATTTGCAGTGATTCCTGAAGAAAAAAAGTATAGACCATTATATATCATTGGAAAGCTCTGGAAGTTGGTTTTCCAACGCCATTAAAATCGCATCAATTGGACCTCTGTAGCTCAAGTTATGCTCGTTGGAATGCAAGGAGATCAGGGTTGACAATATCCACTTTCTTCCTTTCTTTTTGCACAAAACTCTGCCAAATTCGTCCGAATTTCACCTGAAGTAATAAAAACACCAAAACAACTCAAAGTAGCATCTAAAGAGGATTTTAACACTAAAATATAAACTTACTAAATTTAACTAGAAACAATGGAAAAATAGGTAAAAGATGCTCACGTATCACAACACCAAACTTGAACTGTTGCTTGACCTCAAGCAACTAAAAATAATATAGGACTGAGAAAAGAAAACTCTAAGACTTTAGTGTTCATTGAAGCTCATATCCAATCACTGAGTGGGGCTAATTTCACCATAATTCTGAATAGCAGTGTAAAAGAAGTGAGCAGCAGTGTAGTGTGGGTTACGCCAGTAAGATAGATTTTGCTTCCAAAGACAAGTTAGGAACTAATTAAAATATGACTGACAATATTTGGTTGGAAAATTCAACTCTTGAATTATTGCTCGGCTTGCTCAAGCTTTCAACCAATTCTTTATTATACCTTTACATGAGGAAAAAAGCAATGGTGTATTAGTATACAGAAACTGCTTATTTAGTAGTAATTTAAAATTTATACGTACTGGTATAAACTTGATCTTCAGTATATTTCTGCAAAGTCCACTCGTAAACAGTTTTCTTCTGTTGAAGAAGTAACCTCCAACATCCATGTTGTAGGGTTATATCCGGACTTAATCTTTGGAACCCATTCCACTACCTACAATCACATAGATATTATGATATTAAACTAAATAAGTAAATGAGGATTGCTTTATCACCATTCATATATCATATAAATAAGTGAAAACTAAGCATCACCTCGAAATAATTTGTTGAGTTTGGAAAACTTATATTTAATTAAATGATGATCACACATTATTAAAATGTAAATTAGAAAATTATTAAAATTAAGTGTCTTATTTAATGCTTCCAATGGTTTGTTTGATATGTTTATAAGTGTGCAGAGGAAGAAATTAATTTTCTATTGGGCCAAAAAGATAGAGCAGCCCACTTTGGTCAAAGAATTATTTTAGCTTTGTGTAAAATTAATTCAAACATAAAGTGGCTGAAATTTGAAATGAAGATAAGCCCAAATCACAAGTCCATGTTGATAAAACGAATAATGAAGGAAATGACCCAAGGAAACCATACGGCAATACAAAACAAAAAGGTCCAATTTTGATGAAGCATGGTTCAGTTACGCACTCACTTTGGTTAATGGAATTCAAATTTTAATTCAATTGAATGCATGCCTTGGTAACCGAAGATCAATTCAATTCAATTTATTTGCATTGAAAGCTCCACGGTTACCTACTCTCCATTGTAGAATGGACTTCAAAATTCATTTGGATTAAATGACTTGCATTGGGTACTGAAACAAAAGATTCAATTTGAGTAATTGCTTCACTTGGTAATCGAAGTCCACTATCCAATATCATTTATTTTTCCATTTAATGCTTTGTTTCTTCTCTCTCTTTGTTGTTTTGTTTGTCACATCCATCAGAAAAGAGGAAGATTGTAGAAGCAAGTTATCAAAAGAAGAAACAGAAGCTATGAACAAGCAAGAGGCTAAGGTTATGATGGCCTTAGCAAAAAGAAGATCCAAGGCATGGCGTAGCTGAGAACTTTACCACTAAAGGCAAGATGTGGTGAAGAAGCTTCAAGATCTCCATGCCTAAAGTAGTAGCAATCCGATTTAGTCAGAGAAGAAGATCTATGAGGTGAAGCTCGTTTCCACTTTTGTTCATCCATCATAGGAGGTGGCTACTGTAGCTACGTGGAGGAAGAAGCAAAAATGGAACAGATGGAGCTGTCAAAGATCAAGAGTTCATCAAGGGTCAGAAATCTTTCTTGGGGACAAAGTTAAGATAGAAGGCTCAGATTGATGAAGCTTGATGAGAAGGGATGAGAGAGAGGTAATTGCATGTTGATTTGCTTTCAGTTTTCCCTCTCTCCTCTCTCTGACCGAACCGGCCTTTTGGATTGAAGAAGAAGAAGTTGGCTCGGTTGAACTGTTTCAACCTTGAAAGCTTCCCCTTCTATAATAAGGGTGAACGACCAAGGGTTGAGACAAGGAGAGTAAGTACAGAGTTCTCATAGCTACCCAAGCTAACAGACGTTCTTCTCCTTCAATGTGTTCTATTTTGTATTTTCTTTAGTTTTGTCTATCTGAGTCTCATGGTGAAAAAGGCAAACAGTGTGAGGATTGTAAGAAAAAGCTAGTGAGAGGAAAAAGGCAGAGTGTACAAAATTAAGAAAAAGTCATAGGTGTCTTAGAGGTCCTTTGTACATCTATGTGTTGTGTATCATGATTCTGTGGGATCGGTGTCTGTAATCAGGTTTGATTATAGTGAAAATCCGTCACTGTTGTGATGGAGACAGTGGGTGAATTAAAGTATTTAATGATGTAAAGTTGTTAAACGTGTAATTAATTTTTTTTTGGTTGCCCACAGTATCCCCCAACTCAACAAGTCAAGGACTAATCCGTTGCGGATCTGAGCTCCATTTAAGGGTCTGCCGCTGGCCAATGGGTTGTTGCATGCACAAGGTGGGATTCGAACCCCCGACACTTATTTAAGCGGACGAGTGAGTTGACCACTCGACCAACCCATGTTGGTTAACGTGTAATTAGTTATTAATTATGAATGATAATGATAGGCTGGTTTTTGTTTTTTTTTCTTTAATGGAGATAAATTTCTGGGCCAGGCCAGTTTTTTTTCCTGGATTTGGGTCTTAATTGATTTTTTTTATGAAAAACAAAAATAATAAATATAGTATTTTGTGGGTTTGGGGTGATTTAAATACGTTTTGTTTAGAATCATTAGGGTCCGATAAAAAAAGTGGAGTTATTCCTCCTCACCATTTGGACCCTCCTCTCTAGTTTTTAAGTTCGTCTCAGACCGTGAGAAACCTAGCCATCAGCCCCTCCACACTACCGTCATTCCTCATGCCGTCGTTGTGGTTGATTTTCAATCGAAGCGTATTGTCTTCTCATTTCTAAACTCGACGTGCCTGTTAAGGTTTATGGTTGCCTGCGGTCATTGTGGTTTATTAGTATAAATATGTCTATCTACATATTATTAAGTGATCACCTATATGTTAATATATACATAGTTTAGCCACCTATACGATATTTTTTAATTGATGCCTAATTTCGTTTGATTTATTTTTGCTAATAATTTTTAATTTATTATAATTATTTTATTTTTATCTTTTTAAATCTAAAATAAACCATTTAATTTTTTTGACAATTTGACCAAAAATTTTAGACACCACAATAAATACCTACATAATTATATATAGTAAAATACTAAAATACTTATACATTATTAAATTAACCTTGAATGTATCAAATATAAATTATTAATTAAAATATATCTTCTTTTATTAATTCAAGCACCTCCTATCTAACGAGAATTATTTATTCGTCAACACTCAACATGTTACTACCATCATAATTTATCATGTCCCAACGGCAATTCTCCATCAACGCAAAGATAAAATTTTGACTAGCAATAACCATACCTATCATAAAAAATTAACTGCTTTAAATTTAACTAACACACAAGAAATTAAATTCTAAATTCAAATAACCATTCTAACCAATAAAACAATAATTTTTTACAAATTCAGTTTTTCACCGTATCTTTATTTTAAAAATAATTTACTAGCAAGTAAAAATTTAAATAATAATTATTTAAATATTTTTGTTCACATTAGCTATTAACTTACACATAATTTACGTTATCATTAAATTAACCTACACATAAATGAATTAACAACTAAATTAACATTGTTAAGTATAAAAAAATTGGTCATCAACACTGTATCTATTTTCTAAATTTTATTAAAAATGTCAATCCTAAGCATTAAATCCCTTATCATTAAATATTAAAAGAGTAAAGTATCATTTTTGTCCCCAACGTTTGGGGTAAATCCTATTCGTGTTCCTAACGTTTAAATCGTCCTATTTGTATCCCTAACGTTTGTAAAAGTGATTCAATGTTATCCTGCCGTCAATTACATATCATGAACACTTTAGTTTGAGTTTTAAAAATCTCTTCTTGAAGTTAGAATACAAATGTCTTGGATAGAATCGATGATTCTCTCCGAAAAATAGCTCATTAAAAGTTGAAATTAATTCCTACAACATTTACATAATTCACTTTTCTATGGACATAATTGAATCTAAACACAAATAGTGGGTATAATATTAAAATCGAACACATCCAAGTGAGACCTAATTGAGAATGAATACATCCAAGTGAGAATAATTGAAAAATATAATCTGATTTGTTAGTATAATTGATAGTAGGATAATATTGAATCACTTTTATAAACGTTAAGGATACAAATAGGACAATTTAAACGTTAGAGACACAAATAGGACTTACCCCAAACATTGGGGACAAAAACGATACTTTACTCAATATTAAAATAATTAGCAATCCAATTTTAAAATGAAAAACTTAAAGCATCTAATTTTAATCTCTAAACAATAAACCACAAACCTGATTTCTTAATCATGAAATTTAAACTATCCAATCCTGAGTTCTAAACCATCCAACCCTGAATTCTAAACAATATATTTCTAAATTGTAAATTCTAAAATTTTCTACACTAAAACCTAAACCCTAGGGCATCTTACACTAAATCCTAAATCAAGTAACAATAAATCTGAATAACTAAACCATTTTATTCACAAGTTTAAAAATAATAAAACAACAAAAAGAATTTAAATGGCTTTTAATCCAATTTTAACGTGTTAGACTTTATTTAAATATTATGAATACAAAGTAAATAATTATTTTTTAAAAAAATTTTATAAGACTCATTTTTTAAAGGATTCATTTTTATAACAATACTTATCATTTCATAATTTTAGAACGAATTAAATATAAAAAGAAAGAGTAAAAAAAATAGCAATAAAATTCACCTAAATGAATCATGAAGGAATGATATTATATCGTATCCAATAATAGATAATACTCTACTTTACTTAATCTCTGTATTAACTAATTGAATGTATAAAAATGGCAACATTCATTTGAAGGATAAATCACATAAATAAACTGAATGAGTTTCAAATTTACATGAATGTCCTAGATGCAAACCTAAATCGAATTGATTAGAATCAATTTACTACGAAAAAATATTTTAGTGAAGACTATTTCATGTAAATTGAATCTATTGGATTTAATTTACGTAAAACGAAATCAATAGCTTTGATTTAATAGGAGAAGCTTCCATGGAGAAATCAAAACTATATAAGAATCGAACCATACTCAAAGTAAATCAAATTCATGGGTTTTGATTTAATGGTTTTGACAAAAATTTGCAATAAATTCATATAACCACTTTGCATTTTTGACATTAATATAAATTTAGAACGCATTTAGTTTGTTTATGTGATTTACCCTCATTTTAATGTTACCGGTCACATATACACACACAGAACGTATTTAGTTTGTTTATGTGATTTATCCTCATTTTAATCTTACCAGACACACACACATACTCTTTTTGTGATCATTTTTTCATCAATAAATTATTTATTGTCAAGGTTGAATATAACTTGTTAAATAGTACGATGTCATTTAGTAAAATACTCATGAAAAAAACATACATATTTCATTTTTCGTAAAAATTATAAATTATATTTTGAAATTTCAACAACTATATTTACTAAATATATTCAAAATGTTTGCCAAGGTTTTACGAAAACAATTCCAATTAAACACTAAATTCTATCGTCGACTTATAATCGTTATAATACAAAAATTTTATCACGTACAAAAAATATTATCATCAAAATAAACTCTAAACGAGCAAAAATTAAATTCTAAATGCTAAAGCATTTTATTCTTGTGCACTATTATAAATTTTTTGTAACGTAAATTATTTATCCTACTATAAAAATTAACCATATAACTAATAACATAATCATAACTAATGAATGATTATAGTCTAAAACATTATTAAGAATAAGATTGTTGAGAGTATTATAATAAAAATAACATGTGAAAATAAGATTAAACTAATATTTTCAAGAACACAAAAATACATCTTCCATGACAAAAAAAGTTGTCTACTTTTCATAAAAAAAATCAATAAATACCTACATTTATACAAAAAAAATAAATTAAGACCCAAACAAAAAAAATTCAAATAACCCAAATCCATAAGATATTATGTTTATTATTTTTATTTTTCATAAAAAAATTCAATTAAGACCCAAATCCAAAAAAAATGGCCTGCCCCAGAAACTTAAATCCATTAAAGAAAAAAAATCAGCCTATCATTATCATTCATAATTAATAACTAATCAACTTTACATCATTAAATATTTTAATTAATCCATTGCAGTGGGGTCCACACCTTGCACCAAGATCAGCTTTTATCTTCCATTATAGTTTTAATTGCATTCTCTCTCTAGAGACTTATTTTTCTAGGAGAATGACAACAAATTTCTATACATATAGAAAGAATCTCTCTTCTACATGATAGAATTCACCAAAAAAATATTTATATAATAGAAACTAGCATATGTTGCATGTAGTAAGGAGAATATACACCTTTGTAACTCTTTACCTTTTGCATTTCAAAATCAACATCTGAATATAACTGGAGCCAAGCAGAAAACAATAACGACTCCCAGACAATCAAGCAAGGGAAATGAACATCTGTCTGCTCACAATAACCAGAAATTCTTGCAAAACTGTCTTGCCTTTTGGGATAACCAGATATGTATGTGTTCCCTTCTATAACACCTCCAGTTTTTCTTCCAGCCAAGACATTCATTAGCGAATGGTTTTTCCAGCCCCACATACTCCAACCAATGCTGTCAATACTCTAGGCCTAAAAGCTCCAGTAATATTAACAAGCAGTTGCATCCTTTCTTCTTGTATCCCTTGTTGTTTCAATTCCTAAAGAAATAATTAATCAAATATCTTTAAGAATACATTTAGGGGCGATGGGGGATTTCTTTTTACGCACCAAAGGGACATCCACATAGTAATTGATATTGCTGAAAGCCATGGAAAGAGGTTGAAATGGGAGAACCATTCCTCCTTGTTTGAAATGCTTTCCTGGGATGACAAGGTATAGTTGGTAATATGATTAAGTATTGTCTGTAATAAAGAGAAGATGTAGTGAGTAAATATCGTGGGAGTAAGGAAATTACTGGCTTGAATGCATACTAAATAGAGATCATCGCTTTACAGCATTAATCTGTGAATAAATACTATTACATAGCTCTGAAAGTTATGATGAAAACGGTGTAAATGATTATAATTGAAGGTTATATATACCTTATCCCAGGAGTCCAAGACTGCCCAATGAACTCATTTACGGAAGCCGAATTTTGTGCATACATTAAAGGAATATGAGGAAGCTTTATTATATTTCTAGAGTTGAAGATGTTTTGACAGAGTTGTCGGCTCTCCAGATAGAATTATGGTGCAGAAGTGGCAAGTGTTCTTGGGGCAGCACCAAACAAGTAAGCTAACATAGGAATCCATGTTACACGAAAGAACAAACGAGAGCTACGAAAAAACACACCAGAGCAAGCTGATTTAGTAATTAACACAATTCAATTAAGAAAATTACTCACACAGATACAATGACCTTGGTATTTCCAAATTCTGTATAGGCTGATCCTGATGCAGCATTCACAGCACCAGTCCTAAAAACTGCAACATGCAAGCATTTTCTCATTAGGTGGAATCAGCTACATTAATCATCCGATATCCATTAAACAATGCTTCAAATAAGATATCAAAAAGACAAAAACCAAGTAAAAGACTCTGAAGAGACATACATTATCAACTTTCAAATTTTCAAAAACTCAGAAGTATACATTGGTAGTTAAATAGTTTACCATAAGCTCAAGTGACTGCATCTCATATATTTATTTACAAATTGTTTCTGCTTCATTGCCAGCACACACCATTCTTTATGATAATATAATGTTCACTTTAATCATACCATGATCAACACTTCAATTATTCAACATCACACACAATACAATATAATACAATACAACACACCTTACAATTCAGCATGTATCCATTATAAAATAATATCATTAAACATTTTATATACCTCAGAAATGCTGTGAAGAACTTGTGGCTGCAGGTGCATGACCAAGAACTCTCTTAATACTGCTATACACTTTCAAATGATTTTCCTAATATCCAATGATATTAAAATAAAATCAAAAACCTATCCACCACATTCATTTCTCACACAAACAAATCATATACTGAAAATGGCAATGGCAATTAACTGATGAAGTAAATGATTACCCAAACTATTAAATTGATAGCAGAAAATTGAAATTGATGATTCCAAACTAGTATTAACTAGTTTAGGAAATTCAAATTAGCGAAAAATTGAAAGATAGAGACCGAAGAAAAGATGAAGTGACTTATTTTGTGTACATGTGATTCCCTGCAGATAGTGAGAACATTCTTCCCACATGGCAGATTGGAGCCACAAAAGCTGCATCGTTAAAAATTCACAAAAGAACAAACATAAAAAATTTCAAATGAGAAGAATTCAAAAATTGAAAGCGATGCAAAACCATACCAATTTGAATCAGGATGAGTGCAGTGATTCCTGAACCGGTGGATGAGGATGACCGGCGATTGGCCGTTGCTGAGGTCAATGATGAGAGCAGATACGATGAGAGCGGTGGCGAAGGGAGCTCGTGCGACGACGGTGATGAAGGGAGCAGACGCGACAAGAGTGGCAGATAGGGTTCTGCAATGATGGCGACAAGGGAGTAGACGCGACAAGAGCGGCGGCGGAGGGAGCTCGTGCGACGCAAGGGATGACAGAGAGAGATCGTGAGACGCGAGCGGTTACGGCAGCGACGGAAGAAGCTCGTGCAACGGAGAGAAGAAGCAGCTCGTGGACAGAGAGAGGAAGAAGCTCGTTTTATTTGTGTGGAGTGTGAATAGAGTTCGATAAGGCGAGGGCAATGCTAGGCTTAACTCAATTTTTTCGATGGAATATTTTAAATTACAGACAGATTTTTTGTCTGTAATTTAACAAAACGCAGTATTTCTGTTCATTTAAACACAAACAGATTTTTTGTCGTTAACTATTTCTCACGAAAAAAATTAATTTTTTCCATAGAATTATCGAGAGATTCTCCTTTTCGTCTGTAATTTATGCTAATTCATTTTCCTTCGTTTTTTGACAGAAATTCCCCCACAAAATCTGTATGTATTTCCGTGGGATAAGATCTGTCACAAAATATTCGTCTATAATAAATAATTTCTAGTAGTATTTCTGGAAATTACTAAAATAATATAACTCATATAATTATTTGTATTGAAATTGCTGGCGCTTACCAACAAAACGGACAACCATAATTGATTTTTTTTTCACGTAATTGTGAATACTTGTAAATAGTAAATTTATTTAAATTCGCATGAACTTAAACATACAATTTAATATATGTTACACTGTTACTATAAAAATAAATGAAATCTTACATAAAGAATAAATCAATCGTAAAAATTAAGTAGTCTTATACATTAGTGATGAGATAGATCAATACGCGCTACAAGCGTGAGGGATAATAATTGACTGGGAAATAAGAAACTACAATTGGAACTTTTGATGACTTGCTCTTTGGTTTCTCCGAAGAAGATGCTGATGATTTCGAACCATCAGAACATTGTCCTTCACCATAATCTGACACTTGTGCCGATGAGGATGAGGTTGCAACAAAGCAATTCAAGAATGGTGACATCAGCCCCATTTTTTTTCCCCTCTCACACTATAGTTTAATTTGGTTGTGCTAAAGTATCTTCGTCACTAGGCTTCGTTTTGGATATCGTTTCTGTTTGTAAGACAAAGAGAATACAGATTACTGTCTTGGTGCTTGTGAGTTATAAGTGAATGGAATTAATTACTCGAGTATGGGCCTCTATATATAGCAACGTATATCACATGATTTTGAAAACTAAGAAATTGCCGCGTTAGTCATTTAGCTTAGGGAGCAATCTCTTTGAACATTCATGCGTGTAACGGGTTCAGTCTTTTGTGGCTGCTTTACACAACTTTTTATTCCAGTCAACAAACCAAATATGTGTATGTTTCTTCTATTGGAGAGTTTTGGTGCCTGGAACCTTCTTCCATATATGCTCAGAAGAATTTGTCGCTATCTAACATTAATTGCGGATGGGAAATCTTTCTTTTTAGCATCTTCACTAGTTATGTGGACTAAATTGTTTTGGTATACTATGAATAATTAAGCATATATATCGGCATATACACAGAAATTTTACTATATCAAATTAAAGTTATCATCGGATTTAAAAGATGATGAGTAGTCTTAACTATTTGTGAGAATAGAGTTCTTTCTTTAATTAAAGGAGCTTTAATTTTTATTGTCGGAAGGCTTATAACTTATGACTGTATGAGATTTATTTAGATAAACTAAATAAATAAATTAAATATTAAACTTCTTATATTTAAATTGATGAATTGTTATTCTTATATATACGTCATACGTGCGTGTAACTTCGATTTTCTGAAAAATAATATCTTAAGGCCAGGTCTCTTTGATTCTGATCTTCATCACTTCTGTTTAAAACAAGTTATTGAGTTTGGATGTATACATACTAAAAGAATTATTAAGAGAAAAAAATAATCTTCACTAACACAAAACAAACAAACAGAGAAAAATGAAGCTAGAAAATCAAGCGGGTACATAGATAGATTTTTATTCCTTTTATCTTTCAACTTTTCGTCATATAAATATTTTAAATCTGTAATCAAGATTTTAATACAGAGAAATATTAGAAAATTATTTGAATTTATTATTTTTGGCAATCAATTATTCATCAGCCTAATTCTTTTAATTTAAAAAATATTGTTATATTCTTGAAATCTTTACTTTGACTTTAATACCAATTTTTTAATTTATTTAAAATTTAAATTTTTAACAAAAATTTTATTAAAAGATTGTTTTATTATTTTATTATTTTTTATAAATTTTGTAATATTATTTTTCTACGTTTATTTTATTATCATTTTGATTTTTGTCTGTTTTGCGAATTTAATAATTTTTTACAAGTTGAGTTTTTATTTATAATTTATTTGATATTTTTTTTCTCTGAGTTTTTAAGATCTATATATTAGTCTACTCATTTTTATTGCTAATTGTTCTATTTTTAATCTAGTAACTCTTATTTATTTTTGAATTTTTTGAATAAAATTTATTGTGAAATTGAAATTTTAGAAAAAAAAATTATTTTGTATAAATTTAAAAAATTCAGTGTCGTTTGAATTAATATTAGTTAAAATTATTAATATAAAGATAAAGTATATTTTTATCCTTGAAATTTGTTAAAAATTTTAAAAATACCCTAATAAGTTTAAATTTGTTTCAATTTTATCCTTATCTTCAAATATTTTAGTCAAACTATGGTCAATTTTTTTTCCAATTTTACCCTCCAAAACTTATTCATTTTCATCATCTCTAAATTATTATTTTCTCTCTCTTCCAAATACTCCATCACCAAACCCTTTGTAACACCCTTATTTTTAACATCTCATGATCATACTAATAGTTCAACTGTTACTTACCTCTAATCCTTTAATTTGATACTTTTTATTTAATATTGAGCCTTTGCTTTAAAATTACATAGTCACATATCGTATTCTTATCATAATAAATACATAGACTTATCCAAAACTTCTTAATATACAGGTCCTGCCCCTTTAAAATTTAAAATGACAAATGACAAGGAGTAAAATAAAATCTAAGACTAAATCAAATACAAAAAATGAAAACATATATATACATAAAGTTCCGTAGTTCAATCGCGGTTTCATGCCAAAGCTTCCTGAAGTTGTCAATGAAAAAAAAATTTGTAGGGGAGTGAGAACATCGTCCTCAAAAGGATTCTCAGTAGAGAGTTTAAGAATTGTTATAAGAAAATACGTTTAAAGAGAAAAATTGATTTTAAAGCAGTGATTATCTTCGTCCTGTGAATCTTTTGAAAACCAATGACTAACCATCCAAAACATTTTTAAAGAAATAATATTTATTTTTTTTAGAAATCTAAAACATTTCTTTTCTTATAAGAAAAACTTAATCAGTTTCCTCGACTGTATGAATGACCAACTTGTTCCAAGCATAGGTTCATTAAGTCTATGGTGAATCACCTTGATTTTTCATACTTTACTAACACCTCAATCAAAAATCAATCACAGCACCCAACTCAAGCAACTCAACCAAATCAGCAATCAAATCATCACATCAGAAAAATAACCTTCAGCTTCACCACCACCAGCATGAGGGATCTCTTTGTTGCACACACATAGAATACAAACAAGGAAAATACAGATAGGATACAAATACAACAAGTAGGCCAAATAGTAGATAAGCATAGTTAAACAGATAAGCAAACCAAAACAATGCACACCGAAGCAAAACATACAAATGCATATGATGTATGTCTGCCTTATGGCTAATGAGCTCGTCTGTCGATTTTACAGCTAGTGCGTGAAATTGAACTCCGCAAGTTTCGCACAGATAGACCAGCAAGTGTACCGGGTCGTCCAAGTAATACCTCAGGTAAGTGAGGATCGATCCCACGGAGATTGTTGGATTGAACAAGAAATGGCTATCTTGTAGATCTTAATCAGGCGGATAGAAAATATAGTTGTTGTGTAAAATGCAAAAAAACAGAATAAATAAAGTGTTAGTGGATAGGTGTGAAATCAATGATAAGAGAACAGTTGAGGCTTCTGAGATGCTTCCTCCTTCTGGATCAACTTTTCTCACTGTCTACTTCAAGTTCTGATGATGCATTCCATGGCAGGCTGTAAGTGACTAATGCCAGGTCAGTGGTCATTAATCTCCTCTACTTCATATCAAACGCCAGGTCAGTGGTCATCCAATCTGAACGAGGGTGAAGCTCTTGTAGTCCATTCCCTTGGTAATCTTACTCAAAACGCCATAGACAATGTCGGATCTTTTGGATCAGAGAATGCTACCTCGTGATTCCAGCCTATACCACAAAGGCCCTAATCGCCCTGTAACTCAGCTGAACTGATGTCTCCAAGTCCCCTACGAAGTCGTGGATTAACCGTCTAAGAAATGTATAATCAAGCTTGTGGTTCAATACTATCCTATCAAGGACTCGCAAGAACCAATGTAGAATAGGGATGACAATCAAGTTACACTCCCAATTCAATAGGATGAAGAACGAAGATACATCTTAGAATGGAATCAAGCATAGATTGAAATAGAATAGTGATATTATTAATCCATAAGAATCAATAGAGCTCCTAACCTTAACATAGGAGGTTCAGTTGCTCATACTGTATAGAAAATAGTAATGTAAATTCGAATGGGCAAAGATCTCTAACAGGGGTGATCTTTGTTCTATATATAATAACCTAGTAACTAAGAAGTACAAAAATATGATAGAATAGACTAGAGGTGCAAAATCCATCCTTGGGCCCACTTTGGTTGAGTACTTGGGTTGACCTTGGCGTCCACTTTGAGGAATGGGAAGTGAACCATGCTACCTTTTGCTCTTGGTGGGCATTAAACACCCATTAGGGGGTGGTTGGCGTTCAACACCAGTTTTGGATCTCCTTTAGGGCATTGAACGCCAGTTGTAGCTCCTTGGCGTTCAACGCCCAGAATGGGCAGGCTCCTTCGAAGAAAAGTATAGACCATTATGTATTGCTAGAAAGCTCTGAAAGTTAGCGTTCCAACGCCATTGAGAACGTATCATTTTGACCTCTATAGCTTTGGAAATTCTCATTTGAGTGCACGGAGGTCAAAATCTGACAGCATTTGCTATGCTTTCCTTGCCTCTAAATCGGACTTTGCCAAAACTCCTCAATTTCAACCAGAAAATACCTGAAATCATCATAAAACACACAAACTCAAAGTAGAATCCAAAAATGTGAATTTTTCACTAAAACCTATGAAAATATAATAAAACTTGAACAAAACATAACAAAAACTATATGAAAATAATGCCAAAAACCGTATAAAATATCCGCTCATCAGAACACCAAACTTAAACTGTTGCTTGTCCCCAAGCAACCAAAAACAAAGTAGAATTAAAAAGAAGAGAAAGATACAATAAATCTCATAATTTTCAATGAAGCTCAGTTTCAATTAGATGAGCGGGACTAGTGGCTATTTACTTCTAAATAGTTTTGGCATCTCACTTTCCTTTGAAGCTTAGAAGTGCTGGCATCTTTAGGAACTTAGAATCGAGATGGTATTATTGACTCTCCTAGTTTAGTTATTTTTTATTTTTGAACACAGTTTCTTTTGAGTCTTGGCTTTGACCCTAAGCACCTTGTTTTCCTGTATTACCACCAGATACATAAACACCACAGACACTTAAGTGGGTGAACCCTTTCGGATTGTGATTCAGCTTTGCTAGAATCTCCAGCCAGTGGTGTCTAGAGTTCTTAAGTACACTCTTTTTGCTTTGGATCATGACTTTAACTGCTCAGTCTCAAGTTTTTCACTTGACACCTTCACACCACAAGCATATAGTTAGGGGAATAAGCTCTTTTGAACTTTTAAGCCAAGATTTTGTTTCTTTTACGTCCTCCTAACCATTGATGCTCAAAACCTTGGACACTTGCTCTTGCCTTTTGGTTTAAAGAGCTAGTGGCTTTTTCTTTTTGCTTTTTTTTCCTTCTTTCTTTTTCTTTTTCTTTCTTTTTGCTGCTTTTTTTTTGTTGCTTTAAGAATCAATTTTTGGATTTTTTAGATTACCAATAATATCCTTTTTCATCATTCTTTCAATAGCCAACGTTCTTAACTCCAACATCAAATATACATTGTTTATTCATGCATTCAAAAAGTAAAAGCAATGCCACCACATCAAGATAATTGAACTATTCTTATGATATAACTCGAAATTCATGCATCTTTACTGCTTCTAAAAAAATCAAAATTTTATTTAAGTTCAATGGGATGATAAGAGGAATATTTTATACCTAATTAGAAAAAAAATAGGGAAAATAGAAACTTAAATCCTAAAAATGCTCATGCAATTCCTAAATTAAAAGACAGCAACTTAAATAAAAACTTAAATGCTACTAGTGATCGTGTAAATCTAAACATGAGAAACAGTAATTAAAATAGGCACACAAATAGGGAGGTGGAACTCAACTACCTTAATCCTAGTTGGCGTTAGGCTCTTCAGGAGATAATTTCTGACACTTCAGCTGGTAGACAGGTATAGCTTAAGGCAGTGGGAGAAGCTATTCCTATTTATACATTGTCTTGCTTCAAATTGCCTGATGGTTTAATTTCGAAAATTCACTCTCTACTTTCTCAGTTCTGGTGGGGACAAAAGGGTTCTGAAAGGCGGATGGTTTGGATTAGCTGGGACACTATGACTCGCCCACGAAGAGAAGGAGGCCTTGGATTTAAAGATCTCAAAATCCAAAATCTGGCGCTTTTAGGCAAATAATTTTGGCGACTCGTAACGCAATGTACTTCCTTATTATAAAAAATCCTAAAAGGTAAATACTTTAGCAATAGTAATGCTATAATGGCTAAAATTAGAGTCTTACCTTCTTGGGGATGGAGGAGCATACTGGAAGGTCGAAAGATTGTTGAAAAAGGTCTTAACTGGGCTGTGGGTACTAGAGAGAATATCCAACCTTTGAGGATCCTTGGCTGCCTCTTCCGTATTCTTTAATGACTTTTGACATTCCAAATAGACAAGCTATTTCTGAGTTGGTTCCAAGAGTTAAAGATTTAATTACTGAAGATAGGATTTGAATCAGAATCTGATTCAAGAGTTATTTTTCCAAGACGTTGCAGACATGATTTTGTCAGTTAAAATTCAGCAGAGTAGGGACAAATTACAATGGAATTTGAACAAATCCAAGCAATATGATACAACTTCAGGTTACAGAATTGGCTATTTATTTTACCATCTGCCTCTGGAGCTTTGCCCTAATTATATGCAGCAGAAAAAGCCGTGGACTTGCCTCACAAAATTAAGCTATTTATCTGGAAAGCTCTCCATAGCCAGCTTCCGGTGCTTGCTCAGATTCATCACCGCATGCCATCTATATCGCCAATATGCCCATGTTGTCATGAAGCAACAGAAACAATTACTCATTGTTTGACCGATTGCTCTAGAATTAAAGAAGTATGGTCTCAGAGTTATTTTTGTGACTGTCTTCCCCCTCAGAGCCCTAACGACTTTTGGACATGGTAGACTGCATCAACAGAGATGCTTAACCCGTTGAAGAATTCTTACCGTAAGTCTCAATTGCTTGCCATCATTTGTTGGAACTGCTGGAAAGCTCGCACTAGTTAATTTTTGAAGGTTCTACTTCGATGCCATCTGCCATTCTAGCAAGTTCTGTCAAGTTGCTCCGTGAAATCCAAAGAACTCCCAGTGTAGATCATCATCTCCATGAGGCAAACTCTTAGTTTCATTCAATTTGATTTATCATTCTTTCTTCTTTAAGATTTTTCTTCGTTTTTCGACTATATACCGTTGGATGAATACCTTCAGTGTATTATTTTGGGAAATTCCCACCTTGTATTATGCTGTCCTATTTTTGGACATCTTTGTATTTCATTTTTCAATAATTAATGAAATATAACCTACTATTTAACTTTAAAATTTAATTAGATTATAATATCTACTAATATTCTTTTTTCTAATAAATACTTGAAGAATTTAGTGAGTCATGCCAAAAAATAGACGAGGGACTGTTATGTCAAGCAGAAAAAAATGTTGGAAATTAATCTGTGTATTAATTTTTTTTTAGACTAAAATGTCCGCTTCTAAAATTCTTGGGGACTGATTTGGGTAATTACTCCGCTGAAAAATGAACTGGAGACTGATTTATCTACCGGAGTAAAACTTTAAAAATATTTTTGTGTATTAATTTTTCTTGAGGACTAAAATGTCCGCTTTTAAAATATTTAAGAACTGATTTGGATAATTACTCTTTCCAAAATTTTGGAATACCATATTTTAAAATTGGTGTATAAGTAAACATATTTTAATTATTTTAAAATTGGTATATAAATAAATATACTATCAATGAATTTAACACCGTATATATGTATATATATAAAATCCAGGTGTACATAATCCGTTGCAGCGGATTACCTACCCACTACATCTTTATAAACTGTTAGATCCTATGGCGATTTATACCTAATGAAATTCTTTTATAAACCGCGACATCTTATAGCGATTTTTACATAGCAGCATCTCAACAGCAACATCTCAACGTAATTTGCATGATCCTGTAACAATTTACATAAAATTAAAAATAACACAAATGTGTAATAATTTTCAAAAAATTACAATTATATCATTTTAAAGTATATTTGATTTATTTATGTAACTTATCCAAAAATGATCGTTTTGCTTTTTTTTTTTTCTTTTCTTTCATGGGCAAATACAAAAGTTCTCAAATACGAAATTATACAAACGCAGGACTGGGTCTAAAGCAGCCACAAACGACCACTTGATATGATTTTTCTAAGATGCTCTCCTTACTCGATAAGCAAGATGACCAACTAATTAACGCGCCAAACTCTCCTTTATAAAATCATAACATGCTAGTATAAGTTATAGTCCACTAATTCCTCAACATAAGCCAATACATCATTATTATTTATTTATTCACTCTGAAATTCATCCATTCTCTAAACTATTTTCAAAAGTTTAACTAGCTAATCCAATTCCATTAGTAGAATTCTCCGTTTTTGATGTCCTTCCTATTGAATTACTTTGCCCCTTCCTCGTCCTCATCTATTGAAGTATCATCAGATTATGATGATGATGAAGAATCTCAATTGCAATCACCATCTTCAGATAAATCTCAGAGCAAATCAAAATCAAAGCCAGGAATAACACCAATTGCGGTCAAACCTTATCCTTCGGTGCAGGTTAATTTGTTCATATACTACGTTGGGAATTTCTTGTAGCAGTCCAGATATGTTAGAACGTTAACGAAGATGTAGACGCGAACTGCTTCGCAACGTAACCAAAGACTATAAAGTTCACATTATTAATAATGATAATTTTTCTGTGGTTATGGTTTTATATATTCTTTGGATTGTATAAGGATAAGCATCATTGAATAAGTGTAAGTCTTTGATATATCGTGTCGCCCGCCTAATGAAGCGGTCTTAAAACTTCATTTCGTCCTGTTTAACGGTTTGGTTCGTCAAATTTTATTATTATTATTATTATTAAATATTAAATAATATATATAATTTTATAATCATTTTAATAAATTTATAATTTCTGAATATATAAAAAAATTATAATTTTTAAATACACAAATATTAAAATCTGTATAATTATAAATATGTAATAAACATAATTATAAATTAAATTTTTTGAAACAAAATAATAAAACTAACATTGTCTAAAGTAAAATAAATATTATCTCCAAAACAAAATAAACATAATTCAAAACACTAAATTAGAACATATTCAATTCTCATCTTCATTCTCTTGTAGGTCAATAACATCATTGAATTTTGGAATAAAAAATTGCAAAAAAAAAACTGAGCCCGGTGAGAATAAAGCTCGCACCGTCCCACCAAAACCCACGATTTAAACGGTACAAGTTAAGCAGGCTTTTGATGTATGGCGATCTCAATTTTCCATCCCAACCCGCATTTTTTAGCAGGTTACGTGAGTCGACCTGACAAGTTTAGATCCATTTGCCACCCTTAACCACTGTCTTAACACGGAAAAACCTCTATCTTTAAAGACACATTACTTCTATCAATTAATACTAACTAAGTTGGGTTGGTCTAGTGGTTAGCTCACTAGTCCGCTTAAGCAAGTGCCGGGGGTTCGAATCCCGCCTTGTGCATGCAGCAACCCATTGGCCAGCGGCAAACCCTTAAATGGAGCTCAGTACCGCGGCGGATTAGTCCTTGACCTGTCGGGTTGGGGGATACCGTGGGAAACCAAAAAAAAAAATACTCAACATGTAATATTATTAGTCATACTAAAGTCTTTTGTTGTTGATACATTGGGGTCTAGGCCCAAAAGAAAGAAAGAAAAAAACTACTCTCTACTAAGAGTTAATCGAAAAAAATTCTTGTTTATCTTTTGCAATCACAACATTTAGTTTTTGTGAGGGATTATCAATAAACTGGAAATAGCAAGTGTTATACTTCTTCTTGCAAGTTAATCGGCACAAAAATTTTCTTAAGGTATGCGTGCTTATATACTAATCCCCATACTCTTTTTCATCATCTCCATAATGTTTCTTACCAGCGGGTTGTAACTTTGTTGTCCTCTCTCGCTCTTGTGAGTTCTTCATAGACGGTTACTGAATTGACTTCAGCCTCCATTCTTCTTATGCCAAGGTTCCATGCCATGCTAACTGCGTAGTTCACACCCCATAATGTAGTTTTTTAGGTAAAACGAAGCCATTAGGGTCGATTTAGTATGTATGGCACTATATGATTAAATTGAATGCACTTAATTCGATTTATACATTACTGACGTTTATAAATACGAGCTCAACGTGAATTTTTTACCGTAATGAAATTCACAATGGCTAATGATGAGAGTTTTGTAGCTCTTGTGCACTATAGAGGGTCAATTAAGAAAAAAATGTGATCAGGTATTAAATTTATTGATAAGGACCCGCTGAGTGTTTTTCTCAAACTTTCGACGAGTTTTACTAAGTTTAAAAATACTATACTCCAGAAACTAGGTTTGCTTTACATCAAAGGGTGAAGAAGTTGTTCTATAGAATCCCGATATCCGTGTTACGCGATGATGTGAAGTATGATTCATTTGTTATTAGCAGTGATGAGGATTTGCAAGTTCTGCACCATTGTCGTCATCAGTTTCCCGAGGTGAGGACTCTGGAACTGTTGGCGAAGCTTGTGGATGTCGTATCTAGTTCTAAAGGTTCAAATCAGAATCCTCAATCCTCAAGACATCTAGCTTGCTTTAGTTCCATGCCTGTTGGTGCCTCGTCGGTTACGCCAATCGTTGCACCTGAGGCAGTTTTAGTTGCTTTTCCTTCCTTTACATTTAATCTGAACCATAGTGGTAATGCCAGAGTTAGTGAGACTTGACCGTCAAGGGAGGTAGCATTTGCGACGCCCGTTTCATTTGCAATGATCCTGATCTTTGGAGAGGTTGAAATACCTGATGGGGTTAAGGATGCACTGCATGATGATGATGATGTGGAGCCCGCCACAATAGCGAATGATAGTGATGATGACACACTACAGCCGACTCCAGTTGTGGGTGGAGAAGCATCTAATTTGGGTACTAACAGTACCACCCACACTTCTCAGCTTTGGATTTGGATGCCATGGCACCTTAGAGGATTTGGGAGTACCTGTTGGCTTCGAGGCTAGAGAGACAAAGAACACAAAAGTCATATCTGAATTTCAAGTTGGTCAGTAGTTTCAGGATAAAGAAAAAGTGGTGTTAAGCATGAAGAGTTATAGCATTCGCCGTGGAGTTGAGTACAAGGTATTGAAATCCAATCATCGTAAGTATTATGCCAAGTGCAAGGAGTTCGGCAGCGGGTGCGCATGGCTTATTCGGAGGCACACTTCGGGTTCAGACCAACTTACAGGAGGGTTTGGATGGTTAAACAGAAAGTCGTGGCCCATGTTTACAGAGATTGGGAGGAGTCATACAATGACTTGTCACGATGGGTATTGGGTGTTCAGATCACGAGGCCAGGTAGTGTTGCGGTGTTGAAGACGAGTCCTGTGCGGGTTGGTGGGCAGGTGGATGACTCTGCAGCTTATTTCCATCGGCTTTTCAGGACATTCCCATCTTGTATTGATGCATTTCGTCATTGCAAGCTGTTGGTGCACCACCTGAACGACATTTGGCAAGTTATACGGCATCCACAAGAACTGTGCATACAAGTATTTATCGTTAGTCACCATAACTAGTAAAAGATACAAATACTAATCTAGTTATAAATAGATTGAGAGCAAACGATACTCACATCACCGGGCAGGAGTAAATTTATCCTAAGCCTCCAATGCGCAACACGAGGCCCCTTGTCGCTCAACATGGGCTAATAACCTGACCATCTAAAAACTACAACATTTAATTAACAATAAAGTAAACCACCATGTTATTAAAAAGATTATGCATAATTAAAGGGAGAGTACCTGGACGCTAACGACCAATAAAAGACATCAAACACATCTGGTCAGAAACCAGGGAACCTCCAGAAGATCCACGAATGGAGGAGCTGCAAAATACCGGCCAACTTGACAACATTTCTATTAGCCACACGGCACATGCACCTGAATAGCCATGGCAGTGCAGCAAACCCCAGCTATACTAACCCTGTCCTCTAGCCTGGCAATATAGGGTAGCCAACAATGTGGAGGCGAGTACCTGACTTATTCCCAAACAGCTGTGTGGATAGGAGCATCATGATATATACACGGGCATACCTCCTAACCATCTCATCATCTGCCCGCTATGGCAGCTCACTAAATGTCTCCTAAAACCATGTACACTTCACCATGAACTTGTCGATGCAGTTTGCAGGAGGGAAAACATCCAACAGCTCCTCAAACCATACCCACACCGGGCGGCCCCCTCGATATGTCACGCAAAGCCCGTAAGGCATCCACTGACATACTGACCATCAATTGCGAGCCCTAGTTGGTATGCCACATCCTGGAGCGTGATCGTGTACTCCCCGAATGACATATGAAAAGTGTGTGTCTCAATCCGCCATATCTCCACGAATGCGCTGACTAATGACTCATCCAATCGAAACCATGTCTCATTCAGTCTTGCAAGATGGTATAAACCAACCATCTGTAAGTACAGAATGATCCTATCGTCTAATGCCATACCGTGTTGCCGTCCCAAGCTGGTGATGCAGTGATGGGACTGCACAACAATAGAAAATTCCTTATCACAATCGTCACAATATAATTTCCAATGCATGAATTTCTGAAAATGATAAACATTGCATGCTCTAACTTTAAAAAAAATCATCAAAGCATATAGTTCCACACGTTTACACAGAGAATACAAAAAGGATTAAAAAACTGAAAAATCTAACTTATCCTACATTTCTAATCATAATTATCTAACTCAAAAAATCATAGTTACAGAAAATATTTATATTAATTTTTTCAAAAAACTCAAAAAAGTTATAGCACTCATCAACCAAGTCTCGTTGAATACAAGACTAATAAATTCAAAAATCTAACATATCCTACAATCCTAAACAACCTTCTTTGGTACCATTTCAAGTTATTAAAATCTAACCACCTAATAGCTTATTACTTCTAATATGCACTTGTATTAACATCACTAGAATACTCTAACTAACTACCACGCGATTTATGTTAACATCACTAGAAAAACTAATCTATGTTTAAAAAAGAAAAATTTGTTCACTAACCTCAAGGTGGATGGCGCCAGCAGTATGCGCGACTCCATCTAGCCGATATAGACGATTCGAGTCGTCCTCCATGTGTTCAACTTCCAATATTCCTAAGCTTCTTTCCGATGATTTCGGATTTGGGTGGTGGGATTAGGTGTGAGGTTTGTATGTTTTGTAGTTCGAATGAATGAAATTCGATTTGTATACATAGCCATTTTCACCATAAATCGAATTCATTGGATTCGAATTGCTTGAGAGAGGTGTTGCATGTAAATCGAATTATGTGTTTTGATTTACCATGGGCTTGTCTTCACATCTATAGATCGAATTGAATGGATTCAATTTACTAGCATATATAAATCGAATCCATTGTATCGATTTAGTATGATTGTTTAATTCGAAGTCACTAGTTTCGATTTATACGTGAAATCCATTTGCATGCAATTCAAATTCCATGACTTTTGGAATGCTATTGATTTATTAAAGTAAATTGCCCCTATTAATAGGTTTTGAAAAGATCTATCTATTGAACTTTTCTTGTTGCTCAAAACGATTAAGGCCGTCAATTGGCAGTTGATTGATTTTACTTTATTTGAATGATCATAAATATGACCGCTAGATTGACTGCAGAGTACAGTTTCATACACTAACCATTCAATGGTAAATATTGATGAACAGTTGAGGCCTATCTCAATTGGTTAAACCATATGACTCTTAATATGCAGTACCCGGTTTCAAACCTTGGTGAGTGCACCAAGTATTGAATATGAACCCTTAAATGTTAAATGGATAGGTGTATCCAATCTACTTGACCAAAAAAAAAACAAATTATATCAAATAACCATATCAATATCAAGTTCTAAAAATTAAATCAGTTAACCTACAGGTAGAATTAAAATTTAACTAAAGTTGAATTAGACATAATAAAATAGGATAATTATAGTGTACAGATTCCATTGTATAAAGATTTACAGATATTCGAATTGGAAGAAATCAGAGGTAACAGGTGTCCAAGAGCAATGCAATTGGGAGCAACGTGGTAGTCTATGTAAAACGGTATGGAGCCGAGCTGCTGAAGCTGGAAGGGTGGATGGCTCCGTTGGGTTTTTTTTTTTTCGAAAATGTCGAAACGGATAGTTGGAGCCAAGCATGCTGTTGCAATGCTTGGGCTGGGAGACCAAAAACATTTCACATAAGGCCTTGGTTATTTTAGGTGTTATTATGGATAGTGAAAACCATGATGTAGGAGGAATATATCATTGAAGAGAATATGACTCCTGAACAAAAAATGAAAGAGTATATCACCCAAATGAATATAGTAAATGTGACCAGAAAAAATATTTCTAAGTTAATATAGTAAATGTGATTTAACCAATATTAAATATGCAATTACGCACTGTAGTATTAATAATAGATGTATGACATATTTTGCCCAAAAATTGCAATAAAAAAATATTTGTAAGTTAATATACTTTAGATGTATTAATTACAGTTATTTATTATAATATTGTCTAACTAATATACGTGAAAATTTAAAAATATAAATACATTAAGATTAAATATTTTAATATTTTTGTATGTTATTTTTGTCCAAAAGTCAAAAATTTTTTATATCCTTGACGCTATAATTACTAAATGCTAAACCCCTAATCTGATGTGGAGTGTTTAGGTGACATTTTTTTTGTATTCTAAGTATTGTTTTTAATTAAAAGAAGGCAATAGAAAATGTTACTTTGATTAATGTAGATGTAAGTATGCATCTTATGTAAAAATAGTATTGGTGACGAGTAGAAGTAAAATAAAAAAAAAAACAGTTGGCAGTTGGTCTTCAAAGTATTTTGGGTGGAAGTTATGAAATAGTAGAAGGAGTGACGATGACACAAAAGGAAGGTTAGATTCATGAATAATGCAGTTGACTTGTTTGTTTGTTGTGGTGAAAGTAAACCGTCACACTAAACCATAACAGTAAACCCTAAATGATAAATCCAAAACCCAAAAAATCGACTAATTTGTGAATTTCTTGTTGGAAAAGTACAAGGTAGCACTAACTCCGGAACATGATACCTGAATCTGGTACCCGAAAACTCAAAACCGAAAAAACCTGAACTATAGTCCTAAAACCCGAAAACCGAAAACAATAAAGCCTATACCCTTAAAGCCTAAATTGCAGTTGATTTTTCTATTTCTCTAGGTGAGAGGACACCGTAACACTAATTCCTAAACCGTGAATCATGAATCATGTAAGCTGAACCGTAAATTATAAATCATAAACTTTAAACCGTAATTCATGATCTATAGTCCTTAAACAATAAACCGCAATCCAATAAACCGGTCAGTAGACTGGACTGAATCATAGTTGTAAGAACTGACGCGATGATTGAATCAGTCAAATAACTGATTTACTGATTTATTGGTTTAATGGATAAGTTATTGGTTGTCCAGATAGAACTGATCCTATGCAAGTAAAGAAATTAAAATAGTCACAAGTCTAAAATTACAATTTAAAATAGATATCATAACCAATATTTTAAAAAAAATCAAGTTTTAACAAATTATAATCATAAATTATTGTTCACGGATCATGGCATAAGTATATAAAATTGTAGTATATTTTTATAATAAAGAATTTTAAAAGGAGTTAATAAGAGAGAAAAAAAATTAAGAATTCTATTTACGAAATAGATATAAAGAATATGAAGTTATTAGTTAGTTATTAAAGCTTGGCCTGAGATAGTGTATCGAAACTGTTTTAACAATAGAATTCATCAAGGAAAATGTTGCAAGTGACAAAAAAAATTCATTATAATTAAAAAATACATTATATCACTGGTCAACTTATAATTAACATATTAACACTCATTATGTCATTAGTGAATTCATCAGCACCTTCGCAAGGAATAAAAAAATATTTTCTCCACTTAACTAAACCAACAATAGCTATTCTATCATCTCGTCTTCTACTTAACTGACTGAACTTAATTCACCTGTTTCTTCCTTGAGTGAAAATAAAGGTTGCCCAATGTATTCCTTTCCTTAACAAAACTCACCAATTTTAACTTTTCTTCACTAACTTAAAAACAGAAACTAATAGCCTATACATCATATTAGACACAACAAAATTCTTAGCACAATTGTTAACATGAGAGTAAAAATCCTTTTCAGATTTTAATCACAGAAATTAAAAAAGAAAAAAAAAATTTATGTCTATTATAATATCAACAACAAATTAATATCTAATTATAATTCATTCACAAGTTTCATTATAATTTACATATATGGCTGTCCCTATGAAACAAAATTTTGGAATTACCATGTCCATGTGTCTACTATCTTTAAAGTTATCCATGCTTAGTAGAGTGCAACAAGTCTTTAACTCTACAACAACTATAATATTCAGAGGCAATCAAGCATAGAACATTCCTTTCTGAATAAACCAAGCAATTTACAATACAACATATGGAACTAACAGCTTAAATCAATTTCCATGGAGAACATATAAACCATCAGAGTGCATACTAAAAGATGACAAAAACCTACATAGGCAATACCAGAAAATGCCATCTCAACATCTATATATTCATTATCATGCCTACCTTGCTAGCAGTACCCATAGCAATAAGACCTTTTAAAACCCAGCATCATCATACACATGTTAAAATTAAATTCTCTATAGTTGTCCATGTTGTAATTACAGTGCTTATTCCTTCAATTCTTTGCATTTTCACTCATATTTTTCCTGCAAAAAAAAATTACTCTTATAGTTTGATCCCACAATTAACGACTTCAACAGTAAAAGATTGGTTATCTTAAGTTCTTAACTAATCTCACATCAACTATTTATTCACATATAAACAATGACATAACCAAGAATAAGAAATCAATTATATTCGAAAAAATACTATGCTTATTTTGTATTTCTACTCTAGCAAACCTAGAATGACAAGCAAAAAAATTGTTTTGATCTCATGAAGATGCGTCTGCTAATAATTTACAGAAAGAATAACTGAACATAAATGATAAGCAACGGCAGAGATAACGCCAATGACCAGGGTGAAGGGCCAGGGGACAACGACTCCACCACTGCAACGAAGCAACTGGCGATTTGCGAACTAGGAAGCGAGCTTCACCACGATGAACACACGTAGATCCCAAGCGCCACCAGCAATGACAGCGAGCAGACCAGTGGCGGCGACCCTCGTAGACGGAGCTAGGTTTTGCTCTGCTGAGAGGAGAGGCGTGAGGTGAAGACCTTAGTTGCCTTTTTTTTCATCCATTGTTTTTTTTTTTTTGCGTCCACTTAAACCCAAAACGCAAACGGTCTCGCCAACGGAATCCGACGCAAACAAACCCCGTTCCATTTCACGCAACTACATCGGCTCACTCAGCCCACCCATGAGCACCCACACGGCCACACCTCGCTGAAAGCCTGCTCCAGCAGCGCACAAGGGAGACAACACGTGTCGGCAGAAGAGACAAGGAGATGGTATATCTGTAAATCTGTACAAAATTGCATCTGTACAGTAGAGCGACCCAATAAAATAAGGGATAAGTACGATTTTGGTCCCTAACGTTTTGTGCCAGAATCGAATTCGTCCCTCTTGTTAATTTGGGTTTAAAGTCGTCCTTAACGTTTTTATTCGTATTAAAATCGTCCTTTTTATTTTTTTGGACAAAAATACCCCTTTCCCCTCCCCCTCCTTACCTCCCTTCCCCCACCCTCACCCCTTCCTCGTTTTCCCTTCCCCGCACCCCCACCCCCACTCCCACCCGCGTCACCCCCTCCCCGTCTTCCCTTCCCAGCACCCCCACCACCACCACGCGTCACCCCCACCCCCTCCTCCCTTTCCCCTCCCCCTCCCTGTCTTCCCTTCCCAGCACCCCCACCCCCACCCCGCGTCACCCCCCTCCCTGTCTTCCCTTCCCAGCACCCCTACCCCCACCCCGCGGTCACCCCCACCCCTCCCCCTTCCCCCCTCCCTGTCTTCCCTTCCCAGCACCCCCACCCCACCCAGCGTCACCCCCCTCCCTGTCTTCCCTTCCCAGCACCCCCACCCCACCCCGCGGTCACCCCCACCCCTCCCCCTTTCCCCCTCCCCCTCCCCGTCTCCCCCTTCCCCAAATCAACAAATCAGAAACAGAAAGCAACAATAATATTCCACAAAACAACAACAAATCAGCAACAATAATAATAAGAAGAAGAAGAAGGGAAGAAGAAGAAGAATCGGTGCGGCGGCGGTGCAGCGGTGGGGTCGGCGAGGCAAAGGCGGACGCGAGGCAGAAGCAGACGCGGCGAGGCAGACGCCTTCCCCTTCCCCCTCCCCTCCCCCCCCCTCCCCTCCCCTCCCCTCCCCTCCCCCTTCGTATTGCCTCCCCCCCTCCCCACAAAACGCGTTTTCTTTTTTTTTAATTATATATTTTTTTATTAAAGTAAGGGTAAATTTGGAATAAATTAAAAAATTTTATTGAAAATGACGATTTTAATACGAATAAAAATGTTAAGAACGACTTTAAACCCAAATTAACAAGAGGGACGAATTCGATTCTGGCACAAAACATTAGGGACCAAAATCGTACTTACCCCATAAAATAATATACTTATGTATAAAATATATTTGAAGAATCGTTTTTTATTTTGTTAATTGCTAAAAACTGAACTGGTTTACCAATTTTCCAAATTTGTTAGTTTCCTGACAACAGGTTTTTACCTTTTACTTTAAATTGAACGTCCAAACCAATTTTAAGGGTAGTTGGTTAATTCGGTCAAACTGTCCTATTGTTCATTTCTTTGAAAAAAGGAACATAAAAAATAGTTTCTTGTAAACTCATACTTAAGTTTGTATATGATAACACCTGCATTTGCAGATGGCAAAGATGAGATGGAGAAAATCAAGTTTGCAAAGTTGTTGCTGCCTGCCCGAGAAACTTCACAGCATGTAGGTTTATTACGGGAAGGAAGGTGGCCCCCTTCGTAAGAAAAAGTCAAATTTTGAAACTTTCATTTAAATAGTTTTCAACAAAAGAAACAAACAGGAGGTATACTATTACACCCCATCATATATAGGTTTATGCTCATATCCTTTTTTTACCATCTCATTTACTACCTTCAACAGAAGAAACTTACATTTTTAAATTCCAGTATGATAAGACAGCTATTCTGATTTCAACGCAATATTAACACTGCAGTATGCACAAGAAGATCACAGCATGCTAAAGAATATATTCGACTATTGATCTCACATTTCTCCTACTATTAATTCATCAAACGCTCATCTTCTCTCCCTGTTCACGGGCGATGGAAGCCGAGAGAATTCCAAGATCACGATTTAAGACTGTCAATGCTGATTCACATTCAGAAATTATTCTTGTTACAGAAGAGGGCTCTTCAGATGTCTCAGAAGATCCAAAGGCAAGAGCTGCATGCGAATCTCTAAGATTCCGTAGGTTGGCCAGAAACTGTTTCAAATAAAAAGGATGTAATTATGATATATGCAAAGTCATTGAAAATATCATTCAAAAGATAGCTTTCTTTTATTTTTCATGTTTTCAAATTTGAAATCCCAGAGCAGTAAATGTGAATTGCACTCAGCATGACCATCTTAACATAAAAATAAATGAATCCATTCATCAGGATAATCAGTTCAAAGCATTGACGGTGTTCCATATTTGAATGACACATACTTTTGTAACTAATAAACTAATAAAAAATCACTTCTTGAATTTGAACTCTAATAATTTGCACAGTTGTGAGGCTTTTAAGAAAACACATCCTTTGCAACAAAAGCAGGTTACCTTCAAAAGCATCTTGTAGGCCTCCAATAAACGATTGGCAGCTGGTCCGAACCCATGAAGTTGGGGGACCTCCATCATATGTGTCCATGGACGAATTTCCTACACCAATAATAGAATTCATTACTGTGATTGTTTCTCAGCTCATAAAATAGCATGTTTTAACAAGCCCTAAAGCTAAATGTGCTCGAACCTTTGTGTAAATCGTATTGAATGTTCTAGCTGTTTCTAGGAAAGATTCCAAATGTGACCGAAGTTGGGATTCCACCTCAGTATATTCCTCATCTGGATTATAAGCATGCTACAATCAGGAAAAAATAGCAACCGTATGAAAATAAGTACAGAAGTGATAGTTCAGCCAACAGGAGGAAGCCAAATTATAATGAGTTCTCTCAAGAAATAAAACGGGGTTATCACAGGCTTGATTCAGTTATGAATGAGAAATAAAAAGCATTACTAGGTGAATTAATATGCATGGAGGCAGAAACAATGGATAGAAGATTTCAAGCTGCCGATTAATTTCTACACTTATCCAATGACAAGAAGTGAATTAAAATGTTCTGTACCTTGGATGCTAAGTCATCCACCTTTTGTTGAAGATTCAACAAAATTTTTGACTGCTCAGAAAGTTTTGCCTCGAGCTCAGAAACCTCTGGCCTGAATGAAGTTTGATTAAAAGAAACAGAATGTTACTGTGTTGGTGACCTTAGATAAAAAGCACACTAGGAAATGATTGAAATCAAGATTTGTTGCTATATTAGTAATCACTGAATATGAAGATAAGTAATTTATAGAAAGACTAAAGGAAGCAATCCTTTACAATGGATATATGGACTGAATCTGCACATCTGCTGGAAACAATTTGCATTCTTCTGAGAAAATCTGGGCTTGTTTTTCAGCAATGGAATCTATCAACTGTATATCCTTGGATACCTGCTCATCAACACTACCAGAAACAGAATGTAAAGCAAATGTAAGTCAATTCAATATGTGCAAACAATAATTATTGGAAAAAAGAAAGAAAATACCACTTAACTAGTAACAACCTCCATTCTGGATTATCAGCATAGATAGTTGCCTCCACTAGATCTACAATAAGACGAAGCATTTCAGTACGGTCTTCATAGCTCCCATGTCCCTGTTACAAATATGCCTAATATTTACCAGCTTCGGAAAGACGTGATAACCATGACATGCATGAATATTACAACAAAGCATAGCAGATAAAACTTGGACAAAGAAAATCTTCATCCTAGATTATATCATTAAAATAGGGCAAACAAAGGACTCTAAGGGAAGCATAATAAAAATATCTAGAAACAAGGCTAAAAATAATCGACATTTATATCTTAACATGCTAGTGCTAGAATAACCTCTTCATGTCAAACTGCAAAGATTCGATATGCTTTTACTATTAATCACTCGCGGCACTTACTAGACACATAATGAGCCAGAACCTGCCAAAAAAAACTTTAATGTTTAACTCATCAACTAATTTTACCCTAATCCTTGCATTGGCAATGCCTCATACTTTCTTAAGTTGATGGCTAATAACAACTCTATCTATATTTGATGGCACTTTAAGCCACATAATATGATAGAACAGCAAAATGATTTCTTTGTTTCACATCAACTGGGTTTGTACCATGTCACTTGATTGTTTGTGGCTTATTCTGGCATTCTGCCTTCAGCACTTGGCTCAAAATAACTCACACTCACAAAATCAAGACAAGAAACATGATGTTAACTGAAATACAATTAAGACATCATACAATAATCATCAGAATTGAAATTCACACCAACACTGTATCTACCTACTCAAATGCTTCTTAAGAAAAGAATAATCAATACTTCAATAGGTATCCCGTAAGCACTAATAGAATTCAATGTGAACCAAGGCAATAAAAGAAACCAATCTAAAAATGAAATTTATACCAAAAAACTAAAAGAAGGTATGTAAATGAAGAGACTAGGAATAAAGGATAAGAAAAAAGTAAGGAACAGAATAATGTTATCTTTAAGAAATGAATACAATGGAAAAAAAGAAATATAGAAAAAAAAAAGAACATTATGACTACCAAAAACTCCAAAAGCTTCTTAGGGCCAGTTTGGGTAAACAACTTAATTAAGTTTTTTTGAAAAAAGAGTTTAAAACATAAGGACTTATATTAAAAGCAACTTATAAATAAGTTATTTTGTGTTTGGAAAGTTATTATAGAAGTACTTGTTTTAAAGTTGTGTAATAAATAGGAGTGATAAAATAGTTTTTGAGGAGAGAAGTCAAATTTTTTAACTTCTTCAAAAGCTCTTAAACAACTTTTCGTAAAGTTAAAAGCATATCTAAAAAACTGTACCAAATACCATTAATGTAACTTTTCATAAGTCAAAAGCTCAAAAAAATAGCTTTTAAAACTTCACAAATGGGCCCTTATAAACAACAAAAACTAAAGGAATTTAAAAGCAACACATTAGCATGCATCCAGCAGCAGGCTACTATTCTGAGCTTCTTATAGATACATATATAAATATGTAACATCAATGACTAACCTGAATGGCTTCTGTATCTACAGCAATCGTAATACCCAGAAACTTAGCAATCTCTGCCAAATCTGCAAATCATAAGAACCAAAATTCTGAAAGAAGACACAACCAGAAGTAGCAAGGAAGACAAATTTGTTCAAAATAATAATTCAATAAAAACAGATGTGCTGCATATGACAGAAATGAAGTTGAGCAAGTCACAAGTAAACAACCACTGAATAATCAAATAAAAAAAAAGACTGCCACTAAACGTAGAAGTAAAGAGTTCCTGATCTGCATGAAATTGACACGAGGCAAATCATTAACAGGATATTCATAGAATACAGTTGATAATTAGAGGGTTCAAAGATGGTTGGCTTTGAACAAATGTTATAAGAAACCAATCAGGTCCAAACTTGGACATACCACAGATTTATTTTCTTCTGCTACGATATATATTTAAACAATACATTCAAATCACGAAGTAGCTACAAAGATAGCTTGGATAATGAGTATCCAGTAGCCATTTCAGAAATTGAGTAATGACAATGACAATACTTACACTGAATTCTAGCCGTCTCCTCATCACGATCAAGGACATCCCCTTGTAAGTTTTGTTGAGAAAAAGGTGACTTATCACCTAATAGCCTGTTGCAATTACGAGGACCAAATGTTATTTCTTGTTAAATATACAGGAAATCAACACAGAAGATTTAGTAAATAGTGTTTTACATAGGCTAAAAGCATGTTAACATTATTGAACACTGAAAGAGAACTTAGCTAAGTCTAAGCAAGGAACGTAGAGGGTAGACTATAAAGAAACTGTAAAAATTAGGGATACTAAAATTGGATGGTTTTGATAGTTGTGCAACTGGGCACTAGGCAGATGGTGGAAAATGGGTGGCAAACTGGCACATCGTTTTCATTGTATCTTTGTGAAATTGTGGATCATAAAAATTGTATCTCTTTGGCCAGGGTGGGAACGAGGTCATTCTGGGTTGCACTAATTTCAATCACTCCTTTTATAACGCCAAGCATAGTGAAATCATTTTTGTTCCAAATTTTTAAGATACCCATCAAGCCATCATCTTATTTCCCAATTATTTTGAAAATGTGAATCAAAACTGTGAGCACAGTAAAACACACATCTTGATAGTTGTAAAAATATCAATTATTCAAACCTAACACCTACCAAAGTTTTCAAGATTTACATTAACTTGTTTTCGTATAGATAATAGATTTCACCAAAATACTAAACAGAAGGACTTAGAAGAAACAAAGAATCACATACCGAAAGAAGAGCCACTCCAACAGGGCATAGCGCTCCAAGCCAGCAAAAAGGAGGGACTGTGCAGGGGCATTGGCTCTTGGGTAATTTAGTGTTGCCAATTTCTTCTGAATCTCTTCCATTTGCCTTGATGCCATCTTCTGAATCTTAGTGAGTAGCTTCGGAGACCCTCCCAAAAACAGAAAAATAGAAGCAAATATATCAATCAACATTTTGAATTCATCATGGTTCCTGCTTCCTAACAATAGCTTCCTAAAATAAGTTGCAGTTACATAGTAAACGAAAGACAAGCAAATATATCTAAATTGCAGCACAAATTCTAATTCATGATGAGAATAAGATTCAGTTGCACAAACAACTTCACAGCAAGATTCACAACTTCACCAAATGATAGACAAGCAAATATATCAAATCAAAATACTCACAAATTCACAACTTCAAAGTGTAGATTCAACTCATTCACAATGTGAGAGAGAGAGGATTACTTACCTGCAGATGATGGCGTATGAAGACAGCGACGCGCGCAGAGGAAAGGGGCTCCAGTGACGGACTCACACGAAGATGCGACGGCGACGGCCGGGATCACAGCGACGGCGACCGGAACAGAGACAGTGCAGCGACGCGGTTCGAGGAAAGGGGCAACGGTGACGGGCAAAAAAGGAAGCTGCGACGATGATGGCCTCACCGCGACGGTGACCGAAGCAAAGATGCGTTGCAGACGGCGGTGAGCTTCTCGGACGGTGGGTTTTCTCAGTGAGGGCTGTGGTCTGGGGAGAAGAAGAGTGAAGACCGGCTCGGAGGCATTGATTTGAGGCTGAGGCACAAAGGAACCGCTTATTACCTTTCGTGGGTTACATAGAGGTGTGTAACGCCGGGGCTCCGTTAACCGAATTATATTCTTTAAAATTTGAATCTCATTTTAAAAAATAAAATATGATTTCTCATCATTAATTTTATGATGAATCAAAAATAAATATAAAAAAAATTATTCAAAAATAAAAGATAACATTTACTTTTTAAAATAAAATTTAAACTTTACAAAATGCAAATCTAAATTATATTAGAAAGATTTAAAAAAATAAATATTTTACTTTTATAAATAATAAAACATAGCCTTATATACGTATATAAAATTAATAATAATATTTTTTATTTTTTTATATTTATATTTCTAATATATAAAAAAATTTTCTCTTTTTTTTATATATAGGTTATTATATATTAATAAATATATGTGAATCTTTATTTATTAAGATTATTATATTAGTAAATATTAGTACTAAATTATTTTATTTATGTTTATTTTATATTTAATTTTTTTATTTATTTATTTTACAATACATTATCAGTATGAGATTCTGATTTAAATTTAAGAAGATTCAAATAATAAATTTTTATTATGTCAAAATTCTCTCATCTTCAATTTAATACTCTTGAATATCTGAAAACAATTATTTATCATAGATATTAGATGTCGAAATTCATCTTGATTAAATGGATTTTGAAAATACCATTAACGCTAAAAATAATGCATTCCAAAAGGATAAAGCCAAAGTCATGATCTTCTTTTGTCGTCATCTTGATGAATGATTAAAAAATGAATATCTCACACTAAAAGATCCTGCAGATCTATGGAAGAACCTTGAAAAAATGTATAATCACCAAAAGACAGTGATACTTCTTCAATCCCGATATGAGTGGATACACTTGTGTCTACAGGATTTTAAATCCAATAATGAATACAATTCAGTAATGTTGCGAATTACCTCACGAATGAAATTATGTGGGGAAAAGATAACTGATAATGATATGTTAGAGAAAACTTTCTCAACATTTCATGCCTCGAATGTGCTCCTGCAGCAACAATATCGAGAAAAAAATTTAAAAAATATTCTAAACTAATTTATTATCTTCTTATTACTGAACGTAACAATGAATTACTTTTAAGAAATCATGAAGCACGTCCAGCTGGCATCGCCCCATTTTCTAAAACAAATGCGGCAAATCATAACCCTAAAATAAGTAAATAGAAAGGTTTTGGTAACAAAAAAAAATTATGAAAGAAAGTAAAATTATATTCACAAGAAAGGATCTCATTAGAAGTGGGATAAAGAAAGAAATAATGGGCAAAATAAATCGACAAAGGATAAATGTTTTCGTTGTGGTGGAAAGGGTCATTGGTCACGTACCTGTTATACCCCAAAGTACGTTGTTGATCTTTTTCAAACATCTTTGAAAAAAGATGACAAAGGAAAGAAGACAAATTTTATTTTAAAGGATGTTGCTGAAAATTATACTGCTCATTATGAAATACCTGATTTCTTTGAGAATTCTGAAAAAAATATTAGCCATTTGGTCAATGATAAAAAAGTTTAATATTTAGTTTCGTTAAGTATTTATGTAAACAAATAATGTTAAAAAAATTCTTGTTAAGCTTTATTACCTATGTATTTGAATTTCAAGGATGATATATATATATATATATATATATATATATATATATATATATATATATATATATATATATATATATATATATATATATATATATATAATGTTTAATAAAATATTTATATATTTTAAAATTACTAAATGTGTTAAGTTCTAAAATAATAATAATAGTAATAATACTAATAAAATTTTAGTATATGACACAATTTTTATGTACAGTGCTTATTAGAAAAACAATTCTAATCAGAAATACAATTTTACTGCGCATATACTACTACTCATTTTATTATTATTATTTGTCTTTGAAAGAAATGATAAGGATATAATGAAGATGTTTGCCTTGCGGATAATGCAAGTTTGCATACCATTTTCAAAAGTAATCTATATTTTACTCATTTTGTACTAAAGGAAGAATATGTTAATAATATTTTTGGCTCAAGCAATGTGATAGAAGACTGTGGAAGAGCTATAATTTTATTTTTCAGAGGAAAAATTCATAATAAATAATATACTGTTGTCTACTAAATCTCTAAAAAACTTGTTGAGTTTTAAAGATATTCGGCAAAATGGATATCATATTGAAACAATAAATGAGAAAAATCATGAATAAATATGTATTACAACTCATGATTCAAATAAAAAGGTTATATTAGAAAAGTTGTGTCACTTTTTTCTGGGTTATATTATACTAAAATTAGTACAATTGAATCACATGCCATTATAAACTAGAAATTTAACTGCCCAAAAGAATTCATAATTTGGCATGATCGATTTGGACATCCTAGAACAACCATGATGCAGAGAATTATTAAAAATTTTCATAGACATTTACTAAAGAGTCAGAAGATTCTTAAATCCAGTGAATTTTGTTGTCCTGCATATTCTCAAGGAAAGTTTATTTTAAGGCCATCACCAGTAAAGATTGGATTTGAGTCTCCTGAATTCCTAGAAAGGATTCAAGACGATATATGTGGACCTATTCATTCACCATGTGAATCTTTTAGATATTTTATGATTCGAATAGGCGCATCTTTGAGATGGTCACATGTGTGTTTTTTGTCTTCTTGCAACCTAGCGTTTGCAAGATTACTTGCTCAAATTATTCGATTAAAAATACAATTTCTAGAAAATCTAATAAAAGTAATTCGTCTTGATAATGCTGGTGAATTCACTTTGCAAACTTTTGATGCTTATTGTGTAGCTAACGGAATAAATGTTGAACATCCAGTAGCTCATGTTCACACATAAAATGAGTTAGCAGAATCACTTATTAAATGTCTCCAATTAATTACTAGACCATTACTTATGAGAACGAATCTCCCAACCTTTGCTTGGGAAAATGTCATTTTACATGCTACAGCATTTATTCGTTTGAGACCAATAAGTTACCATCAATTCTCTCCTCTGCAATCAGCTTTTGGCCAACAGCCAAATATTTTCATTTGATGATATTTGGATGTGCGATATATGTTCCAATTGTCCCATCTTCTCGTACTAAAATGGGACCCAAAAAAATTGGAAATTTATGTGGGATATGATTCTCCCTCTATAGTGAGGTATCTTGAGATACAAACAGGAGATGTGTTTAAAACTCGATTTACAGATTGTCATTTTGATGAATCAAAATCTCCAAAATTAGGGGGAGATAATAAGCTTATTAAAAAAGAAATTAATTGGAATACATCATTCTTGATGCATTTAGATCTTCAATCAGGGCAATGTGAACTAGAAGTTCAAAAGATTATACTAGCAAATGAATTGTCTGATACATTTTCTAATACGAAAAGGATTACTAAATCTTATATACCAACTAAAAATGCTCCAATTCGAATTGATATCCTAGTCGGACAAATGGCCACCGAAACAAACTCATGTTAAAAGTGTGGTAAGCATCTCGATTCCAAAGACAAAAATCCTCGTAAAAGAAAAAGGTAAATACTATTTCTATTGAAAAAGATAAAGACATATTAAAAACACTTATAGTTATCCGAAATTCTGATATAGCTTTGACACCAGAAGACGCTCAGGTATTTAAAAATTCTAAAATTTGTGAAAATAATGAGATCTCAATGAATTATGTCTTTACAGAAGAAAAAATGGAACCAAAATAAAAGAATAGTCAATGAAATATTGCGTATAATGTGACATTACACATCATGCATAAAAGTAAGGATCTTAAGTCAAGAACAGTTGAAAAATGCCGACAAAAGAATGATTGACTGAAATGGTAAAAAGCTATGAAGGTTGAGTTAGACTCACTTGCAAAATGTGAAGTCTTTGGACCTGTAGTCCGTACACTAGAAGATGTAAAACCTGTTAGATGATAATGGATATTTATGAGAAAACGAAATGAGAAAAATGAAGTTACACGCTACAAAACTCGACTTGTGGCGCAAGATTTTTTACAAAAGTCTAGTATAGATTATGAAGAAACATATTCTTCTGTAGTAGATGCAATAACATTGTGTTATTTAGTCAATTTATTCGCATACCATAAACTACATATGCATTTAATGAATGTGGTAACAGCCTGTTTATACGGATCATTAGATCGTGATATTTATAGAAAAGTCTTTGAAGGACTAAAGATATCTAAACCATCCCATGAATATTTGCAGGGATTATGCTCAGTAAAATTGTAAAGATCTTTATACGGTTTAAAGAAATCTAGACGAATGGGGTATAATCGTCTTACTGAGTATCTGGTCAAAAACGGATTTAAGAATGATGATATCTGCCCATGCGGTACAATCTAGATTCATTATTATTGATATGTACGTTGATGATTTAAATATCATTGGAACTCCTGAAAATATTCTAATAATTATAAAAAAGCTCTAAAAGAAGATTTTGAGATGAAAGATTTTGGAAAGACTAAATTTTGTCTCGGCTTGCATCTCGAGCAAACAAAAAATGGGATCTTTATTCATCAAACAACATACACAAAAAATATCTTGAAGAGATTTTATATGATAAGTCATATCCATTAATTATCCCAATGATTGTAAGGTCTTTGGATGTAAAAAATGATCAATTCCGTCCTAAAGAAGAAAAAAAGATATCTGTGGTCCTGAAGTATCATATCTCAATGTCATTGGTGCACTTATGTATCTTGCTAATAATACACGACCTGTCATATCATTTGCAATGAATTTACTAGCAAGGTATAGTTCCTCTTTAATCAGAAGATATTAGAATGAAATTAAACAAAATTTTTGATATCTTCATGGAACAGTTGATATGGAACTGTTTTATCCATATAAATCAAAGTCACAATTAGTTGGCTATGCAGATTGTAAGAACCCGATTTTGATAAACAGACTTTTCTGACTATTTTAAAATTTATTTCGCAAAATCTAGAATCACGGCCCAATAAGAAATAGTGAGGCTGACCCAATAGTAAAAAAAATAAAAAAAAGAAAGAAAAAAAATTAAAAATTAAAAAGAAAAAGACCATTAATAAGGTCAAAATTGACTTTATGAAGGTAATTAACTCTCCCTAAGTCAAGTTTGACCAGTAAATAATAGACATTAGATTACCATTGGTTTATTTTCTCACTATAGACTTTTTGAGCCAGAAATTCACTTTTAGTGATGGTTTTGCGTGCGCTGAGAAAATCTCTTGTAATCGAAAACTTCGAAACCAATGGTAAAAATAATTTCTATCTTGATAATTGTGTCCCAAGATCAATCTTAGCCATTCATTCATGATTTATTTCTTTATGAATAAATTTTAGCCATTAATTATTTTACCACACGGTGAAAGTTACCCGAACCGAATTTCTGACTAGTATTCCGTAAACGACTCCTAGAGACTCCAAATTTTATTACTTGCTACCTAAGTAACTTATCTCTCCTTCTAAGCCTTCGGGCCGAGACTATCTCAGCCTTTCACCCCTCTCTGTTGTATTTTTAACCTTGAGTAACTAACTGTGGATAAGCTCGACACGCAAGCGCTAACCAAGCTTCCTTGTTTTCATGCCCCTTCTTCATTAAATTTCAGCCCTTGACCACGAAAATTTCAGCCCTTTTTACCATCATAAATTTAGGAAGACTTTAATTTTTTATTTAAGGAAGCATTTGCCACAAAATTCACAAAACACTTTACACATTTTTACACTCTTTTGACCAAATTCTTGAGAGAGAAAGAGAGAAAATTCTGCACACACTACCTGCATTTTCAGCCCCTTATATCACCATTCATACACTACTCTTCAAGGACTCAAACCATACAAGCACAAACTCTTGTCCGTTTTCGCCAATCTTTGCGTTTATACCGAATTTGGCTAGGTAAACTCTTGTTCTTTCTCTTTTTCTTTTTCTTTTAAAAAGAAACATTAGCCATGATGAATCCTTACTCTCCTCCATGTATATAAAACTCCTCTTGAAGCATCCATGGAGCACGCCTAAGGAGTTAAGTAGTTTCGAGTTCACAGTGGTTGAATTTTGACGTTTTCGCGACACTTTCGGCCAAAAATGAAACTGGACCATCACCATCTGTGTTTCTACCTTGTGTGCATATTTTCTAGTGTGGGAAAGGTTTAAGAACTGAATTCAATAAGAGGTAAGGGTTAGGATTAGTTAGAGTATGGTTGTGCTTGTTTTCAGTGCTTATATGAGTCACTTTGTGGTGATTTTGTGTTTGATTTTTAATTCTGAAAATTCAGTGATACTTCTCTGTCTTTGAACTATTATTTGAGTGATATATGAAGCTATTGCCTTTAGAAAATGTAGGCGACGGTAAAAAATGAATGGAGCACTTGGGGATTAAGTTTCAAGCCTTAAAAGTCACTAAAAGTGGATAAAAATGAAACAATGTACCCCTGAAAATCCAGCCACTAAAAGATCATGAAAGTCACATGTATAAGGGTTAAAAAGAGGTTAGAAAACTGATTTTAATCCTATGAAACAAAGGTGTAAAAATAAAAAGGGTGTTATGGTCATTTTTGGATAAAAAGAGAGTTAAAAATACAATTTAGATAAAAAATAAGTAGAATTCTAAAATTAGTATCATTAGGGGTAAAATAGTAATTATATAAATTAATTGAGTCAAAATTATAATTATAATAAAGTTTCGGGTTTAAATAAAAGCTTAAGTAAAAGTTAGAAGTAAAATGGAAAAAAAGTGGTAACTAGAATAAGTAAATAAATTAATAAAGGGTAAAATGATCTTTTAGGTCCCTAAAGGTGGAATTGGCATTAATTAAAAATATTATGGATAATTTGGTCATAGAAAAATATTAGGATTAACTTGATAATATTTTGATGCTAAATAAGGTTAAACGGTAAAACTATAGTACTTAGGGGCACATTAGTAATTTTAGGCATAAAGTCAAATTAAAAATAATTAATTAACTCAATGAAGGAGAAAAGGTCTATTAGAAAAAAATATATGAAGGTAAAATGGTGAAGTAATAACACTAGTGGTGAAAGCGTCACTAAAAACCTAAAGAAAACTAGAAAAACGAAGTTATATACAAAAAAAGGGTAAAATTGGCAATGTACAAAAATATCATGAACAAAATGATAAAATATGTGACAAGGCTAAGAATTTTTAAGAAAGAACCGGGTACAAATTTTATTTAAAAAGAAAGGCAGAGAAGTCCCTTAGAGATAAAGTTTATTGAGATGTGCTGCGGAAAAAGAACTATAAACCCTAAGGTGCTAGAGGTTGTTTGGAGGCGGGTATTACCCGCTGACTGCTAAAACTATGTTTCGCCTTTGTGTGTATATCATGGTGTCAAGCTTTGCGACGATTGCCTGTTGTCATGGATTGGTGGTATGCTTAACCATATCGACACGTATACACGGACGAACGCAATTGGGAAACCATATCTAGGACAAGTTCCTAGGTAACATCGGGTTGCAGGTAGTCAACCGACGCATGAGCTCATGGTCTGCATAGGACCAGGCATGCATCATACTTGTTGGCTGCATTCTCTATATTTGTGATTGCTTACTTGTACATATGATTGTATTTTGTCTCTGCTTCTTGTATTCCGTGCTTGGTTACTATTCTGCTATATAATTGTGCTTGTACTTGTTTATGTGACTTACCAACCTAACTCCACGAAGTCTTAGACTTAGGCTGCAAAACCCCTTAGCTAGGTTTTCCCGTGTAGTACCTTACTGAGAACCTTAGGTTCTCACCCATTACTTCCCTATTCTGCAAATGCAAACCGGCAAGATCTTCTTTGAGTTTCCAATCTTGGGACTAGTGAGCAGCAGTAGCATTACCGGAGAGTCAGAGCGACTTTTTTTACTTTCACACAGCACTTCTGTGTTTCTTCAGCTACCAGGGATCGATGACCAGCAGTAGTTATAATAGTAGCAGTGGTAGTAGTTGTCTTTGCCTCGCTTTGTATAGACTTTTAGAGGGCTAGATGCTTTTGTAAATACCTATATAAACAAGTTAGAATGGGTCCCAAACTACAGTGACTCTTATGAGTCGAGGCCTGTTAGTATAAATATGGAGTCTGTAAATATTTTCATGAATAAGCAACGACGTAAGTTGGTGTAAATTATGAGGTACTAAATGAGCCTTCGGGCATATATGTATGATATTACTATGTTTTCTGTAATTTGTATGCATCATGTATATATTATCTATTTAACCATTATCTATTTCGTTATATCTATATATGTGACACGTGATCTCGACTAGCTTTACAGGCTCATATGTATATATTTAATATAAAGTCTAGAGTCTCTAGGAAAAGCCGTGTAGTAACGCCTGGCGGCTAGCATTGGTTATGACGTGCTAGAAGTTGGGTCGTTACATAGATGCATGATACTTGTCTGATCCACACAAAGAAAGATCTCAAACAAGACACCTATTCACATATGTTGATACAACTATATCATGAAGGTCCACAAAACAGACGATAGCAGCAACATCCTCTAATCATGCTGAAATACTAGCGATATATGAAGTAAGTCGTGAGTGTTTTTCGCTCAGGAGTTTAATCCAATATATTCTATCATCTTGTAGACTGACTAATAGAAAAATAGCTCCAACTGTTCTGTTTGAAGATAATACAACATGCATTTCTCAACTTAAGGGTGGATATATCAAAGGTGATAGAACAAAGCATATTTCTCCTAAATTCTTCTTCACTTATGATCTTCAAAATCAAGGAACAATTAATATCCAACAAATCCACTCAAACAATAATCTGAAAGATTTATTTACAAAGTCACTTCCAAAATCTTCCTTTGAAAGATTCGTATATCATATTGGAATGCGCCGATTTTGGAATATTAAATAATGGCAGTGACGAACCTAGAAAATTATAATAGTAGGGATAAAAATAATGTATAAAAATAATAAAAAAATAATATCAATATATTTAGATATTTAAATCTTGGAATATGTTAGTTAGTCAAATTTTTAATAAATATAATTAACACATAAAAAATATTAATTTATATAGTATTTTTTTTCTCATTTCAATGTTTTGGCATTATTGCATTGTACATTTATTAGTAATATTAGTGCCTTATTAAGCATTTCATGTAACAGTCCAAACCACCCGCTAGCATGATATTGTTCGCTTTGACATACAAGGCCTCACGGTTTTGCCTTTGACGATAGGGATGATAGCCGAAGCCCCTCATACTCACTCGTCAAAACGCGTCATGTTAGGGAGAGGTATCCACATCCTTATAAGGCATGCTTCATTCCCCTTCCCAACCGATGTGGGACCTTACATTTCATATCCGTCAAATTATATTTTTATTGATTATTTTTTATGTATACAAAAAAAAATTATAGTTCAATAATTAAAGAATCTATCAGGAATATAATTCAAATTAACTAATTTTAAATTTTTACAAAAATTGTGTAAGAGACAAAAAAAAAATTGTGAAAAAATAAAAATTTAAATCAAACAACTATAATTCTCTTTATATATAGGTATAGATAAGATAATATCTCTTTTTATATTATGCAAATATTCAAATAATTTGTTAGCATTTAATTGCAAAATTGACATTTTTTAATATTTATGGTAAAAAATTATCGACAAAAATAATTATTATATGTAAGATCAAAACTAAATTAAATAAAATAATAAAATATAAATAAGTAACTCATATATATATATATATATATATATATATATATATATATATATATACTAAATAGAATTATTATTATTTTTGTTATTATTTGTTTTAAATATATATGATATACTAATTTTTATCATTGTATTAATATTTAATAACAATTTTTTCTTACCCAATTTTTTTTAAAGTATGGAGGGCAAATAAATTATAACAATGAGGAGAATTATCTATATACATATATACTTACTACTGTTTTTTTATAAACTTAACGGGGTACTTGTCCCCACACAAACTAATAATGTGGATCCGTTTCTGAATAATAGTAATAAGAGGGGGATATTGTACTCTTTTTTTTTTCTTGGTCAAATTTTTTTTCATTGAATTTTTTTATAAGGTTTTTAATGAGACAATCCCATCACAAAGGATATTGTACTCTTTTTCCTTCACTAAAGTTTTTTTCTATTTGATTTTTCTTTAATAAGATTTTAACAAAACATAATCCTAGATGGTCATCTAAGGAGGAGTGTTGTGATAAAGATGATGATGTGGATGTCCATTCTCGAGGGCGACTCACGTTCTCAAAACTGAATTATATTAAAGAAATTTAAAAAAGTAAACATTTTAATAATGAAGCATAGGCTTACATACATACACACAATAAATAACAACACTTTCTCTATCTCTCTTTTGTATCTACACTGCTAATATATAAAAAAACTCCTCTCTCTCTCTTTTACATATACATTACTATATATATTAGTAAATATATATGAATCATCTCTATTATATTGATAAATATTAGTACTAGAGTTTTCTATTTATACTTCTTTATTTTATATTTATTTCTTCTTTTTTATTTATTTTACAACATTTATATATTTTTAAAATTTATTAATTTTTATATATTTACTTTATATTATATATGGTAAACTACCAAAAATGCACCTGAATTTTTCTATCGACAAAAATGTCGTCAAATAATTTAAAAACACGACAAAAATATTCAACATTAAATAAAAAATCTAAAAAAATATATATACTTAGAAAAAATTACCAAATTTTAAGAATAAAAATTTTATTTTTTTAATTATGCTTGCAAAAAATCGCATCAAAATTCAAATTTTAAAGTATTTTTTTAGAATTATATATTTAATGTTGGCCATTTTTATCGCATTTTAAAATTATTTGAAGGTATTTTTGTCAATAAAAAAATTTGAGTGCATTTTTGTCTATGACAAAATTATTTAAGTGTGTTTTTTGTAGTTTACTCATATTATATAATATATACCCCACTAGGGACAAATACACACCAAACCCGACCCCTCCCTGCCACGATCTAACACCCGTCCCGTCTCGAATCTAGTTATTACTCGTCCTGACTCGGTAGAGGTAGGTTGGGTACCCGCAGGTTTAGGTACTCCTACTATCCTAATCAATATCAATTAGCAGTAAATTATGAAGAAAGTAATTGAAGATTAGTGTTCTTTGAGAAATTAAAATATTTGGGTAGAGAATGCAAATCGACGATCACTAGTCCTATATATGATGAAAAAGTTGATTGCTTATTTCTAGTGCTATGGAAGTGTTTTCATATTTAAGCATTTCGTCAAACACCCTGAATGACGAAAATATAAAAACTTGGCAGAGTTTAAAGCAATTTATGAATACAAAAATTGATGAGACATGAATGATTACATGTTTTGTTTTTTAATTAAAAAAAAGAAAAAAAAGTAACCAGCTAGAACTAGATACCTAATCCAAAGTGAAAGTTTGAATTTGCAAATTAAAAAATGATGCATCATGAGAACAATATACAAACGCAACTAATTAGTTAGAGAGATGAAAAGCACGAGTATATGAGGAGGTCGGCACAAATTTAAAATTCGTTTTGGTCAAATATTTTCTTTTTTAGATAAGGTTTAGAATGTGTATGTCATTTTTGGGTCCATGATGTACTAATTCGTGAAATGTCAAAAATATTGTCGCTCTTTTGGTTTCTTCTAATTCATAATTCTCTCGATGTAAGTGAAATATCAATCTTATATCATTAAAATAAAGGCCAAAGTATCCTTTTCAATCATTAGTTGAAACCAATATCATATTTTTCTTTGTTTTGTTTTCCTTTTGATTATTCAGTGTTACCAAAATAAAATTATACCTAAAAAAAAAAATCACTCATTCTATGTGTGATGAATAATTTTTTTAGGAAACTGTCTCTGGTCTAGTATTTAGTCCAATTGTCAAAGACTTTTTCTGCTGGCCATGCTGCTAGCACTGCCGATATATAATTGCTGTCCGTTTCAGTAGAATTGACCCAAGCTAAAAATATGTTAATACTATAAAAAAAGAAAAGACGAATGACACCATATATAATTTTTGTGAAAAAATTATGAAAAGAGGGATTACACGGGCAAAGTAGCACTTGATAATTAAGCTTGAGAATGTTGTTGGATGCAAAATGGTCCCAAAAGATATTATTACTGAATTATGGGAGCTATACAATAAAAAAATAGAAGAAGACAAAGTGCTGCACTGATAAGCACCGAAGAACATAGTGTTAATGCTAGAGAGTTTAATTTAAAAAATTTGGATTTTGGATTGTCAGAGAAAGATGCACAAGGGATTAATGAAATTTCAAATCCAACTCTAATGGCAACAATTAGAGGAGGTGCATGCAAGTTCTATAAGACGTCCAATGAATTTATTTGTTAAAAAATTCAAAACTTCCATTGTAAGAAACAAAAGAGAGAAATTGAGGCAGCATAATATCAAGGAAGCATATAATAAGGAAGCGGTTTGTAGAGTTCATCGATACATAACATGGTGGTTCTACCAAGCTGGAATTCTATTGAACCTAGTGAGATTGAAGAGTTTTCAAGATATGTTGTGTGCTGTTGGAAGCTTCGGTCCCAATTTACCTGCTCTTGCTTATCATGCTCTAAGGATTCCTTTCTTTAATGAGGAGTTAGAATATACCCAAGGATTGTTGAAGGGTCATAAAGAACAATGGAAGAAATATGGTTGCTCTATTATGTCAAATACTTGGATGGATAAGAAGCAAAGGAGCATTATAATTTTCTTGTAAACTCTACTGTTGGGACAATGTTTTTGAAGTTTATTGATGCTTTTGATTATGTGAAGAATGGTAAAAAATTGTTTGAGCTTCTTGCCCCGAGATATGCTTCAATAGGAATCGCACAGGAGTAGATTGATACAATAGAAACCTCTGGTAAAATGTTCATCCGTAACAACTCCCTGAACGGTACTATAAGAATCGGTACTGAACATACCCCCTGTAATTGTATAGCTCCCATAGCAATAACATATTTTGGTTTGGGCATTTGCTCATATAATCTAACTAAAGAAGGAGGTATTTTCAAGTTATTGTGCCCGCTGTTACAATAAGGTCTACCTGCCTAGGACTAGATCGCGGTACCAATCCATAACGATTAAAGTCGAGGTGTTATGGATGAAATTGGAGAAAAAATGTTATTCAAATTGTAACTGACAACGTGAGCAACTATGTTCTAGCTGGTAAGATGCTGATGAAGAAAAGACCGAATTTATTTAAGATCCCTTGTGCTACCTACTATTTGGATTTGATGCTGGAAGACATTGAGAAGATACCATTAATCCAAAAGACCATAAATAGTGCCATTTCTTTAGTTAGCTGCACTTATAGTCACTCTAGCACTTTATTCATGTTGAGACATTTCACAAATGACAAGGAATTGGTAAGACATGCAGTCACTCAATTTTGTTACTTCGTTTCTCTCTTTGAAAAGGCGCTATGAGGAGAAAGAAAATCTGAAAAGAATGTTCACCTCGAAAGAGTGGACAAGGAATAAATTATCAAAGGAGGCAAAGGTGAGGGAGGCAACAAAGGTTGTTATAAGGCATTCTTTTGGACTCATGTGAAGTACACTATTAAGATTATGGGTCCTCTTGTTCGAGTGCTTAGACTTGTTGATGGGGAGAAGAAGCCACCAATGTGTTATATTTGTGAAGCGATGAAGAAGGCAAAGGAATGCATCATGAAAATATTTTCTAATGATATGAGCAAGTACATTGATGTTTTTAAAATCATTGACAACAAATAGAATTGCCAACTTCACCATTCGTTGTATGTAATTGGTCATTTTCTGAATTTAGAGTTGTTTTATGACAACTCTCGTATTGAGCTAGATTTAGAAATTACAAATGGATAGTTTGCGTGCATCACTAGATTGGAGCAAAATATAACTGTGCAAGAGAAGATATTGAAGGAGCAAGTACTATAAGAACAAGTACTATACAAGATCGGCTTTGAATTTTTTGGATCAGTCTTTGCAAAATCTCAAAAAAAAAAGATTTCACTCAGTAATATTTTTATAAATTTTCCAAAACTTTGTTAATTTAGTTAGAATACTTAGATTAAAATCTTAAGACATATATTTTAATTTTATAACATTTTGATGGCAGCTATTAATATAATATCTTTTATATTAAATTAATAATTATTAGAATTTATTGTTAGAATTAATTATTCAAAATTTGTTAAATTAGATTAATAAAAAAATCACCAAGAACATGTTATGTTAGCATGAAAATTAATGGTAAAAATAATTCAATTTTAAGTATATATAAAATTTATGGTTATTAAACTTTGCACAAAATAACATTACGTTTTATCTACATATGAAAATTATAAACAGAATCAAACTATTTGTAACTATCACATTCAATTTTAATAACAACAAATTATTTTATATTAACTCAATTAATTCATATTTTCTATATAAGAGTTTTTAAAAAGATACATAAATAAACCTAATATAATATACAAAAGCAGGCAACCAACCTAAGAATAATCTAATATAAGATATTGTTTCAACAAATAATCACAGTCTCAATCCTCTCATCAACTCAAGCCTCATCCTCCTTGGAAACCAAGGAATTTTTTCAGAGAGAAAAATGTTCCTACAAAAGATAAAGGCATCAAAGAAGGGTCGCCTGCTCCAGGACGATCAATTAATATAATCTCCTTGGACAATCAAGCACACAGCACAAAAACTAATGAAGAATCTGAGGAGGAGACTACTGAAACTAGTGAAGGGACATATAATTGGTCTGAAGAAGACTATAAAGCAGATCTTTTAGCAATAATCATGGTCAATCCTGTAGAAGAAGAAGAGGAAGAAATAACTTCTGAAAGAGATGAACCAACAGCTTCGTCTAGTCGTACACAGACAGGGTCTTTTGAAGTTAAAACTTCTAACAAATGGTTCACCTTTGATGATATTCCACCAGCAAGGTACAGAGAAAGGTTAAATGAATTCAGTGCTTGGATTGAAACCACCATGGCCAATCCAAACCTTACAAGTAGCCAAGTCCTTGCAGACTTCATAAATCGGATGACTGGCAACCTCCGAGAATGGGTGAATAACCTGTCTGAGTATGAAAGACTCCAACTCATCAATGGTACCTCTTCACAGTTTCTAGGAATAATACACCAAGAATTTCTGGGAGACATTACAATCATTCAGAAGAGGAATTCTCAAGAATACTTTGAATTGAAGTGTTGTTCACTCAATAGAATAGACTTGAAAAAATACTACAAGAAAATGGCAGCTAAATATTATCCTCTTGGAGGAAATAATAATCCGCCACTTAAACAAGTCTTTATTGCATCCCTGCCAAATGAACTCCAGCCAGAACTACACCGAATGATGATGGCTCTTCGCAAGGAAGTGGCTACTACTACCATTGGAGAAATATATCAATTGGCTCTAGCCGCTCTTGACAAATTGTGCGAACAACAACAAATGTTCAAACAGCTCAGCAAAAATTCGTGCAAACTCAAAGGAGCATGCAGTAAATCCTATTTGAAGATCAAATGCAAGGAGTCAAGCACATGTGAATGTAAGCCCAAGAAAAAGACTCATTGGCAATCGCCTACCAAGGCATTCCACCAAAAGGCTTTTAGAAGGGGAAGGAGAAAGCAAAAATACCGTTATTTCAAGAGAAGAAAACCTCAGACTAAGTCAAACAGATGTTTCATCTGTAGAAAACAAGGACATTTTGCTAAGTCGTGTCCCCACAAGACAAAAAAGGAGATAAAGATGCTTCAGTCCTTAATGGATGCAGCTTCCATTGAAGACGGAGAAGATCTTGAATCAGTACTTGAAGAACAAGAAGTTAAAGACAGAGAAACTGAATATGTTTTTCAAGACTCTGATTCAGAAGGAGACCTTCCACCAAGAAGGTCAATCTTTTCTATATCCTCCTTTGCACCACCCATAGCCTCCATTACTACAAAGATTCCTAAAAGATCAAATTTTCCAGAAAAAGAACTTGGATACCTTAGATCCTTAGGAATGAAACAGATTGATGGTACTCCTCGTCCCCATTTTGATTTAAAGGTCAAGACATCTATCTATGACAAATCCACAAAGGCTGTTGCCAGGGGCGGAGCTAGGCTAACTATTTAGGGGGGCGATATTTAATAATTTACTACAAATATTTTATATTACTATTTCTATTGATAAAATTAAAAAAAATAAATATATAATCTCAATCAAAGTAAGACAATAATATATAAAAATTACCACTTACAGTTTTGTATCATGAAAAAGCTATTCGACGTTTTTTTCTATTTTCAAAATCATCTATAATTGAATTTGTGTCGAAAATAGCTGCTAATTCTTTTTCTATATAGATGACCAAATTGTCTGCAAGAAACTCATCAGCCATCTTACTTCGGAGTCTTGTCTTAACAATTTTCATTGCTGAAAAAGCTCTTTCTGTTGTTGCTGTAGACACTGGTAGAGTCAAAACAAGACGTATTAATCTATCAACCATGTGATAAGTTCTTGATTTTCCTGTTTCTTGCAACTTGTTGCACAATTCAGAAAGTGTACCAATGCCTTTCAAATGATTTGGTATATCATGCTGATAATGTTGCAACTGAAATTTGAAAATATTTAGCTCATTAGAAGGAAAGTCAATGGGATAAAACTTCTCTGCTAATTTGCTAATTTCTTCAATATTAAATGATTTGAAATTGTCCTTAGGATCCAAGGCACAACTCAAAGTCAAAAGCTCTATTGTTTGCTCATTAAATCTGCTATTCAACTCTTGTATTTGAGAGTCAATTGTTGCCAAGAATACATCTATTCGATAATGATGCTCAACTGTCACACTTGGTTGACGAGATCGACCTCTTCCAAAAACATATTGTGCACTCATATTAGGGACTTCAATTTCGTGCTTTTCACAAAAATCTTTAACATTTGCAAGAAAATTGCACCATCCACCATCTCTTAATTGTTGAAGAAGTAACTTTGATGTAGAAACAATATGCATTGCATTAAGAATATCTTGAGATTGTTGTTGCAGTGCTTGGCAAAGAACATTAGTGATTCCCATAATCTCTTTCATCAAGTGCAAAGTGAAAACAAATTCAAATGACAATAATATTTTACTAACACCATAAGCCTCACCTCTTTGTGCATAAGTTGTCCCGTCTTCAATGATATTATTGAGAACAATGTTGGTAGCAGTAAACATTTTTACCAAACTACAAATAGAATTAAAGTGAGAGCTCCATCAAGTATCCCCAGCTCTTTGTAAAGTGCTTATTTGATTCGCACCTTTGCCTGTTTCTAATTCATTTTGAGCAACCAAGTTTGCATTTTCAATTGCTTGAGCTTCTTGTAATTGATCATGTCTTTTTGAAGAAGCACTAACAATAGTGACAATAGAGTTTAATTGAGTAAAAAATTCATGAATTTGAAGTACCTCTCTTGAAGTTGCCACCAATGCTAATTGTAACCTATGAGCAAAACAATGTACATAGTATGCTTGTGGAGAATCTTTAAGAAACAAAGCTTGCAAACCATTTCACTCACCCCGCATGTTGCTAGCACCATCATACCCTTGACCCCTAATATTTTCAACTTGGAGATTATAATGAGAAAGGACAGAAATCAATTCTTTCTTTAAAGTTGTTGCACAAGTATCAGTGACATGCACAAGATCAAAGAATCTCTCTTTAACAAAACCATCTAGAGCAACAAATCTCAAAACAATGGCCATTTGCTCCTTTTTAGATTCATCTCTAGCTTCATCAACAATAATACAAATTTGGCATCTCCAATCTCTTCTCTAATTGAATTTCTCACCTTAGTAGCAAGAATATGTAGAATTTCTTTTTGGACATCATTTGAAGTATACTTAGCATTTTTTAGAGCATTTTCCAGAACATTCTTTTTCACTCTTTCATTGTAAGATCCCAAAAATTTCAACATTTTCAAAAAGTTACCTCTATTGCTTGAACTTTGGCTTTCATCATGTCCTCTGTATGCACAACCTTGAAATGTCAACCATCTAATGCAATCTATAGATGCTCCTAGTCGAATTCAATTCTTTTCAATCTCTTCTGATGTTTGCTTATGAAGAAGTCTGTCGATATGTTGTGATTGTTTCATCAAATCATCACATGATTTCAGCGCCTTATGATGGAATGAGTTGGGACCTTTGCCAATGTGATTCAAAAGAGCACATTCTTTTTCACTATTCACTTTCTTCCAATTCCTGAAACCATTCTCAATAAAAGCATTTGAACCCGTATTGATTGAAGGTTCCTTAGCAAAAAGAAAGCACGGAAAACAATATATAGCATCATCTTCTATAGAATATTCTAACCAAGATGGGAACAATTTAAACCATGAAGCTTGAAAGCGACGATGACTTTTATCACCAGAAAATGGATAATTATCAAGAATTGGTTGATTTGGCCCAACTTTAATATAAGCCCGACGGATTTCATCTCTTTTATTTGGAGGAAACTTCCAAAGCATTGGTCGCATTCCAGGATCTCTTTCTAAACGAAAAACATCCAGTTGATTTGGAAGAAGTCGTAGACGCTTTGAGCTATTCAATAGAGAACTTGAAGTAATGAAATTTGATGACCCCTCAAGTATTGGAGTAGTAATAGTAGAAGCATCTTCATTCTCTTGATCTTTTCTTTTAAAAAATGTATCAATGGTTTTGAACTTACTCATAATTCAAATGGCCAAATAAGTTCCTATAATTAAAAATATATTTAACAAAAAGTGTAAATTACAGTCTAAATCTTTATAAAATATAAAAATTATATTTTAATTTAAAATAAAATATTAAAATTCAGAACAATAATACTAACATCCTAGTACAAATAATATAAAATTATAATTAAATAATTAACTAATAAAAAAAACTAAATATACATACTAACATATAATAACATAAACTTAATTAACAAATAATAATAAATTAACTAATTAAGTAAATAACTAAATATATAAAAAAGAATAAAAATATAACCTTTTTTGAGAAAGAGGAATGAAGAATCACTTGTTGAACTATTATCTTTTTTTTAATCTGTAAAAAATAAAAAAAATAAGAGTCAAAGAGGTAAAAGATAAGAAGATTAAAGAGATAAAAAAGAAGAAGAATAGGAAAAGTTGTTACCTGAAATTTTGGAAAGTGAAAGAGGGAAAGGGAAGAGAGAGAGAGACTGGCGCTGGGAATTAGGATTTAGGAAATAAAAAAAGGGGATGACCGGATGGGAAGAAAACTGGTTATATACTGAAAAATTAAAAAAGGGGATGGGGAATGAGTTATTGGGCTATTTGTAGAAATTAAAATGGGCCAAGGGAGCTGGGAAAATTATGAAATAAAAAAGAAGGGGGGGCTGGGAAATAAAGAAAACGGGGAGTAGAGTTTTTTTTTTAAATAAAACTAAAATTTTGGGGGGGGGGGGCATTGCCCCCTTTTTTTATATGTACCTGCGCCCCTGGCTGTTGCATTGCTAGATACTGGATCTTGTGCCACTGTCTTAAGACTACATGTTTTGCCAAAAGAAATGTGGGCACCTATTTCAAAAACATTCACAGCAGCTAACAGTGAAATCTTCACCATCAATTTTATCTTTAAACAGCCCATTGGATTGGAGATATTTGCAGGCCAGATCACTTGGCTCAGAGTATTGGGAAGCTACCTCCCAGACAAAGATGTTTTGTTTGGATTTGATGCATTCTTCAGAATCCATGGATTACATATCAAATCCACTGGCCTAACTTATAAAGGACAGTTTTTGCCTTTTTTAGGGATGCAAAGCATTCTTGAAATTCAAGAAGCTCCAGAAGAATACAGGAAGATCCAGCAACTACTCATCAGTGCTTGCTGTGACAGTCATGACCAATTCAACCACTCTATACCTTTGTGGAAAAATCCGAAATTTTATGTCCGTCTCCCTTTCAAAAAGAATGAAGACATCAACCCAACAAAGGCCACGCATTCAGGAATGAACCCTAAAGATCTAAAATATTAGTTCAAGTTTTTACTCTGGCAAATAAATAGTGACAATTTGATTAACCTAAGTTATAGAACAAATTAAATAATTTTAACTAAGGTTAACATTAATAATTAAAAATAAGATTAAAAAATTTGTTTTGGTTAAATATTTGAACAAATTAAATCATCATTAAAATTAGAAATGGCGATATTTAGTTTAATCTAAATTAGAGCAATTATATAATAATAAAGTTAGACAAATTTAGACTAAATCTATCATTTAATAATTAATATTATTGTAAATTCATTATTTTATCCCCACCATTACCATAATTGATGATGATATCATCTTTAAGAAAATAACAATAATCAAATAATTATATAAAAATAATATATTTCTTAAAATTAAAAAATAAGATTGAATCATCGTATTTAATTATATATAATATATGATCAAGTCACATCTAATATATATCATAGCTATATTTATACTGGATTAATTCCCGTATTAGATTAATGAATCATTAATCACCATTTACATTATCAATATTTATACTATTAATATTATTAGTATCTTATTTCAAATTGATCATATTCTTGTATAATATTAATTGGACTAACATTTATTAGAGAATCAAAAACTGTTCTTTTAGAGTCTTAGATACTCCCAAAAAACATACTCTCAAATATTTATATATTTCAGAATTATTTCATATAAAATTGAATTTTATTATTTAATATTCATATTCACTATTTTTTATCCAGATTTTCTTTTATATATATATATATATATATATATATATATATATATATATATATATATCCAAATGAACAAATATATTAGAACAAATAACTTTTTAAGAATATACTAAAACAAAAAAATATATATTAAAGAATCTAAAAAAACGTAAAATAATAGAAACAAATAGTATATTATTTAATATGAAAGTGTATCATCTTCAAAGTTTTCTAATATATTTATTTCATAATTTATAGTGGTATATAATAATGACAGACTTATTCGTTTAATATCATTTATAATATTTTTTCTTATCAATATATATACAAAAAAATACTAAATTAAGATATGATACAATTTATATTTATTATTTATTTATTAGTATTATTGTATATATTACCTATAAAACCTACAAAAGACAAGCCAAAAAAACGAAGAAGAAGATATATAACAACCTTTATCCTTAATATTTCATCACTCAATCTATAAATTACAAATTTTTCTATTTTAATATCTTGCAAAGGATCTATTTTCTTTTTTAATAAAATAGGTACATAGACGCTAGTCTCATTTAACACTAAGGATGCTGCAAAGAGGTAAAAATAAAATGATACCAAGAGCACACTATTTAAATTCATATTCTTATCATATGTATGATTATGTTACCATTCATATAATTAATAATAAATAAATTAAATTAAATAGTCTTGTCCTATTTATAATTATATTACCAATCAATATATACTACTAAATAAATTATGTGATATTTGGATAACTAAATAAATTAATTATTAACTCCATTAATTAGTTATAATTGATTAAATTTAAAAAATTAACAAAATAAATTAAAAAATGCTTCTAAAAATATACTACGTTAACTCATTAATTGCAGAAAATGAATATAAGATTTAGATAATAATAACATGATTTTGACGTTGTATAAATAATAAATAATTAAAGTGTAAAAAAAGTATTTTATATTTTGTTATTTTGTTTGTCCTATTCTTTCGGTCTTATAATTTTACGAGAAGATGGAAGATTTTTTAATGAAATTCTGATATTATTTTGGCTATATTTTTTTTAACATGTATGTCTCTAACAATCGGTCAAATAAAAAAGTTTCAAATAATGATGATCACACATAGGTTTAAAATAACCATGACTCTTACTTCAATTTTTAACATGTATCTCTCTTTTTTTTCTTCCTTCTAATTTATTATCTAACAGATTCTAACTTCATATTCATAAAGATATGAAGAATTTGCAAATAAAACATTATTTCTGGGGACTGTGGGTTTTGAAATGGGTTAAAGTGGGTGTGAAACTTTTAATGGAGGAGAAAACTTCATCAATGGGAGACCGAAAGTTTGAATCAAATGCTAGATATCTTGCATGTCGTGAGATTGATAGCAAGTGTACAAGATAGAATGGTGTGGAAATTTAACAAGGAAGGCATTTATACTACTAACTTATTTGTGCAGGTCTTGCAGGAACATACTTTGAAGGATGATATCTTTAGATACAAGTACACAAATGAAATCTAGAAAGGACTAGTACCCCCTCGAGTGGAGTTGTTCACTTGATTTGTGCTAGTAGGTCGAGTTAACACGAAGGATCGCTTGAGTAGATTCGGTATTATTGATCAGAATGATAATATCTGTGTGATGCGTAACAAGGACATTGAATCTGTGCACCACTTGTTTGTTACGTGTGAGTATGCTTGGCAGGTATGGTGCGCATGGATCCCTCATGTGAGTAGAGCTTGGTGCATTCCAGGAACCATTAGAGAATTTTTTGAGAGTTGGAGGACGGTACCATTGAGAAAATAGGAGTGCAAAACATGGTTAGTGTGATTTTTCTCCGTAATATGAAATATCTGGTTGTGTAGAAATGAAGCTATTTTTCAGAATAAGGCAACAGTCGTGATGGAATGCATTGCTAGAACAGTTTGTAGTTCTAAGGAATAGTGTCAAACGAATTCATGTTGTTGATGGCTATGTCGGAGATGACATAAGAGTTATTTTGTATCTTTTTGTTTGTTGCTCCACCTAGAATGTTGAGCTTATTTTAACTTTCAAAAAAAAAAAAAAAAAACCAAATAGTCTCCATAAGAATTGAGGTGTGAATGCCTCTCATCTTATATGTTCTCTATTCTAGACACATCTTATTTAGTAGGTTACCTGCTAATATAAGCCATGACTTCAAATACTGAGAAATAGTATTTTTCATCCCATTTGGGTCATATATAAGATACAATAGCAACCTGCTTCATTAAAATCCGAGTATTATGATTACAATCATTCTTGCATATATGCATAAATGTAATATCTGCCATTTAGGTCTTTATGCATTATTTGAATGGTGATTTGCTATCACATTATATATTTATGCACATCATTCTCCCATTTCTATTTCATAAAAAATAGTAAAAATTTGAATTTATTTAAGAAGAAAAAGGGTATAGTTAAATATGTTAAAAATTTTAGGATTTCTTACCTCAAGATTATCCATGTTAAATCTTTAAAAAAGATAGATGAGAGCGCGAAAGCGTACCTGAATTCGTGAGTATAATTGAGAGAGTTTTGATTTTTTGATCTTTCTCAACCAAACCCTTCTATATCTCTGATAGGGCTGAATCACAACTTCTCTAATGGGAAAAGAGCTACAGAGACGACTTAGTTGCATTGGGGACTAAAATTCTGAAATCACTATTTATATTTGAGTGTGACACTCATCAAACCCTAAAATCCAAATAAAATAGTATCTCTTGTTTTATTCTCATTTAATTTCAAATAAAAAGTAATAATGACTTATCTAATTTAGTATTTATGATAATAAATGAGATCACCATTATATAAGTAATTTAATGTGAAATAGCTTAATTTGTAATTATAATTAATATATGTATTATCCATAATAATTTTCTAACAAAATAATAATTTAATTTGAATTACACTTAATTGATTAAGAGAAATTATAATAAATTATGAAATATTTAAATATTTAATCAAATCAATTAGTTGATATAATTAATTTATTTTAACGAATTGAATTTAATGAGTTAAACGAAATAAATCGAGAAACATTCTAAAAAGCATGCTACATTAACTTCATCATTAAGTGCAAAAATCTAATTTTTATATAATAGAATAGATAAGTCCCCATAGAGTTGAGGTACGAATACCTCTCATCTTATATGTTCTCCACTCTAGACACATTCCATTTAGTCGATTACTTGCTAATGCAACCCGTGACTTCAAATACAGAAAAATAGTGTTTTCTTTCCATTTGGATAATATATAAAAAGCAACATCAACCTACTTCATTAAACTCTGAGTATTATGATTATAACCATTCTTGCATAATGCATAAATGTAACATCCACCATTTATATTTTTATGCACTATTTGAATGATAATTTGCTGTCATATTATACATTTGTGCACATTTTCCTATTTTTATTTCATAAAAAATAGAAAAAGTTTGAATTTATTTAAGAAGAAAAAGGGTGTAGTTAAATATGTTGGAAATTCTAAGATTCCTTAATCCTAAGATCATCCATGTTAAAGTTTTAAGAAAGATAGTTGAGAGTGTGAAAGCATACCTAAAATCATGAGTATAATTGAGAGAGTTTTTGTTTTTTGATCTTTCTCAACCAAAGCTGTTTGTATCACTGATAGGATTAAATCACAACTCTTTTAATGGAAAAATAGCTATGGAGGCGACTTCAATGCGTTAAGGACCAAAATTCTGAAGTCACTATTTATATTTGAGGGTGACACTCATCAAACCTTAAAACCCAAATAAAATAGTATATCTGATTTCATTCTCATTTAATTTTGAATTAAAAGTAATAATGACTTATTTAATTTAGTATTTATGATAATAAATGAGATCACCATTATACAAATCATTTAATGTAAAATAACTTAATTTGCAATTATAATTAATATATGTATTTTTTCATAAATAGATTAGAAAATAATACTTTCTTAACAAAATAATCTCTCAATTTGAATTACAATAATTGATTGATAGAAATTATAATAAATTGTGTGATACTTAAATATCTAATAAAATCAATTAGTTGATATAATTAATTTATTATAATGAATTGAATTTAATGAATTAAAAGAAATAAATCGAGAAACACTCTCAAAAGCATGCCACATCAACTTCATCTTTAGCCTTTTTTTGTAATCTCTGAGGGTATGAGATTCTTGGCTTGTGTTCAGGTACTTGAATCTTCTCTCTTTGTGCATCTTTGGAGACTTGCATTGGTTGCTCTAAGGAGGAGTCACGTGCTCCACTTGAATGTTATTCCCCTTTAAAACTTCTTTTTCTTGCTTGGCGTGTGAGCTTTTTCTTCCTCTTTTTCTAACACCTTCCTACTTTTTAAATTAATAGCTTTGCACTCTTCTTTGGAGTTTGAAATTGTGTCACTTGAGAATGTTTTAATGGGTTTGACTAATTGTTGAGCAATTTGACCCATTTGTACTTCTAAATTCTAATTGAAGCAAGCATCTTGATTTTGGAAGTTGGCCCTTGTCTACTTTTTTTATTTTTTTTTAATTTAGAAATTTAAAAATTAAAAAAAATAATTTTACAAATTTTTTGTTAATGGATATTGCAGGACTTTATTTTATTTTTTTACTTCTAATACAAAATTTAATTTATTAATTTAAAAATTTAAAAATTTAAAAATTTAAAAATTTAAAAATAATTTTTTATTTTTTTATTCACAAAATAATGTTGCACTTGAACGATGACACCCAGACCATTGACTTTTTTATTCCTGAACATTTTAAAATAATTTACAATAAATTAAATTTAAAATTTAAATTTTTTAAAATTTTGTTTATTGGATATTGTTGAAATTTTTTATTTTTCTACTTTTATTAAAAATTGTTTGTTTTAATTTAGAAATTCAAAAACTAAAAACTAATAATTTTACAAATTTTTTGTTTATTGGATATTGCTGGACTTTATTTATTTTTCAACTTTTAGTAAAAAAATTTATTTTTTAATTTTAAAAATTAAGAAAATACAAAAAAAGTTTTATAAAATAAATTTTTTTTTCACCGGATAATGCTGCATTTGGAGCATGACGCTCGGATCCTTGATTTTTTTGTCATTGAACTTCTTCAAAAAATTTAGAATAAGTTAGATTTAAAAATTTAAACTTTTAAATATTTTTTGTTTATGGGATATTGTTGGAATTTTTTATCTTTCTATTTTTACTAAAAAAATTATTATTTTTAATATAAAAATTTAATAATTAAAAAAATAGCTTTACAAATTTTTTATTTACTAGATAATGCTAGATTTTATTTTATTTTTCTACTTTGAAAAAAATTTAATTTTTTAATTTAAAAATAAAAAATAAAAATATTTAGTTTATAAAATTTTAAATTTTTAAATATATTTTTTTGTTTTTTATTCACCGAATAATGCTTCACCTAAACCACGACGTCTGGATCCTTGACTTTTTTATTGTTTGACATTTTCAAAAATTTAAAATAAATTAGTTTTAAATTTTTGAAATTTTTAATATTTCTACTTTTTCTGAAAAAAATTATTTTTTTAATTTAAGAATTAAGAAAATAACATTTTCAAAAAATTTGGATTAAATTAAATTTAAAACTTTTTTTGGAATTTTTTATTTTTCTATTTTTAGTAAAAATTGTTTTTTTAATTTAGAAATTTAAAAATTAAAAAAAATAATAATTTTTGTACAAATTTTTTATTTATTGGATATTACTAGACTTTATTTTATTTTTCTAATTTTAATAATTTTTTTAATTTAAAAATTCAAAAATAAAAAATAGGTTTTATAAAATTTTAAAAATTATTTTTTATTTTTTAATTTACCAGATAATGCTGCATCTAGAGCATGATGTAGCACCTTATCACATAGAGCTTTTTTTACGCCTAAGATGTAAAACAGAGGTGGCGAGGCGTTACGACCACTAAAATATATATATATATATATATATATATATATATATATATATATATATATATATATATATATATATATATATATATATATATATATATATAGTTGAAAGAAAATTTTATCTAGGAGCCTTTGAAGAAAAGATAAACAAAAGCGTTAAACTGAAAAGTGCATCACTCGTGTAAGCAATAAACGTAAACCAGATGAGATAAGAGCAAAGTGGTATATACATATATACATAGGAAAATAATTCCAAAAATACAGATAACAAAACTTTTGACTCGACTCGCAAAGTTAAAATCGGCCATAGCATACATACATATATACATAATATACGTATACAGTGCAGATATAAAAATATCTATATATACATCAAAACTAAAATAAAGTCCCAAAAGCACAAAAGATCTTCGCTTTCAGAAACTCCCAGTATGCCTTAGTGAGGTGCCTTACGTCCTGCATTTGAAAACCACAAAATTTATATGGAGTGAGAAGCAGATGTTCTCAGCATGGTAATAGTGCCCACATAACTAACATATAAGGTCCCGGGAAAGCCGACGGCAATCCTAGAACTTCCGACAAAATATTCAAACTTAAAACTAAAATTTAAGACCATAAAATAAGGCAAGGTATCTAAGTTTAAGGGTTCTTGATTTTTATCACAATTCTAACCTAAGTCCCTAAGTTCACCGCCTTTCCTCCAACCCTCTGAAACACCGGTGGATAGACAAACAATGCATACAAAGAAAACACAAGTACTTTACAGTTACAGCAAATAGAACATATAGCAGTTAAGCATGAATATCAATTACGCAAACCCACGAATGGAGAACCAAACAAGACACATAAATGCATATGATGCATGCCTTTCCTATTGGCCGTGATCTCACGTGTCGGTTACTTTGCTAGAATCCAACACACCCGGTATCTAACCCGGATATTGTCTCTCTGATATGCCTCCACACTCTTAGAATATAGTATCCATCACACACGGGATAAAGTACCCGCCATACTCATGGGATATAGTACCAGTCGTATTACCTGAGTTAAAGTATTCCCACACTGTTGGGATATAGTGCCTGCCACGCTCTCGGGATATAGCACCCGTCACACTCATGGGATATAGTGTCTGACACACTTTCTAGGGTAAGGTGCTCCCACACTCTTGGGATATAGTGCCCGCCACGCTCTTGGGATATAGTGCCCGACACACCTTACAACAGAAAGAAAACTCAAACATACTCATCATCAACAATCTCAATCAGACTTCAATTATCATATCCATACATCATCATTCACATTCATTCATTCAATATCATTATGGCAACAAATTCATCAATTATATATCACTTCTCAAACTATCTTCATCTCCAAGTTACCCCCTAACTTCATCTGATCAATCAATATATAACAATGGTTTAGGGGCTAAAAGAGTGAAAATAGAGGTTTAGAGGTTCGAAATTAGGTTTTAAAACATAAAATTCACTTTGCTTAAAATAGGGGTCCCGCATACACGTGGACAATCTCGCGTACGCGTGGGTGCGTTTTTCCCCTGCTCGCGTACGCATTAAACCTCTCGCGTACGCGGTATATCACATCCGAACCAAATATCCGCGCCGCGTGGGAGGCTTGCGTATGCGGGTTATGCAGAGTTGGCAAAAATCTTGAATGCTGCAAAATTTCAGCTTTGCACACCAAATTTAATTTCCGTCACACATAACTTTCTCGTTTTAAAATATTTTTCACCTGTTCTTCGAACGGCATATACTCCACGAACCTAGTTTTCATATAAAACAAGTTTGAAGGGAGTCAAGGGTTTGGAAGTCATGTTATTACTTGCCAAAGTTTGGCCAAAAAATCAATTTTTCACAAGATTCTCAAAAACCTCTAAACCTCACTTTTCAAAATATTTAAGTTCCAACCCTTTTTAAAGCTTACCACATTTTATCATATGGACTACAATCCAACCTCAAATATACCACAACACTTCTCAATACATTAATCCACAATTATAGTCACTCCAACACCAATAGCTCAAATTCAATACAACACATACATAATCATCAACTTTCCCAAACATACATCATCAACTTCTATACATACATATACATCATCAAACACCACAGAACACATTATTCCACCACCATCAATATTACTCATACCAATAATCATCAACTGAACTATTCCACACCAAATCAACATAATATCTTATAATACATGGTTCAACCTATCCTAGGTCATCTAGTCTAAGTTTTCACAATACATTAAATTTTAATTACGAGAAACCGAAATCATACCATGGATGATTCCTCGTATAACCCAAAGGTAACCCAACTAAGCAAGTTCACAAGCTCCATCACTAAAATTCAGCACCGAAGAACCCAATCAAACTTCCATCTTCACAATCTTGCTCCACATCACATATATACACTACCTATTTCACATCATTATATCCATACATACACACTCAATACCCAATCACAATTAATTAAAGGATTCACTAGGGTTTGAGGATCTTTACCTTGAATGTACCTTAATCAACAAAATCCCGCTAATTCGTTTAGTTAATTTGACCCTAAAACATCAAATTAATAAAAAATCTCAACACCTAAAACACATAATTTTCGAATTGGAGAAGAGAAAATTAAAACTGGAAACATGATTTCCTTACTAAATTAAGTACCGGACTTTGTAGAGCTCGCCACTGCAGTCGTCTGACCGCAAACGATACGGCGATCAGAGATTCGGATCATTAGTTATTTGGATTTGAATATCTAAATGAGGGTTTGAGTTTGGAAGGTGTTCTTCCCCTCTTGGCTGAACTTGTTTAGCGTTCTAGCATGCATAAGGAAGAAATGAGTCAAGGCTCATTTAATTAAGTGGGTCGGATGGCCCTTGGGTCCATTTGGCCCAATCTTAGGTCAAATTCTTTAAAATTAGTGTTAAAATTCCTATTTTAATTAGCTCTATCTCATTAAAATATAAAATTCTATTTTCTAATTTGTTAAAATAATAATTAATTTACTTGCTAATTATTTACTAATTTTGTGGATTTTACATCCTACCCACCTAATAGAAATTTTTGCCCTCGAAAATATCATTTGCCACGCGAGTTCATGAGAATAGTCCTCCTTCTTAACTCAACGTATAGTTGCCCTAAGGTCTTCCTAATATACGCACTTCCACTGCTGCACTCTGATTCGTTTATCTCTAAGAGTCTTGATCATTTGTCCAATGCCAACCAAAAGCATCACTAAACTCTGCAAGCTCTAATGGCAATACCCTACTTGAAATGATTCGGTTTAGTTCTAAGTCTAATAGTAAGTTTGACATTTCCAGTATTGGGTTTTCATCCCTATCTTAGGCTTTGACTGAATGCAATATTCTCCAATCACATACTGCTCTATAATTTTGGTTATTGCAATTACCTCAACCTTTTGCCGATCTCCGCAACGGCTTATCTCCTGCAACTTCACCTACTCAATCTAACAGTCCCAACGTTCTCACAATTTTCATACTCCATCCCTTCAATGGTAACTTTCACAGCAGCAGCCAAAAAAATCAATCGTATCACCTCACTCGTGTCCACGAGACGCTCTTTGGGTCCTATCCACACCGAACAATTGATATTAAGGTGATCAGTCTTAGTATCTCAAGTCTAGTACTTCGAATCTCCAAAGGTAATGCTCATGAATATATATGCTATATATGTCAAACAGACATCTTAAATAGCATATGCACACAGCCAGAGTATGCTTAGAAGCATAGTCAATCCATTCTCCAGGATCTACAAAAACGAACTGCTCTGATACCATAATGTAACACCCTACCACACAGAGCTTTACACCTAGGATGTAAAACAAAGGTGGCAAGACGCTACGACCTCTAAAAGTAATATATATATATATATATATATATATATATATAATATAGTTGAAAGGAAGTTTTATCTAGGAACCTTTGAAGAAAAGATAAACAAAAGCGTTAAACAAAAAAGCGCATTACTCGCATAAGCGATAAAAGTAAACCAGACGAGATAAGAGCAAAGTGCCATATACATATATGCATAGGAAAATAATTCCAAAGATATAGAGAACAAAGCATCTGACCCAGCTTGCGAAGTTAAAACCGGCCAGAGCATACATACATATATACAAATATGTACATGAGAATCCCAAAATGACCTAAAATACAGTTTACAGAACCTGTTTCTCCAAATCAATCTCTAAGAGAGATAAAGCATAATATACGTATACAGTGGAGATATAAGAGTATCTATATATACATCAAAACCAAAATAAAGTCCCAAAAACACAAAAGATCTTTGCTTTCAGAAGCTCCTAGTATGCCTCAGCGAGGTGTCTCACGTCTTACATCTGAAAACCACAAAATATGTATGGGGTGAGAACCAGAGATTCTCAGCATAGTAACAGTGCCAACATAACTAACATATAAGGTCTTGGGAAAGCCGAAGGCAATCCTAGAACTTCCGACAAAAAGATTCAAACTTAAAACTAAAATTTAAGACCATAAAATAAGGCGAGGTATCTAAGTTTAAGGGTTCATATTTTTTAATCATAATTCTAACCTAAGTCCCTAAGTTCACCACCTTTCTTCCAACCCTCCAAAATACCGGTGCACAGACAAAAAATGCATACAAAGAAAACACAAGTAGTTTACAATTACAGCAAACAGAACATATAGCAGTTAAGCATGCATATCAGTTACGCAAACCCACGAATACAAAACCAAACAAGACACATAAATGGATATGATGCATGCCTTTCCTACTGGTCGTGAGATCACGTGTCGATTATTTTGCTAGAACCTGACACATTCGGTAGCTAACTCGGATATTATCTCTCTGATATGCCTCCACACACTTGGGATATAATGCCCGTCACACTCTCGAGGTATAGTGCCCATCGCATTACCTTGGTTAAAGTGTTCCCAAACTCTTGGGATATAGTGTCTGCCACGCTCTCGGGATATAGGGTCCGTCACACTCATGGGATATAGTGTATGGTACACTTCTCAAGGTAAGGTGCTCCCACACTCTTGGCATATAGCTCCCGCCATGCTTTCGGGATATAGTGCCCGTCACACTCATGGGATATAGTGTCTGACACACCTTACAACAGAGAGAAAACTCAAACATACTCATCATCAACAATCTCAATCAGACTTCAATTATCATATCCATACATCATCATTCACATTCATAAATTCAATATCATTATGGCAAAAAATTCATCAATTACATAACACTTCTCAATCGTAATTCACCACTTCTCAAACTTTATTTCCAAGTTATCCCCCCACCCTAATTTCATCTCATCAATCAAAATATAACGAAGGTTTAGGGGCTAAAAGAACGAAAATAGAGGTTTAGAGGTTCAAAATTAGGTTTTAAAACATAGAATTCATATTTCTTAAAACAGGGGTCCCGCGTACGTGTGAACGGTCTTGCGTACATGTGGGTGCGTTTTTCCCTGCTCGTGTACGCACGCAACCTCTCGCGTATGTGAGATAGCCAATCCGAACCGAATTTCACCTTTTTATTTTCAAATTAAAACTTCTAAAATTTTGAATCTATCTCGGGCACTTAAAATTACTATTTTTAATAAAATGATTTTACGAAAAACTCCGATTCTTACACCTTCCAATCTCTGTTCTACCCCTACCTTCTCCTTCCACCATTGTCACCGCCAGCACTACCAGTGTCGCTCCCGCCTCCTTCCTTTGTCTGTCTCTCTTCCTCTCTTTTGCCTTCTCTCTCTTATTCCACCGCCGCCCTCATCTCCCTCTCAGCGTTGTTGCCGTCACCATCGTTGTGCCACCTCCCTGTCGCCTTCCGTCATCCCCGTCGTCGTGCCACCTCCAGATCTACCTTGGTTCGCCTCTCTTCTTCATCGCTTGTGTCGATGTTTCTGTTGCCTCGCCTTGCCTCTAGATCTACCTTCACCCACCTCCGTTGCCTTTGTTGGTTCGTGCTAGCGCTGACGCCTCCGTTGCTTCTCCCTGTATATAGATCTGTCTTCACCACCTCTATATCTATTTTTGAAATTGTGCTTGTTTCTTGTATTTTTTTCATTATTCTTTTTCATTGGATATATTTTGTTCAAGTTTCTTTTTTTCTTGGATCTCTGTTTTAATTTTTTATATATAAAAAAAATTATTGATTTGATTATTCGATTAAAGATTTTGATGATATTTCATAGTTCTTTAGATTGAAGCTGAAAAATTAATGGCAGTGATGGTAGAAAGCAATGTTGGTAGTGGTGTTGCAGTGATAGGGGTAAATACGATATTTGGTTGAGATCAATGTGTCTTGTATATCATTACCAAAATAGCAAAAAAAAGTTGTGTATTCTGTGTCTATGTTTTACTGTGTATTTGTGTCTCAAAGACACTATTCAAACACTGCCTAAAGTAACGGTGGTTGACACGAAGAAGAAAGAGAGAATGGGAATTTGCGACAAATGAAATTTTAAAAGAAAACAAACAAGGGAAGTGGCGTGACGTGTGAGTATGGAAACATCTCTTACAATTTTCTAATTTTCTTTAGTATTTTTTTTTAATTTTAAATTTCATTTTAAAATGTAAGTATAATTTTTTATTATTTATTTTATAAATGAGACAAAAAATAAAAAATAACTATTCAAAAATAAAAATTTATATTTTATCCTTTCGAATAAAAACTCAATATTTTAAAAATTCAAATTCTTTTCTTAAAATATTGCTTTTAGATTAATATTAAATTAATTTATATTTTTAAATATTAATTTATTTTTCTTTATATATTTTTTTATTTATTTTCTACTAGTAATTTAATTTTATAGACTTCGAGCTTAAAGTTACAGTTAACATGAACCGTAAACTCAGAAGACCTATTTCTATGAAAAAGATAAAAAAGAGCTACTTTTAGTATCCACCTTCAGAGTACATCAGGAGAAGCGGTATAACGGCTAAATTCTTCCAATTCTATTGAGATATAGTGGGAGAAGACGTGTTTCGCGCTGTGAAGAGTTTCTTTGTTGAAGGTAGAATTTTAAAAAGTTTTAACCACACCAATATCTGTCTAGTGTCAAAGGTCCCAGATGTGAGTGATATCACTCAGATAAAGCCCATCAGTTTGTCCTTTATTGTCTACAAAATCATTTTGAAGGTACTGGTCCACAGACTCCAAGGGTGTATGAACAAGGTAATTCGCTCTACTTAAAGTGCATTCTTGAAAGGTAGACTTATTCATGATAACATTCTTATAGCACACGAATATATGCACTACCTTAAACAAAAAAAAAAAAAAAACGATACTTGGAATACGAAATGGCACTCAAGCTTGATATGAGTAAAGCCTACAATAGGGTGGAGTGACATTTTCTATGGTTTATTATGGAGAAGTTGGGATTTGAATCGAGATTCATTGACTGGATTCGTGAATTATTGACAACCGTTTCTTACTCTATTTTATGGAAGGTCAACCCTGTGATTTTTTAAACCAAATAAAGGCATCCGTCAAGGTAACCATGTATTCCCTTTTCTTTTCTTATTATGTGCAGAAGAACTTTCCTTCTTGCTACACAAAGCAGAGCAAAACAGTCTCATTCAGAAAATTCAGATAAACAGAAGATGTCCTACTATAAATCACTTGTTATTCGCTGATGATTCCATTCTATTCGGTAAAGCCTCAGAAAAATAGTTGTGTCTCTATTTTAGAATTCTTGGAATCTTAATAAGAGTTAATATTAATAAATCAGCCCTATTTTTCAGTAATAATACTCCAGAGCTCATTAGAACATCCCTACCAGTCCAGCTGAATATTTCTCACATAGGTACACAAGATAAATCTTTGAGTCTACCTTTTCTTGTCAACCGCTCTAAAAAAGCCACATTCATCTCAATAAAAGATAAGGTTCTCAAAAGGACACAAGGACAAAAAAAGTGATTGTTATCTAATGGAGAAAGACAAGTATTATTCTGAGTAGTTGGTGAAGCCATACCAATATACACATTGTCAAGTTTTAAACTTTCGGACAACTTGCTAAATAAAATTCATAGTATTCTAACCTAGTTCTAGTGGAGGCAGCAAGGTTTTGAAAGGCGAATGGTGTGGATTAGGTGGGATAAAATGACTAGGCCTAAAAAAGAAGGCGAGCTTGGTTTCAAAGATCTCAGGGCTCAAAACATTGCTCTTTTAGGTAAACAGTGCTGAAAAATCGTGACTTAACTTAACTCTCTTCTTTTTAGAATACTTAAAGGTAAATATTTTAGATTTAATTCTATCCTTACAGCAGAAGTAGGAAACTTACCTTCTTGAAATTGGCAAAGTATTCTTGAAGGGAGGCAAATTATAGAGAAAGTATTAGTTGGAAAGTAAGTTCTGATAATATCTGGATTTTCAGTGAATCATGGCTTCTTCCTCCTTACCTCTTTACTGTTCCACCATCTACGACACTACTATCAGATAGTTATCATCTGTTATGGGTGAAAGACCTATTTTTGTCAAATAAACTGTGGAAGCAAGTATTAATCTCAAATCTTTTTCCTCCAGAAATTGCTCAACAAATTCTCTCCATAACCCCAGAAGAAGGTGAAGACACAATTCAATAGGTAATGAACAGAGCAAAAACATATGATTTTGCATCAGGATATAGGATTGCTTATCAATTTGCAGAGAACAAAAAATGAAGGGTTAGATTATAATCCTTAGATATAATTACCATAATTTCGGGTTTAATAAGAACTCTAAGACTTTTGATATGGGTTGTTGGAATTTAAGAATGCCTCTAGCTTTTTGGATCCTTATATCTTAACTATTTAGACACTGTTACCATACTGAGAACCTTCGGTTCTCATTCCATACATATTCTGTTGTTTTTCAGATGCAGGATGTGAGACACCTTGCTGAGAATTGCTGGAGACTCTTATGAAAGCAAAAATTTATTTTGGGGAATTATAGTTTGAACTTAGTATATAGACATGTATATATTTCTCCACTTTGTATAACTTGTATTTTGTCCCTCTTAGAGGTTGATTTCAGAGAAACAGGATTTATATTTTGGATATGTTTTGGGTTGTATATATGTGTATATACTCTAGCCGGCATTTGCTTCATAGGTCGAGTCTAGAGCTTGCTATATGTATCTTTGGAACTCTATATTCATATGTATATTATCCTTTCCGTACGATGTTATCTACTTCTTTAAAGCTTAACCATTCTAGTGTGATGCGACTTTCGAGTTTTATTTTGTTCAACTTTTCTTCAATACTCCTAGTTAAGCTTTCTTTCATATATATATATATATATATATATATATATATATATATATATATATATATATATATATATATATATATATATATATATCTGTAACACCCTAACTACCAAAGCTCATGCTTCCGGCTGCACCACTTTGATAGCTCGGACATTACGACGACACTTATACTATTTAATACTAAAATATGAGCCTGTTTAAAACTTTGAACCGCAGTACCGCTACCAAAAATACTTTTGCTACACAACGTACATCCATACATGCCATACAACTAACAGAAACTCATAAAGAGTACATCCATATATATATATATATATATACATATATATATATATATATATATATATATATATATATATATATAATACTACAAACATTACCCAATACAATTCCTATCCCCTTACAAAATATATCAAGATAAAGGCGAGGATACAAAAATAATAATCTAAAGCAATACAGATCATCTCAACAAAAATTAAATAAACTCTTCGTGACTTCTGCGGCCATATCCTGAAATGGAAAAAATGTAGGGGGATGAGAAGATCATCCTCGAAAGGGTTCTCAGTAGATGGTTTTTGGGAATTACTGTAATAGGATACATGAAGATAAATCGTACCAGCGATTAATAACCGTCTTATGCCTCTTCTAAAAAAAAAAAACAGTTTACAATAAAAGTAAAGTCAGAAATTTTTTCTGAAAGAAGAACCATTCAATTCTCAAAAACATCAAAAGCCTTTCAAAAAGGTTTATATATGCTGGACCAAAATAGCTTTTCATATTTTTCCAAACCAGGAACACCGAACCAAAACCAACCTTCGGTCTATCTCAATTCAACCACGGCCTTAGGCCCAAACAATCCAATCCAACAACCAATTACCACAAACCAACAGAGTCCCAGATGCAAACACAGATAGGAAGTTTAAGCACAAACAAATAGTTATTGTAAGTAGGACAATTAGCAATTAATCACATAGGCAAACTAAGTATAATATGCACACCCAAACAACGTCACATAGATGTATATGTTGCATGCCTGTCCCTAGTAGCTGATGATATCATCTGTCGGTTATAGAGCCAACCCGACAAGTCCTGGTAGCTAACCATTGGACTGTCCCTCTGTCGCGCATCCTCAACTCAAATTATACTCATCATAAACCTTCATAATCACGATCCATATCCATCACCTTCACTGGTGAATATTACGGGGGTGAGCTCATCCGGGACTTTCACAGTGTCTGGCCACACTTACGACATAGGGTCAGCAGAGTCTCGAGCCTCCACCTAGAGCACGTGGTGGATGGCCACTGCTTTCTCCTAGGGATCTCGTGCCTCTGATAGTTGAAGTGCAAATCACAATTATCAATAATTCAGCATACACATGCATTCATTCTCATCCATGGATCAACATCCATCTCAGCCATCCGGCTCACGGTTTAGTCCAGAACTAGCCAATATTCATAGCATACACAGCCATTCTGGCTCACGGTTCAATCCAGAACCATCCAATATTCATAGCATACACAGCCATTCCAGCTCACAACAAAACAACACTTCCACATTCAACATCATCAAATTCATAAAATCAGCATTTAAGCCATGAATCACTTTTTCTAAATCGTTTCACTTTGAAATCAAGTTTCAACTCTTTTCAGCCTTGGCTTTAGAAATCTCATTTCTCAAATCATCTCAGGCTTATAAGCCAAATTTACTCAAAGTGGGTTCCCTTTTTAAAACAAAGCCATTCTCAGCATTCTCTTTCCAACTCCCAAAACTATGGAAAGTTAAGGATTTATTTCAAAGTATTCAAAATCACCCATCCCTAAATGGGATTTTATAACAAAAGTTTCTCGGCAGAGTCCCAAGTCTTTAGGGGAGGATAACATGACTCATTTCGTCAAGTTCATTTAAATTCATTAAAAACCTTGGCTTCCTGATTTGAGTAATAAAATAGGATCTAAGTCAAACTGAGTCACGTAATCATTCACTTCTTTCAAATCCGTTTCCTTTACTTAGGCAAAACCAACTTCAACCCCCATGATAAATTTTAGAATGTTCCAACTGTTCAAAATTGTTTTAGTCTTGCAAGAATTCAGAATTTAAAGAGTACTTAAAACCTTTCTCAAAACATTTCAAAATGAAACTTGTCAATAGACATTCAGGTTCTTTCAAAGTCATTGAAACTCCTCTAATTGGAACCCTCAAGTCAAATTCAAAGGCGTTGCCCTTGTCACATTTAAAATAGCTTTAAAACATAAGTTTCATCTAAATAACTTTCTCCTGAAAGAGATACAACGCCCTTCTTAAAAAGCAAGACTAAATCACAATTTTCTCTTTAATAATTCATTTCAAAGGCATGAATCATCCTTTTCTTGATAATTCAAATAAAAGAGTAGAAGTCTTTAACTCATCATTTTTTTCCAAACAACATTTCAATAAAGACTCGGATTTTATAGAAATTTTGGCAGCATCTCCCCTAAAACTTGGACTTTTGCCACCCGATTCGGGCCCCAACTAAACCGTTCGTCATTCCTTTTCAACAACTCAAAACCAGAAATCAATTCAAAAACAAGTTAAATCCAACAGTCGCCTCAGTGGCATATCTCAAGGAAACTATTTCAAGATCAACTCAATATCAACGGATTTAACTCATTTTCAAAGCCTTAAAGAAACGGCTCAGTAACAAATCATTTGTCCAAGACCAAGTCAATTAAAGTAAACCAGGCTGAATTCAAAAGTGCATTCGACTTTTTACATCATCAAAATAATTGATTCAATTTCAAACCAATCCTCAACGGATTAAACTCAGATTTTAGATCTTTAAAGAATCAACTTTATAGCATTAGATTTCACAAAGCCGCACAACAATTCAGCCAAACAAACATCCATAATCATTCGAGTCAATCAAATAAATACATAAGGCAGATACAATCACCAAATACACAATGTCTCACATCAGTATCCATATGTAATAATTCCAATACATAAAACATAGTCTTAGGAAAGCGCCCCTACCATAGAAGGCAATTTCATAACCCAAACGCGTCACAGGAACCTCCTCTCTTAAACCGGGATCACCAACAACCGCAACCTCGGCTCCAAGCTACTCCCGCGGTAACCACATCAACACATATCGCAGCATATAATAATCAAGAATGACCCCATGTTACCAAAACTCATTTATTAACCAGACACAACAAAAAACTAATGCGAGGCTTTTCGAAACATAATTTCTTACCTGAATGACAACACAATACAGCTGTGATTTCGAACCGACGGCAGCAACAACTCCGGCGGCAGCAACAGCTCCGGCGGTAGCCAGAAACTCTGGTGGATCAACTAGAAAAACCACACAGCATCAAGACCATCTCGAAAACCAAAAAGGCATAAACCTAACATGAAACCCTTACCGGCAACTTTTTCGGCGACGACAGAAGTAGCCAGAAGCTCCGACGGTGGTTCCGATGGCCTCAAAACTCCGGCAGCGGTGCTGTCAGACTTTGATGGTGTTTGAAGGCAACTCTGGTGGCAGAAAGGTTTTCGGGCGACCATACACAGCAGACCCCCAACCACAGCAGTAACTAGGAGACCGGCGGCCATGGCGGCAGACTCTGATGGCACGGCGGCAAGTGTGGTGGAACCACCCACGGCGACGAGATACCCTCTCCCACAACCGTGGTAGCAGCGGCGATGGAAGGGCAGCGTTGCTTCCTTGCAACTCATCCCTCTGCCTCTTCTCTGTTCCCAGCTTCAACGGCAGCGGCAAGGGATGGGTTCGACGGCGGCCCCACGCTCGGCAATGCTGGCAGGCGGCGATGGCTTCCCCGCAGTAGCTCCCTATTGCGCATCTCCTCTCTTCCTGTGCGTGAGTTCAGCGGCGGCGAGACAGAGAGGCACGACGCTCTTCTCCCTCCTCGGTCAGATGACGGCGCGATGGCGGTTGGACAGTGATGATTGGATTTTTGACGGCTTAGAATTTCACAAATGAATTCTCGTTGCAAGTATAGTTTCTAAACCAATCACTAATCCTTTCATACAAAAAGTTGTTTGTCACTAAAATAAACCCCTAAAATTTATAAACCGAAGTATTTAAACCTCGGGTCGTTCTCCCTAGGAATTACAATAAAGTGCCTTGTTATTGGTTAGAAATGTGTTTTGGGGTTTTGGATAAGAAGCATGAAAAGTAAATGGCAATGAAAATAAACTAACAACTATAAAAGGCTCTTGGCAAGGTATGAAAATTAGAAGTCCTATCCTAGTTATCCTTCTCAATTGTGATGAGAATTGTTCATTGCTACCACTTAGTTAACCCTTACTAAATAAAGGAAAGTCAAGTGGATGAATTGACTTGAGCCACGAGTTCTAGCCAACTCCCAAGGAAGGACTAGCTTTAGTGCACTCCAAACCAATTAGCAATCTCTCCAATTATCAATCAACAAAGGAATTAGATAACTCAAGTGTCACTAATTACTCTACCTAGGCCAATAGGAACAAAATCTACACTAAAACTAAAAGAGACATTTCAACAAACACATAAAGTGCAATAGAAGTAAACATTATTAAATGCAAGAATTAAAGAGAGATCTAACTACAAAGGCAAGAGATCAACAATAGAAAGGCAAAGAAGAACAATTATTATGAATTACCTCTTATTGAATTGAATGAAAATGGAAGGAACAATAGTAGATCTACAACAAAGTATAAGAACAACATAAAAGAAATTACAATAAAATAATGGAAGGAGAATGAATGTAACAATAAGGAATTGAGAAGATAGAAGTAGAAGAAGATGAATTAAAATCTAGATTTAAGAACTAAACCTAATCCTAATCCTAATCCTAGAGAGAAGTGAGAGCTCCTCTCTCTAGAAACTAATTCTAACTACTAAACTAAACTAATGGTAACTAACATCTAAAGTGTGAAAAGTATGTTCATTCCCCTTTCAATCCTTGGCTTAAATAGCATCAGAAATGAGTTGGATTGGGCCCACAAGGCTTCTAAAATCGCTGGCCACGTTTTGCTTTAAGTGAACCAGGTGGCAGCAATGGCGCATGTGTGTACTATGCGCGTGCGCGCCACCATACGTGTAGTAATGGTGCACGAAATTGCAATCACACTTTTGCAACCCCGCATAACTAACCAGCAAGTGCACTGGGTCGTCCAAGTAATACCTTACGTGAGTAAGGGTCGATCCCACGGAGATTGTCGGCTTGAAGCAAGCTATGGTTATCTTGCAAATCTTAGTCAGGATATCAATAATTATCAGGGTTGATTGTGAAAAGTAAAAGAACATGAAATAAGTACTTGTTTTGCAGTAATGGAGAATATGTTGAGGTTTTGGAGATGCTCCATCTTCTGAATCTCTGCTTTCCTACTGTCTTCTTCTTCAAGCACGCAAGACTCCTTCCATGGCAAGCTGTATGCAAGGGTTTCACCGTTGTCAGTGGCTACCTCCCATCCTCTCAGTGGAAATGTTCAACGCACCCTGTCACGGCACGGCTATCCATCTGTCGGTTCTCAATCAGGCCGGAATAGAATCCAGTGATTCTTTTGCGTCTGTCACTAACGCCCCGCCCTCAGGAGTTTGAAGCTCGTCACAGTCATTCAATCATTGAATCCTACTCAGAATACCACAGACAAGGTTTAGACCTTCCGGATTCTCTTGAATGCCGCCATCAGTTCTAGCTTATACCACGAAGATTCTGATTAAAGAATCCAAGAGATATCTACTTAATCTAAGGTAGAACGGAGGTGGTTGTCAGGCACACGTTCATAGTTGAGAATGATGATGAGTGTCACGGATCATCACATTCATCCGGTTTAAGAACAAGTAATATCTTAGAATGGAAGCAAGCATGATTGAATGAAAAACAGTAGTAATTGCATTAATCCATCAAGACACAGCAGAGCTCCTCACCCCCAACCATGGGTTTTAGAGACTCATGCCGTGGAAGGTACACAAAGAAACGTGTAAAGTGTCATGAGGTACAGATACAATGTCAAAAGATCCTATTAATAGTAAGCTAGTAACCTAGGGTATACAGAAATGAGTAAATGACGTAAAAATCCACTTCTGGGTCCACCGTGTGTGCTTGGGCTGAGCATTGAAGATTTCATGTGTAGAGACTTTTTCTGGAGTTAAACGCCAGCTTTCATGCCAGTTTGGGCGTTTAACTCCAATTTTTATGCCAGTTCCAGCGTTAAACGCTGGGAATTCTGAGGCTGATTTGCAACGCCGGTTTGGGCCATCAAATCTCGGGCAAAGTATGGACTATTATATATTGCTGGAAAGCCCAGGATGTCTACTTTCCAACGCCGTTGAGAGCGCGCCAATTGGGCTTCTTTAGCTCCAGAAAATCCATTTCGAGTGCAGGGAGGTCAGAATCCAACAGCATCTGCAGTCCTTTCCAGCCTCTGAATCAGATTTTTGCTCAGGACCCTCAATTTCAGTCAGAAAATACCTGAAATCACAGAAAAACACACAAACTCATAGTAAAGTCTAGAAAAGTGAATTTTAACTAAAAACTAATAAAAATATAATAAAAACTAATTAAACTATACTAAAAACAAACTAAAAACAATGCCAAAAAGCGTATAAATTATCCGCTCATCACAACACCAAACTTAAATTGTTGCTTGTCCCCAAGAAACTGAAAATCAAAGTAGGATAAAAAGAAGAGAATATACTATAGACTCCAAAATATCAAGGAAACTCAGCTCCAATTAGATGAGCGGGACTAGTAGCTTTTTGCTTCCGAACAGTTTTGGCATCTCACTTTATCCTTTGAAGTTCAGAATGATTGGCATCTATAGGAACTCAGAACTCAGATAGTGTTATTGATTCTCCTAGTTAAGTATAATGATTCTTGAACATAGCTAGTGTATGAGTCTTGGCTGTGGCCCAAAGCACTCTGTCTTCCAGTATTACCACCGGATACATATATGCCACAGACACTTACTTGGGTGAACCTTTTCAGATTATGACCCAGCTTTGCTAGAGTCCCCAATTAGAGGTGTCCAGGGTTCTTAAGCACACTCTTTTTGCCTTGGATCACAACTTTATTTCCTTCTTTTTCTTTTATTTCTTCTCTCTTTTTTTTTCGTTTTCGTTTTTTTTGAATCACTGCTTATTCTTGCTTCAAGAATCAATTTGATGATTTTTCAGATCCTCAATAACAGTTCTCTTTTCCTCATTCTTTCAAGAGCCAACAATTTTAACATTCTCAAAACAACAAATTCAAAAGACATATGCATTGTTCAAGCATTCATTCAGAAAACAAAAAGAATTGTCACCACATCAAACTAATTCAACTAGTTTCAAGGATAAATTCGAAATCCTGTACTTCTTGTTCTTTTGTGATTAAAGCATTTTTCATTTAAGAGAGGTGTGGATTCATAGGACATTCATAGCTTTAAGACATGAATTTTAAATTTTATTAATTATGAATTAAGAACAAGACTCAAAAATAGATATAAGATGAAACAAACAAAAAAATAGAAAACAAAAAAATTTAAATAGGCTCCTAATGATAGAGGTTTTCACAGAGTTAGGACTCAACAACCTTGATTTTGAGAAGTGGATGCTCCCTCAAATTGAGGGGAGAATTTTTTGGCGTTTCAGTTCTTGAAGTTCACGCCCCTGCTTCTCTTGTTCCTTCAGCAATTTGCAGAGCATGCAGTTCTGATTCTGTTGTTCTTCCTTAAGTTGCTCCATAGTTTCTTGCAACTTGGTGATAGATGCTTCTAGGCTGGCCCAGTAGCCAATTTCAGGAAATTCAGGGAGGAACTCCTGTGCCCTTCTTTTGATAGAGTTGTCTTGCATTTGTCCTTCTATTGACTTCTTGGTGATTGGATGTTCAATGGGTATGAATTCATCTACTCCCATCTTTACCCCAGCCTCTTTACAGAGCAAGGAGATCAAGCTTGGGTAAGCCAGTTTGGCTTCAGTGGAATTCTTATTTGCTATTGTGTAGATCTCACAAGCAATCACATGATGAACCTCCACTTCTTTTCCAAGCATAATGCAATGAATCATCACTGCTCTCTTGATAGTGACCTCAGAACGGTTGCTAGTGGGCAATATGGAACGCCCAATAAAGTCTAGCCAACCTCTTACAATTGGTTTGAGGTCTCCCCTCTTGAGTTGGTTTGGGACACCCTTTGAATTGGTTATCCACTTAGTTCTAGGGAGGCATATGTCCTCTAGAACTTGATCCAACCCTTTATCTGCTCTCACCATTCTCCTATTAAAGGATTCAGGATCATCTTGCAGTTGAGGTAATTTGAAGATTTCTCTTATTTTGTCCAGATGGAAGTAGATAACTTTCCCTCTGACCATGGTTCTGTAAGTATGGTAAGCAGTTCCAGTCATTCTCTGCTTATCTGTTAGCCACAGATTTGAGTAGAATTCCTGAACCATATTTCTTCCAACCTTTATCTCAGGATTGGTTAGAACTTCCCATCCTCTGTTTCGAATTTGCTCTTGGATCCCCGGATATTCATCTTCTTTCAGATCAAATTTAACTTCTGGGATCACTGACCTCAGACCCATTATTTTGTGATAATGGTCTTCATGTTATTTGGTTAAGAACTTCTCTTGATTCCAAAGATTCTTTGGATTATTCTCTTTCTTTCCTCTTAAATTGGTTTGTTTTCCCTTAGGAGCCATGATCTTGATGAATCTTGGCTTAGTGATCATGGAAAAGCACACCAAACTTAGAGGTTTGCTTGTCCTCAAGCAAAAGAAAGGAAAGAAGAGAGAGAGGAGAAGAGCAAATTCGAATGGTGTGGGGGAATGAGGAGGCCGAACGTGTTTTATAAGGGGGGAAAAGAGATTTCGAAAAAATTGAAAGGAGATTTAAGAAGATATGGAGAGAATTTGAGAGAAGGGTGAGTTTTTGAATAAGATTTTGGATTGATTTGAGAGAGATTTGAAGAATGATTTTGATTTTTGAAGATTTGAAAGTGAATGATGAAAGGTTGAAATGTGTTTATGTAGAAAAGTATGGGTAAGAAAAGGAAAGTTTGAAAAAAATTTGATCGGAAAGCAAAATCTTGGTCCCCCACCTTTCTGGCGTTAAACGCCCAGAATGGCACCCATTCTGGCGTTTAACGCCCATTTGCTAGCCAATGTGGGCGTTTAACGCCCAGCCAGGTGCCCTGGCTGGCGTTAAACGCCAGAATCCCCTTTGTCATTGGGCGTTTTGCTAAACGCCCAGGATGCTGCACACCTGGCGTTAAACGCCCAGAATGGTGCCCGTTCTGGCGTTTAACGCCCAAAATGGCACCCTTACTGGCGTTAAACGCCCAGAATGGTGCCCATTCTGGCGTTTAACGCCCAAAATGCCCCTTACTGGCGTTTTTTCGCCAGTAAGCTCTTTTTCTCTGCTTTTTGTGCTGAATCCTTCTGTAACTCTGTGAATTCCTTCAATTTTGATAATTGCCTCTGTAGAAATAAAACATATAACCTGCTAATGACTGGGTTGCCTCCCAGCAAGCGCTTCTTTATTGTCTTTAGCTGGACCTTTACTGAGGATCATTCCAGCCTCAGTTTTGAGCATTCCTGCTCAAAATTGCTTTCAAGATAATGCTTGATTCTCTGTCCATTAACAATGAACTTTTTGTTAGAATCAATATCCTGAAGCTCAACATATCCATATGGTGATACTCCTGTAATCACATACGGACCCCTCCATTGGGATTTAAGTTTTCCTGGGAACAATCTGAGCATAGAGTTGAATAGCAGAACTTTTTGTCCTGGCTCAAAGACTCTGGATGACAACTTCTTGTCATGCCACTTCTTTGCCTTTTCCTTATAAATTTTTGCATTTTCAGAGGCATTGAGTCTGAATTCCTCTAGCTCATTTAGCTGGAGCAACCTTTTTTCACCAGCTAACTGAGCATCCATGTTTAGGAACCTGGTTGCCCAGTAGGCTTTATGTTCCAGTTCCACGGGCAGATGACAGGCCTTCCCATACACCAGTTGGTATGGAGAGGTTCCTATAGGAGTCTTGAATGCTGTTCTGTATGCCCACAGAGCATCATCCAAACTCTTTGCCCAATCCTTTCTTTGGGCCATCATAGTCCGTTCTAGGATTCTTTTTAGCTCTCTGTTAGAGACTTCAGCTTGCCCATTTGTCTGTGGATGATACGGAGTTGCCACTTTGTGGCTAATTCCATATCTGACCATAGCAGAGTATAGCTGTCTATTGCAGAAATGAGTGCCCCCGTCACTGATTAGTACTCTGGGAACACCAAACCTGCTGAAGATGTGTTTCTGGAGGAATTTCAGCATGGTCTTGGTATCATTAGTGGGTGTAGCAATTGCTTCTACCCACTTAGATACATAGTCCACTGCCACCAGAATGTAAGTGTTTGAGTATGATGGTGGGAATGGACCCATGAAGTCAATTCCCCATACATCAAACAATTCTATCTCTAATATCCCTTGTTGAGGCATGGCATATCCGTGAGGCAAGTTACCAGCTCTTTGGCAACTGTCACAGTTACGCACAAACTCTCGGGCATCTTTATAGAGAGTAGGCCAGTAGAAGCCACATTGGAGGACTTTAGTGGCTGTTCGCTCACTTCCAAAATGTCCTCCATACTGTGATCCATGGCAGTGCCATAGGATCCTTTGTGCTTCTTCTCTGGGTACACATCTGCAGATCATTCCGTCTGCACATCTCTTAAAGAGATATGGCTCATTCCATAGGTAGTACTTGGCATCTGAAATTAATTTCTTTCTTTGCACTCTGCTGTACTCCTGCGGTATGAACCTCACAGCTTTATAGTTTGCAATATCTGCAAACCATGGAGCTTCCTGAATGGCAAAGAGTTGCTCATCTGGGAAAGTCTTAGAAATCTCAGTAGAAGGGAGGGACACCCCAGCTACAGGTTCTATTCGGGACAGATGATCAGCTACTTGGTTCTCTGTCCCTTTTCTGTCTCTTATTTCTATATCAAACTCTTGCAGAAGCAACACCCATCTTATAAGCCTGGGTTTTGAATCCTGCTTTGTGAGTAAGTATTTAAGAGCAGCATGGTCAGTGTACACAATCACTTTGGATCCCACTAGATAGGATCTAAACTTGTCAATGGCATAGACCACTGCAAGTAATTCTTTTTCTGTGGTTGTGTAATTCTTCTGTGCATTATTTAGAACACGGTTGGCATAATAAATGACGTGCAGAAGCTTGTTATGCCTCTGTCCCAACACTGCACCAATGGCATGGTCACTGGCATCACACATTAGTTCAAATGGCAATGTCCAGTCTGGTGCAGAGATGACTGGTGTTGTGACCAGCTTGGCTTTCAGGGTCTCAAATGCCTGCATGCACTGTGTGTCAAACACAAATGGTGTGTTAGCAGCTAGCAGATTACTCAGAGGTTTTACAATTTTCAAAAAATCCTTTATAAACCTTCTGTAGAATCCTGCATGCCCCAGAAAGCTTCTGATTGCCTTAACATTGGCAGGTGGTGGTAATTTTTCAATTACCTCTACCTTTGCCTTATCCACCTCTATTCCCCTGCTTGAAATTTTGTGTCAAAGGACAATTCCTTCAGTCACCATAAAGTGACATTTCTCCCAGTTTAAAACCAGGTTAGTCTCTTGGCACCTTTTTAGGACAAGTGCTAGGTGATTAAGACAGGAGCTGAATGAGTCTCCATATACTGAGAAGTCATCCATGAAGATTTCCAGGAATTTCTCAACCATATCAGAGAAGATGGATAACATGCATCTCTGAAAGGTTGTAGGAGCATTACACAGACCAAAAGGCATCCTCCTGTAGGCAAACACGCCAGAAGGGCAAGTAAATGCTGTTTTCTCTTGGTCCTGAGGGTCTACTGCAATTTGGTTGTAACCTGAATAGCCATCCAAAAAGCAGTAATAATCATGACCAGCTAGTCTTTCTAGTATTTGGTCTATGAATGGTAAAGAAAAATGATCCTTTCTGGTGGCTGTATTGAGCCTTCTGTAGTCAATACACATACGCCACCCTGTGACTGTTCTTGTAGGAACCAATTCATTTTTTTCATTATGAACCACTGTCATGCCTCCCTTTTTGGGGACAACTTGGACAAGGCTTACCCAGGGGCTATCAGAAATAGGATAAATAATTCCAGCCTCCAGTAATTTAGTGACCTCTTTCTGCACCACCTCCTTCATGGCTGGATTTAGCCTCCTCTGTGGTTGGACCACTGGTTTGGCATTATCCTCCAACAGGATCTTGTGCATGCATCTAGCTGGGCTAATGCCCTTAAGATCACTTATGGACCACCCAAGAGCTGTCTTGTGTGTCCTTAGCACTTGAATCAGTGCTTCCTCTTCCTGTGGATTTAAAGCAGAGCTTATAATCACTGGAAAAGTGTCACCCTCTCCCAGAAATGCATACTTCAGGGATGGTGGTAGTGGTTTGAGTTCAGGTTTGGGAGGCTTATCCTCCTCCTGAGGAATTTTCGAAAATTCCTTTGTTTCCTCTGGTTCTTCTTGATCAGGTTGAGCATCCTTTAAGATGTCCTCAAGCTCTGATTCTAGGCTTTCAGTCATATTGATCTCTTCTACCAGAGAGTCAATAATGTCAGCGCCCATGCAGTCATTTGGTGTGTCTGGATGCTGCATAGCTTTTACAGCATTCAACTTGAACTCATCCTCATTGACTCTCAGGGTTACTTCCCCTTTTTGTACATCAATAAGAGTTCGTCCAGTTGCTAGGAAAGGTCTTCCTAGAATGAGAGTTGCACTCTTGTGCTCCTCCATTTCCAGCACCACAAAGTCAGTTGGAAAGGCGAATGGCCCAACCTTGACAATCATGTCCTCTATTATGCCTGATGGATGTTTAATGGAGCCATCAGCAAGTTGGAGGCATATCCGGGTTGGTTTGACTTCTTCAGTCAACCCAAGCTTTCTGATAGTGGATGCAGGTATTAGATTGATACTTGCTCCAAGATCACACAGGGCTGTCTTGGTGCAAGCTCCTTCTAATGTGCATGGTATCATAAAGCTTCCTGGATCTTGAAGCTTTTCTGGTAAGCTTTTTAGAATGATTGCACTGCATTCTTCAGTGAGAAATACTTTTTTGGTTTCTCTCCAATCTTTCTTATGACTTAAGATCTCTTTCATGAACTTAGCATAAGAAGGTATTTGCTCCAGTGCCTCTGCAAACGGAATCTTTATTTCAAGAGTCCTTAGATAGTCTGCAAAGCGGGCAAATTGCTTATCCTATTCTGCTTGGCGGAGTTTCTGAGGATAAGGCATCTTGGCTTTATATTCTTCAACCTTAGATGCTACAGGTTTATTCCTTACAGTAGTGGTTGAAGAAGCCTTTTTAGAGGGGTTACTGTCAGCACTCCCAGGTGTCTGATCCTCCCTTGGCGTCTGAACGCCAGAATTGGGTGAGGGTTGGGCGTTTAACACCAACTTCTCTCCCTTATCTGGCGTTTGAACGCCAGAACTGGGCAGAGAATGGGCGTTTAACGCCAGCTTTCCCCCCTTTTCTGGCGTTTGAACGCCAAAAGTGTTCCTCTCTGGGCTCTTACTGTCCTCAGAGGGATTTTGAACAGTGGTTTGGTTATCCTCTGTCAATTGTTCCTTATTTGGCTTTTTGCTACTTTGAGCAGTGTTATTCAATGTCTTCCCACTCTTCAGTTGAACTGCTTGACATTCTTCTGTTATCTGTTTAGATATCTGCTATTTTGCTTGATTCAACTGCAGTTCTATGTTCTTGTTAGCAACTTTAGTTTCATGGAGCATCTCTTTAAATTCTGCTAACTGTTCTGTCATCAGGAGCAATTGTTGATTAAGCTCAATCATCTGTTCTTGAGGATTAGGATCAGTGGCTACTGCCATGACTTCCTCTTTTGGAGAGAACTCATTGCTAGAGTACAAATATTGGTTTCTAGCAACAGTGTCTATAAGCACTTGAGCCTCTTCAATTGTCTTCCTCATGTGTATAGATCCACCAGCTGAGTGGTCTAAAGACATCTGAGCTTTTTCTGTAAGCCCATAGTAGAAGATGTCTAACTGTACCCACTCTAAAAACATTTCAGAGGGGCATTTTCTTAGCATACCTCTATACCTATCCCAGGCATTATAAAGGGATTCATTATCCTCTTGTTTAAAGCCTTGGATGTCCAGCCTTAGCTGTGTCATCCTCTTTGGAGGGTAAAAGTGATTCAGGAATTTGTCTGACAACTATTTCCATGTCTTTATGCTTGCTGTAGGTTGGTTATTCAACCACCTCTTAGCTTGATCTTTTACAGCAAATGGAAACAGTAATAGTCTGTAGACATCCTGATCCACCTCTTTATCACGTACTGTGTCAGCAATTTGTAAGAACTGTGCCAGAAACTCAGTAGGCTCTTCCTGAGGAAGACCGGAATACTGGCAATTTTGCTGCACTATGATAATGAGTTGAGGGTTTAGCTCAAAGCTGCTTGCTTTGATGGGAGGTGTACAGATGCTACTCCCATATGCAGCTGTAATGGGGTTAGCATATGACCCCAGAGTCCTTCTGGACTGTTCAATTCCACTTAAGTCCATGATGGATAAAGGGAAATGATATGGATTGCAAGTAGATAAATATATTTTTTTTTGAATTAACCGAAAAAAATAAAATAAAACAAAAGGAAAATAAAATAAAAAAAATTCGAAATTTAAAAGAAAATAAGATCAAAGCAAATTGAAAACTGAATCAATTAGTTAATTAAAAAGATTTTGAGATTAGCAATTAGAAAGATATGATTGAAAAAAAAATTTATGAAAAAGATTTGATTTTTGAAATGAGGAAAGAGAAAAACAACAAATGACACCAAACTTAAAATTTTTAGAAAATCAAACACTAATTTTTGAAAATTTTAAGGGAAAAACACAAAGAGGACACCAAACTTAGAATTTTTACGGATCAAAAAGGGACTAAAGACATGCAAATTCGAAAATTAAAAGAAAAACAAAAGCATGCAACTGACACCAAACTTAAAATATGAAATTAGACTCAACTAAAAGACTCTAAACCAACAAAAATAAAACAGTCCTAATCTAAGCAACAAGATAAGCCGACAATTGTCCAAACTCGAACAATCCCCGGCAACGGCGCCAAAAACCTGGTGCACGAAATTGCAATCACACTTTTGCAACCCCGCACAACTAACCAGCAAGTGCACTGGGTCGTCCAAGTAATACCTTACGTGAGTAAGGGTCGATCCCACGGAGATTGTCGGCTTGAAGCAAGCTATGGTTATCTTGCAAATCTTAGTCAGGATATCAATAATTATCAGGGTTGATTGTGAAAAGTAAAAGAACATGAAATAAGTACTTGTTTTGCAGTAATGGAGAATAGGTTGAGGTTTTGGAGATGCTCCATCTTCTGAATCTCTACTTTCCTACTGTCTTCTTCTTCAAGCACGCAAGACTCCTTCCATGGCAAGCTGTATGCAAGGGTTTCACCGTTGTCAGTGGCTACCTCCCATCCTCTCAGTGGAAATGTTCAACGCACCCTGTCACGGCACGGCTATCCATCTGTCAGTTCTCAATCAGGCCGGAATAGAATCCAGTGATTCTTTTGCGTCTGTCACTAACGCCCCGCCCTCAGGAGTTTGAAGCTCGTCACAGTCATTCAATCATTGAATCCTACTCAGAATACCACAGACAATGTTTAGACCTTCCGGATTCTCTTGAATGCCGCCATCAGTTCTAGCTTATACCACGAAGATTCTGATTAAAGAATCCAAGAGATATCTACTTAATCTAAGGTAGAACGGAGGTGGTTGTCAGGCACACGTTCATAGTTGAGAATGATGATGAGTGTCACGGATCATCACATTCATCCGGTTTAAGAACAAGTAATATCTTAGAATGGAAGCAAGCATGATTGAATGAAAAATAGTAGTAATTGCATTAATCCATCAAGACACAGCAGAGCTCCTCACCCCCAACCATGGGGTTTAGAGACTCATGCCGTGGAAGGTACACAAAGAAACGTGTAAAGTGTCATGAGGTACAGATACAATGTCGATCCTATTAATAGTAAGCTAGTAACCTAGGGTATACAGAAATGAGTAAATGACGTAAAAATCCACTTCTGGGTCCACTTAGTGTGTGCTTGGGCTGAGCATTGAAGCTTTCATGTGTAGAGACTTTTTTTGGAGTTAAACGCCAGCTTTCATGCCAGTTTGGGCGTTTAACTCCAATTTTTATGCCAGTTCCAGCGTTAAACGCTGGGAATTCTGAGGCTGATTTGCAACGCCAGTTTGGGCCATCAAATCTCGGGAAAAGTATGGACTATTATATATTGCTGGAAAGCCCAGGATGTCTACTTTCCAACGCCGTTGAGAGCGCGCCAATTGGGCTTCTCTAGCTCCAGAAAATCCACTTCGAGTGCAGGGAGGTCAGAATCCAACAGCATCTGCAGTCCTTTCCAGCCTCTGAATCAGATTTTTGCTCAGGACCCTCAATTTCAGTCAGAAAATACCTGAAATCACAGAAAAACACACAAACTCATAGCAAAGTCCAGAAAAGTGAATTTTAACTAAAAACTAATAAAAATATAATAAAAACTAATTAAACTATACTAAAAACATACTAAAAACAATGCCAAAAAGCGTATAAATTATCCGCTCATCAAGTAACTATGGCAAATCTTATATTGTTGCGAAGCCCCGGATGTTAGCTTTCTAACCCAACTAGAACCGCATCATTTGGACCTCTGTAGCTCAAGTTATGGTCGTTTAAGTGCGAAGAGGTCGGCTTGACAGCTTTCCGGTTCATTCATTTCTTCATGAGTTCTCCAACTTTTCATGCTTTTTTTCTTCATTCCCTTGATCCAATCTTTACCTCCTAAACCTTAAACCACTTAACAAACATATCAAGGCATCTAATGGAATCAAGGAGAATTAGATTTAGCTATTTTAAGTCCTAAAAAGCATGTTTTCACTCTTAAGCACAATTAAAGGAGAAGTTATAAAACCATGCTATTTCAATGGATAAATGTGGGTAAAAGGTTATAAAATTCCCTAAAATCAATACAAGATAAACCCTAAAAATGGGGTTTATCAACCTCCCCACACTTAAACCAAGCATGTCCTCATGCTAAAACCAAGAGAAAGCAAAGGGATCAACATTTATTCAATGAAAACTAACTAAATGCAATCCACCTTTATGCAACTATCTAAATGAATGCAATTGCTTGGTCAAAATAAATCAATTCCCAAGAAGCATAAATGCACAAGGGCTAAGGACTAGCAAGTCTAATCCACAATTGAATAGAGTTATTAAATATTTTTACAAACTTGCATGAAAAGAGATGATCATAGGTGGAAACATGTAATTGAGCATCAAACCCTCACCGGTAGTGTTTGCACTCTATTCGCTCAAGTGTTTAGGGTCGATTCTCTCAATTCTCTCCTAATCATGCTTTCTAAGATTTGTTTTTCTTCTAACAATCAACAAATATTTCATGCATGCATACATATATCATGAGGTCTTTTCATAGGTTGTAATGGGGCTAGGGTCAAGGTAGGATGCATATTTGGTTAAGTGAGCTTGGAATTTGAATCTTTGATAAGCTTAAACTTCCCACCTAGCCTATGACATCCAATACAATTAGGTTCTAATCTAACTACCCATTCCTCACTTTTTCACATACTCATGTATTCCTTTTTAATTTCACAACACCTATGCATTGATTTTATTGGACTATACTTTGATTTGGGGCATTTTGTCCCCTTTTTATTCCTTTCTTTTTTTTTTCTTCTTTTTCTTTATTTTTCTATATTTTTTTTTCTTTTCCATATTTATTATTTTTCTTTTTTTCTTTTGTTTTTCTCATTTTTTTTCTATATACAAGAATCTCAATGCATAAGGTTTTACAATTGATCAATACATGAGTATGTACCCAATTCCCAATATTTTCAATAACAATACAAAATTACCCTTTTATTCACCCAATGTCCCAAGGTTCCCACACTTGAATGATACTCACACACTCTAGCCTAAGCTAATTAAAGATCCAAATAAGGACATTTATTGTTTTTCGCTTTAAGGCTTGTAATGTGCTAAAATTAAGAACAAGTGGGTTAATCGTAGGCTCAAATTGGCTAACAAAGGAATATAAAAGGGTGGCTATTTGGATAAGTGAGCTAATGAAATGATGGCCTCAATCATATAAATGCATGAATACACAAAATAATGGACATAAAGAATCAAACAAATCAAAGATTACATTCATAGAAAGAGAATAATGCACACAAGAAGGAAAATAAGTGGTTATAGGATGTAACCATACCATTAGGCTCAAATCTCACTTGCTTGTGTTTTTAGCTCAAAAATATAATCCACAATATATATATTTCAATCAATTTCTATGAAAAGTTTTTACTCAAATCAATTGGTGCCCTATAGATAGAATTCTTGAAAAATTTCATTATTTTGACTAAGCTTATTGTGTATATATATGCAAAAATAAAAAAAATGCAAGTAAAAATCCTAAAATCCTAGAATGAAATGCAAAAGTGTTGGGATTAGAAAATTTTCACCCAAAATCGCCGATCGGTCGGACGACCTCCCCACACTTAAAAGTTTGCACCGTCCTCGGTGCACTCAAAGATGAGCAAGGGGGTACGGCGACTCTCCGGATTGCTACGTGTTCTTAGTCTTGCTTCCATGTTTGCTTGTGGTGCATTGTTCATGAGAAACAAAAATATAACACCATAAGATGAGAAGATATAAAAGCAAGGAAGCATACATTGTTGGAATGAGGAACTAATCACTAGAAACGAGTGAGTGGATTAATGTGACATTAATGACAAATAAGTGTGTGAAATCTAAATTGCGCAGTTTAGAACACACATTAGCATATAAGAGCTATGTCACAAAAGAAGTATGCACTTTACTTATCCTAGTGTGCTTGAGATGCTTTATGTAAACTTGTAAGGTAAAACGAGCATTAAAGAAGCATGAAAGCATTCAAGTCAAACACATATGGATGCATATGATCATGAAATACCATGCATTAAGGTAAATGCACATCATCATCCATCATCAAGAGGTTGCCTAATCACAAAATAAGGCTCAAATCACATGGTGGCCAAATCATGTAATTCAAGAAGAGTTACAAGCTCGAAGGCAATTCTCATCACTTGGTATTTTTCAAAAGATAAGTATAAAAAACTCAAGACCAAGTAGCAAAATATAACCTCAATCATAGGATCCAGCAAAGATTATCTAAAAACATTAATGCTAAAATAGCATTTAGGCAATAAGGGGCAACAATGTGTAGTAAACAAGATCAATAATCCAACAGTTATGATGAAAAGAGAGAAAATAAATTGAAAACTAAACTAAAACTAACTAATTAACTAACTAACTAACTAACTAACTAACTAAAATAAATGGTTATCCATGGTGTTTGGAAGTGTTGGATGAGGGGTAGGAGAAGGGAAGAAGAAAGGAGAAGGAAAGAAATGGAAAGAGGAGAAGAAGAGAAATGGATGGAAGAAAGGACATCCACGCGTACGCACGCATGGCACGCGCGCGTCGATGGCATATTTCGAGAGTGGTGCGTACGCGTCATATGCGCGTGCGCGCAAATAGGTTTGTGCCTCAGGCCCAATTTCCGCACAGTGCAGGCCTAACTCTCGGGTCAAGGTATGGAAGGTGGAACTTCTCAATCCACGCGTACGCGTGCATGGCGCGCTCGCGTGGATGGTCTAAAACGCTTGAGGTACGCGTACGCACGCAGTGCGCGTACGCGTGGATGGTGCTTTGTTTTTTTTTTCAAAAATTTCTGCTATGTTTTTGCACCAATCCAAGCATTCCAAACCTCCAAAAAGCTACCAAAATACCATAAAACCTTATTTAACATACTAAACTACCAATTAGACTCATTAAAACAATCAAAACAAGAAATTAAACTAATTCTACCAATATGTACAAAAGAGAAAATGAGAGGATTTTACCATGGTGGGGTGTCTCCCACCTAGCACTTTTGTTTATTGTCCTTAAGTTGGACTAATGGGGAGCTCCTCATCAAGGTGGCTTGTGCTTGTACTCATCTTGGAACTTCCACCAATGCTTGAATCTCCATTGTGCCCCAAGATTTCTTATGGATTGAGCCAAGTGTTGATGGAGTTCTTCACAAGCTTGGAGCTCCCAAAGTTGATCCTCTTTTTCTAATCCGGGATCCCACACTTTGTTTTCACACCGTCTTGAGGTTGATCATCATTATTAGTCCAACCGGGTGGTGAGTAAGGTGAATTCTCTATATAGTGGCCAACAATCCTCCTAGACCCATTTATTTGAGCACTACTCCAACCTTTATATCTCATGTTTGATGCATCAACCATAATGAGCCTTGATTTGCAACGCCAACCACAAAACCTTTTTCCGCTTACGCTTCATCCCACAAACTTCCCTAAGTTGGCCATCCGTTTCAAGCAAACCATATTCAAGTGGGATAATAAAGCTAATAGAAATGAATTTCACCCACTCAAATGAAGGAGTAAATGACAACCTAGGCAAAGATGCTTCCAACGATCTTGATAAAGCGTATTCCACTCCCATCCTTCTATTTCTAAGGACTTCCACCTCTTCACAAGATTTCTTTAATTCAATCCTTTGCTCATTAATACTATCTAAGCCTTTTCCCTTAATCATACTATAATTGGGAGGGTGAAAGAAGTTTACCTCCACAATATTTTCAAATGCACCGGGAGAAGGTTCTTCAAGTTCAAAGGATTCTTCACCACTAAGACTTGATGCTTGATCTTCATCACCAAGGGAACTCAATTCTTGCTCTATCCCATCCAAGTCTTCATATGGAGTATGCCTTGGAAGGTGTGCACTTTCTTCCCTAGCATCAATTTCAATCATCTTGGAAGGGTTTTCTTCAACTCTATGTTCCCATGGAAGCTCCGCATCTCCTAAGTCTTCTACCACTTCTTCCTTGTCTTCAACAATTAAAGCTTCCTCCAATTGTTCCAATACAAAGCAACTTCCTTCATTTCCCACCGGAGTTTCCAATCTCTCCTTCATGCTATGTTCTTCATTCAATTTTCCACATATAGCTATGGGAGTTCCTTGAGTGTTCAAGCATTGGGAGGCTAATTGATTTGTTACCGCATCCAAGGCGGCCATGAAATTTTGTGCATCCCTTTTCATCTCTTCTTGTCCTTGAACAAGAACACCAAGGGTTTCATCCATTAGAGATTGGGGTGGGTGGAAGGATTCATCATTTTGGGGAAAGGGTTCATAATAGGAAGGTGGTTCTTCTTGGTAGAGTTGTGGTGGTTCAATATTTTCCACTCTTTCCACTTGTTGCACAACACACTCCATGGTTGCTTGAAATTGATCCAACGCTTCCTTGAGATGATCCCTTGACTCTTGTTCCGCTTGGATATCATGATAGGGACCATATGGGTCTTGGATCAATGGATATGCGTATTCTTCCATGTGAGGTTGTGGTGGAAGGTAGAATTCATCTTGTGGTTGAAATTGTTCATATATTGGAGGCGGTTCATCTTGGTAATAATGTGGAGGGGGTAGCTCTTGAAAATGTTGACGTTGTGGTGGTTGCTCTATGTGTGGTTCATATTGTTCATATGGTTGTTGGTAGGATAGATATGGGTTAGGGTCATATGAAGTTGGTAAGAAGGGGCTTGTGAGTATGGTTGAGAGTTATGTTGAGGATATGGTTCATAGGCATATGGTGGTGGTTCTTGGAAGTCACAAGGTGATTCACCATAGCCATTGGATTGATATGCATCATAGAATGGCTCTTCTTCATAGTGCATTGGTGGGGGTTGTTGCCATGAGGATTGATTATAAGTGGTGCACGAAATTGTGATCAATACTTTTCACAACTCAAATAATCCCAGGTGATGAATCCAAAAACTTGGTGTTCAATACCATGGCATAAACACAACTTCGCACAACTAACCAGCAAGTGTACTGGGTCGTCCAAGTAATAAACCTTACGCGAGTAAGGGTCGATCCCACAGAGATTATTGGTATGAAGCAAGCTATGGTCACCTTGTAAATCTTAGTCAGGCAAACTCAAATGGGTATGTGTGATATACGAATAAAACATAAAGATAAAGATAGAGATACTTATGCAATTCATTGGTAGGAATTTCAGATAAGCGTATGAAGATGCTTGGTCCCTTCTGTCTCTCTGCTTTCCTACTGTCTTCATCCAATCCTTCTTACTCCTTTCCATGGCAAGCTGTATGCAAGGGTTTCACCGTTGTCAGTGGCTACCTCCCATCCTCTCAGTGAAAATGTTCAACGCACCCTGTCACGGCACGGCTAATCATCTGTCGGTTCTCAATCAGGTTGGAATAGAATCCAGTGATTCTTTTGCGTCTGTCACTAATGCCCAGCCCTCAGGAGTTTGAAGCTCGTCACAGTCATTCAATCATTGAATCCTACTCAGAATACCATAGACAAGCTTTAGACCTTCCGGATTCTCTTGAATGCCGCCATCAATTCTAGCTTATACCACGAAGATTCCGGTTAAAGAATCCAAGAGATATCCACCCAATCTAAGGTAGAACAGAGGTGGTTGTCAGGCAAGCGTTCATAGGTGAGAATGATGATGAGTGTCACGGATCATCACATTCATCAAGTTGAAGAACAAGCTGAATTGAATAGAAGAACAATAGTAATTGCATTAATACTCGAGGTATAGCAGAGCTCCACACCTTAATCTATGGTGTGTAGAAACTCCACCGTTGAAAATACATAAGAACAAGGTCTAGGCATGGCCGTGAGGCCAGCCTCCCAACGTGATCAAAAGATCTAAAGATCAAAAGATTCCAAAGATCAAAAGATGAAAAATACAATAGTAAAAGGTCCTACTTATAGAGAACTAGTAGCCTAGGGTTTACAGAGATGAGTAAATGACATAAAAATCCACTTCCGGGCCCACTTGGTGTGTGCTTGGCTGAGCATTGAAGCATTTTCGTGTAGAGACTCTTCTTGGAGTTAAACACCAGCTTTTGTGCCAGTTTGGGCGTTTAACTCCCATTCTTGTGCCAGTTCCGGCGTTTAACACTGGGAATTCTGATGGTGACTTTGAACGCCGGTTTGGGCCATCAAATCTTGGGAAAAGTATGGACTATCATATATTGCTGGAAAGCCCAGGATGTCTACTTTCCAATGCCGTTGAGAGAGCGCCAGTTGGGCTTGTGTAGCTCAAGAAAATCCACTTTGAGTGCAGGGAGGTCAGAATCCAACAGCATCTGCAGTCCTTTTTAGTCTCTGAATCAGATTTTTGCTCAGGTCCCTCAATTTCAGCCAGAAAATACCTGAAATCACAGAAAAACACACAAACTCATAGTAAAGTCCAGAAAAGTGAATTTTAACTAAAAACTAATAAAAATATGCTAAAAACTAACTAGATCATACTAAAAACATACTAAAAACAATGCCAAAAAGCGTATAAATTATCCGCTCATCACAACACCAAACTTAAATTGTTGCTTGTCCCCAAGCAACTGAAAATCAAATAAGATAAAAAGAAGAGAATATGCAATGAATTCCAAAAACATCTATGAAGATCAGTATTAATTAGATGAGCGGGGCTTTTAGCTTTTTGCCTCTGAATAGTTTTGGCATCTCACTCTATCCTTTGAAATTCAGAATGATTGGCTTCTTTAGGAACTCAGAATCCAGATAGTGTCATTGATTCTCCTAGTTAAGTATGATGATTCTTGAACACAGCTACTTTATGAGTCTTGGCCGTGGCCCAAAGCACTCTGTCTTCCAGTATTACCACCGGATACATACATGCCACAGACACATAACTGGGTGAACCTTTTCAGATTGTGACTCAACTTTGCTAGAGTCCCCAATTAGAGGTGTCCAGGGTTCTTAAGCACACTCTTTTTGCCTTGGATCACAACTTTATTTCTTTCTTTTTCTCTTTCTTTTTCTTTCTTTTCTTTTTTTTTTCGAAATTTTTTTTTGTATTCACTGCTTTTTCTTGCTTCAAGAATCATTTTTATGATTTTTCAGATCCTCAGTAACATGTCTCCTTTTCATCATTCTTTCAAGAGCCATCATTCATGAACCACAAATTCAAAAGACATATGCACTGTTTAAGCATACATTCAGAAAACAAAAATATTGCCACCACATCAAAATAATTAAACTGTTATAAAATTCAAAATTCATGCAATTCTTCTCTTTTTCAATTAAGAACATTTTTCATTTAAGAGAGGTGATGGATTCATAGGACATTCATAACTTTAAAGCATAGACACTAAGACACTAATGATCATAAGACACAAACATAGATAAACATAAGCATAATTTTCGAAAAATAGAAAAATAAAGAACAAGGAAATTAAAGAACGGGTCCACCTTAGTGATGGCGGCTTGTTCTTCCTCTTGAAGATCCTATGGAGTGCTTGAGCTCCTCAATGTCTCTTCCTTGTCTTTGTTGCTCCTCTCTCATGATTCTTTGATCTTCTCTAATTTCATGGAGGAGGATGGAGTGTTCTTGGTGCTCCACCCTTAGTTGTCCCATGTTGGAACTCAATTCTCCTAGGGAGGTGTTTAGTTGCTCCCAATAGTTTTGTGGAGGAAAGTGCATCCCTTGAGGCATCTCAGGGATTTGATGATGAAAGGGGTCTCTTGTTTGCTCCATCCTCTTCTTAGTAATGGGCTTGTCCTCATCAATGGGGATGTCTCCCTCTATGTCAACTCCAACTGAATAACAGAGGTGACAAATGAGATGAGGAAAGGCTAACCTTGCCAAGGTAGAAGACTTGTCCGCCACCTTATAAAGTTCTTGGGATATAACCTCATGAACTTCTATTTCTTCTCCAATCATGATGCTATGAATCATGATAGCCCGGTCTATAGTAACTTCGGACCGGTTGCTAGTGGGAATGATTGAGCGTTGGATAAACTCCAACCATCCTCTAGCCACGGGCTTGAGGTCATGCCTTCTCAGTTGAACCAGCTTTCCTCTTGAATCTCTCTTCCATTGGGTGCCCTCTTCACAAATGACTGTGAGGACTTGGTCCAACCTTTGATCAAAGTTGACCCTTCTAGTGTAAGGATGTTCATCTCCTTGCATCATGGGCAAGTTGAATGCCAACCTTACATTTTTCGGACTAAAATCCAAGTATTTCCCCCGAACCATAGTAAGCCAATTCTTTGGATCCGGGTTCACACTTTGATCATGGTTCTTGGTGATCCATGCATTGGCATAGAACTCTTGAACCATTAAGATTCCGACTTGTTGAATGGGGTTGGTAAGAACTTCCCAACCTCTTCTTCGGATCTCATGTCGGATCTCTGGATATTCACTCTTTTTGAGTTTGAAAGGGACCTCGGAGATCCCCTTCTTCAAGGCCACAACTTCATAGAAGTAGTCTTGATGCACCCTTGAGATGAATATTTCCATCTCCCATGACTCGGAGGTGGAAGCTTTTGCCTTCCCTTTCCTCTTTCTAGAGGTTTCTCCAGCCTTGGATGCCATCAATGGTTATGGAAAAACAAAAAGCAATGCTTTTACCACACCAAACTTAAAAGGTTTGCTCGTCCTCGAGCAAAAGAAGAAAGAAGATAGTAGAAGAAGAAGAAATAGAGGAGATGGAGATGGCTTTGTGGTTCGGCCAAAGGGGGAGAAGTAGTGTTTAGGTTGTGTGAAAATGAAGGAGTGAAGATGGGTTTATATAGGGGTGGAGAGAGGGGTAGTGTTCGGCTATAGGAGGGTGGGTTTGGGAGGGAAAGTGGTTTGAATTTGAATGGTGGGGTAGGTGGGGTTTTATGAAGGATGGATGTGAGTGGTGAAGAGAAAGATGGGATTTGATAGGTGAAGGGTTTTTTGGGGAAGAGGTGTTGAGGTGATTGGTGAATGGGTGAAGAAGAAGAGAGAGAGTGGTGGGGTAGGTGGGGATCCTGTGGGGTCCACAGATCCTGAGGTGTCAAGGAAAAGTCATCCCTGCACCAAGTGGCAAGCAAAATTGCTCTTCATGCCAATTCTAGCGTTAAACGCCGGGCTGGTGCCCATTTCTGGCGTTTAACACCAACTTCTTGCCTTTTTCTGGCGTTTAACGCCAGTCTGGTGCCCCTTTCTGGCGTTAAACGCCCAGAATGGTGCCAGACTGGGCGTTAAACGCCCATCTGCCAGCCTTACTGGCGTTTAAACGCCAGCAGGTTCTTCCTCCAGGGTGTGCTGTTTTTCTTTCTGTTTTTGCTTTTTCAATTGATTTTGTGACTTCTCATGATCATCAACCTACAGAAAATATAAAATAACAAAAAAATAGATAAAATATAAAACATTGGGTTGCCTCCCAACAAGCGCTTCTTTAATGTCAGTAGCTTGACAGAGGGCTCTCATGGAGCCTCACAGATGCTCAGAGCAATGTTGGAACCTCCCAACACCAAACTTAGAGTTTGACTATGGGGGCTCTGTTTGGCTCTGTTTTGAGAGAAGCTCTTCATGCTTCCTCTTGATGGTGACAGAGGGATATCCTTGAGTCTTAAACACAAAGGATTCTTCATTCACTTGAATGATCAATTCTCCTCTATCAACATCAATCACAGCCTTTGCTGTGGCTAGGAAGGGTCTGCCAAGGATGATGGATTCATCCATGCATTTCCCAGTCTCTAGGACTATGAAATCAGCAAGGATGTAATGGTCTTCAACTTTTACCAGAACATCCTCTACAAGTCCATAAGCTTGTTTTCTTGAATTGTCTGCCATCTCTAGTGAGATTTTTGCAGCTTGCACCTCAAAGATTCCTAGCTTCTCCATTACAGAGAGAGGCATGAGGTTTACACTTGACCCTAGGTCACACAAGGTCTTCTTGAAGGTCATGGTGCCTATGGCACAAGGTATTGAGAACTTCCCAGGATCTTGTCTCTTTTGAGGTAATTTCTGCCTAGACAAGTCATCCAGTTCTTTAGTGAGCAAAGGGGGTTCATCCTCCCAAGTCTCATTACCAAATAACTTGTCATTTAGCTTCATGATTGCTCCAAGGTATTTAGAAACTTGCTCTTCAGTGACATACTCATCCTCTTCAGAGGAAGAATACTCATCAGAGCTCATGAATGGCAGAAGTAAGTCCAATGGAATCTCTATGGTCTCATTTTGAGCCTCAGATTCCCATGGTTCCTCATTGGGGAACTCATTGGAGGCCAGTGGATGTCCATTGTGGTCTTCCTCAGTGGCGTTCACTGCCTCTTCCTCCTCTCCAAATTCGGCCATGTTGATGGCTTTGCACTCTCCTTTTGGATTTTCTTCTGAATTGCTTGGAAGAGTACTAGGAGGGAGTTCAGTAATTTTCTTGCTCAGCTGACCCACTTGTCCCTCCAAGTTTCTAATGGAGGACCTTGTTTCAGTCATGAAACTTTGAGTGGTTTTGATTAGATCAGAGACCATGGTTGCTAAGTCAGAGTTGTTCTGCTTAGAACTCTCTGTCTGTTGCTGAGAAGATGATGGAAAAGGCTTGCTATTGCTAAACCTGTTTCTTCCACCATTATTATTGTTGAAACCTTGTTGAGGTCTCTGTTGATCCTTCCATGAGAGATTTGGATGATTTCTCCATGAAGGATTATAGGTGTTTCCATAGGGTTCTCCCATGTAATTCACCTCTTCCATTGAAGGGTTCTCAGGATCATAAGCTTCTTCTTCAGATGAAGCCTCCTTAGTACTACCTGGTGCATTTTGCATTCCAGACAGACTTTGAGAAATCATATTGACTTGCTGAGTCAATATTTTGTTCTGAGCCAATATGGCATTCAGAGTGTCAATCTCAAGAACTCCTTTCTTCTGATTTGTCCCATTGTTCACAGGATTCCTTTCAGAAGTGTACATGAATTGGTTATTTGTAACCATTTCAATTAGTTATTGAGCTTCTGTAGGCGTCTTCTTCAGATGAAGAGATCCTCCGACAGAGCTATCCAAAGACATCTTGGATAGTTCAGAGAGACCATCATAGAAAATACCTATGATGCTCTATTCAGAAAGCATGTCAGAGGGACACTTTCTGATTAATTGTTTGTATCTTTCCCAAGCTTCATAGAGGGATTCTCCTTCCTTCTGTCTGAAGGTTTGGACTTCCACTCTAAGCTTACTCAATTTTTGAGGTGGAAAAAACTTTGCCAAGAAGGCATTGACTAGCTTTTCCCAAGAGTTCAGGCTTTCTTTAGGTTGTGAGTCCAACCATATCCTAGCTCTGTCTCTTACAGCAAAAGGGAATAGCATAAGTCTGTAGACCTCAGGGTCAACCCCATTAGTCTTGACAGTGTCACAGATTTGCAAGAACTCAGCTAAGAACTGATGAGGATCTTCCAATGGAAGTCCATGGAACTTGCAATTCTGTTGCATTAGAGAAACTAATTGAGGCTTAAGCTCAAAGTTGTTTGCTCTAATGGTAGGGATAGAGATGCTTCTCCCATAGAAGTCGGGAGTAGGTGCAGTAAAGTCACCCAGAACCTTCCTTGCATTGTTGGCATTGTTGTTGTTTTCGGCTGACATGGGTTCTTCTTCTTTGAAGATTTCTGTTAGGTCCTCTACAGAGAGTTGTGCCTTAGCTTCTCTTAGTTTTCGCTTCAAGGTCCTTTCAGGTTCAGGATCAGCCTCAACAAGAATGCTTTTGTCTTTGCTCCTGCTCATATGAAAGAGAAGAGAACAAGAAAATATGGAATCCTCTATGTCACAGTATAGAGATTCCTTGAGGTGTCAGAGGAAAAGAAAAATGGAAGGAAGAGGTAGAAAATTCAAACTTATCAAGGAAAAGGTAGCATATATCGTTGCGAAGCCCCAGATGTTAGCTTTCTAACCCAACTGGAACCGCATCATTTGGACCTCTGTAGCTCAAGTTATGGTCGTTTAAGTGCAAAGAGGTCGGCTTGACAGCTTTCCGGTTCTTTCATTTCTTCATGAGTTCTCCAACTTTTCATGCTTTCTTTCTTCATTCCCTTGATCCAATCTTTGCCTCCTAAACCTTAAACCACTTAACAAACATATCAAGGTATCTAATAGAATCAAGGAGAATTAGATTTAGCTATTTTAAGTCCTAAAAAGCATGTTTTCACTCTTAAGCACAATTAAAGGAGAAGTTATAAAACCATGCTATTTCAATGGATAAATGTGGGTAAAAGGTTATAAAATCCCCTAAAATCAATACAAGATAAACCCTATAAATGGGGTTTATCAGACAGCGGCGCGGAGCTTCAGCGACAACGACACGTTGGTCATGGCTCCTCCAGCGGCGGTGGTAAGGACGATCGGCACGGTGAGAGGCATCAGCGGTTGCGCTGCGCTCCTCCCCTCTCGGATTTCCCTTCCCAGCCTCCCCCTTCTTGTTTTTCTGCTTTTCTTTCTTTCAAAAAAAGGAAATCTGGTATGCGTTGCTACTGAGGCAAGGAAGGAAGGTTGGGGTGCGGCTGCTAAGGGCTAGGGGGATAGGGGTTTCATTTTTTCAAAATTAGGGTTAAGGGCAATATAGTAATTTCACATAAAAATAGGGATGGTATGGTAATTGAAACCTAAATTAAATCCAACACTAATCATATATAGGAAAATACTATTTGCTCATCAATTTTACAAATTATTTTCAATAAAATGCCCAAATTTAAAAATTAGAAATAATATAATTAATTTCTCTATTTTCCAAAATAACAACATTAATATTTGAAATATTACTTATCTAATCCAAATCATGTAAAATCCCTATTATTTCATAACTGTCAACTTTATAATCAAAATATAGAAAATAAACCAATAATTATAAAATTGGATAATAATCATAACTCATCTCAAATTCAATAAATCAAAACTTGCTTTAATTATCCTTAATAAAATAATTTCTGAAATTAAGGTTATAAATAACTATATGATTTGAGACTTGATCATAAAAAGACTTTTCAAAGATTCTGGGTCTTACATTCTACCCACCTTATAAAAATTTTCGCCCTCGAAAATTGATACAAAACGAAAGAAAATTCATAACAGTTCACCCTTGAATACATTTAAGGAAGAAGCAAAAATATCTCAAAATATAAACATATATACGATTTTCAAATACTTGAATGGTCGTATGCATAAAAATACAAAGGTAGAAGTCTGATTGCAAAGCAAAAATTACAAGATAGGCTCAATGCACAAGGTCATATGATCTCAAGGCTTTACAAAAACTTGAGGTAACAAAATAGGGTGCAAACTAAGATAGGCGTTCACAAAACAAGGCGATAATCAATGTGACATAAAGGCTACCAAAACAGGTTGGTAATAAAACAACGGCTAGAACGTTCACCGACAATTCTCGTTCCTACTTCAGAACCTCAACTTCCCAACTCCACCAATCACTTTACAACCTCATAGCCGATCATCGGCCTAACACCCGCAAGCTCGTTTGCAAGGGACAAAACACCCACAACTCATAACATGATACTCCTACCGTTTCACCTTCCGTATACACATATCACGTCTTAAAGAACTAACGCATCACGTTATGTATACGTCTACAAGTTGCACGTGATATCAAAATAATTCTCGAGTCTACTCAAAAGGATACAAGATTTAGAAAGGAGAGTCCAATGTCAAGGATAGTACTCAGAGATCCAAGGGAATGTATCCAATCCCAGACAACAAGGATGATTGATGAGCGGATAATTTATACGCTTTTTGGCATTGTTTTTAGATAGTTTTTAGTAAGTTTGAGCTACTTTTAGGGATGTTTTCATTAGTTTTTATGTTAAATTCACATTTCTGGACTTTACTATGAGTTTGTGTGTTTTTCTGTGATTTCAGGTAAATTCTGGCTGAAATTGAGGGACTTGAGCAAAACTCTGAACAAGGCTGACAAAAGGACTGCTGATGCTGTTGGAATCTGACCTCCCTGCACTCGAAATGGATTTTCTGGAGCTACAGAACTCCAATTGGCGCGCTCTCAATGGCGTTGGAAAATAGACATCTAGAGCTTTCCAGCAATATATAATAGTCCATACTTTTTTCGGAAATTGATGACATAACTTGGCGTTGAACGCCAAGTACATGCTGCTGTCTGAAGTTAAACGCCAGAAAAACGTCATGATCCGGAGTTGAACGCCCAAAACACGTCATAACTTGGAGTTCAACTCCAAGAAAAGCCTCAGCTCGTGGATAGATCAAGCTCAGCCCAAGCATACACCAAGTGGGCCCCGGAAGTGGATTTATGTATCAAATACTTACTCATGTAAACCCTAGTAGCTAGTCTAGTATAAATAGGATAAGTTACTATTGTGTTAGACATCTTTTGACAGTTTAATCTCTTGACTGTTTAGCCTTTGATTATTCGGTCTCTTGATCACTCAAGGGGGCTGGCCATTCGGCCATGCCTGAACCTTCTACTTATGTATTTTCAATAGTGGAGTTTCTGCACACCATAGATTAAGGGTGTGGAGCTCTGCTGTACCTCAAGTTTCAATATAATTACTATTACTTTTTATTCAATTCTCTCTTATTCTTATTCCAAGATATACGTTGCACAACACTTTGATGAATGTGATGATCCGTGACACTCATCATCATTCTCACTTATGAACGCGCGTGATTGACAACCACTTCCGTTCTACTCTAGGCCGGGCGCATATCTCTTAGATTCCCCAACAGAACCTTCGTGGTATAAGCTAGATAGATGGCGGCATTCATGAGGATCCGAAAAGTCTAACCTTGTCTGTGGTATTCCGAGTAGGATTCCGGTATTGAATGACTGTGACGAGCTTCAAACTCCTGAAGGCTGGGCGTTAGTGACAGACGCAAAAGAATCAATAGATTCTACTCCAACCTGATTGAGAACCGACAGATGATTAGCCGTGCTGTGACAGAGCATAGGAACGTTTTCACTAAGAGGACGGGATGTAGCCATCAACCATGGGTGATGCCTCCAGACGATTAGCCGTGCAGTGACAGCGCATAGGATCATTTTCCCGAGAGGATTGAAAGTAGCCACCGATGATGGTGATGCCCTACATACAGCTTGCCATGGAAAGGAGTAAGAAGGATTGAAGGAAGAGTGAGTAGTGAAGTAGAGTTTCAAGAGGAGCACAGCATCTCCATACACCTATCTGAAATTCTCACTATTGATTTACATAAGTATTTCTATCCCTTTTTATTTTCTATTTTATTATTAATTTTCGAAACCATAAACCCATTTAATCTGCCTAACTGAGATTTACAAGGTGACCATAGCTTGCTTTATACCCACAATCTCTGTGGGATCGACCCTTACTCACGTAAGGTTTATTACTTGGACGACCCAGTACACTTGCTGGTTAGTTGAACGGAGTTGTGAACTATGGTATTGGCATCATGTTTTTGGCGCCATTACCAGGGAATGAAAAGCAATGAATTTTGCAAAATGGAATAACAATTGAATCACAATTTCGTCCACCAAGTTTTTGGCGCCGTTGCCGGGGAGTGTTCGAGTATGGACAACTGACGGTTCATCTTGTTGCTCAGATTGGGTAATTTTCTTTTCAAAAATCTTTTTCAAAATTTTTCTTTTCTTTTTCGTTTTTCTAACCATGTTTTTCGAAAAAATTAAAATAAAAATACAAAAAAATTAGAAAATCATAAAAATAAAAAATATTTTGTGTTTCTTGTTTGAGTCTTGTGTTAATTTTCAAGTTTGGTGTCAATTGCATGCTTTTAAATTTTTTCTTGCATTTTTTCGAAATCCTCATGCATTCATAGTGTTCTTCATGATCTTCAAGTTGTTCTTGACAAGTCTTCTTGTTTGATCTTGATGATTTCTTGTTTTATGTTGTTTGTTGTTTTTCATATGCATTTTTTGTTCATTAGAGTCCATGCATTACAAATTTCTAAGTTTGGTGTCCTGCATGTTTTCTTTGCATCAAAAATTTTCAAAAATATGTTCTTGATGTTCATCATGATCTTCAAAGTGTTCTTGGTGTTCATCTTGACATTCATAGTGTTCTTGCATGCATTAAGTGTTTTGATCCAAAATTTTCATGTTTTGGGTCATGATTGTGTTTTTCTCTCTCATCTTAAAAATTTCAAAAAATCAAAAAAATATCTTTTCCTTATTTCCCTCCAAATTTTCGAAATTTTGGGTTGACTTGGTCAAAAATTTTTTAAAATTAGTGGTTTCTTACAAGTCAAGTCAAAATTTCAATTTTAAAAATCTTATCTTTTCAAAATCTTTTTCAAAAATTATATTTTTTTCAATTTTTTCTATTTTTCGAAAATTTCAAAAATCTTTTTCAAAAATATTTTCAAAATCTTTTTCTTATCTTTATATCAAATTTTCGAAAATTAGCTAACAATTAATGTGATTGGTTCAAAAATTTGAAGTTTGTTACTTTCTTGTTAAGAAAGGTTCAATCTTTAAGTTCTAGAATCTTATCTTGTAGTTTCTTGTTAGTTAAGTCATTTTAAAAATTAGATCTTTTTATCTTTTACCTTATCTTTTTCAAAAAAATTTTATCTTTTTCAAAATTTAATTTCAAAATATCTTATCTAACTTCTTATCTTCTTATCTTTTTCAAATTTGATTTCAAATCTTTTTCAATCAACTAACTAACTTTTTTTTTGTTTGTTTCTTATCTTTTTCAAAACCACCTAACTACCTTTCCCTCTTCAATTTTCGAAAATATCTCATCCCTTTTTTCAAAATTTCTTTTTAATTAATTAATTGTTTTAAATTTTAATTTTAATCTTATCTTATCTTTAATTTTTGAAAATTACTAACCCCTTTTTCAAAATTATTTTCGAAATTCTCCCTCTCTTTTCTTCTATTTAATTATTTAATTACTAACACTTCTCTTCACCTCTCTTCATTCAAAAATCCGAATCTCCATCTCCATTCTTCTATCCCCTTTCTTCTTCTACTAACATAAAGGAATCTCTATATTGTGACATAGAGGATTCCTTTTTCTTTTCTTGTTTTCTTTTCTTTCATATGAGCAGGAACAGGGAAAAAGACACTCTTGTTGAAATTGATCCAGAACCTGAAAGGACTCTGAAGAGAAAATTAAGAGAAGCTAAATTAAATTATTCTAAAGGTAACCTTTCAGAAATTTTCGAACAAGAGAGGGAGATGGCAGCCGAAAATAATAATAATAATGCAAGGAGAATGCTTGGTGACTTCACAAAGCCAACGTCCAAGTTTGATGGAAGAAGCATCTCCATTCCTGCCATTGGAGCCAACAACTTTGAGCTGAAACCTCAGCTAGTTGCCTTAATGCAACAAAACTGCAAGTTTTATGGACTTCCATATGAAGATCCTTATCAGTTCTTAACTGAGTTCTTGCAGATCTGTGAGGCTGTAAAGACGAATGGAGTTGATCCTGAAGTCTACAGACTCATGCTTTTCCCTTTTGCTGTAAGAGACAGAGCTAGAATATGGTTGGATTCACAACCTAAGGATAGCCTGGACTCCTGGGATAAGCTGGTCACTGCCTTCTTGGATAAATTCTTCCCTCCTCAAAAGCTGAGCAAGCTGAGAGTGGATGTTCAAACCTTCAAACAAAAAGATGGTGAATCCCTCTATGAAGCTTGGGAAAGATACAAGCAGCTGACCAAAAGATGTCCATCTGACATGTTTTCAGAATGGACCATATTAGATATATTCTATTATGGTCTATCTGAATTTTCGAAAATGTCATTGGACCATTCTGCAGGTGGATCTATTCACCTAAAGAAAACGCCTGAAGAGGCTCAAGAACTCATTGACATGGTTGCAAACAACCAATTCATGTACACTTCTGAGAGGAATTCTGTGAATAATGGGATACCTCAAAAGAAAGGAGTTCTTGAAATTGATGCTCTGAATGCCATATTGGCTCAGAACAAAGTGTTGACTCAACAGGTCAACATGATCTCTCAAAATCTGAATGGATGGCAACATGCATCCAACAGTACTAGAGAGGCAGCTTCTGAAGAAGCTTATGATCCTGAGAACCCTGCCATGGCAGAGGTTAATTATATGGGTGAACCTTATGGAAACACCTATAACTCATCATGGAGAAATCATCCAAATTTCTCATGGAAGGATCAACAAAAGCCTCAACAAGGCTTTAACAATGGTGGACGCAATAGGCTAGGCAATAGCAAGCCATATCCATCATCTTCTCAGCAACAGACAGAGAATTCTGAACAAAACACTTCTAATTTAGCCAATCTAGTCTCTGATCTGTCAAAGGCCACTTTCAGTTTCATGAATGAAACAAGATCCTCCATTAGAAATTTGGAGGCACAAGTAGGCCAGCTGAGTAAGAAAGTCATTGAAACTCCTCCCAGTATTCTCCCAAGCAATACAGAAGAGAATCCAAAAGGAGAGTGCAAGGCCATTGATGTGATCAATGTGGCCGAATGCACAAGGGAGGAGGAGGACGAAAATCCTAGTGAGGAAGACCTCCTGGGACGTCCCTCAAGCAAGAAGGAGTTTCCTATTAAGGATCCAAAGGAATCTGAGGCTCATATAGAGACCATAGAGATTCCATTAAATCTCATTCTGCCATTCATGAGCTCTGAAGACTATTCTTCCTCTGAAGAGGATGAAGATGTAACTGGAGAGCAAGTTGCTCAATACTTAGGAGCTATCATAAAGCTGAATGCCAAGTTGTTTGGTAATGAGACTTGGGAAAGTGAACCTCCCTTGCTCATTAGTGAACTGGATACCTGGATTCAGCAAATTCTACCTCAAAAGAAACAAGATCCTGGCAAGTTCTTAATATCTTGCACCATAGGCACCATGATCTTTGAAAAAGCTCTGTGTGATCTGGGGTCAGGGATAAATCTTATGCCACTCTCTGTAATGGAGAAGCTGGGGATCATTGAGGTACAACCTGCCTTATTCTCATTACAATTGGCAGACAAGTCAGTGAGACAAGCTTATGGAATAGTAGAGGACGTGTTAGTAAAGGTTGAAGGCCTTTACATCCCTGCTGATTTCATAATCTTAGACACTAAGAAGGAAGAGGATGAGGATGATTGCATCATCCTTGGAAGACCTTTCCTAGCCACAGCAGGAGCTGTGATAGATGTCAACAGAGGTGAATTAGTCCTTCAATTGAATGGGGACTATCTTGTGTTTAAGGCACATGGCCATCCCTCTGTGACAAAAGAGAGTAAGCATGAAGAGCTTCTCTCAGTTCAGAGTCAAGAAGAGCCCACACAGTCAAACTCTAAGTTTGGTGTTGTGAGGCCACAACCAAACTCTAAGTTTGGTGTTAATACCCCATATCCAAACTCTAGTTTGGTGTTGGGACTACACAAACATTGACCTGATCACCTTGTGGCTCCATGAGACCACTGTCAAGCTATTGACATTAAAGAAGCGCTTGTTGGGAGGCAACCCAATCTTATTTATCTAATTTTTATTTTATTGTTATTTTGTGTTTTATTAGGTACATGATCATGAGGAGTCGCGAAAAAATCAAAAAAATTAAAAACAGAGTCAAAAACAGAAGAAAAAAATTTTTCACCCTGGAGGACGCACAGGCTGGCGTTCAACGCCAGTAAGATGCATCTGGCCGGCGTTCAACGCCAGAACAGAGTACCATTCTGGCGCTGAACGCCAGAAACAAGCAACATTCTGGCGCTGAACGCCAGGAATGTGCCCAGAGAAGAAAAGCTGGCGCTGAACGCCAGCAACAAGCATGAAACTGGCGTTCAACACCAGAAACATGCTTTACATGGGCGTTGAACGCCCAGAACGTGCACCAATGGGCGTTTAAACGCCAGAATGGTGTGCCAAGGCAATTTACATGCCTATTTGGTGCAGGGATGGAATTCCTTGACACCTCAGGATCCTGTGGACCCCACAGGATCCCCACCTAATATATTCCCACCTTACCTCCTAATCCTATTTTTGTGATTTGTATTCCCCATGTCACAAATCCCAACACTCCTCACCAATCACCTCAATTCCTCTTCCCAATTACCCCTTCACCACTCACATCAATCCACTCTTCCCCATAAACCCCACCTACCTTCATAAAATTCAAAATCAATTTCCCACCCATTCCCACCCAAAATGGCCGAACATACACCCTCCCCTCCCCCTATAAATACCCTTCCATTCTCCTTCATTTTCACACAACACAAACCCATCTTCTCCCACTTAGCCGAACCTACCTCTCTCCCTCTCAACCATATTTTCTTCTTCTTCTTCTTCTCTTCTTTTCTTTCTTGCTCGAGGGCGAGCAAGATTTTAAGTTTGGTGTGGTAAAAGCATAAGCTTTTTGTTTTTCCATTACCATCAATGGCACCTAAGGCCGGAGTATCCTCTAGAAAAGGGAAAGGGAAGACAAAAGCTTCCACCTCCGAGTCATGGGAGATGGAAAGATTCATCTCTAAGAGCCATCAAGACCACTTCTATGATGTTGTGGCAAAGAAGAAGGTGATCCCTGAGGTCCCCTTCAAGCTCAAGAAACATGAGTATCCGGAGATCCGACATGAGATCCAAAGAAAAGGTTGGGAAGTCCTAACCAACCCCATGCAACAAGTCGGAATCTTAATGGTTCAAGAGTTCTATGCCAATGCATGGATCACTAGGAACCATGATCAAAGTATGAACCCGAATCCAAAGAACTATCTCACAATGGTTCGGGGGAAATACTTAGATTTTAGTCCGAAAAATGTGAGGTTGGCGTTTCACTTGCCCATGATGCAAGGAGATGAACGCCCCTACACTAGAAGGGTCAACTTTAATCAAAGGTTGGACCAAGTCCTAATGGACATATGTGTGGAAGGAGCTCAATGGAGAATAGATTCCAAAGGCAAGCCAGTTCAACTAAGAAGACTAGATCTCAAGCCCATGGCTAGAGAATGGTTGGAGTTCATTCAACGCTCTATCATTCCTACTAGCAACCGATCTGAAGTTACTGTGGATCGGGCCATCATGATTCATAGCATCATGATTGGAGAGGAAGTAGAAGTTCATGAGGTCATCTCCAATGAACTCTACAAAATAGCCGATAAGTCCTCCACCATGGCAAGGCTAGCTTTTCCTCACCTTATTTGCCATCTGTGTTACTCAGCTGGAGTTATCATAGAAGGAGATATCCCCATTGAAGAGGATAAGCTCATCACCAAGAAGAGGATGGAGCAAGCAAAAAAGACCATACACGGCTCTCAAGAGATGCATGAGGAAGCTCATCATCAAGAAATCCCTGAGATGCCTCAAGGGATGCACTTTCCTCCCAACAACTATTGGGAGCAACTCAATACCTCCTTGAAAGATTCGAGCCACAATGTGGAACAATTAAGGGTAGAACATCATGAGCACTCCATCATTCTCCAAGAAATAAGAGAAGACCAAAGAGCAATGAGGGAGGAGCAACAAAGGCAAGGAAGGGACATAGAAGAGCTTAAGGACATTGTTGGTCCTTCAAGAAGAAGACGCCACTAAAGGTGGATTCATTCCTTGTTCTTTATTTCTTTCTGTTTTCGGTTTTTAATGTTGTGTTTATCTATGTTTTGTGTCTCTACTTCATGATCATTAGTATGTAACCATGCCTCAAAGCTATGAATAAAATCCATTAACCCTTCACCTCTCTTAAATGAAAAATGTTTTAATTCAAAAGAACAAGAAGTACATGAATTTCGAATTCATCCTTGAATTTAATTTAATTATATTGATGTGGTGACAATACTTTTTGTTTTCTGAATGAATGATTGAACAGTGCATATGTCTTTTGATATTGTTGTTTATGAGTGTTAAAATTGTTGGCTCTTGAAAGAATGATGAACAAAGAGAAATGTTATTGATGATCTGAAAAAAATCATGAAATTGATTCTTGAAGCAAGAAAAAGCAGTGAAAAGTAAAAAGCTTGCGAAAAAAAATGGCGAAAAAAAATAGAAAGAAAAGAAAAAGCAAGCAGAAAAAGCCAATAGCCCTTAAAACCAAAAGGCAAGGGTAAAAAGGATCCAAGGCTTTGAGCATCAATGGATAGGAGGGCCCAAGGAAATAAAATCCAGGCCTAAGCGGCTAAATCAAGCTGTCCCTAACCATGTGCTTGTGTCATGAAGGTCCAAGTGAAAAGCTTGAGACTGAGTAGTTAAAGTCGTGATCCAAAGCAAAAGAGTGTGTTTAAGAGCCCTGGACACCTCTAACTGGGGACTCTAGCAAAGCTAAGTCACAATCTGAAAAGGTTCACCCAGTTATGTGTCTGTGGCATTTATGTATCCGGTGGTAATACTGGAAAACAAAGTGCTTAGGGCCACGGCCAAGACTCATAAGTAGCTGTGTTCAAGAATCAACATGCTTAACTAGGAAAGTCAATAACACTATCCAAAATTCTAAGTTCCCAGAGACGCCAATCACTCTGAACTTCAAAGGAAAAAGTGAGATGCCAAAACTATTCAAAAGCAAAAAGCTACAAGTCCCGCTCATCTAATTATAATTAATATTCATTGATATTCTGAAATTTATAGTATATTCTCTTCTTTTATCCTAATTGATTTTCAGTTGCTTGGGGACAAGCAACAATTTAAGTTTGGTGTTGTGATGAGCGGATAATTTATACGCTTTTTGGCATTGTTTTTAGATAGTTTTTAGTAAGTTTGAGCTACTTTTAGGGATGTTTTCATTAGTGTTTATGTTAAATTCACATTTCTGGACTTTACTATGAGTTTGTGTGTTTTTCTGTGATTTCAGGTAAATTCTGGCTGAAATTGAGAGACTTGAGCAAAACTCTGAACAAGGCTGACAAAAGGACTGCTGATGCTGTTGGAATCTGACCTCTCTGCACTCGAAATGGATTTTCTGGAGCTACAAAACTCCAATTGGCGCGCTCTCAACGGCGTTGGAAAGTAGACATCCAGATCTTTCCAGCAATATATAATAGTCCATACTTTGTTCGGAAATTGACGACGTAACTTGGCGTTGAACGCCAAGTACATGCTGCTGTCTGAAGTTAAACGCCAGAAAAACGTCATGATCCGGAGTTGAACGCCCAAAACACGTCGTAACTTGGAGTTCAACTCCAAGAAAAGCCTCAGCTCGTGGATAGATCAAGCTCAGCCCAAGCATACACCAAGTGGGCCCCAGAAGTGGATTTATGCATCAAATACTTACTCATGTAAACCCTAGTAGCTAGTCTAGTATAAATAGGATAAGTTACTATTGTGTTAGACATCTTTTGACAGTTTAATCTCTTGACTGTTTAGCCTTTGATTATTCGGTCTCTTGATCACTCAAGGGGGCTGGCCATTCGGCCATGCCTGAACCTTCTACTTATGTATTTTCAACAGTGGAGTTTCTGCACACCATAGATTAAGGGTGTGGAGCTCTGCTGTACCTCAAGTTTCAATACAATTACTATTACTTTTTATTCAATTCTCTCTTATTCTTATTCCAAGATATACGTTGCACAACACTTTGATGAATGTGATGATCCGTGACACTCATCATCATTCTCACTTATGAACGCGCGTGATTGACAACCACTTCCGTTCTACTCTAGGCCGGGCGCATATCTCTTAGATTCCCCAACAGAACCTTCGTGGTATAAGCTAAATAGATGGCGGCATTCATGAGGATCCGGAAAGTCTAACCTTGTCTGTGGTATTCCGAGTAGGATCCTGGGAATCCGGAAAGTCTAACCTTGTCTTTGGTATTCCGAGTAGGATTCTGGTATTGAATGACTGTGACGAGCTTCAAACTCCTGAAGGCTGGGCGTTAGTGACAGACGCAAAAGAATCAATGGATTCTACTCCAACCTGATTGAGAACCGACAGATGATTAGCCGTGCTGTGACAGAGCATAGGAACGTTTTCACTGAGAGGACGGGATGTAGCCATCAACCATGGGTGATGCCTCCAGACGATTAGCCATGCAGTGACAGCGCATAGGATCATTTTCCCGAGAGGATTGAAAGTAGCCACCGATGATGGTGATGCCCTACATACAGCTTGCCATGGAAAGGAGTAAGAAGGATTGAAGGAAGAGTGAGTAGTGAAGTAGAGTTTCAAGAGGAGCACAGCATCTCCATACACCTATCTGAAATTCTCACTATTGATTTACATAAGTATTTCTATCCCTTTTTATTTTCTATTTTATTTTAATTTTTGAAACCATAAACCAATTTAATCTGCCTAACTGACATTTACAAGGTGACCATAGCTTGCTTCATACCAACAATCTCTGTGGGATTGACCCTTACTCACGTAAGGTTTATTACTTGGACGACCCAGTACACTTGCTGGTTAGTTGAACGGAGTTGTGAACTATGGTATTGGCATCATGTTTTTGGCGCCATTACCAGGGAATGAAAAGCAATGAATTTTGCAAAATGGAATAACAATTGAATCACAATTTCGTCCACCAATGATCAAGCAAATGAAGTTTGCTAGAAATAAATCAACTGACAACCTCAAAGATGACCCTTGGATCAAAGAAATTCAATAAGACCAATAAGCAGAAAAATTAGCGCATTAGTTTGAAACAATTTCAAGCTGAGCCGAAGAAGCATGAGGTTTGCAGAAGAGAAGATTTCAAACCCAAGACAAAGCTCACAGAACTCAAGAGCATGATTAAAAATAATTCCAAATGCATTGTTCACAAAAGAATCGAAAACTTGCGGAAAAATCACTTCGCAATTTAGAAGAAAAGTTAAGTAACAAACATTCTCCAAGAGAATAACAAAAGCAATAATGTGGCTTTGCTGTAATACAATTTTATGTTGAAGCAGATCATGCAGAATTTTAAAAACAAGGTGCACACAAGTTTGGCTAAAGGCTAAAATATCTCCTCAAATATTTTAGAAAGATAATTAGGTGCACAACTTAACCAAAAGCAATCATAAAACTCGGAAGAGAAATCAAATGCTTGTTCAAAAATTTCCAAAGTCCATATTCAAACAAGCGTGTATAACATTTATAGCGAGGACAAAAGAGGAAGTTAAGCTCTCTTTAGAAAGAAATTCCGAGGTAAAATTTTGCTTACAATCTGGTAAGAAAACAAGCGGTGCATTACAAACGAACAGGTCTCCATTAAACAATGAAACTTTTCAAAACCTCATCTAAAATAGTGCATGTCAACTTTAAAACAATTTTGTCAAAAATTGAACAATGGTTTCAATCTCAATCAAGCAACAGAAAATAAATTCCGTTTAGAATTTCTTCAAAGAGAATTCAAAACTTCTTTAAAAGTTCAAAACAAGACTCCAAAGTGTTCTTGAAATCACCATCTCAGAAGAACATTCAAGAAGTTTAAGATGTACTAAAGAAGAGTCAAGCCATGCAAGAAAGGATCGTAAACCAAAGTAGTTTAAACAAGATTCACTAGGCATGAGACATCAAACAAGCTTTCAATTGATTCAAAAGAATACAAAAGTCATAGGAAAAGACAACCCAATCATTAGTAATTTCTCAAGGATAAATCTTTGACTAAAAACTCTTGTAAAGACAATGAGAGGATAAACGATGCACTATTTTGAAATGAATCAAACTAACTCACATAAGAAGGAGATTCACAAGATTGGAAAAACCAAGATCGATGGTAATGTTCACAAAATGTAAAAGATTAGTTAAAAATAAAGTCAAGTATGACATTCATAGAGATGGAAGGTTTAATAGAGAATTTAGTCCGTTCATAAGAAGAAAGCTATGAGTCCAACATTTTCAAAAGAAGAACAATGGCATAAACCATATAGCATGCCAAATAAAACTCAATTCAAAATAAATTAAGTAAAGCTTATCAAACGAAATTCAACCGGGCTAAAAGTGAAAAATCCTTCCTTTCCAAAATTTTGAAAAATATCCAAATACATAATCAAATGAAGATGTGCATTGGAACTATAGTAAAATTACTAGAAAGCCAAATTGTAATTTAAGGTAAATGCAGTTCCATAAACCAGTAAAAATACAGGCAAGATATTAAAAATAGATAGTTGTTAAGCGGTATGAGTAATCTTCAAAATTTCATGTATAGACAAGTATATATATCTATTCAACAGCAATTTTCATAAAATCTCAAAATTGGATGTGCTCACTGTCACATAAGAGAAAAACTGAATCAACAATATCTCTAATAATGGACTCGAAATCCCGGAGTTAAAATGTACAACGCAGTAGGACAAGTTCAAAGCTATATCAAAGAATACATGAATCAAGAAGAACTCAAACCGAGGAAGATAGATACAAGACGGATTTCAAACAAGCATATGCACTTAAGATCAAACAAGAATGCATATGGATAGAGGAATAGAGTTGAAAAATCAAACTACTTTTCAAGAGGATTAAAAAACAAGAACTTCAAGTTAGGATATGAAAGAACAGGTCGACTCGAATAAAATTCAGACACACAACTGAATAGCCTCGAGAAATAGTTTCCAACGTTCCCAAAACCCACGATTTTCTTTGCTCAAAACTCGTATATCGCCTATGATAACCCATTAGTGCTTCCATAAACATAATTCACTAGTATTAAGCCGGCCAAACTTAATACCAAGAATCATGTAATGCAAGACTAACAGCGTTAATCAATAGACCGTCATGTGCATAAAGCTCTAATTCTCGTCATCCGACAAGACCTAATACATGACAAATGCTCAGAGTATGCAATTGAAGCATAGTCGGTCCATTCCTCATTCTCTACAGGAAGGACCGCTCTGATACCATAATGTAACACCCTAACTACCAAAGCTCACGCTTCCAGCTGTGCCACTCTGATAGCTCGGATATTACGACGACACTTATACTATTTAATACTAAAATATGAGCCTGTTTAAAACTTTGAACCGCAGTACCGCTACCAAAAATACTTTTGCTACACAACGTACATCCATACATGCCATACAACTTACAGAAACTCATAAAGAGTACATCCATATATATATATATATATATATATATATATATATATATATATATATATATATATATATATAATACTACAAACATTACCCAATACAATTCCTATTCCCCTTACAAAATATATCAAGATAAAGGCAAGGGTACAAAAATAATAATCTAAAGCAATACAGAGCATCTCAACAAGAATTAAATAAACTCTTCGTGACTTCTGCACCCATATCCTTAAAAGGGAAAAATGTAGGGGGGTGAGAACATCATTATCGAAAGGATTCTCAATAGAGGGTTTTTGGAAATTACTGTAATAGGATACGTGAAGATAAACCATACCAGCGATTAATAACCGTCTTATGCCTCTTCTCAAAAACAACAGTTTACAATAAAAGTAAAGTCGGAAATCTTTTCTGAAAGAGGAACCGTTCAATTCTCAAAAACATCAAAAGTCTTTCAAAAAGGTTTATCTATGCTGGACCAAAATAGCTTTTCATATTTTTCCAAACCAGGAACACCGAACCGAAACCAACCATCGGTCCATCTCAATTCAACCACGGCCCTAGGCCCAAACAATCCAATCCAACAACCAATCACCATAAACCAACAGAGTCCCAGATGCAAACACAGATAGGAAGTTCAAGCACAAACAAATAGTTATTGCAAGTAGGACAATTAGCAATTAATCACATAGGCAAACCAAGTATAATATGCACACTCAAACAATGTCACATAGATTCATATGATGCATGCCTGTCCTTAGTGGCTGATGATATCATTTGTCGGTTATAGAGCCAACCCGACAAGTCCTGGTAGCTAACCATTGAACTGTCCCTCTGTCACGCATCCCCAACTCGAGTTATACTCATCATAAACCTGATCATAATCATGATCCATATCCATCACCTTCACTGGTGAATATTTACGGGGGCGAGCTCATCTGGGACTTTCACAGTGCCCGGCCACACTTACGACATAGGGTCAGCAGAGTCTCGAGCCTCCACCTGGAGCACGTGGTGGCTAGCCACTGCTTTCTCCCAGGGATCTCGTGCCTCTGATAGTGGAAGTGCAAATCATAATTATCAATAATTTAGCATACACATGCATTCATTCTCATCCCTGGATCAACATCCATCTCAGCCATCCGGCTCACAGTTCAGTCCAGAACCAGCCAATATTCATATCATACACAGCCATTCCGGCTCACGGTTTAATCCAGAACTAACCAATATTCATAGCATACACAGCCATTCCGGCTCACAACAAAACAGCACTTCCACATTCAACATCATCAAATTCATAAAATCGGCATTTAACCCATGAATCACTTTTTCTCAAATCGTTTCACTTTGAAATCAAGTTTCAACTCTTTTCAGCCTTGGCTTTAGAAATCTCATTTCTCAAATCATCTCAGGCTCATAAGCCAAATTTACTCAAAGCGAGTTCCCTTTTTAAAACAAAGCCACTCTCGGCATTCTCTTTCCAAAACTCCCAAAACCATGGCAAGTTAAGGATTTATTTCAAAGTATTCAAAATCACCCACGCATCAATGGGATTTTATAACAAAAGTTTCTCGGCAGAGTCCCAAGTCTTTAGGGGAGGATAACATGACTCATTTCGTCAAGTTCATTTAAATTCATTAAAAACCTTGGCTTCCTGATTTGAGTAATAAAATAGGATCTAAGTCAAAACGAGTCACGTAATCATTCACTTCTTTCAAATCTGTTTCCTTTACTTAGGCAAAACCAACTTCAACCCCCATGATAAATTCTAGAACGTTCCAACTGTTCAAAATTGTTTTAGTCTTGCAAGAATTTAGAATTTAAAGAGTACTTAAAACCTTTCTCAAAATATTTCAAAATGAAACTTGTCAATAGACATTCAGGTTCTTTCAAAGTCATTGAAAATCCTCTAATTGGAACCCTCAAGTCAAATTCAAAGGCGTTGCCCTTGTCACATTTAAAACAGCTTTAAAACATAAGTTTCATCAAAATAACTTTCTCTTGAAAGAGATACAATGCCTTTCTTAAAAAGCAAGACTAAATCACAATTTCCTCTTTAATAATTCATTTCAAAGGCATGAATCATCCTTTTCTTGATAATTCAAACAAAAGAGTAGAAGTCTTTAACTCATCATTTTTTTCCAAACAACATTTCAATAAAGACTCGGATTTTATAGAAATTTTGACAGCATCTCCCCTAAAATTTGGACTTTTACCACCCGGTTCGGGTCCCAACTAAACCGTTCGTCATTCCTTTTCAACAACTCAAAACTAGAAATCAATTCAAAAACAAGTTAAATCCAACAGTCGCTTCAGTGGCATATCTCAAGGAAACTATTTCAAGATCAACTCAATATCAACCGATTTAACTCATTTCCAAAGCTTTAAAGAAATAGCTCAGTAACAAATCATTTGTCCAAGACCAAGTCAATTAAAGTAAACCAGGCTGAATTCAAAAGTGCATTCGACTTTTCACATCATCAAAATAATTGATTCAATTCAAACCAATCCTCAACGGATTAAACTCAGATTTTAGATTTTTAAAGAATCGACTTCAAAGAATTATATTTCACAAAGCCGCACAACAATTCAGCCAAACAAACATCCATAATCATTTGAGACAATCAAATAAATACATAAGGCAGATACAATCACCAAATACACAATGTCTCACATCAGTATCCATATATAATAATTCCAATACATAAAACATAGTCTTTGGAAAGCACCCCTACCTTAGAACGTAATTCCATAACCCAAACGCATCATAGGAACCTCCTCTCTTAAACCGGGATCACCAACAACCGTAACCTCGGCTCCAAGCTACTCCCACGGTAACCACAGCAACACTAATCACAGCATATAATAATCAGGAATGAACCCACGTTACCAAAACTCATTTATTAACCAGACACAATCGAAAACTAACACGAGGCTTTTTGAAACATAATTCCTTATCAGAATGACAACACGATGCAGCTGCAATTTCGAACCGGCAGCAGCAACAGCTCCGACAGCGGCCAAAAACTTCGGTGGATCAACTAGAAAAACCGCACAGCATCAAAACCATCTCGAAAACCAAAAAGGCATAAACCTCAAATGAAACCCTTACCGGCAACTTTTTCGGCGACAACAGAAGTAGCCAGAAGCTCCGGGCGGTGATTCTGGTGGCCTCAGAACTCTGGCGGTGGTTCTGGTGGCCTCAGAACTCCGGTAGCGGCGCTGTCAGACTCCGATGGTGTTTCAGGGCAGCTCCGGTGGCAGAAAGATTTTTCGGCGACCATACACAGCAGACCCCCAACCACAGTAGCAACTAGGAGACCGGCGGCCATGGCGGCATACTCTGACGGCATGGCAGCAAGTGTCGTGGAACCACCCACGACGATGGGATACCTCTCCTACAACCGTGGCAGCAGCGGTGATGGAAGGGCAGCGTTGCTTCCTCGCGACTCATCCCTCTCCCTCTTCTCTGTTCGCAGCTTCAACGACGGCAGCAAGTGACGAGTTCGACGGCGGCCCCACGCTCGGCGATGGTAGCAGGCGGCGATGGCTTCCCCGCAGTGGCTCCCTTTCGTGCATCTCCTCTTTTCCTGTACGCGAGTTCAGCGATGGCGAGACAGAGAGGCGCGGCGCTCTTCCCTCTCCTCAGTCAGATGACGGCGCGATGGCGGTTGGACAGCGGCGCAGAGCTTCAGCGACAGCGACACGTTGGTCATGGCTCCTCCAGCGGTGGTGGTGAGGATGATTGATGAGCGGATAATTTATACGCTTTTTGGCATTGTTTTTAGTATACTTTTAGTATATTTTAGTTAGTTTTTATTATATTTTTATTAGTTTTTAGTTAAAATTTACTTTTCTGGACTTTACTATGCGTTTGTGTGTTTTTCTGTGATTTCAGGTATTTTCTGGCTGAAATTGAGGGTCCTGAGCAAAAATCTGATTCAGAGGCTGAAAAGGACTGCAGATGCTGTTGGATTCTGACCTCCCTTCACTCAAAGTGGATTTTCTGGAGCTACAGAAATCCAATTGGCGCGCTCTCAACGGGGTTAGAAAGTAGACATCCTGGGCTTTCCAGCAATGTATAATAGTCCATACTTTGCCCGAGATTTGATGGACCAAACCGGCGTTGCAAATAAGCATTAGAATTCCCGGCGTTTAACGCCGGAACTGGCATAAGAATTGGAGTTAAACGCCCAAACTGGCATAAAAGCTGGCGTTTAACTCCAGAAAAAGTCTCTACACATAAAAGCTTTAATGCTCAGCCCAAGCACACACCAAGTGGACCCCGGAAGTGGATTTTTAAGTCATTTACTCATTTCTGTATACCCTAGGTTACTAGTTCACTATTAATAGGATCTTTTGACATTGTATCGGTACCTCATGACACTCTACACGTTTCTTTGTGTACCTTCTACGGCATGAGTCTCTAAACCCCATGGTTGGGGGTGAGGAGCTCTGCTGTGCCTTGATGGATTAATGCAATTACTACTGTTTTTCATTCAATCATGCTTGATTCCATTCTAAGATATCACTTGTTCTTAAACCTGATGAATGTGATGATCCGTGACACTCATTATCATTCTCAACTATGAACGTGTGCCTGACAACCACCTCCGTTCTACCTTAGATTGAGTAGATATCTCTTGGATTCCTTAATCAGAATCTTCGTGGTATAAGCTAGAACTGATGGCGGCATTCAAGAGAATCCGGAAGGTCTAAACCTTGTCTGTGGTATTCTGAGTAGGATTCAATGATTGAATGACTGTGACGAGCTTCATACTTCTGAGGGCGGGGTGTTAGTGACAGACGCAAAAGAATCATTGGATTCTATTCCGGCCTGATTGAGAACCGACAGATGGATAGTCGTGCGGTGACAGGGTGCGTTGAACATTTCCACTGAGAGGATGGGAGGTAGCCACTGACAACGGTGAAACCCTTGCATACAGCTTGCCATGGAAGGAGCCTTGCGTGCTTGAAGAAGAAGACAGTAGGAAAGCAGAGATTCAGAAGATGGAGCATCTCCAAAACCTCAACCTGTTCCCCATTACTGCAAAACAAGTACTTATTTCATGTTCTTTTACTTTTCACAATCAACCCTGATAATTATTGATATCCTGACTAAGATTTACAAGATAACCATAGCTTGCTTCAAGCCGACAATCTCCGTGGGATCGACCCTTATTCACGTAAGGTATTACTTGGACGACCCAGTGCACTTGCTGGTTAGTTGTGCGGGGTTGCAAAAGTGTGATTGCAATTTCGTGCACCAAGTTTTTGGCGCCGTTGCCGGGGATTGTTGAGTTTGGACAACTGACGGTTTATCTTGTTGCTTAGATTAGGACTGTTTTATTTTTGTTGGTTTAGAGTCCTTTATTTGATTTTAGTTTCATATTTTAAGTTTGGTGTCTTCCTTGTGTTTTCCTTTAAGTTTTCGAAAATTTGTGTTTGATTTTCTAAAAATTTTAAGTTTGGTGTCTTTTGTGCTTTTATTTACTTAATTTTAAAAAAAAATTTGTTCTTGGTGTTCATCTTGATCTTCAAAGTGTTCTTGGAGTTCATCTTGACATTCAAAGTTTTCTTGTTTGTTCTCTTTGTTTTGATCTAAAATTTCTAAGTTTAGTGTCGTTTTGTTGTTTTTCTCTTTCCTCATTAAAATTTAAAAATAAAAAAAAAAATATCCTTTCCTTATTTTACTCATAATTTTCGAAATTTTGCATTAATTTAGTCAAAGATTTTCAAAATCATATCTTTTTTTTAGTCAAGTTAAAAATCAAATCTTTTTAATTGCAATCATATTTTCAATCATATCTTTTTAATTGCTAATTCCAAAATCTTTTTAATTAACTAATTGATTTAGTTTTCAATTTGCTTTGATCTTATTTTTTTCAGTTTTCGAAATTTTATTTATTTTCCATTTATTTTATTTTATTTTCTTTCCTTTCGGTCACTTTTAATAAAAAAAATAAAATAAAAAAAAAATATCCGCATCATCTCCCTTTTTCCATCATGGATCTAAGTGGAATTGAGCAGTCCAGAAGGACTCTGGGGTCATATGCTAACCCCATTACAGCTGCATATGGGAGTAGCATCTGTATACCTCCCATTAAAGCAAGCAGCTTTGAGCTAAATCCTCAACTCATTATCATAGTGCAGCAAAATTGCCAGTATTCCGGTCTTCCACAGGAAGAACCTACTGAGTTTCTGGCACAATTCTTACAAATTGCTGACACAGTACGTGATAAAGAGGTGGATCAGGATGTCTACAGATTATTACTGTTTCCATTTGCTGTAAAAGATCAAGCTAAGAGGTGGTTGAATAACCAACCTACAGCAAGCATAAAGACATGGAAACAGTTATTAGACAAAAAGGATGACACAGCTAAGGATGGACATCCAAGGCTTTAAACAAGAGGATAATGAATCCCTTTATAATACCTGGGAGAGGTATAGAGGTATGCTAAGAAAATGCCCCTCTGAAATGTTTTCAGAGTGGGTATAGTTAGACATCTTCTACTATGGGCTTACAGAAAAGGCTCAGATGTCTCTAGACCACTCAGCTGGTGGATCTATACATATGAGGAAGACGATTGAGGAGGCTCAAGAGCTTATAGATACTGTTGCTAGAAATCAACATTTGTACTCTAGCAATGAGTTCTCTACAAAAGAAGAAGTTATGGCAATAGCCATTGATCCTAATCCTCAAGAACAGATGGTTGAGCTTAATCAGCAATTACACCTGATGACAAAACAGTTAGCAGAATTTAAAGAGATGCTCCAAGAAACTAAAATTGCTAACAAGAACATAGAAGCACAGTTGAATCAGGCAAACCAGCAGCTATCTAAACAGATAACAGAAGAATGCCAAGCAGTTCAACTGAGGAGTGGGAAGACATTGAATAACACTGCTCAAAGTAGCAAAAAGCCAATAAAGGAACAATTGACAGAGGATAGCCAAACCACTATCCAAAATCCCTCTGAGGACAGTAAGAGCCCAGAGAGGAATACCCTTGGCGTTCAAACGCCAGAAAAAGGGAGGAAGCTGGCGTTAAACGCCCATTCCTTGCCCAGTTCTGGCGTTCAAACGCCAGAAAAGGGGGAAAAGTTGGCGTTAAACACCCATTTTCCACCCAACCCTGGCATTCAAACGCCAATGGGGAATCAGACACCTGAGAGTGCTGATAGTAACCCCTCTAAAAAGGCTTCTCCAACCACTTCTGTAAGGAATAAACCTGCAGCAACTAAGGTTGAAGAATATAAAGCCAAGATGCCTTATCCTCAGAAACTCCGCCAAGCGGAGCAGGATAAGAAATTTGCCCGCTTTGCAGACTACCTAAGGACTCTTGAAATAAAGATTCCGTTTGCAGAGGCACTTGAGCAAATACCTTCTTATGCTAAGTTCATGAAAGAGATCTTAAGTCATAAGAAGGATTGGAGAGAAACTGAAAAAGTTTTTCTCACTGAAGAATGCAGTGCAGTCATATTAAAGAGCTTACCAGAGAAGCTTGAAGATCCTGGAAGCTTTATGATACCATGCACATTAGAGGGTACTTGTACCAAGAAAGCTCTATGTGATCTTGGGGCAAGTATCAACCTAATACCTGCATCCACTATCAGAAAGCTTGGCTTGACTGAAGAAGTCAAACCAACCAGGATATGTCTCCAACTTGCTGATGGCTCCATTAAATACCCATCAAGCATAATTGAGGACATGATTGTCAAGGTTGGGCCATTTGCCTTTCCCACTGACTTTGTAGTGCTGGAAATGGAGGAGCACAAGAGTGCAACTCTCATTCTAGGAAGACCTTTCCTAGCAACTGGACGGACCCTCATTGACGTCCAAAAAGGGGAATTAACCCTGAGAGTCAATGATGATGAGTTCAAGTTGAATGTTGTCAAAGCTATGCAGCATCAAAACACATCAAATGACTGCATGAGCACTGATATTATTGACTCTTTGGTGGAGGAGGTCAATATGACTGAAAGTCTTGAATCAGTGCTAGATGACATCTTTAAAGATGTTCATCCTGATCTGGAGGAACTAAAGGAAATAAAAGAAATTCTGAAAATTCCCCAGGAAGAAGATAAGCCTCCTAAACCAGAGCTCAAGCCACTACCACCATCCCTGAAATATGCATTTCTGGGAGAAGGTGACACTTTTCTAGTGATCATAAGCTCTGCTCTAAATCCACAGGAAGAGGAAGCACTAATTCAAGTGCTAAGGACACACAAGACAGCTCTTGGGTGGTCCATAAGTGATCTTAAGGGCATTAGTCCAGCAAGATGCATGCACAAGATCCTATTGGAGGATGATGCTAAGCCAGTGGTTCAACCACAAAGGCGGCTAAATCCAGCCATGAAGGAGGTGGTGCAGAAAGAGGTCACTAAGTTACTAGAGGCTGGGATTATTTATCCTATTTCTGATAGTCCCTGGGTGAGCCCTGTCCACGTTGTCCCTAAGAAGGGAGGCATGACAGTGGTTCATAATAAAAAGAATGAACTAGTTCCTACAAGAACAGTTACAGGGTGGCGCATGTGTATTGACTACAGAAGGCTCAATACAGTCACCAGAAAGGATCATTTTCCTTTACCATTCATAGACCAGATGCTAGAGAGACTAGCAGGTCATGAATACTACTGCTTTTTGGACGGCTACTCAAGTTACAACCAAATTGCAGTAGATCCTCAGGACCAAGAGAAAACAGCATTTACATGTCCTTCTGGAGTATTTGCCTATAGAAGGATGCCTTTTGGTCTGTGCAATGCACCTGCAACCTTTTAGAGGTGCATGCTCTCTATCTTCTCAGATATGGTAGAGAAATTTCTGGAAGTCTTCATGGATGACTTTTCAGTATTTGGAGACTCATTCAGCTCCTGCCTTAACCATCTAGCACTTGTTCTGAAAAGATGCCAAGAGACCAACCTAGTTTTAAACTGGGAAAAATGTCACTTTATGGTGACTGAAGGAATTGTCCTTGGGCATAAAATTTCAAACAAAGGAATAGAGGTGGATCAAGCTAAAGTTGAAGTAATTGAAAAATTACCACCACCTACCAATGTTAAGGCAATCAGAAGCTTTCTGGGGCATGCAGGATTCTACAGAAGGTTTATAAAGGATTTTTCAAAAATTGCCAAACCTCTGAGTAATCTGCTAGCTGCTGACACTCCATTTATTTTTGATAATGAGTGTCTGCAGGCGTTTAAAACTCTAAAAGCTAAGCTGGTCACAGCACCAGTCATCTCTACACCAGACTGGACATTACCATTTGAACTAATGTGTGATGCTAGTGACCATGCCATTGGTGCAGTACTGGGACAAAGGCATGGTAAGCTTCTGCACGTCATTTATTATGGCAGCTGTATTCTAAATGATGCACAGAAGAACTACACAACCACAGAAAAGGAGCTACTTGCAGTGGTTTATGCCATTGACAAGTTCAGATCTTATTTAGTAGGATCAAAAGTGATTGTGTACACTGACCATGCTGCTCTTAAATATCTACTCACAAAGCAGGATTCAAAACCCAGGCTCATAAGATGGGTGTTGCTTCTGCAAGAGTTTGATATAGAAATAAGAGACAGAAAAGGAACAGAGAATCAAGTAGCTGATCACCTGTCCCGGATAGAACCAGTAGCAGGAGCATCCCTCCCTCCTACTGAGATCTCAGAAACCTTTCCGGATGAGCAATTGTTTGCTATTCAGGAAGCTCCGTGGCTTGCAGACAGTGCAAACTATAAGACTCAAGGTTCTCCTTCTGTAACCATGGAGAGGAAGCATGAAGAGCTTCTCTCAAAACAGAGTCAAACAGAGCCCCCACAGTCAAACTCTAAGTTTGGTGTTGGGAGGTCACAACCAAACTCTACGTTTGGTGTTGGAGAGATTCCAACATTGCTCTGAGTATCCGTGAGGCTCTGGTGCACGAATTTGTGATTCGCACAACTAACCAGCAAGTGCACTGGGTCGTCCAAGTAATACCTTACGTGAGTAAGGGTCGATCCCACGGAGATTATTGGTTTGAAGCAATCTATGTTTATTTTATTATTCTTAGTCAGGATATTAATTAAAATTATCAGTTGGAATTATTAGATTTGAAAAATAAAAGAGAATAATAGCGTTACTTGTTGTGCAGTAATGAGAAATATGTTGGAGTTTTGGAGATACTTTGTCCTCTGACTTCAACTCTTCCTTGAAATCCTTCTCCACACGCAAGTCCCTTCCATGGCAAGCTCTATGTAGGGTGTCACCGTTGTCAATGGCTACTTCCCATCCTCTCAGTGAAAACGTTCCTATGCTCTGTCACAGCACGGCTAATCATCTGTCAGTTCTCAATCAGGTTGGAATAGAATCCATTGATTCTTTTGCGTCTGTCACTAACGCCCAGCCTTCAGGAGTTTGAAGCTCGTCACAGCCATTCAATCCCAGAATCCTACTCGAAATACCACAGACAAGGTTTAGACTTTCCGGATCCTTATGAATGCCGCCATCAATCCGGCTTATACCACGAAGATTCTGATTAAGGAATCTAAGAGATACTCATTCAATCTGATGTAGAACGGAGGTGGTTGTCAGGCACACGTTCATGGATTGAGGAAGGTGATGAGTGTCACGGATCATCACCTTCTCCATAATTAAGCGCGAATAAACATCTTAGATAAGAACAGGCGTGTTTGAATGGAAAACAAAGGAATTGTATTAAATCATCGAGACGCCGCAGAGCTCCTCACCCCCAACAATGGAGTTTAGAGACTCATGCCATCAAAAAGTATGTAATTCAGATCTGAAAATGTCATGAGGTACAAGATAAATCTCTAAAAGTTGTTTAAATAGTAAACTAGTAACCTAGGTTTACAGAAAATGAGTAAACTAAGATAATTGGTGCAAAAATCCACTTCTGGGGCCCACTTGGTGTGTGCTGGGGCTGGGACTAGAGCTATCCACGAGTTGAGGCCTTTCTTGGAGTTGAACTCCAAGTTATAACGTGTTTTGGGCGTTCAACTCCGGATCATGACGTTTTTCTGGCGTTTAACTCTAGACAGCAGCATGTACTTGGCGTTCAACGCCAAGTTACGTCGTCTATCTTAGCGCAAAGTATGGACTATTATATATTGCTGGAAAGCCCTGTATGTTGAGAGCTCACCAATTGGACTCCTGTAGCTCCAGAAAATCCATTTCGAGTGCAGGGAGATCAGGATCCAACAACATCAGCAGTCCTTTTTCAGCCTAAGTCAGATTTTTGCTCAGCTCCCTCAATTTCAGCCAGAAAATACCTAAAATCATAGAGAAATACACACACTCATAGTAAAGTCCAGAAAATATGATTTTTGCTTAAAAACTAATATTATTCTACTAAAAACTAATTAAAACATACTAAAAATTACATGAAATTACCCCCAAAAAGCGTATAAAATATCCGCTCATCACAACACCAAACTTAAACTGTTGCTTGTCCTCAAGCAACTAGATAAATAAAGTAGGATGAGAGAAATTAAGAAGTAATAATATTTAAGAGTTTTAAATGGAGCTCAGATTCTTTTTAGATGAGCGGGGCTTGTAGCTTTTTGTTTCTGAACAGTTTTGGCATCTCCCTTTATCCTTTGAATTTCAGAATGATTGGCATCCATAGGAACTCAGAATTCAGATAGTATTATTGATTCTCTTAGTGTAGTATGTTGATTCTTGAACACAGTTATTTTATGAGTCTTGGCCGTGGCCCTAGGCACTTTGTTTTCCAGTATTACCATCAGATACATAAATGCCACAGACACATGACTAGGTGAACCTTTTTCAGATTGTGACTTAGCTTTGCTAGAGTCCCCAGTCAGAGGTGTCCAGAGCTCTTGAGCACACTCTGTTTGCCTTGGATCACGACTTTAACCACTCAGTCTCAAGTTTGTAACTTGGACCTGCATGCCACAAGCACATGGTTAGGGACAGCTTGGTTTAGCCGCTTAGGCCTGGAACTATTTCCTTAGGCCCTCCTATCCATTGATGCTCAAAGCCTTGGATCCTTTTTACCCTTGCCTTTTGGTTTTAAGGGCTATTGGCTTTTTCTACTGCTCTTTTTTTTTTTGAATGGACTGCTTTTTCTTACTTCAAGAATCAATTTCATGATTTTTCAGATCATCAATAATATTTTTCATGTTCCTCATTCTTTCAGGAGCCAATATTCATCAAATTCAAAGTACAAGTTATGCACTGTTCAAGCATTCATTCAGAGGACAAAAAGTATTGCCACCACACATAATTAATTATAATTTTTATTATTAAGAACTCGAAAAATATAGATTACTTTTTTATTCAAAAAAAATCTACTACTTTATTCATGCCTGATAATGATGAGAAAAATAAATTATAGCTTAATTGGAAATAAAATCAAAATAGATATACTAATTAATACTACTACTACCACTATATATCTCCTAAGGTAAATTTCCATAATAACACTATCACAAAGTAAAAAAAAATTGGAACTCAACAACCTGTTGTTTTGAGAAGTAGATGTTCCTCTAATCTGTGGGGTGCTGTTCAAGGATTAATTTTTGGCGCTTCAGCTCCCTTAGATCACGCCCTTGCTCTTCCTGTTCCTTAAGTAGTTTGCAAAGCATGCTACTTTGATTGTTCCGTTCTTCCTTTAATTAATCCATAGCTTCTTGCAATTTGGAAATAGAAGCCTCAAGATGTTCCCAATATTCGAATTGAGGCAGTTCTGGGAGGGCTTCCTGTGCTCTCCTCTTGGTTGAATCATCTTGTTGCTGTTGTCTGACGATTGATATTCCAGTGATTGGCCTCTCAACTGGGATATATTCTGTTATTCCCATCTTCACTCCAGCATCTTTGCAGAGCATAGAAATTAAGCTTGGATAGGCCAATCTGGCGTCCTTGGAATTCCTGTTTGCTATTTTGTATAGCTCACATGAGATCAGTTGATGGACTTCTACTTCTTTTCCCAACATGATGCAGTGAATCATTACTGCTCTTTTAACAGTAACTTCAGAATGGTTGCTGGTAGGCAATATGGAACGCCCTATGAAGTCTAGCCAGCCTCTGGCTACTGGTTTTAGATCTTCTCTTTTGAGTTGATTTGGGATGCCAGTCGTGCTGGTGGTCCACCTGGCTTCAGGGATGCATATATCCTCTAGAATCTTGTCCAGACCTTTATTTACCCTCATCATTCTCCTATTAAAGGAATCTGGGTCATCTTTCAGTTGGGGAAGCTTAAATATCTCCCTGATCTTGTCAGGATGGGTATGAACGATCTTTCCTCTGACTAAGGTCCGATGGTCATAGAGAGCAGCTCCAATTATTCTTTGTTGGTCTATCTGCCATAGATTAGCATAGAACTCCTGAACCATGTTCCTTCCCACTTTCGTTTCAGGATTGGCCAGAATTTCCCAGTTCCTGTTTCGAATTTGCTCTTGGATCTCCGGATATTCATCTTCTTTCAGATCAAATTTGACTTCCGGGATCACTGATCTGTGACTCATTATCTTGTAATAATGGTCTGAATGTTCTTTAGTTAAGAACTTCCCTTGATTCCAAAGTGGCTTTGGAGTGTTCTCTTTCTTGCCTCTTGGGTTGGGTTGTTTTCCTTTAGGAGCCATGATCTTTAGTGGGTATGTTTTTGTGGTCACGGATAAACACACCAAACTTAGAGCTTTGCTTGTCCTCAAGCAAAAGAGGAGAAAGAAGAGGGATAGGAGGAGAGCAATTGTTTGATGGTGATGAGGAGAGGGGCGCCGAGTTCAATATATAGGGAGGGGGTGGGTAATTTTCGAAAATAGGAAAAAGATAAGATATAAGATATGATTTGTAAAAGATAGATATGATAAGAAAAAGATATAGTTTAAAAAGAGAAAGATTTAACTAATAATTAAAAGATAGATCTGAATTTTTAATTTTGAAAAAGATTTTAAAAAGATAATTGAGTTTTGAAAACAAACTTAAAAGAGTTGGATTGGATTGGAAAACAATTTGTCTTTATGGATTAAGATATATTTGAAATTTTTGAAACATGGATTTTTAGAAATTAGGGTTTTTAGAAAACTAATTTGATATGAGGGATGACAATTTGAAGCATGTTTATGTAAGAAATCATGAATTGAAACATAAAAAATTTAGAAAAAATATAAAGAAAAACGAATTTTTACCTCCTCCCACCATCTTGGCGTTAAACGCCCAAACGATGCATGTTTTAGGCGTTTAACGCCCAAATGCTGCTTCTCCTGGGCGTTCAACGCCCATCTGATGCTTCTTTCTGGCGTTGAACGCCAGGAGGTCCTTTGTCACTGGGCGTTTTTCTGAACGCCCAGGATGCTAACAATCTGGCGTTGAACGCCCAGAAGGTGCTTCTTTCTGGCGTTCAACGCCCAGAAGATGCTCCTTTCTGGCGTTCAACGCCCAGATGGCTACCCTTACTGGCGTTGAACGCCCAGTGGGTGCTTCTTTTGGGCGTTCAACGCCCAAAACATTTCTTACTGGCTTTTTGATGCCAGTAAGCTTTCCAAATTTTCCTGTAACTCTGTGACTTCAATCAATTGTTACTTCACCTTTTGAAGATACTCTGGCATCTACCTGTAAAACTTGATCAATTAGAAAAAAGAACAAATAAAATTAAATTTTGTGATTTGGCTGGGTTGCCTCCCAGCAAACGCTTCTTTAATGTCATTAGCTGGACTATTACTGAACTTTAATTAAGTCTCATTTTTGAGCATTCTTGCTCAAAATTACCTTCAAGATAATGCTTAACTCTTTGTCCATTAACAATGAACTTTTTGTTAGAGTCATTATCCTGAAGCTCTATGTATCCATATGGTGATACACTTGTAATCACATATGGACCTCTCCACCGGGATTTTAATTTCCCGGGGAATAATTTGAGCCTAGAATTAAATAGCAGAACTTTCTGCCCTGGCTCAAAGACTCTGGATGACAATTTCTTATCATGCCATCTTTTCGCTTTCTCTTTGTATATTTTTGCATTCTCGAAAGCATTGAGTCTAAATTCCTCTAGCTCATTTAACTGGAGCAATCGTTTTTCTCCAGCTAACTTGGCATCAAGGTTTAGGAATTTGGTTGCCCAGTAGGCCTTGTGTTCCAGTTCCACTGGCAAGTGACATGCCTTTCCATACACAAGCTGGTATGGAGAGGTCCCTATAGGGGTCTTGAATGCTATTCTGTATGCCCACAGAGCATCATCCAAGCTTCTTGCCCAATCCCTTCTGCGGTTAATTACAGTCCGTTCCAGGATTCTTTTGAGTTCTCTATTTGAGACTTCAGCTTGCCCATTAGTTTGTGGGTGATATGGAGTAGCTACCCTGTGGCTAACTCCATAACGTACCAGAGCAGAGTAAAGCTGTTTATTGCAGAAATGAGTACCCCCTATCACTGATTAGTACTCTAGGGATACCAAATCTGCTGAAGATGTGTTTCTGGAGGAATTTTAACACTGTTTTAGTGTCATTAGTGGGTGTTGCAATAGCCTCCACCCATTTGGATACATAATCCACTGCCACCAGAATATAAGTGTTTGAGTATGATGGTGGGAAAGGTCCCATGAAGTCAATGCCCCATACATCAAACAACTCAATCTCCAAGATCCCTTGTTGAGGCATGGCATAACTGTGAGGTAGATTGCCAGATCTTTGGCAGCTGTCACAATTAAGCACAAACGCTCGGGAATCTTTATAGAGAGTAGGCCAGTAGAAGCCACTTTGGAGGACTCTTGTGGCTGTTCGCTCACTTCCAAAATGTCCTCCATACTGTGATCCATGGCAGTGCCATAAAATCTTTTGTGCTTCTTCCTTAGGCACACATCTACAGATTACTCCGTCTGCACATCTCTTGAAGAGATATGGTTCATCCCAAAGATAGTACTTTGCATCTGTGATCAATTTCTTTGATTGCACCCTACTGTACTCTTTGGGTATGAATCTCACTGCCTTATAGTTTGCAATGTCTGCAAACCATGGCACTTCCTGGATGGCAAAGAGTTGCTCATCCGGAAAAGTTTCAGAGATCTCAGTGAGAGGGAGGGACGCCCCTTTTACTGGTTCTATTCGGGACAGGTGATCAGCTACTTGATTCTCTGTCCCTTTTCTGTCTCTTATTTCTATATCAAACTCCTGCAGAAGCAACACCCATCTTATAAGTCTGGGCTTTGAATCCTGCTTTGTGAGTAGATATTTAAGAGCAGCATGATCAGTATACACAATCACTTTTGATCCTACTAAATAGGATCTGAATTTGTCAATGGCATAAACCACTGCAAGTAGCTCTTTTTCTGTGGTTGTGTAATTCTTCTGTGCATCATTTAGAACACGGCTGGCATAGTAAATGACGTGCAGAAGCTTGTCATGCCTTTGTCCCAACACTGCACCAATGGCATGGTCACTGGCATCACACATCAATTCAAATGGTAATGTCCAGTCTGATGCAGAGATGATTGGTGCTGTAACCAATTTAGCTTTCAGAGTCTCAAATGCCTGCAGACACTCTTTATCAAAGATAAATGGCGTGTCAGCAGCTAGCAGGTTGCTCAGAGGTTTGGCAATTTTTGAAAAATCCTTTATAAACCTCCTATAGAATCCTGCATGCCCCAGAAAGCTTCTGATTGCCTTAACATTGACAGGTGGTGGTAATTTTTCAATTACTTCTACCTTAGCTTGATCCACCTCTATTCCCTTGTTCGAAATTTTGTGCCCAAGGACAATTCCTTCAGTCACCATAAAGTGACATTTTTCCCAGTTTAAAACCAGGTTAGTCTCTTGGCATCTTTTCAGAACAAGTGCTAGATGGTCAAGACAGGAGCTGAATGAGTCTCCAAATACTGAAAAGTCATCCATGAAGACTTCCAGGAATTTTTCCACCATATCAGAGAAAATTGAGAGCATGCACCTTTGAAAGGTTGCAGGTGCATTGCACAGGCCAAATGGCATCCTTCTGTATGCAAATACTCCAGATGGGCAGGTGAATGCCGTTTTCTCTTGATCCTGGGGATCTACTGCAATTTGATTATAACCTGAATATCCATCCAGGAAGCAGTAGTATTCATGACCTGCTAGTCTTTCTAGCATTTGGTCTATGAATGGTAAAGGAAAATGATCCTTTCTGGTGGCTGTATTGAGCCTTCTATAATCAATACACATACGCCACCCTGTAACTGTTCTTGTAGGAACCAATTCATTTTTTTCATTGTGAACCACTATCATGCCTCCCTTTTTAGGGACGACTTGGACAGGGCTTACCCAGGGGCTGTCAGAAATAGGATAAATAATCCCAGCCTCCAGTAATTTAGTGACCTCCTTTTGCACCACTTCCTTCATGGCTGGGTTCAGCCGCCTTTGTGGTTGGACCACAGGTTTGGCATCACCCTCCAATAGGATCTTGTGCATGCATCTGGCTGGACTAATGCCCTTAAGATCACTGATGGACCATCCAAGAGCTGTCTTGTGTGTCCTTAGCACTTGAATTAGTGCTTCCTCTTCCTGTGGCTCTAAGGTAGAGCTTATAATTACAGGAAAGGTATCACCTTCTCCCAGAAATGCTTATTTCAGGGATGGTGGTAATGGTTTGAGCTCGGGTTTGGGAGGTTTCTCCTCTTCCTGAGGAATTTTCAGAGGTTCTACTATTCTCTCTGATTCCTCCAGATCAGGCTGAACATCTTTAAAGATGTCCTCCAGCTCTGATTCGAGACTCTCAGCCATATTGACCTCTCTTACCAGAGAGTCAATAATATCAACACTCATGCAGTCATTTGGGGTGTCTGGATGTTGCATGGCTTTGACAACATTCAACTTGAACTCCTCCTCATTGACTCTCAAGGTTACTTCCCCTTTTTGGACGTCAATGAGGGTTCGGCCAGTTGCTAGGAAAGGTCTTCCTAGAATGAGAGTTGCACTCTTGTGCTCCTCCATTTCCAGCACCACAAAGTCAGTAGGAAAGGCAAATGGCCCAACCTTGACAATCATGTCTTCAATCACTCCTGATGGGTATTTAATGGAGTCATCAGCAAGTTGAAGACATATCCTGGTTGGTTTGATTTCTTCAGTTAAACCAAGCTTTCTGATAGTAGATGCAGGTATTAGGTTGATACTTGCCCCAAGATCACATAAAGCTTGCTTGGCACAAGTACCCTCTAATGTGCATGGTATCATAAAGCTCCCAGGATCTTTAAGCTTCTCAGGTAAGCTTTTCAGAATGACTGCACTGCATTCCTCAGTGAGGTAAACTTTTTCAGTGTCCCTCCAATCCTTCTTATGACTTAAGATCTCTTTCATGAACTTAGCATAAGAGGGTATTTGCTCAAGTGCTTCTGCAAACGGAATCTTTATTTCAAGAGTCCTGAGATAGTCTGCAAAGCGTGCAAATTGCTTATCCTGTTCCGCTTGGCGGAGTTTTTGAGGATAAGGCATTTTGGCTTTGTATTCCTCAACCTTAGTTGCTGCAGGTTTATTACCTACAGAAGTGGGTTGGGAAGCCTTTTTAGAAGGGTTGTCATCAGCACTTGTATGTGACTGATCCCCCACTGGCGTTTGAATGCTAGGGGTGAAAGCTGGAGTGGCGTTACACGCCACCTCCTTATTTGTTACTGGCGTTTGAACGCCAGAACCATGTTCCCTTTGGGCGTTCAACGCCGGATTCATGCTTGTTTCTGGCGTTGAACGCCAGGAATGAGCATGGTCTGGGCGTTCAGCGCCAGCATTATTCCTCTCTGGGCTCTGATTGTCCTCAGAGGGATTTTGAGTAGACATCTGTTCATTTCTTGGCTTCCTGCTACTTTGAAGTGAGGTATTTAATGTTTTCCCACTTCTTAATTGTACTGCTTGGCATTCTTCTGCTATTTGTTTTGACAGTTGCTTTTCTGTCTGCTTTAATTGCACTTCCATATTCCTGTTAGCCATTCTTGTTTCCTGTAATATTTCCTTGAATTCGGCTAGCTGCTGAGTTAGAAAGTCTAATTGCTGATTGAATTCATTGGCCTGATCTACAGGACTGAGTTCATCAGTTACTGTTTTAGCTTCTTCTTTCATGGAAGATTCACTGCTTAGGTACAGATGTTGATTTCTGGCAACTGTATCAATAAGCTCTTGAGCTTCTTCAATTTTTTTCTCATATGTATAGATCCACCAGCTGAGTGGTCTAGAGAAATCTGAGCTTTTTCTGTAAGCCCATAATAGAAGATGTCTAATTGCACCCACTCTGAAAACATTTCAGAGGGGCATTTTCTTAGCATCTCTCTGTATCTCTCCCAGGCATCATAAAGGGATTCATTATCTCCTTGTTTGAAGCCTTGGATGCTTAGCCTTAGCTGTGTCATCCGTTTTGGAAGGAAATAGTGATTCAAGAATTTTTCTGACAGCTGTTTCCATGTTTTTATGCTGTTCTTAGGCTGGTTATTTAACCACCTCTTAGCTTGATCTTTTATAGCAAATGGAAACAGCAATAATCTGTAGACATCCTGATCCACTTCTTTATCATGTACTGTGTCAGCAAATTGTAAAAATTGTGCCAGAAACTCTGTAGGTTCTTCATGTGGAAGACCAGAATACTGGCAGTTTTGCTGCACCATGATAATGAGCTGAGGATTCAACTCAAAGCTACTAACTCCAATGGAGGGTATACAGATACCACCCCCATATGAAGCAGTAGTGGGGTTAGCATATGACCCCAGAGTCCTCCTGGACTGATCATTCCCACTTAATTCCATGATGGAATAAAAGAGATGATATGTATGTTGCTATTATTTATTTTATAAAAATTAATTTTTATAAAATAAAATAAAAACAAAATAAATAAAGGAAATTGGAAATATTTTGAAATTGAAATTTGAATTTTTATATAAAATTTTTGAAAAATGTAGTTCAAAATTAGTTAGAAAGTATATATATATATATATATATATATATATATATATATATATATTTTGAATTTTGAATTTTATGATGAAAGAGAAAAATATGCAAAAGACACAAGATTTAAAAATTTTTAGGTCCAATGTTCCTTATTTTCGAAAATTTTGGAGGGAAAACACCAAGGAACACCAAACTTAAAAATTTTAAGATCAAAGCACAAGAAAGATTCAAGAACACTTTGAAAATTCACAAGAACACCAAGAACAAAAGAAAGAACACCAAACTTAAAATTTTTAGAAAACCAAGACAATTTTTCGAAAATTAAGGAAAACTTAACAAGAAAACACCAAACTTAAAGTTTGGCACAAGATTCAATAAAAGAAAAATTATTTTTGAAAAAGATTCCAAAGAGGATACCCAATTATGAAGAACAACTACTAAAGCTCCAGCAAAATGGGCAGCAACTTCAGAGTTAATTTTAAAAATGGATATAAGTAAAAATTTTTGAAAGTTACTGTTTGAAAAAGCACAAGAGAAACAAGAAAAGACACAAAACAAGAAAAACTAAAGATCAATCAAGAAAAATGAACAAGAACAACTTGAAGATCAAGGAAGAACCAAGAACACTAACACGAAAATTTTAAAGAAAATATAAAACATGCAATTAACACCAAACTTAAAATAAGACACTAAACTCACGAAAAATTAACAACTAATTAAGAAAAATAATATTTTTGAAAAGAAATTTTTGAAAAGAAACTATCCTATCAAAATTTAATGACTCTATAACAACAAAAATAAATTATTCCTAATCTAAGAAATAAAATAAGCCTTCAATTGTTCAAACTCAACAATCCCCGGCAACGGCGCCAAAAACTTGGTGCACGAATTTGTGATTCGCACAACTAACCAGCAAGTGCACTGGGTCGTCCAAGTAATACCTTACGTGAGTAAGGGTCGATCCCACGGAGATTATTGGTTTGAAGCAATCTATGTTTATTTTATTATTCTTAGTCAGGATATTAATTAAAATTATCAGTTGGAATTATTAGATTTGAAAAATAAAAGAGAATAATAGCGTTACTTGTTGTGCAGTAATGAGAAATATGTTGGAGTTTTGGAGATACTTTGTCCTCTGACTTCAACTCTTCCTTGAAATCCTTCTCCACACGCAAGTCACTTCCATGGCAAGCTCTATGTAGGGTGTCACCGTTGTCAATGGCTACTTCCCATCCTCTCAGTGAAAACGTTCCTATGCTCTGTCACAGCACGGCTAATCATCTGTCGGTTCTCAATCAGGTTGGAATAAAATCCATTGATTCTTTTGCGTCTGTCACTAACGCCCAGCCTTCAGGAGTTTGAAGCTCATCACAGCCATTCAATCCCAGAATCCTACTCGGAATACCACAGACAAGGTTTAGACTTTCCGGATCCTCATGAATGCCGCCATCAATCCGGCTTATACCACGAAGATTCTGATTAAGGAATCTAAGAGATACTCATTCAATCTGATGTAGAATGGAGGTGGTTGTCAGGCACACGTTCATGGATTGAGGAAGGTGATGAGTGTCACGGATCATCACCTTCTCCATAATTAAGCGCGAATAAACATCTTAGATAAGAACAGGCGTGTTTGAATGGAAAACAAAGGAATTGTATTAAATCATCGAGACGCCGCAGAGCTCCTCACCCCCAACAATGGAGTTTAGAGACTCATGCCGTCAAAAAGTATGTAATTCAGATCTGAAAATGTCATGAGGTACAAGATAAATCTCTAAAAGTTGTTTAAATAGTAAACTAGTAACCTAGGTTTACAGAAAATGAGTAAACTAAGATAATTGGTGCAGAAATCCACTTCTGGGGCCCACTTGGTGTGTGCTGGGGCTGGGACTAGAGCTATCCACGAGTTGAGGCCTTTCTTGGAGTTGAACTCCAAGTTATAACGTGTTTTGGGCGTTCAACTCCGGATCATGACGTTTTTCTGGCGTTTAACTCCAGACAGCAGCATGTACTTGGCGTTCAACGCCAAGTTACATCGTCTATCGTAGCGCAAAGTATGGACTATTATATATTGCTGGAAAGCCCTGGATGTCTACTTTCCAACGCCGTTGAGAGCGCGCCAATTGGACTCCTGTAGCTCCAGAAAATCCATTTCGATTGCAGGGAGGTCAGGATCCAACAGCATCAGCAGTCCTTTTTCAGCCTAAGTCAGATTTTTGCTCAGCTCCCTCAATTTCAGCCAGAAAATACCTAAAATCACAGAGAAATACACACACTCATAGTAAAGTCCAGAAAATATGATTTTTGCTTAAAAACTAATATTATTCTACTAAAAACTAATTAAAACATACTAAAATTTACATGAAATTACCCCCAAAAAGCGTATAAAATATCTGCTCATCAGGCTCCATGAGAGCCCACTGTCAAGCTACTGACATTAAAGAAGCGCTTGTTAGGACGCAACCCAATGTTATATTTATTATTTTCCCTTGTTATTTTACGTTTTCTATAGGTTGATGATCATGGAAAGTCACAAAATCAATTGAAAAAGCAGAAACAGAATGAAAAATAGAAAGAAAAACAGCACACCCTGGAGGAAAACTTGCTAGCGTTTAAACGCCAGTAAAGGCAGCAAATGGGCGTTTAACGCCCAGTCTGGCACCATTCTGGGCGTTTAACGCCAGAAAGGGGCACCAGACTGGTGTTAAACGCCAGGAATGGGCACCAAGCTGGCGTTAAACGCCAGAAATGGGCACCAGCCCGGCGTTTAACGCCAGGATTGGTAGAAGGAGCATTTTTGCTCGCCACTTGGTGCAGGGATGAATTATCCTTGACACCTCAGGATCTGTGGACCCCACATGATCCCCACCTACCCCACCACTCTCTCTCTTCTTTCTTCTTTTGCTCGAGGACGAGCAAACCTTCTAAGTTTGGTGTGGTAAAAGCGTTGCTCTTTGTTTCTCCATAACCATTTATGGCACCTAAGGCCGGAGAAACCTCTAGAAAGAAGAAAGGGAAGGCAAAAGCTTCCACCTCCGAACCATGGGAGATGGAGAGATTCATCTCAAGGGATGCACTTTCCTCCACAAAACTATTGGGAGCAAATCAACACCTCCCTAGGAGAATTGAGTTCCAACATGAGACAACTAAGGGTGGAGCACCAAGAACATTCCATCCTCCTCCATGAAATTAAAGAAGATTATAGAATCATGAGAGAGGAGCAACAAAGACAAGGAAGAAACATTGAGGAGCTCAAGCACTCCATGAGATCTTCAAGAGGAAGAACAAGCCGCCATCACTAAGGTGGACCCGTTCTTTAACCTCCTTGTTCTTTATTTTCTATTTTTTGAATTTTTATGCTTATGTTTATCTATGTTTGTGTCTTATTACATGATTATTAGTATCTTAGTGTCTATGCCTTAAAGCTATGAATGTCCTATGAATCCATCACCTTTCTTAAATGAAAAATGTTTTTATTACAAAAGAACAAGAAGTACAGGATTTCGAATTTATCTCTGAAACTAGTTGAATTAGTTTGATGTGGTGACAATACTTTTTGTTTACTGAATGAATGCTTGAACAGTGCATATGTCTTTTGAATTTGTTGTTTAAAGAATGTTAAATTTGTTGGCTCTTGAAAGAATGATGGAAAAGGAGAAATGTTATTGAGGATCTAAAAAAATCATCAAATTGATTCTTGAAGCAAGAAAAAGCAAAAAAAAATTGAAAATAAAAAAAAGGAAGAGAAGAAGAAAAAGCAAGCAGAAAAAGCCAATAGCCCTTTAAACCAAAAGGCAAGGGTAGAAATAAAAAGTAATCCAAGGCAAAAAGAGTGTGCTTAAGAACCCTGGACACCTCTAATTGGGGACTCTAGCAAAGCTGAGTCACAATCTAAAAAGGTTCACCCAGTTATGTGTCTGTGGCATGTATGTATCCGGTGGTAATACTGGAAGACAGAGTGCTTTGGGCCACAGCCAAGACTCATAAAGTAGCTATGTTCAAGAATCATCATACTTAACTAGGAGAATCAATAACACTATCTGAATTCTGAGTTCCTATAGATGCCAATCATTCTAAACTTCAAAGGATAAAGTGAGATGTCAAAACTGTTCAGAAGCAAAAAGCTACTAGTCCCGCTCATCTAATTGGAGCTAAGTTTCATTGATATTTTGGAATCTATAGTATGTTCTCTTCTTTTTATCCTATTTGATTTTCAGTTGCTTGGGGACAAGCAACAATTTAAGTTTGGTGTTGTGATGAGTGGATAATTTATACGCTTTTTGGCATTGTTTTTAGTATACTTTTAGTATATTTTAGTTAGTTTTTATTATATTTTTATTAGTTTTTAGTTAAAATTCACTTTTCTGGACTTTACTATGAGTTTGTGTGTTTTTCTGTGATTTCAGGTATTTTCTGGCTGAAATTGAGGGTCCTGAGCAAAAATCTGATTCAGAGGCTGAAAAGGACTGCAGATGCTGTTGGATTCTGACCTCCCTGCACTCAAAGTGGATTTTTTGGAGCTACAGAAGTCCAATTGGCGCGCTCTCAACGGCGTTAGAAAGTAGACATCCTGGGCTTTCCAGTAATGTATAATAGTCCATACTTTGCCCGAGATTTGATGGCCCAAACCGGCGTTGCAAATCAGCATTAGAATTCCCGGCGTTTAACGCCGGAACTGGCATAAGAATTGGAGTTAAACGCCCAAACTAGCATAAAAGCTGGCGTTTAACTCCAGAAAAAGTCTCTACACATAAAAGCTTCAATGCTCAGTCCAAGCACACACCAAGTGGACCCCGGAAGTGGATTTTTACGTCATTTACTCATTTCTGTATACCCTAGGTTACTAGTTCACTATTAATAGGATCTTTTGACATTGTATCGGTACCTCATGACACTCTACACATTTCTTTGTGTACCTTCTACTGCATGAGTCTCTAAACCCCATGGTTGGGGGTGAGGAGCTCTGCTGTGCCTTGATGGATTAATGCAATTACTACTGTTTTTCATTCAATCATGCTTGATTCCATTCTAAGATATCACTTGTTCTTAAACCTGATGAATGTGATGATCCGTGACACTCATTATCATTCTCAACTATGAACGTGTGCCTGATAACCACCTCCGTTCTACCTTAGATTGAGTAGATATCTCTTGGATTCCTTAATCAGAATCTTCGTGGTATAAGCTAGAACTGATGGCGGCATTCAAGAGAATCCGGAAGGTCTAAACCTTGTCTGTGGTATTCTGAGTAGGATTCAATGATTGAATGACTGTGATGAGCTTCAAACTCTTGAGGGCGGGGCGTTAGTGACAGACGCAAAAGAATCATTGGATTCTATTCCGGCCTGATTGAGAACCGACAGATGGATAGTCGTGCCATGACAGGATGCGTTGAACATTTCCACTGAGAGGATGGGAGGTAGCCACTGAAAACGGTGAAACCCTTGCATACAGCTTGCCATGGAAGGAGCCTTGCGTGCTTGAAGAAGAAGACAGTAGGAAAGCAGAGATTCAGAAGATGGAGCATCTCCAAAACCTCAACCTGTTCCCCATTACTGCAAAACAAGTACTTATTTCATGTTCTTTTACTTTTCACAATCAACCCTGATAATTATTGATATCCTGACTAAGATTTACAAGATAACCATAGCTTGCTTCAAGCCGACAATCTCCGTGGGATCGACCCTTACTCACGTAAGGTATTACTTGGACGACCCAGTGCACTTGCTGGTTAGTTGTGCGGGGTTGCAAAAGTGTGATTGCAATTTCGTGCACCAATGATCGGCACGGTGACAGGCATCGGCGGTTGCGCCGCGCTACTCCCCTCTCGGATATTCCTTCCTAGCCTCCCCCTTCTTGTTTTTCTGGTTTTCTTTCTTTCAAAAAAAGGAAATCTGGTATGCGTTGCTGCTGAGGCAAGGAAGGAGGGTTGGGGTGCGGCTGCTAAGGGCTAGGGGGATATGGGTTTCATTTTTTCAAAATTAGGGTTAAGGGCAATATAGTAATTTCACATAAAAATAGGGATGATATGGTAATTGAAACCCAAATTAAATCCAACACTAATCATATATAGGAAAATACTATTTGCTCATCAATTTTACAAATTATTTTCAATAAAATGCCCAAATCTAAAAATTAGAAATAATATAATTAATTTCTCTATTTTCCAAAATAACAACATTAATATTTGAAATATTACTTATCTAATCCAAATCATGTAAAATCCCTATTATTTCATAACTGTCAACTTTATAATCAAAATATAGAAAATAATCCAATAATTATAAAATTGGATAATAATCATAACTCATCTCAAATTCAATAAATCAAAACTTGCCTTAATTATCATTAATAAAATAATTTCTGAAATTAGGACTATAAATAACTATATGATTTGAGACTTGATCATAAAAAGACTTTTCAAAGATTCTGGGTCTTACAATATCTATGTATATATTTTTACTTTTAGAAGTCGTAATATTTCACCATCTCTGATTTACGAACTTAAGTGTAAAGTTTTGTGTAGTAAAGTATTTCGTGTTGTGGGGTGATTTATGAGATCAGAGTTTGTATGAGAAATGCCCATAATTAAAATTGGGGTGGACATTATTGATAGCTTGGAATGAGGAAATTGGGTAGCCTATTGCTGGATTATATATTTGATTAGTATGTTGCATATTATTGGGAAAAAGATTAATGTTTGGTAAATTAATGAGTAAAGAACTGAATGGAGTTAAGAATGAAATAAATTAAATTAGAGACAAGATTCATAGGACGAACAATGATCACTGCGGTAAACCAAACTTTCTTAAATATATCTTTTTATGATAATTCTAAAATTTCTCTATTGAGACAGTGTGGTTATGTTCTCACCCCCTACAACCTTATACTTTTTTAAGAAAACAGACGAAAAAGGCAAGCCATGGACATTTACTTTTTTATTCTTAGACTGGATTTGTATTTAGTTATTATTTTTCCTCGCCATTATTATTATATTTTGTAAAGAGGGATAGCAATTGTAATTATATATATATATATATATATATATATATATATATATATATATATATATATATATATATATATATATATGTAATATTGGCATGTTACTTGTATAAGTTATTCTTGTGAATGTGATAGTGTTATATGACGATATGTATGTATGTATGTATGTATGTATGTATGTATGTATGTATGTATGTATAAGAGAAAAATATTTCTGATTTTTTTAAAAAAAGTTTATAAGGATTTCAGGTAAAGACTCCTACTTATTATAATTATATATAGAAGTCGTTGTAATATCCTCTTTATCAGAATAACACAGTCGGAAGCATGATATTCTGATGGTAAGGGTGCTACAAATATCATGTTCAAAAAAATAAAATAATACACTATAAAATTTTAAGGACAATTAAATAAATTCACCTAATTCAAGGATCATAGAAAATAGGACGGAGATCCCCACTCAAGTCTACAGTTGTCTTTGAAAAATTTTATTCTCCATTTCTACTTCTTCAAAAAAAATTGTCCGTCTTTGGATATCTATTTTAAGCAGTCCCTATAGTGTTTCTCGTGCCTTGGAAAGTTTTGCCATACCTAACCAAAAAAAATAATATATTTTTTGTTTAGATTTTACAAATGATAGATGTTACATAAAATTACAATGCAAATGAATAATAATTAAAATACACTAAAAAATATACTAATAACGATCAATAAAAACATAAAATTTAAGTAAGACTCAAAGTAAATCATCATCATGGTAAAAGTAAAATGAAAAACAAAAATACTATGTGCACCCAAATAATTAGTTACCATGTATTTATTCATAAATACATACATGTGTTGTTAAATTTATTTTTAATATGTATTTTATATTCTGACATGTATGTATTCTATATGAGTGGCTAATTTGATTGAATAAAAAATTATACAATTAGTTCACTTAATTCAAGTCATTTAAATTATCAAAAATTTAATAAATAATTTAATTAATATTTTATAATTTTAATTGAACATAAAAAAATTATTGAAAAAGAAAATCATCATTACAAAATTATCAAATATATAACAACAAAAATATGTAACAAATTGATTTCATATCAAAGGAGAAAAAATTCAGATTGATGAACAACAAAAATAATAATTCTAATTTTTTTTTTAATAACTACATTAAAATACAAACATATAATATAATTAGAAGTAATTTGTATTACATGCAGGCATGAAGCTACAAACATGTAAGACTTAGTTATCAAGATTTTTTAAGCTTGACTTGTAGTGTTTTGGAATGCGAGTGTAATTGGAGCATTTTTAAACATGTAAAGTATCACCTAAATTTGTTAAAATTTTCAAGTTATAAATTTCCAAAGTAACTTAGATTATATTTAATAATTTTGCAGATTAATACTAGGAAAAAAATAGGCTTGATCATGAAAGAATGGAGAGTATTGTCTTTATAAAATATAACTAACAACTCATTGAAAGGTATAACCTTAAAGATGAAGTTGGCCCTATTATACTCAATGACATTGATGAGTATAATAAATGGCTAGTTGGAGAATTTGGGACGACCACCTTTAAAGATAATGATAATAATAATGTGGATAATGATGCCGATTTAGTTCATGAAGGTGACAACACTTTGAGTTAGAATCTTGTGTTTGAAGTAATAGGAGGACATGAGCCTACAACAAATACTAGGACAAGGCAACAAAACAGAAAAAAAAAATTTGCAGTTGCAAAAGGTGGACCAAGTGGGTCTAAAGCTTCAAAATAAAAAAAAAAGAAAATGCAGTAATTGTGAAAGAGGAAGAAGAATCAGATTTTGAAGATTGAAAGGATTCTAAAAATGAGGAAGAAGAGATTTAGTCTAATGATACTAAATCAGAAGATGATAAGGGAGCAGAGAGGCATGATAATAATCGAGTTAATTTGAATGAAGTTGATGAGAGTTAGAATTTAGATGATTTCTTGTTTTTATGTTCTATGTCTTATGTTTTATGGCCTTCTTATGACTTATGAATTATGACTTGAACTTAATATTATGTTTATTTGCTAAATTTTCTAGTTTGCTATTATATTTGTTGCATTAATTAAATGTCTTCTGAGTTATGACTAAAAAATTACTTTATATATATATATATATATATATATATAGGTAATCTATTATTTTTGTTATTTTTATAATGTCAACTGTCATAATTTTATGGTAGATTTTTTATTCACCGTTATGAATCGCCATCCATAATAAAAAATTATGTTTGACCCAAAATTTCTGAATTGAATTCAATAGATTTATTGTAAAATTTCTTGTATATATATTGCAATGAGAACAACAGATGTGTTAATTGAAATTTTTCTAAAGGTAAATCATCTGTATAATTGGTAAGGTATTATTTATACATATGTTAGTGGATACACAAATAAAAAAAAAACTGCAATTAATTGGGTTCAATACTTAAGGGTGAACTTGGCTACAAGATTTATAGTTAGTGTGAATATTATAACAACAATAAGAAAAATATAGACCCGTACAAGTGTACGAGTTTGCTACTAATATTATTACTACTGACATGTAAATAAATTATACAGCGACATATAGTACCAAATTGACTGGCAGACAAATTATTATAAGACTTTACCTATTTTTCACGTTGATATGTCAGAAATTATTAATTAATATGTCATCACTTTATTACACATAATCGAATTATATTTTAATATTGACATCTATTGTGAATTTTAAGGATGACAATATTATACGAACTTATCCATTTTGTCCCTACTCACTTGGGATGCATAATTATCCGTTCTAGTGTGGGGTGATATTTTAGTGGAACAAAATGTTAAAATTATAATATCATTATTTTAAATGAGTCGAGTCGGTTGATGTTACAAAATTTTTACTATATCAGATAATTTTATAATGTAAATCTTATTAGATTTTATGTTTTACATATTTAATTTACTTTTTTATTTTTATATAATTCACTGTATTTTCTATCTTGCTCAAAAGATTAACTTGGTTGTAGAAATAAAAAATTGAGATCGAAATTGAGATATTTGAAAATTGAGAGACGAATTTATTATTCGAGTGAAAAATTAAGAGATATTTTGAGGCTTAATTCAATAAAAGAATTGAACAAATTCTTTAATTACATTTGTGTATTTCAATTACATTATGGGTACGAAAATATAACTGTTGGAAGAACCATATTGAGTAAGGGATCTCAAATGCTAATAGCTAGTATTGTCGTCAATACAAAAATAACTATGGTTTCACAATTTCACCAAAACCGCGCAAGATAAGAAGCTGTCATCAACATATCCCTTTGTATTTGCAGTTGAATACTTACAAGCGCGAGGGATAAGAGTTGACTGGGAAGTAAGAAACCACAATTGGTGCTCCCTTTGGAACTTTTGATGATGATATGCTCTTTGGTTTTTTCTCTTTTGGTGGTGATTTGATCACTTTAGAAGCTTCAAGTTGGTCAGAGACTTGAACTGATGAGGCAGCACAGCATGAAAGGAAACCAGACAACAGAGCCATGTTTTAGCTTTCTTAAGCGGAGTTCTCAGTGCTGTGAAATTGAAATGTGAATTTTGTAGGTATATTGATGGGTTTTGCGTTTGGCAAGTGAGTACATTGGAATTGGCGTTTTAATCTATATTTATATATCATGAAAATTAATCGATTTGAGTTGGTTTAATAGTTAATTAATTTGTTAATTAATTTATTTAAATAAATATTAAATTTAAATTATATTTTATATGTATAATAATTTATTGATTAATAAAAAATTTATAAATAAAATTTAAATTTATAACAAATTAATTATTAATTTATCAAATTAAAAAATATGGTGATAAATAAAAAAATATAGCACGGAAATTATATCATTAGAAAAGGAAGCTGCCATTTGTGTTTCGTTGGTCGTTATTGTTGGTAACTCATTATATTATTCTTAGCGAGTAAGAAAAATTCATGCCACGTGGTCTTTTGTGGCTGCTTTATACTAGGTCAAGCCAAGAACTGTGCTTTCTGTATGTCACATCGAGTTTCTTATTTATTTGAGATATTTGATATAAGGAAGCAACTACCTTACCCTCGTAAGATTTTGTCCTTATATACACATATGCTAATATTCCCGTCGGAATCAACTCCGTTATGCATCATCATGATATTGATATATATTACAGAGGCGGAGATATATGAGTGGATAAAAAGACACGTTCAAAAATTCAAAATATCATAATTATAAGAGTCATCTGAAATTGGGTTATTCTGGATTTGAACTTAAAGTCTAAATGTTTTTAGATAAATTGTTCGATATCTTCTGCTGTTAAGGTGTCGTCATCCAACATTTTCGATAAAAGTAAGAAATAATACCTACAAAAGACTGCGATATCTAAATTAGTAAAAGTTTTAGCAATTTTTAATAAATTAGATCCTGAATATACTTGAAAGAATTAGTATATATATAATGAAAATTTGTAACTACCCTTTGAAGTAGTTCCATTTTTTATAGTGGATAACTGTTTGCTGTTAGGAGTTTGTTGAGATCACCTTTCTAAAAATGGGAGAGAAATAGTAGGAATCGGTTACTTATTCAGAAAAATAGAGTTCCGTCTATGTAGTGAGGTCCGACTTCATAAGGTCGGGTAGATGCCAATGAGTTTCTTGTATATTGATTCGGTTTTGCTCATTTTGTGGCCTGGCTATATTATAGACTAGGGTATGAACAGTGTCCTGCATGAAATCGAGTTTTTCGTAGGCCGAACTCGAGCAATGAGAAGTCGAACGAGTTGTTTCTAGGTCGGTTCATCACGTCGGGTGAACTGCTTTTTTGAGGGTCAAGTCGGATACTCGACGTGATTTTTTGAAGCTCAACCATTGCGTCTTTTTCTACCCCTTGACACGTGTCCTACGATTACTTTGGTAACCGTGCACGTCATAAATGAGGGGGTGAATTTATCATTATGCTCCTTGAGCTTTATAAATACTCAACCTCTCTTCTTTTTCTTTTTTTTTTTCGTTTCTTCTTCTAGAAAGTTGTTGCTTTCTTTTCTTTCAAAGACACTTTTCGTCTTCTTCATAATGGCCTTTTTCATCTTCAAGATTTTTTTATCTTGAGATTATTTTTGAGGATCTTGCTCGTGTTTTTTCGAGGAAAACATTCATGTTTTTGTTGTTTATGTACGCTCTTCTTCTTCATCCTCGATCAAGGTTGGTCTCTGTTTTTGCCTTTTATTTTCTGCATCTATTTTGGTATGCTTTTCTTAGTGCTATTTTCTTGAGTATTTTGTTGGAGATATTGAAAAGTTTGCTATTTTGATGTTTCTAAGTTTTTTTTCTACTTTTCTGTTCTGTTGTTGTATGCTTGAGTATGGGATTTTGCTTTGTAATGCCCCAAATGGTGCCAATTTTCTTGAAAAAACAATGCCATTTTCTCTTTTTCAATGTGGTTTATTTGCTATACGCTTCAATGGTTTTGGTGTTTATGAAGTTCTTGGTTTCGTTTGTTAATGATGATCTGACTTCTTTTGGCTTTGACTTGTTTTGCCTGGTCTACGACTTGTGGTGATGATTTTCCTTTGTTTATTTTGTAGGTATAGCTTTATGTATCGATCCGTAGTTCTCAATATGTTGTTTAAGGTTCCATCCGACTTAGATTAGGTAGATGTTACTATACTTTATGTTGTTCCTGTAATTGATAACGAATATGCCAAGACTTTTCGTAGGCAATATAAGATATGTAGAGATCAGGAGGTTGAGAGTAAATATCAGATAGTAGTTTTTGAACCTGAGGAGAGAATCTGCTTTCCCAGACTTGATAACTCAGAACGTCATTTTATGTACATGTATGAATGATTTTTCACGAGGCTAGGAGTGAGCCTTCCTTTTATTGATTTTGAATAAGAAATTTTGGATCTTTGTAAAGCTTTCCTTTCCTAACTCCACCGTAATTCTTGGGGTTTCTAAAAATTTTTCAGCTAATATGTCAGAAACTCGACCTTCCTTTGTCTTCTAAAATCTTTTTCTACCTTTTCCACTTTACCAAACCCTTTAGTTCAAAAAAGCAGGGATAGATTTTCTTCCGAGCTATTCAGGGAAGAAAGGTCTTCTCTATTTTTGATGATTCTTCCGTGACTTCAAAAACTATTTTTTTCAAGGTCTGATCTATTGGAGGTATCTGACCTTTTTTTCTTTAATGAGAGAGATGAACCCCTTTTTAGTTTTTACTGGGAAGAACACCCCTCCATTATAAAATACAACTTTGACGATTTAGATGAAGTAGAGAAGTGTACGGTGGCCTTGTTTCAAGAGTGTTGGGGCCGAGCTCCCAATCTTGATACCAAAAAATTTTCGATAAGCAAGCCGAGCTACATTTGAGCTAGGTAGAATTTCTTTTATTTGGTGGTTTTCTTCTTTATTTGTTAAATATGTCTTAACCTAATTTCGTTTGTTGATTTTTCAGCAAGGATGACTAATGGATCATATGCTTTGAAGGTCCTCCATCAAGCAAAAAAGAATTCTGCCTTAACTCGAGTTAACTAATTAGAAGAGATCAAGATGTTGAACGACCTCTCCTCATCTTCTAAGTCAGACTCAGGCCCTTCTTCCACCAGTAAAGTTATCCCTAATCCTTCTCCTCCTGGCTCTCAAACTGTACCCCCCTGTGCCTCCCTTTCATGAATCAAAGTCTAAAAAAACATCTGAATTCGAAAGAGTTTATGAACCGGGCTTTGACAGGATAGAATTTTGTGAGAAACACATCCTTCATTATATCTTTATAAGAATGGATAATGTTTCCATAAAAATCCATCTGCAAGTACTTGCCCGAGGTGGTATTCAAATAACTGGAGTGTGTAATCTTTTGCTGAGGGAGCTAGAAAAGACTCCTCTTGCTGCCACTCAGCATACTTTGGCTGATCTACAAGCTGAAATGGCATATTTGAGGGAGTCAAAGAAGGAGTTAGAGGAGGAAAAAGACGTTCTTATTTCCAACCTCTCCAAAGCTCGGAAAAGGGTAAAACTCTACGAAGCCGCTTGTGCCATGGCGGAGGGCTTAGAAAAGAAGATCGAGGAGAGCTATACCCAAGTTTTTGGAGAGAAGTTGGATTTGGTGGACAAGGTGTCCAAGGCAAGGGATAGGTATGATGTGTTGGAGGAGTTAGTTTCTCAGGGGATGGATGAATTGGTTGAAAATCTAAAGCCCAATTTCGAATCATTGCTCCCGAGGTAGACCTCTCTCCCGTTAATTTTGACATGATCATGATTGATGAAAAGATCGTTTCTCCTCCTGAGGATGAAGAGGATATTCCTATGGCTGACTTGAAGACCTCAAACACTAGGGTTGAAGGAGCTTCTAAAAGTTTCCCAACTCAGTAGGAGGATGAGCCCCTTTTTGTGCCAACCTAATATGATGGAGCTCAACCTGAAGAGACCTCTGACGCAGCTTATGGCGAACATGACCTTCCCCTTTAGTTTTCTTTGTAACACTTGATGGCCCATTTGTGGGTATTTGTGAATAATTTTATTTTGTAATAGTTTTAGTTAAGTACTTTTTAGATACTTTTAGTTGGATTTTGCTTCTTTTGAGGGCTTCTTTTGAAATAGTATCTTCTGTTACGCCTACTATTGCCTCATAGGTATTTTTATGACTTCTAACTTGTTTGTGAATCATTTTTTGAAAGAATTTATAAGCTTTTAACCTTTCTTTCAATTTGTATGAATTTTACAAGGTCAAGGAACTTTTTTTGTGAACTTCTCTTTTGATAGTTCTTTTTTCCATTCTCAAAAATTAGTAACCAATCTTTAGAGGTTGGTCATATTTTGCTTAAGTTATTTTTGCGATGTGTTTTAGGGCCCTTTCTCTTATCGACTTACAAGTCATTTTTACGAGTTATGGCCATGATCTGTGTATATAACTTCTTTACATCAACTTGGACCTCGTTGCTTTATCTTTGCCAACCATCTAGGTCGGGCAATGATTTTTGCGCTTTGTCGAGCTTATTTTTGTGCGTGTCGTAGAATAGATAATGGAATTTAAAAGAAGAATTAATATTAATTGATAATAATTTACAAATGCTTTTGCTACTAAGAGTCTTTAGCTTTCTAACTCTCAGCCCTTGTTATGATGCCTCGTAAAACCCCATATGACTTTGTTTGTGGCCTCTGCTTGTCCATTGGCTTGAGGATGCTCTACCAATGTGAATTGGTATTTGATCTCCAGGCTTGCTACCAAGCTTTCAAAAATCGAGTCAGTGAATTAAGTTCCATTGTCCGTAGTAATGGAATATGGAACCCCAAATTGGGTGACAATATTCTTGTATAAGAACTTTCGACTTCTTTAAGTTGTGATGGTTGCCAGCGGTTCTGCTTCAATTCACTTAGTGAAATAGTAGATCCCTACTATGAGGTATCTTACCTGCCCGGGTGCCTGAGGAAATAGTCTAACCAAGTCCAAACCCCATTTTGCGAAAGACCATGGTGAGGTTATGCTGATGAGTTCTTCTTGTGGGGCCACATGGAAATTAGCATGTATTTGGCGCAGCAGACACTTATTGACAAAATCGTTTGCCTCTCTTTGTAAAGTCGGCTAGAAGAAGTCAGCTCGTATCACCTTTTTAGCTAGTGATCGAGCTCCCAAGTGGTTTCCGCAGATACCACTATGAATTTCTTCTAATACTTCCTCGGTCTTGAAGGCCGAGACACACTTTAGTAGGGATGTAGATACTTCTCTCCTATGAAGGACATTGTGAACCAATGTGTAGTTTTATGCTTTCTTTATGAGCCTTCTTGCTCCCTTTTTTCCTTAGGGATAATATCGAGTTTAAGGTATTCGATAATTGGAGTCATCTATCCTATGTTTATATTGGAGACTGTTAACGCACCTGACTTGTCATCATTTTTTGCCACTGACGGTGTTTGGATGGTTTCTTAGATTAGGCTTTTATTATGCTTTCTTTATGGTTTCTGGGCTATATGTCGGACTTCTATTTTCTGAAACTGTCTGAGTTCTAGTTTTTCTCTAGGTATCTCTTCATGTTAAGATCCTTTGGTTAGTAATCTCCATTGATTTGAGAGGTTACCAATTGGGAATCACTAAACACTATGACCTTTGATGCTCTGACTTCTTTGGCAAGCTTTAAGCCAGAAATCATGGCTTCATACTCGGCTTGATTATTGGAGGCTAGAAATTTGAACTATAGAGAGAGCTCTATTTGAGTCCCTTCTTCGTTCTCTAGGATGATTCCTGTTCCATTTCCTGTTTTGTTAGAAGATCCATCCATATATAAACACCAATATGGGGGATTTCCTTGGTTTTTCCCTGTGTATTCGGCCAAGAAGTTGGCCAAATATTGAGACTTGATGGCCGTCCGAGTTTCATACTTAAGGTCAAACCCGAACAATTCTACTATCCATTGTACCATTCGTTCTGTAATATTCCTTTTTTGGAGGATATGCTTCATAGGTTGATTAGTTCTGACTTTGATGGTGTGAACCTGAAAACAAGGTCGAAGTCTTCTAGAGGCCAGAACTAGGGCGTATACAAACTTCTTTATTTTTTGATAGTTTATTTTTGCCCCCTGTGGGGCCTTGCTAGTGAAGTAGATTGGTCATTGTCTCTCTTTGTCTTCTTAGACAAGGGCACATGCTATAGCCTTGCCTGCAACTGCTAGATATAGTACGAGCTCCTCTTCCTTTTTAGGTTAAGTAAGGATTGATGGCTGACTTAGAAAACTCATGAAGTCCTGAAAGGATTGCTCACATTCCTGGGCCCACTCAAATTGACATCCTTTCTTGAGTATTGCAAATAGAGGTAAGGATTTTAAGGCTGATCCTGCCAAGAATTTGGATAATGCTGCCAGCCTGCCATTTAATTGTTGGACTTCTTTTAAACAAGTTGCACTCTTCATTTCCTTGATGTCTTTGCATTTGTCCGGGTTAGCTTCGATGCTTCTCTGTGTGAGCATGAACCCTAAGAACTTTCCGACTTCCACTGCAAAAATGCACTTTGTTGGATTTAGTCTCATCTCGTACTCTATTATCATGTCGAAAAACATTGAGAGGTCGGACAATAGATTGTTTCTTTCTTGGTCTTTACAAGCATGTCGTCTACGTAAACTTCTATTGACTTCCCGAGATGGGATAAAAACACCTTGTTCATTAATCTTTGGTAAGTGGCTCCAGTATTCTTTAACCGAAATGGCATTACTACGTAACAATAGTTATCTTTTAGAGTGATGAATGAGGTTTTCTCCTATTTTGGCTTGTAAATCGGGATTTAGTTCTATCCCAAATAAGCGTCCATGAAGGACAAGTATCTGTATCCTGAGGTTGAATCTACCAATGCGTCAATGCTGGGAAGGGGCCTATAGATCTTTTGGATAAGCTTTATTGAGGTCAGTGTAGTCGACACATATTCTTCATTTCCCCTTTTATCTTTTTACAAGCATAACATTGGCTAACCATAAAGGGTACTTCACTTCTCGTATGAACACGGCTTCTAACAACGCTTGGACCTATTCTTCAACGACTCTCTTTCAAGATCAAGCTTTCGTTGTTTTTGTTGTATAAATCGTGAGCTTGGATAGATGGCGAGCTTGTGGTTCATGAGGTCAGGATGGATTCTTGGAATATCGGAGGCCTTCCAGGAAAAGAAATCGGAGTTTTCTTGTAGGAGTTTGACAAGATCAACTTTTAATTCTTGTTTAGGTTGGCTCTTATACTTGTAGGTTTTTCAACATGATCCCTGATCTGTACTTCTTCCATTTTCCCTCAAGCTGTGGTCTCAATTATTCTCGTGTTCGGACACCTCCGAGTTCAATAGTATTGACCTCTTTTCCTTTTGTGCATCCAAGCAGATTCAAACTTTTATTATAGCACTTTTTTACTAATTTCTGATCTCCTCTTACCATGGCTATTTCCTCAAAAGTTGAGAATTTCATAAAGAGATGAGAAGTAGAAACGGCCGCAGCAAGTCGATTCAATGTTGCCAGTCCTATCAAGACATTGTATGCTAAAGCTACGTCGACGACAATTTAGTTTATACTCAAAGTCCGAAACTTCATTCTTTTACCAAAAGTGATATGCAATGGGATAAAGCCAAGTGGTCGAATGAGTGTGTCTCCTAATCCAAAAAGAGTATCAGGGTATGCCCTTAATTTTTCTACTCAAATCCTAGCTTGTCGAAGGCAGGTTTGAATAAGAAGTCGGCCAAACTTCCCTGGTCTACCAAAGTCCTATGGAGGTTTGCATTAGCAAGTATCATTGTGATTACCATGGGGTCATCATGTCCTGGAATTATCCCCTAGGCATCTTTCTTTGTGAAGGAAATAGTAGGTATCGGAGATCGAAGACTTCATCCTCTTCTCCGACTTGGTAGACTTCTTTTAAGTGTCTGTTACAGAAGATATGGTTAACCATATTCATAAAATTCCTCCAATTATCATGTGGATGTGTTGACCAGGAGTTCGGGTTGGCCAATCTTGTTGACTTCCATCTTCCTCTTCTCTTTTCCTTTTTTCCCGATCATCAGGTCTTTCTTCCAAGTATCTTTCTTACCGACCTTCTTTGGCCAGTTTTTCTATCACATTCTTCAAGTCGTAAAATCGTCGGTGGAATGGCCATATATCTGTAATACTCACAATATTCCATCCAACTTCCACCTTTCTTGTTTTTGATGGGGCGAGGAGGTGGAAGTTTTCCAGTGTGGTAGATCTCCCTGTACATATCAACAAGGGAAACTCGTAGGGGGAGTGTAGTTATGATACCTTTGAGGTTGGTCCGAGCTATTCTCATCCTTTTTCTTTGCTTCTTTCTCCTTATCCTGAGCTTGATAAGGATGGTTTTGTCTTGGTATAGGTTCTCTCAATTGAACATTTTTCTCCATGTTAATGTACTTTTCGGCTCGTTCTTGTATTTCATTCAGGGAGGTCGGATGCCTTTTTTAGATGGATTGGGACAAAGGTCTTTCTTTATGGCCATTGACTAGCTCCATTATTACTACTTCAGTGGGCAGGTTCTAGACTTCCAGACAAATTTTGTTGAACCTTTCCATATAAGCTCGGAGAGTTCCTTTGACCATTTACTTTACTCCCAAGAGGCTTGGAGCGTGCTTAACTTTATCTTTCTGGATGGAGAATCAAGTGAGAAATTTTCTTGCTAGATCATAAAGCAGGTAACCGACTTGGATGGTAGACTATCAAACCATTTTTTTTTGAAAAACTTTGCAGTGAGTAGCATCTAACGCGTTAGCTAAGTACATCTGGCTTTTGAAATTGCTTAGATGATGTCTTGGATCAGTCGTTCCATCGTAGAGATTCATGTCGGAGATTTTGAAAGTCTGAAAACTTTGGCTCACATGATCTGTTTGATGAATGGATCTTCTCCCTTGAGGAGGGTTTCTTCACGATCTGCACAACGATTCTGACTTCTGAGATCGACTTCTAATTTTAGGAGCTTTTCTTCTAGTTTTCTTCGTCGGCATACCTCTCTTTTGAGATCTTTTTTGGATTTTTTGTCGCTCTAATTTCTGCTCGAGCTGTTCCAGTCATCCTCGGTGTCCACGTACTAATCCCATGAGTTTGGTCGGATGAGGATACTCTTCGTCTTCTTGTGGGTGTATCTCTGAGTTGATTTTTCTATGGTGAGGGTTTTTTACATCCCCTTTCCATTAGTGCCGCCCGCTCTGTCTTGCCGAAAGGGTATTACGATGGCTCTATCATCGTTGTGGGGCTCTATTTTTGACTCAAAGGTTGTACATCTATCTTTAAACTGATAATCCGCCATGGTTGGGTGTAGACTTCCAAGTCCCTGGTAACGATGTCAATGTTCCGAGGGTTATCTGAAACTGGGTTGCTTTGGACTTGAACATAAGGTCCAAACACCATTAAGTGAATTGTTCAACGTCTTCTGCTGCTGAGGTGCCGCCGTTCGATGTCTTCGATGAACTGGGGAATACTTGCAAGAGTCTCCGATGCCTAAGTTAGCAAATATTTTAGCAGGTTTTTAGTAGATTAGATCCTGTATATTTTTTAGGGAATTAGGGTATTTATAATGAAATTTTGTAACCACCCTTTGGAGTAATTCTATTTTTTTATGGTGGATAACCGTCTGCTTTATAGGTGTCGGTTACTTATTCAGATAAGTAGAGTTACGTCTATGTAGTGAAGTCCGACCTCATAAGGTCAGGTAGATGCAAATAAGTTCTTCATATATTGATTGGATTTTGCTCATTTTAAGCGTGGTTATGTTTTAAGTCAAGGTAAGAACAATAATATGACCCAAATATTGATTTTGCAAGAAAAATGTGTCATCTTGTTAGTGAAGTTCTATTACCGTTGGGTGAAGTGTGCACGTGGCAGTTCTTGGTTCTTATCTAGTACTATATGGGCTCACAATTATTCAATATGGAATTTATAATGTTATAATACTTATTTAACTGAGTTTTATTTGAAAAAAAACAAACGAAATTCTTTGTGATAACACTTTGTAAACTATTGTACCAAAAAAAAAATATGTTGTAAATTGTTTACCTAAATTGGACTTTAATGCATTAAGAAGTTAATTTATAAAATGTGAATTCAATAATATATCCTTTTTAGTAAAATCCATACCGGTAATGAGGTTGAATATTGAAATAATATACAGTATTAATTTTTTTTATCTGAACTAATATTTTTGCATATTTTGATTGTTTAGTGACCAAATTTAAAAAATATATATATATTGAATAATGCTACACATTTAAGTTTTTTTTCTGAACCAAGTTCAATTAAATTAAACAATAAGACTTGAAATATGTTCAGTTGATTGGGTCTTGAATGGGTCTGGAAGATGTCGGAAATGCATGGACTGGTGCTGGGTGAATCTCAAGGACTCTGGCTAAATGGCTGCTCCAGGATGACGGGTTGAGGATGTGGTGGGGCCACCTGCAAGGACTCCAATGCCCAAGTCAATGTCCGTACAAGAGGCGGCTAGTAGGGTTAGGGTAGGTGATGCACCTCTGGGGAGGAGTAGGTTCCTCACCCTTTATAGCTTGTACTTGGTCCATACATCGAGTGGGCCCTTAGTGACTAGCCCACACATCTGGAAGCTTCTACCAGTTGTCCAGGTCTACATAGGAGGGAAGGTGACATTCGGGTCACCCCCGGTTTGGGTTTGGTAAACCATCAGGTCGGCCTGATGTTTGGACCCGAGTCTTTAGTTTCTGTGGGGCTGGGCTGGAATAGTGTCTCCAACGTGCCAGCTATGGTCATGGGCGTCGTGGTTAGCGTGTTTTTCTCAACTCCCCCTCTGGTGGGGTTTCCACTAGGTCGGCTGCCCGTGATGGGGGCGTGGCCCCTACGCGCGGGTAGCCATCGTCCATTCTTGGGTGGTGTCAATCGTCACCTCATTTTTCACGCTGGACATTTAATGCCCATTATGACTGATTTGAAATTTTAGGTGAGAAGTCCATTTACCCCTGTCTTTTGCGCTCCTTGATAAGCAGATATTTTATACGCTTTTTGGGGGTAACTTCATGTAGATTTTAGTGTGTTTTAGTTAGTTTTTAATATATTTTTATTAGTTTTTGAGAAAAATTTATATTTCTGGAGTTTACTATGAGTTTGTGTATTTTTCTGTGATTTCAGGTATTTTCTCGCTGAAATTGAAGGAGCTAAGTTAAAATCTGATTCAGGCTGAAAAAGGACTGCTGATGCTGTTGGATTCTGACCTCCCTACACTCAGAATGGATTTTTTGGAGCTACAAGAGTTCAATTGGCACGCTTTCAATTTAGTTGTAAAGTAGACATCCAAGGCTTTCCAGCAATATATAATAGTTCATACTTTGCATGAAGGTTGATGATATAAACTGGCGTTCAACGCCAGTCCCATGTTGCAGTTTGGCGTTCAGCGCCAGAAACAGGTTGCAAGTTGGAGTTCAATGCCAGAAACAGGTTACAACCTGGTGTTCAACTCCAGAAACAGCCCAGTCACGTGAGAAGCTTAAGTCTCAGCCCTAGCACACACCAAGTGGGCCCTAGAAGTGGATTTCTGCACTATCCATCCTAGTTTACTCATTTTCTGTAAACCTATGTTACTAGTTTAGTATTTAAACAACTTTTAGAGACTTATTTTGTATTTCATGACATTTTTAGATCTGAATTTTATACTCTTTGACGGCATGATTCTCTAAACTCTATTGTTGGGGGTGAGGAGCTCTGCAGCGTCTCGATGAATTAATGCAATTATTTCTGTTTTCCATTCAAACATGCTTGTTCCTATCTAAGATATTCATTCGCGCTTCACTATGAAGAAGGTGATGATCCGTGACACTCATCACCTTCCTCAATCCATGAACGTGTGCTTGACAACCACCTCCGTTCTACATTAGATTGAATTAGTATCTCTTAGATTCCTTAATCAGAATCTTCGTGGTATAAGCTAGAATTGTTGGCGGCATTCATGAGGATTCGGAAAGTCTAAACCTTGTCTGTGGTATTCCGAGTAGGATTCTGGGATTAGATGACTGTGACGAACTTCAAACTCGCGAGTGTTGGGCGTAGTGCCTGACGCAAAAGGATCAATGGATCTTATTCCGACATGATCGAGAACCAACAGATGATTAGCCGTGCTGTGACAGAGCATTTGGACCATTTTCACTGAGAGGATGGGAAGTAGCCATTGACAACGGTGACACCCTACATACAGCTTGCCATAGGAGGAGCCTTGCGTGTGTGAAGAGGAGTACAAGAGAAAAGCTAAAATTCAGATGACAAAGCATCTCCAAAACTCAAACATATTCTCCATTATTGCACAATAAGTATTTATTTTATGCCCTTTTACTTTTTACAATTGAACTTTAAAAAACTGTTGTTGGCATCCTGACTAAGAATAATAAGATAACCATAGCTTGCTTCAAACCAACAATCTCCGTGGGATTTGACCCTTACTCACGTAAGGTATTACTTGGTCGACCCAATGCACTTGCTGGTTAGTTGTGCGAGGTTGAGAAGAATTGTGAGTTTCAATTTCGTGCACCAAGTTTTTGACGCCGTTGCCGGGGATTGTTCGAGTTTGAACAACTAAAGGTTTATTTTGTTGCTTAGATTAGGAATAATTTATTTTTGTTGCTATAGAGTCATTAAATCTGAGTCCTTTATTTTCTTTTCAAAAATTTTTCAAAAATATTATTTTTCCTTATTAATTTTTAATTTTTGTGTGAGTTTAGTTTTATATTTTAAGTTTGGTGTCAATTGCATATTTTATATTTTCTTTTAAATTTTTGAATTTGTGTTATTTATTCTTCCTTGATCTTCAAGTTGTTCTTGTTTATTTTTCTTGTTTGATCTTCGGTTTTTCTTGTTCTGTGTCTTTTCTTGTTTTTCTTGTGCTTTTTCAAAACATTAGTTTTAAAAAAATTATTTTTAGTTATTAAAAATACCTTTTTAAAACACGTTACATTTATAGCTCAATTGGCTAGAGCGTTGGTTTATATTCTTGGTAATTGGATATCTTCGTTTTAAAATCTTTTTCAAAAATAATTTTTCTTTGATTGAATCTTGTGCCAAACTTTAAGTTTGGTGTTTTCTTGTTAATTTTCTTTAATTTTCGAAAATTTATTTTGGTCTTCTAAAAATTTTAAGTTTGGTGTTCTTTCTTTTGTTCTTGTTGTTCTTGTGATTTTTCAAGGTGTTCTCGAGTCTTTCTTGTGTTTTGATCTTAAAATTTTTAAGTTTGGTGTTCCTTGGTGTTTTTCCTCCAAAATTTTCGAAAACAAGGAGCATTAGATCTAAAAATTTTTAAGTCTTGTGTCTTTTGTGTGTTTTTCTCTTTCATCATAAAATTAAAAATTAAAAAAAAATATCTTTTCTAACTAATTTTAAGCCATATTTTCGAATTTTTTTTATATAAAAATTCCGATTTCAATTTCAAAATTTTTCAAATCTTATCCTTTTAAGATTTTAAAATCAAAATTTAATTATATCTTTTTCAAAAATATTCCAACCACTTTCTCTCTCCCCACTTTTTCGAAAATCTTCATAAAATATTTTTAAATTCTTTTTTATTTTATTTTTATTTTTATTTTTAATTTTAATTTTATTGTCGTCTTTATTTTATTTTATTTTATTATTATTATTTAGAAATTTTTTATATATAATAAAATAAATAAAATAAATTCACATCATCTCCCTTTCTCCATTATGGACTTAAGTGGAAATGAACAGTCCAGAAGGACCCTGGGATCATATGCTAACCCCACTACTGCTTCATATGGGAGTAGTATCTGTATACCCTCCATTGGAGTTAGTAGTTTTGAGTTGAACCCTCAGCTCATTATCATGGTACAGCAAAGTTGCCAGTATTCTGGTCTTCCACAGGAAGAACCTACAGAGTTTTTGAGTTTTTACAAATTGCTGACACAGTACATGATAAGGAAGTAGTTCAGGATGTCTACAGATTGTTACTGTTTCCATTTGCTGTAAAAGACCAAGCTAAGAGGTGGTTAAATAACCAACCTAAGGACAGCATAAAGACATGGAAACAGCTGTCAAAAAAAATTCCTGAACCACTATTTTCCTCCAAAACGGATGACACAGCTAAGGCTGAGCATCCAAGGCTTCCAACAAGGAGATAATGAATCCCTTTATGATGCCTGGGAGAGATACAGAGAGATGCTAAGAAAATGCCCCTCTGAAATATTCTCAGAGTGGGTGCAGTTAGACATCTTTTATTATGGGCTTACAGAGAAAGCTCAAATTTCTCTAGACCACTCAGCTGGTGGATCTATACACATGAGAAAGACAATTGAAGAAGCTCAACAGCTCATTGATACAGTTGCCAGAAATCAACATCTGTACCTAAGCAGTGAACCTTCCATCAATGAAGAGGCTAAAACAGTAACTGATGAACTCAGTCCTACATAACAAGTTACTGAATTCAATCAGCAAGTGGATTTTCTAACAAAATAGCTAGCCGAATTCAAGGAGATACTACAAGAAACAAGAATGGCTAATATGAATATGGAAGTACAGTTGAAGCAAACAGAACATCAATTATCAAAACAAATAACAGAAGAGTGCCAAGCAGTTCAATTAAGAAGTGGAAAAATATTAAATACCTCACTTCAAGATAGCAGGAAGCCAAGAAATAAGCAAACTAACCAAAATCCCTCTGAGGACAATAAGAGCCCAGAGAGGAATAATTCTGGCGCTCAAATGCCAGAGAATGGGTGGAAAGCTGGCGTTGAACGCCCAAACCATGCTCAGTCCTGGTGTTCAACGCCAGAAACAAGCAAGGAATTGGCGTTGAACGCCCAAAGGAAGCACAGTTCTGGCGTTCAGATGCCAGAAACAGATAAGGAGTTGGCATCTAACACCACTCCAGCTTCCACTCCTGGCAATCAAATGCCAGTGGGAGATCAGACACATACAAGTGCTGATAGCAACTCCTCTAAAAAGGCTTCTCAACCCACAGCTGTAGGTAATAAACCTGCATCAACTAAGGTTGATGAATACAAAGCCAAAATGCCTTATCCTCAAAAACTCCGTCAAGCGGAACAGGATAAGCAATTTGCTCGCTTTGCAGACTATCTCAAGACTCTTGAAATAAAGATTCTGTTTGCAGAAGCACTTGAGCAAATACCCTCTTATGCTAAGTTCATGAAAGAGATCTTAAGTCATAAGAAGGATTGGAGGGAAACTGAAAAAGTTTACCTCACTGAAGAATGCAGTGCAGTCATTCTGAAAAGCTTACCTGAGAACCTTAAAGATCCCGTAAGCTTTATGATACCATGCACATTAGAAGGTACTTGTACCAAGCAAGCTCTATGTGATCTTGGGGCAAGTATCAACATAATACTTGCATCTACTATCAAAAAGCTTGGATTGACTGATGAAGTCAAACCAACCCAGATATGTCTCCAACTTGCTGATGGTTCCATTAAACACCCATCAGACGTGATTGAAGACATGATTGTCAAGGTTGGGCCATTTGCCTTTCCCACTGACTTTGTGGTGCTGGAAATGGAGGAGCACAATAGTGCAACTCTCATTCTAGGAAGATCGTTCCTAGCAACTGGCCGAACCCTTATTGACGTCCAAAAAGGGGAAGTAACCCTGAGAGTCAATGAGGACGAGTTTAAGTTGAATGTTGTCAAAGCTATGCAACATCCAGACACCCAAAATGACTGCATGAGCATTGATATCATTGACTCTCTGGTAAAAGAGGTCAATATGACTAAGAGTCTCGAATCAGAGCTAGAGGATATCTTTAAAGATGCTCAGCCTGATCTAGAGGAACCAGAGAGAATAATAGAACTTTTGAAAATCCCTCAGGAAGAGGAGAAACCTCCAACACCCGAGCTCAAACCACTACCACCATCCCTGAAATATACATTTCTGGGAGAAGGTGATACCTTTCCTGTAATCATAAGCTCTATCTTAGAGCCACAGGAAGAGGAAGCACTAATTCAAGTGCTAAGGACACACAAGACAACTCTTGGGTGGTCCATCAGTGATCTTAAGGGCATTAGCCCAGCCAGATGCATGCACAAGATCCTATTGGAGGGTGACGCTAAGCCAGTGGTTCAACCACAGAGGCGGATGAATCCAACCATGAAGGAGGTGGTGCAGAAGGAGGTCACTAAATTACTAGAGGCTGGGATTATTTATCCCATTTCTGACAGCCCCTGGGTAAGCCCTGTGTAAGTCGTCCCTAAGAAAGGTGGCATGACAGTGGTTCATAATGAAAAAAATGAATTGGTTCCTACAAGAACAGTTACAGGGTGGCGTATGTGTATTGATTACAGAAGGCTCAATATAGCTACCAGAAAGGATCATTTTTCTTTACCATTCATAGACCAGATGCTAGAAAGACTAGCAGGTCATGAATACTACTGCTTCCTGGATGGATATTCAGGTTATAATCAAATTGTAGTACCCCAGGATCAAGAGAAAACAACATTCACATGTCCATCCGGAGTATTTGCATACAGAAGGATGCCATTTGACCTGTGCAATGCACCTGCAACCTTTCAAAGGTGCATGCTCTCTATTTTCTCTGATATGGTGGAAAATTTTCTAGAAGTCTTCATGGATGACTTTTCAGTATTTGGAGACTCATTCAACTCCTGTCTTGACCATCTAGCACTTGTTCTAAAGAGGTGCCAAGAGACTAACCTGGTTTTAAACTGGGGGAAATGTCACTTTATGGTGACTGAAGGAATTGTCCTTGGGCACAAAATTTCGAACAAGGGAATAGAGGTGGATCAAGCTAAGGTAGAGGTAATTGAAAAATTACCACCACCTGCCAATGTTAAGGCAATCAGAAGCTTTTTGGGGCATGCAGGATTCTATAGGAGGTTTATAAAAGATTTTTCAAAAATTGCCAAACCTCTGAGTAATTTGCTAGCTGCTGACACGCCATTTATCTTTGATAAGGAGTGTCTGCAGGCATTTGAGACTCTAAAGGCTAAGCTGGTCACAGCACCAGTCATCTCTACACCAGACTGGACATTACCATTTGAACTGATGTGTGATGCCAGTGACCATGCCATTGGTGCAGTGTTAGGACAAAGGCATGACAAGCTTCTGCACATCATTTACTATGCCAGTCGTATTTTAAATGACGTACAGAAGAACTACACAACCACAGAAAAAGAGTTACTTGCAGTGGTTTACGCCATTGACAAGTTTAGATCTTATTTAGTAGGATCAAAAGTGATTGTGTACACTGACCATGCTGCTCTTAAATATCTACTCACAAAGCAGGATTCAAAACCCAGACACATCAAATGGGTGTTGCTTCTGCAAGAGTTTGATATAGAAATAAGAGATAGAAAAGGGACAGAGAAACAAGTAGCAGATCACCTGTCCCGAATAGAACCAGTAGAAGGGGCGTCCCTCCCTCTTACTGAGATCTCTGAAAACTTTTCGGATGAGCAACTTTTTGCCATCCAGGAAGTCCTATGGTTTGCAGACATTGCAAACTATAAGGCAGTGAGATTCATACCCAAAAAGTACAGTAGGCAGCAAACAAAAAAATTGATCACGGATGCAAAGTACTATCTTTGGGATGAACCATATCTCTTCAAGAGATGTGCAGACGGAGTAATCCGTAGATGTGTGTCTAAAGAAGAAGCACAGAAGATCCTCTAGCACTGCCATGGATCACAGTATGGAGGACATTTTGGAAGTGAGTGAACAGCCACAAGAGTCCTCCAATGTGGCTTCTACTGGCCTACTCTCTACAAAGACTCCCGAGTGTTTGTACTTAATTGTGACAGTTGCCAAAGATTTCGCAATCTGCCTCACAGTTATGCCATGCCTCAACAAGAGATCTTGGAGATTGAATTCTTTGATATATGGGGTATTGATTTCATGGGACCTTTCCCACCATCATACTCAAACACTTATATTCTTGTGGAAATGGATTATGTATCCAAATGGGTGGAAGCTATTGCAACACCCACTAATGATATTAAGACAGTGCTGAAATTCCTCCAGAAATACATCTTCAGCAGATTTGGTATCCCTAGAGTACTAATCAGTGATGGGGGCACTCATTTCTGCAATAAACAGCTTTACTCTGCTTTGGTTTGATATGGAGTTAGCCACAGGGTAGCTACTCCATATCATCCACAGACAAATGGGCAAGCTGAAGTCTCTAATAGAGAACTTAAAAGAATCCTGGAATGAACTGTGATTAACCGTAGAAGGGATTGGGCAAGAAGCTTGGATAATGCTCTGTGGGCATATAGAACAGCATTCAAGACACCTATAGGAACTTCTCCATACCAGCTGGTGTATGGAAAAGCCTGTCACTTGCCAGTGGAACTGGAACATAAGGCCTATTGGACAACCAGATTCCTAAACCTTGATGCCAAGTTAGCTGGAGAAAAATGATTGCTCCAGTTAAATGAGCTAGAGGAATTCAGACTCAATGCTTTCGAAAATGCAAAAATTTACAAAGAGAAAGCAAAAAGATGGCATGATAAGAAACTATCATCCAGAGTCTTTGAGCCAGGGCAGAAAGTTCTGCTATTTAATTTTAGGCTCAAATTATTCCCCGGGAAATTGAAATCCCGGTGGCGAGGTCCATATGTGATTATAAGTGTGTCACCATATGGATACATGGAGCTTCAGGATAATGATTCTAACAAAAAGTTCATTGTTAATGGACAAAGAGTCAAACATTATCTTGAAAGCAATTTTGAGCAAGAATGCTCAAAATTGAGACTTGATTAAAAGCTTAGTAATAGTCCAGCTAAAGACAATAAAGAAGCGCTTGCTGGGAGGCAACCCAGCCATTTACAAGGCTTATTTGTTAATTAATTGATTTTTACAGGTTTATGTCAATTATCTTCAAGGTAAAATAGCAATTGCTTGAGCACACAGAGTTACAGAAGGATTCAGAGGATAAAACAGCAAAAAGAAGCTCACTGGTGCGAAAAAAAAGCCAGTAAGAGCTGTTTTGGGCGCTGAAAGCCCAAAAAAAGCACTCACTGGGTGTTCAACGCCAGTCGAGATAGCCATCTGGGCATTAAACGCCAGAAATAAGCATCCTCTGGGTGTTTAACGCCAGATTTACAGCATCCTGGGTGTTCAGAAAAACGCCCAGCGACAAAGGAGTTTCTGGCGTTCAACGCCAGCTAGAAGCAACAGCTGGGCGTTGAACACCCAGGAGAAGCTACAATTGGGCGTTAAACGCCTAAAACATGTAGTGGTTGGGCGTTTAACGCCAGGATTGTGGGGAGGAGATAAATTCGAACTTCAAATTTTTTCCATTTTTCCTGTTTCAATTCATGATTTCTTGCATAAATATATTACAAACTCTCATCTTTCAACTTCAATTCCAAAAATTTTTAATTCTAAACATGTTTCTTAATTTTTCTTCAATATTTTTTTAAACCTTTTTCAAAACTCAATTATCTTTTTGAATTCTTTTTAAATCTTTTTAATTTCTTCTCAAATCTTTTTCAAAATCTCATCTTATCTTTTGAATTTTCGAAATTGCCTCTCCTTCTATTCCTCTCCTTTCCTTTCTTTTGCTTGAGGACAAGAAAACCTCTAAGTTTGGTGTGTTTTTCCGTGATCAATGAGCTAAAACTCATCAAGATCATGGCACCTAAGGGAAAATAAACCACTTTAAGAGGCAAGAAAGAGAATATTCCAAAACCACTTTGGAATCAAGAGAAGTTCTTAACCAAAGAACATGCAGACCAGTACCACAAAATAATGGATCTGAGATCAGTGATCCCGGAAGTTAAATTCGATCTGAAAGAAGACGAATATCTGGAGATATAGGAGCTGAAGTGCCAGAAGCTGTCTCTTGAAGGACCAAGCACCCCACAAGTTGAAGGAGCACCCATCATCTCCCAAACCAAAGGTTGTTGAGTCCTAATCTTAAACTTAACCCTGTGATAGTTGTTCTTATAGGAATTTACCTTAAAAGTTATATATGAGTAGCAGTAATTAGTATATCTATTTTGATTTTATCTCCAATTAAGCTATGATTTATTTTTCTCATCATCATCAAACATGAATAAAATAGTAGATTTTTAGAATAAAGAGGCAATATTTTTTTGAGTTCTTAATAAGAAAAATTCTAATTATTTATATGTGGTGGCAATACTTTTTGTCTTTTGAATGAATGCCTGAATAGTGCATATTTTTTATATTGAATTTTATAAATGTTAAAATTGTTGGCTCCTAAAAGAATGATGAACAAGAGAAATGTTATTGATGATCTAAAAAATCATGAAATTGATTCTTGAAGCAAGAAAAAGCAGTGAAAAACAAGCTTGCAAAAAAAATGAAAAAAATATTTTGCAAAAAAAAAGGAAAAGAGGTAGAAAAAGCCAATAGCCCTTTAAACCAAAAGGCAAGGGTGAAAAGGATCCAAGGCTTTGAGCATCAATGGATAGGAGGGCCCAAGGAAATAAATCCAGGCCTAAGCGGCTAAATCAAGTTGTCCCTAACCATGTGCTTGTGGCATGCATGTCCAAGTGAAAAGCTTGAGACTGAGTGGTTAAAGTCGTGATCCAAAGCAAAAGAGTATGCTTAAGAACTCTGGACACCTCTAATTGGGGACTCTAGCAAAGCTAAGTCACAATCTGAAAAGGTTCACCCAGTTATGTGTTTGTGGCATTTATGTATCCGGTGGTAATACTGGAAAACAAAGTGCTTAGGGCAACAACCAAGACTCATAAAGTAACTGTGTTCAAGAATCAACATACTAAACTAGGAGAATCAATAATACTATCTGAATTCTGAGTTTCTATGGATGCCAATCATTCTGAACTTCAAAGGATAAAGTGAGATGCCAAAACTGTTCAGAAGCAAAAAGCTACTAAGCCCCGCTCATCTAATTAGAATCTGAGCTTCACTTGAAACTCGGAGATATTATTGTTTCTTAATTTCTTTTTATCCTATTTTATTTATCTAGTTGCTTGAGGACAAGTAACATTTTAAGTTTGGTGTTGTGATGAGCGGATATTTTATACGCTTTTTGGGGGTAATTTCATGTAGATTTTAGTGTGTTTTAGTTAGTTTTTAATATATTTTTATTAGTTTTTGAGCAAAATTCATATTTCTGGAGTTTACTATGAGTTTTTGTATTTTTCTGTGATTTCAGGTATTTTCTGGCTGAAATTGAAGGAGTTGAGTTAAAATCTGATTCGGGCTGAAAAAGGATTGCTGATGTTGTTGGATTCTAACCTCCCTGCACTCGGAATGGATTTTTTGGAGCTACAGAAGTCCAATTGGCGCGCTCTCAATTGGGTTGGAAAGTAGACATCCAGGGCTTTCCAACAATATATAATAGTCCATACTTTGCATGAAGATAGACGACATAAACTGGCGTTGATTTCGCAGTTTGGCGTTCAGCACCAGAAACAGGTTGTAAGTTGGAGTTCAACGCCAGAAACAGGTTACAACCTGGCGTTCAACTCGAGAAACAGCCCAGGCACGTGAGAAGCTTAAGTCTCAGCCCCAAGTGGGCCCTAGAAGTGGATTTCTGCACTATCCATCCTAGTTTACTCATTTTCTGTAAACCTATGTTACTAGTTTAGTATTTAAACAACTTTTAGAGACTTATTTTGTATCTCATGACATTTTTAGATCTGAATTTTATACTCTTTGACGGCATGATTCTCTAAACTCCATTGTTGGGGGTGAGGAGCTCTGCAGCGTCTCGATGAATTAATGCAATTATTTCTGTTTTCCATTCAAACATGCTTGTTCCTATCTAAGATATTCATTCGCGCTTCACTATGAAGAAGGTGATGATCCGTGACACTCATCACCTTCCTCAATCCATGAACGTGTGCCTGACAACCACCTCCGTTCTACATTAGATTGAATTAGTATCTCTTAGATTCCTTAATCAGAATCTTCGTGGTATAAGCTAGAATTGTTGGCGGCATTCATGAGGATTCAGAAAGTCTAAACCTTGTCTGTGGTATTCCGAGTAGGATTCTGAGATTGGATGACTGTGATGAACTTCAAACTCGCGAGTGTTGGGTGTAGTGCCTGACGCAAAAGGATCAATGGATCTTATTCCGACATGATCGAGAACCAACAGATGATTAGCCGTGCTGTGACAGAGCATTTGGACCATTTTCACTGAGAGGATGGGAAGTAGCCATTGATAACAGTGACACCCTACATACAGCTTGCCATAGGAGGAGCCTTGCATGTGTGAAGAGGAGTATAAGAGAAAAGCTGAAATTCAGATGACAAAGCATCTCCAAAACTCCAACATATTCTCCATTATTGCACAATAAGTATTTATTTTATGCCCTTTTACTTTTTACAATTAAACTTTAAAAACATTGTTGTTGGCATCCTGACTAAGAATAATAAGATAACCATAGCTTGCTTCAAACCAACAATCTCCGTGGGATTCGACCCTTACTCACGTAAGGTATTACTTGGACGACCCAGTGCACTTGCTGGTTAGTTGTGCGAGGTTGAGAAGAATTGTGAGTTTCAATTTCGTGCACCACTCCTCAATGTTCGTTACCTTTTAGTTTTCATGCTTCTTCTTCCTTTCCACGTTTCAAACTCCCATAATTTCATATTATTCCTGCATTCTCCGTTGTTTCCTTTCTCATTTTCTTTCCTAATCCCACCTGATTCTGACACTCCAATTCATTCTTGTTCTACTACGTTTCCTTGGAATTCATCACTCCTTAGCTGCTACTTCCTGGTAAGCACCGATTCCCTTTATTTTCAATGGATTGGTCCTACTTTTCGATGTTATTACTTTGTTCTTTAACTGCTTAGGTTGTGTATAACTGCTGCTAGGTAGATTTTAGGGGGAGGTTACCATTAGGTGCATCGTTTGCTTTTGATTAACCTTTAACCGTAGATTAGTGCACAATAGGTTGTAGTGTTAGTTCCATTTTTGTGATGGCACTTCTAAACCGGTGAGATGTGGCACCATCACAATTGCACCCGAACAGCTGGGCTTCCATCTAGTGCTTTGAGATGGTATGCGAATACCTGGAGTTGTCAGTCTCAATGGAAGTTTTCTTATGGTTCTTCCTCTTAACCAACCCTTCAAAGGAAGGAAGATATAAAAAGGGGGTATATGTCTTTCCGGGCTGCCCAAGGTAGATGGATCTTCAAGTTGTTTGATGAGCGGATAATTTGTACGCTTTTTGGCATTGTTTTTAGTATGTTTTTAGTATGATCTAGTTAGTTTTTGGTATATTTTTATTAGTTTTTAGTTAAAATTCACTTTTCTGGACTTTACTATGAGTTTGTGTGTTTTTCTGTGATTTCAGGTATTTTCTGGCTGAAATTGAGGGACCTGAGCAAAAATCTGATTCAGAGACTAAAAAGGACTGCAGATGCTGTTGGATTCTGACCTCCCTGCACTCGAAGTGGATTTTCTAAAGCTACAGAAGCCCAATTGGCGCGCTCTCAACGGCGTTGGAAAGTAGACATCCTGGGCTTTCCAGCAATATATGATAGTCCATACTTTGCTCAATATTTGATGGCCCAAACCGGCGTTCAAAGTCACCCTCAGGAATTCCAGCGTTAAACGCCGGAACTGGCACCAAAATGGGAGTTAAACGCCCAAACTGGCACTAAAGCTGGCGTTTAACTCCAAGAAGAGTCTCTACACGAAAATGCTTCATTGCTCAGCCCAAGCACACACCAAGTGGGCCCGGAAGTGGATTTTTATGTCATTTACTCATTTCTGTAAACCTTAGGCTACTAGTTTTCTATAAGTAGGACCTTTTACTATTGTATTAGAGAGCTTTTGATCATGTTTTGATGATTGAACCCTCATTGGGAGGCTGGCCATTCGGCCATGCCTAGACCTTGTTCTTATGTATTTTCAACGGTGGAGCTTCTACACACCATAGATTAAGGTGTGGAGCTCTGCTGTACCTCGAGTATTAATGCAATTACTATTGTTCTTCCATTCAATTCCGCTTGTTCTTGTTCTAAGATATCACTTGTTCTTCAACTTGATGAATGTGATGATCTGTGACACTCATCATCATTCTCACCTATGAACGTGTGACTGACAACCACCTCCGTTCTACCTTCGATTGGGTGAATATCTCTTGGATTCCTGATTGCACGATGCATGGTTGACCGCCTGACAACCGAGTGCTTGCCTGACAACCGAGCCAACCATTCCGTGAGATCAGAATCTTCGTGGTATAGGCTAGAACTGATGGCGGCATTCAAGAGAATCCGGAAGGTCTAACCTTGTCTGTGGTATTCTGAGTAGGATTCAATGATTGAATGACTGTGACGTGCTTCAAACTCCTAGCAGGCGGGGCGTTAGTGACAGACGCAAAAGAATCGATGGATTCTATTCCGGCCTGACCGAGAACCGACAGATGATTACCCATGCTGTGATAGAGCATAGGCAACGTTTTCACTGAGAGGATGGGAGGTAGCCACTGACAACGGTGAAACCCTACATGAGCTTGCCATGGAAAGGAGTAAGAAGGATTGGATGAAGACAGTAGGAAAGCAGAGAGACGGAAGGGAAGGCATCTTCATGCACTTATCTGAAGTTCCTACCAATGAATTACATAAGTACCTCTATCTTTATCTTTATGTTTATTTCGTTCATCATCATATCCATTTGAGTTTGCCTGACTAAGATTTACAAGATGACCATAGCTTGCTTCATACTAACAATCTCCGTGGGATCGACCCTTACTCGCGTAAGGTTTATTACTTGGACGACCCAGTGCACTTGCTGGTTAGTTGTGCGAAGTTGTGTAATGCCATGGTATTGAGCTACCAAGTTTTTGGGGCTCATGACCGGGGATTATGAGAGTTGTGAAAAAGTATTGTTCACAATTTCGCGCACCAAGTTTTTGGCGCCGTTGCCGGGGATTGTTCAGTTTGGACAACTGACGGTTCATCTTGTTGCTTAGATTAGGTATTTTTTTTCGAAATTCTTGAAGAGGAATTCTAGAGTTTCATGATGATTTGTTGAAATCTGGCTGGCTGAGAAGCCATGTCTAATCTCATTGGACCGAGGTTTCAACTTATCATCACAAGAGCTTGTTGATTTCTATCAATCTTGCTTTTGGAGCAGTGATCTGCTAAGGCTTGGCTGGCCTTTGGCCATGTCTAGTGTTTTGGACCGAAGCTTTCTTTGAAAGCTTGGCTGGCTGTGAAGCCATGTCTAATTCCTGGACCGGAGTCTTAGACTAGCATTGCACTGATTCCTGGAATTCTCATTAAGAATTTTGATATTTTTTTTTCACTTAATTTTCGAAAAGCACAAAAAAATCATAAAATCCAAAAATTTCTTGTTTGAGTCTAGTGTCTCATCTTAAGTTTGGTGTCAATTGCATGCATTCATTCATGTGTATTAAGGATTTCCAAGTAATTCTTGATAATTTTCGTGCTCTGATCTTTGAATTCAATTGACTTGAGTGTTTTGTGTGTCTCATATGCACTTTCATTTTGTTAGTGTCAGTAGTATACAAACTGCTAAGTTTGGTGTCTTGCATGCATTGTTATTTAATTCTTGTTGCATTTTGATTTGTTCTTATTACTAAAAATCCAAAAATATTTTTTATTTGTGTCTTCTCAAGTCAATGATACAGAGAATTGAAGATTCAGAACATACAGCAGAGGAATTACACAGAAAAAGCTGGGCGTTCAAAATGCCCAGTGAAGAAGGACAGACTGGCGTTTAAACGCCAGCCAGGGTACCTGGTTGGGCGTTTAACGCCCAAAAGGGTATAGTTTTGGGCGTTAAACGCCAGAATGTGCACCATTCTAGGCGTTTAACGCCAGGATGGCACAAGGGGGAAGATTTTGTTTTCAAAATCAGATTTTTTCAAGTTTTCAAAGTTTTTCAAAATCAAATCTTTTTCAAAGCATATCTTTTCAATCATGTGTTTTCAAAATCAATTTCTTTCCATTTTCAAAGATACTTGCTACCAATTAATGATTTGATTCAACATTTCAAGTATGTTGCCTTTTCTGTTGAGAAAGGTTTAATGTTTGAATCATATCTTTTCTTGTTAGTCAAGTTTTTAATTTTCAAAATCAAATATTTTTAAAATGTTTTTCAAATCATATCTTCTCAATCACATCTTTTTAAAACTAATCATATTTTCTTAACCACATCTTTTTCAAAATAGTTTTCAATCAAATCTTTTTGATTTCTAATTTCAAAATCTTTTTCAAAAATCACTTTATTTCTTTCCCACTTTCATTTTCGAAAATTAAGTAATGTTTTTCAAAAATGTTTTCAAAATTTTTTTACTTAATTTTCGAAAATCACTTCCCTCCTTCTCACATCCTTCTATTTATGAACTAACACTATACCTTAATGCAAAATTCGAACTCCATCCTCTTTGATAAGTTCGAATTTCTGTCTTCTACTTTTCTTCCTCTGACACCTAAAGGAATCTCTATACTGTGACATAGAGGATTCCACATTTTCTTGTTCCCTTCTCTTTCTTATGAGCAGGAGCAAAGACAAAAACATTCTATACTGTGACATAGAGGATTCCACATTTTGGTTTATATTTCAATAATTATTTTCGTTCTTTATTTTATGAATTTGGGTGGAACGGAAGTATGACCCATGTTTTAATTGAGTTCTTGTATAACTTGGAAAAGCTCTATACTTGAAACAACAGCTTGAAAACATATTATCTTAAATTTCTAATTGTTTGTATTTAATGGGATATGTGACATATAATCCCCTTATTTTTGGATAATTAGGATTCTTGTGGCATATAAACTGGAATTTGATCATCACCTTCTAATTGAAATTAATTGACCAAGAAATTAATTGACTGATGCAAAGTACTACATTTGGGAGGAACCATACCTTTTTAAAAGGTCTTCAGATGGAATCATCCGAAGATGTGTCCCAGATGAAGAAAAACAGAAGATTCTTTGGCACTGTCATGGTTCTGAGTATGGAGGCCACTTTGGTGGTGAAAGGACAGCTACAAAGGTCCTTTAGACCGAGTTTTACTGGCCGACTCTCTTCAGGGACTCAAGAACATTTGTAAAGTACTATGACAGATGTGAAAAAGCCACGAATCTTCCTGCCAACCATAAAATGCCACAGCAGGGGATTCTTGAGGTTGAGTTGTTTGATGTGTGGGGTATTGATTTCATGGGACCTTTCCCACCCTCACATTCAAACAACTATATTCTAGTGGCAGTTGACTATGTGTCCAAGTGGGTGGAAGCTGTGGCTTTGCCAACCAATGATGCCAAAGTGGTAATGAGCTTCCTTCAGAGATATATCTTCAGCCGGTTTGGTGTCCCAAGGACACTTATTAGTGATGGTGGAAGCCACTTCTGTAACAGACAGCTGGACTCTCTTCTGCAGAGATATGGAGTCCGTCATAAAATGGCAACCCCCTATCATCCTCAGATAAGTAGACAGGTTGAAGTTTCTAATAGGAAACTTAAGAGGATTCTAGAGAAGACCGTCAGTGTTTCAAGAAAGGACTGGTCTAGGAAGCTTGATGATGCTCTTTGGGCATACCGGACAGCGTACAAGACTCCCATTGGTATGTCCCTTTATCAGTTGGTCTATGGCAAAGCCTATCACTTGCCAGTTGAGCTGGAGCATAAAGCTTACTGGGCAATCAGGTATCTAAACCTTGATTCAGAAGCTATAGGAATCAAGCGAATGCTTTAGTTGAATGAGCTTGATGAATTCAGATATTCAGCCTATGAGAATGCCAAGCTCTATAAGGAGAGAACCAAGCTACTGCATGACAAAAAGATTGCCATCAGAGTCTTTGAGTCAGGACAAAGAGTGCTTCTATATAATTTAAGGCTCAAATTCTTTCCCGGGAAGCTGAAATCCCGATGGTCAGGACCGTTTGTGGTTACCAGAGCTTCACCATATGGTCATGCGGAAATACAGGAGAAGAATTCTGACAGGAAATTTACAGTGAATGGCCAGAGGTTGAATCACTATCTTGGAGGCGAGATTGATCGCCAGAGGTCTACTCATCTGCTGAACTAGCAGAACTGACCGTCAAGCTTGTGACGATAAAGAAGCACTTGTCGGGAGGCAACCCGATAATTTCGTATCCTTAGCTAATTTTCATAGTAGTAGTTTTCTTTTTTTATTTTTATTGAGTTTTTACTGTTTCTCTAATCATGCAGCTATGTATTCTAGGAACCGAACACCTCAAGCTAAAAAAGAGCACATAACGCGCAAGTGTCGCTGACACGAATGCGTCAATCATGTATGCGTGAAAAACAAGATTTGACAGAGAGTTATGCGGGAGTGGTGCTAGACCCATGCTTGGCGCACAAACATGACCGCGCGTATGCGTACCCCACGCATGCGCATCGTTTGCAATTATCGCCATCCACACGTGCGCGTCATTGACGCGTACGCGTGACCTGAAAAATAGACATAAAAGAGTATTTGGACAGAGAGTTATGCTGGCTTGGAGCAGGAAGTATGATAGACGCACAAATTTTGTCACGCGGACGCAACCATGACGCGTGCGCGTCATTTGACCAAACAGTCATCCACACGTGCGCGTGCATGACGCGAACGCGTCATATGCCAATATTGGTTCCCTAGCCACGCGAACAGAGAGTTGTGTGTGCACACGGCTGGCATCGCGCGAATCACACAAAACCCATAGCACGCGGACGCGTGCCTGATGCGTTAAAAATTCGCAACCCATGCGTACGCGTGTTACACGCGTACGCGTCGCCTTCGTCGCACAACTACACTTATTCGCCGCACAGTTTTCACTTTTTTTCTCTCTCTCCCAATCCTAATTCTCTCTTATTCTTTTATCTTTATATTCTTCTTTTCTCTCACTATTTGTTTTTTATTTCCAGTTCTTCTTTGCTTGAGGACAAGCAAACCTTTAAGTTTGGTGTTGACGTTGCGCTTATGGGTTTTCTGGCACAAAAGGGATGCGAATTATCTTCACGGAGGAGCACAACCTGAAGAATAAAGCGATCACTAGGATAACTAAGGTGGTTGAGTTCCTTTCATTTTATATTCCTTCCCTCTTTTTCTATGTTATGTTCCGATTTCCTTTTATTTTTCTTTGTTTGTTGCATGATCCTTTATTAATTAGAATCCTAAGACTAGTTTAATTTTCTCCTAATTGCTTTAATTCTAAAAAGATGTCTCATGTATTACTCACTGAACTTGAATTCAAATAAAAAAAAATACAGAAGTGATGTATTGCATGAAAAATTGAGTTTATTTTAAAAGTAGTCTTATTTACTTAAAGGTGGTGGTCTTTTCTGTGATTTTTGAATGCATGATATGAACAGTGCATATTTGAATTTGAATCAAGGGATGTTGATGTACAAGGAACAGGAATTTAGAGAATTATTATGACTTCTCTGAAATAAACAAAAATTTAATCCTTGAAGCAAAAGAAACAGCAAAAAAAAATTATATATATATAAATAAATAAATAAATAACAATAAAAGCAAGGTCCAAGGCTCTGAGCATCAATGACTAGGGAAGTCAGACATGATTGAAAGCTCAAAGAGTTATTTTCCTAGTCATATGCTTGTGGTGTGATTGTGTCAAGTAATCCTTGAGACAGAACACTTAGAGTCGAGACCAAGTGCATTTAATAGAGTATGCCAAAGGCTTTGAGCACCACTGTCTGGGAGTAACTGAAAGAAAAATCAGGACTCAAAGTGAGTCCCCCAGTTAAGTGCTTGTGGTGTTTCTGTGTCAAGTAATCCTTGAGACAAAACATTTAAAGTTACGGCTAGGCTCAAGGTGCAAAGCACCAAAGAAAAATAAATTAAAGTAAATTTTGTTGTGTTCAAGGATTAAACTGAAATATAAAAGATCATAGAATTCATAATATTATCCGGATTCTAATTCCGAATGACAATGACATCCTCCTTATTCAAAGGAGAGTGAGATGCCAAACCTATTCAGGATTACAGTTATAAACCCCACTATAAAAAGAGACATGAGCTTAATCGAACTCTCATTCTCATGCAAATTCACATCCTAAGCTTATATTAGTTTTAGTTGGTTGAGGACAAACAACAGTTCAAGTTTGGTGTTGTGATGCGTGAACATCTTTCCTATCTTTTCCTAGTGAATTTGCATCTAATTTGTTGAGTTTAATAAAGAATTAATTATATTTTAGCCAATATGGATGCTACTTTGAGTCTTTTGCAATTTTGTTTATTTTAGGTAGCATTCGGCTGGATTTGATGGAGTTTCTACAGTACAAGAATCAAAGGAGATCGCAGCGAGGAGCAACGCGTACACGTGACTGACGCGTACGCGTGATTTGGAGCCTTCCATGGCGACGCGTGCGCGTGACTGACGCGTACACGTGATTTGAAGATCTGCTCAGCGACGTGTCTGCGTGATCGACGCGTCTGCGTGACTTGCGAAAAAGACCATCGACGCGTACGCATGACTGACGCATTCGCGTGACATGTGCCACGTGCAGAAAAACGCTGGGGGCAATTTCTGGGCTGTTTTGACCCAGTTTCCAACCCAGAAACACACAGATTAGAAGCTACAGAATGGACAAATCAAGTGGTCCCCACGTTGACTTGTAAATTAATTCGAATTTAAATTCAAAATCTTATTTTTTAGGAAAAGATATTATTTTAGTTTTAGATAGATTTTAAATTAATTAGGATTAATTATAAAAGGAAGGCCAACAAGGTTATTCCAACACAACATTTATTCTATTCCAATTTACAATTCTAGTTTTCTTCTGTGAACCATGAGCAACTAATCCTTCATTGTTAAGGTTAGGAGCTCTGTCTATTTGTATGGATTGATTCGTTTGCTCTTTCTAATTTAATTCATGTTTTGGTTTATATTTCAATAATTATTTTCGTTCTTTATTTTATGAATTTGGGTGGAACGGAAGTATGACCCATGTTTTAATTGAGTTCTTGTATAACTTGGAAAAGCTCTATACTTGAAACAACAGCTTGAAAACATATTATCCTGAATTTCTAATTGTTTGTATTTAATGGGATACGTGACATATAATCCCCTTATTTTTGGATAATTAGGATTCTTGTGGCATACAAACTGGAATTTGATCATCACCTTCTAATTAGAATTAATTGACCAAGGAATTGGCAGTTAATGAATTTTAGAGGAGACTAGGAAGGTCTAAGGAATTAGGGTCTAGTCACATATAGTTTGCCATGAATTAAATATTGCATGATTAAAATAGTTAGTAAGAAAAATCAATCCGGAAAAATAGATAACTCTGAAGCCTTAACTGTTTTCTCCATATTTTATTCCCAACTCATTGCTGCTTGCTTTCTGAAATTCTTAATTTACTGTTTAGTGCTCTTTGAATACTAAAACACTCTTTTCTGTTTGTCTAACTAAGCCAATCACTTAACCATTGTTGCTTAGTCAATCAATCCTCGTGGGATCGACCCTTACTCACGTAAGGTATTACTTAGTACGACTCGGTGCACTTGCCAGTTAGTTTATGGGTTATAAAATACCGAACCACCAGCAGAATAAGAACATAGCCAATGTGTTGTTGGCTCTTTTTGGCAAAAACAATGTCAACCCTCACCTCCTAATGGGGGATCGTGAAATGGGCAGAAGCTATATAGGTAAGTTGTCGGTTGGTCATTATCTCTTCGTTCTTTACATGTGCTTAGCTTATTAACTTATTTATTCGATTTCTAACTTATTTATCTTCTTATTTCAGTGCCATGGCTGCAGAGCAAGTTAGACTTGAGATTTTGATGGCCCAGTTCCTCCCAGGGAACAGCGAGGACAGTTTTTCCATTCCCACTGCCGGTGCCCCGTCTTCTCCGATTCCAGAAGTTCAGTCACAGCCGCTTATTCTGGGGAATTCCTGAGGAAGAGTTGGGTCCCGAGGTTACTATCCTCGAGAACCCTAGGAAAAGAAAATCTGTCTCTTGCTCGGAAGGTGCCCTTACTTTGATGGAGAGGAACTTTGACGCTGGGACCTTTATTGACACCCAACTCGTCCTGGGCACTAAGGAGTTCTACCACGGTGAGGACCTCGCTTCCCAGGCCAAGTGTGTCCACCATACCCTGCTCCGAGACGCCGTAATTGCAAGGAAGGCGAAGCCCGTCCTGGCGGGTGCACAGACCATAGAAGGCAAGTGCAGCTTTCCGGTCTGTGGACAAGATAAAAGCTGAGGTGGAGTTAGTGAAGACCCAATTAGCTGCATTTGAGGAGAAGATAAAGGTCTCTAACGAGACGATTGCTCGGCTCATTGAGCGGGAGCTCACTTTGAAGAGCCATCTCAACGCTTCCCGGGGCCGAGCGGAAGACCTAGAAAAGAAACTTGCTGAGGCCATCTCATCAGTAGATAGTGCTAAGGCTGAGGTCGCCAATTTGAAGAAGAAAAAAGGGAGACCGTAAAGAATGCTCGGAACACCGTTAGGGCTACCGAGGAAGCGATTAAGGCATAGGTGAAGCTGCTAGTCCCCAATTTCGACATCTCCACTGTTGGTGCTTTCAAGACCATCAAGGATGGCAAGGTTGTCGACCTCCCGAGAGAGTAACTAGTGAATATTTTGTACTTTTGGGCCGTTGTGGCTTTGTATTGTATGTTTCGGACATGTCGATAGTTTTAGGAGTAAACTGTTTACCATTTTGTTTATCGAATGATTAATTATCGAGCCAACTTGAGGGTTTTACTCTTAACCGTTTATATCACATGGCCTTTGCTTCAATAGCCGTTGACTAATTTTTGCAATTTCATTGGCTCCCGGGGTGATTAGTCTTGGGATACCGTGAGGTTGTAATTGAGTAGAATAATATAAAGGGTAGAAGTAAAATATCAACAATTGAACGTACGTTAAAAATGGCATGTCGGAAGCAAACAAGAGGACAAGTAAAAGTAAGAATTTCAACCAACAACAGAATCAAAATGGCATAAAAGCTAAAGAAACAAAGCGTTACTAGGTCGGAAGCCTTCCGGGTCGTTTGGTCCTGCGCTTTCCTTTAAGAGTAGAACCTTTTTAGGTTTGTCGCATTCCAAGTTCTGGGTACCTTTCTTCCGTCCAACAGTTCTAACTTGTAAGCTTCTTTGCTGACTACCTCTTTTATTCTGTACGGGCCTTTCCAGTTGGCTGCCAGTTTTCCCTCTCCAAGGGTTGGTAATCCTATATCATTGCATCGTAGAACTAAGTCATTTAGTTCAAAACTCCTCTTTAGTACCCTGACATTGTACCTTAGAGCTATTCTCTGCTTCAGTGTTGTTTCTGATAAATGAGCCATCTCCCTAACCTCATCGATCAGGTCCTTCTCTTCTGCTTCCTCGACTCCACCGAGGAGCAGCCACGGACTCGGCTCCCCAACTTTCACATGGATCATCGCATCGACCCTATAGGAAAACCAGAAAGGTGTCTCCCCGGTGAAGGATTGTGACGTCGTCCTGTAGGACCATAGGACCGAAGCAAGTTCGTCTGTCCAGGACCCCTTCTTCTGGTCAAGTCGCTTCCTGAGGCCTTGGAGGATGACCTTGTTTGCTGCTTCCACCTGACCGTTTGTATGCGGATGTTCCCCGGCAATGGCGCCATTTGACGTTAGGATTTTTGCTAGTAAAGAATTTTGTAAAAATATAGTCGCGTTATGAGTATAGATTCTAAACCAACAGAAAATTCCTTCGTACAAACATTTTGGTTGTCACAAGTAACAAAACCCAATAAATTTATAAACCGAAGTATTCAAACATCGGGTCGTCTTCTCAAGGAATTGCAGGGAAGTATGATTTATTATTGGTTATGGAAAAATAGTGTTTGGGTTTGAAAAAGGTTTTAGGCAAGAGAAATAGATTGCAAGAACTAATAAATTAATAACTAATAAAATTCATGGCAATGTATGAAAACTGGAAGTCCTATCCCAGTTATCCTTATCAATTGTGATGAGAATTGGATTTTTAATCCCACTTAGTTAACTTTTACTAAAGCAAAGGAAAGTCAAGTGGACTAATTAGTTTGATCCTCAAGTCCTAGTCAATCCCTGTGGGAAGACTAGATTTAGAGCGATCTAGATCAATTAGAATCTGCCAATTTTTACCACTGCTGAGTTTGACAACTCAAGAGTTACCAATTAATCAACAAAGCCAAAATGGAATAAAATCTACTTGAATGAAAATAATTTGGATAAAGCCCAAGCATCAATAACATAAATTAGAGAAAACAATCATAAGTCTGAAATACCTCAAATTATATTAATTAAGAAAATCATAACATGAATGTCATTAAGCCAAATTGGCAACATATATAATCAATAATTAAGAGAAGTCGAAATAAAAAGATATTGAACTTGATAGAAAGGTGAGATAAAAATATTCCTAAGTTCTAAAAATCCTAATCCTAATCCTAAGAGAGAGGAGGGAACCTCTCTCACTAAAAACTACATCTAAATCCTAAAAAGCGTGTATTCTCTCTATCTCCTCATGAATGGGTTGATTCCTCCATTTATAATCCTTCAATCTGTGTTCTCTGGGTTTGGATTTGGGCCAAAAAGGGCCCAGAAATCGCTAAGGATGACTTCTGCAAATTCTGCAGATCGCGCACGTCACGCGTCTGCGTGGGTCACGCGGTCGCGTCATCTGGAGTGTCGCTCTTCCATGCGGTCGCGTCAGTCATGCGCCCGCGTCAGTTGTATTTTGCAAGTCACGCGTTCGCCTCATCCATGCGCTCACGTCAATTCCTTTTTGTGTGAACCATGCATTCGCGTCGTCCATGCGGACGCGTCACTGCAAGTTGCTCCAAAACTCCAATTTATGCTTTCCTTCCATTTTTGTATGTTTCCTTTCCATCCTTTAAGTCATTCCTGCCCTAGAAGTTCTGCAACTACTCAACACACAAATTACGGCATCGAATGGTAATAAAGGGTAATTAAAATAATTATTTTTAAAGCATAGGAAACATGTAATTCACATATATCATATAATAGGGAAGAGAAAGTAAAACCATGCAATTTATATGAATAAGTAGGTGAAGGGTTAAATAAATCATTCAATTTAAGCACAATATATATCATAAAATATGGGTTTATCAACCTCCCCACACTTAAACAATAGCATGTCCTCATGCTAAATCCAAGAGAAAAGAGTGAAGGTGAAATGGTGGGATCTCATGCAATGCAATCTATCCTAGATACAACTACCTAAATGAGTCATGCTAAACTAGTTATTGTTCACTTGTATATAAAACTTGCATGTAGTTAAATTAATTCACATTCTCAAGGAAATATATATATGCATAGCCAACCTTAGACAATGTTAAAGCACTTTTACAATTGAGATGGATAAAAATATTTTTTCAAACTTGCAAGACAATTAACAATTGAGACAGAGATATATGGTGATGAGCTATTGAACCCTCACTGGATTTTGTGTTTATTCTCTAGTCACTCAGTGTTTATTGGGTTAATCACTCTAATCTTCTTTTTATTCTTACTTTCTATAAATTTGTTCTTCATCTAACCAATCAACAATTATAGAATACAGACATACAAATATCATGAGGTCTTTTTAGGGTTGTAATGGGGCCAAGGTAGAGGTAAGAGTATATGTATAAGGCTAAGTGAGCTAATAAGTGAATCCTTGATAAGTCTAAAATCTCACTTAACATACATATTTTTACATAAATCAAAGTTTCTTAACCTATTTGCCCAAACTTTCCCACTTTATGTTGCAAACTCATGCATTAAATTCAACTTTGTCCCATGTGCATTGACTCTTTTTATTTTGTAACTAGGGAATTTCTTTGTGTTCCCTTATTGAAAATAAAAAAAATTAATTTTTTTTAATGCACATGGTAATTTGATTATTTTGATTTCACATGAGCATGCTCCCCAAATTTTTACATAACTTTTTCAATTTAATTTCCTACTTTTTCTATCATCCTATGTTCTCATAAAATTCTCCACACTTAAATTATACACAATTTCTATCTTAAGCTAACCAAGGATTCAGCTTGGGATTTTTTATTTTGTTTTTCTGCTTAAGGCTAGTAATGTGGTTATAAAACAGAATGGGGTTAAAAAGCTCAAGGGGGCTAACAAGGATGGCATAAAAGGTAGGCTTTATTTGGGATAAGTGAGTTAATAATCAAAAATGGCCTCAATCCTATCTTGGTATGTATCTATATTCTATATTGGACATATAGATTAAAGCAAAGTAAAGAACATCAGAATAAAATAAAAAGAAGGGCAAAACACACAGGAATAAAATTTATGGTTGAATGTAACCATACAATTAAGCTCAAAACTCACAAGTTGTGTGTTCTCAAGCTCATAAATCATATATCAATTATGTATGTCATGCAAGTAGAAATTAAGAGTTTCCATTATTCTCAATGTAAAATATATTGGATGGCTTTAAAGTTTTAGTGTTCCTCCTTGATAAAATGTTGTTAACTAACTAACATGTAATGCTATATATACAAGGGGTGTGGATTGATTCTGTTTAAAGTCTCTAGCTTACTTCCTTTTTATTTTCAATCAAATCAACTATCATATGCTAAAAAGGGTAAACTATACTAATTAATCCACTTAATATATAACTAGTAAACTAAGGTGCAAATCAAGCTAAAATATCCAAGATGTATATACAGCCCAAAGTGCATAATGCAAAAAAAATACAATAAAAGCAAAAGAGAGAAATGTGCAAAAATACAGAAAATAGACAAAATAAGAAGAGAGTCTGTAGTAGTTCACCAAAATGAATAGATGCCAGAGATGGAGACCTCCCCACACTTAAATAATAGCATCGTCCTTGATGCTCACTCAAGCAGGGTGTGACGAAGTGTCATCTCCGGAAGGATGGGCTGCTGGTGTCTCGATGGTAGGCTGAGGATCTGCAGTCGATGTGAGGATCGGAGAAGTGGTCTGATGCAGCGGGGCTCTGTCCGTAGAGGAACCTCCGGATCTACGGTCTGTAGCTAGTGGTGCTCCTCATGATGTGGTGCAGTGTGGCCGGGACCTCTCTGCTCAGCCTGGGTAGGTGCCTCCTCCTCGTGAACGCTCACCTCCTCCTCAGATGTGTCGGAGGGCGTGTCGGAATCGGAGGAAATGTCACCACCAGAGTGGATCATCAGCTTGAGGTGCTCATAGCGTCGCTTGTGGCGACGCTCAGACCTATCAAAAAGTCGCCTGGTGCGACGGTAAACTCTCTCAAACTGCTGCTCGTGATGGCGCTCCATCTGATCTAGGCGATCAAAGAGTCGGTGCACCAGACGGTAGACGGGATCAAGAGCAGGTGGGGGTGCAGTGGGTGGTGCTGGGCCAGTGGAAGCAGAAGGGGTAGCTGAAGAGGTGGATGCCTCAGTAGTGTCAGTGAGAAATGGAGGGCGGTAGCCGAAAGCCAAGAACTTTCAACTGTGAGGGATGATCTTTCGGCACTCTACTGCGGGGGCTTTTCATCAACAGCCTCCCAATGGACCTCAGCTCGGCGACCCAACTGAGTAATCAGGTAAGGAAAAGAGAGGGTGCCTCTAACATGGACCCTGGCAATGTAATGCCGGATGAAGCGAGGTAGATAAAGGTCCTTACCCATCATCACACACCAGATGAGGGTAATCATAGCAGCTGGCACCTCCGTCTCATGAGTGCTCGGCATCACATAGTTGCTTAGAATCTGTTGCCATAGCCGAGCCTCGTCATTCAGATATATAAGCCTGATTCCATTGGGTACCAATGTGCTAGTTCCCATGACCCAAGGAACAGTAGGATCAAGAGTGATGTCCTTCTTTACTGCATCCCAATCAAACCTCATAAATCTCATATCTTCCTCAGCTTTCTGGTAACCATCCGGCTAATCTGATTTAGGTGGAAGATGGAGAATTTCTTCAACAGTAACCAGAATCTGCTTGCCTCTGAGCTGTACTGCATCTAGGGAAGAGAGAAAGTAGTTACAGTAGAATTTTCTAACCCAGGATGAGTTGACCTCACTTAGGTTCCTCTCCAGGAAGAACCAGCCTCTCTGTTTGATCTTATCTGAGGTGTGCTGCTGGAGTTCTTCTAGAATTTTAAGGGTCCTTTCCATGTGTAGGTTCCTGGCGGTGGCAAAGGTTGGGTATTTCAGCTCACAGTATTTGTTTGCAAATTTTACCGGGTCAACTGAAGGTACCAACTGATCAGCCTTTTCCTGCTGGGTAAAGTTCTTCTCCCGCCAGGAATCATCATGTAAGATGCCAAGGATGGAACCAGAGGATTCACCTCTTTTCCGTTTGCCAGTTGTTGCTTTGCCCTTACCCCTGCCTTGAGAGTCAGACATCCTGAAAAAAACAGAATTTTCAAGATATAATTGAGGAATAAAAGCAGGAAAACAAGTAGACAAATAACAAGGTAAGCATGAAGTGGCAAAGGAGCAGTAGAAAAATGAAATGAGTTAAGTAAATGTATATTTCGGATTGTGTTGGAGTTGAAAAGCGGAGATGAGAAATCACATTCCAAAATGTGTTAGAAATGGAAAGTCTGTTAATTAGGAAAAACAATTATCATGCCATGAGTGAAATTAATTTAAAGAAGTAGTGAAAAGGGGAAGTGGGAAGTTAGAAAGTTAAAAGTGGTTAAAATTGAAAAAGTGGTTAGAAAGCGAAAATCAGTGAGTTAGTAAAAAGGAAGTCAGAGTAAGTGGCATGATGATTGGTTCCTAAGTAATAAGAATTTCACAATTTGAAGCAACAGTCAACTCATATTCAAGCAGGAAAAAAACAGGGTATTGATGATGATTCAGATAGATATAGAAGTAGTAAAAAGTAAAATCAAACCATCAATACATCAATTTATTAACCAAGAGATCAAAAGTAATAAGAATGCCGACCCGTGCATTCAAGAATAGGTTTGGTATGCGTGGAGCAGTTCAAAAATGAGAATTGCCAAAACCAATACTTGAATGTAGAAGGAAAAGTAATTTGCAAAAAATTGGGCAGCATTCCGGCTAAAATTGGATGTTCCCGGAAAACAAATAACAAGAATAGTTCATATGTATTGAAATAAGGCTGCACAAATAGCAAGAATAAGAAAGAGCAGTGTAACAGCAGCATGTAACAGTTAAGAGCAACATATGAACAGGATCAACATCATAACCAGAATAAATTGCAGAATAGATAAACAGATAACAGGAACAGTGCAATTATCAGGCCTAAATCCACTATCCAGATCCTAGCTACCTAACCACCTAGAATCCACTACAAACATGCATCTCTATCTAACCTAATGATGAACATAAACAGAAAAATATGTAATTAACTAGGAATTGAAAGAAGGGTGGCCTTCGGCAAAACCTGGTAGGCGTAGGAAAGAAAGTGGGGTAGAGAGATGGCTGGGGGGTGGTGGTGGTGGCTGACGCGGCGGTTGAGGGCGGCGCGGTGGGTGTGGTGGTCGCGGAGGGGGGCAGAACAGGAGTGGTGGAGGGGAGAAGAAGAAAGAGAGGGAAAAGAGAGAAGGAGGCGTTGCGGTGGGGTCTGGGTGGTCGTCGGTGGTGCGACGACGAAGGGCAGAGATAGAGGGGGTGGTTGCAGGGAAGAGGAAGAAGAAAGGGGTTGGGGGCGCGATGGGTAGGGTACGCGTCACAGGGGGTTGATAATTTGCAATCCACGCGATCGCGTGGGGTACGCGGTCGCGTGGCTGGTGTGGAATGGGGTTGGTGCGATCGCGTGGGTGACGCGATCGCATGGAATGATTAGATAATGAAAGACGCAATCGCGTGAGGCATGCGATCGCGTCGCTGGAAATCGAGCGAAACGCACAATTCTAGCGTCGGTTCCGTGCAACTCTCTGTCTTCTTTGGGGTTGTGTGCGATCCACGCGACACGATCACATCGCTCACGCTATCGCGTGGGATTGGTGTTGTGCAAGTGACGCGATCACGTCAAGGACGCGACCGCATGGGTTGTGTTGTGCGAAACGCACACTAGCCGTATGATTCCAGCCCAACTTTCTGGGCGTTGGATCTTTACGCCGATATCCAGATCATGCGTTTTTACTCACGCGTGGGAGGTATTTTCCGCAAATGATGCGATCGCGTGGAACAATTTGAGCCAAAGGCATACCTCCAGCCTTGCTTCAACATAACTCTCTGTTCACTTTCCTTTTCTTTTACTGCACTTGTGACGCGGACGCGTCAGCGACGCTGCTGCGTCGCGTGCTCTCTCTCTCTTTTTTTTTTTTTTGCAGTATGCAGAATGCAATGCTAATATGAATGTCATACATGATTCCAGGTTCAATCAAAACTCAAAAACAAACAAAATAGACTAGAATTAAAACTAAAGAGGGACAATCATACCATGGTGGGTTGTCTCCCACCTAGCACGTTTAGTTAAAATCCTTAAGTTGGACATTTGATGAGCTTCCTGCTACGGTGGCTTGTGCTTGAATTCGTCCAGAAATCTCCACCAGTGTTTGGAATGCCAACATCCTCCGGGGTTCCAAACAAGGTACGTAAAGCCCTTAGGTGAGTTCAAGAAGGCTTCAAGGCTCCCGGAGTGTTGAATGTCAGAATAGATTCCAGGATCCCAAATTCTACTTTTACACCCATCTTTATCTTGATCTGCATTTTTCTAGTCGGGTGGTGAGTAGTCCGAATTCTCACTGCAATGACCAAACAGCTTCCGAGATCCTTCCAATTGAGCTTGACACCAATTCCTGCACCTCAAATTGAAGTGTGAAACCTCATTGAATCTTGCATACCAACGCTGAGTGCGAGTCCTTTCCCTTTTTCTCTTAAAGCCGCAAAGAGCTCTAAGCTGGCCATCTGTCTCAAGCAAACCATATTCAAGTGGAAAATTGAAGATAAAGGTCAAGGATTTTACCCACTTGAAGTTTGTGTTGGGTGGTAGTGGCCTTGGGATCAGTGTTTTCAGTGGTTCTGCAAGCTCTACTCCCTTGTGGTCTTCTGTGAATTCCTCCACTTCTTGGCAAATTTCTTCCACTTCAACCATGTCCTGATCAAGGTCACCGATATCTTCTTCATCACTCGAGTCATAATTGGGAGGTTGAGAAAAGTCGACCTCTGCATCATCTTCGTATTCACTTGGGGAAGATTCTTCTGTCTCAAAGAATTTACTTGCGGATGCAAGAGCATTACTAAGAGAACTTGAGTGGTGACTATCATCATCAAGAAAACTTGAGTCTTGGGTCATTCCATCCAGTTCCTCATAAGATACCTGCCTTGAGGGTTGTGCACTATCCTCCTTAGCATTAATTGTAACGTCCTCGACGGAATTCTCCACAACTCTGGATTCCTGTGGAGGTTCAGCATCTCCTAAATCTTCAACCAACTCTTCTTCTTCTACAATGACAGCGTCCTCTACTTGTTCCAGTATGAAGTTATGCTCTATGCTATCCACTGGAGCTTCTCGTGTCTTCTTCAAAATACATTCTTTATTAGATTCTCCACATGAAGCCATGGGAGTCTGTTGAGTGTCCGAACATCTGGAAGATAATTGATTTATTGCTTGCTCCAGTTGATGAAGGGTTGCATTGAATTGGTTTACTGATTCTTCGAAGCGAACCTGTGATTCTTGGCTTGATGGATATGGACATGGTGTGTAGGAGAGTGGTGGTTCTTGGGAGTAATTGGATTGGCGTTGGGACGGATAAGGATCATAGGGTGGCGAATGGTGAAAAGAAGCTTGTGAGTATGGTGGGTTGAGGTTGTGTTGAAAGGATGGTCTCTGAGCATAGGGTGGAGCTTGTTGGTAGCTACAAGGCGGTCCACCAAATTTATTAGTTGGGTATGCATTGTAGAACGGTCTCTGTCCATGATATCTAGGAGGGTGTTGTTGCCTAAAGGAGTGATCAGATCCTCTTGGCTCCATCCATCTTTGATTGCTCAGATCTTGATGCATAGTCCTGTTATAGCTTCCATTCCTTGCAACAAAATTAGAACCAAACTCAAAGCAAGAGGGGTGAGAATTCATAGTAGTTATCAAAAATGAGGAGGGAAGAGAAGAAACAAGTAAACAAGTAAAAGAAAAATATTTACAATAACCAATAATAAGGCACACGTTTGCAATTCCCCAGCAACGGCGCCATTTGACGTTAGGATTTTTGCTAGTAAAGAATTTTGTAAAAATATAGTCGCGTTGTGAGTATAGATTCTAAACCAATAGAAAATCCCTTCGTACAAACGTTTTGGTTGTCACAAGTAACAAAACCCAATAAATTTATAAACCGAAGTATTCAAACCTCGGGTCGTCTTCTCAAGGAATTGCAAGGAAGTATGATTTAGTATTGGTTATGGAAAAATAGTGTTTGGGTTTTAAAAAGGTTTTAGGCAAGAGAAATAGATTGCAAGAACTAATAAATTAATAACTAATAAAATTCTTGGCAATGTATGAAAACTGGAAGTCCTATCCCAGTTATCCTTATCAATTGTGATGAGAATTGGATTTTTAATCCCACTTAGTTAACCTTTACTAAAGCAAAGGAAAGTCAAGTGGACTAATTAGTTTGATCCTTAAGTCCTAGTCAATCCCTGTGGGAAGACTAGATTTAGAGCGATCTAGATCAATTAGAATCTGCCAATTTTCACCACTGCTGAGTTTGACAACTCAAGAGTTAACAATTAATCAACCAAAGCCAAAATGGAATAAAATCTACTTGAATGAAAATAATTTGGATAGATCCCAAGCATCAATAACATAAATTAGAGAAAACAATCATAAGTCTGAAATACCTCAGATTATATTAATTAAGAAAATCATAACATGAATGTCATTAAGCCAAATTGGCAACATATATAATCAACAATTAAGAGAAGTCGAAATAAAAAGATATTGAACCTGATAGAAAGGTGAGATAAAAATATTCCTAAGTTCTAAAAATCCTAATCCTAATCCTAAGAGAGATGAGGGAACTTTTCTCACTAAAAACTACATATAAATCCTAAAAAGCGTATATTCTCTCTATCTCCTCATGAATGGGTGGATTCATCCATTTATAATCCTTCAATTTGTGTTCTCTGGGTTTGGATCTGGGCCAAAAAGGGCCCAGAAATCGCTGAGGACGACTTCTGCAAATTCTGCAGATCGCGCACGTCACGCGTCCGCGTGGGTCACGCGGTCGCGTCATCTGGAGTGTCGCTCTTCCACGCGGTCGCATCAGTCATGCGCCTGCGTCAGTTGTATTTCGCAAGTCACGCGTTCGCCTCATCCATGCGCTCGCGTCAATTCCTTTTTGTGCGAACCATGCGTTCGCATCGTACATGCGGACGCGTCACTGCCAGTTGCTCCAAAACTCCAATTTGTGCTTTCCTTCCATTTTTGTATGTTTCCCTTCCATCCTTTAAGTCATTCTTGCCCTAAAAGTTCTGCAACTACTCAACACACAAATTACGCCATCGAATGGTAATAAAGGGTATTTAAAATAATTATTTTTAAAGCATAGAAAACATGTAATTCACATATATCATATAATAGAAAAGGAAAAGTAAAACCATGCAATTTATATGAATAAGTAGGTGAAGGGTTAAATAAATCATTCAATTTAAGCACAATATATATCATAAAATATGGGTTTATCATTGACCCCTGGTGGCTAGGCCCACACATTTGGAAGCTTCTACCAGCTATCCAGATCCGCGTAGGAGGCGAGGTGACGTTTGGGTCACCTCCCGGTTCGAGTTTGGTAAACCGTTGGGTCGGCTTGATGTTCGGATCCGGGTCTTTAGTTTCTATTGAGCTTGGCCGGAACAAAATAATACTAATTGTAATCGATTTTTATTGTTAGATTAATTTAGTTCGTTAGACTTAATTAACAAAAAGACTTAGATGTGTAGTATTATATCATTTGTTATAATAAACCTGAAAACTAAGGTAACGTTCCTTCCAACTTCAACGAACATACTTAAAAGCATAAATGCATAAATAGTATTAAATAAACAAAAAAAAAAACATAAATGCATTTCCTGTGATTTGACATGAAGAATAAATAAAGACTTCCGAGTCTCGGATATTTGATATGATACACAAATAATAATACTTCTGTAATTCTGTGGGTACAATTGGAGTAGCCAAGTCAACGTTGCAATTTGGGTCTAATTTCCTTGCTGAGAAAGCCAAATTATTCAAACGCTTCTTGAGCAAGCTAAGGCAACAGCAATTATAAATTATATATAAGAATCTCTTTCCCAAATTCCACTACCTAACTCGTTCACTTTCTTTCTTTTCCTGAAATTTCTCAAAAGTCCAGAGCAGTAACAAGTTCCTCACTTGAAAACGATGAGTCTATTCTCAGCGTTACTCTCCTGCTTTAAGGCCAAGTCCAAGGAAGATAAAGGCTCCATGGTTGCTGTGGAAGCTGGTTCTTTATCAAGAAAACCCGAAAAAGATCCGAAGCCATCTTCAGCTCCTATTGTTGTTTCGTATTTTCCAGTGAACTCTCAACCTTCCCGCTTGTAATTGAAAAACTTTTGTTTTGCATGTATTTGTGACACCAATGGTGGATTTATACAAGACCATTGATCATGGTACGGTGAGGCCAACTTTGAGGTACAGGGACAACAAACGGGAAAGACGCCTAAAGTTTTGTTTAGTTGAAACTTTAGATGGTTATTAGAATTTATTTTTGAGGAGTTTAGAATTTATTTTGTAGGAGTATTAGGTATTAGTAATTTTTGTAATTTATAGCTATTAAATAGTTATTAATGATGATTTTAATGGTGTGAGATTATTTATTTTTTTTATTGATTACATGCTGGTCAGAATTTAATAAAATTACTGACCATTTAGATATTTTTTTAGTACTTAATATAATGCTAAATATAAGATAAAGTATGTTGTTAAATTATTAGACTAAAAAAATTAAACTAAAAAAAGTGAATTGATAACTAAATGAAGATAAAAAATAATAAATTCTAATCATCTTTATATTTTTTGACAGTCCAAAATGAATTTTTTCATTTTTTTTTCAATTGAAAGGAATAAAATATCATTTTTAATTCTTTAATTTTTTTATGTTTTCTTTTAATTTTACTTTCATTTTTTTTTTAATTTTACCTATAAAATTAATGTAAAATCACATTTTATCCTCTCACTAAAAAAAATTAAGATCTATATCTTTTTATAGCCTCTATTCGCAATTAAACAAGTGTACGAAATCATTAAAAGTTTCTAGGTGCCTGATCCAATACTCCTAGAAGGTTTAGAGTATTAAAACTCTTCTTAAAGAGTTAAACAAAAGTTAACGTATTTGGAGTTTTAGTATTCCTTAATTAAGAAGAGAGAGAAGAATCATCATTTAATTATTAAGGAAAGAGAAAAAATTAACATTAAATTTTATTTAGGTTAAATTTTTCGTTTTAATTTAAATTTATTTTATTTTTAAATTGATATTAAATTATTATAAAATTATGATAAAAATAAAAATTTAAAAGAATTAAAAAGATATAATACTCTTATTATTCTAAAATTTTTTTATTTAAACAAACATATTCATATTATTTTAAAATTAATATGAATAAATTTATTTAAAATTTTTAAATTTTAAATAAATATATTCATTTTATTTTAAATAAATGTTCTCGTATTATTTTTTTTAAATGATTAAACATGATTTTTAAATATTTCAACAAAAGAGATAGATATATGTAATCTTTCAAATTAATAATATTAGAGTGTATATATAAATACATAATATCTGAAAAGATTAATAAATCTTACCTAAAAAATATAGTTAGAGATATTTTTTGCTTAAGATAATAAAAATAATACGAATATATTTATTTTTATTAAATTAAATTATTAATTTAAATTATATCTATCTAAATTTTAAATAAAAAATTTTAAAAATTTAAAATTAAAATATGTGAATAAAATTAGATTAATAAAAAAATAAAAATATACGAATACGATTCAAATTGTATAGAAATAGGAATAAGTTTGTCAGTGAACAAATTCATTATTTTCAATGAACAAAAAAAGATAATATATTAAATAAACTTTATGAAATAAATTATAATTTTAAATAAATAATTAAAATAAATAAAATATAAAATTATTAATTAATTAGATTTTATTAACTCATTAAATAACTTATATACTAATAGAGCATATTAAATTTCTAATAATAATTATAATTATTATTTATTAAAAATATATTTTATAAGTTGTAATTAATATGTTTGTAGTTTTTCAAAAAAAAAGTATTAATTGTTTATTGATTTCATTGGTATGCATTAAATATTAATCTAAATCAACGCAAAGTAAATTAAATTTTAAATTTTAATAATGTTTTTTTTGTTAAAATTATATGGAGTTTTAGAACTCCAAACATCAAGGGAGTATTGTAACATCCACCAAGTTTCTATACTTTGAACACATATATATTGTCAAGTTTTGTGTTTATTTATGTAACTTTTGTCTTATTTTTCTAACTAAAAAGTCGTTTGGAGTTTAAACTTATGGAAAAATAAGGCAAACTTAACCTCAATTATTCTGTTAAGAATGGGATTATGATTTTCTTTCATCTTTTTGAATAATTAACCAATAAAAATTTAATATAATAGGTATTCACATTATATCTTCTATTAATAGTTTATTGTAAAATGGTTATAAATAATTTATCAAAATAAATTTATTTCCATTGATTATTCTTAATTTATTCTCTTAATAAAATGAAACCATTACTAACATTATTTGTTAACTTATTTATTAATCAATAAATGTATAAATAATATCTAGCAAAGCTATAGTTAGATACTTATTGCAATTAATTAATGTCTCTATTAGTGATAATATTTAAGAAAAAGAGAAAAATGTTAAAAAATCATTAAAACTCATATCTTACTATTTCATTTATTGGAATGTCTTTTTAAGGTAACGAAAAAATAGTTATCATACTCTAATGTGAATATCTTAGTTATGAATTCGAAAAAATAAAATGTAAAAAAAAATATTAAAACTCATCATTTCACCTTTAAAATGTCAAAATCGTAAAAAAAATTATACTTATTATGAGATTTAAATACTTTATGTACTAAAAAATGAGAAGAGGCCTATGCCAACAATAAAAAATAAGGATGGTAAAACATGTTAAATTTGCTGGATCAAAACGCCAAAATCACCAAAAAAATGAGAGGCCGAGATGAGACTTTGGACCTGTCAGTTTTTAAAAGTTCACCAAACCCGTATCGCCAAACTCGCAGGCTTTGACAGTGCGGACTGGTCTGGCGGACTGACAATCTTTTTTTTTAGGATATATTCGTTATTTCATACCATTATATAAATAGAAAATTTTATGAAGAATTAGGGTTTCATTTCAAACTTACACAATTGTAAAACATAGAGTCTCCCTCTTCTGTGAAATCCGGTAAATTAATAAATTAATTATGATTCAAAGAAATTAAAAAATTACATTTATAATTTGAAAACGTGGAAAATAGGATGGCAATACAAGTAAATACAAAAATAAGGAAGTATGGATTGCTGGAATGAGGTGATATTCACTAGAATGATGTGAGTGAATAGGTTTGTGACACGAAGAAAACAAGTGTGTGAATTCTAAGTTGCGCGGTTTAGAACACACACACTAGCAAAGAAAGCTATGTCACAATTAGACAAAATAAGCATGCACTTCACTCATTCTAGTGTGCTTGAGATATTTAAAAAGAAACTTATATGCCAAGATAAACAAACAAGCAATAAAGAAGCATTCAAGCATTCAAGCAAGAATTAGGCACTTGCGAATTGGATAATGAAGCAACACCTAATTGACATGAAGTGAAAAACATGGCAAGCATAGTCCACAAAGCTTAAAAACTTAGAAGAGCAACTCCCCGACAACGGCGCTAAAAACTTATTTACAATAGCCAACAAATAGCCAACAAATAGCACACATTGCAACTCCCCAGCAACGGCGCTAAAAACTTAAAAGAGCAAAACCGTCGGCTTAGAATTTTTACAAAAATATAGTTCTGTTGGAAGTATAGTTTCGAGCCAACAAGTAATGCTCAATTCAAAGTTTAATTTCAAATACAAAACATATAAACCGAGAGTAATGAAACCACGGATCGTTCTCCCTAGGAGTTGCAATTGAAATATTCTATTATTGGCTATGAGGGGAAATGGGGTGGCAAGATTGTAAGTAATGTGTATAGCAAGAAAGTAACTTAACATGTAAGAAATTGAATGAAAGCAATTAAATGCAAGGCAATTAATTAAAAGGAAAGGGGAATTCAAATGTTAAGAAACCTCTTGGCATGGATTGAGAGCTAAGGTTACCTATCCTAGCCATTGACCACAAAAAAATGATGATTATGAAGAGTTAATCCTACTTAGTCAACCCTACATCGAGGATAAGTCAAATAGACATAATTGATTTCAATCCATAAGTCCTAGTCAACTCTATTAATGGAAGACTTTGACTCAATCGAAACCAAATCAACTAACTACTCTAATATATCAAACAAGAATGGACATCAATGATTCAAGGGTCACCAAAGTCCTCAATTCCAAGCCAAGAGTGAAGAAAAACTAAGTAAATACTAAGCCAAGCATTTTATTAAACACTTGGTGCGCATGAAAATAAAATAATATTAAATTACATTAAAAATAAAATCTAACTACCAAAAATAAGCAAACAATAATAACAACTGAATTAAATAATAATAAACATAAAACATTAAATTGCATTAATTGAAATTAAAATTAACAAGAATATCCATAAACTTAAAAATGACAAAAATGAGAAATTAAGAAGAAGAACTAAGAGAATAAGGGAAGTTAAACAAGGAAAAGAAGAAGAAACTACATTAAAACAAGAATTAAAGATAAAAATTAAAGAGAAATTAACTAAACTTAACCTAATTCTAGAGAGAGGGAGAGCTTCTCTCTCAAGAAAACTAAGACAAAAACATAGAAAATCTAAACCTAATTGCCCCCTTGCTTCCACTTGGATTAGGGTTGAAATAGCTTCAGAAATGAGTTGGATTGGATTTTGGAGGCCCAAAATTCACCCCAAGCGATTTGCAATTAGTGAGCTCAAGTGACCCGGGTCACGCGTACGCGTGGGTCACGCGTACGCGTGTGTTACGCGTACGCGTCACACGGTGAAATCCACTCCCACCACGCGTACGCGTCGCCAAGCTCACACTTGTGCGCGTGCACGCATCACTGTGCGCACGCACGGGTCGCTAAATCTTCCAAACTCCATTTTTTTATGGTTTCTTCTCTTTTGCATGCTCTTTTTCTCACTTCTTCAATCCATACTTGTCTTGGAAACCTGAAATCACTTAGCAAACACATCAAGACATCAAATGGGATTAAAGTAAATAAAATTTAACAATTAAAAGGCCTAAAAAGCATGTTTTTACTTTCAAGCACAATTTAAGAAGAAATCATGAAACTATGCTATTTCATTGAATAAGTGTAGGAAAAGTTGATAAAATCCACCCAATTAGAGCAAATAAATACCGTAAAATGTGGATTCATCACCTCACTTGCTCTAGGATAGTATTCATGATTGATCTTAGTTTCCTTGGGCAAACGCAGTGACTCACTGCCACTGGTTCCAGGTTGAGATTTGAGATTCCGTTGACCCGGCCTGTGCGATGGATGATTGAATATTTATATGTGCATATGCTTTTGAGCTTCGCGCTGGAGGGACTGTCTAGGGTTCGCTACTGGATATGTCAGGTTTGACTGGATAACCGACAGATGATATCATCAGCCATAGGGCAGACATGCATCATGTGCATTTGTATGACTTGTTTGAGTATGCATATTTTGATTTGCCTAATTGTTTATATATGACTATATGCTACCTGACTTAAATATTGTATCTGTTTTTTTAATTATGTATTACTTGTATTCTTCGTATGTGCTTGACTCTGAGAGACCCCTCATTTGGTAGAGGCGTGGTGAGGGTAGTTTCATCTGGTGATTAATACGTTTGAAGGAGATAGGAGGGGAAGAGTTAGATTAGAATTAGAATTCCCTTAGATAGATTAACAAAATTTCTGGTTTAGAATAAATTTTAAGTTTGATTCTAAATGTCGGAGTTCTAGGAATGCCTCTACCTTTTCTGGGACCTTATATTTTATCTATGTGGGCCCTTTTACTATACTGATAACTCTCAGTTTTCATTCCATACATATTCTATTATTTTTTGGATACAGGTTGAGAGGCACCTCGTTGAGCGTCTGGAGATTCTCTGTGCAATCAAAGAACTATACTCTTGGGGCTTAGTATTTTGTTTCTAGTTGTATATGTGTATATGTATTCTCCACACTGTATATATTGTGTATGTCCCTCCTAGAGGTTGACTTGGAGAAATAGGTGTTATATTTTGTATTTTGGGATACTTTGTTAAGCTGTCTATATGTATATATATACTTATGTATATTCTGGCCGACCTTTGCTTTACAGGTCAAGTTTGGAGCTTGATTATCTGTATCTTTTGGAACTCTGTTCTTTATATATAGTTTATCCTTTTCGTTCATTCTTGCTTATCCGTTTTATGCTTATCTGGACGAGTATGATGCGATTTTCTATTATGCTTTGTTTAGCTTTTTCCTTCAAGGCTCCTAGATATAATATCCTTACTATATTTATATGTATATATTTTGTTTCTAGAGCTCGTAGCACCTCACCACCTTTCATTTACGATCTAGGCATAAAAATCTGTGTAGTAGGGTATTACATCTTCCCTCTCCACTCTTGTCTCTTACATTCCCCCTCTCTCTTTCTCTCTCTCTCTCTCTCTCACTCACTCTCAAGAACCACCAGTGAACATACATCATCAATGATTAAGCATCAGCAGCAACGACTCACATTCCTTCTTCACTCTTGCATTCCGTCTCTTTCTCTCTCTGTAACCACCAGTGAACACGCAACGACAATGATTGAGCACCGGTGGCAACAACTTGCATTCCCTCTCTCTCCCTCGCATCTATGTCTCCCTCGCACTCAGAAAGCACCAAAAATCTAGAATCACCAGTGATGACAACGACTCGGCTCTCCGTCTCTCATAGATCTCTCGTAGCGCTGCCTAGAGCTCAAAAAGCATCGGCGGTGATGACTCGGGTCTGTGATGACTACTCAAAGGTGCTTTGTCAGTCCCTCTCTTAGGTATATGGCAGACAGCGGTGAAGTACTCCAGAAAGGTCATCCTTTAATAAGCTATCTGTTTATTTTTCTTAATTTTTCTTTTATTTTTCTATTTGTGTGGGATAATTTGATGATTCTGTTTGTGGGAGGGATATTCTCTATTTCTGCTTAATTTTTTTATTTTTCTTTTTGTGGGAGGGCTAATTGGTGATTCTGTTCTTTTTTCTTTGTGGGAGGGATATTTGATGAATAATAATTCAGTTTATGGGAGCTTGGGATTCTTTGTTCTCTATTTATATTTTATTTTTCTTCTATTTGTTGTTCTTTACCTTTCAATTTCTATTTTATTTTCTTACCTTTTTCTTACTGATTATTGATTCTGATCTCTATTATTTTGTTCTTATGTTCCTTATATTTAGTTATTATTATTGTTCTAGTTACTGCTTTTAGATATTGTTATGTTATTTATAATTTGAGTTATGGATTCTATAATGGATAACTCTGTCTCCATAGAGGTTGATAGTAGAAATTTAACACATAATTTTGAATATGAAAAGAGATTTGAAGCTACAAAAGACATTAAAAAGAAAAGCTACAAAAAATATTGTTATATTATTTATGTTGTTGACTTGTTGTATTTGAGACTTACTATGATTAATATTGTGATTAAAAGGTGTTTAGTATAGTACTTTTTATAAATTTTATATTTATTGGAGTTTTAGAAAATAAGAAGGCGGTCGGCCCGCCAACCCTCCAGTCCGTCCTTTGACGAGGAGAGGTAGCAAGTTTAACTCAATTTCACTTTGGTGGGGTAGACTGGCCCATCATATTTTGCGGCGGGGTTTAGCGAGGTAGGTAGTCCTCTTTGACCATCCCTAATAAAGAGAAGAGATTTATGTCAACAATAAAGTGCAGTATAATCTAAAAACTAAAGGAGCATGGGAGTTTGGATGTGGGGATCTAGAAATGAAGAATGTGGCTATGATTTTTAATAATAATAGAGATTTTCGGATGAGAATGAACCACTATGGAAGATGGTCATAAGTTCGTGCTATAATGTTGACATGGGAGTTTTGGTGGAAGAGCAAAATTGTAAGGCTCTAATGGGTCTTAGAAAGAGATTTCAAATTTGACAAGTAGCAATAAGTTATATAGATAAATAAGCTAAGTGTGAAAATTGTGTGTGGGTGATGCAAAATACAAAAATTTGGAAGGATATTTCAATTGGTGATAGAACTTTCAAAGTTATAGTTTATAAATTAGATGCAACAAGAGATGAAAAAATTAGAAATAAGAAATGATATAAATTGTTCTTTGTAATTGTGTGATCGATTTGGAATTTTCCGAAAAGTATTTAGTGCCCATTTCGGCCAACTCTCCATCATCTTTCTTTGGCTTAGTGGCATGTATTTCCATGGTGCTCGTTTTTCCAATTATGAAGCATGGCTAAGTGATCCAACTCACATTGGACCTAGTGCCCAAGTGGTTTGGCCAATAGTGGGCCAAGAAATATTAAATGGTGATGTTGGCGGGGGTTTCCGAGGAATACAAATAACCTCCGATTTTTTCCAGATTTGTGTAGAAACGTGAAAATCTTCAAAAATAAAATAGCTCAGGTGGAAAGTGTTTGGGAGAGAATTAAAGGTATGAATGACCAAAATGGAAATAAGAAGAAGAAATGAAAGAAGGGAAGGGTAGATCGATAAAAAGGATTAGAAAGGGAGTTAATTGGGATTGGTGGCTTTGCGTACTTTATTCTCCTAAACTAATATGTTTGTAATAGGTATATTTAATAATATCACATGGACTTGTGAGATGTTTCATGGGTGAAATTATTAAGGAAAAAATGGAAGGTGAGACTATACTAGTAGGTTGTGTTTATTTGTAGAGACTAGAATTAAGATTGAAGGACTTGGACTCAGTATCATATTTGATTATTAGAGAAGAGAACTAAAATTTCAATCCCATTAGTACCTTCAAAAAGTGAAACACAGGAGACTGAATTCTAAGGATGGAGAAGGAAAAATTAGAAAGAATGAGGGATAATTGCTGCTTGCAAAAGAGGTAGAAGGCTTGCAATGAAGACTCTTTGATGTGGTTGGAGAGAAATTTGAAGTAGATGGAGGAGAATTTGGAGGAGGAAAAGACAGAGCAGCAGGTGGTGTCGGAGGTGATGTAATAGAGGAGGATGATAAAAATAGGAAGAATGGCGAAGAGGTACCTCTTTGGAACTTGAAAGGGAGGGTAATAGGACAATGACAATAGTGCTGGATATGAGCATTGACCTTCTAAGAAAGTTTCAATCACTCCAAGTCCAAGACTTCTCCCTGAAAATCCACTTCTTCCAAACAACCATAAAAAATAATTATTCTAAAGCTACAATAAGATTAAGCCTACAAATAAATCAAACTTTTTGAATGTTAGTTTGGGTAGAAATAAAATAGATGGTAGCAGAGAAAGGAAAGCTGAGAACATCGTCGAGATTAGAAGGTCTAATGTGGAGGAAAAAAAGGTTAACAAGGATAATGATGTTGATGATGCTTTTTCTGATGCGCTTGAAGAGGGTAAGAAGAATAAAAAGAAATAAGATGGTGAAAAAGGTAAAATAATAGAGTTATTATTATTTTTAATAAATAAGAATATTTTAGTAATTTTTCTTATTTAAGTCTCTATATTTGTCTCCCAGTCTTTATCTCTCAATTTTAGTTTTCTTTCCAAATACAACTGTAGGTAGTAGTGTAATCAGATAAGGATGTAATCGGGTCGGGTCGGGTCGAGTTTGAAGGAGAGATGATATTAAACCAATTAAAATGTGTGTCGGGTCAATTTGGATCGAGTAAGGCATTTTTTGGTGTTGTATCCTAACGAACCCAAACTGAATACTTTCGAATTGGATTGGGGTGGGTAATCAAATTACTCGATTGAATATTACATTTGAAATAAAAATAAAAAATAAAAATAAAAAAAATTTGAAAAAAAAATTATACAGTACATATATCATGAAATTAAGAAAACAAAATAAATCACATTGAATTTTTAAACATCAAAATTCAAAAGACAACCAAATATCCATAGTAGACATACTTTATATCCTTAAAGTTTAAAAAACATTAACATTCACAAAATAGTAACAGCAACATACATGAGTTTTTAAAACCTAAATTAGCACATTAACAAATCAAAGTCAATAAAATAAAAATATTATAGCCTTCATCTCCTTCCATAAACCCACATTAAGATTTGAATCCACTACCAACAAGTTCACCATCAAAAAAAGAGTTATGACTTTTAAAAATAATATAAATAATTAAAGTAGTTAGTTAAAAAAAATTAAAACTGAATGTGTAACAATAAACTAATAATTAATATGGTGTTTACTTTAAATTGTTGTAAACATAAGTAACTCCAACAACTTCATTAGAAATTAATAATACAGATAACTCTAAAATAATAAAATACATTTAACACATGAGTGTTTCACCTTTTTCAAACTTATTTGTGGTATTTTCTTACTCCTTGAGACTTCTAGAGATGATTTCCTAAGCAAAAGAATCAAGAATATGAAATTTCCTCTATATACATATAATGGACGAATCTTAAAAAAGCTCAAAAGAGAGTTATACCTCAATTTACCGTAAAGAAATTGGTATGAGGATGAAAAGGATGATGAAAAGAACACTTTAATCGATTTAGAATTTTGATGAGAGGTATCCTTCTTGAGCTAGCCGAACCTGAAGCTCTCTTAATGGACTTGATGATTTGAAAGAAATGGCTCCGAGCCAACTGCATACGGGCATCAATGACTCGACAAAAAAAAAATAAATCTGACTTGGTATGGGATTGATAAACTGAAAGAAATAGATTTCTGCCAACTGGATATGGAGGTCAACGACCCCACAAAAAAGAAATGAAGCCAATTGGATATGAGGTTGATGAATTAAAAGAAATGAGTTTAAGCCAACTGAATATAGGTGTCAGCAACCCGACAGAAAATAAATAAAGCCATCAGATATAGGACTTGATGAATTGAAAGAAATGGATCTGAGCCAACTGGATATGGGTGTCAATGACATGAAAGAAAATAAATAAAGCCGACTAGATATGAGATGATGAATTAAAAGAATGGGTCTGAGCCAAGGATCAATGACTCAACAGAAAATAAATGAGCCTTATGATTATGGGCTTGATGAATTGGAAGAAATGGGTCTGAGACAACTTAATACGAGTGTCAAAAATCTGATAGAAAGTAAATGAAGCTGGCTAGATATGGGATTAAAGAATTAGAAGAAATGGGTATGAGATAACTGGATATGTATGTCTACGACCCAACAAAAAATAAATAAAGCCGACTAATTATGGGTTTGATGAATTGAAAGAAATGAGTCTGAGCTAGTTGGATTTGGTCGTTAACTACCGGACCAAAAATAAACAAGCCGACTAAATATGGGTTCGATGAATTGAAAGAAATGGATTTGAGCCAATTAGATACAGGTGCCAACGACCCGATAAAAAATAAATGACGCCAACTGGATATAACCTTAATGAATTAAAAGAAATGGGCCTGAGCCAACTGTATACAAGGATAAATGACATGACAGAAAACAAATGAAGCCGATTTGATATGGGCTTGATGAATTAAAAGAAATAGGTATAAGTCAACTAGATTTGGGCACCAACAACCCAATAAAAATAATGATCCGATTAGGTATGGGTGTGATGAATTGAAAGAAATAGGTCTGAAATAGTTGGATTTGAGCGTCAACGACTAGATAGAAAATAAATGAGCCGTGTAGATATGGGCTTGATGAATTGGAAGAAATAGGTCTGTGCCAACTTGATACATGCGTTACTCAGTGTTTTGAAAACTGAATCGAACCAGCCAATTCGACCAGGTCAACCAAATTGAAAAATTGTTGATTGTTATTTTTGTTGAGTTAATTATTATTGATTTTGGTCAAATTTTAGAATTAATTTTGTACTGTTTTTCTAAATTTCTGATTTTGAATTTATTTTTGTAAGTTTTTTATTAATATATTTTTTGTTTATTCCATTTTTGAATTTCTACAATGCATACGTGATAAATTTTTTGTTTATTAAATCTACAGAATTTGTAGCCGAAGATGTATTTCATTTAATTAAATGAGTATGCTTTGATGAATATATTTATGCTAGTGATAGAATAGAAGTATTTTCATTTTTGAAATTTCACTCTTTTGATTGGACTATTCAACATCTCAGACCTCAGATATAGTTGTTTAGTTTTAGACTCTATTTTTCTTAAGCTTTTCTGTTACTGGAACAATGAAAAGAGTTTTTCAAAATACATGTATTTGTATCACTATATGTAACTATTGAAATGTCTAAGTTAATTTCTTAGTCGTTGGCTTGTTAATTAGAAATTTTTATCTTAAAGATGAAACATTATGTGTATTTTGAAATATATTAAAATATTAATAATTTATTTAAACTGGTTCAACTACAATTCAACTTCAATTGGCCCAGTTACTAAATCGGTTTATTATCTAATTAAGGTTTTATTAACCTAATTCTTTTATTATCGGTTCGACTTCAATTGGACCAGTCACTAAATCAATTTATTTTTATTTGAACCATTGATTAGTTTATTATCTAATTAAGGTTTTACTAACCTAATTCTTTTATTATCGTTCGACTTCGATTGGACCAATCACTAAATCAGTTTATTTTTATTTGAACCATTGAACCAGTCACTAAACCGATTTATTGACTGGTTCAATTCTTGCAACCTTGGCATTAACGATCCAACATGATATTCATGAAGCCGACTGGATATGGGTAGGGGTGGCAGGAGTACCCGAACCCGCGGTACCCGACCCGCCCAACCCGACCGGGGCGGGTTTAAACCCGACCCGAAGCGGGGCGGGTCCTGAACGGGGCGGGGTGTTGATTGGGGTGGGGCGGGATTGGGTTCATGGTAAACCCGCCCCTACCCGCTCCGGAGTGTACATATACTCTCTCATATATATATCTCTCTTAGCAATTAGGGTTGCCTCCCTCATACCCACCTACTCACATACCCAAATCTCAGAAACACACACAGCACTCACTTACCCAGATCCCAGAAACCCACACAGCAGCAACCTTGCTCACCACCTCTGTGGCTCACCGCCGCTGTTGCTTGCTTTGCCCAGTCGCTCACCGCCGTCGTCGCGCAGTCGCTCACCTCGCCGCTCTCCCTCACCGTACTCACTTCGCTCGCACTTCTCTCGTTGCCGTCACTCTCCTCGCCGTTCGTCTCTTTGATTTGCAGTCTCCGGTCCTTCCTTCCTCTGTCGTCGTCTCACTGGTAAGAAGCAAGCACTCCTCCTTTACTCACTACTTACAGCTTACTGGCTTGCTCTTTGCTTCTTGCCTTCTCCAGATTTGTTTTTTGTGAGTAGATTTTATAGTTAATTTTTTTTATGTTAGAACAGTTAAACTTGCCTTTTCATTAATATTATGTAAATTGTTGATGAATGACGGAGGACTTCTTTGAGTACAATAATTATTGATCTTGAAAAATCCCTAAATGACGATATAATTATATAAAGAATGATGTCCTCAGCCCTCAGGAACTTGTTGGCTCTACCAAGGTCCTCTCCTTTTTAAAGAAATTAACATTTACTAATCTGAGTTGATTTATATACTTCTTTAAAGCATGAGCTTTGCAATTTGTTTGAGTAATAACTGTAAGTTTTCTTACTTACTAGTAAGAATCGGCCTAATTTATGTGTGTTGGCCTTATGTATTTTTATTTTTTAAAATCAAAGTATGTTTGGAAACTGAAATTATCTATTACTTCTTATTTTTTATGTTAAATATATATCATATGGCTTTTTTGTTTAAGCATTGTTTATGGCTTTTCTGATTAATATTTTCTAGCAATCAAGATACTTGTGGTAGTTATAAAATTGAAGGCTGATTATCCATAATGCCATGTATTCTTTTGGAGCTGATTCAGAGTCAGTCAATCTTGTGATTTGTGCTTGATTAGTTATAATTGATTTCAATCTAACACCATCAAGTCATCATGCTTGCTATGTATACACATGAAACTTATTTAGGTAATGAGTGATTCACTTGCTAATGTTACAGCTTACATTTAGCATTGTTGTATCAAATTTGCTTATTAAATTATTAACCCGTTGACTGTAAATTTGTTACTCTTATTTTATACAATGAATTTTATTAGAATTAACATTGAATAAACTTAAATTTTTTAAAAAGTTAGTTCTTGTCAAGCTGGTTTAAGTATTTAGAGAAGAGACTACAATGTGATATATAATGCATTGGTGCTAATTTGTTTTTGGCTTTACTTTTAAAAAGATTGACTAGGAACTTGGAACTTGGAACCAGGCTTGTAGAGTTTGCATTTGGTCTTTTGATATAATTGAAAAAATTTTGCTGGGATAACACTTAATTAGTTGTGGTTAACAGGTAAAGAGTGGTGAGATTGGTTAATAGGACTCAATTTTTATATATTCTTATTTCTTAGCATGAGGCATTACTAAGATTGGTTTTTTTATTTATTATTTTACAAAGTAAGAATTAGAGTAACTATTTCTGCATAGTTATATAGTAATTTTTAATTGCATCATCATTAGAGTTATTTTATTTGTTGACCATGGAAACTATACTTATGCAAATTGTTCAATTCTAAAATAAGTGTTAGCTGCTTCTATTTTTGTTTATCTTTGCTTTGGAATTTTAATTTGGTGTTGCTTTCTTCTCAATGGTATTGCTGTTACTTCTGAAAAATTATTTCACCTTTTTTTCAAAAATGGTGCCAAGTTATTTGATAAAACTGTGTTTACTGATCATAATGCTTAACTTAACTAATTTTTATGCTGTGTTTTCAATGTAGGTTTGTTAAATGGTGGAAGAACAAGAATAATGATTGAAGACTCTTTTGATGCAATTTTTTTATTATGCTGTTAAATTTGTAGTGATTAAACATTAATCTTTTTTTAATTTCAAGTTATTTAACATTGTATGAATCTTATGTTTGTATTTTAATTTAGTTATAAATTTTAAATTTTTATAGGGGCAGAGCGGATACCCGTGGGGGCGGGTTAGGGTAGGACAGTCTACTACCCGCGGGTAGGGGTGGAACGGGTAGTAGTGGAGTGCAAAGACGGCGGGGCGGGGTCAGGTAGGGCAAAAACCCGCCCCTACCCGCCCCACTGCCACCCCTAGATATGGGATTGAATAATTGAAAGAAATCAGTCAAGTCAACTAGATATGGGAATGTAAGACCCAACAAAAAATAAATGAAACAGACTGAATATGAGAGTAATAAATTGAAAGAAATGGGTCTGAGCCAACTGAATATGGGCCTTAATGACCCGATAGAAAATAAATGAAGCCGGCTTGACATAGGTTTGAAGAATTGAAAGAAATGAGTCTAAGCTATAATGACCCAATTTCTAGTACGTCATGATCGTACTAAAAGTAAGGTGTTACTAACCTAATTCTTTTATTATCTAATTAATATTGAGCCTTTACGTGTTAATATGTCGACAATTTTATTAAAAAGTTAAAACTTTAACAAGAACAAAATAACACATATTCACATTCTTAATATTAATAATACATTATAGTATTACAAACGAAACCAATTGCAAAACCTATCTTTCTAAATAAAACTTCAACTAATAAGGTGAGTGAAAAATAAATTCTAGCAACAACTCAACTCGCACAAATTCTTCTATGCTTCCATAGCATCACAATAAGCCTTCGTACCTATAGCTGAAAGGGTTGGAAAGAGGGGTAAAAACTGGGGAGTCCTTAGTAGGATTGGGGGTTAGAAGATAAGTTCATTTTATTACCATAGCCAACAACAACGAGCAATAGAATACATTTAAACTTAATAAATAAAGAACACAGAAGTGAAACAATCATATAGTACACACAAAGCATCCACAAATATACACAAAAATACATCATAGAGAGATATGTGCAAACAAGGATAATGCATGTCTAGCCCTATGCTGGCCATGAACTCATTTGTCGGTTTGTTGCCTGCTTCTCGATAGTAGTTCTGAGATAAGTGTTACATATCATCGTCCCTATCCCATCAAACATTCTCTCCATGAGCGTTACATACTGCCATCCTCATGGAGAAACCCTCTTCCCAGTCACAAGTAGGTGTTACGTATCGCTATCTCTATCTCAACCAATGTCCCTTACATGAGCGTTACGTATCGGCGTCCTCACTTGAAACTTTCTCCTCGGTCTCAAGTAAACATTACGTATCGCTGTCCTTACTGAATCGTACTCACAGTCTCCAGTGAATGTTACGTATCGTCATCCCCACCAGACTTTTGACACTAAAGCCAAATCAACATTCATTCATTTCATATCAATCCAGTGAGACATTATTTTCGGTATCCCTTTTTCCTACTCTCTGTGGCAAATATTCTTTTAGATTCTTTTAGTCTCTACTTTCTACTCTACTGTGGTAAAAATCTCTTTAATCTTTTTCTTTTCTTTTCTTTCTTCTTCTTTTCTTTCTTATTATTCAACAATATAAATTATCTTCACATTCTTTCTTCATCTCTCCCTAGATGTTTTATGAAAAATGAATCATAAGATTTTCAACTTAGGTTCGTCTTTCTACAACTTTTAAATAAATTATTTTTTAACTCTCTTATTTTGTTATAATACAAATTACTAATATATAATATTTTATAAATACATAAATAATAATTATAATACTAGAATAATATTATTATTTTTCTTTATTACCTAAAACTTATTAACTTGAACTTTGAATAATCTTACTACTTAAAACTCGCCAAAAAAATTCCACAATTCAAAACAACATTCAAGCATTCCCAAGACTCAACCTTTTCTTTAATCAACTTACGAAATTTTTCAAAATTTTGAGATTCATTTTATTTTCACCAAATTAAGTTCAAAAAGTCAATTCAGTTCTATTAGTTTTGTTTCCTCTAAAACTCTTTAAAACATAATCCTTAAACCCAAGTTAATCACACAAAAGTCCATTTCCGTTTAATCAAAATCAAACGATTTAAATTCACTTAAATAATTATAAAATTTTTTGGCAACATCTCCTCTAAAACTCGGACTATTGCCACTCTTTAAGGGTCTCATCTAAACCATTTCTCAACCTTCTCCAATGGGTTCAAAACCAAATCATTTTCAATGTTAAACCATTTCAAAATAAAACCAATTCAAAAATCAAATCATTTTCTTATTTCAAAACATTTCAGCAACTACCAATTTAACAAAATAAATCAATAAATCAGAATTCTCAGTGACTCCAACACAATCAAGAAACTAAATATAACCATCAAGCGACCACTTCAACAACAACCAACCAGAAAAGTAATTACATTTATTCAAAGCAACTCAGTTCAGTCCATAACTCAGTTCAGTCCATAAGACTTACCAAAATCATAAAAATATATTTTTCGCATTAATATTGACTTATAACAATTCTTGAAAGTAAAATAAATTTAATAAAAGCCCCTACCTTGATCACGACTTAACTAGGCGACAAACTCTATTTTTCTCAGCCCGCAATAGCAGCATTCGCAACCACAGCTATGTATTGCTTCCACAACAACAACGGCAACTGCAAACGCGACATGCAAGAACTGAAACTCAACCCTATGACAATAACGCCGCAGAAACCTCAGTAATATATAATAGAATAGCGACAAAGAGGGATTTTCGGAGCAAAACGACTTACTATACCAAGAAAGAACCAAGAACTGAGTAGCCGCAGCTCCAACGGTTGACTCCAGCGACTAGAGCAGTAGTGAGGAGCTCCGACAGCGACGTAGCAACAACTACAGCGGCGCTGTTTTCCCTCATTCCCATCAATCTCTCCCCTTCATCGTCCTTCCTCTTCTCCTCTGCTCAGATCGACGTCGACGGCGGTGAGGGGAGCTTCGGCGGCATCGCGTGTGATGGCGGCAGCAACAGCTTGAACGGTGACAGTGGCAAGCTCCACGAACAGCGACGGTGCGCGAAGACAGCTCCTCAGCTCGCGCTTCGTTCTCACTCTGCCTCCATACCTAGACCACGTCGGAATCCCTCTCTCTCGGCAATCGAGGGTGGCGACAAGCAAGGCGACAGCTGGGCGCGACAAAGCTGTCAGTAGGGTAGCATCTTCTCCGTCAAGGTTTCTTTCTCTGCGTGTGTAAGCTTGTGTGTGCGTGTGTGATGAGCTGTAGTTGTGTATGTGTGTTTTGGGGAAGAACGGGGTGGGGTGCGGTGCTAGGTTAGATGGAGTGGGTGAGTGTGTGGGTGTATTAGGGTTAGGTTTTGATTTAGGAAAAAAGGGGTAAGGTCGTAAGGATAGGTCAGTAATTTCAAATAAAAATAGGAATAATATAGTACTGACTTGAAAACTAATTTTAATTCAATAATAATTATATATAAAAATATTATTTATTTATTAATTTATAAATTATTTTTAAATAAATATTCTAATCTAAAAATTAGAGATAATCAAATTAATTTTTTTTATTCATAAAATAAAATTTAAAATTTAACTATTCAAATTAAAACGTATAAATTTTTTATTATTTTTTACTTACTAAAATTTTAAATTATAATAAAAAAATTTTAATTTAATATAAAAATTTTAAAAATATAATAAATTATAAATAATTTATTATTTAATTTTCAAAAACCTTGCATATATTACTTTTATTGTAGATAACTAGTGACTCCTCTTGTATATTTGGTAAGTTTATTGAGCTTATGGTTCTGGTAGATGTTGATCTTTTCATTTCAGGACTAGCTGTTGTAAAGGCCTCATGGGGATTTGTGGTCCCGCACTTAGCTCCAAAGCACGATAATTGTTGTAACAAAAGTTGATCACGATCTCAAGGAAACCGACTTAATACACTACTCTCCACAATTCTATTCGATATTGTACCCAAGAAGCGCAATAGAAAGAGAAAAAAAAAAAGATTGTACAGAGTTCTATTGATGAATCTGTCATTCATATAACGTGATATATAGTAATTTGTAAAAATCCTCTAATCAAGATTTTCTTATTATGTACGATCATTACTTTCTATATAACAAATCAAATCTATTTATCATTATTTTTTTATTCTTTAAAAAAAATAATCTAAATGTTCAACTTATATATAGTACCTCCTATAATGTATAGACAGTAACATGGATATAGGATACGACACGATATAAGACTATCGACACATAAATTTTAAAATTTTATAAGATACGAAGACACATATATATAAAATATAAAATTTTTATAGATAAATCATAATGATATTTTGATATTTTATTGATATTAAAATATATATTATTTTTTAATTAATTTTAATGTCTTATTTTAATTATATAAAGTATTTAAAATATTTTTTGTTTTAATAAATAATAATATATACTATTTTTAAATTTATTTTAAAAATATATGTTAAAAATAAAATTGGACATGTTGACACGTAATGGTATTTAGATATATGTCTAACCATGTTTAGAGAAATTTTTTTTTATCTTTTATGACATGCTTAAATACACTAAATACGCATGTCCGACGAATCTCGATAAATATTGTGTCTAAAATGTGTTCGATACACAGACATAAACTCAACAAAATGTTCGTTTTTTTATAAGATACCTCAATTACAATTACAAACTTTGTGAATATGAGATATACCTTAAGTTTTATTTGATAAATAATGTCAATACCATCATGTGATTATTAAACCAACCCTAATTCCAAATTTCTGAAGTCAAACCCTAAAATGTTCAAGAGAAGTGGTTCCATCAAGGCCTTTGGCATTATAGTATTTTACATATTCCTCAATCGTGATTTCTGATAACAATTCTTTTATAGGGTCTTAAAGTTTTGACGATGATTTGACACCTGAGCAGAAAAAACTTGCAACAGATATTCTTGGACCAATAAAATTTGCCAGCACTCTGTGTTAAACACTATTAAATTTATCATTTGTTATAAGCTGCATTTCAAGAAAATAAACATTGTAGAATTATCGATTTTCAAATGGGCATGTTTATGGTATGGAGGATGGCATAAAGCATCCACACTAATAAATCTTGTGTGTGCAACTCCATTGTTGGCATGTTATAGAAAATACATTTAGATAGAATCAGGTGATGGAACAAATTAGCCTGATAGCAACAATGGCTTCGTTATAGGATTGTCTCATTTAAGGATGATTACAATGTTAATGAGATCTAGCTAATACAGTTGTTAGTTTAATTTATTTTTGGCAAATGGGCAACTTGTAATATTTGGGCATAGTAGATTTTAATGGTTTTTTCCAATATCACTAAGTAAATTATACTTTCTTTTTTTTTTTTTTATCAAACTTAGAGCCCCTCAGATCAATTTAATTATACGATTAAGAACCCAAAATAATACCATAAACACAGAACAATACAATAACACATGAAAAACTTATAGTTGAGTTTTACAATAATATTACAAAATTTCAAAAGTTGAGTTTCTATAGAAATTAAAATACCTACAAAATACTAATTTATAATTTTTAATTTGTAATTCAATAAAACAATATGAATTAAAACAAAACCCACACTATCAAACTAAAATTGCTAAAACCTATCAAGCCAAAATAATCTATTTTACCCGCAAGTCCATTTGCCAAAAATAAATTAAACTAACAATTGTATTAGGCTATTAAGCATGACTCATTAACATTTTAATCATAATTGCATGAGACAAACTTACTATTGAACTACTAATACTGTCAATCCACTTGTTCCATCATCTGAAATTCTGAATCTATCCCTATCATGCACTATTTTGACCCACGTGTTACACAAATAACTCACACAGCTACGATTTATTGGTCTAAATATTTTATACCAATCTACACAATAGAATTTCTCTTTCCAAATAACCACATTCTAATTTGCATAAGAACTTGTTCAAAGAAAAATTCATAGAGTCTTTTGCATATTTTTAATGGATCGGAATGAAGTAAAATTACAAAAGGAGAAAACTAGAACAAGTCTTTTGTGGCGAAAATTCGTATAAAGTTTAATTAGTACGAATTTAATATTTTTATTTATTATAAAATATTTATAGAATTACTTGTAGATAAATTTTAGAAAAAAAGTATAATTTTTAATTTTATTTTTAAATAAATTTTATTTTTAATTTTAAAATAAATTTTATTTTTATTTTTAATAATATTAATTTTTTATCATATATAATTATTTAATTATTTTTTAATCATATATAAATAAATTACTTTTAATAAGACTTTTTTGTGTTATTAAATTATCTTCTTTTAAAAATAATAAAAAAATTATGAACGAAAAAAAATAAACTATCATGATAATTTTTTGTATTTTTATTCATATTTTAACTATAAACATAAATATAATTTGATTATATTATTTATGAAATGTGACTATAAATGTAGATTAAATTTGGTTATATTACTTATATATAGTTTCATTGCGTTGTATTACTTATAAAGTTAGATTATAATTATGACAATAGAATTGTTCTGGTATTTTTATATGTGTGACTAATTAGTGGTGTTAAAATATTACTCTTAATTATAAATAAAGTTTATAATTTAAAAAATTAAAGACTCAATTAAAAAAATACGAAAAAGATGATGTTAAAATATTCTAACTCTTTAAAATAAAAATATTCGAAATTTAATTAAAAATTATTTAAAATTTAAATTCAATAAAAATTTATATTCCATGTGTTTTGTATATTTAATAACTTACTATATTATATTGGTTGAAATTACCTTTTATAATGTTAATTTTCTAATAACACTTTATTAGAAAAATCATATTTTTAGAATTTTTTAAAAATTAATTAATATTATATATATTTTATTACACTACATCTTGTTATAAAAAAAATATTTATTTCTAATACTTATATTAAAAATAAAAACAAAATTTAAATTAGTGAATTTTAATCTATAATATAATAATATAGTAATTATTTTATATATTGTACGAATATAAATTAATTATTTTTTTATTTATAAAAATTTTAAGAGCTTGTTATATATATATTTTGATGAATGTGATATATTTTTTTATATAAAGAATTAAAAAAATCTAATAGTTAATCTGTTACCTTTTTTATTTTAGTCTAAATTAAATGTTTTTTATTTTTTTTGAAAAGAAAATCTTTTGAGGAATTTAATAATATGTGATGAGAAACACCGAATAAATTATACAAAAACAAATTAAAACATAACATGAAAATATTTTTAAAAAAAGATGAAATATGCGTCTTTATCTGAGTAATCACCTTGTAAAATATAAGGCTAATAAATAGTCAAACACTCCCAACAAACAAAATTAAAACATTAAGATTATGTTTGATTTATATTTTTATTTTTAGAATTTTTTATTTTAAAAATTTTGTAAAAGAAGGTGACAATAAAAAATAAAATTTTATTATTTCAATTATTTTTTATTTACAAAATTTTTAAAATAAAAATTTAAAAAACTAAAAATAAAAAACATAAATAAATGAACCAAACAGATTCTAACTTCTTCAAAAAGAAGACTTACCACCAAAATAAAGACTGTCTCGTTAAGAGTGTTTTAAAAGCATAAATACATAATAAACATATTATGTGTAAATAAAAATTTTGTTAAAAATTAATTATTTATTTAAAATACATATTAAAATATAAAATATTCATTAAAAATGAATTAAATGTCACATATATTTATATGTAGTACATTGTAAAATATTCATTAAAAATGAATTAAATGTCACATATATTTATATGTAGTACATTGTAATTGATTTGATAACTATTTTTTTTATTTACATACATAATATTTTTTAATCAGCCATATTAGATATACACTAAAATTATTTATTAGTATAAAATATATATTAAAAATAAGTTAAAGAACATATTTATTTATACACAAATATATAATAATTAATTGAGTAAAATATTATTTTTATCTCTCATATTTACGGTAAGTCTCAAAGTTATTCTTAATGTTTAAATTGTCTTATTTAATTCCCTAACGTTTTAAAATTAGCTCAATGTTATCCTGCTATTAGGGATCTATTAACAGAATTGACGGAAGACGAAATTGAGACGATTTTGAAACGTTAGAGACTTAAATAAGACGAAAACGTTGGGAGAAAAACGATACATATAAATAAATTTTAATTTTATCCTTCAATAATATCATTTTTTACGGTATATAGTTACTCAATTATTTTTTAATTACATCTAAGTAAATTACGCTTAATCACATTACTTTCATTCTAAATAAATTTATTTTTTTTATAATTTTACTCTTAAAGATTTTTAGTCATCATAAAATATTTGTAGAATGACTAATAAAAAATAAATATTTTTTAATTTTTACTAAAAAATAATATTTATTTTTTATTAGTCATTCTACAAATATTTATTTTTTTTAATTTTACTTATCATTCTACAAATATTTTATGATGAGTAAAAATTTTTAAGAGTAAAATTATAAAAAAATAAATTTATTTCGAATGAAAGTAATGTGACTAGGTATAATTTACTTGGATGTGATTAAAAAATAATTGAATAACTATGTACGGTAAAAAATTGATATTATTGAAGGATAAAATTAAAATTTATTTCTATCTTCGTTTTTGTCCTCAATATTTTCATCCTATTTAAATTCCTAATAATGTTTTAAAATCGTCTCAGTTTGTTCAGCCGTCAATTCTGTTAACAGATAACATTTAGCCAATTTTAAAACGGTAAAACTTAAATAGGACAATTTAAGCATTAGGGACAACTTTAGAATTTAGCTTAAACGTTGAGCGATACTTTACTCTAATTAATTTTAATGTACACATTATATTTTTGTTTTTCAATACAAAAATACAAAAATATGAAAAAAAAAATGTTTGATAACACTGAAATAAAGATAAAGGAAAAAAAAAAGAAGATATGATGAGACAGAGTTAGTGTAATTAGAACAACTTCTTGAAACTAAGCCAAATAGAACAAATTAAGGAAGTGGTGATTAATTTAGTAATTTAATTGAAAGTTAGTTAGTGTAATAAGAAGATACCTGCATACGACTGGTAATTCTTCTGGCTTAGGAGGATTAGGAGCAAGATAGCACACAAATGTATCTCTCCAATTAAGTGCTGGTGAACTATACATATCAAAATTACTGTTATAAATGAACGTCCTATTTTGGTCACATGTATAAAACTCTTTCTTCACCTCATCATCTTGCTCGAAGAACCTTCTAACTCCATCTTTCATCTCCTCAAGAACACACTCATGGATCCCATGATTCACCACTTGGAAGAAACCCCATGTCTCACATGCTTCCCTTATTCTTGAAACAACTCCTTGGCGTTTGCTTCGATCCTTGCTAACAACATCTTCAAGATCTATAACTGGAATTGTGTGTTCTGAGTGAGATTTCTTATTATTATCGGGTTGGTGATGGAACAGCAATGGAATCTTTGTAAGGCCTTTGTCAACAAGACCCTTGCCGCCGGTTTTTGTTTCATCGAATGCTTTGAGGTCGTTGAGTCTGTTAGAACTGAGTTTCACTGTTTCTACTTCAACTTCTTGATCAGTGCAAGAAACCTCCATGGATACTCTAATTAGTGTTTCCTTACTCTCCTTATAGAGTATAAACTATAAACTATAATATCCTACAAAAGAAATTAAGAGAAGAATGAGCAGTATATACTGTGTGATGGACCTGGCGCTTAGAGGCTTTCAACAACCGAGTGTAATGGCTATAGAAAGTTTGTTCAAGCGGTTTGACATGTTGATGATACTCAAATTTAAATACTGGGGGGTCAAAATACATCATTTATTAATGGCTTTTTAAGATGAACAATTTCACATCTTCGGCAGTTTTGCAGCTGAGAATGAGATAATCATATTGCTGAGGTTTGCTGTGTCTCGGAGGTTATTAAAGTATACCTGAGATGGTGTTATTTACTCAACAAAACTTCTAATGTTATATTTCTTAATATTTTAATTTTTTTCAAATTCAGAAGACACATACTTATTTATATTTGTAACACCCTACCACACTAAGCTTTACGCTTAAGCCGTAAAATAGAGGTGGTGTGGTATTATGACCTCTAAAATAAAATGAGTACATATAATAGCAGAAGAATTACAATATGCTAGGAGCCTTCAAGAAAAGAGAAAACAAAATCACAAAATAAAAGCGCAACGCTCAAGGAACGGGTTAACCTGCGTGCTAAGGAAACTGTAACTGTTAAACATATGATAACAGAAGTAGGAATAGAGTGCCAAAAATACAAAATAACAAACTCCTAACTCAGCCTGCGAAGTCAAGACTAGCCGGAGAATATTTACATATATATATATATATACATACATATCCAAAACCCAAAAGTACATATACACAATCCTGCCTCTCCATAAACCTCTAGGAGGATCAAAAGAACAAGTTATGCGGAGAGAAACCAAGTACATATATACACATCATAGCATAACAAAATAACCCTGTAGCCACTCTGCTTCAAGGGTCCAGACGCCTAACGAGATGCCTCTCGACCTGCATCTGAAAAACAACAACATAGTATGGAATGAGAACTGGAGGTTCTCAATATGGTAAAGGTACCACACACATAATATATAAGGTCCTGGGAATGCCAAAAGCAATCCTAGAACGCCGACACTCAGATTATAGAGCTTAAAGTATTAAACAGAAGCCATAAAGGGTGGTTTACTAAGGATATTTAAACCTAACTTAACTTAACCTTAAATCTAAATCCCATTCTGCCATTCCTCCTTACCTCCAACTCCATCATGCATTTTCACAGACAACTAAACAGACAAAGGCAAGCACAAGACGGTTACAAGTACTGCAGATAACAAATATACATTTAACATGGCAAGTACATTTAGGCACACCCAGTTAATACACAAGCAAGTAATTCAAGTAATATGCATATGATGCATGCCTGTCCTATGGCTGATGAGACTCATCTGTCGGTTATCCAGCCAACCCGACAAGTCTGAATTGTCCTTAGACTGTCTCCCGACGTGCATCTCCAAGAGTCTATGCATAGCTTTTTCTCAAATAATCAATATTGCTCAATGGGGTTAACATTCTCGGGAATTTATATAGTGCTCGGTCACACTTACGTCGTAGGGTCAACAGAGTATCGAGTTTTCAACCTGGTACACGTGGTGGCAAGCCACGACATTTGATCCAGAGAATCTCGTATCTCAGATTATTCAAATTCATAAGCCATATAAATAATTCAATTATAATTCATCAACATCCACATCATTCTCAATTGCATTTCATTCATCATTATACGTCAATCATATTCAATCCTTATCCTTCATTATTGCGCCTCCCATTCTGTCCATCAATAGTTCCAATTCAAAACATAATTCATTCTTTTCTAAATAAATCAAACTTAGAACATGCTGATTTTCTTAATAACTCTAAATCAAATCATATAACCCTTGAATCTAAATCTTTTTAAATAATCATATAAACAAAATCTCTAATTTTTTTTTATAAAATTTCGCCAGCATCTCCTCTAAAACTTGGACTTTGCCACCCTTTTCGGATCCAAACCTGCTTTCTTTTCAATTCAACACACCCTTCCTCATCATCATAACAGTCACCACAATAAATCTACCTCAGATCAACAATTATACTCATATAATATTCAAATCCAACAACCAAAATTCAACTAAGGATCATAGTTCACTAATCCTAGGCTTCTAACACAAAATACCTCAAATCAATAATTCACCAAATTATTAGTTAATCAACAAGCACCAAACCAACCAATTAATAACTAATTATTCAATAAACTTCAACCAAATATATTCATCAACAAATTACTAAACATTAAACATACATCTGCATTCTAACTTATCATATGGTCATCTAGTCTAAGTTTTCACAGAACATTATATATTAAATGCAAGAAACATAAACCATACCTTGGCCGATTTCAACGGAACGACCAAAGCAAATTATTTAAAACCAAGGCAGCCCCTTCAAAATTCAACTAATCAGCTTCCTCCAAGTTCCAATATTCACAATTTCAAGTTCCAATTATTTATTCAGAACCTAATACACATTTATAACACATATATATCCAATTTAATACTCAAAGCTCAAATTCAAAGAAAATAAAATAGAATTATCGTATCCTCATCTTACCCAAGCTTCACATAAGCAAGAATAAACGTTTCTCTCAAGCTAATTGGATCATAAAACATCAGAAATCAAAGAAATTCAACATTCCCACTTAAAATTCGAAAATTGGGGGAAATGAAGGCTGAGTGTAAAATAATGATTTACCTATAAAATTGTTCCATTAAAAATGTAGAGCTCGACGCGGTGAACGCGTGGCCGCAAACGGTGCGGCGATTGGAGCTCGGACGGAAAAGTTACGGGGATCGGAGTTTACCGTAACAATTTGACGTTCTTTCTTTCCTCTCCCTGATGCTCTTCGACGCTGCCAAAAATGGGGAGAAGAAGAACGTGGGTTCACTTAAAGGGCTGGTCCGGTCGGGCCCACGGCCCGGTTTGGGCCCGGTTCAACCGGTTCGGCCCGTTTGGTCTAATTTTGGACCGATTTCTTCGAAATTAGTGTCAAAATTCTCGTTTCGATAAGCTCTACCCTATTTTGATATAATATTCACATTTATAATCCTCCTTATTAAAAACTAATTTATTGACTAATTATCTACTAATTTAACCAGGGTTTACATCCTATCCACCTAACAAAGAATTTTGCCCTCAAAATTCAAATCTAGTTACTTGAAAAGAGATGTAGATAGTCCTTTCGCATATCTGATTCGAGCTCCCAGGTATGTTCCTCGATACCAGCTCGACTCCAAACTACTTTTACCAATGATACTTTCTTTCCTTGTAATCGTTTAATATTAGTATCATCAATTCTCACTGGAATTACTGGAAGTGTTAGATCTTCTCTTACTTGCATTGGTTCTGGTTCTAGAACATGACTTGCGTCAGGAGTATACTTCCAAAGCTGTGATACATGAAACACATCATGCAAATTCGAGAGATATGACGGTAAGGCAATTCTATAAGCCACTGGCCCAATCCTCTTCAGAATCTCAAAGGGTCCAATATAACGGGGATTTAGTTTCTTAGTCTTAATAGATCTTCCCACTCCAGTGGTTGGTGTAACTTTCAGAAAGACATGTTCTCCTTCTTCGAATTCCAAAGGCTTTCGCCTTTGATCAGCATACCTCTTCTGGCGGCTTTGGGCTATAAGCATTCGACTACGAATCTTCTTTATCTGTTCAGTAGTTTCAGCTATCATCTCAGGCCCTAACAAACTTTTTTCTCCAGTTTCATACCAACACAATAGAGATTGACATTTCCTGCCATACTGAGCCTCATATGGAGCCATTCCAATGCTCGCATGATAGCTATTATTATAAGCAAATTCTATTAATGGCATATACCGATCCCAGCTCGCTGGCTGGTCCAAAACACAAGCCCTTAGCATATCCTCCAAGGTCTGAATAGTTCTCTCTGACTGACCATTTGTCTAAGGGTGATACGCAGTACTCAAACTTAATTGAGTCCCAAATGCACGCTGAAAAGCTCCCCAGAATCTTGATGTAAAGCGAGGATCCCTGTCAGATATAATAGTAGAGGGCACACCATGTAACCTGACAATCTCTTTGATATACATTCGAGCCAATTCCTCCATTGTGGAACTTATTCGGATAGGAAGAAAATGAGCTGATTTCGTCAGTCGATCCACAACCACCCAGATAGCGTCATAACCAGATCGGGTTCTAAACAAACCTATCACAAAATCCATTGCGATACTTTCCATTTCTATTGTGGAATCTCTAAAGGCTGAAGGGTCCCTGATGGTCTCTGACGCTCAATCTTAACCTTCTGACACGTTAAACATTTAGATATATGCAATGTCACATCATTCTTCATACCTGGCCACCAGAACATCGTTTTCAGATCCTAATACATTTTAATACTCCCTGGATGAATTGAGAACCCACTCTTATGAGCTTCCTTCAAGATACTTTGTCGCAGGTCTCCAACATTAGGCACAATAATCCGATTCTTGAACCTCCATAAACCATCCTGACCTTCTGACACTCTCCACTGTTTTCCCTGTTCAACTGCTGGTAATACCTTACGTAACGCTTCACTGTCTCAATGAGCCTTCAGAACTTCTGATTTAAAATCACTTGAAATCTGCAACTGACTCAAACACAAAATTCCAGATTCTTCTCTAATTCCCAAATTCAAACCTTGAAATGCCTTCAGTAACTCTTCCTCCTGTAGCATCATCCAAGTTGCATATAAAGATTTCTGACTCAAGGCATCCGCCACAATGTTCGCTTTTCCTGGATGATAATTCAATTCAAAATCATAATCTTTCAGAAGCTTCATCCACCTCCTTTGACGCATATTTAACTCTTTCTGCTCAAAAAGATACTTCAAACTCTTATGGTTTGAGAAGATATGAAACTTAACGCCATAGAGATAGTGCCTCCAAATCTTTAAAGCAAACACAACAGCAGCAAGTTCCAAATCATGTGTCGGGTAGTTCATCTCATGCGGCTTTAACTGCCGTGAGGCATATGCTACAACATTCTGGTATTGCATCAGAACGCACCCCAAACCCTTCAGAGATGCATCACAGTACACTTCAAACGGTTCACTTGGTTCAGGCAATACTAACACGGGTGCAGTAGTCAATCTGTGCTTCAATGCTTGGAAGCTCTCTTCACACTCCGGAGTCCAGATAAAAGGCGTATCCTTCCTAGTCAACTTAGTTAAAAGTAAGGCGAGCTGTGAAAATTTCTTAATGAATCTGCGATAATACCCCGCCAAACCTAGGAAACTCCTGATCTCTGTTACAGAAGTTGGTCGCTCCCAATTCATCATTGCTTCCACCTTAGCAGGATCCACAGCTATTCCCTGCTTACTCACCATGTGGCCGAGAAACTTCACCTCACTCTTCCAGAACTCGCATTTAGATAACTTAGCGTACAACTTCCTGTCTCTCAGAGTTTGCAGCACAGTTCGCAAGTGTTCAGCATGTTCCTCTTCAGACTTAGAATAAACAAGAATGTCATCAATAAAGACAATAACAAACTTGTCCAGATACGGTCGGAAAATCCTGTTCATATAATCCATAAATACTGTAGGGGCATTAGTTAACCCGAAAGACATCACTGTATACTCATAATGACCATAACGGGTCCTGAAAGCGGTTTTCGGAATATCCTCGTCTCTAACCCTTATCTGATGATAATCGGATCGCAGATCAATCTTAGAAAACACACCGGCACCCTATAACTGATCCATTAGATCATCGATTCTAGGCAACGGATATTTATTCTTCACAGTGATTTTATTCAATTGCCGATAATCGACACACAGCCGCATACTCCAATCCTTCTTCTTTACCAGTAACACTGGCGCTCCCCCCCGGAGAAACACTTGGTCGGATGAAATTCTTACCCAACAGATCTTCCAGTTGAGCCTTCAGTTCAGCCATTTCTAAAGGTGACATCCTATAAGGAGTAATCAAAATCGGACCGGCTCCAGGCACCAACTCGATTGCAAATTCAACCTCTCGATTAGGTGGGAATTCATTAATATCATCCGGAAACACATCTGGAAATTCACATACAACCGAAATCTGCTCTAAACTCTGATCATCACCTGATACTCCCGCAGTTAATAACATAATACCCTGACATTCAGTTCCTGAACAGTTTACTATCATAGAATTCAAATAGTAACTATTCACCACAACCGGTGCTTCTGACCCTTCCGGCATAAACTGTACTGACTTCTCAGAACAATCAAGCAAAACATGATTCTTGGATAACCAATCCAATCCTAAAATGAGATCAAGACCAGTCATAGGCAAAGAAATCAAATCATGCACAAATTCACGTTGCCGTACTCGAAAGGGAACTCGTGGACATCCTATCCTAGTCACCATAGCTTCATGAGTAGCATTATATACTTTCAAATCATAACCTAAAACCATCATTCTCAATCCTAATTCATGGGCCTTTTCAAATGCAATAAATGAATGACTTGCTCCTGAATCAAATAAAGCATTTAAGATTTTACCAGCCATTTCACAATTACCTCTAATCAGTGTCTCAGATCCCTCAGCACCTATGGTAGAAGTGGTGTATACTCTCCCTGGCTGCTGCACCCTACCAGTCTCATACTTCTTCTTCTCCGGGCAATTACTGGCTATATGCCCGGGCTGTCCACAGGAATAACATACTCCAAGTCCTAATCTGCACGAAACTCTAGGATGATACTTTTCGCACTTCTGACAATTCAGATCCTGCTGTGGCTGCTTCCCAAACCTTCTTCCCTGATTAACATTGGTATTCAGCCTTCTGTAATTACCTTGACCCTGAGTCTGCTGTGGAACAAAGCCTCTACGCTTGAAATTCCTACCTCTCGGAGCAAAGTTCCTTCCTGAAGGTCTCTGAAAAGGCACCCTCAAACTTTCTTTCTCTGCTGCTGCCTTCCTCACACAATCTTCAGCCACTCTACTCTTATTCACCAATTCAAAAAACACCCTGATCTCCATTGGGGCAACAAAACTCAGAATATCAATCTGAAGGCCTCCCTCATACTTAATACACTTCTATTCGGCAAAATCTTCTGGTGCCCCTTGACAGATACGAGAAAAGCGACACAACTCCTCAAACTTACTAGTATACTCAGCAACAGTCATCTATCCCTGTTTTAACTGCATTAATTCAAGTTGCTTGGCATTTCTGGCTGAATTAGGAAAGTATTTCTTATATAATTCTGTCCGGAAAATTTCTCAAGGAATCGCAGCACCATTAGGCTGCAGGATACGTCGTGTTCCCTGCCACCAATACTGAGCCTCACCTTGCAACTGATAAGTTTCAAATTCAACCCATTGCTCCTCAGGAACCTGTTGGGCCTGTAATGCCCATTCCATAGCCTGGATCCAATTATCTGCATCAGTGGGATTTGAGGATCCCCTAAAAGTCGGAGGGTGAACTTTCAGAAACGTTGCAAGTGTCATAGGACCATTTTCATCATTATTGTTCCCATGATTACCCTGATTTTTCTGATTACCCAGTGCCTCAGCTGTTGCCTGCATAGCTGCGACCATATTTCCTAGAGCAGCCATAAAGTCTACTGGATCAGTCCCTATGGGGGCAGGAGTAACGGTGCCTGTCCTACCTCTACCTCGCCAACGACCGCGTCTGCGAGTCGACATCTGGTCCCTATAAACACCAAACAAGTGATATTAAGTTGATCAGTCTCAATATCGCAGGTCTAATGCTTTAAGTTCCAAATGCATGCTCACAAACGTTTATGCCATATATATCAATCAGATATCCTAATAGCACATAAACACATATACAGAGAATGCACAGAAGTACAATCAGTCCGTCTTTCAGGCTCAATAGGAACGAACTGCTCTGATACCATAATGTAACACCCTACCACACTAAGCTTTACGCTTAAGCTGTAAAACAGAGGTGGTGTGATATTACGACCTCTAAAATAAAATGAGTACATATAATAGCAGAAGAATTATAATATGCTAGGAGCCTTAAAGAAAAGAGAAAACAAAAACGCAAAATAAAAGCGCAACGCTCAAGGAACGGGTTAACCTGCGTGCTAAGGAAACCGTAACTGTTAAACATATGATAACAGAAGTAGGAATATAGTGCCAAAGATACAAAATAACAAGCTCCTAACTCAGCCTGCGAAGTCAAGACTGGCCGGAGAATATTTACATATATATATACATACATATCCAAAACCCAAAAGTACATATACACAATCCTGCCTCTCTATAAACCTCTAGGAGGATCAAAAGAACAACTTATACGGAGAGAAAACGAAGTACATATATACACATCATAGCATAACAAAATAACCCTGTAACCACTCCGCTTCAAGGGTCCAGACGCCTAATGAGATGCCTCTCGACCTGCATCTGAAAAACAACAACATAGTATGGAATGAGAACCGGAGGTTCTCAGTATGATAAAGGTACCACACACATAATATATAAGGTCCTGGGAATGCCAAAGGCAATCCTAGAACGCCGACACTCAGATTATAGAGCTTAAAGTATTAAACAGAAGCCATAAAGGGTTGTTTACTAAGGATATTTAAACCTACTTACTTAACTTAACCTTAAATCTAAATCACATTCTGCCATTCCTCCTTACCTCCAACTCCATCAAGCATTTTCACAGACAACTAAACAGACAAAGGCAAGCACAAGAATGTTATAAGTACTGTAAATAACAAATATACATTTAACATGGCAAGTACATTTAGGCACACCCAATTAATACACAAGCAAGTAATTCAAGTAATATGCATATGATGCATGCCTGTCCTATGGCTGATGAGGCTCATCTGTCCTATGCATAGCTTTTTCTCAAATAATAAATATTGCTCAATGGGGGTACATTCCTGGGAATTTATATAGTGCCCGGTCACACTTACGTCGTAGGGTCAACAGAGTATTGAGTTTTTAACCTGGTACACGTGGTGGCAAGCCACGATATTTGATCCAGGGAATCTCGTATCTCAGATTATTCAAATTCATAAGCCATATAAATAATTCAATTATAATTCATCAACATCCACATCATTCTCAATCGCATTTCATTCATCATTATACGTCAATCATATTCAATCCTTATCCTTCATTATCGCGCCTCCCATTCCGTCCATCAATAGTTCCAATTCAAAACATAATTCATTCTTTTCTAAATAAATCAAACTTAAAACATGCTCATTTTCTTAATAACTCTAAATCAAATCATATAACCCTTGAATCTAAATCTTTTTAAATAATCATATAAACAAAATCTCTAATTTTTTTTATAAAATTTCGGCAGCATCTTCTCTAAAACTCAGACTTTGCCACCCTTTTCGGGTCCAAACCTGCTTTCTTTTCAATTCAACACACCCTTTCTCATCATCATAACAGTCACCACAATAAATCTACCTCAGATCAACCATTATACTCATATAATATTCAAATCCAACAACCAAAATTCAACTAAGGATCATAGTTCACTAATCCTAGGCTTCTAACACAAAATACCTCAAATCAATAATTCACCAAATTATTAGTTAATCAACAAGCACCAAACCAACCAATTAATAACTAATTATTCAATAAACTTCAACCAAATATATTCATTGATAAATTACTAAACATTAAACATACACCTGCATTCCAACTTATCCTATGGCATCTAACCTAAGTTTTCACGGAACATTATATATTAAATGCAAGAAACCTAAACCATACCTTGACCGATTTCCACGTAACGACCAAAGCAAATTATTTAAAACCAAGGCAGCCCCTTAAAAATTCAACTAATCAGCTTCCTCCAAGTTCCAATATTCACAATTTCAAGTTCCAATTATTTATTCACAACCTAATACACATTTATAACACATATATATCCAATTTAATACTCAAAGCTCAAATTCAAAGAAAATAAAATAGAATTATCGTATCCTCACCTTACCCAAGCTTCACATAAGCAAGAGTAAACGTTTCTCTCAAGCTAATTGGATCCTAAAACATCAGAAATCAAAGAAATTTAACATTCCTACTTAAAATTCGAAAATTGGGGGAAATGAAGGCTGAGTGTAAAATAATGAGTCACCTATAAAATTGTTCCGGTAGAAATGTAAAGCTCGACGCGGTAAATGCGTGGCCGCAAATGGTACGGCGATTGGAGTTCGGACGGAGAAGTTACGGGGATCGGAAGTTTACCGTAACAATTTGACGTTCTTTCTTTCCTCTCCCTGATGCTCTTCGACGCTGCCAAAAATGGGGAGAAGAAGAACGTGGGTTCACTTAAAGGGCTGGTCCGGTTGGGTCCACGGCCCGGTTTGGACCCGGTTCAACCGGTTCGGTCCGTTCGGTCCAATTTTGAACCGATTTTTTCGAAATTAGTGTCAAAATTCTCGTTTCGATGAGCTCTACCCTATTTTGATATAATATTCACATTTCTAATCCTCTTTATTAAAAATTAATTTATTGACTAATTATCTACTAATTTAACCGGGGTTTACAATATTGCTTAAGAAAAAGTGTTTTAGTATATTTTATATTAGAGCAGACGTTATATAACTAATCTTTAAGAAAAATTTTTAGTCCATTTTACTTGAGGAAAATTTTCTTAACTATATTTTACTTACAAAAGTTTTTTTAGTGAGCGTGTGTAATTAATAATACATTAGTGATGATAATTGATCTATAATTTTTTTATCATCATTATCATCTCTTTCAATGTTTTTTGCCTCTAAAATATTTTCAAATTGCTCAAGGATATATTAATTTTATTTAAGTCTATTCTTCTTGTAGATAGGCCTGACAGCATGGACCCTATCTGCGGGTATCCAACTCGACTCAATCTGGTCGGATAGGGTTGCCAACCCGACCCGCTGCGGGTAGAGTTAGGCGCGGAGCGGGTAGAGTCTCAACCCTACCTGCACCCTCCATAATATGTGTTATATATGTTTAAAAATGTTATATATAGGAGTTGAACCAAGGACTTTAAGCATGTGCAAAAAGTTTCTAGCCACTGAAATAAACTTATAAACTTATAAATTTCATTCATTTATTTGATCATTTGTTGTGTATGAGATACTTGTATTATTTATGAGATACCTGTGTCATTATAATGTTTCTTTTTGTCAACCCGCAGTTAGGATCGGATATCCGCAGGTTGAGCGCGGGTAGGGTAGGATTGAATGTTAGTTAAAAACTCAACCCGCGGGTAGGATTAGGGTTGGGTTCAAATCCTACCCTACCCTACTCATTGCCACCTCTACTTGTAGAGAGCAAACAAGTCCATAAATTTGAAGTATGCTGGATGTTGGAGATGTATTACTAGTGGAGGGCAATTTTAAAGAGTGTTTTTGCCCTAAATAGAAATGATGAGAGAACCAAGTTAGATTGGTCTAATAGTTAGCTTACTAGTCTGCTGTCGGGAGTTCAAATTCTGCCTTGTGCATGCAGTAACCTATTGGGTATTGGCCAACGACAAACCTTTAAATGGAACTCAGTACCGCAACAGATTAATTCTTTTCCTGCTAGACTGGGAGATACCGTAGAAAACCAAAAAAAAAAAATGATGAGAGCGTATAAAATCTTGATAAAATATATATAACTATAAATATGGATGGAGAATTAGGATAAAAAGTATAAATTGTAATTAATAATTATTATAAATGATATTTTAGTAAAGAAAATAGTTAAAACTTTTTTACTTTTATTTATTTAAGAAAGACAAAATATTCTTAACTTTTAGAAAAAAAATTTATTTTTTTAAAAAAATATCTATACATATTTAAAATTTGATAAAAATATTTAATTTTTTAAAATACATTTTTTGCTAATAAAAATATATAATTTTAAAAATAAAAATTTATTTAGGACCGGATGAAAATAATAGAGGAATAAATAACCTGAACCATGAGTGTGAGCCAAGGACGCCCTGCCCCTCCCAAAGCCCAAAGGCAAAGTACGCTGTCTCCTCAATCTCCCCAAAGTCCATCATTCTCACACATCACAACGCATTAACACAACTCAACTCCAATTCAAACACTCTCTCTCGTTCTTATATATTACCTTCGAGTCCCTCCTTGCTGCCGTATCCCCTTCTCTTCTTCTTCTTCTTCTTCGTCTCAGAGACACAGAGCCCTAGCGTCTCCAACTTTTCCTCCGCTTCTACTCACAGTGGCACAGAGTGAGCATTGCCATCTCGTTGAGCTTCGTCGCTTCTCTTGGTACTGTTTTCTACTTCTGCTTAATTACATTGTTGTTTTTTCTGTTTAAACCCTTATTACTACTCATGCTGTTTCATTTCGGTAGCCTCTGATAATTTTGAATTGTCTTTGTTGTCGATGATAAATTTATTTCAGTATCCTTAGAATCTAAGAGCTAAAATTTATTATTCTTAGTTGGTAGTTGGTAGTGTTGCTGCTGTTGTTGCTTGATTCTTACATTCTTGTTGCTGATGCTGTTTAATTTTTTTAGCTAATGATTGTTTTGAATTATGTTTGTTTTCCATGATAAATTTATTTTATTGTCCTTAGAACCTAAAAGCAGAAGTTTTGATTCCGGTTTCAACATTCAACCAGAATGTCACTACCAATATTTCGCACAACTTATTAATATTTATTTATTTCTTTATTTGTCTTAGATCTTGCTCGAATTCCCGAATTGGATGAAGAAGATTCTGGTGAAGATTTGAACTGATGTTTATCACAGCTTCATTTCCAAGCATTCTTAGCTTCTTAAAGAATCTTATGACATATTATGAACCTTGTGCTTTTGAGGAATGATTTTAAGTAACATTGGATTGTTGGTGTTGACAAGATACTTTTCATTTTGTTATTGTTATTCAAAAGCTGTGCATCCAATCCAACCCAAACAGCTGGAAATTTGATCGTTATCTGTAGAAAATTTATCCAATCTTAACCAAACCGTAAGGAATATTAGTGTTTGGATCCTTAGGTTTTGGCTCAAACTGATCCAAACTTCACTGTGAACACCTCTACTTCAATCCATCCCGAATCTTTCTCTGTACTAACAACCCCAGATGGCTCTTCACAAATTTGCATCTTTCTCCTCTCTTCATTATTCCGCTTTCACCACAACCCACTACCACCGAGTTTTTTCCATCAACTGCTGCACCACTTCTTCTACTTCTTCTTCTTCTTCATCTTCTTCTCCTTCTTCTTCTTCACCCTTCACAGAGAAGCACTCCATAGAGAGGTTCCAAAGAGACCAATGGCTCTACACCAACACCGCCACCAACAATAAGCCTATAGTGTCTTCCAATTTGGGCTCCATAAGGGAAGATGACATAGCTCTCCAGCTTCCAGAACTAAAGAAGTTGCTTCAGGTGCTGAGGGAGAAGAGGGAGAGTGAAGGGAAGTGTAGCAGTGAAGGAAAATGTGTACTGGGGAATGTATTCTTGGTTGGAACTGGTCCGGGGGACCCTGAGTTGTTGACATTGAAGGCTGTGAGAGTTATCAAAGGTGCTGATTTGTTGCTGTATGATAGGTTGGTCTCTAATGATGTCTTAGATTTGGTTGCTCCTCATGCTAGGCTTCTCTATGTGGGAAAAACTGCTGGCTACCATAGCAGAACTCAGGTACTGTTTCGGTTTCTTTTCAATTTTTCTGATCGGTCTTTATTGCTGAATTGGGAATTTTTCCCATTTTATATATCTGGACTATGTTTTGTTGTAGTAGAGTTTTTTTTTTATCCTTTTCTGAATGGTTATTGCTGAAATTAAAGTATTGACTGTTTGTGTTGATAATATGCATTGATGTTTGTTGTTTACACGTTGGTTTTGGTTTCTTTTAAATTTTTTTATGATGGGTTATGGCTCAATTTGAACTTTTCAAATTTTTTTCTGATTTTATATGTGTACTGTTTTTTTTTTTTTTTTTTTTGTAGTTTGTGTTTGTTTTCCCTAATGAATTCTCTCTTTCACTTGTGTATCGTGTACTGAATGACCGAGATCTCTCTAAAGGAATACTAGTAATTTTATAACAAAATGTAGCGAATTGCGTGGTGAGACATACCGGGTTTCCTATACCCATATCGGGTTTTGTTGTGACTATGTTTTGATCCCTTTATGAAGAGTTCTTGCTTGAGTTAGTTAGGATTTGGTGTTTTAGACCCCCTTTTATATTGATAAAAATGGATTTTTTTTTTTTTTGGGTTGGATTGTGGCAGGAGGAAATACATGAGCTTCTTCTGAGTTTTGCAGAAGCCGGGGCCACTGTTGTGAGACTTAAAGGGGGTGATCCATTGGTAAGTTTCCATTTGGGGTTGTCCGTTGGTGAAGCAATTTGATGCATTGCATTGTCATGGATGATGGACTGTATGCTATTTTATGTTTTTTTTTCACTTCTTCATTTGGTATATGTAGGTGTTTGGGAGGGGTGGAGAGGAAATGGATTTTTTGCAGCAACAAGGTATCCAAGTGAAAGTTATTCCAGGTATGCTTCTGGTGTCTTTATCTTACTAAGACGAATTTGACACTACAAAGATTTTGGATCCTAATAAATCATAATGTTGATGGCACCAATGCTCCATTGTGTTATATAGTTGCCACGGATAAAAATCGGTTTTTGCCAAATTGAGTCAATAGTCATTACGGAAAATAGTTTGTTATTTAATCTTGAAACAGGTATCTGTGGATCAATCAGGCATGTCTTATACTTTATATAATAGTGACCGAGTATTTTCCTTGTGTATTCATTGCTTTCTAAGCAAGTTTATGGTTAATCCAACTTAAAGTGGCACTTTTCATTAGAATTAGATACACTCACTGGTTACTCTACATCGCAAAGCACAAAGTGCCTTGTTGAATTGGCAATTTGACAGGGAAGATGATTGGTGTTCATGTTACCACTTATTCTTTTAGGTTTTTTTCCCCTTTTTAGTTGATCATGTTTGGTTTGTGATTTTACCATAATCAGTTATTCTCATTCCTTGCAGGCATAACTGCAGCATCTGGAATAGCAGCAGAGCTGGGGATTCCGTTAACTCATCGTGGTATTGCAAATAGCGTGAGGTTCCTCACGGGGCATTCAAGGAAAGGTGGAACTGATCCTCTATTTGTAGCAGAAAATGCAGCCGATCCTGATTCTACATTGGTGGTTTATATGGGCTTGTCAACCCTCCCTTCACTTGCACAGAAATTAATGTGTCATGGTTTGTCCCCCGAGACTCCAGCTGCAGCCATTGAGCGAGGGACAACACCTCAACAGCGCACAGTAAGCATAACTATATCTTCCTTTTCACGTTCTCAATATATCAAATTGATTAACTAGTTATTTGTTTGTCTCATTGCATTCATTTATAGTCATCATTGACAATGACACTATTAAATTAAGAGGGCTATGACTTACCATGGAATTAACCATCTCTCTTTTACCTCACTAGTAACATTTTTGCTGTTGGAGTTGCTTTAGTATCATATTGAAAATTAATAAATTATTAATGCGCTATCTTAAAACTCGTGAAATTCTTATTATGCAACAAACCTATGATATTGAGCCTTAGTTGGAAAATATGTACACATCTATATAGTGATAGTAATAGTTAAGTCTTGCCCCACTGGATGGTGGTAATTACATGTATTAAACCATAGTGTCTTGTCATCAATCACCTTTTAACTCAAACCATTAAAATCTAATCCTCTTGATTGTCTTACCAATAATTCTCCCTTTATCTCTAGCTAGCTATTAAACTACCATCAGTTTACGTATTCTACTTGAGAGAGCTACTAAAGGCCTTCTCTAGAGGATATTTATCATCTTTATCACAAATTGTTTCTTTCTATCCCAACTTTCTTTTCGATGCGTTCATTACTAGTTCAATCTTATTGCCAAATTTTCAGTTCTATACAACATTCTGATCTTATAGTTGTGAATACAAAATAAATAAATAAATAAAACAATGTTATTATCATAAAAAATTAATACTTGAATGACTCTTCTTCAATTTGTCCATCTAGGTTGAATCCTATGCTTTATGTCTGCATTTATTTCCCATGTCTCAACATTTATTATCCACTTAATCCGTTTAGCCATCTAGTCCTACAATTTGTTAGCATATCCTGAATGCCTCTCAAACTTGCCTCTTTCAAAATCCTTCTTCAAAAGTTTATTTTTCTTGTTATATTTGAAGTCTTTTTATTGATCATTTCCTTTATCATTCACTCTCCTCATAATTCGCATGTACACAGCCAAAACACTTGGTTGTTTAGTCATGCTTTCCCCAAGAATAACTTTGCAATTCATGATAAGGCTTATACTCTTGCAACACAACTTTGTGTCCCTTGTTCCGCTTATTTATTGTTATGATTCATTTCATCTTTTTACATAAAAAATTGAAGCTATTAGTTTTACTGAATGTGTATATAAGGCTCCTGCACAGGATCCACTATTCTTCCTAGTGCAGTATTGGAGTTACTTGTGTCTGTCCCTCTCTAAATTTGACCTTCTTGTTTTTGTAAGAAACGATGCCTTTCATTGTTATCAATCTTGAAAAAATAATTGTTACAAAGTACTCGATAAAAGAACCAATTTGAAAGTTCTTAAGAAGTTGCATCTGGGACTACAGTCTACAGGCCAAGTCATTATAATTGTTTTTGTTTTTGTGTTTGTTTTTTGTTTAGATGTTGCATCCAACTTATCTACGAAGTCACCATTGTTATTTGTTTTTGCATAATCAAAGCTACTAGGTTCTTCTGATCATGCATATTATTTGAAATCGTGTAGGTGTTCGCAAAACTGAAGGAACTTTCCGAGAATATTACATCCGCTGGTTTGGTGTCACCAACACTGATTATAATAGGAAAAGTGGTGGAGCTATCTCCGTTTTGGCCAATGTCTACAAAAGAAGAATCATGTTTAATGCAGGCATGATGGATGGTGTTGGGAATGATGCTGAAAAAGCTCGGCGAGATGCAGCATTGCTTTCGCAAGGATCGGCTTGATGATCAGCCATGAAGTAAGCAAAGCGATATTTTTGGCGATGCAGATGCTCTTGCCTGATTTAGTTGGGAAGAACTGTTTCAGAACAAGTTTGGGTTATACATATTTCAGAATCTGGACAGGGATTGAAACAACGAAAAATGCACGCATTTCACCCAATTTTTGTGGAGAATAAGAATGCAGGTTTTCTGCAGTGTCATTTATTTCTATCAAGATTTTTTTTAATGTTTGCTAGGTAAAATTTTGTATGATAAGCTATTAAGCTTCATTCTTTGAAGGAGGAACATGGAGAATCATGTAAACATAAAACTGTAATTTGATTGTTCAATTTTGTTATTGCCAATCAGAACATTTTTTGTTGTAAATTTTAACTTACTAGTTAGCCATATTTGCCTTCATTATGTAACTTGAAGCTTCTATGAGATCATTGATTTGGTTTTGTTATTATATTGTCACAATTAACGTAGATATTTGTATTGGGAGTACAATTACAAAGCAGTTAACATTATGACACACTTCCATGATCAGAAGTTTCTGCATGGATTAATTTGGTGGTGAAAGTTTATACGTACTAGTATTCATATAGCATTGATAGTTAAAAGTTGTTATATTTTAATTTAATTAAATTTGTTAAATGATCTAACGATTTTCAGTGATTAACTTTACATGAAAATAACTACTTGTAAGTCTTTAACTACTAGTTGTTACATGAAGACAATATTGAGTATCAAGTGGATTTAAAAAAAAAAACAAAAAAAGAACCTACTAAATTCAAGCGTAAAATTTGTACGGATTAGTTTAAAAGTAGAGACAACTACTGTTTTAATTCTTAAAGTTTGAAGTTAAAATAGAAATTATTTTTACTTTTTTTTATTATTTAAAATAGTTCTCAAGGTTAAAATTATTTTCAAAATCAAATTTTTGATCATTTTATCTTTACCTCACTAATCCTTTTCTTTCATCTTTCCTTTTTAATCTCTGTTGGGAATTAGGAGTATGACCACAATCCAATTAATCATGTGTCAAATAATTTGTTATTATTATTATATTAAAATATTAATGTAATAAGGTCCTTGATTAAATCTAAAGATTTATCATTGTGATAGTGATCATAATATTGAGAGATAAATCTTTTATAATTTAATCTAAATTGTTCTTGATCATAGGATTATTAAAAAGGACATTAATAATCCGGAAAGATCAATATATATATATATATATATAATGGTCTTTATTGGATGAAGATTAATAGATCTCATTTATTAAATTATATATATAGATGGTGCATATAGAGATATTATGACCATTGAACTGACTCACTTTGAGAATTCCTAATGGTTATAATTATCGTATATTTGTCAATAGGATATTCTCAAGATGAACATAGTAATAGAGTTTTCTTTGACCTAGGACTGTGATAGTAATTAACAATGTATTTATTATATTTTGATTCTAGACACCTAATACCCTAGGGTGCTAGTTGAATGGATATTTGGTATGATTTAAATACTTGTAAAATTAATTATTAGTCAATAAGGAATCCGTCAACTCTCAGTAAAGAGTTTGAGTTCTATGATTATAATGACTGAGATGAATAAAACCTTGGCCAAGGAGATTGAATGAATGAAGAAATGAGTTTCTTAGGTCATTCACAGTTCATTATAATAATGGTAACAAGTTAGAGTTTGACAATTAAATCATACTCTAAGGGTTAACCAAGAGTTAATTTTAGAAATTAGGGTTTCTAATGTTCTTGATTATAAAGAGCGGCCTGACAACTAGGAGTTTTATTTTGAAAATAATAATCAGTATATACATTTGATATATTAAGGATTTAATTTTATATTTTACCTAGATAACGTGGGAGTATAAAATTTAATCCATGAATACTGATAAAAAAAATTCTCTAACAATAGAGATAATCCTAAAAGTTAGGAGTTTGCCAAAAAAATAAATTTATCTCTTGTTTACAAGGAGCAACCTGACAACCAGGAGACTTGTACTCAAAGATAGAATTTATTTATGCATATGACGATGTATAAGGAGAATTAATTTTATACTTGAACCTAGACTACCTAGAAGTATAAAATATAATTCAGTTAAATAACTGTCTGACAACCAGATAATTATTAAGAATTATAATTGTATGGGATACAATTTAATCATGTTTATTTGGAATAGGTATGAGTAACAACTTGACAACCAATGTACTCATTCACGATTCTAAATAATTTTGCTAGAAATATAGATTTCTTGATTTACTTTCATATTTTAAATTTTTAAACATGTCCATTTTTCGTATGGCATACTTGAAAGTGATAAATTGGCTATACATTGAGAATTATTCTTATGTATAAAAGAGTTTCATGGACATGATAATCCTATTGAAATAATATTGTCCAATAAAATTGGTGATGAAATAGTCAATACTTATAAAGTATCTAAAATATTATTTTACTACAATATGGGTTGTTTTGACAATCATGAGTTCTAATTTTAAAAGCATATACCTACTATTTATTACTGAACATCTTGAAAAGATGTATAGTGTCCAAAGTAAGATAGTATGACTATCAAAGATTTTATTTAAACTAGTGGGAGTATTGGGCAATATATTTTGAATTAAACAACTTTAGAAGTTGGAATGCCATTAGCCAAATGGCTTTAGCGAGAATTATTCTTGCAAGTATTTTTAGAGATTTATTTTGTTACAAACAATTTACAATTGGCCCTAATATGATTAAGGTTTGTGATCTTTTTGGAAAAGCTCAATATGAGTATTGAGGATGCGCATCAAAATTGTTCTTAAGAGACATGAAATTTGATTTAGTTGAGTATCACTGTTTGTTAAATATTTGGACTATATTTTAGAAATATTAAATTAACAAATTTCTCACTAAATCAATTTTTTACCCATATGAGATATGGAAAAGGCATAAGGTGAAACTCAAGAACATTAGAGTTTGGAGATGTCTTATATGTATTAAGAGATTGCACAACAATAGAATTGATATCAGGTTCGATAAATGAGATTTATTGGTTATCCTAAAGAAATAATGAGATTATTTTTATCACTCTTCTTATGACAAAGTGTCTGTGATAAGAGGTTAAACTATTTTTTAGAAAAGAGATTCCTCTTAAAGAAAGAATGGAAGTACAATTACTTTTATTAAAATTGTATACCACTCAATAGAGGATATACTTTCTCTTGAGAGTATAAAAGGTTTGATCGTCAAACTAACTTTTTCAAAAGTAGCCTATTTGTATAATGATACAATTCTATAAAGATAGATCTAATGGTTACTTAGGTTCTTTATAATCATGTTCAATAAGGATTGTACTTAAAATAAAATTATGCACTATTATAGTGGGAGATTTCATGTTTTGAGAAAACGTGTTATTTATTATGCACTAGGTGTATTTTACAAAAGGTCAAGCAAATATGCTCAAAAGCAAAGGTGTTTAAAGACAAAAGAGTTTTGATAAATACAAATGTGTATTAAAAATTATACACATGATTGATTGGCTCTAGTACAAGTGGGAGATTATTGAGATAATAGTATGCTCAAGATTCAATCTATCATGATTGGCTCTCGGGCAAGTGGGAGATTGTTGGGAATAAGGAGTATAACCACAATCCAATCAATCATGTGTCAAATAATTTGTTATTATTATTATATTAAAATATTAATATAATAAGGTCCTTGATTAAATTTAGAGATTTATCATTGTGATAGTGATCATAATATTGAGAGATAAATCTTTTATAATTTAATCTAAATTGTTCTTGGTCATAGGATTATTAAAAAGGACATTAATAATCCGGAAAGATCAATATATATATATATATAATGGTCTTCATTGGATGAAGATTAATAGATCTTATTTATTAAATTATATATATAGATGACGCATATAGAGATATTATGACCATTGAACTGACTCACTTTGAGAATTCCTAATGGTTATAATTATCGTATATTTGTCAATAGGATATTCTCAAGATGAACATAGTAATAGAATTTCCTTTGATCTGGGACTGTCATAGTAATTAACAATGTATTTATTATACTTTGATTCCGGACACCTAATACCCTAGGATGCTAGTTGAATGAATATTGGGTAAGATTTAAATACTTGTAGAATTAATGATTAGCCAATAAGGAATCCGTCAACTCTCGGTAAAGAGTTTGAGTTCTTTGATTATAATGACTGAGATGAATAAAACCTTGGCTGAGGAGATTGAATAAATGAAGAAATGAGTTTCTTAGGTCATTCACAGTTCATTATAATAATGGTAACAAGTTAGAGTTTGACAATTAAACCATACTCTAAGGGTTAACCAAGAGTAAGAAAGATGGAAGGAATTATACTTTGTTCTTCTAAGGTTCTTAGTAAAAATATATTACTTTATACTATCGAGTCGTTGAGCAGTGTTGCTAGACGCCAACCTTGATTAGTAAATTTAGTACGACTAATTTACTACCCGCTTAGTATTGAACCTATGAGGTCACACACTAACGAGTGTTCTAATCTTTGCTATAGAATTATTTAATTATTATTTTCATTTGATCAAATAAATAATTATATTAATTCAAATAGAATATTATTATATTTTTTGCTAGCACCAAAAATATATTAATAATATGATAATTGAGAATATTAAATGAGATTTGAGAATAATTAGTTATTCTATTTCTAAATTTGGATGAGATCCTAACTGATTCTGTTTTCAATTTAAGTTATGATATGATTTAAATTTGAATTGAGATTCAAATTTAAAATCAATAACAAATCCCATACTATATATATGTATGCCAAGAATAGAGGAATGAGAAAGTGAAGAGAATAAAATATAAGGATTTTATTCCTTTACCTCTACACACATAAACGTATGTGAGCCTGATTATTAGAGAAGAATGTTATGGTGTGCAAAGGTTGCAAAGAGGTTTCTCAATTTAGATCAGATGTCTATTAGTCAATGAGTTGACAGTAAAGGTTGGTCTCGGTGTGGATACGCATAGAGTCTTCATACAATCAAAGAATAAAGTTTTTACTAAAGCGTCTAAAGGTATTTAGATCTAATATATATATTATTGGAATAAAGTTTAAACACAAAATAGATCTTTAGGATTACTTTCTTTTCTTCCACTGCGTGTTATGAACACATGGTAATCCCCTCAATCTCAATCACCATCATACTTTTCTTCTCACTTTCACATACACACATTCAGATGAAAGAAAAAAAGAGAAGCAAACAGAGAGAAAGGAGTAGGAGCAATAGAATTTGGTGGAAAAAAAAGAGAAAAGAAGAGACGGTGCCGGTGGTGTTTAGTGCCACTGTCGCCGTCGACGCAGTAAACACATCGAGGGAATATGAGTAACAGCGATGGCGGTTTCAGATGTCATTTTTCTCCTTTTTCATCGAAAATTTCGAAAAGTAGCAGTGGCAGCGGTTTAGACGGTGGTGGCTGACAAATGAATTTTTCGCCAGTATAGAATTTATCAAGTGATCAATCGTAGTATAGTCTAAACTAACGCAAAATCCATCATCAAACAAATCTACAATCTATATCCGAGAGTACTAGTCTCCCGAGTCGTTCTCCCTTGGAATTGCCAAAGTGTGCATCTTATTGACTCAGTAAGCCTCGTTGGAATTCTTTGAAGGTTTTAGCAAAGTAATGAGAAACAAGCAATCAATTATCAAAAGGCTTGGCTTAGGGTTGGCATTTTATCAAACATGTAGTGAGCATGAAGGAAGGTCATAGTAAAATGAAGAGAAAAGTAGAATCCAAGATATTGCAATACAAGGAGTTAACAACAAGCAATTGTCAAGGAGCAATGATGAGGATCAAAATCTCAAAACATCAATGGAATCCAAAAAATCATAAAGTTGAATCCTAGATCCAAGGAATTTTAGCAATTACAACTACAACTTGAAATTGGAAAAGAAAACCTATTACATGAACAAAGTGGAATGAAAGTTGCAATGGATCTCACCAAGGAATGGGTAAAAATCCAGAATTTTGATGAAGAAGAACCCTAGTAAGAACTTGAGTCCTCTCTCCTCTCTCCCCCCAAAATATCTCAAAAACTAGAAAATGAACTAAGTATCTTCTACCCTTGCCCCCTTGGTCCTCTTAAGCCTTTTCCCGCCAAAGCACTCCTCAAAAGTTAGGATCCCTAACCAACTCCACGCCTGAGTCACGTGACTTCTAAAAAAATCATATTCGAACATCGGCGCGTACGCGCAAGGTACGCGTGCGCGCCATGGATGCGGTTTTGGAGTGTGCGCGGAGGCGGAACGTACGCGTGCGCGTCCATGAGGGTCCTGGTTTAGCCGCTGCTCAAGCCGGCTCGTGGCTTGGCTCTCAGTCTCGGCTTCACGTTGCTCTCATCCGCGCGGGCGCGTCAGGTGCGCGCACGCGCCCATGCGGAAATCTCCAAAGCTCAATTCTCATGCTTCCTTGCTTTGCACCCATCTTCCTTCTCTTTTCCTGTCCATTCCTACTCTGTATCCTGAATCCACTTAGCACACGAGTCACGACATCGAATAGCATCAAGAGGAAAATAGAAATGTATCTATTTTAGTGCAGAATAAGCATGTTTTCATTCATGAAGCAAAACTAGGAAAGGAATGCAAATCCTTATATTTTCATGCAGAAAGTGTGTGAAATCATTGATAAACCTCTTTGAAATTAGCACAAGATAAACCCTCAAAATGGGGTTTGTCAACCTCCCCACACTTAGATTCTAGCATGTCCTCATGCTTAGGAAAATGCAAAGAAACACAGAAGACCGAGGAGTCACAAACGTATAGGACTCACGAAATGCAACCTACTTATATGCATGCAACTACGACTAATGCTGTTATCTACTTGGTTGGGAACAAATCAGCTTCCTTATGACATATGCGAGCATATGGGACACGATGGTGGTCGATGCATAGGACTTGCCAATTTCTAAGTATCAAATGCAATATATACAACCTTGCATGAGGAATGCTCGCAAGAGCCGGGAATCAAGGGATTGAGCATCGAACCCTCACCGGAAGTATTTGCGCTCTGATCGCTCAAGTGTTTAGGGTTGATTCTCTCAATTCTCCCCTAATCATGCTTTCCAAGATTTGTTCTTCTTCCGCCAATCAACATATATTTCATGCATGCATACATCTATCATGAGGTCTTCTCCTTAGGTTGTAATGGGGTTAAGGTTAAGGTAGGATGCATATATGGTTAAGTGAGCTTGAATTTTGAATCTTTGATAAGCTTAAACTTTTCCACCTAACCTATATAATGACCTATACAATTAAGTGCTAATCTAACTACCCATTCTCACTTTTTCACATACTCATGTATTTTCTATTCATTTCACAACACTTATGCATTGATTTTATTTGAACTTTACTTTGGGGCATTTTGTCCCCTTTATCGCTTTTCTCTTTCTTTTTTTTTCTCTCTTTTTTTTCTATAAAAGTATATATTTTTTTTTCATATTTTTTTTTTCTTTTCTCTTTCTCATTTTCATTTTTTTCTTCTTTCTACATACGAGAACATCAATGCATAAGGTCTACACAATTGATCAATACATGAGCATGTATCCAATTCCCAACATTTTCAATAGAAAATATAAAACTACCCTTTTATGCACCCAATGTCCCAAGACTCTCACACTTGCACGATTCTCACTCACACTAGCCTAAGCTAATCAAAGATCCAAATAGGGATATCTATTGTTTTCCGCTTTAAGGTTGTAGTGTGCTAAATTAAGAACAAGCGGGTTAATCGTAGGCTCAAATTGGCTAACAAAGGGATATAAAAGGGCTGGCTATTTGGATAAGTGAGCTAAAGAAATGATGGCCTCAATCACATAAATGCATGTATACACAAAATAATGGACATAAAGGATCAAACAAATCAAAGATTACAATCATGGAGGAGAATAGTGCACACAAGAAGGAAAATAAGTGGTTATAAGATGTAACCACACCATTAGGCTCAAAACTCACTTACTTGTGTTCTTAGCTCAAAACCATGTTCCAAAATATAATTCTTCATGCAATTTTGGCATTAAAGCATTTAAAATTCGCAATGCCCCATGGTTGCCCCAAAGTATTGGTTCCCTAAGAAAGCATTTCATTGTTCCAACCAAGTAAACTTATCATGCGAATGGTGCCAACTAAGACCTAATCATGCAACCCTATCCTAATGTATTCAGATTTATTCGGATGTTACCTATGGAGATCGGTTGGTCGACCTCCCCACACTTAAAACTTAGCACGGTCCTCCGTGCTATAGGTTAGGCGCAGTGGTTGGTTGAGCTCCGAGTGTCCCACATCTCCGATGTTATCGCTTTCTCCGCTTGAAGTTGCGGTAGATGTGGAGATATCGGGTTCCTCCATAGGTGGGGTGACTAGGCTTAGAAGTCTCTTCACATGAGCATAACGGCGTTGGTTGTGCCTCTCATAACGGTCCAATTTCTTGTGAAGGTCTTCAAGGCGTTGGGTGGCCGATTTTTGTGATGTAGATGAAGTGGTGGTGTTGTGATTTGGTGTGGGTAGTCCGATGTCCTTGGCGGCTTCCGGAGGCTTGAGGCATCTCTTGGTCGGAATTATATCACCATCGACCGGAATTGAGGTTCTCCTATCTTTAGCCTCTCGGTTGACGCCGGCTTTTGCAACCAATTCTGTCACCAAAGCGGGGAATGGTAGATTGCCTTTGGCATGAATGCGCCCCATGGATTGGCGGATGGCATTCGAAATGTTGACTGACTTCTCGGTTAAGATGCACCATATCAATAAGGCCAACTCGGCGGTGATGGATGACCCATGTGTACTTGGGAGTACATAGTGAGCTAGAATTTGGGCCCATGCCGTGGCTTCTTGAGTGAGGTGGCAGACATCTAAACCCTTGGGTCTTTGCTTTATGGTCCCTCGAATCCAATATGCGTCGGGTAAAGCAATGACGCGGAGGATCGCGCTCCAATCGAATGCACGGTCATCGCATGTAGCCAAGGCTTCTTCGTAGGCGTCATATACATCCGATGATGGTTCAATCCCAAGGACTTCTTGGATGGTTTCCACTGTGACCGACACTTGCTTTCGGCGAACAAATATTGATGTGAGAAGGGGGGAGTGGTAGTTGGAGTAAAATTCCACTACCCATGAGAGATTGACCTCCTTTGGTTGCCTCAAGAGGAACCTCCATTGTCTCCGGTCAATGTGTGGCATCACAATCGGACGGAGGTGAGCCGGTAGGACTAGGAGGGGTTCCGGATGATAATTCCGTTCGATCATTCTTGAGTAAACAAGTTCGCAGTAACGGTTGGGAAACTTGTTCGAATCCTTAGGAGGGTTGTCCTTCTCTAAAACATCAATGGGGCCCTTAGTCTTCCTTAAGAGTGGCTTGGCCGTTAAGTTGTGGTGCGCTTTATTGGAAGTTGGCTTCTTGGGGGCTTTCCCTTTGTTCTTTTTGATGACCATCCTATGAGAGTAAAGAAAGGGAAAACATCAAACCCAAATAAGTGGAAGTAAACGCGATTATGCAATGAAAAGTTATGCCATAGAATATGGGTATCATTGTCACATGACAGCTGCAACATGTAACTAAGATAACATGGGAAGAGCAAGGCAAACATATTCGTGTGGTGTAAGGGTAGTTTAAGCATGCAAGTAGGAGGCATGAGAAGCACATACCCTTAAGGACCACAAATGGAAAGCAAGTTTAAGAAAAATGTGAGTGGATAGAATGGAGGAAATGGGGATGCGCCCTAAGTGATAAGTTGAGAGGCAATTTAGTCAAAGTGGGCTCAAAAGTCAAGTATGCCTTTCGTCGAACACTTAGTGTGCATCCTTTTGTAGTGTGTGATTAGAAGATGGTGAAAGCAATGTAGTAATTCACACTCCACTATTAATGATTGCAGTGCACAGTGATTGTAAGAAAAGCAAGCAGCACAACGCATCTACTAATGCAAGTGAAGTGGAGACCCAATTGCCCATGAAGAGTAAATTTGAGGGAGAGGAAAAAGAAAAAGAAAACAAAAACAAAGAACCCCTAAAGAAATAACTAAAATAAAAGAAGAAAGAAGCTAACTAAAAGAGGGTGAGACTAAATGAATAAGAATAAAAAAAAATGGTGGCTTAGTATAGTACCTTGTGAAATGATGAAGAAGATGAGAGAGGAGGGTGTGGTGTGGGTTGATGGAGAGTGGTGGAGAAGGTAGTAAGTGGTAGAAGGTAGTGTAGAAGAGGGAATGGAGGGGTGAGGTGAAAGGGGGGTGTGCCCCTTTTTTCAAGTTGGATGTGTAGTAGAAGGTATGGGAGGGGGTGGAAAATGTGAAGTGAAAGTGAAGGGGTGAGTGTGCCTCTTCTTACATTTGCGCCGATCATCCGCGCGTGCGCGCGCAGTGCGCGCTCGCGCAGTGCGCGCTCGCGCAGGGAGGCGAGGTGGAAAGGGACGCGCGCGCGCACGTTGCGCGTGCGTGTCCATTTGCTTGGGCTGGGGGCCCAAGGGAGGCACAGGGGTGGCACAACTCTCTAGACGCAGTACCAGAGATTGCTGCAGAACCTTTGGCGCGCGCGCGCACAGTGCGCGCACGCGTCAGCTCAGTTGTGCCCCAGGCATGAGAGGGGCCTGGAGGGGGCTCAACTCTTTGTGAAATGGCTCAGAGAGGAGTGCAGGATCAAAGGGCGCGTACGCGGCTATGGCGCACGCGCGCATCTTGTGTTCGCAGTGTAAGGACGCGTGCGCGCACGCGGTAGAGGTTTTGGGCTTGTGGCTTGGGATAGGCCTGAGAGTGGCCTAACTCTCTGGAATATGTACCAGGAGTGCAGCAGGGAAATCGGCACGGACGCGCATAGCATGCTTGCGCGTCAATTGGCAGATTTCGCCCATGGGGCGCGGACGCACCATGTGCGCGTGCGCGCGAGCTCCTGTGCTTCAGGCATGGTCCTGGCATGGTGTGGGCGCAACTCTCGGGTAAATGTATGGAGGACTGTTATTTGCAATCCACGCGTCCGCGCACGGTGCGCGTCCGCGTCGGTGACCGTCGAGTGCCTTAAGGACGCGTACGCGCCAGGCGCGCGCACGCGCAGAGGGGGTTGCTGTTCCTAATTGTGCATATGTTTACATCACTTTTGACATTTCAACTCCCCCCCTCCATACAGTTGCTTAGGCACTATAGCAGGGCATTTTGTTTGGTAAGCCATCAATGAATTTAACACAAAACAAGAAGGAAAAATGGGGAATCGACATTAAAATCTATCTAACAAACATGAAGTCAAGTGTCTATGTACAAAGCTCAAAGGGAGATCTTACCATGGTGGGGTGTCTCCCACCTAGCACTTTTGTTTAACGTCCTTAAGTTGGACTTTCAGCAGTTCATAGTGCTTGTTCAAGAGTTGCATCCCTCAAGAGGAACACTTCAAATTCCTTGGAGTTCTTTCTTTGCTCACCATGATACAATTTGAGACGGTGCCCGTTTACCTTGAAGATGTCCGGGCTTGTTGGGTGGCGCAAGTGGTAGACCCCATAAGGTTCTACTTTCTCCACTTGGTAGGGTCCATCCCACCTTGATCTAAGCTTTCCGGGTAGTAATCTCAACCTTGAATTGTAGAGAAGAACTAGGTCACCGGGTCGAAACTCTCTTCTCCTAATGTTCTTGTCATGGATGGCTTTCAACTTTTCCTTATAGAGCCTAGCGTTGTCGTAAGCTTTGAGTCTTAAACATTCCAATTCCGCCAATTGAAGCTTTCTCTCTATTCCGGCCCCACCCAAGCTCATATTGCACTCCTTTACGGCCCAATAGGCTTTGTGTTCAATCTCCACCGGTAAGTGACATGCTTTACCATATACAAGCCGGAAGGGGCTCATGCCGATCGGTGTCTTGTAAGCCGTTCTATAGGCCCACAGTGCATCGGAGAGTTTAGTGCTCCAATCTTTCCTATTCGGCTTTACAACCCTTTCTAAGACATGCTTGATTTCTCGGTTCGAGACTTCGGCTTGGCCGTTTGTCTGAGGGTGGTAAGCCGTGGCGACTTTGTGGATGATGCCATATTTTCTCATGAGGCCGTCTATTTTTTTGTTGCAAAAGTGTGATCCTTGGTCACTTATGATGGCTCTTGGGGCGCCAAAGCGGCAAATGATATTATTCCTCACAAAAGAGTACACAACATTAGCGTCATCCGTTCGGGTGGGGATTGCCTCCACCCATTTTGACACATAATCGACGGCTAACAAGATGTAGAGAAAGCCATTGAAATTTGGAAATGGTCCCATGAAGTCGATTCCCCATACGTCAAAGATTTCACAAAAAAGCATATTTTGTTGGGGGATTTCGTCCTTCTTGGAAATATCTCCAAACCTAATACATTGGGGGCAAGATTTGCAATAGAGAGAAGCATCTTTGAGAAGAGTTGGCCACCAAAATCCGCAATCAAGGACATTTCTTGCCGTTCTTTGGGGCCCATAGTGACCACCTCCTTCGGAAGCATGGCAAGCGTCCAAGATTGCTTGGAATTCGGTTTGGGGTATGCATCGTCGCACTATTTGGTCCGCTCCACATCTCCACAAATAGGGATCGTCCCAAATATAGTATTTGGATTCGCTTTTCAGCTTATCCTTTTTGTTTTTGTCGAGATTAGGAGGGAAAGTGCATGAAACCAAATAGTTTGCTATTGGGGCATACCAAGGAACCACTTCCGAGATTGCGTGCAAAGCATCTAAAGGAAAAGAGTCATTGATAGGAGTGGTGTCGCCTTTTGTGTGTTCGAGGCGATTTAAATGGTCCGCCACTAGGTTTTGGGAACCACTCCTATCCTTGATCTCCAAGTCAAATTCTTGTAACAAAAGCACCCAACAAATTAATCTCGGTTTTGATTCCTTTTTAGCCAACAAGTACTTTAGTGCTGCATGATCCGAGTACACTACAACCTTGGAACCAAGAAGATAGGCTCGGAACTTGTCCAAAGCAAAAACAATAGCTAGTAGTTCCTTTTCGGTAGTAGTGTAGTTGGATTGGGCTCCATCTAATATTTTGGAAGCATAAGCTATGACATAGGGAATCTTACCCTCGCGTTGTGCTAACGCGGCTCCTATCGCATAATTCGAAGCATCACACATGATTTCAAAAGGTTGAGTCCAATTGGGGCCTCGCACTATGGGAGCTTGTGTCAATGCTACCTTGAGTTTGTCATATGCTTCCATACATTCCTTGCTCAGCTCAAATTCGGTGTCTTTTTATAGTAATCGAGAGAGAGGTAAGGCCACCTTGCTAAAGTCTTTGATGAATCTCTGGTAGAATCCTGCATGTCCAAGAAAAGAACGGACTTCCCTCTCGGAAGAGGGGTAAGGTAAATTGGATATGACATTTATCTTTGCCGGATCTACGGAGATGCCTTCCTTTGATACTATGTGTCCCAAAACAATTCCTTGTTTGACCATGAAATGACATTTTTCAAAATTTAAAACAAGGTTTGTTTTGGTGCATCTCTCTAAGACTTTTTCAAGGTTACCTAAACAATGCTCAAATGAATCACCATACACACTAAAGTCATCCATGAAAACTTCCATTGATTGCTCTAGAAAGTCCGCAAATAGGCTCATCATGCATCTTTGGAACGTTGCCGGTGCATTGCATAGGCCAAATGGCATACGCTTGTAGGCATATGTCCCAAAGGGGCAAGTAAATGTGGTTTTTTCTTGGTCCTCTAGAGCAATATGAATTTGGAAGTATCCGGAGTAGCCATCAAGAAAACAATAATATGATTTACCGGCTAATCGATCAAGCATTTGATCAATAAATGGTAGTGGGAAGTGATCTTTTCTTGTGGCCGCATTCAATCTTCGGTAGTCTATGCATACTCTCCAAGAATTTTGCACTCTTGTTGCTATAAGTTCACCACTTTCGTTTTTGATTGTTGTCACTCCGGACTTTTTGGGCACTACTTGGACCGGGCTTACCCATTCGCTATCCGAGATAGGATAGATGATGTCCGCTTCAAGTAACTTAGTGACTTCTTTCTTTACTACCTCAAGAATGGTTGGATTAAGTCTCCTTTGAGGTTGTCGGACCGGTCTTGCTCCTTCTTCAAGGAATATGCGGTGCTCGCATACTTTGGGGCTTATTCCCACTAGATCCGCCAAACTCCACCCGATTGCCCTTTTGTTTTTTCTCACTACATTCAGCAATTTCTCTTCTTGTTGAGGGGTTAGCTCTTGTGCAATTATCACGGGTAGCTCTTGGGCTTCATCAAGGTATGAATACCTTAAGTGAGGTGGTAGTGGCTTCAATTCCATCTTCTTGTCATTCTTTGAAGTTTGAGTTTCCGGATGGTTTGTATGATGTGTGGTATTTAGTTCACTTGACTTTTCATTTGCTTCTTCAACCATATACTTCTCATCTAGCTTTGCTAGATGCACTTCAGCCACTATGTTATCGATTGGATCACACCGAAATAAAGAGTGGTTCTCCGGTGGATGCTTCATTGCTTCCTCTAGGCTAAAGCTTACAATTCTCCCATCTATTTCAAATGAGTAGTTCCCCGAGTAAGCATCAAGTTTAAATCTAGAAGTTCTCAAGAATGGCCTTCCAAGTAGGATAGACGATGCTCTCTCGGTTTCGCTTGATGGCATTTCGAGGACATAGAAGTCAATCGGGAATACCAACCCTTTTATATTCACCAATACATCTTCCGCAACACCCGCTACGGTTATTATGCTTTTATCTGCTAGGACAAATCTTGCCGTCGACCTTTTTAGTGGTGGCAAGTTCAATACCCGGTAGACGGAGAGTGGCATGATGCTAACACATGCTCCGAGGTCACACATACAATCTCTAAATTGAATTCCATTGACTGTGCAAGTGACCATACAAGGGCCCGGATCATCACACTTCTCGGGCAATGTTCCCATTAAAGCGGAAATTGAACTCCCCAATGGGATAGTTTCCAATTCAAGAATTCTACCCTTATGTATGCATAAGTCCTTGAGGAATTTGGCATATCTAGGAACTTGATGGATAGCATCAAAGAGGGGGACGGTTACCTCAACTTTCTTGAATATTTCTACCATTTTGGGGTCGAGTTCTATGCGCTTTTTAGCTTTCTTAGCAAGTGTTGGAAATGGAAGTGGTTGAGCAACCTCTTCTTCCAAGGTTCTTTTGGCCTTGGTTGTCTCCCTTGTTGGTTGGACTTCATCCTCAACTATGGCTTGTGGTGTCTCCTCTTCCACTACCTCTTCTATATCTATTCTCTCCTCTTCTTGGGCGGTTGTGATAGGGCTTGAGTCCTTTGCTCCCTTCTCTTTTAGTTGCGTACCGGATCTAAGGGTGATGGCATTGAGGCCCCCCTTTGGATTTGGTTGAGGTTGAGAGGGAATAACACTTTGGATTGGGGGTTGAGGAGTGGGAGTTGATGGTGTATCCATGCGTGCAAGAAGAGCTTGTAGTGTAGAGGTGAGGCCGGTGAGACCGGAAGCAAGTGTGTTTTGTAGTTCCTTTTGGCCTTGGATAATGGTTCGGAGTGTTTCGTCTTGGTTGGAGGGGGTGGTTGCATATGTGAGTTGAGGAGCTTGTGATTGGTTGGGTGGTGGTCTTTGATGTGGTGGTTGATATGTTTGGTAGTTTCTTTGTGGGTTTTGTTGATTGTACGGTTGATTTTGTGAGTTGTATGGTCGGTTTTGTGAGAAGTTTTGTGAGTTGTTACCCCATCTTTGACCTCCTCCATTGTTGTTGTTGTCCCTATTCCCTTGTTGATGGTTGTCTCTCCAATTTTGATTATTGTGTCCACTTCCTTGGTTGTGGCTTCCTCCTCCTTGATAAGAGTACCCTTGGTTAGGATTGCCGCCTTGGTAGTATCCTTGATTGGGGCGATCATAGAAATTGTGGGTAGCCGCCAAGGTATTGTCTTCTTGAAGGCTTGGGCACTCATCCATGTAGTGAGAGTAGCAAGAGCAAATGCCACATACTCTTTGAGGGACCAATTGTTGGTTGTGTTGTTGAGGTGGTGGAGGTTGTTGTTGTTGGTATGATTGAGGTTGTGGTTGTTGGTTCAATTGGAGTTGCTTCAAGATGGATGTCATCTCATTCAAGGATTGAGTTAGAGCGGTAGTTTCACTACTAGTTGATACCTCATTCATGGTCCTTGGACGGTTGACTCTTCGCCTCATATGTTGATTGGATTCGGCTAAGTCAATAATAAGTTGCCATGCCTCCTCCGCGGTCTTATATTTGGACAAAGAACCATTGCTAGAAGTGTCCAAGAGGGTTCTATCTTGCTCTCGCATCCCTTGACATATGTATCCAAGCAATACTTGGGTGTCAAGCATGTGATTGGGGCTTGTATCTAGTAGCTTACGAAATCGTTCCCAATACTCATAGAGGGGCTCCGTCTCACCTTGCACAATACAAGACATTTCCTTCCTTAGCCTATCCATCTTTTCCGGAGGTAGGAATTTATCCAAGAATCCCCTTCTAAGTAAGTCCTAATCGGAGGTAACTTCACTAGAGAGGGTGTAGAACCATTCTTTAGCCTTGTCCTCAAGAGAAAAAGGAAAAGCAAACAACCATATGGCAACCTCATCGGACCCTTCTCGTCTAGTAGTTGAACATATGCGGTGGAAGTCCTTGAGGTGTTGAATAGGGTCTTGTGCGGGAAGCCCATGAAACTTAGGTAGGAGGTTGATTAGAGCGGTCTTCAATTCAAAGTTAGCATTCAAGTTGGGGTGAGTTACGTGAAGGGGTTGAAGGACATAATCCGGTGCACCCGCTTCCTTGATAGTAACTCTCCTCGGAGCATCCATGGTATTAGTACCTAGAACAAAAGAAGATTTGTTAGTGAGATTGATGGACGTAGGATTAATGCCTTCTTTGAATGACGGTTCAATGTTCACTTTTAGCAAGGTGGTTGAGGTGGTGAAAACCTCTTCCCCTTTTCCAAACTTAAGCCGCCTCCGAGCTTGTCTAATATGAAACAAAGTTCGTTCTATTTCCGGATCAAAAGGGACTAAGCTCGGATTCGATGAACGCGTCATGCAATGAAGGGGAAATGAAATTCATTGTAACGAATGAGGGGTTGGTCACTTGAATTATTTACAATGAAGTGCAACTATGTACATATATACATGCTTAATCCAAACAATAACATGGCACACTAAGCAAAATCCCCGGCAACGGCGCCATTTTGACAAATGAATTTTTCGCCAGTATAGAATTTATCAAGTGATCAATCGTAGTATAGTCTAAACCAACGCAAAATCCATCATCAAACAAATCTACAATCTATATCCGAGAGTACTAGTCTCCCGAGTCGTTCTCCCTTGGAATTGCCAAAGTGTGCATCTTATTGACTCAGTAAGCCTCGTTGGAATTCTTTGAAGGTTTTAGCAAAGTAATGAGAAACAAGCAATCAATTATCAAAAGGCTTGGCTTAGGGTTGGCATTTTATCAAACATGTAGTGAGCATGAAGGAAGGTCATAGTAAAATGAAGAGAAAAGTAGAATCCAAGATATTGCAATACAAGGAGTTAACAACAAGCAATTGTCAAGGAGCAATGATGAGGATCAAAATCTCAAAACATCAATGGAATCCAAAAAATCATAAAGTTGAATCCTAGATCCAAGGAATTTTAGCAATTACAACTACAACTTGAAATTGGAAAAGAAAACCTATTACATGAACAAAGTGGAATGAAAGTTGCAATGGATCTCACCAAGGAATGGGTAAAAATCCAGAATTTTGATGAAAAAGAACCCTAGTAAGAACTTGAGTCCTCTCTCCTCTCTCCCCCCAAAATATCTCAAAAACTAGAAAATGAACTAAGTATCTTCTACCCTTGCCCCCTTGGTCCTCTTAAGCCTTTTCCCGCCAAAGCACTCCTCAAAAGTTAGGATCCCTAACCAACTCCACGCCTGAGTCACGTGACTTCTAAAAAAATCATATTCGAACATCGGCGCGTACGCGCAAGGTACGCGTGCGCGCCATGGATGCGGTTTTGGAGTGTGCGCGGAGGCGGAACGTACGCGTGCGCGTCCATGAGGGTCCTGGTTTAGCCGCTGCTCAAGCCGGCTCGTGGCTTGGCTCTCAGTCTCGGCTTCACGTTGCTCTCATCCGCGCGGGCGCGTCAGGTGCGCGCACGCGCCCATGCGGAAATCTCCAAAGCTCAATTCTCATGCTTCCTTCCTTTGCACCCGTCTTCCTTCTCTTTTCCTGTCCATTCCTACTCTGTATCCTGAATCCACTTAGCACACGAGTCACGGCATCGAATGGCATCAAGAGGAAAATAGAAATGTATCTATTTTAGTGCAGAATAAGCATGTTTTCATTCATGAAGCAAAACTAGGAAAGGAATGCAAATCCCTATATTTTCATGCAGAAAGTGTGTGAAATCATTGATAAACCTCTTTGAAATTAGCACAAGATAAACCCTCAAAATGGGGTTTGTCAGTGGCAGCTGAGGTAGAAGAGGATAAACCAATTTCATGTCTCCTCTTCTTTCCCTTTCTTTCTCTCTTTCTCTCTCCGTGTTCTCCATTTCTTCTCAATTTCTTTTTCCAACGACCTAACCAGCCGCAATGGCAATGGATTCTCTTATCGTCACTGTCCAACTCTTTCTTTTTCCTTCTTCTTCTCCTTTCTTATCGAGCTCACTGCATCTCTCTTGTCTCTATCTGTCTTATTTTTTTTTTCATTCTTACTTGCAAAAAATATTAGTTACTGTGATGATGTTGTTGAGTTTGAAGGATTGGATCGAAATGGATAATGTTGTTGGTGTTGTTCTTGAATTTGAATGTTGTGTTGTTGATAAAATCTTGAATTTGAATAGTGTATCATTGATGATAATGGATGAAATGGATAGTTGTAGAAAGGAGAATAGTTGGTAGTTGGTGGGAGTAAGGGAGAGTGGTGGCAGTGGTGGTGAATGGTAGGGTTGAAATCAAACATAAACATAGGGTATTTTGTCCAAAAAAATTTAAAAGGATGATTTTAATTCGAAATGCAACGTTGAATACCAATTTAAATAGAAAAAAGTTTATGAATGATTTTGATTTTAACTTCAAACTTTCAGTACCAAAATAATACTTATCCCTTAAAAGTATTTACTTGTTTTATTTATTTGTAGTTGTTTTACATGTGCCACGTGGAGTCTTGAAACTGAAATTCAATCTAAAGTTCTCAAACTTATTATATAGGCTAGCTATTTATCCTGTAATCATGATTGGATTGTTATATTTTGTATATTATAGGTTTAATTACTCTGTTGGTCTTTATTTTTAACTAGGTTCCTATACTTTTTTTTCCTTTTAATTGGGTCCCTAAACCAATATTTTTTTAACTAGGTCTTTCTTAATAGCAAACGTTACAAAAAACATTAAAGAAGAGTAAAGTTACTATTATATCTCTCATTTACTCTTTACAAATTACTCGTACTCAGTAGAATTTTAACTCCCCTCACTTCTCCCTAACCCTTTTCCTCCTCTATTTTCTTCTCATGAACACGGATCCAAACTAACTATTTTAAGAAATCTCTAGCTAATATGCAAAATACAACAATAAAAAAATGCTACACTACATGCTACGATACCACATCCAATAAACAACATAACCTTCACAACAAAAATAAATAAAAATCAAGTATAATAAAATAGATCTATGTGCTAACAGGGAATGCAACATACCAATGCCAATACCCCTAACCAAGACCCAACTTTAAGCATTAATATTTTTGATATGATTGATTACGTTTTTTTATTCATATAATGGTAGCAACTCTTTATAGAAAAAGAGAAATGCATAGTTGATGAGCGGATATTTTATACGTTTTTTGGGGGTAATTTCATGTAGTTTTTAGTATATTTTTATTAGTTTTTAGGCAAAATTCATATTTCTAGACTTTACTATGAGTTTGTGTATTTTTCTGTGATTTCAGGTATTTTCTGGCTGAAATTGAGGGAGCTGAGCAAAAATCTGATTCAGGCTGAAAAAGGACTGCTGATGCTGTTGGATTCTAACCTCCCTGCACTCGGAATGGATTTTTTGGAGCTACAGAAGTCCAATTGGTGCGCTCTCAATTGGATTAGAAAGTAGACATCCAGGGCTTTCCATCAATATATAATAGTTCATACTTTGTTCGAAGATAAATGACATAAACTGGTGTTTAACACTAGTTCCATTTCCATTCTGACGTTAAACGCCAGAAATAGGTTGCAAATTGGAGTTAAACGCCCAAAATAGGTTACATCCTGACGTTTAACTTCAGAAATAGCCCAGACATGTGAAAAGCTCAAGTCTCAGCCCCAGCACACACCAAGTGGGCCCCAGAAGTGGATTTCTGCACTACCTATCTTAGTTTACTCATTTTCTGTAAACCTAGGTTACTAGTTTAGTATTTAAAAAACTTTTAGAAATTTATTCTATACCTCATGATATTTTTAGATATGAACTTTGTACTCTATGATGGCATGAGTCTCTAAACTCCATTGTTGGGGGTGAGGAGCTCTGCTGTGTCTCGATGGATTAATGCAATTACTTCTGTTTTCCATTCAAACACGCTTGTTTCTATCTAAGATATTCATTCGCACTTCAATATGATGAATGTGATGATCCGTGACACCCATCACCATTATCAACCTATAAACGCGTGCCTGACAACCACCTCCATTCTACATTAGATTGAATGAGTATCTCTTGGATTCCTTAATCTGAGTCTTCGTGGTATAAGCTAGAATCCATTGGCAGCATTCTTGAGAATCCGGAAAGTCTAAACCTTGTCTGTAGTATTCTGAGTAGGATTCAGGGATTGAATGACTGTGACGAGCTTCAAACTCACAAGGGTTGGGCGTAATGACAGACGCAAAAGGATCAATTGATCCTATTCCAGCATGAGTGAGAACCGACAGATGATTAGCCGTGCAGTGATAGTGCACCTGGACCATTTTCACTGAGAGGACGGATGGTAGCCATTGACAATGGTGATCCACCAACACACAGCTTTCCATAGGAGGAACCTTGCGTGCGTGAAGAAGAAGACAGGGGAAAAGCAGAGATTCAAAAGACGAAGCATCTCCAAAATTCCAACATATTCTCCATTAATGCATAACAAGTATTATTTAATTCATGCTCTCTGGTTCATTTGCAAGTCAACTGATAATTATAATTGATATCCTGACTAAGAGTTACAAGATAACCATATTTTGCTTCAAGCCAAGAATCTCCGTGGGATCGACCCTTACTCACGTAAGGTATTACTTGGACGACCTAGTGCATTTGCTGGTTAGTGGTACGAGTTGTGAAAAGTGTGATTTACAATTTCGCACACCAAGTTTTTGGCGCCGTTGCCGGGGATTGTTCGAGTTTGAACAACTGACGGTTTATCTTGTTACTTAGATTAGAAAAAATTTGTCTTTTGGTTTAGAGTAACTAGGATTGCATCTTTTATTACCCCTTTTAAAAATCTTTCAAAAATATTATTTTTCTTTATTAGTTTTTAATTTTTTTCTTGGAGTCTTTTGTTTGAGTTTAGTTTCATATCTTAAGTTTGGTGTCAATTGCATGTTTTTATTTTTCTTTAAAAATACCTTTTTAAAACACGTTAAATTTATAACTCAGTTGGTTAAAGCGTTGTGCTTGTGTTCTTGGTAATTGGGTACCTTCTTTTTTTTAAAAAAAACTTTTTCAAAAATAATTTTTCTTTGATTAAATCTTGTGCCAAATTTTAAGTTTGGTGTTTTCTTGTTAATTTTTCTTTAGTTTTCGAAAATTCTATTTTGGTTTTCTAAAAATTTTAAGTTTGGTGTTCTTTCTTTTGTTATTATTGTTCTTGAGTCTTCTTTGTGTTTTGATCTTAAAATTTTTAAGTTTGGTGTACCTTGGTATTTTCCCTCCAAAATTTTTTAAAACAAGGAGCATTGGATCTAAACATTTTAAGTCTTGTGTCTTTTGTGTGTTCTTCTCCTTCATAATAAATTTCAAAAATAAAAAAAATATACTTTCCTTTAATTTCTCATAATTTTCCAATTACTTGGGTTGACATGGTCAAAAATTTTCAAATCATATCCTTTTAAGATTTTTAAAATCATATCTTTTTCAAAAATATCTTAACCACTTTCTCTCTCCTCACTTTTTCGAAAATCCTCAAAAAATATTTTCAATTCTTTTTTTTATTTTTATTGTAGTTTTTATTTTATTTTATTTTATTATTTTGAATTTTTTTTAAATATAATAACATAAATAAAATAAATCCACGTCATTTTCCTTTCTCCATCAAGGATCTAAGTGGAAATGAACAGTCCAGAAGGACTCTGGGGTCATATGCTAACCCCACTACTGCTTCATATGGGAGTAGTATCTGTATACCCTCCATCGGAGTAAGTAGTTTTGAGTTGAATCCTCAGCTCATTATCATGGTGCAGCAAAGTTGCCAGTATTCCGGTCTTCCACAGGAAGAACCTACAGAGTTTCTGGCACAGTTTTTACAAATTGCTGACACAGTACATGATAAGGAAGTAGATCAGGATGTCTACAGATTATTACTGTTTCCATTTGCTGTAAAAGGCCAAGCTAAGAGGTGGTTAAATAACCAACCTAAGGCTAGCATAAGGACATAGAAACAGCTGTCAGAAAAATTTCTGAATCAATATTTCCCTCCAAAACGGATGACACAGCTAAGGCTAATCATCCAAGGCTTTAAACAAGGAGATAATGAATCTCTTTATGATGCCTGGGAGAGATACAGAGAGATGCTAAGAAAATGCCCCTCTGAAATGTTTCCAGAGTGGGTGCAGTTAGACATCTTCTATTATGGGCATACGGAGAAAGCTCAGATGTCTTTGGACCACTCAGCTGGTGGATCTATACACATGAGAAAGACAATTGAAAAAGCTCAAGAGCTCATTGATACAGTTGCCAGAAATCAGCATCTGTACCTAAGTAGTGAACCTTCCATGAAAGAAGAGGCTAAAACAGTAACTGCTGAACTCAGTCCTGCAGAACAAGTTACTGAATTCAATCAGCAATTAGATTTTCTAACAAAACAGCTAGCCAAATTCAAGTAGATACTACAAGACATAAGAATGGCTAATATGAATATGGAAGTACATTTGAAGCAAATAGAACAATAGTTATCAAAACAAATAACAGAAGAGTACCAAGCAGTTCAATTAAGAAGTGAGAAAACATTAAATACCTCACTTCAAGGCATCAGGAAGCCAAGAAATGAACAAACTGCTACCCAAAATCCCTCTGAGGACAGTAAGAGCCCAGAGAGGAATAATTCTGACGTTCAAACGCCAGAAAAGGGTGATGAGCTGGCGTTAAACGCCCAACCCATGCTCAGTTTTGGCGTTCAAACATCACAAACAGGCAAGGAATTGGCGTTAAACGCCCAAGGGAAGCTCAGTTCTGGCGTTCAAACGCCAGAAACAGGTAAGGATTTGGCGTCCAATGCCAATCCAGCTTCCAACCCTGGCATTCAAATGCCAGTGAGGGATCAGACACATACAAGTGCTGATAGCAACCCCTCTAAAAAGGCTTCTCCAACCACATATGTAGGAAATAAACCTGTAGCATCTAAGGTTGAGGAATACAAAGCCAAAATACCTTATCCTCAGAAACTCCGCCAAGCGGAACATGATAAGCAATTTACCCACTTTGTAGACTATCTCAGAACTCTTGAAATAAAGATTCCGTTTGCAGAGGCACTTGAGCAAATACCCTCTTATGCTAAGTTCATAAAAGAGATCTTAAGTCATAAGAAGGATTAGAGAGAAACTGAAAAAGTTTACCTCACTGAAGAATGCAGTGCAGTCATTCTGAAAAAGCTTAAAGATCCCGAAAGCTTCATGATACCATACACATTAGAGGGTACTTGTATCAAGAAAGCTCTATGTGATATTGGAGCAAGTATCAACATAATACCTGCATCCACTATCAAAAAGCTTGGTTTGACTGAAGAAGTCAAACCACCCCGGATATGTCTCCAACTTATGATGGCTCCATTAAATACCCATCAAGCGTGATTGAAGACATGATTGTCAAGGTTGGGCCATTTGCCTTTCCCACTGAGTTTGTGGTGCTGGAAATGGAGGAGCACAAGAGTGCAACTCTCATTCTAGGAAGACCTTTCCTAGCAACTAGACGAACCCTCATTGACGTCAAAAAAGGGGAATTAACCCTGAGAGTCAATAAGGATGAGTTTAAGTTGAATGTTATCAAAGCTATACAGCATCCAGACACCCCAAACGACTGCATGAGCATTGATATTATTGACTCTCTGGTGAAAGAGGTCAATATGACTGAGAGTCTCGAATCAGAGCTAGAGGATATCTTTAAAGATGTTCAGCCTGATCTGGAGGAACCAGAGAGAATAATAGAACCTCTGAAAATCCCTCAGGAAGAGGAGAAACCTCCTAAACCCGAGCTCAAACCATTACCACCAGCCCTGAAATATGTATTTCTGGGAGAAGGTGACACTTTTCCTGTAATCATAAGCTCTACCTTAGAGCCACAGGAAGAGGAAGCACTCATTCAAGTGCTGAGGAAACACAAGATAACTCTTGGGTGGTCCATCAGTGATCTTAATTTCATTAGCCCAGCCAGATGCATGCACAAGATCTTATTGGAGGATGACTGATGAGCGGATATTTTATACGCTTTTTGGGGGTAATTTCATGTAGATTTTAGAATGTTTTAATTATTTTTTTATAGAATTTTATTAGTTTTCAAGAAAAAATCATATTTCTGGACTTTACTATGAGTTTGTATGTTTTTCTGTGATTTTAGGTATTTTCTGGCTGAAATTGAGGGAGCTGAGTAAAAATCTGATTTAGGCTGAAAAAGGACTGCTGATGCTGTTGGATTCTGACCTCCCTGCACTCGGAATGGATTTTTTGGAGCTACAGGAGTCTAATTGGCACGCTCTCAATTAGGTTGGAAAGTAGACATCCAGGGCTTTCCAGAAATATATAATAGTCCATACTTTGTGCGAAGATAGATGACATAAACTAGCGTTCAACACCAGTTCCATGTTGCAATCTGGCGTTCAGCGCCAGAAACACGTCACGAACCAGAGTTGAACGCCAAAAATACGTTACAACTTGACGTTCAACTCCAGAAACAGCCCAAGCACGTGAGAAGCTTAAGTCTCAGCCCCATCACACACCAAGTGGGCCCCAAAAGTAGATTTCTGCATTATCCATCTTAGTTTACTCATTTTCTGTAAACATAGGTTACTAGTTTAGTATTTAAACAACTTTTAGAGACTTATTTTGTATCTAATGACATTTTTTAGATCTGAATTTTATACTCTTTGACGGCATGAGTCTCTAAATTCCATTGTTGGGGGTGAGGAGCTCTACAGCGTCTCGATGAATTAATGTAATTATCTCTGTTTTCCATTCAAACACGCTTGTTCTTATCTAAGATGTTCATTCGCGCTTCACCATGAAGAAGGTGATGATCCGTGACACTCATCACCTTCCTCAATCCATGAACGTGTGCCTGACAACCACCTCCGTTCTACATTAGATTGAATGAGTATCTCTTAGATTCCTTAATCAGAATCTTCGTGGTATAAGCTAGAATTGATGGCGGCATTCATGAGAATCCGAAAAGTCTAAACCTTGTCTGTGGTATTCCGAGTAGGATTCAAGGATTGAATGGTTGTGACGAGCTTCAAACTCGCGATTGTTGGGCGTAGTGACAGACGCAAAAGAATCAATGGATTCTATTCCTACATGATTGAGAACCAACAGATAATTAGCCGTGCTGTGACAGAGCATTTGGACCATTTTCACTGAGAGGATGAGAAGTAGCCATTGACAACGGTGACACCCTACATACAGCTTGCCATGGAAGGAACCTTGCGTGTGTGAAGAGGAGTATAAGAGAAAAGCTGAAATAAAGAGACAAAGCATCTCCAAAACTCCAACATATTCTCCATTATTGCACAATAAGTATTTATTTTATGCCCTTTGACTTTTTACAATTAAAACGAAAGAACCCTATTGGCATCCTGACTAAGATCAACAAGATAACCATAGCTTGCTTCAAGCCAACAATCTCCGTGGGATTCGACCCTTACTCACGTAAGGCATTACTTGGACGACCCAGTGCACTTGCTGGTTAGTTGTGCGGATTGCAAAAGTGTGATTGCAATTTCGTGCACCAAGTTTTTGGCGCCGTTGCCGGGGATTGTTTGAATTTGAACAACTAAAGGTTTATTTTGTTGCTTAGATTAGGAATATGGTATTGTTGCTATAGAGTCATTAAATCTGAGTCCTTTATTTTCTTTTCAAAAATTTTCAAAATTATTATTTTTCTTTATCAATTTTCAATTTTTTTCGTGAGTTTAGTGTTTTGTTCTAAGTTTGGTGTCAATTGCATATTTTATATTTTCCTTTTAATTTTTTGAATTTGTGTTCTTCATTCTTCCTTGATCTTCAAGTTGTTCTTGTTTATTTTTCTTGTTTGATCTTTAGTTTTCTTGTTCTATGTCTTTTCTTGTTTTTTTTGTACTTTTCCAAAGCATTAGTCTTCCAAAAAAAAATATACCTCTTCAAAACAAGTGTTACATTTACAGCTCAATTGGCTAGAGCATTGGTTTATGTTCTTGGTAATTGGGTATCTTCTTTTTAAAATCTTTTTCAAAAATAATTTTTCTTTGATTGAATCTTGTGCCAAACTTTAAGTTTGGTGTGTTTATTGTTAATCTTTTTATAATTTTCGAAAATTTTATTGAAGTTTTCTAAAAATTATAAGTTTGGTGTTCTTTCTTTTGTTCTTGTTGTTCTTGTGAATCTTCAAAATGTTCTTAAGTCTTCTTTGTGTTTTGATCTTAAAATTTTAAGTTTGGTGTTCCTTGGTGTTTTTCCCCCAAAATTTTCGAAAACAAGGAGCATTAGATCTAAAAATTTTAAGTCTTGTGCCTTTTGTGTGTTTTTCTCTTTTCTAACTATTTTTAAGCTACTTTTTTGAATTTTTTTTAATAAAAATTCAGATTTCAATTTCAAAATTTTTCAAATCTTATCCTTTTAAGATTTTAAAAAAAATATATTTTTTTTTTCGAAAATATCCTAACCACTTTCTCTCTCCTCACTTTTTCGAAAATCTTCATAAAATATTTTCTAATTTTTATTATTTTTAATTTTTAATTTTCTTTTTTTATTTATTTTATTTTATTTTTATTTCGGCTTTTATTTTATTTTATTTTATTCTTTCGAAAATCAATTTTTTTATATAATAAATTAAATAAAATAAATCCAAGTCATCTCCCTTTCTCCATCATGGACCTAAGTGGAAATGAACAGTCCAGAAGGATTCTGGGGTCATACGTTAACCTCACTACTGCTTCATATGGGAGTAGTATATGTATACCCTCCATTGGAGTTAGTAATTTTGAGTTGAATCTTCAGCTCATTATCATGGTGCAGTAAAGTTGTTAGTATTCCGGTCTTCTACAGGAAGAACCTACAGAGTTTCTGGCACAGTTTTTACAAATCGCTGACACAGTACATGATAAGGAAGTAGATTAGGATGTCTACAGATTGTTACTATTTCCATTTGCTATAAAAGACCAAGCTAAGAGGTGGTTAAATAACCAACCTAAGGACAACATAAAGACATGGAAACAACTGTCAGAAAAATTTCTGAATCACTATTTCCCTCTAAAATGGATGACACAACTAAGGCTGAGCATCCAAGGCTTCAAACAAGGAGATAATGAATCTCTTTATGGTGCTTGGGAGAGATACAGAGAGATGCTAAGAAAATGCCCCTCTGAAATATTTTCAGAGTGGGTGCAGTTAGACATCTTCTACTATGGACTTACAGAAAGAGCTCAGATTTCTCTAGACCACTCAGCTGGTGGATCTATACACATGAGAAAGACAATAGAAGAAGCTTAAGAGCTCATTGATACAGTTGTCAGAAATCAGCATCTGTACCTAAGCAGTGAATCTTCCATGAAAGAAGAGGCTAAAACAGTAACTGCTGAACTCAGTCCTGCAGATCAAGCTACTGAATTCAATCATCAATTAGACTTTCTAACAAAATAGTTAGCCGAATTCAAGGAGATATTACAAGAAACAAGAATGGCTAATATGAATATGGAAGTACGGTTGAAGCAAACAGAACAGAAACTATCAAAACAAATAACAGAAGAGTGGCAAGTAGTTTAATTAAGAAGTGGAAAAACATTAAATACCTCACTTCAAGATAGCAGGAAGCCAAGAAATGAGCAAACCACCCAAAATCCATCTGAGGATAGTAAGAGCCCAGAAAGGAATAATTCTGGCACTCAAACACCAGAAAATGGGTGGGAAGCTGGCGTTGAATGGCCAACCCATGCTCAGTCCTGGCGTTCAACGCCAGAAACAAGCAAGGAGTTGGCGTTGAACGCCCAAAGGAAGCACAGTTCTGGCGTTCAAACGCCAGAAACAGGTAAGGAGTTGGCGTCTAACGCCACTCCAGCTTCCACCCCTGGCATTCAAATGCCAGTGGGGGATCAGACACATACAAGTGCTGATAATAACCCTTCTAAAAAGGTGTCCCAACCCACATCTGTAGGCAATAAACCTGCAGCAACTAAGGTTAAGGAATACAAAGCCAAAATGCCTTATCCTTAGAAACTGCGCCAAACGGAACAGGATAAGCAATTTGCCCGCTTTGCAAACTATCTCAGGACTCTTGAAATAAAGATTTTGTTTGCAGAGGCACTTGAGTAAATACCTTCTTATGCTAAGTTCATGAAAGAGATTTTAAGTCTTAAGAAGGATTGGAGGGAAACTGAAAAAGTTTACCTCACTGAAGAATGCAGTGCAGTCATTCTAAAAAGCTTACCTGAGAAGCTTAAAGATCCCAGAAGCTTTATGATACCATGCACATTAGGGGGTACTTGTACCAAGCAAGCTCTATGTGATCTTGGGGCAAGTATCAACCTAATACCTGCATCTACTATCAAAAAGTTTGGGTTGACTGAAGAAGTCAAACCAACCCGGATCTGTCTCCAACTTGCTAATGGCTCCATTAAATACCCATCAAGCGTAATTGAAGACATGATTATCAAGGTTGGGCCATTCGCCTTTCCTACTGACTTTGTGGTGCTGGAAATGGAGGAGCACAAGAGTGCAACTCTCATTCTAGGAAGACCTTTCCTAGCAACTGGTCGAACCCTTATTGACGTCCAAAAAGGAGAAGTAACCCTGAGAGTCAATGAGGATGAGTTAAAGTTGAATGTTGTCAAAGCTATGCAACATCCAGACACCCCAAATGACTGCATGAGCATTGATATTATTGACTCTCTAGTAAAAGAGGTCAATATGACTGAGAGTCTCAAATCAAAGTTAGAGGACATTTTTAAAGATGTTCAGCCTGATCTGGAGGAATCAGAGAGAATAATAGAATCTCTGAAAAATACCTCAGGAAGAGGAGAAACCTCCTAAACCCGAGCTAAAACCATTACCACCATCCCTGAAATATGCATTTTTGGGAAAAGGTAATACCTTCCCTGTGATCATAAGCTCTACCTTAGAGCCACAGGAAGAGGAAGCACTAATTCAAGTGCTAAGGACACACAAGATAGCTCTTGGGTGGTCCATCAGTGATCTTAAGGGCATTAGCCCAGCCAGATGCATGTACAAGATCCTATTGGAGGGTGACGCCAAGCCAGTGGTTCAACCACAAAGGCAGCTGAATCCACCCATGAAGGAGGTGGTGCAGAAGGAGGTCACCAAATTACTAGAGGCTGAGATTATTTATCCTATTTCTGATAGCCCCTGGGTAAGCCCTGTCCAAGTCGTCCCTAAGAAGGGTGGCATGACAGTGGTCCATAATGAAAAAAATGAACTGGTTCCCACAAGGACAGTTACAGGGTGGCGTATGTGTATTGATTATAGAAGGCTCAATACAGCTACCAGAAAGGATCATTTTCCTTTACCATTCATAGACCAAATGCTAGAAAGACTAGCAGGTCATGAATACTATTGCTTCCTGGATGGATATTCAGGTTATAATCAAATTGCAGTAGATCCCCAAGATCAAGAGAAAACAGCATTCACATGTCCATCTGGAGTATTTGCATACAGAAGGATGCCATTTGGTCTGTGCAATGCACCTGCAACCTTTCAAAGGTGCATGCTCTCAATTTTCTCTGATATGGTAGAAATATTTCTGGAAGTCTTCATGGATGACTTTTCAGTATTTGGAGACTCATTCATCTCCTGTCCTGACCATCTAGCACTTGTTCTAAAGAGGTGCCAAGAGACTAACCTGGTTTCAACTGGGAGAAATGTCACTTTATGGTGACTGAAGGAATTGTCCTTGGGTATAAAAATTTGAACAAGGGAATAGAGGTGGATCAAGCTAAGGTAGAGGTAATTGAAAAATTACCACCACCTGCCAATGTTAAGGCAATCAGAAGCTTTCTGGGGCATGCAAGATTTTATAGGAGGTTTATAAAGGATTTCTCAAAAATCGCCAAACCTGTAAGTAATCTGCTAGCTGCTGACACACCATTTATCTTTGATAAGGAGTGTCTGCAGGCATTTGAGACTCTGAAAGCTAAATTGGTCACAGCACCAATCATTTCTGCACCAAACTGGACATTACCATTTGAACTGATGTGTGATGCCAGTGACCATGCCATTGGTGCAGTGTTGGGACAGAGGCATGACAAGCTTTTGCACGACATTTACTATGCCAGTCATGTTTTAAATGACGCACAGAAGAACTACACAACCACAGAAAAAGAGCTACTTGAAGTGGTTTACGCCATTGACAAGTTCAGATCCTATTTAGTGGGATCAAAAGTGATTGTGTACACTGACCATGCTGCTCTTAAATATCTACTCACAAATCAGGATTCAAAACCCAAACTCATAAGATGGGTGTTGCTTCTATAAGAGTTTGATATAGAAATAAGAGACAGAAAAGGGACAGAGAATCAAGTAGCAGATCACCTGTCTCGAATAGAACCAGTAGAAGGGGCGTCCCTCCCTCTTACTGAGATCTCTGAAAACTTTCCGGATGAGCAACTCTTTGCCATCCAGAAATTACCATGGTTTGCAGACATTGCAAACTACAAGGCTGTGAGATTCATACCCAAAGAGTATAGTAGGCAGCAATCAAAGAAATTGATTTCGGATGCAAAGTACTCTCTGTGGAATGAACCATATCTCTTCAAGAGATGTGCAGACGGAGTAATCCGTAGATGTGTGCCTAAAGAAGAAGCACAGAAGATCCTATGGCATTGCCATGGATCACAGTATGTGTAACACCGTAATATTCAAATCCTTATGCTCGAGTCATAAGTCAATGATATTACGGTGGTACGACTCTCAGGTGGATTTTTAAATATATAAACATAGGTAATTTCGAAAGGAGTATTAATCGAGAAGCCTGAAAAGAGTAGAAATAAAATCGCGAAGACGTATCACTCACGATTCGACAACGAAAAGATAAAACGTGAAGCCGAAAGCGATATATGGACAAGGCATAAAGGAGATTAAGAGATAGATAACAGATAGATATACATAATATAAGTAAATAGCCACTAGTCGCGACCCGCGAAGTTTAGGCCGGCTAGGGTACAGTATGAAAGTAACTGACAACAGTACATCCTAATCTCTCCCAAAGGAAACATAAGAGCCTCTATAGGCAAGTTCCAAAAGAGTTCAACACATAATATAATCTTTTCAAAACAAAGGTGGAGAGATTCTAAGGAAAACACAAAGTAGAGAAAATAAAGATCTTCGCCGGCTCTCAGACGAACCACAGCTCACTTCTGAGCACCTGGACCTGTATCTGAAAAACAAGAGATATATACGGAATGAGAACCCCGGGCCCATGGGTTCCCAGTACGGTAAAAGTTCCAAATAAATACAATGCACTGTAATAAAAACTCACTAAGCATCCTAAACTCCTTTTCACCAAGTATCCAGCCTAGATTCTCACTAATCCATAAATAGGCATCTATCGTAAGGGGATACTAAATCTAGTTCATGTTACACATGTTTTCCAACTCGCTGATTCTTACACGAATCAGACTCAGAATCATAAGCAAAACCATCACCAGTTGTTCTGTCTCAGCAACTCTATATCAATACATCATACCCTCGCCTGGAGCTAGTGAAATCACATCACTGCGTCTACCCAGGGGGCTCAAATTATCTCATTCAAAAATCATCATCATCATGCAATCGCATCATCAATTCATCTCATCAAGAACAGCCATCAACATCCACCGACACCAACATGAGGGATCTCTCAGTTGTACAAACACAAGCAATACAGACAAGTAATACACAAATAAGGTACAAGTAGAACAAGTAGCACATAATCAGGTAACATAGCATATATAATGTAGAAATCCAAAACAATTAGGCAAACCCAAACAATTCAAACATATGCAAATGATGTATGCCTGCCCTATGGCTGATGATATCATCTATCGATTATATAGCCAACCCGACATGTCCTGGTAGCTAACCATTGGACAGAAACACCCCTTGCGGAGCAAGTAGGTTTGAGCTACAACCCCCTTGCTACTACCCGCTCAGCCCAGAGCCAGTGGAACAACCACTACTGCGGCTACTACCCAGGCGGGTGTTTAACAGCTCAACCTGGAGCGAGTGGATTCACCACTACTGCCGCTACTACCCAGGCGTCATAATCTCTGACCTGGAGCAAGTGGGACGAACCACAACCCTTGCTACTGCCCAGATATCTTAAGCATTAACCCGGAGCAAGCGGGACAAACCACAACCCTTGCTACTACCCAGGTATCTTAAGCATTAACCCGGAGCAAGCGGGACGAACCACAACCCTTGCTACTGCCCAGGTATCTCAAACATATATTCATTCAATCTCATTTCATATTATCAATCCTCATTGTTATCAAATCTCAAACATTAACCTGGAGCAAGTGGGACGAACCACAACCTTTACTACTACCCAGGTATCACAAATACATTCATTCAAAACTCCATAATTAAACTCATTTATCATAAACATCCTTTTCCGTCGCACACCCGGAGCAAGTGGACAACGCCACTGCCTACTACCCGGGGTTACACATCACATTTCAACATCTTCCATTATTACCCATTTAACACATTCATTCATTAATCATATATGCAATTATTCTCAGCCATAATCAATAATGGCTTTGCCATGACCCGGCAATAACTCAGCCATTCGGCTCATGGTCCAATCAAGAACCAGCCATTTATCAATAAATATAGCCCTTCGGCTCATGGCATACACGGTACTCCCCCCGTCATCCTCCATATCTCATATAATCATCGTTGATCATCATTGATCATAACTTTTCCCCTTGCTTCACTCGCAAGTTACCACATCCCCTAGCTCCTTTCTCATTGCTAGGCATATCATAATGATTTAATACATAAGGGGTGAGATCGAAGGCTTAGAAGTATGAGGTTTGGCTTTTAGAACTCAAAAATCAACTTTGGGATGAAAACAGGGCCACGCGTACGCGTACCCCACGCGCACGCGTGGATGCCCACAAAGCTCATCGACGCGTATGCATCATACACGCGGACGCGCGGATTGAAACACAGCCAAACGACGCGTAAGCGTCAGCCACGCGTACGCGTGGGTGCATTTGCGCCCCAGGCACAACTCTGGCACAACTCTCGGGAAAATGGCTGGGCATTGGGTGCAGCGCATCGATGTGCACGCGCACACCACGCGCACGCGTGGATGGTGCCTTCTCGAAGAACGACGCGTACGCGCCAAGTGCGCCTACGCGTGGAGGGTCATTCTGCTAAAAATTTTCTAAGTTAAAAGCTGCAGAATTCACAAATTCAACCCCCAATCTTCCGACGGACATAACTCTCTCATTTTAAATCGTTTTTCACCCGTTCTTCAAACGGCATGGACATCCCGGATCCAATTTCATTTCTAAACAGATTTGGCACAAAACAGAGATCCGTAGTTCAAGTTATGTCCCGTCAAAGTATGCCCAAAAACCATATTTTTCATACAAAACCACAAAGTGCCATTTTCAAAACAAGCCATTTTCAACTCTTTTCAAAATCAACCAAAACATGCCAATTTTTAACCCTTTTTGAAATCAATCAAAATATACCAAAATCAACATCAAGCCTCCTCAACTCATACATTAACACTTTACCACGATGCACAAAACCGCCATATAACCATTTTTACCCATCTCAAACAAATGGCTAAATTACAAACACATTAACATGTCATACATCTTTCCTCATCCCAATTTCCAACAATACTATTTCCAATCGGTCATCATTATACATAATCAATATCATACTCACTATCACGTGGTTTCACCCACAAATCAACCTTAATCATTCCTCAAGCATATATCACAACATACATATCTCTCATGCATCATCATATCCTCAAGGCATCAATAATCGTAATTACATATATTACCACATAATATATCTCAACCAAAACCAAACATACCTCATCTACATAATTTCACCCAAAATTACCAAATTCCACACTTCAACTCCTCAAACCTTATTATTCAATAACCAACCCAATCATTCATATATTCATTATCTAAAATCCATCCAATCACTTGTGTCATCATACAATGCACACATCAACTTACCTTTCTTACCTCTTGCCGGCCTCCGGCCCAAAATTTACGGCCTCTGGCCCAATTTCACAATTTAAATGCATAAACCACAAGTCAATACTCATTACCCAATACATCAAATTTTCAATACACCAAACATACAAGGCCACACAATTCTCAATCCAATCATTAATTTCACATTACATACCAACTATGCATATCAGCACCAACCATTTACACAATCCAAACTTCATCCTAGGGGCATCTAGCCTAGGAATTCTCATCACACCACATGGTACTTAAATGAAACTTAAACCGTACCTCTTGTAGCCAAATCAATTGAGTCTCTTCTTTAGAAGTCTCCACCAACCTTAGCTCCAAGCCTCACCAAAGCTCCTCAAGCAACACCAATCTCCCAATCGTGCACCAAAACCATCAAATGCACTAACATAACCAATATTACATACATACATCAACCTAGGGCTCATAAAGATGATAAATCACAAGGGTTTGAGCACTTCTTACCTCAGCCCATATGAAGTAGGGATAGAACCCACTTAGAATCCATGTTGGAGTATCCCTAAACACCCAAAATCACAAGATTTCAATACTAACTTCCCAAAAACGTGTAACAGTGGGGAATTTCGAAAACTGGGCAGAGATGAATGGAATACTCACCACAAAACTTAGATAGAATTGTAGAGGATGAAAAGAGCGACGCGTGGCCGCAAACGGCTCGTCAATCGGAGCTCCGTAGCTCAAGTTATGGTGGTTTGAAGATCAAAGAGAGTTAGGTTTTCTCTCTTCTCTTCTCTCTTCTTAATTCAGCGCCCCAACCCTTCTTTTTAGGGTAAAATGAGCTGAAATGCTCATAACTAATGTTTATATATGTTGGGTCTTGGGCCCACTTAGGCCCGGTTCACTTATTTTTGTCCGTTGGCCCAATTTTGGGCCAAAACCTTTAAGATTAGCGCTCCAAATCGCACTTTAAATATTTCTACCTCCCCTAATCATAATTCCTCATTTCTTAATCCTATTTACTCATAATCAATTTTCTCAGCTGCAGTACCAGACAGGTCTCAGCCGGTACTGTCGGTCAAAATTCCACTGCGCGCTTTTACGCAGAAAACTATGTCTTCCGACTCGGAAAAATTCACTGAACCCAAAAATCATATTTAAATCATCAAATTCCAATTGCCAAATATTTCAACCATATTCGCTCCTACTTAACTCATTATTTAATTAATTTCGGTTAGACCGGGTATTACAGTATGGAGGACATTTTGGAAGTGAGCGAACAGCCACAAGAGTCCTCCAATGTGGCTTCTACTGGCCTACTCTCAATAAAGACTCTCGAGTGTTTGTACTTAACTGTGACTGTTGCCAAAGATCTGGCAATCTACCTCACAGTTATGCCATGCCTCAACAAGGGATCTTGGAGATTGAGTTGTTTGATGTATGGGGTATTGACTTCATGGGGCCTTTCCCACCATCATACTCAAATACTTACATTCTGGTGGCAGTGGATTATGTATCCAAATGGGTGGAAGCTATTGCAACACCCACTAATGACACTAAGACAGTGCAAAAATTCCTCCAGAAACACATCTTCAGCAGATTTGGTACCCCTAGAGTATTAATCAGTGATGGGGGCACTCATTTCTGCAATAAACAGCTTTACTCTGCTTTGGTTCGTTATGGAGTTAGCCACATGGTAGCAATTCCATATCATCCACAGACAAATGGGCAAGCTAAAATTTCTAACAGAGAACTTAAAAGAATCCTGGAACGGACTGTGATTAACCGTAGAAGGGATTGGGCAAGAAGCTTGGATGATGCTCTGTGGGCATACAGAACAGCATTCAAGACCCCTATAGGGACCTCTCTATACCAGCTTGTGTATGGAAAGGCGTGTCACTTGCCAGTGGAACTAGAACATAAGGCCTACTGGGCTACCAGATTCCTAAACCTTGATGCCAAGTTAGCTGGAGAAAAACAGTTGCTTCAGTTAAATGAGCTAGAGGAATTTAGACTCAATGCTTTCGAGAATGCAAAAATTTACAAAGAGAAAGCAAAAAGATGGCATGATAAAAAACTGTCATCCAGAGTCTTTGAGCCAGGGCAGAAAGTTCTGTTATTTAATTCTAGGCTCAGATTATTCCTTGGGAAATTGAAATCCCGGTGGAGAGGACCATATGTGATTACAAGTGTGTCACCATATGGATACGTAGAGCTTCAGGATAATGAGTCTAACAAAAAGTTCATTGTTAATGGACAGAGAGTTAAACATTATCTCGAAAGCAATTTTGAGCAAGAATGCTCAAAACTGAGACTTGATTAAAGCTCAGTAATAGTCCAGCTAAAGACAATAAAGAAGCGCTTGCTGGGAGGCAACCCAGCCATTTACAAAGTTTATTTGTTAATTGATTGATTTTTACAGGTATATGTCAAGTATCTTCAAGGCAAAATAGCAATTGCTTGAGTTCACAGAGTTATAGAAGGATTCAAAGGATAAAAATAGCAAATGGAAGCTCACTGGTGCGAAAACGCCAGTAAAAGCTGTTTTGGGCGTTAAACGCCCAAAAGAAGCACCTTCTGGGTGTTGAACGCCAGAAAGAAGCACCTTCTGGGCGTTGAACGCCATAAAGAAGCACCTTCTGGGTGTTCAACGCCAGATTTACAGCGTCCTGGGCGTTCAGAAAAATGCCCAGTGACGAAGGAGTTCTTGGCTTTCAACGCCAGAAAGAAGCAACAGCTAGGCGTTGAACGCCCACGAGAAGCAGCGTTTGGGCGTTTAATGCCAGGATGGTGGGGAGGAGGTAAATTCGTTTTTTCTTCACAAATTTTTAATTTTTTTTGTGTTTCAATTCATGATTTCTTACATAAACACGTTCCAAATTCTCATCCTTTAATTCCAAAAATTTTAATCCTAATTTCTAAAAACCCTAATTTCTAAAATCCCTTTTTCAAAAATATCAAATGTATCTTAGTTCATAAACACAAATTTTTTTCCAATCCAATCCAACTCTTTTCTCAAAATTTTTCAAAACTCAATTATCTTTTAAAATCATTTTCAAAATAAAAATTCAAATTTATCTTTTTCAAATATCATTCACAACTTTTTATTTTTAAATTATATCTTTTTCTTATCATATTTATCTTTCATAAATCATATCTTCTATCTTATCTTTTTTAAATTTTTTTTCGAAACCCACCCCACTCCCTTTTAAATCCACATTCGGCCTCCCTCCTCTCATCCACCATTCGACATTAGCTCTCCTTCTATCCCTCTCCTTTCTTTTCTTTTGCTTGAGGACAAGCAAACCTCTAATTTCGGTGTGTTTATCCGTGATCACAAAAACATACTCACTAAGATCATGGCTCCTAAAGGAAAACAATCCACTCCAAGAGGCAAGAAAGAGAATATTCCAAAACCACATTGGAATCAAGGGAAGTTCTTAACCAAAGAACATTCAGACCACTACCACAAAATAATGGGTCTAAGGTCAGTGATCCCAGAAGTCAAGTTCGATCTGAAAGAAGATGAATATCCGGAGATCCAAGAGCAAATTCGAAACATGAACTAGGAAATCCTAGCTAATCCTGAAACAAAAGTGGGAAGGAATATGGTTCAGGAGTTCTATGCTAATCTGTGGCAAACAGACAGGCAGAGAATATCTGGAACTGCCCTCTATGACTATCGGACCTTGGTCAGAGGAAAGATTATTCACATCCACCCTGACAAAATCAGGGAGATTTTTAAGCTGCCTCAGCTGAAAGATGACCCAGACTCCTTTAATAGGAGAATGATGAGAACAAACAAGAGCATGGACAAGATTCTAGAGGATATATGCATCCCTGGAGCCAGGTGGACCACCAGCACCACTGGTATCCCAATTTAACTCAAGAGAGAAGATCTCAAACCAGTCGCCAGAGGCTGGCTAGACTTCATTGGGCATTCTATATTGCCCACTAGCAACCGTTCTGAAGTCACTGTTAAAAGAGCAGTGGTGATTCACTGCATCATGTTGGGAAGAGAAGTAGAAGTTCATCAACTAATCTCGTGTGAACTTTACAAAATAGCAAACAAGAACTCCAAAGATGCCAAATTGGCTTATCCAAGCTTAATTTCTATGCTCTGCAAAGATGCTGGAGTGAGGATGGGAATAACTGAGTATATCTCAGTTGAGCGGCCAATCATTAAAATATCAATGGAAAAACAACAGTTGCAGGATGACCCCATCAAGAGGAGAGAACAGGAATTCCTTCCAGAAATCCCTCAATTTGAATACTGGGAGCATCTTGAGGCATCTGTTTCCAAGTTGCAAGAAGCTATGGACCAAATAAAGGAAGAACAGAATAATCAGAATAGCATGCTTTGCAAATTGCTTAGGCAACAAGAGGAGCAAGGGCGTGACTTGAGGGAACTGAAGCATCAGAAATTAATTCTTGAAGGACCAAGCACCCCACAGACTAGAGGAACACTCACTTCCCAAAATACAGGTTATTGAGTTCTAATTTTAGCTTTAACTCTGTGATAGTTGTTATTATAGGAATTTACCTTAGAAGTTATATAGGAGTAGTGGTAATTAGTATATCTATTTTGATTTTACTTTCAATTAAGTTATAATTTATTTTCTCATCATCATCAAACATGAATAAAATAGTAGACTTTTAGAATAAAGAGGTAATTTATATTTTTCGAGTTCTTAATAAGAAAAATTATAATTAATTATAGGTGGTGGCAATACTTTTTGTCTTCTGAATGAATGCTTGAACATTGCATATTTTTTATCTTGAATTTTATGAATGTTAAGATTGTTGGCTCTTGAAAGAATGAGGAACACGAAAAATATTATTGCTGATCTGAAAAATCATGAATTTGATTCTTGAAGCAAGAAAAAGTAGTGAAAAATTTTTTTTACAAGGAATCATTGGATCAAGAAAAAGAAAAAAAGCCAATAGCCCTTAAAACCAAAAGGCAAGGGTGAAAAGGATCCAATGCTTTGAGCATCAGTGGATAGGAGGGCCCAAGAAAGTAAATCCTAGCCTAAGCGGCTAAATCAAGCTGTATATAATAGTCCATACTCTGTGCGAAGATAGACGACGTAAACTGGCGTTCAACGCCAGTTCCATGTTGCAATCTGGCGTTCAGCACCAGAAACACGTCACGAACCAGAGTTGAACGCCAAAAACACGTTACAACTTGGCGTTCAACTCCAGAAACAGCCCAAGCACGTGAGAAGCTTAAGTCTCAGCCACAGCACACACCAAGTGGGCCCCAGAAGTGGATTTCTGCACTATCTATCTTAGTTTACTCATTTTCTGTAAACCTAGGTTACTAGTTTAGTATTTAAACAACTTTTAGAGACATATTTTGTATCTAATGACATTTTTTAGATTTGAATTTTATACTCTTTGATGGCATGAGTCTCTAAACTCCATTGTTGGGGGTGAGGACCTTTGCAGCGTCTCAATGAATTAATGTAATTATCTCTGTTTTCCATTCAAACACGCTTGTTCTTATCTAAGATGTTCATTCGCGCTTCACCATGAAGAAGGTGATGATCCGTGACACTCATCACCTTCCTTAATCCATGAACGTGTGCCTGACAACCACATCCATTCTACATTAGATTGAATGAGTATCTCTTAGATTCCTTAATCAGAATCTTCGTGGTATAGGCTAGAATTGATGGCGGCATTCATGAGAATCCAAAAAGTCTAAACCTTGTCTGTGGTATTCCGAGTAGGATTCAAGGATTGAATGGCTATGACGAGCTTCAAACTCGCGATTGTTGGGCGTAGTGACAGACGCAAAAGAATCTATGGATTCTATTCCTACATGATCGAGAACCAACAGATGATTAGCCGTGCTGTGACAGAGCATTTGGACCATTTTCACTGAGAGGATGGGAAGTAGCCATTGACAACGGTGACACCCTACATACAGCTTGCCATGGAAGGAACCTTCCGTGTGTGAAGAGGAGTACAAGAGAAAAGCTGAAATAAAGAGACAAAGCATCTCCAAAACTCCAACATATTCTCCATTATTGCACAATAAGTATTTATTTTATGCCCTTTGACTTTTTACAATTAAAAAGAAAGAACCCTATTGGCATCCTGACTAAGATCAACAAGATAACCATAGCTTGCTTCAAGCCAACAATCTTCGTGGGATTCGACCCTTACTCACGTAAGGTATTACTTGGACGACCCAGTGCACTTGCTGGTTAGTTGTGCGGATTGCAAAAGTGTGATTGCAATTTTGTGCACTAATGACGCTAAGCTAGTGGTTCAACCACAGAGGCGGCTGAATCCAGCCATGAAGGAGGTGGTGCAGAAGGAAGTCACTAAATTACTAGAGGCTGGGATTATTTATCCTATTTTTGATAGCCCCTGGGTGAGCCCTGCCCAAGTCGTCCCTAAGAAGGGTGGCATGACAGTGGTTCATAATGAAAAAAATGAACTGGTTCCTACAAGAACAGTTACAGGGTGGCGTATGTGTATTGAATATAGAAGGCTCAATACAGCTACCAGAAAGGATCATTTTCCTTTACCATTTATAGACCAGATGCTAAAAAGACTAGCAGGTCATGATTACTACTGCTTTCTGGATGGATATTCAGGTTATAATCAAATTGCAGTAGATCCCCAAGATCAAGAGAAAATAGCATTCACATGTCCATCTGGAGTATTTGCATACAAAAGGATGCCATTTGGTCTATGCAATGCACCTGCAACCTTTCAAAGGTGCATGCTCTCTATTTTCTCTAATATGATGGAAAAATTTCTGGAAGTCTTCATGGATGACTTTTCAGTATTTGGAGACTCATTCAGCTCCTGTCTTGACCATCTAGCACTTGTTCTAAAGAGGTTCCAAGAGACTAACCTGGTTTTAAACTGGGAGAAATGTCACTTTATGGTGATTGAAGGAATTGTCCTTGGACACAAAATTTCAAACAAGGGAATAGAGGTGGATCAAGCTAAGGTAGAGGCAATGTTAAGGCAATCAGAAGCTTTCTGGGGCATGCAGGATTCTATAGGAGGTTTATAAAAGATTTTTTGAAAATTGCAAAACCTCTGAGTAATTTGCTAGCTGCTGACACACCATTTATGTTTGATAAGGAGTGTCTGCAGGCATTTGAGACTCTGAAAGCTAAGCTAGTCACAGCACCATTCATCTCTGCACCAGATTGGACATTACCATTTGAACTAATGTGTGATGCTAGTGACTATCCCATTGGTGCAGTGTTGGGACAAAGGCATGACAAGCTTCTGCACATCATTTATTATGCCAGTCGTGTTTTAAATGATGCACAGAAGAACTACACAATCACAGAAAAAGAGTTACTTGCAGTGGTTTACGCCATTGACAAGTTCAGATCTTATTTAGTAGGATCAAAAGTGATTGTGTACACTAACCATGCTACTCTTAAATATCTACACACAAAGCAGGATTCAAAACCCAGACTCATAAGATGGGTGTTGCTTCTGCAAGAGTTTGATGTAAAAATAAGAGACAGAAAAGGGACAGAGAACCAAGTAGCAGATCACCTGTCCCGAATAGAACCAGTAGAAGGGGCGTCCCTCCCTCTTACTGAGATCTCTGAAAACTTTCCGGATGAGCAACTCTTTGCCATCCAGAAAGTACCATGGTTTGCAGACATTGCAAACTACAAGACTGTGAGATTCATACCCAAAGAGTATAGTAGGCAGCAATCAAAGAAATTAATTTCGGATGCAAAGTACTCTCTGTGGAATGAACCATATCTCTTCAAGAGATGTGCAGACGGAGTAATCCGTAGATGTGTGCCTAAAGAAGAAGCACAGAAGATCCTCTGGCATTGCCATGGATCACAGTATGGAGAACATTTTGGAAGTGAGCGAACAGCCAAAAGAGTCCTCCAATGTAGCTTCTACTGGCCTACTCTCTATAAAGACTCCCGAGAGTTTGTACGTAATTGTGACAGTTGCCAAAGATCTGGCAATCTGCCTCACGGTTATGCCATGCCTCAACAAAGGATCTTGGAGATTGAGTTGTTTGATGTATGGGGTATTGACTTCATAGGGCCTTTCCCACTATCATACTCAAACACTTATATTCTGGTGGCAGTGGATTATGTATCCAAATGGGTGGAGGCTATTGGAACTCCCACTAATGATACTAAGACAGTGCTGAAATTCCTCCAGAAACACATCTTCAACAGATTTGGGGTCCCTAGAGTACTAATCAGTGATGGGAGAGCTCATTTCTACAATAAACAGCTTTACTCTGCTATGATTTGATACGGATTTAGACACATGGTGGCAACTCCATATCATCCACAGACAAATGGGCAAGCTGAAGTCTCTAATAGAGAACTTAAAAGAATCTTGGAATGGACTATGATTAACCGTAGAAGGGATTGGGCAAGAAGTTTGGATGATGCTCTGTGGGCATACAGAATAGCATTCAAGACTCCTATAGGGACTTCTCCATACCAGCTTGTGTATGGAAAAGTGGTGCACGAAAATTACTTCACATTATATAATTCCGCACAACTAACCAGCAAGTGCACTGGGTCGTCCAAGTAATACCTTACGTGAGTAAGGGTCGAATCCCACGGAGATTGTTGGTTTGAAGCAAGCTATGTTTATCTTATTATTCTTAGTCAAGATGCCAAGAACAGTGTTTTTCAAGTTCAATGGAAAAAGGAAAAAAGGGAATAAAATAAATACTTATTGTGCAATAATGGAGAATATGTTGGAGTTTTGGAAATGCTTTGTCATCTGAATTTCAGCTTTTCTCTTGTACTCCTTTTCCCACACGCAAGGCTCCTTTCATGGCAAGCTGTATGTTGGGTGTCACCGTTGTCAATGGCTACTTCCCCTCCTCTCAGTGAAAGTGGTCCAAATGCTCTGTCACAGCACGACTAATCATTTGTTGATTCTCGATCATGTCGGAATAGAATCCATTGATTCTTTTGCGTTTTTCATCACGCCCAACAATCGTGAGTTTGAAGCTTGTCACAGTCATTCAATCCTTGAATCCTACTCGAAATACCACGGACAAGGTTTAGACTTCCCAGATTCTCATGAATGCCGCCATCAATTCTAGCTTATACCACGAAGATTCTGATTAAGAAATCTAAGAGATTCTCATTCAATCTGATGTAGAATGGAGGTGGTTGTCAGGCACACGTTCATGGATTGAGGAAGGTGATGAGTGTCACGGATCATCACCTTCTTCATATTGAAGCGCGAATGAACATCTTAGATAGGAACAAGCGTGTTTGAATGGAAAACAGAAATAATTGCATTAATTCATCGAGACGCTGCAGAGCTCCTCACCCCAAACAATGGAGTTTAGAGACTCATGCCGTCAAAGAGTATAAAGTTCAGATCTAAAAATGTCATGAGATCCAAAAGAAGTCTCTAAAAGTTGTTTAAATACTAAACTAGTAACCTAGGTTTACAGAAAATGAGTAAACTAAGATAATTGGTGCAGAAATCCACTTATGGGGCCCACTTGGTGTGTGCTGGGGCTGAGACTTAAGCTTTTCACGTGCCTGGGCTGTTTCTGGAGTTGAACGCCAGGTTGTAACCTGTTTCTGGCGTTGAACTCCCACTTGCAACCTGTTTCTGGCGCTGAACGCTAGACTACAACATGGAACTGATGTTTAACGCCAGTTTACATCATCTATCTTTGCGCAAAGTATGGACTATTATATATTTCTAGAAACCCTGAATGTCTACTTTCCAAACCAATTGAGAGCACACCAATTGGACTTCTGTAGCTCCAAAAAATCCATTCCGAGTGCAGGGAGGTTAGAATCCAACAACATCAGCAGTCCTTTTTCAGCCAGAATCAGATTTTAACTCAGCTCCTTCAATTTCAGCCAGAAAATATCTGAAATCACAGAAAAATACACAAACTCATAGTAAACTCCAGAAATATGAATTTTGCTCAAAAATTAATAAAAATATATTAAAAACTAACTAAAACACACTAAAATCTACATGAAATTACCCCCAAAAAGCGTATAAAATATCCGCTCATCACAACACCAAACTTAAGCTGTTGCTTGTCCTCAAGCAACTAGATTAATAAAATAGGATAAAAAGAAATTAAGAAATAATAATATCTCCGAGTTTCAAGTGAAGCTCAGATTCTAATTAGATGAGCGGAGCTTAGTAGCTTTTTGCTTCTGAACAATTTTGGCATCTCACTTTATCCTTTGAAATTCAGAATGATTGGCATCCATAGGAACTCAGAATTCAGATAGTATTATTGATTCTCCTAGTTTAGTATGTTGATTCTTGAACACAGTTACTTTATGAGTCTTGGCCGTGGCCCTAAGCACTTTGTTTTCCAGTATTACCACCGGATACATAAATGCCACAGACACATAACTGGGTGAACCTTTTCAGATTGTGACTTAGCTTTGCTAGAGTCCCCAATTAGAGCTGTCCATAGTTCTTAAGCACAATCTTTTGCTTTGGATCATGACTTTAACCACTCAGTCTCAAGCTTTTTACTTGGACCTGCATGCCACAAGCACATGGTTAGGGACAGCTTGATTTAGCCGCTTAGGCCTGGATTTATTTCCTTGGGCCCTCCTATCCATTGATGCTCAAAGCCTTGGATCCTTTTCACCCTTGCCTTTTGGTTTAAAGGGCTATTGGCTTTTTCTACCTTTTTTGCTTTTTTTTTCGCAAAATATTTTTTTTCGCAAGCTTGTTTTTCACTGCTTTTTCTTGCTTCAAGAATCAATTTCATGATTTTTCAGATCATCAATAACATTTCTCTTGTTCATCATTCTTTCAGGAGCCAACAATTTTAACATTCATAAAATTCAATATAAAAAATATGCACTGTTCAGGCATTCATTTAGAAGACAAAAAGTATTGCCACCACATATAAATAATTAGAATTTTTCTTATTAAGAACTCAAAAAAATATTGCCTCTTTATTCTAAAAATCTACTATTTTATTCATGTTTGATGATGATGAGAAAAATAAATTATAGCTTAATTGGAGATAAAATCAAAATAGAGATACTAATTACTACTACTAATATATAACTTATAAGGTAAATTTATAATAAGAACAGTTATCACAGAGTTAAGGCAAAGATTAGGACTCAACAACCTTTATTTTGGGAAGCGGGTGTTCCTCTAGTCTGTGGGGTGCTTGATCCTTCAAGAGATAATTTCTGACACTTCAGTTCTTTCAAGTCACATCCTTGCTCTTCTTGTTCCCTTAGGTGCCATGATCTTGATGAGTTTTAGCTCAGTGATCATGGCAAATCACACCAAACTTAGAGGTTTGCTTGTCCTCAAGCAAAAGAAAGGAAAGGAGAGGAATAGAGGGAGAGGCAATTTCGAAATTCAAAAGATATGATGACTTGAAAAAGATTTGAAAAAGAGTTGGATTGGATTGGAAAAAGATTTGTGTTTATGGATTAAGATACATTTGATATTTTTGAAAAAGGGATTTTAAAAATTAGGATTAAAATTTTTGGAATTAAAGGATGAGAGTTTGTAACATGTTTATGCAAGAAATCATGATTTGAAACGTAAAAAATTTAAAAAAATTGTGAAGTAAAAACGAATTTACCTCCTCCCCACCATCCTGGCGTTAAACGCCCAAACACTGCATGTTTTGGGCGTTTAACGCCCATCTATAGCTTCTCCTGGGCGTTCAACGCCCAGCTATTGCTGGCGTTGAATGCCAGAAACTCCTTTGTCACTGGGTGTTTTTTGAACGCCCAGGACGCTGTAAATCTGGCGTTAAACGGCCTGAAGGTGCTTCTTTCTGGCGTTTAACGCCCAGAAGATGCTTTTTTCTGGCGTTTAACGCCCAGATGGCTATCTCTACTGGCGTTGAATGCCCAGTAGATGCTTCTTTTGGGCGTTCAACACCCAAAATAGCTCTTACTGGCTTTTTCTCACAAGTGAGCTTCTTTTTGCTGTTTTATCCTCTGAAGCCTTCTGTAACTCTGTATCATTCACTGAAATGTATTATCTAATTTAAAATTAAAATTACAAATAAAATAAACTCATGACTGGGTTGCCTCCCAACAAGCGCTTCTTTATTGTCTTTAGCTGGACTATTACTGAGCTTTAATCAAGTCTCAGTTTTGAGCATTCCTGCTCAAAATTGCCTTTAAGATAATGCTTGACTCCTTGCCCATTAACAATGGAATTTTTGTCATAGTCACTATCATGAAGTTCTACAAACCATGGTGCTTCCTTAATGGCAAAAAGTTGCTCATCCGGAAAGGTTTCAGAGATCTCAGTAAGAGGGAGGGACGTCCTTTCTATTGGTTCTACTCGGGACAGATGATCTGCTACTTGGTTCTCTGTCCCTTTTCTGTCTCTTATTTCTATGTCAAACTCTTGCAGAAGCAACACCCATCTTATGAGCCTGGGTTTTGAATCCTACTTTGTGAGTAGGTATTTAAGAGCAGCATGGTCAGTGTACACAATCACTTTTGATCCTACTAAATAGGATCTGAACTTGTCAATGGCATAAACCACTGCAAGCAATTCTTTTTCTGTGGTTGTGTAGTTCTTCTGCGCATCATTTAGAACACGGCTAGCATAATAAATGACGTGCAGAAGCTTGTCATGCCTCTGTCCCAACAATGCACCAATGGCATGATCACTGGCATCACACATTAATTCAAATGGTAATGTCCAGTCTGGTGCAGAGATGACTGGTGCTGTGACCAGCTTAGCTTTCAGAGTCTCAAATGCCTGTAGACACTCCTTATCAAAGATAAATGGCGTGTCAGCAGCTAGCAGATTACTTAGAGGTTTTGCAATTTTTGAAAAATCTTTTATAAACCTCCTATAGAATCCTGCATGCCCCAGAAAGCTTCTGATTGCCTTAACATTGGCAGGTGGTGGTAATTTTTCAATTACCTCTACCTTAGCTTGATCTACCTCTACTCCCTTGTTCGAAATTTTGTGCCCAAGGACAATTTCTTCAGTCACCATAAAGTGACATTTCTCCCAGTTTAAAACCAGGTTAGTCTCTTGGCACCTCTTTAGAACAAGTGCTAGAGGGTCAAGACAGGAGCTAAATGAGTCTCCAAATACTGAAAAGTCATCCACGAAGACTTCCAGAAAATTTTCCACCATATCAGAGAAAATAGAGAGCATGCACCTTTGAAAGGTTGCAGGTGCATTGCACAGACCAAATGGCATCCTTCTGTATGCAAATACTCTGGATGGACATGTGAATGCTGTTTTCTCTTGATCCTGGGGATCTACTGCAATTTGATTATAACCTAAATATCCATCCAGGAAGCAGTAGTATTCATGACCTGCTAGTCTTTCTAGCATCTGGTCTATGAATGGTAAAGGAAAATGATCCTTTCTGGTAGTTGTATTGAGCCTTCTGTAATCAATACACATATGCCACCCTTTAACTGTTCTTGTAGGAACCAGTTTATTTTTTTCATTATGAACCACTGTCATGCCACCCTTCTTTGGGACGACTTGGACAGGGCTTACCCAGGGGCTATTAGAAATGGGATAAATAATTCCAACCTCTAGTAATTTAGTGACCTCCTTCTGCACCACCTCCTTCATGGCTGGATTCAGCCGCCTCTGCGGTTGAACCACTGGCTTAGCATCATCCTCCAATAGGATATTGTGCATGCATCTGGCTGGGCTAATGCCTTTAAGATCACTGATGGACCACCCAAGAGCTATCTTGTGTGTTCTTATCACTTGAATTAGTGCTTCCTCTTCCTGTGGCTCTAAAGTCAAGCTTATGATTATAGGAAAAGTGTCACCTTCTCTCAGAAATGCGTATTTCAGGGATGGTGGTAATGGTTAGAGCTCGGGTTTAGGAGGTTTCTCCTCTTCCTGAGGGATTTTCAGAGGTTCTATTATTCTCTCTGGCTCCTCCAGATCAGGCTGAGCATCTTTAAAGATATCCTCTAGCTCTTATTTGAGACTCTCAGTCATATTGACCTCTTCCACCAGAGAGTCAATAATATGAATGCTCATGCAGTCGTCCGAGGTGTCTGGATGCTGCATAGCTTTGACAACATTCAACTTAAACTCATCCTCATTGACTCTCAGGGTTAATTCCCCTTTTTGGACGTTAATGAGGGTTCATCCAGTTGCTAGGAAAGGTCTTCCTAGAATGAGAGTTGCACTCTTGTGCTCCTCCATTTCCAGCACCACAAAGTCAGTGGAAAATGCAAATGGCCTAACCTTGACAACCATGTCTTTAATCACGCCTGATGGGTATTTAATGGAGCCATCAGCAAGTTGGAGACATATCCGGGTTGGTTTGACTTCTTCAGCCAAACCAAGCTTTCTGATAGTAGATGCAGGTATTAGGTTGATACTTGCCCCAAGATCACATAAAGCTTGCTTGGTACAAGTACCCTCTAATGTGCATGGTATCGTAAAACTTCCGGGATCTTTAAGCTTCTCAGGTAAGCTTTTCAGAATGACTGCACTGCATTCTTCAGTGAGGTAAAATCTTTCAGTTTCCCTCCAATCCTTCTTATGACTTAAGATATCTTTCATGAATTTAGCATAAGAGGGTATTTGCTCAAGTGCCTCTGCAAATAGAATATTTATTTCAAGAGTTCTGAGATAGTCTGCAAATCGGGCAAATTGCTTATCCTGTTTTGCTTGGCGGAGTTTCTGAGGATAAGGCATTTTGGCTTTATATTTCTCAACCTTAGTTGCTGTTGGTTTATTGCCTACAGATGTGGGTTGAGAAGCCTTTTTAGAGGGGTTGCTATCAGCACTTGTATGTGTCTGATCTGCCACTGGCGTTTGAATGCCAGGGGTGGAAGCTGGAGTGGCGTTAGACGCCAACTCCTTACCTGTTTCTGGCATCTGAACGCCAGAATTGAGCTTCCTTTGGGCGTTCAACGCCAGTTCCTTGCTTGTTTCTGGCGTTGAACGCCAGGACTAAGCATGAGTTGGGCGTTCAACGCCAGCTTTCCACCCATTATCTGGCGTTTGAGCGCCAGAGTTATTCCTCTCTGGACTCTGACTGTCCTCAAAGGGATTTTGGGTAGCAGTCTGTTCATCTCTTGGCTTCCTGCTGCCTTGAAGTGAGGTATTTAATGTTTTTCCACTTCTTAATTGAACTGCTTGGCATTCTTCTGTTATTTGTTTTGATAACTGCTGTTCTGTTTGCTTCAACTGCACTTCCATATTCATATTAGCCATTCTTGTTTCTTGTAGTATCTCCTTGAATTCGGCTAGCTATTTTGTTAGAAAATCCAGTTGCTGATTGAATTTAGTAACTTGTTCTGTAGGACTAAGTTCAGTAGTTACTGTGTTAGCCTCTTCATTGATGGAAAGTTCACTGCTTAGGTACAGATACTGATTTCTGGCAACTGTATCAATAAGCTCTTGAGCTTCTTCTATTGTCTTTCTCATGTGTATAGATCCACCAGCTGAGTGGTTTAGAGAAATCTGAGCTCTCTCTGTAAGCCCATAATAGAAGATGTCTAACTGCACCCACTCTGAAAATATTTCGGAGGGACATTTTCTTAGCATCTCTCTGTATCTCTCCCAGGCATCATAAAGGGATTCATTATCTCCTTGTTTAAAGCCTTGGATGCTCAGCCTTAACTGTGTCATCCATTTTGGAGGGAAGTATTGATTCAGGAATTTTTCTGACAGTTGTTTCCATGTCTTTATGCTAGCTTTAGGTTGGTTATTTAACCACCTTTTAGCTTGGTCTTTTACAGCAAATGGAAATAGTAATAATCTGTAGACATCCTGATCTACTTCTTTATCATGTACTGTGTCAGCAATTTGTAAAATTATGCCAGAAACTCTGTAGGTTCTTCCTGTGGAAGACCGGAATACTAGCAACTTTGCTGCACTATGATAATGAGCTGAGGATTCAACTCAAAACTACTAACTCTAATGGAGGGTATACATATACTACTCCCATATGAAGCAGTAGTGGGGTTAGCATATGACCACAGAGTCCTTCTGGACTCTTTATTTCCACTTAAGTCCATGATGGAGAAAGGGGAGATGATGTGAATTTATTTTATTATATATAAAAATTTTGAAATAATAATAACAACATAAAATAAAATAAAGACGACAAGAAAAATAAAAATAAATAAAAATAAAAATAAAATAAAATGAAAGAAAAAAATATTTTATGAAGATTTTCGAAAAAGTGAGGAGAGAGAAAGTGGTTAGGATATTTTCGAAAAAGATATATTTTTTTTAAAAAAAATCTTAAAAGGATAAGATTTGAAAAATTTTGAAATTGAAATCTGAATTTTTTAAAAAAAAAATTGAAAATATTGCTTAAAGATAGTTAGAAAACATATTTTTTTGATTTTTGAATTTTATGATGAAAGAGAAAAACACACAAAAGACAAAAGACTTAAAATTTTTAGATCTAATGCTCCTTGTTTTCGAAAATTTTGGAGGAAAAACACCAAGGAACACCAAACTTAAAAATTTTAAGATCAAAACACCAAGAGGACTCAAGAACACTTTGAAGACTCACAAGAACAACAAGAACAAAAGAAAGAACACCAAACTTAAGAAATTTTTCTTTGAAAACCAAATTAAATTTTAAAAAATTAAAGGAAATTAACAAGAGAACACCAAACTTAAAGTTTGGCACAAGATTCAATCAAAGAAAAAAATTATTTTTGAAAAAGTTTTAAAAAGAAGATGCCCAATTACCAAGAACATAAACCAACGCTCTAGCCAATTGATTTATAAATGTAACGTGTTTTAAAGAGGTATAAAAATATATTATTATTATTATTTTTTTTGAAAATTAAAATTTTGAAAAATGCACAAGAAAAACACGAAAACACACAGAACAAGACAAACCAAAGATCAAACAAGAAAAATTAACAAGAACAATTTGAAGATCAAGGAAAAACAAGAACATGCAATTCGAAAAATTGAGAGACAAAGAAAAGCATGCAATTGACCCCAAACTTAGAACATGACACTAAACTCAATAATAAAAAATAAAAAATGAAAATTCAATTAAAGAAAAATAATATTTTTGAAAAACTTTTTAAAAGGGATAATAAAAGATGCAATTCTAGTAAAAAAGATAAATTCTTCCTAATCTAAGCAACAAGATTCACCGTCATTTGTTCAAACTCAAACAATCCCCGGCAATGGCGCCAAAAACTTGGTGAACGAAAATTACTTCACACTATGTAATTCCGCACAACTAACCAGCAAGTGCACTGGGTCGTCCAAGTAATACCTTACGTGAGTAAGGGTTGAATCCCACGGAGATTGTTGGTTTGAAGTAAGCTATGTTTATCTTATTATTCTTAGTCAGGATGCCAACAACAATGTTTTTCAAGTTCAATGGAAAAAGGAAAAAGGGAATAAAATAAATACTTATTGTGCAATAATGGAGAATATGTTGGAGTTTTGGAGATGCTTTGTTATCTGAATTTCAGCTTTTCTCTTGTACTCCTCTTCCCACATGCAAGGCTCCTTCCATGGCAAGCTGTATGTTGGGTGTCACCATTGTCAATGGCTACTTCCCCTCCTCTCAGTGAAAATGGTCCAAATGCTCTGTCACAGCACGGCTAATCATCTGTTGGTTCTCGATCATGTCGGAATAGAATCCATTGATTCTTTGTTATAGCATAATACATCAACCTCACCACATTTTTCTTCTCATTTCATTATTCTCAATTCCAACATCAACTATATAACACTTATGATCAAAATCACCATCAAACCCACCATTTCATAAATCATAACACTACAATCATTATAAGAACCAACTCCCAATCCATACAATCATTCAACATCATCATATCATTATAATTCATCACAATCAACTTAACATTCATCAATTCATCTATATTTAGTATACCAACCATCATTTTAGTTCAACCTATCCTATTGGTCACTAGCCTATGTGTCCATGAATATTATATACTACATAGAGGAAACCGAAACCATACCTTGGCCGATTCCCTTTATGCACCCAAACTCAAAATGAGCACCAACAAGCTTCCAACCACAATCCAAGCTTTCAAATCCACTCCAACAAGCACAAATAAGTTCCAAAAGCTCCCAAAGCCACAATAATCAAACTATATACATATAAATCACCACAAATCAACCTAGGGTTCAACATAAGCATAATCTCACAAGGGTTTAAGAGCTTTTACCTTTTCCAACAGATTTGACAACGCAAATCCAAAGCTAAGCAAGGATTAGAGCAAACCTAAACATCCAAAATCACAAAAACCCATTTAACCCAAAACTCTAATAAAACACGAAATTTTGAAGAGCATAACTGGAAGGATTTCGTGATTACCTTGAGGGTTTCTTGGGTGGGTTTTGTAGAGCTCTTCACAAGGAACGCGTAGCCGCAAACGGTGCGGCGATCGGAGCTCCGTAGCTCAAGATATGAGCTTGGGAAGTTTGAAGTGAATAGTAACAATGGTGGAAAGCTCTCACCTCTCTCTTCACTTCAGCTGCTGTTGTGTTTAGGTCATGAGGGTGAAAGTGGCTGAAATGGGTTCATTTAAGTGTATTTATATGTTGGGCTTGGCCCCACTTGGGTCCGGTCCAACCCGTTAGCGTTTTTAGCCCGTTTGGCCTAATTTCGGGACAAATCTTTAAAATTAAAGCCCAGTTTTCCATTTCTAATGTTTTTCTAAGGTTTTTGATGGTTTTCACTTTTCTCGTGCGGTACCAGGCAGACTTGAACCGGTTCAACCGGTTCAATTGCCGGTTCGCAATTTTTCACGATTTTTCGTAGAAAGCACATTTTCTGACTCAGAAAGACCCACTGAGTCCAAAAATCACCTTTAAATCCTCAAATTCTCTCTCTAACCTTTTGGAATCTAATTTGGGCAATTAATTCACTTAATTAACCGGTTGATTAGTTGCGGTTCTTACATTCTCCCCACCAAATAAGAAATTTTGCCCTCAAAATTTGAATTACCTGAGAAAAGCTCGGGATAATCTTTTCGCATCTCAGACTCCAATTCCCAAGTGTGCTCTTCTACTCCTGCTCGCTCCCAAGCAACTTTAACCAATGGGACATCCTTTCCTCGCAGCTTCTTTATACTAGTGTCATCGATCCTCACTGGTGTCACTTGGAGAGTCAAGTTCTCTTTCAACTTGACCGATTCAGGCTCCAACACATGAGCCGCATCCGACGTGTATTTACGGAGCTGTGACACGTGGAATACATCATGCAAGTTAGACAGATGAGGTGGCAAAGCTACTTGATATGCCACCGGCCCGAATCTCTTCAAAACCTCAAACGGTCCTATATATCTTGGGTTCAACTTCTTGGTCTTGATTGCTCTTCCAATCCCAGTTGTCGGTGTAACCCTAAGGAATACGTGTTCTCCCACTTCAAACTCTAAGGGTTTCCTTCTCTGATCCGCATAACTCTTCTGTCGACTTTGGGCAGTTAAAATCCTTGCACGAATCTTCTTAATGTTCTCAGTAGTCTCTGCTATCAAATCTGGACCCAAAACACTTACTTCTCCAATTTCATACCAACAAAGTGGAGACTGACACTTTCGTCCATACAAAGCCTCATACGGAGCCATCCCAATGCTTGCATGAAAGCTGTTGTTATATGCGAACTCCACCAATGGCATGTAACGATCCCAACTCCCGGGTTGATCCAACACACATGCTCTCAGCATATCTTCCAGCGTTTGAATAGTCCTTTCCAATTGTCCATCTGTTTGTGGATGATACGCCGTACTAAGACATAGCTTCGTACCGAAAGCTCTTTGGAAAGCTCCCCAAAACCTTGATGTGAATCGGGGATCACGGTCCGATACTATGCTTGACGGCACACCATGCAACCTCACTATCTCCTTGATGTATAATCTTGCCAATTCCTCCATAGAACAGTTTAGTCGGATAGGCAGAAAATGAGCGGATTTGGTTAAGCGATCTATGATCACCCAAATCGCATCAAACCCCGACCTAGTCCTCGGTAAACCGGTAACAAAATCCATAGCAATTCCTTCCCACTTCCACTGAGGAATCTCAAGTGGTTGTAGCATTCCTGACGGTTTTTGATGTTCTATCTTCACTTTCTGGCAGGTCAAACATTTGGATACCACTGTAGCTACATCACCCTTCATCTCCGGCCACCAGAACATCTTCTTCAAGTCATAATACATCTTCGTGCTCCCGGGATGAATAGAAAACCCACTGTTGTGAGCCTCCAACAGCAAGTCTTGCCTCAAACTCCCAACAACTGGTATGCAAATCCTTCCCTTATATCTCCATAACCCTTCATCATCCTTAGTGAATTCTTCGCGTCTCTTATCACCAACTGGTTGAAACAATTGCTGAAACTTCTACTCATCTTGCTGAGCCCTTTGTATTTTTGATTTAAACGTGCTTGAAATCTGTAACTGATTCAAACAAGCTCTTCCGGCAACTTCACTAATATCCAGCTTAAGATCTACAAACTTATCCACTAGTTCTTCTTCCTTGATTCTCATCCAAGCAATTGTTAAAGATTTCCGACTCAAAGCGTCTGCTACCACGTTCGCCTTTCCAGGGTGATAACTCAACTCGAAATCATAATCTTTAAGAAACTCCATCCACCTTCTCTGGCGCATATTTAGCTCTTTCTGATCAAAGATGTACTTGAGACTCTTATGATCAGAAAAGACGCTAAACCTTACTCCGTATAAGTGGTGTCTCCAAATCCTCAATGCAAACACAATCGCCGCTAATTCCAAGTCATGAGTGGGGTAATTCACCTCATGCGGTCTTAGCTGACGCGATGCGTAAGCCACCACATTCCGGTGTTGCATCAACACGCAACCCAAACCCTTCAAAGAAGCATCACAATATACCTCAAACGGTTCACGCGGTTCCAGTAGGATTAGAACAGGTGCTGAAGTTAATCTCTGCTTTAACGTTTGAAAACTTTCTTCACACTCCGACGTCCATACGAATGGCACTTCTTTCCTTGTCAACTTTGTCATTGGTAGCGCAATCCGGGAAAATCCTTCAATAAATCTCCGGTAATATCCGGCTAAACCCAAAAAGCTTCTGACTTTCGTCACAGTCGTCGGTCTTTCCCATTCCATCACCGCTTCTACCTTAGAAGGATCTACAGCTATTCCTCCCTTACTCACCACATGGCCTAAGAACTTTACTTCCTCCTTCCAGAACTCGCACTTTGACAACTTAGCGTACAACTTCCGCTCCTTTAAGATTCGCAGTACAATCCTCAAGTGTTCCTCATGCTCCTTTACCGTCTTAGAGTAAACTAAGATGTCATCTATGAAAACCACCACGAATTTGTCTAAAAAGGGACGAAACACTCTGTTCATGTAATCCATGAAAACAGCAGGTGCATTCGTTAACCCAAAAGACATTACCGCAAACTCGTAGTGTCCATAGCGTGTCCTAAATGCAGTCTTAGGGATATCATCTTCCTTCACTCTTATCTGGTCGTAACCGGATCTCAAATCAATCTTGGAAAACACTCCAGCTCCTTGCAATTGATCCATCAAGTCATCTATCCTTGGCAGCGGGTACTTGTTCTTCACTGTCACTTTATTTAACTATCGGTAATCCACACACAAACGCATCCCTCCATCTTTCTTCTTCACCAATAAAACTGGCGCTCCCCACGGTGATACACTTGGTCGAATGAACCTCTTATTCAAAAGCTCTTCCAACTGAGTCTTTAGCTCTGCCAGCTCTATAGGAGCCATTCTATACGGTGCAATCGATACTGGTCCGGCTCCCGGCACCAATTCAATCACAAACTCAATTTCCCTTTGAGGTGGGAACTCAGGGATATCTTCCGGGAACACTTCTGGAAAATCTCTAACCACCGGAATTTGATCTATGTTCTGGGCATCGCCCAACGCATTGGCAGCCAACAGAATATAACCCTGACACTCCTCCCCACTATAATGCACCATTACAGAGTTCAGGTAATACCCTGTAGCTACCACTGCTCCATTTTCTCCTTCAGGCATAAACTGAATTGTCCGTTCAAAGCAATCCAACAAAATCCGGTTCTTCGACAACCAATCAAACCCCAAAATCATCTCCAGCCCCACCATTGGTAAACAGATCAAATCGTGTACAAAGTCTCTACCCTCAAGCTTGAAACCTACTTGTCTACAGCCTGACCTAGTCATAATTGTTTGATGCGGAGTATGTACATGTAGAGCAAAAGGTAACTCTGATACTTTCAAGCCTAATTCCTCAACTTTAGCAAATGAAATAAACGAATGCGAAGCTCCAGTATCATATAATGCAACTGAGGATTTATCACCAATTAGACATATACCTTTCATCAAAGGATCCGCCTTGGAAGCATCCTTGGCATTCACAGCAAAGACTCGACCTTGATGCTGACTCTGGCCCGCATTCTGATTCCTCCCACGAGGGCAATCCCTCGCAATGTGGCCAGGTAACCCACACTTGAAGCAACCACCTAAACCAATCTTACATGAGTCATAAGGGTGAAAACGTCCACAACAATCACAAGCTAAATCCGGATAACTCTTACTCTGATTTCCTCTTCCTTTAGCATACTGAAACTGATTCTGATTGTTCTTTCTAAAGCCCCCTTGGACTTGAGAAGTATATCCCCCTCTTTTGAAGCTTTGTCCTCTAGGATGAAAATACTTGCCACGTCCACGACTAGAGCTCCCTCCATGAGTGTCCTTAGATGCCGCCACTGTCTTGGCATACTCCTCCACTACCCTTGCTTTGTTCACCAAGTCGGAGAAGACACGGATCTCCATAGGAGCCACAGCAGTCATAATGTTGTCCTTCAAGCCCCTTTGGTACTTAATGCACCTCCAGCTCTCGAAAGTCTCCGGGTCACCCTGACATACCCGAGAAAACCTACAAAGCTCTTCGAACTTATTGGTGTACTCTGCCATAGACATGGAACCTTGCTTCAGCTGCATTAGCTCCATCTCCTTTGCTTCCCTTGCAGATTCAGGAAAGTATTTCTTATAGAAAGCCATTTGGAACACCTCCCATGGAATGTCGGTGTTCTGAAGCTGTAGCAAACGACACTCAGCTTGCCACCAAGGCTGGGCCTCTCCCGCTAGCTGATAAGCGGCAAACTCTACATATTGATTGAGAGGAACATGCTGCGCCTGTAAAGCACGCTCTATAGCCTGGAACCAGTGGTCCGCTTCAATAGGATCTGTGGATCCTCGGAAAGTTGGCGGATGAACCTTGAGGAACGTCGCCAAGGTCATCGGAACTCCTCCTGTGTTATCGCCATTACCCTCAGCATTATCATTGGTATTCCCTTTGCCATTCCCATTTCCGTTGCCATTCCCAATCGGTTGGCCCAATCTCTGCACTGCTTGCAGAGTCGCAGCAGCATTAGCTTCCATGGTGTTAGCGAGATTCGCCATCGCCGCCATGAATTCGGCGTGATTGTCAGCTGGCTGCTCATTCCTACTTCCTCGTGTACGCGTTCGACCTCGCCCGCGAGTAGCCATGTAGGATTCCTGTCCACACCAAACAATAGATATCAAGGTGATCAGTCTCAATATCAAAAGTCTAGTGCTTCAATTAACCCAAACAGGCACTCACAAACAAGCATGCTATGCATATATCAAATAGATAACCTAATAGCATCAAAGAAAAGACACACAGAGTATGCAATGAAGCACAATCGGTCCATCCCTCAGGCTCACGAGGACGAACCGCTCTGATACCACTAAATGTAACACCCTAATTAGCCTAAGCCTTACCTCGCGTCGTAAAGCCAAGGTTAATCAGAGATTACGACAATTCTAAACTCATACATAATATATATATATATATATATATATATATATATATATATATATATATATATATATATATATATATATATATATATATGGAAAGAATAGCATAATCTAGAAGCCCGATGAAAGATATAGCTCAAAAACAGAATTTCGAAGCTTAAACGTACTAACGGAGCTACTAGATTAAGGCATAAGAAACAGACAAGATATAACAAAAGATAAGTATATAATATCATAGGGAACTAGTCACGACTCGCGGAGTTTAAGCCGGCTAGCCATATACTGATATACACAACCATACAGTGAAAACAGCTTATACAAGTTTTGTTCTCTCAAATACATGCCTCTAGGCAAAACAAAATACAAAATGAGAGATGTATAAACAAAATAAACCAAAAAGAACTCAAAATGACCCAAGATTCTCCGCTCCTGTCACCAACCAAAGCAACTCACCGAGATGGGTTGAGACCTGCATCTGAAAAATACAACAACAATATGGTATGAGAACCGGAGGTTCTCAGTATGGTAACAGTTCCCAGTGATATAGGATATAAGACCCCAGGACACCAAAGGCAATCCTAAGCTTCATATCCATCACAAGATTCAACTTAAAGCATTATAAAACATTTAAGCATAACATACCAACTTGACTTAAATAAACCAGGTTATCTATCTTAAGGAATTTCTATTCTAACCAAACACCGCTGTCCCACAGCCTTCACCAACCGATCCTCCATGCGATTCCATCGCCACCGCCTTCCGAACCTCCTCAATCCCAGCAGAAAACACAGATAATGTTCAAAGCAAGTAAAGCACAAGTAGTAGCATATATGGCAAATAATTCAGATAGCAAGTAAGCATGTTATTCAATTAAGCAAACCATTACAAGTAGACAAAGCATACAAGCAAATAGGAAATGCATATGATGAATGCCTGTCCTACTGGCTGTGATATCACATTGTCGGTTCAACTGCCAACCCGACACATCTCCATGGAGACGTCGCCCTTCGGATTTCTCATATGGGAACCCCCGAGATATAGTGCCCGGATCACTGTCCAGGTACCGGCGCCTGCTCACCCTATAGATCCGAAGGGATGCGAGCGGGATATTCTTGCCTCAGACCTCACATCTCAACGTAAGCGGGATTAACCACCGTCCTTACGCCGCCGCCGCTACCTCGACAGGTGGGATTAACCACCGTCCCTGCCAGGCGCATAACGTCTCAAAATATCATGTAAAAATATTATTCCAGTGGTTTTCAAAAGCATTTTCAGTATACATAGATCCATCATTCCTCATCTCATATACCAATTATCCTTCACCTAACGTCAAACCATTCTCAGCACGCCAGAAACCTAGACCTCCGTTTTCTAATTTACCTTAAGATCATGTACTAGAGCCCTTAATTTATATCCCATGTTCTAATACTCAAAACTAGGTTTTTAACACCAACTTTGAATGATCGTAACTTTCTCTACAAAATTCCAATTTTCACAAACCTTATACTGATTCGAAGAATTTTCAAAGATCTTTAATTCTAAACAATTTTCAATCAATTTTGAAAACTGAGGCAAAAGTTATGATCAAACAAAGTTTACCAAAAACTCAATTTTTCCAAACTTCACAATTACCACCCTATCTCACCATACCCATACCAAATCATACCAAACCATCCAAAGCTCCATTTTTCATCAAAATGTACCTGTTATAGCATAATACATCAACCTCACCACATTTTTCTTCTCATTTCATTATTCTCAATTCCAACATCAACTATATAACACTTATGATCAAAATCACCATCAAACCCACCATTTCATAAATCATAACACTACAATCATTATAAGAACCAACTCCCAATCCATACAATCATTCAACATCATCATATCATTATAATTCATTACAATCAACTCAACATTCATCAATTCATCAATATTTAGTATACCAACCATCATTTTAGTTCAACCTATCCTATTGGTCACTAGCCTATGTGTTCATGAATATTATATACTACATAGAGGAAACCGAAACCATACCTTGGCCGATTCCCTTTATGCACCCAAACTCAAAATGAGCACCAACAAGCTTCCAACCACAATCCAAGCTTTCAAATCCACTCCAACAAGCACAAATACGTTCCAAAAGCTCCCAAAGCCACAATAATCAAACTATATACATATAAATCACCACAAATCAACCTAGGGTTCAACATAAGCATAATCTCACAAGGGTTTAAGAGCTTTTACCTTTTCCAACAGATTTGACAACGCAAATCCAAAGCTAAGCAAGGATTAGAGCAAACCTAAACATCCAAAATCACAAAAACCCATTTAACCCAAAACTCTAATAAAACCCGAAATTTTGAAGAGCAGAACTGGAAGGATTTCGTGATTACCTTGAGGGTTTCTTGGGTGTGTTTTGTAGAGCTCTTCACAAGGAACGCGTAGCCGCAAACGGTGCGGCGATCGGAGCTCCGTAGCTCAAGATATGAGCTTGGGAAGTTTGAAGTGAATAGTAACAATGGTGGAAAGCTCTCACCTCTCTCTTCACTTCAGCTGCTGTTGTGTTTAGGTCATGAGGGTGAAAGTGGCTGAAATGGGTTCATTTAAGTGTATTTATATGTTGGGCTTGGGCCCAACTTGGGTCCGGTCCAACCCGTTAGCATTTTTAGCCCGTTTGGCCTAATTTCGGGACAAACCTTTAAAATTAAAGCCCAGTTTTCCATTTCTAATGTTTTTCTAAGGTTTTTGATGGTTTTCACTTTTCTCATGCGGTACCAGGCAGACTTGAACCGGTTCAACCGGTTCAATTGCCGGTTCGCAATTTTTCGCGGTTTTTCGTAGAAAGCACATTTTCTGACTCAGAAAGACCCACTGAGTCCAAAAATCACCTTTAAATCCTCAAATTCTCTCTTTAACCTTTCGGAATCTAATTTGGGCAATTAATTCACTTAATTAACCGGTTGATTAGTTGCGGTTCTTACACCAACAATCTCCGTGGGATCGACCCTTACTCACGTAAGGTTTATTACTTGGACGACCTAGTGCACTTGCTGGTTAGTTGTGCGAGGTTATGAAGAAAGTGTTGAGTTATGAACGTGCACACCAAGTTGAATGCCATTATTAGAGATCACAATTTCGTGCACCAGCCCTCTTGGAGGGAAAGATCCCTTTTTAAAGAGATCATGCGAGCAAAAGTTTCTAGAAATTTCAAGACCCTAGACATGGATCTCTATGACAAAACAACCTACCCGAGGCATCACCTCAATAATTTCAAAAGTTGAATGTACCTAGCTGATGCTTCTGATGCAACTCGTTCCAAGGCTTTTTCGACAACTGTAAACCCCGTGAATTTATAAATAATTAGTTAATAAATTAATTATTATTTAAAAAATTAAAAAATTAAAATTTTATAATCTAGATGAGTAAAAATATTAAAATGCAAATTTTGACACTAATTTTAAAGATTTTGGTCCAACATTGGGCCGACGGGCCAAACCGTTTGGATCGGGCCCAAGGCCCAGCATATAAAACCAACAACTCGGCTTTCCCTCCTTCAAACATAAGGAAAACACACTGGGAATTGGGGGGAGAAGCACAAAGAAGAACCCTAACCCTTGTCACAATTTAATTCCACATATCTCTCAATTCGAAGTTTCGACCGCTACACCGTTTGTGACTACGCGACCACTGTGTCGAGCTCTTCAAAACCATCCAAACAAAGTGGTAAGTAAATTGAGTTTTTTTCACCCAGCCTTCTCCTCTTAAATTTTGAAAATTGTGGGTTTGGTATTGAGAGATTATGTAATTTTGATGGTTTAGGGGACTCTAACAACGAGAGATTATTGGGTTTTGTCCAATTGTCTGTGGGTAACGGTAAGAAACTCAAAGCCCTTGTGAATTCTTTAATTATATGAGGTTAGATATTAAATTTGTAAATGTGTATGTAATGATGAGAAATTAGGTGGTATATATGTGAATTAGAACTAAATTGATGAAGTTGGAGGCTTGAGTTTGAGTATTGGGAGCTGAAAATCCATTTGGTGGAGGCTTAGAGCTTATAAATTATGGATTTTGAGGTGTTCCGATTTTGGTTTAGGTTTTGATTTCTCATAGTTAATGTATAATGTTACGTGAAAACTTAGGCTAGATAACCTTAGGATAAGTTGAATTATGTGAATGGTGCATGTTTAGTGGATATAGTGAATGGATGTTGAGTGATTGTGAATTATAGCTAAAATTTGTGAGGGTATTGATTGAATTATATGTTTGGTTGTGGTGTAGTGGTTTGATGACATTATTATTATTATTATTATTATTATTATTATTATTATTATTATTATTATTATTATTATTATTATTATTATTATTATTATTATTATTATTATTATGTGATGAATATGATAATGGGTTGGTATTTTAAGTAATTAAATGATTGATGAGTAATAGGTTGTTGTTTGATGAGTTACGATAACGGTTGAGATGGTTTTGTTTAGGATTAGGTTGAATTTGGTTGGGAAAACTTGAGTTTTGAAGTTTTTGGAAAAAACCCAATTTCAATCAACTTTAAGGCACTATAACTTGGACCTCGAATCCTTAAATTTGGAAAAACACATGGCATGCGTATGCGATACATGCACAAATATGCGAGAATTCTCTCTGTTTCAACATGCTCGCATACGCATGTGGTGGATGCGTACGCGACTGATGAGCGGATATTTTATACGCTTTTTGGTGGTATTTTTTTGTAGTTTTTAGTATGCTTTAGCTACTTTTTAGTATATTTTTATTAGTTTTTATGCAAAAAATCATATTTCTGGACTTTACTATGAGTTTGTGTATTTTTCTGTGATTTTAGGTATTTTCTGGCTGAAATTGAGGAACCTGAGCAAAAATCTGATTTAGAGGCTAAAAAAGAACTGCAGATGCTGTTGGATTCTGACCCTCCTGTACGCGAAATGGATTTTATGGAGCTACAGAAGCCCAATTGGCGCGCTCTTAATTGCATTGGAAAGTACACATCTTGGGATTTCTAGCAATGTATAATAGTCCATACTTTGCCCGAGATTTGATAGCGCAAATTGGAGTTTAAACGCCCACTTTTTACCCTTTTCTGGTGTTAAACGCCAGAACTGGCATAAAAGCTGGAGTTAAATGCCCAAACTGGCACCAAAGCTGGCGTTTAATGCCAAGAATAGCCTCTACACGTGAAAGCTTCAATGCTCAGTCTAAACACACACCAAGTGGGCCCCGGAAGTGGATTTCTGCACTATCTATCTTAGTTTACCCATTTTCTGTAAACCTTGGTTACTAGTTTAGTATAAAAACTACTTTTAGAGATTCATTTTGGACCTCATGACATTTTACATATGAATTTGTATCTTCTACGGCATGATTCTCTAAACTCCATGGTTGGGGGTGAGGAGCTCTGCTGTGTCTCGATGGATTAATGCAATTATTTCTGTTTTCTATTCAATCACGCTTGTTTCTATTCTAAGATAGTCATTCGCACTTCAACATGATGAATGTAATGATCCGTGACACTCATCACCATTCTCAACTTATGAACGTGTGCCTGACAACCACTTTCGTTCTACCTTAGATTGAGTATGTATCTCTTGGGTTCCTGGTTCACGAGTTTGATTGCCTCTCCTGATGACAGAGTGTTCAAATCCGTGAAACCAGAGTCTTCGTGTCAATTGGCAGCACTCTTGAGATCCGAAAAGTCTAAACCTTGTCTGTGGTATTCCGAGTAGGATCCGGGAAGGGGTGACTGTGACAAGCTTTAAACTCACAAATGTTAGGCGCAGTGACAGTGTGCAAAAGGATCAATGGATCCTATTCCAGCACGAGTGAGAACTGACAGATGATTAGCCCTACGAAATTCGTAGTTGGACCATTTTTGCTGAGAGGACGGATGGTAGCCATTTACAACGGTGATCCACCAACATACAACTTGTTATGGATGGAACCTTGCATGCATAAAGAAGACAGTAGTAGGAAAGCAGAGATTTAGAAGATAGAGCATCTCCAAAACCTCAACCTGTTCTCCATTACTGAATTACAAGTACTTTTCATTTCATGTTATTTATTCTTCATAAACAAAATCATCTTTATCATTAATCTCCTGACTAAGAGTTACAAGATAACCATTGCTTGCTTCAAGCCGGCAATCTCCGTGGGATCGACCCTTACTCACGTAAGGTATTACTTGGACGACCCAGTGCACTTGCTGGTTAGTTGTATCTCGGAGTTGTGTGATCACAATTCCGTGCATCAAGTTTTTGGTGCCGTTGCCGGGGATTGTTCGAGTTTGGACAACTGACGGTTCATCTTGTTGCTTAGATTAGGAATAGTTTATTTTTGTTGGTTTAGAGTCACTAAGTTTGAGTCTTTTGTTTGAGTTTAGTTTCATGTTTTAAGTTTGGTGTCCTCTTTGTGTTTTTCCTTTTAATTTTCAAAAAAATTGTGTTTGGTTTTCTAAAAATTCTAAGTTTGGTGTCTTTTGTTGCTTATTATCTTATACATTTTTTATTGTTAGTGTTCGAAGTATAAAAATTTTTTAAGTTTGGTGTCCTTTGTGTTTTTCTTTTCTTAAAAATTTTTCAAAATTTGTTTTTGGTGTTTATCTTGATCTTCAAAGTGTTCTTAGTGTTCATCTTGACATTCAAAGTTTTCTTGTTTGTTTCCATTGTTTTAATCTAAAAAGTCCAAGTTTGGTGTCACTTTGTTGTTTTTCTCTCTCCTTATTAAATTCAAAAATAAATAAATAAATAAATAAATATATATATATATATATATATATATATATCTTTTCCTTTAATTCCTCATAAAATTTCGAATCCCTTGTGTTGACTTGGTCAAAATTTTTAAAATCATATCATTTTCAAAATTTCCTAACTACTTTCTCTCTCCAGTTTTCGAAAATATTCTACAAAATTTTTCAAAATCTTTTTAATTAATTAATTATTTTAGTTTTCGATTTCCTTTTATTTCACTTTTTATTTCGGTATTTTAAAAAAATATATATATATATAATAAAAAAATAAAAGAATAATTTTTTTTCTACAATCCACATCATCTCCCTTTCTCCACCATGGACCTAAGTGGAAATGAATAGTCTAGAAGGACTCTGGAGTCATATGCTAACCCCACTACTGCTTCATATGGGAGTAGTATCTGTATACCCCCTATAAGAGCTAACACTTTTGAGCTAAATTCTCAGCTCATTATCATGGTGCAGCAAAACTGCCAGTATTCTGGTCTCCCACAGGAAGAGCCTACTGAGTTTCTGGCACAATTCTTACAAATTTCTGGCACAGTACGTGATAAGGAAGTGGATCAGGATGTCTACAGATTATTGCTGTTTCCGTTTGCTGTAAAAGACTAAGCTAAGCGGTGGTTAAATAACTAACCCAAAGCCAGCATAAGAACACGGAAACAGTTATCAGAAAAATTACTGAATCAATATTTCCCTCCAAAAAGGATGACATAGCTAAGGCTGGACATCCAAGGCTTTAACCAAGATGCTCATGAATCTCTTTATGATGCCTGGGAGAGGTACAGAGAGATGCTAAGGAAATGCCCCTCTAAAATGTTTTCAGAGTGGGTGCAGTTAGACATCTTCTACTATGGGCTTACAGAAAAAGCCCAGATATCCCTAGACCACTCAGCTGGTGGATCTATACACATGAGAAAAACAACTGAAGAAGCTCAAGAGCTTATAGATACAGTTGCTAGAAATCAGCATCTGTACTTAAGTAATGAGTCCTCCATGAAAGAAGAAGCTAAGGTAGTATCCACTGAATTTAGTCCTCCAGAACAAGTTACTGACTTTAATCAGCAATTATGTTATCTAACAGAACAGCTAACAGAATTTAAGGCAATGCTACAAGAAACCAAGAATGCTAACCAAAGTTTGGAGAAATAATTGAATCAAACAAAACAGCAGTTATCTAGACAAATAACAGAAGAATGTCAAGTTGTTCAATTAAGGAGTGGGAAGATATTAAATGTCTCAATTCAAGGCAACAAAAAGCCAAGGAATTAACAACCAATAGAGGATGAGCAAACCACTGCCCAAAATCACTAACAAACATATCAAGGCATCTAATGGAATCAAGGAGAATTAGATTTAACTATTTTAAGTCCTAAAAAGCATGTTTTCACATCTAAGCTCAAATAAGGAGACAATCACAAAACTATGCTAATTCAATGGATAAATGTGGGTAAAAGGTGATAAAATCTCTTAAAATCAATACAAGATAAACCGTCAAAACAGGGTTTATCAAGCCCCGAGAGGAATAATTCTAGCGTTCAAACGCCAGAAAAGGGTGAAAAATTGGCGTTAAACGCCCAGTGGATGCCCATTCCTGGCGTTCAAACGCCAGAAAAGGGTGAAAAACTCGCGTTGAACGCCCAATCCATGACCAGTTCTGGTGTTCAAACGCCAGAAAATGGTGGAAAATTGGCATTAAACGCCCATCAAACCCTTAATCCTGGCGTTCAAACGCCAATGAGGGATCAGACACCTGCAAGTGTTGATAGTAACCCTCCTAAAAAGGCTTCTCCAACCACCTCTATAGGAAATAAACCTGCAGCAATTAAGGTTGAAGAATACAAAGCCAAGATGCCTTATCCTCAGAAACTCCGCCAAGCGAAATAGGATAAACAATTTGCCCGCTTTGTAGACTATCTCAGGACTCTTGAAATAAAGATTCCGTTTGCAGAGGCACTTGAGCAAATACCCTCTTATGCTATGTTCATGAAAGAGATCTTAAGTCATAAGAAGGATTGGAGAGAAACTGAAATGCTTCTCCTCACTAAAGAATGCAGTGCAATCATTCTGAAAAGCTTACCAGAGAAGCATAAGGACCCCGAAAGCTTTATGAAACAATGCACATTAGAGGGTACCTGTACCAAGACAGCTCTATGTGATCTAGGGGCAAGTATCAACCTGATACCTGCATCCACTATCAGAAAGTTTGGTTTGACTGAAGAAGTCAAACCAACCCGGATATGTCTCCAACTTGCTGATGGCTCTATTAAAATGCCATCAGGCATAATCGGGGACATAATTGTCAAGGTTGGGCCATTCGCCTTTCCCATTGACTTTGTAGTGCTGGAAATAGAGGAGCACAAGAGTGCAACTCTCATTCTAGGAAGACCTTTCCTAGCAAGTGGACGAACTCTCATTGACGTCCAAAAAGGGGAAGTGACCCTGAGAGTCAATGAGGATGAGTTTCAGTTGAATGCTGTCAAAGCTATGCAGCATCTAGACACTTCAAGAGATTGCATGAGTATAGATATCATTGACTCCCAGGTGGAGGAGATCAATATGACTGAGAGTCTCGAATCAGAGCTAGAAGATATCTTTAAAGATGTTCAGTCTGACTAGGAGGAATCAGAGAAAATAGAAGAACCTCTGATAACTCCTCATAAGGAGGAGAAGCCTCCTGAACCCGAGCTCAAACCACTACCACCATCCCTGAAATATGCATTTCTGGGAGAAGATGACACTTTTCCAGTGATCATAAGCTCTACTTTAGATCCAAAGGAAGAGGAAGCACTAATTCAGGTGCTAAGGACACACAAGACAGCTCTTGGGTGGTCCATAAGTGATCTTAAGGGCATTAGCCCAGCAAGATGCATGCACAAGATTCTATTGGAGGATGACGCCAAGTCAGTGGTTCAACCACAGCGGTGGTTGAATTCAGCCATGAAGGAGGTGGTGCAGAAAGAGGTCACTAAATTACTAGAGGCTGTATTGAGCCCTGTCCAAGTTGTCCCCAAGAAGGGAGGCATGACAGTGGTTCATAATGAAAAAAATGAATTGGTTCCTACAAGAATAGTCACAGGGTGGCGCATGTGTATTGACTACAAAAGGCTCAATACAGCCACCAGAAATGATCATTTTCCTTTACCATTCATAGACTATATGCTAGAAAGATTAGCAAGTCATGACTATTACTACTTTTTGGATGGCTATTCAGGTTATAACCAAATTGCAGTAGATCCGCAGGATCAAGAGAAAACAATATTCACATGTCCATCTGGAGTATTTGCCTACAAAATGATGCCATTTGGTCTATGCAATGTACCTGCAACCTTTCAGAGATGCATGCTCTCTATTTTCTCTGATATGGTGAAAAAATTTCTGGAAGTCTTTATGGATGACTTCTCAGTATTTGGAGACTCATTTAACTCCTGCCTTGACCATCTAGCACTTGTTCTGAAAAGATGCCAAGAAATTAACCTGTTTTTAAGCTGGGAGAAATGTCACTTCATGGTGACTGAAGGAATTGTCCTTGGGCACAAAATTTCGAACAAGGGAATGGAGGTGGATCAAGCTAAGGTAGAGATAATTGAAAAATTACCACCACTTGCCAATGTTACGGGAATCAGAAGCTTTCTGGGGCATGCAGGATTCTATAAGAGGTTTATAAAAGATTTTTCAAAAATTACAAAACCTCTAAGCAATTTGCTAGCTACTGATACACCCTTTGTCTTTGACACAGAGTGTCTGCAGGCGTTTGAGACTCTGAAAGCTAAGTTGGTCATAGCACCAGTCATTTCTACACCAGACTGGACATTACCATTTGAACTAATGTGTGACACCAGTGACCATGCTATTGGTGCAGTATTAGGACAACGGCATAACAAGCTTCTGCATGTCATTTACTATGCCAGCCGTGTTCTGAATGACGCACAGAAGAATTACACAACCATAGAAAAAGAGATGCTTGCAGTGGTTTATGCCATTGACAAGTTTAGATCCTATTTAGTAAGATCAAAAGTGATTGTGTATACTGACCATGCTATGCTTAAATATCTACTCACAAAGCAGGATTCAAAATCCAGGCTCATAAGATGCGTGTTGCTGCTGCAAGAGTTTGATATAGAAATAAGAGACAAAAAGGGACAGAGAACCATGTAGCAAATCACCTGTCCCGAATAAAACCAGTAGAAGAGGAGTTCCACCCCTCTACTGAGATCTCTGAAACCTTCCCGGATGAGCAACTCTTTGCCATTCAGGAAGTGTCGTGGTTCGCAGACATTGCAAACTATAAAGCGGTAAGATTCGTACCCAAAGAGTACAGCAGGCAGCAAACAAAACAATCAGTTACTGATGCAAAGTACTACTTATGGGATGACCATATCTCTTCAAGAGATGTGCAGACGGAATGATCCGTAGATGTGTGCCCAGAGAAGAGGCACAGAAGATACTATGGTATTACCTTGGATCACAATATGGAGGACACTTCGGAAGCGAGCGGACAGCCACAAGAGTCCTCCAATGTGGTTTCTATTGGCCTACTCTCTATAGAGACTCCCGAGAGTTTGTACGTAGCTGTGACAGTTGCCAAAGAGCTGGTAATCTGCCTCACGATTACGCCATGCCTCAGCAAGGGATCTTAGAAATTAAGTTGTTTAATGTATGGGGTATTGACTTCATGGGGCTTTTCCCACCATCATACTCAAACACTTACATTCTGTGGCAGTAGATTATGTATCTAAATGGGTAGAGGCAATTGTCACACCCACTAATGATACTAAGACAGTGCTGAAGTTCCTCCAGAAGCACATCTTCAGCAGATTTGGTGTCCCCAGAATACTAATCAGTGATGGAGGAACTCATTTCTGCAATAAACAGCTTGACTCTGCTCTGATCCGATATGGAATTAACCAAAATGGCAACTCCATATCATCCACAGACAAATGGGCAGGCTGAAGTCTCAAATAGAGAACTAAAACGAATCCTGGAACGGACGGTAAGCACCCGTAGAAAGGATTGGATAAGGAGTCTGGATGATGCTCTATGGGCATACAGAACTACATTCAAAACTCCTATAGGGACCTCTCCATACCAGCTTATGTATGGAAAAGCCTGTCACCTGCCCGTGGAACTGGAACACAAGGCCTACTGGGCAACCAGATTTCTAAACCTTGATGCCAAGTTAGCTGGAGAGAAAAGATTGCTCCAGTTGAATGAGCTAGAGGAATTCAGACTCAATGCTTTCGAAAATACAAAAAATTTACAAAGAGAAAGCGAAAAGGTGGCATGACAAGAAATTGTCATCCAGAGTCTTTGAGCCAGGACAGAAGGTTCTGCTGTTTAGCTCTAGGCTCAGATTATTCCTCGGGAAATTAAAATCCCGGTGGAGGGGACCATATGTGATCATAAGTGTGTCACCATATGGATATGTAGAGCTTCAGGATGTTGACTCTGACAAAAAGTTCATTGTTAATGGACAGAGAGTCAAACATTATCTTCAAAGCAATGTTGAGCAAGAATGCTCAAAACTGAGACTAGACTAAAGCTCAGTAAAAGTCCAGCTAAAGACAATAAAAAAGCGCTTGTTGGGAGGCAACCTAGTTATTAGCAAAGGTTCTTGCTATTTAAATAATAATTATGGGAGTTTGATATAAATTATCTTTAAGGTTGATTGTCCGAATGCAGAAGTTCACAGAGTTACAGAAGGATTCAGAGCACAAAGTAGAAAAAAGAGCTCGCTGGCTCAAAAATGCCAGTAAGAGGTGTTTTGGGCATTAAATGCCAGAATGGGTATCATTCTGGGCGTTTAACGCCAGTAAAGATACCTTTCTGAGCGTTAAACGCCAGAATGGGCACCATTCTGGGCGTTTAACGCCAAAGTTGCAGCATCCTGGGCGTTTAGAAAAATGCCCAGTGATAAAAGATTTCTAGCGTTTAACGCCAGCCAGGGTACCTGGCTAAGGCCAACAATTGGACATTAAACGCCAGAATGGATACCATTCTGGGCGTTTAATGCTAGAAAGGATAGGGGGAGGAGATTTTGTTCTCACTTCAATTTTTTTAAATTTTCATGTTTTAATTCATAATTTTCTGCAGAAACATGTTACAAATTTTCATCTCTCAAATTCAATTTTCAAAAAATTTAATAATCTTCTAGATTCTTCTTAATTTTCTTTCAAAATCTCTTTTAAATTTTTTCAAAAACTCATTTATGCTTTCTATTTCTTTCCAAATCTTTTCCAACTCATCATATCTTCTTCTAATTATTAGACACAACAACAAAATTTCAGATTTAACTTCTTTATATCTTTTCCATATCTTTTGAATTTTAAAATCTCATCTTTTCATATCATGATTTATCTTTTACAAATCATATCTTCCTATCATATCTTTTTCAAAAATTTTAAAAATCCACTCCCTCCCTTTTAAATACACGTTCGGCCATGCCCATTAATCCACCATTTGAATCTGTCTCCTCCTCTATTCCTCTCCTTTCCTTTCTTTTGCTTGAGGACAAGAAAACCTCTAAGTTTGGTGTGTTTTTCCGTGATCACTGAGCAAAAACTCTCCAAGATTATAGCCCCTAAAGGAAAACAAACCACTCTAAGAGGCAAGAAAAAGAATAATCCAAAACCACTTTGGAATCAAGAGAGGTTCCTAACCAAAGAATATGCAGACCATTACCACAAAATAATGGGTTTGAGGTCAGTGACCTCGGAAGTTATGTTCGATCTGAAAGAAGACGAATATTCGGAGATCCAAGAACAGATTCGAATCAAAGGATGGGAAATCCTAGCTAATCCTGAGACAAAGGTGGGAATAAACATGGTCCAGGAATTCTACTCAAATATGTGGTTAACAGATAAGCAGAGAATGACGGGAACTACCTTCCATACCTTTCGAACTATGGTCCGAGGGAATATTATTTACTTCCACCATGACAAAATAAAAGAGGTCTTCAAGTTGCCTCAACTACAAGATGATCTAGAATCTTTTAATAGGAGAATAGTGAAAGTAGATAAGCGCTTGGACCAAGTTCTAGAGGACATATGTCTCCCTAGAACTAAGTGGATAACCAACTCAAAAGGTGTCCCAAACCAACTCAAGAGAGGAGACCTCAAACCAGTCGCTAGGGGCTGGTTGGACTTCATTGTGCATTCTATACTGACCACTAGCAGCCGCTCTGAAGTCACTGTCAAAAGAGCAGTGATGATTCATTGCATTATGCTGGGAAACAAAGTGGAGATTCATCATCTGATTGCTTGTGAGATTTACACAATTGCAAATAAGAACTCCACTGAAGCCAAATTGGCTTACCCAAGCTTAATCTCTCTACTATGTAAATATGCTGTGATAAAGATGGGAGTGGATGAGTTTATCTCAGTCGAGCATCCAATCACCAAAAAGTCAATGGAGGGACAACAAGTACATGACAACTCCATCAAGAGGAGGGCACAGGAGTTCCTCCCAGAAATCCCTCAAATTGACTATTGGGCCCACCTAGAAGCACCTGTCACCAAGCTGGAAGAAGCTATGGATCAAGTTAAGGAAGAACAGCAAAATCAAAATAGTATGCTCTGGAAGCTGCTTAAGGAACAAGAAAAGCAAGGGCGTAAGCTACAGGAACTTTAGCGCCAGAAGCTCTCCCTTGAGGGACCAGACACCCCACAGATTCAAGGAGCATCCATCTCCCAAAATAAAGGTTGTTGAGTCCTAATCTTAAATCTGTGATAACTTTTATTATTAGAAACCTATCTTAAGAATTACATAAATATTAGTAATTAGGGTCTTTATTTTTATTTTTATTTTTATTTTTATTATCTCCAAGTAAGCTATAATTTGTTCTTCTCATCATCATTAAACATGAATAAAATAGTAGATTTTCTCTAGAGTAACGAGGTAGTTATTTCGAGTTTTCAATAAGAAAAATCCTAATTATTTTTATGTGGTGGCAACACTTTTTATCTTCTGAATGAATGTTTGAACAGTGCATATTTTTTTATAGTGAAGTTTATGAATGTTAAAATTGTTGGCTCTTGAAAGAATGATGAACAAAGAGAAATGATATTGATAATCTGAAAAATCATGAAATTGATTCTTGAAGCAAGAAAAAGCAGTGAATATATTATATATATATTTGGCAAAAAAAAGAAAGAAAATGAAAAAGCAAGTAGAAAAAGCCAATATCCCTTAAAACCAAAAGGCAAGGGTAAAAAAGGATCCAAGGCTTTGAGCATTAATGGATAGGAGGGCCAAAGAAATAAAATCTTGGCCTAAGCGGCTAAAACAAGCTGTCCCTAACCGTGTGCTTGTGGCATGAAGGTCCAAGTGAAAAGCTTGAGACTGAGTGGTTAAAGTCGTGATCCAAAGCAAAAAGACTGTGCTTAAAAGCTCTGGACACCACTAACTGGGGACTTTAGCAAAGCTGAGTCACAATCTGAAAAGGTTTACCCAGTTATATGTCTGTGGCATTTATGTATCCGGTGGTAATACTGGAAGACAAAGTGCTCAAGGTCACGGCCAAGACTCATAAAGTAGCTGTGTTCAAGAATCAACATACTGAACTAGGAGGATCAATAACACTATCTAAAATTCTGAGTTCCTATGGACGCCAATCATTCTGAGCTTCAAAGGATAAATTGAGATGCCAAAACTGTTCAGGAGCAAAAAGCTACTAGCACCGCTCATCTAATTAGAATCTGAGCTTTACTTAAAACTCTGAGATGTATTACCTCTTGATCTTCTTTTTATTCTATTTTATTTATCTAGTTGCTTGAGGACAAGCAACAGTTTAAGTTTGGTGTTGTGATGAGCGGATATTTTTTACGCTTTTTGGTGGTATTTTCTTGTAGTTTTTAGTATGTTTTAGCTACTTTTTAGTATATTTTTATTAGTTTTTATGCAAAAATCACATTTCTGGACTTTACTATGAGTTTGTGTATTTTTCTATGATTTCATGTATTTTCTGGATGAAATTGAGGGACCTGAGCAAAAATCTGATTCAGAGGCTGAAAAAGGACTGTAGATGTTGTTGGATTCTGACCCTCCTGTACGCGAAATAGATTTTCTGGAGCTACAGAAGCCCAATTGGCACGCTCTCAATTGCGTTAGAAAGTAGACATCTTGGGATTTCTAGTAATGTATAATAATCTATACTTTGCCCGAGATTTGATAGCGCAAATTGGCCATTAAACGCCCAATTTTTACCCTTTTCTAGCGTTAAACGCTAGAACTGTCGTAAAAGCTAGAGTTAAATGCCCAAACTGGCACTAAAGCTGGCGTTTAATGCCAGGAATAGCCTCTACATGTGAAAGCTTCAATGCTCAGTCCAAACACACACCAAGTGGGCCCCGAAAGTGGATTTCTGCACTATATATCTTAGTTTACCCATTTTCTGTAAACTTTGGTTACTAGTTTAGTATAAAAACTACTTTTAGAGATTCATTTTGAACCTCATGACATTTTACATCTGAATTTGTATCTTCTACGGCATGAGTCTCTAAACCCCATGGTTGGGGTGAGGAGCTCTGCTGTGTCTCGATGGATTAATGCAATTATTTCTGTTTTCTATTCAATCACGCTTGTTTCTATTCTAAGATATTCATTCGCACTTCAACATGATGAATGTGATGATCCGTGACACTCATCACCATTCTCAACTTATGAACGCGTGCCTGACAACCACTTCCGTTCTACCTTAGATTGAGTGTGTATCTCTTAAGTTCTTGGTTCACGAGTTTGATTGCCTTTCCTGACAACAGAGTGTTCAAATCCGTGAAACCAGAATCTTCGTGGTATAAGCTAGAATCAATTGGCAGCACTCTTGAGATCCAAAAAGTCTAAACCTTTTCTGTGGTATTCCAAGTAGGATCTGGGAAGGGGTGACTGTGACGAGCTTCAAACTCACAAATGTTGGACGCAGTGACAGTGTGCAAAAGGATCAATAGATCCTATTCCAGCACGAGTGAGAACCGACAGATGATTAGCCCTACAGAATCCGTAGTTGGACTATTTTCACTGAGAGGACAGATGGTAGCCATTGACAACGGTGATCCACCAACATACATCTTACCATGGAAGGAACCTTGCGTGCATGAAGAAGACAACAGTAGGAAAGCAGAGATTCAGAAGACAGAGCATCTCCAAAACCTCAACCTGTTATCCATTACTGAATCACAAGTACTTTTTATTTCATGTTATTTATTCTTCATAAACAAAATCATCTTTATCATTAATCTCCTGACTAAGAGTTACAAGATAACCATAGCTTGCTTCAAGCCGGCAATCTCCGTGGGATCGACCCTTACTCACGTAAGGTATTACTTGGATGACCCAGTGTACTTGCAGGTTAGTTGTATCGGAGTTGTGTGATCACAATTCCGTGCACCAGTGACTTTGTCAATTTTTCAACCATGCGTACGCGGGAACGTGCCTGCGTATGCGAGATTGCCTTATTTACAATCATGCGTACGCGATTGGGGGCTTGCATACGCAGGAACCCCTCTCTGTCCCATGAGCTCACGTACACAGATAGAGCTCGCATACATGACTTTAGCATTTTCACACCCATGTATATGCGAGAATGGGTATGCCTACGCATGACCCCTGTTTTTCTAAAAAGTGTATTTTTAAACCATTCCTCTAGCTTTTCAAATCTTTTAACACCTATTTAGGGTCCGATAGTGAGTTGTTGATAAACCACTATTTCATGGTTTATCTTGTGCTCAATTGAGTGGTTTTTATCAACTCTTTACCCACTTATTCATACTATTTGCATGATTTTACATTTGCCATCCTAATTATGTGCTTTGATTGAAAACATGCTTCTTTGATCTTATATTTGCTTATTATTAATCCTCTCTTATGACCATTAGATGCCTTGATATGTGTGTTAAGTATTTTCAGATATTATAGGGCAGGAATAGCTTGGAGGATGGAGAGGAAGCATGCAAAAGTGGAAGGAATACAAGAAGTTGGAAAAACTGCAAAGTTGTCAGCCTGACCCTCTCGCACTAAAACAACCATAACTTGAGCTACAGAGGTCCAAATGACACGGTTCTAGTTGCGTTGGAAAGCTAACGTCTGGGGCTTCGATTTGATATATAATATGCCATAGTGGCCCTGACGCTAGGTGACGCGACCGCGTGCTCCATGCGGCCGCGTCGCAGTGATGAAAAACTAGCGTGGCAGATTTCTTCTCCAGCGATTTCTGGGCTGTTTTCGACCCAGTTTTCGGCCCAAAAAACTCAGATTAGAGGTTATAAAGTAGAGGGATTGCATCCATTCAAATCAGGCACTCATAATTCACTTTTTACAATTTTAGATGTAGTTTTTAGAGAGAGAGGTTCTCTCCTCTCTCTTAGGATTAGGATTTAGGACTTCTCTTAGTTTTAGGAGTGACTCTCAATCCCAGGTTTAATGTTCCTTTCTATTTAATTTCGTTTCTATTTTTATTCACCTCGGTACTTTAATTGAAATTTATCTTTTGAAATTTGGCTTATGACTTTCATGTTAGGATTTTCTTAATTAATGTTATTTGAGATATTTCAGTTTATGATTGTTTCCTTTTATTATCCCCAATCTGAAGATATTGTTATTCTAGTAGATTTAGTTTTTCCCCTTTTGGCCTTGGTTAAATAATTGGTGACTCTTGAGTTATCAAACTCATTGTTAGTTGAGAATTAGAATTAATTCATCCACTTAACTTACCTTCATAGTTAGAGGTTAACAAAATGGGAGAAAAATCCAATTCTCATCACAATTGATAAGGATAACTAGGATATGACTTCCAGTTCTTACACCTTGCCAAGAGTTTATTTTACAGTCATTCATTTACTTTTATTACTTTGAAAATATACCTGTGCCCATTGCCCAACTAACCCTTTACCTTAATCCAAAAACCCCAAACACACTTTTTCATAACCAATAATAAGAACATACCTCCTTGCAATTCCTTGAGAAGATGACCCGAGGTTTAAATACTTCGGTTATCAATTTATTTAGGGGTTTGTTACTTGTGACAACCAAAACGTTTGTACGAAGGGATTTCTGTCAGTTTAGAGACTATATCTACAACGCGACTGTTTTTATGAAATTCTTTACTAGCAAAAATCCTAACGTCAGTTGTTAAGGTATAGAACAAGGGTGAGTATGTTGAATAGGTTAAGGAGATACTGAAGGGGATTTGTGAAGTGATTAACTAAGTAATGAGGTGTTGGTAATGCTGAAAGAGAAGTAATTGATAATGATGACAATAATGACGAATTTGAGACTGAATGAGACATGATTGAGAATAATATTGACAATGATGTATTGTGACTTAATTATTCACATGACTTATATGTTTGAATTATTGAGACATAAGTTTCCCTGGGCACTTGCTCTAGGTTGAGACTCAATACTCTGTAAACTCTCTGTCGCAAGATGTGACCGGGAACTTTAACTCCTCGGGTCCCCACATAGGTATGCATATATATTAATTTGAGCTTGGAGTTTTTTCTATGGATATTTTTTAGCTTGGGATGTTCGCACAGAGGGTTTGTCAAATGGTTAGCTACCAGGACATGTCGGGTTGGCTATATAACCGACAGATGAGACTCATTAGCCATAGGACAGGCATACATCATATGCATTTGTATGTTTTGCTTGACTGTGCATTATTTTGGTTTGCTTAACTGCTTAACTCTGCTTATCTACTACTTGTTGTATTTGTACCTCTACTTGTGTTCTTCTTGTTTGATTTGTATGTGTATGCTTTTGAGAGGCCCTCTATTTGGCAGAAGAGTGATGAGGTTTATTCCACCGGTGATTAGGAGGTTGAGGGTGCATAGAGTGAAGAGTTAGATAGAATTTGGAATCCTTTAGATAGATTACCGAAATTTTTGGATTAAAATAAGTTTTAAGATTAATATGAGTGTCAAAGTTCTAGGATTGCCTTTGGCTTTCCAGAGACCTTATATATTAATTATGCTAGTATCGCTAACATGCAGAGAACCCCCAGTTCTCATTCCATACGTATTTCTTCTATTTTGCAGATGCAGGTTGAGATGCACCTCGGTGAGTGTCTGGAGGTCTCTATGCAAGCGAAGATATCACTTTTGGGAAATTATAATTTGTTTTAGGCCATGTATATATATGTATATAGATTCTCCGCTTATACATTTTGTATCTAGTCTTTCTTAGAGGTTCTGTTTGGAGAAACACATGTTTTATTTATATTTTGGTATAACTTTGGGTTATGTATTAATGAGCGGATATTTTATACACTTTTTGATGTCATTTTCTTAGTGTTTTCAGTATATTTTGTTAAGTTTTATTATGTTTTAGCAGATTTTATTGCAAAATTCACTTTTTGGATGCTACTTTGAGCTTTTATTTTTTTATGATTTTAGGTGAATTTTGGTTGATTTTGGTAAGTTTTGGCAAAGTCTAATTCAGAGGCAAGGAAAGCATGGTAAATGCTGTCAAGTCCTGACCTTTGTGCATTCAAACGAGCAATTCTAGAGCTACAGAGGTCCAATTGATGTATTCTCAACGGCTTTAGAAAGCTAACTTCCAGAGCTTTCTAGTTTCTTCCGATTCAATTGCCCAAAATGGGCATTGAATGCCCAAACTACCCCCCTTCTGGCATTCAATGCCCAAACAGGACCAACCTCCCAAGTTGAACGCCCAAATTGGTGTTCAACGCCACAAAGAAAGCAAGGAAGCAGTGGACACTCCCTAGTGGGCATTCAACACCCACTCTCTCAAGTTGGATGCCAAACTCAGCCCAAACACTCACCAAGTGGGCTCGGAAGTGGATTTTAGCACTCCTTAGCTTAGTTTTGCATATCTTTGTACTTTCAATTTTAAATTAACATCTTTTAGGGTTAGGATCTCCTATTTAAAGAGAATAACACTTAGGAATTAGACACGCCTCCCAGGGAGGATAGACACTGGTGCACGAAATTGTGATCTCAATGGCGCCAGCAACTTGGTACGCACAATTGTAATCTCAACACTTTTTCACAACTTCGCACAACTAACCAGCAAGTGCACTGGGTCATCCAAGTAATAAACCTTACGTGAGTAAGGGTCGATCTCACGGAGATTGTCGGCTTGAAGCAAGCTATGGTCATCTTGTAAATCTCAGTTAGGCGGATTCAAATGGTTATAGAGTTTTAATAATTTAAAAGATAAATAAGCATAAAATAAAGATAGAGATACTCATGTAATTCATTGGTGGGAATTTCAGATAAGCGTATGGAGATGCGTTGTTTCTTCTGAATCTCTGCTTTCCTATTGCCTTCATCCAATCCTTCATACTCCTTTCTATGGCAAGCTGTATGTTGGGTGTCACCGTTGTCAATGGCTACTTCCCGTCCTCTCAGTGAAAATGGTACTCTACGGTTTCTGTACGGCTAATCAACTATCGGATTTCTCATCTCGGATGAAAACTACCATGCGCAGATATCGCATGGCTAATCAGATGTTGGTTCTCAATCGTGTAGGAATATGATTTAATATCCTTTTGTGTCTGTCACTAAGCCCTACAGTCACGAGTTTGAAGCTCGTCACAGTCATCCCATCCCAGATCCTACTCGTAATACCACAGACAAGGTTTAGACTTTCCGAATCTCAGGAATGTTGCCAATGGGTTCTAGCCTATACCATGAAGATTCTGATCTCAGATTCAGATGCCCCATTGTCAGAGGGGAGTCGATGTGAATCGTTGATTAGAAATCCAAGAGATATACATTCAAGCTTGTTTTCATGTAGAATAGAAGTGGTTGTCAATCACGCGTTCATGAGTGAGAATGGTGATGAGTGTCACATAATCATCACATTCATCATGTTCTTGTGTGCGAATGAATATCTTAGAATAAGAACAAGCATGAATTGAATAGAAGAACAATAGTACTTTGCATTAATACTCGAGAAATAGCAGAGCTCCACACCTTAATCTATGGTGTGTAGAAACTCCCTAAATGGCATATGAATTCGAAAATAGGGAAAAAGACCCCTAGTACAATAGTAAAAAGTTCTATTTATACTGAACTAGTTGCCTAGGGTTACAGAAATAAGTAAATGATGTAGAAATCCACTTCCGGGCCCACTTGGTGTGTGCTTGGGCTGAGCATTGAAGCTTTCACGTGTAGAGGCCTTCTTTGGAGTTAAACACCAGTTTGTAACTTGTTTCTGGCATTTGACTCTAGCTTGCAACTTGTTTCTGGCGTTTAACGCCAGAATAGGGCAGAAAACTGGCGTTGAATGCCAGTTTGCATCGTCTAAACTCGGGCAAAGTATGGACTATTATATATTGCTGGAAAGCCCTGGATGTCTAATTTTCCAACACAATTGAGAGTGCGCCATTTGGGTTTCTGTAGCTCCAAAAATTCCATTTTGAGTGCAGGGAGGTCAGAATCCAGCAGCATCAGCAGTTCTTTTTCAGCCTCTGAATCAGATTTTTACTCAAGTCCCTCAATTTTAGCCAGAAAATACATGAAATCACAGAAAAACACACAAACTGATAATAAAGTCCAGAAATGTGAATTTAGCTTAAAAATAATAAAAATATACTAAAAAGTAGCTAAATCCTACTAAAAACTATCTAAAAATAATGTCAAAAACCGTATAAATTATCCGCTCATCACAACACCAAACTTAAATTGTTGCTTGTCTCCAAACAACTGAAAACAAAATAGGATAAAAAGAAGAGAATATACAATGAATCTCACAATATTAGTGAAACTTAATCACAATTAGATGAGCGGGGCTAGTAGCTTTTTGCTTCTGAACAGTTTTAGCATCTCACTTTATCCTTTGAAATTCAGAATGATTGGCATCTATAGGAACTCAGAATTTTAGATAGTGTTATTGATTCTCCTAGTTCAGTGCGTTGATTCTTGAACACAGCTACTTTATGAGTCTTGGCCGCGGCCCTAAGCACTTTGTTTTCCAGTATTACCACCGAATACATAAATGCCACAGACCTATAACTGGGTGAACCTTTTCAGATTGTGACTCAACTTTGCTAAAGTCCCCAGTTAGAGGTGTCCAGAGTTCTTAAGCACACTCTTTTCGCTTTGGATCACGACTTTAACCACTCAGTCTCAAGCTTTTCACTTGGACCTTCATGACACAAGCACATGGTTAGGGACAGCTTGATTTAGCTGCTTAGGCCTGGATTTTATTTCCTTGGGCCCTCCTATCCATTAATGCTCAAAGCCTTGGATCCTTTTTACACTTGCCTTTTGGTTTAAAGGGCTATTGGCTTTTTCTGCTTACTTTTTCTTTTTCTTTTTCGCCATTTTTTCCGCTATTTTCTCTTTTTCACTGCTTTTTCTTGCTTCAAGAATCAATTTCATGATTTTTCATATTATCAATAACATTTCTCTTTGTTCATCATTCTTTCAAGAGCCAACAATTTTAACATTCATAAACTTCACTATAAAAAATATGCACTGTTCAAGCATTCATTCAGAAAACAAAAAGTATTGCCACCACATCAAAATAATTAAACTAATTTCAAGATAAAATTTGAAATCCAAGTACTTCTTGTTCTTTTGTAATTAAGCACATTTTTCATTTAAGAGAGGTGAAGGATTCATGGAGTTATTCACAGCTTTAAGACATAGACACTAGACAATAATGATCATGTAATGAAGGCACAAACATAGACAAACATAAGGCATCAAATTTGAAAAACAGAAAAATAAGAACAAGGAGATCAAAGAACGGGTCCACCTTAGTGATGACAGCTAGTTCTTCCTCTTGAAGATCCTATGGAGTGCTTGAGCTCCTCAATGTCTCTTCCTTGCCTTTGTTGCTCCATCCTTAGTTCTTTTAGTGCTCCTATCCTTAGTTGCTCCTAATAGTTGTGTGGAGAAAAATGTATCCCTTGAGGTATCTCAGTGATTTCTTGATAAGGGGATTCCTCATGCTCTTGTTGAGGTCCATGAGTAGGCTCTCTTGTTTGCTTCATTATTTTTCTAGTGATGGGCTTTTGAGATGAATCTCTCTATCTCTCATGACTCAGAGTTGGAAGCAATTGTCTTTCCTTTCCTCTTTCTAGAGGTTTCTCCGGCTTTAGGTGCCATAAATGGTTATGGAAAAACAAAAAGTAATGCTTTACCACACCAAACTTAAATGGTTTGCTCGTCCTCGAGAAAAAGAAGAAAGAAAGAAGGGGAAGAAGAAGAAAATAGAGGAGATGGAGGGTGGTATGTGGTTCGGCCAAGGGGTAGAAGTAGTGTTGGTAATGTGTGAAAATGAAGGAGTGTGGAGGGGTTTATATAGGAGTGGTGTTTTGGGTAGAGTGTTATAGAGATGTGTGAGAGGGAGAGAAAGGTAGGGTAGGTGGGGATCCTGTGGGGTCCACAGATCCTGAGGGGTCAAAGATTTCTCATCCCTGCTCCAATTAGGCGTGTAAACGCCCTTAGTGTGCAATCCTGGCATTTAACACCAGACTGCTGCTTGTTTCTGGTGTTAAACGCCAGCTTTTATTCCTTTCCTGGCGTTAAACGCCAAGCTGTAACCTGTTTCTGGTGTTTAACACCAGTTTGTTGCTTCTTTCTGGCGTTTAATGCTAGTCTAGTGCTTCTTTCTGGCGTTTAATGCCCAGAATAGTGCCAGACTGGGCGTTAAACGCCCATTCTGCTACCCTTACTGGCGTTTAAACACCAGTAAGTTTCTCCTCCAAGGTGTGCTATTTTTAGTGCTATTTTTTATTTTTCATTAATTTTTGCAGTTGTTTTTATGACTCCACATGACCATCAATCTAGAAAAAGAAAATAACATAGAGAAATAAAATTGGGTTGCCTCCCAATATGCGCTTCTTTAAATGTTAATAGCTTGACAGTGAGCTCTCATGGAGCTTCACAGATATTCAGAGCATTGTTGGGGCCTCCTAACACTAAACTTAGAGTTTGAATATGGGGGTTCAATACCAAACTTAGAGTTTGGTTGTGGCCTCCCAACACCAAACTTAGAGTTTGACTGTGGGGGCTTTGTTTGACTCTGCATTGAGAGAAGCTTTCCTTGCTTCCTCTCCATGGTTATAGAGGGAGATCCTTGAGTTTTAAACACAAGGTAGTCCTCATTCAATTGAAGGATCAACTCTCCTCTGTCCACATCAATCACAGCCTTTGCTGTGGCTAGGAAGGGTCTTCCAAGGATGATGGATTCATCCTCATCCTTCCCAGTGTCTAGGATTATGAAATCAGCAAGGATGTAAAGGCCTTTGACCTTTACTAGCATGTCCTCTTGGTGGACGAAATTGTGATCATCAACAATGGCTCCAAAGACTTGGTGCTCTCAAACATAAATCACACTTTGTCACAACTCCGCACAACTAACCAGCAAGTGTACTGGTTCGTCCAAGTAATACCTTACGTGAGTAAGGGTCGATCCCACAGAGATTGTTGGTATGAAGCAAGCTATGGTCATCTTGTAATCCCAGTCAGGCGGATTTAACTAATTTAAGAGATTATTGGTTTTTCGAATAATAATAATAAATTAAATAGAAAAGAAAGATAAAGTTACTCATGTAATCCAATTGTGGGAATTTTAGATAGGTGTATGGAGGTGCTGTGTTCCTTCTGAATCTTTGCTTTTTTTACTGTCTTTATCCAATCTTTGTCACTCCTTTCTATGGCAAGCTGTATGTAGGGCATCACCGTTGTCAATGGCTACATCCCATCCTCTCAGTGAAAATGGTCCAAATGCTCTGTCACAGCACGGCTAATCATCTGTCGGTTCTCGATCATGTTGGAATAGAATCCCTTGATTCTTTTGTGTTTGTCATCACACCCAACAATCGCGAGTTTGAAGCTCATCACAGTCATTCAATCCCGGAATCCTACTCGGAATACAACAGACAAGGTTAGACTTTTCAGATTCCCATAAATGCCGCCATCAATTCTAGCTTATACCACAAAGATTCTGATTAAGGAATCCAAGAGTTATGCGCCCGGTCTAAGGTAGAACGGAAGTGGTTGTCAGTCACGCGTTCATAAGTGAGAATGATGATGAGTGTCACGGATCATCACATTCATCATGTTGAAGTGCAACGAATATCTTAGAATAGGAATAAGTTGAATTGAATAGAAAATAGTAGTACTTGCATTAAAACTCGAGGTACAGCAGAGCTCCACACCCTTAATCTATGGTGTGTAGAAACTCCACCGTTGAAAATACATAAGTGACGAAGGTCCAGGCATGGCTGAATGGCCAGCCCCCAAAATATGATGTGAAATTCGAATAATAGGAAAGGGACCAGAGATGTGGTCAAAAGACAACTAGTACAATAGTAAAATGTCTTATTTATACTAAACTAGCTACTAGGGTTTACAGAAGTAAGTAATTGATGCATAAATCCACTTTCGGGGCCAACTTGGTGTGTGCTTGGGCTGAGCTTGAATGTTACACGTGCAGAGGCTTTTATTGGAGTTGAACGCCAAGTTGTAACATGTTTCTGGCGTTCAACTCTGGTTCGACGTGTTTCTGGCGTTTGACTCCAGAATGCAGCATGGAACTGGCGTTGAGCGCCAATTTACATCGTCAAATCTCAAATAAAGTATGGACTATTATATATTTCTGGAAAGCTCTGGATGTCTAATTTCCAACGCCATTGAGAGCGCGCCATTTGGAGTTCTTTAGCTCTATAAAATCCATTTCGAGTACAGAGATGTCAGATTCCAACAGCATCAGCAGTCCTTTGTTAGCCTTCTTATCAGAGTTTTGCTCAGGTCCCTCAATTTCAGCCAGAAAATACCTGAAATCACAGAAAAACACACAAACTCATAGTAAAGTCCAGAAATGTGAATTTAACATAAAAACTAATGAAAACATCCCTAAAAGTAGTTAGATCATACTAAAAACTACCTAAAAACAAAGCCAAAAAGCGTATAAATTATCCGCTCATCACCTCTACCTATCCATAAGCCTTTTTCATGGATTTGTCTACCATCTCTAATGATAATTTGGTAGCCTGTACCCCAAAGATTCCCAGTTTCTCCATTACAGAGAGTGGCATTAAGTTTATGCCTGACCCCAGGTCACACAGATCCTTCTTAAAGGTCATGGTGCCTACGGTACAGGGAATTAAGAATTTACCAGGATCCTGTTTCTTTTGAGGTAATGTTTGCCTAACCAAGTTATTCAGTTCATTGGTGAGTAAGGGAGGTTCATCCACTCAAGTCTAATTACCAAATAACTTGGCATTCAGCTTCATGATTGCTCCTAAATACTGGCAACTTATCCTTCAGTAATATCTTCATCCTCTTCAGAGGAGGAATAGTCATCAGAGCTCATGAATGGCAGAAGTAGGTTCAATGGAATCTCTATGGTCTCTAGATGAGTCTCAGATTCCTTAAGTTCCTCAAATGGAAACTCCTTTTGTCTAGAGGATGTCCCATGAGGTCTTCCTCACTGGGATTCACGTCCTCCTCCTCCTCTCTTGGTTCGGCCACACGAAGTAAGGTTATGGCCTTGCACTCTCTTTTTGGATTCTCTTTTGTCTTGCTTGGGAGAGTACTAAGAGGAGTTTCAGTGACTCTTTTACTCAGCTGGCCCACTTGTGCCTCCAAATTTCTAATGGATGACCTTGTTTCATTCATGAAACTTAGAGTGGCCTTAGATAGATCAGAGACTATGTTTGCTAAGCTAGAGGGGCTCTGCTCAGAATTCTCTGTCTGTTGCTGAGAGGATGATGGAAAAGCTTCATTATTGCTAAACCTGTTTCTTCCACCATTATTGTTAAAGCCTTGTTGAGGCTTTTGTTGATCTTTCTATGAGAAATTTGGATGATTTCTCCATGAGGGATTATAGGTGTTTCCATAGGCTTCACCCATGTAATTCACCTCTGCCATTGCAGGGTTCTCAGGATCATAGGCTTCTTCTTCAGAAGATGCTTCTTTAGTACTGTTGGATGCATTTTGCAATCCATTCAGACTCTGAGAAATTAAATTGACTTATTGAGTCAATATTTTGTTCTGAGCCAATATGGCATTCAGAGCATCAATTTCAAGAACTCTATTCCTCTGAGGCATCCCATTACTCACAGGATTCCTTTTAGAGGTGTACATAAACGGGTTATTTGCAACCATGTCAATGAGTTCCTGAGATTCTGCAGGCGTTTTCTTCAGGTGAATAGATTCACCTGCAGAATGGTCTAATGACATCTTAGACAATTCAGACAGACCATCATAAAATATATCCAGGATAGTCCATTCTGAAAGCATGTCAGAAGGACACTTTTTGGTCAGTTGCTTGTATCTTTCCCAAGCTTCATAGAGGGATTCACCTTCTTTCTGCCTGAAGGTTTGAACATTCACTCTAAGCTTGCTCAGCTTTTGAGGAAGAAAGAATTTGGCTAAGAAAGCTGTGACCAGCTTATCCCAAGAGTTCAGGCTATCTCTAGGTTGAGAGTCCAACCATGTTTTAGCTATGTCTCTTACAGCAAAAGGGAAAAGCATAAGCTTATAGATCTCATGATCAACTCCATTGGTCTTAACAGTATCACATATCTGCAAGAATTCTGTTAAGAACTGAAAAGGATCTTCTGATGGAAGTCCATGAAACTTGCAATTCTGTTGCATCAGAGAAACTAATTGAGGCTTTAGCTCAAAATTGTTTGCTTCAATGGCAGGGATTGAGATGCTTCTTCCATGGAAGTTGGAATTTGGTGTAGTAAACTCACCAAGCATCTTCCTTGTATTGTTGTTGTTGGGTTCGGTTGCCATATCCTTTTCTTGTTCGAAAATTTCAGTTAGGTTCTCTTTAGAGTACTGTGCTTTAGCTGCTCTTAGCTTCCTCATCAAGGTCCTTTCAGGTTCAGGATCAGCTTCAACAAGAATACCTTTTTCATTGTTCTTGCTCATGAGAGAGAAGAAAACAAAGAAAGTATGGAATCCTCTATGTCATAGTATAGAGATTCCTTTATGTGAGTAGAAGAGAAGAAGAATAAGAATGAAGGAGAAGAGAGGGTTCGAATTTTAAGATAAAGAGAAATGTTAGTAAATGAATAAATAAATATAAAGAGATGAGAGAGAGGAGAAAATTCGAATTTTAATTAAGAGAAAAGAAAAATATTTTTGTTCTTATTTTAAAATTTAGTTAGAATTCAAAAATTAAGAGAAGAAATAGAATAAAATTAAAATTTAAAACAATTAGTTAATTAAAGTGAATTTTGAAAAAGAAAAAGGTGATTTTCGAAAATTAGAGAGAGAGAAAAGTAGTTAGATGGTTTTGAAAAAGATAAGAAATAGTAAAACAAACAAAAAGTCAATTAGTTAGTTGAAAAAGATTTGAAAATTAATTTTGAAAAGATAAGAAGTTAGAAAAGATCTTGAAATTGATTTTGAAAAAGATATGATTTGAAAAAGATATGTTTGAAAAGATATGATTGAAATTTATTTTTGAAAAGATTTGATTTTTAAAATCAAAATTAATGACTTGACTCACAAAAAATCAAAAGATATGATTTTAAAATTTAAAGTTTGAATCTTTCTTAACAAGAAAGTAACAAACTTGAAATTTTTTAATCAAAACATTAATTGCTATTATTAATTTCGAAAATAAAAGATAAAATTAAGAAAAAGATTTTTGAAAATTAATTTTAAATAATTTTTGAAAATAATAAAAGGAAAAAGAAAAGATTTGATTTTGAAAAAGTTTTCAAAAGATAAGATTTTTAATATTGAAATCTTGACTTGACTAAAAAGAAACAACTTATTTTAAAAAAAATTTTACTAAGTCAACCCAAAGATTTCAAAATTTAACAGAGAAATAAAGGAAAGATATTTTTTATTTTTGAATTTAATAAGGAAAGAGAAAAACCACAAAATGACTCAACACATAAAAATTTTGCATCAAAACAAATGATGCATGCAAGAACACTATGAATGTCAAGATGAACACCAACAACACTTTGAAGATCTTGATGAACATCAAAAACTTATTTTTGAAAGATTTTCAAGAAAAGAAAAACATGCAAGACACCAAACTTAGAAATTTTCGATGTTTAGACTCAAATAATTCTAAAATGCATATGAAAAACAACAAAAGATACAAAACAAGAAAATATGAAGATCAAACAAGGAGACTCATCAAGAACAACTTGAAGATCATGAAGAACACATGCATGAATTTTCAAAAAAAAATTGAAGAATTAAAACATGCAATTGACACTAAACTTAAAAATTGACACTAGACTCAAACAAGAAACACAAAATCTTTTTGGTTTTTATGATTTTATTAATTTTTTTGGATTTTTTTCGAAAATTATTTTGGAAAAACGAAAAAGAAGAAAAAATTTTGAAAGATTTTTGAAAACTTTTTGAAAATAAAATAAAGGTTGAAACAAGAAGAAAATTACCTAATCTAAGCAACAAGATAAACCGTCAGTTGTCCAAACTCGAACAATCCCCAGCAACGGCGCCAAAAACTTGGTGCACGAAATTGTGATCTCAATGCCGCCAACAACTTGGTATGCACAATTGTAATCTCAACTCTTTTTCACAACTTCGCACAACTAACCAGCAAGTGCACTGGGTCGTCCAAGTAATAAACCTTACGTGAGTAAGGGTCGATCTCACGGAGATTGTCGGCTTGAAGCAAGCTTTGGTCATCTTGTAAATCTCAGTCAGGCGGATTCAAATGGTTATGGAGTTTTAATAATTTAAAAGATAAATAAGCATAAAATAAATATAGAGATACTCATGTAATTCATTGGTGGGAATTTCAGATAAGCGTTTGGAGATGCATTGTTCCTTCTGAATCTCTGCTTTCCTATTGCCTTCATCTAATCCTTCATATTCCTTTCTATGGCAAGCTGTATGTTGGGTGTCACCATTTTTAATGGCTACTTCCCATCCTCTCAGTGAAAATGGTCATCTACGGTTTCTGTACAGCTAATCAACTGTCGGATTTCTCGTCTAAGATTAAAAATACCATGCACAGATATCGTATGGCTAATCAGCTGTTGGTTCTCGATCATGTAGGAATAGGATTTACTATCCTTTTGCATCTGTCACTACGCCCTACAGTTGCGAGTTTGAAGCTCATCACAATCATCCTATCCCAGATCCTACTCGGAATACCACAAACAAGGTTTAGACTTTCCGGATCTCAGGAATGCTGCCAATGGGTTCTAGCCTATACCATGAAGATTCTAATCTCGGATTCAGATGCCTCATTGTCAGAGGAGAGTCGATGTGAATCGTTGATTAGAAACCCAAGAGATATACATTCAAGCTTGTTTTGATGTAGAACGGAAGTGGTTGTCAATCACGCGTTCATGAGTGAGAATGGTGATGAGTGTCACATAATCATCACATTCATCATGTTCTTGTGTGCAAATGAATATTTTAGAATAAGAATAAGCATGAATTGAATAGAAGAACAATAGTACTTTGCAGTAATACTCGAGGAACAGCAGAGCTCCACACCTTAATCTATGGTGTGTAGAAACTCCACCGTTGAAAATATATAAGAACAAGGTCTAGGCATGGCCGAATGGCCAGCCTCCCTAAATGGCATATGAATTCGAAAATAGGGAAAAAGACCCCTAGTACAATAGTAAAAATTTCTATTTATACTAAATTAGTTGCCTAGGGTTACAGAAATAAGTAAATGATGCAGAAATCTACTTCCGGGACCACTTGGTGTATGCTTAGGCTGAGCATTGAAGCTTTCACATGTAGAGGCCTTCTTTGGAGTTAAGTGCCAGTTTGTAACTTGTTTCTGGCATTTGACTCTAGCTTGCAACTTGTTTCTAGCATTTAACGCCAGAATAGGGCAGAAAGCTGGTGTTGAACGCCAGTTTGCGTCGTCTAAACTCGGCCAATGTATGGACTATTATATATTACTGAAAAGCCCTGGATGTCTAATTTTCCAACGCAATTGAGAGCGCTCCATTGGGTGTCTGTAGCTCCAAAAATTCCATTTCGAGTGTAGGGAGGTCAGAATCCAATAGCATCAGTAGTCCTTTTTCAGTCTCTGAATCAGATTTTTGCTTAGGTCCCTCAATTTCAGCCAAAAATACCTGAAATCACAGAAAAATACACAAACTCGTAGTAAAGTCCAGAAATGTGAATTTAGCTTAAAAACTAATAAAAATATACTAAAAAGTAGCTAAATCCTACTAAAAACTATCTAAAAACAATGCCAAAAAGCGTATAAATTATCTGCTTATTAGACACCATCAGACACACCTAAGTTTTTCTGTAAATTATGACCTACTAAACCTATTATGTTAATGTTAGAAGCTCTACTGATTCCTATGGATTTTTGCAATTACTTTTCTACTTCAATCTATGTTTGATTCTATTCTGTGATGTATAGTCGTTCTTCATCCTTCTGAATATCGACTCTAGATGAGTTCCTTACGAGTCCTGACCCAGATAGTATTGAGCTACAGCTTGAGAATGCATCACGGGTTCCAACAAGTTCTCTGGGCTAATTGGGGTATGTGACATAAAACCCCGTTAGTCAGGGGTAATTGAGGTTCCTGTGGCTCCAAGGGCTAGAATCATAAAGTCAGTCTCTGATCCGGAAGATCCGACCTTGTTTGTGGCATTTTGAGTAGGATCATTAAGATATTGAATTGCACGCGCTTCACCCTCTCCCAGATTGATCTAGTCCATTCGGATGTTTGGTTTGGACCTAAGGAGATTAATGACCACGACCAATGGCTTAATCACTTACAGCCTTGCCATTGAAAGGATCATTCATCATTAAAGTAGTTAGTATAACGTGCTAATCCAGAAGAAGAAGTATCTCCGAAGCCTTAACTGACTTCTTATTACTGTCTCTATCTTAATTCTTTATTGCTTTTGTTATTGTTTGTTTATGCGCCTACAACAACAAATGACTATCTTTCTATTCACCTGACTAAGATCTGCAGGATAACCACAGCTTGCTCAATCCGGCAATCCTCGTGGGATTCAACCCTCACTCACCTGAGGTATTATTTGGACGACCCAGTGCACTGGCCAATTCAGTTGTGCGAGTCACAAATTCGCGCACCATGTATGTATGTATATGTGTGTGTGTTTGTGTGTGTGTGTGTGTGTATATACTCTGGCCAGCCTTAGCTTCGCAGGTCAAGTCTGGAGCTTGATATCTATATTTTGGAACTCTGATCCGTATTTATATATATGTTTTAGTTTTTCTTACAATCTCACTTATCCGTCTACACTTATCTTTCGTGAGTGATGCGATTTCCATTTCGATTTTGTTTAGCTCCTCCTTTCAGGCTTCTAGTTACAAGTTCTTATAATTATATACATATACGTCTTTTCTTTTAGAGATTGTAATACCTCGCCACCTCTGATTTACAACTTAAGCATAAGGCTCTGTGTGGTAGGGTGTTACAACAACCCTGACTAAAGCAGTAATGAAGTGGTTTGACAGCTTACCACCCAGGTTGGTAACTTATTCTGGTGACCTGGCGAGAAAGTTTTTTACCTGCTTTTCAATTCAAAAATACAAAATCAAGCATGCCCCAAGCCTGCAAAGGGTCAAGCAAGAAGTCAAAGAAACACTCCGAGATTATATGGAGAGATTTGATAAAGCCTGCTTGAAAATACAAAACTTACCTCCTAAAGCAGTAATAATGCGGTTGGTTAATGACCTTAAAGAAGGGTCGTTCTCCTAATCCATATCCAAGCAACACCAGACTTCCTTGTATGAAGTACAAGAGCGGGTAGAAGAGTACATCAATATGGAGAAAAAATTCCGACTTAGAGAGCCTCCCCCAAGGCCCAACCTATCCTACTAAACTCGGAACAAGGAGAAGGAAGCTAAGAAAAAGGAAGAGTATAACTCGAAAAAGCCTCAAAGATACCATAACTACACCCAACTCCCAATTTCACTTGTAGATATTTACAAAGAGATATGCTACACTGAAAAGTTTTTCCTCGGCCCATCAAACACAAAAAGACTGGAAGCCAGACAGAATATTGCGAGTACCACAAGTTGTACGGACATTATACCAATTATTGTTATGATTTAAAGAATGTCATAGAAAAGTTGGCCAGAGGATGTCGGCTAGAAAGGTACTTGGCCGAGAGATCGGATGATTAAAGAAAGAGAAAAAGAGACGATGATGATGGAGGACAGCGAGATCGACCCACAAAAACTCCTGAGAGGCACATACATATGATAAATGAAGGATGTTAAGAGGAGGAATCTCAAAATCCTCAAGTAAAAGGTACCTCGAAAAAGTATACTAAGTCGGCGAATACAATAGAATTCTAGATATATCAACCATCTTGTTCTCTAAGGAGGATGCACAAGGGGACAATGGGTGATGCCTGGTGATGAGCGGATAATTTATACGCTTTTTGGCATTGTTTTTAGTATGTTTCTAGTATAATCTAGTTAGTTTTTAGTATATTTTTATTAGTTTTTAGTTAAAATTCACTTTTCTGGACTTTACTATGAGTTTGTGTGTTTTTCTGTGATTTCAGGTATTTTCTGGCTGAAATTGAGGGTCCTGAGCAAAAATCTGATTCAGAGACTGAAAAGGACTGCAGATGCTGTTGGATTCTGACCTCCCTGCACTCGAAGTGGATTTTCTGGAGCTACAGAAGCCCAATTGGCGCGCTCTCAACGGCATTGGAAAGTAGACATCCTGGGCTTTCCAGAAATGTTTAATAGTCCATACTTTGTCTGAGATTTGATGGCCCAAACCGGCGTGGCAAATCAGCCTCAGAATTTCCAGCGTTTAACGCTGGAACTGGCATAAAAATTGGAGTTAAACGCCCAAACTGGCATGAAAGCTGGCGTTTAACTCCAGAAAAAGTCTCTACACATGAAAGCTTCAATGCTCAGCCCAAGCACACACTAAGTGGACCCAGAAATGGATTTTTACGTCATTTACTCATTTCTGTATACCCTAGGTTACTAGTTTACTATTAATAGGATCTTTTGACATTGTATCTGTACCTCATGACACTTTACACGTTTCTTTGTGTACCTTCCACAGCATGAGTCTCTAAACCCCATGGTTGGGGGTGAGGAGCTCTGCTGTGTCTTGATGGATTAATGCAATTACTACTGTTTTTCATTCAATCATGCTTGCTTCCATTCTAAGATATCACTTGTTCTTAAATCGGATGAATGTGATGATCCGTGACAATCATCATCATTCTCAACTATGAACGTGTGCCTGACAACCACCTCCGTTCTACCTTAGATTAAGTAGATATCTCTTGGATTCTTTAACCGGAATCTTCGTGGTATAAGCTAGAACTGATGGCGGCATTCAAGAGAATCCGGAAGGTCTAAACCTTGTCTGTGGTATTCTGAGTAGGATTCAATGATTGAATGACTGTGACGAGCTTCAAACTCCTGAAGGCGGGGCGTTAGTGACAGACGCAAAAGAATCACTGGATTCTATTCCGGCCTGATTGAGAACCGACAGATGGATAGCCGTGCCGTGACAGGGTGCGTTGAACATTTCCACTGAGAGGATGGGAGGTAGCCACTGACAACGGTGAAACCCTTGCATACAGCTTGCCATGGAAGGAGCCTTGCGTGTTTGAAGAAGAAGACAGTAGGAAAGCAGAGATTCAGAAGATGGAGCATCTCCAAAACCTCAGCCTGTTCTCCATTACTGCAAAACAAGTACTTATTTCATGTTCTTTTGCTTTTTACAATCAATCCTGATAATCTTTGATATCCTGACTAAGAGTTACAAGATAACCATAGCTTGCTTCAAGCCAACAATCTCCGTGGGATCGACCCTTACTCACGTAAGGTATTACTTGGACGACCCAGTGCACTTGCTGGTTAGTTGTGCGGGATTGCAAAGTGTGATTGCAATTTCGTGCACCACCTGGCCATGACAACCCAGTAGTGATATACCAACCATCCCGATATGCCAACCATCTCATTTTATTTTCACCTACCGTTTATTACTTGCTTTCTTGAGTTCTCTAATTATTGTTTTATGCAATTTGAACCCAAACAACTCAATTTAATTTGTCTGACTAGCTTAATCACTCAATTATTATTGCTCAATCCATTAATTCTTGTGGAATCGACACTAACTCACCTGAGTTATTACTTGGTACGATCTGGTGCACTTGTCAGTAAGTTTGTGGTATTTGAAATCCGCAACTAGTAATACCTTACCACCTCTGATTTATGAACTTACGCGTAAAGCTCTGTGTGGTAAAGTGTTACAATTTCACCAGCCTCCTTTAGTTGTATGCTCCGCGCAACAACATTCCTCTTGGTGGCTCGGAGTATTTTCATAGGAGCCATCCTTTCTGCAACACCCAAATTAGGGCACATTAGTTATCAACACAAATTTCAAAGCAAAATCTATGAAAGGAAGAGAAAACTACCTAGCTGAGACTGAAGCTGGCTTGGGTCCCTAAATACTTCTTTGTATCCAGATAAGGAGCTCGGCCCCAGAACTCCTGAAACACCCCGACCACACTCTCTTCTACCTCATCTAAGTCGTCCGAGTTATACTTAACTATCACGGGATTTTCTTCCCAATACAAAAGGAAAATTGGATCATCTTCATCATTCAGAAAAAAGGTCAGACACCCTCTACAGCTCAAACCTTAAAGAAGTAATTTTTAAAGTCATGGAAGGACTCATCAAAAATAGCAAAAACTTTTCGACCATGGATGGCACATGATGAGCGGCTAACTTATACGCTTTTTGGCATTGTTTTTAGGTAGTTTTTAGAAGGATCTAGCTACTTTTAGGGATGTTTTTATTAGTTTTCATGAAAAATTCACATTTCTGGATTTTACTATGAGTTTGTGTGTTTTTCTGTGATTTCAGGTATTTTCTGGCTGAAATTGAGGGACCTGAACAAAAATCTTATTCAGGCTGACAAAGAAATGCTTATGCTGTTTGATTCTGACCTCCATGCACTCGAAATGGATTTTTTGGAGCTACAGAAGTCCAAATGGCGCGATCTCAATGGTGTTGGAAAGTAGACATCCAGAGATTTCCAGCAATATATAATAGTTCATACTTTGTTCGAGTTTAGACAATGCAAACTGGCGTTCAACGCCAGTTCCATGCTGCATTCTGGAGTAAAATGCCAGAAACACGTCACAAACCAGAGTTAAACGCCAAAAACACGTTACAACTTGGTGTTTAACTCCAAGAGATGCCTCTGCACGTGTAAAGCTCAAGCTCGGCCCAATCACACACCAAAGTGGGCCCTAGAAGTGGATTTCTGCACTTAGACTTATTTCTGTAAACCCTAGTAGTTAGTCAAGTATAAATAGAACTTTTTACTATTGTATTAGACATCTGGGATTTTACATCTTTGATCACATTTGGGGGCTGGCCATTCGGCCATGCCTGGACCATCACTTATGTATTTTCAACGGTGAAGTTTCTACACACCATAGATTAAGGTGTGGAGCTCTGCTGTACCTCGAGTTTTAATGCAAAGTACTATTATTTTCTATTCAATTCATGCTTATTCTCATTCTAAGATATTCGCTGTCCTTCAACTTGATGGATGTGATGATCCGTGACACTCATCATTATCCGTCCTTATGAACGCGTGCTTGACAACCACTTCCGTTCTACCTTAGACCAAGCACATATCTCTTGGATTTCTTGATCAGAATCTTCGGGGTATAAGCTAGAACCCTTTGGCGGCCATTCTTGAGAATCTGGAAAGTCTAAACCTTGTCTGTGGTATTCCGAGTAGGATTCAGGGATTGAATGACTGTGACGAGCTTCAAACTCGCGATTGTTGGGTGTGGTGACAGACGCAAAAGAATCAATGGATTCTATTCTGACATGATCAAGAACCGACAGATGATTAGTCGTGCTGTAACAGAGCATTTGGACCATTTTCACTGAGAGGATGGGATGTAGCCATTGACAACAGTGATGCCCTACATACAGCTTGCCATGGAAAGGAGTAAGAAGGATTGGATGAAAGTAATAGGAAAGCAGAGATTCAGAAGGATCACAGCATCTCCTTACACTTATCTGAAATTCCTACCAATGATTTACATAAGTATCTCTATCTTTATTTTATGCTTTATTTATTATTAATTTCGAAAACCTTTAAAACCATTTATTATCCGCCTAACTGAGATTTACAAGATGACCATAGCTTGCTTCATACCAACAATCTCCGTGGGATCGACCCTTACTCACGTAAGGTTTATTACTTGGACGACCCAGTGCACTTGCTGGTTAGTTGTGCGGAGTTGTGACAAAGTGTGATTCACGTTTGAGAGCGCTACTAAGTTTTTGGTGCCATTTTTGATGATCACAATTTCGTGCTCCAAGTTTTTGGCGCCGTTGCCAGGGATTGTTCGAGTTTGGACAACTGACGGTTCATCTTGTTGCTCAGATTAGGTAATTTTCTTTTCAAAAAGTTTTCAAAAATCTTTCAAAAATTTTTTCTTTGTTTGCGTTTTTCCAAATATAATTTTCGATAAAAATACAAAAAAAATTAATAAAATCATAAAAAAACCAAAAATATTTTGTGTTTCTTGTTTGAGTCTAGTGTCAATTTTTAAGTTTAGTGTCAATTGCATGTCTTTAAAAATTCGTGCATTTTTCGAAAACTCATGCATGGTGTTCCTCATGATCTTCAAGTTGTTCTTGGTAAGTCTTCTTGTTTGATCTTGATATTTTCTTGTTTTGTGTTTTTTGTTGTTTTTCATATGCATCTTTGCATTCATAATGTCTAAGCATGAAAAATGTCTAAGTTTGGTGTCTTGCATGTTTTCTTTTCTTGAACCTTTTTCAAAAATAAGTCTTGATGTTCATCTTGATCTTCAAAGTGTTCTTGGTGTTCATCTTGACATTCATAGTGTTCTTGCATGCATCATGTGTTTTGATCCAAAATTTTCATGTTTTGGGTCATTTTTATGTTTTTCTCTCTCATCATTAAAAATTCAAAAATAAAAAAAATCTTCTCCTTTTTCTCTCATAAATTTTGAAAATTTGAGTTGACTTAGTCAAAAAATTTTAAAACTTAGCTATTTCTTATAAGTCAAGTCAAATTTTAAATTTTAAAAATCCTATCTTTTCAAAATCTTTTTCAAAAATCAAATCTTTTTTCATTTTTCTTTTATGATTTTCGAAAATTTAAAATTATTTTCAAAATCTTTTTCTTATCTTTATTTCAAAGTTTCGAAAACTTTACTAACAATTAATGTAATTGATTCAAAAAAATTTGAAGTTTGTTACTTTCTTGTTAAGAAAGATTCAATCTTTAAATTCTAGAATCATATCTTTTAGTTTCTTGTTAGTTAAGTAATCAATTTTAATTTTAAAAATCAAATCTTTTTCAATCATATCTTTTTAAATCATAGCTTTTTCAAAATCAATTTCAAAATCTTTTCTAACTTCTTATCTTTTCAAAATTGATTTTCAAATCTTTTTCAACTAACTAATTGACTTTTTGTTTGTTTCTTATCTTTTTCAAAACCACCTAACTACTTTTCTCTCTCCAATTTTCAAAAAGCATCTCCCTCTTTTTCAAAATTCTTTTAATTAACTAATTATTTCAAATTCTAATTTTGATTTTATTCCTTCTCTTAGTTTTTGAATTTTAACTTTAATTTAAAATAAAAACAAAAATATTTTTCTTTTATTTTAAGTTAATTTTCGAAAACCCCTCTCTCTCATCTCTTTCTATTTATTCATTCATTTACTAACACTTCTCTTCATCCTAAAATTCGAACCCTCTCTTCCTCTCTGAGTTCAAATTTTCCTCTTTTCCTTCTTCTATTCTTTTCTTCTTCTACTAACATAAAGGAATCTCTCTACTGTGGTAAAGAGGATCCCTATTATTATTTTTTGTTCCCTTATTTTTTCATATGAGCAGGAGCAAAGACAAGAATTCTTGTTGAAGCAGATCCTGAACCTGAAAGGACTCTGAAGAGGAAACTAAGAGAAGCTAAATTACAACAATCCAGAGACAACCTTATAGAAATTTTCGAAAAGGAAGAGGAGATGGTAGTCGAAAATAATAATGCAAGGAGGATACTTGGTGACTATACTACACCTACTTCCAAATTTGATGGAAGAAGCATCTCAATCCCTACTATTGGAGCAAACAATTTTGAGCTGAAACCTCAACTAGTTGCTCTAATGCAACAGAACTGCAAGTTTCATGGACTTCCATCAAAAGATCCCTATCAGTTTTTAACTGAGTTCTTACAGATCTGTGAGACTGTTAAAGACTAATGGAGTAGATCCTGAAGTCTACAGGCTCATGCTTTTCCCTTTTGCTGTAAGAGACAGAGCTAGAACATGGTTGGACTCACAACCTAAAGATAGCCTGGACTCTTGGGATAAGCTGGTCACAGCCTTCTTGGCTAAGTTCTTTCCTCCTCAAAAGCTGAGCAAGTTTAGAGTGGATGTTCAGACTTTCAAACAAAAAGATGGTGAATCCCTCTATGAAGCTTGGGAAAGATACAAGCAGATGACCAAAAGGTGTCCTTCTGACATGCTTTCAGAGTGGACCATTTTGGATATATTCTATTATGGTCTATCTGAGTTCTCTAAGATGTCACTGAACCATTCTGCAGGTGGATCCATTCACCTAAAGAAAATGCCTGCAGAAGCTCAAGAACTCATTGACATGGTTGCAAATAACCAATTCATGTACACTTCTGAGAGGAATCCTGTAAGTAATGGGATGCCTCAGAGGAAGGGAGTTCTTGAAATTGATGCTCTGAATGTCATATTGGCTCAGAATAAAATGTTGACTCAGCAAGTCAACATAATTTCTCAAAGTCTTAATGGATGGCAAAATGCATCCAACAGTACTAAAGAGGCATCTTCTGAAGAAGAAGCTTATGATCCTGAGAATCCTGCAATGGCAGAGGTAAATTACATGGGTGAACCTTATGGAAACACCTATAATTCCTCATGGAAAAATCATCCAAATTTCTCATGGAAGGATTAACAAAAGCCTCAACAAGGCTTTAATAATGGTGGAAGAAACAGGATTAGCAATAGCAAGCCTTTTCCATCATCTTCTCAGTAACAAACAGAGAATTTTGAGCAGAGCCCTTCTAGCTTAGCAAACATAGTCTCTGATCTGGCTAAGGCCACTTTAAGTTTCATGACTGAAACAAGGTCCTCCATTAGAAATCTGGAGGCACAAGTGGGCCAGCTGAGTAAGAAAATTATTGAAACTCCTCCTAGTACTCTCCCAAGCAATACAGAAGAGAATCCAAAAAGAGAGTGCAAGGCCATTGATATTGTCTATTGATAAGCGGATAATTTGTACGCTTTTTGGCATTGTTTTTAGTATGTTTTTAGTATGATCTAGTTAGTTTTTAGTATATTTTTATTAGTTTTTAGTTAAAATTTACTTTTCTGGACTTTACTATGAGTTTGTGTGTTTTTCTGTGATTTCAGATATTTTCTGGCTGAAATTGAGGGACCTAAGCAAAAATCTGATTCAGAGACTAAAAAGGACTGCAGATGCTGTTGGATTCTGACCTCCCTGCACTCGAAGTGGATTTTCTGGAGCTACAGAAGCCCAATTGGCGCGCTCTCAACGGCGTTGGAAAGTAGACATCCTGGGCTTTCCAGCAATATATAATAGTCCATACTTTGCCCAAGATTTGATGGCCCAAACCGGCGTTCAAAGTCACCATCATAATTCCCAGCGTTAAACGCCGGAACTGGCACAAGAATGGGAGTTAAACGCCCAAACTGGCATAAAAGCTGGCGTTTAACTCCAAGAGGAGTCTCTACACGAAAAATGCTCCAATGCTCAGCCCAAGCACACACCAAGTGGGCCCGGAGGTGGATTTTTATGTCATTTACTCATCTTTGTAAACCTTAGGCTACTAGTTCTTTATAAATAAGACCTTTTGCTATTGTATTTTCATCTTTGGACGTCTAGTTCTTATATCATCTTGGTAGCTACCTTTCTTCTTATGCTATCTTAGATCATTGGGAGGCTGGCCTCACGGCCATGCCTAGACCTTGTTCTTATGTATTTTCAACGGTAGAGTTTCTACACACCATAGATTAAGGTGTGGAGCTCTGCTGTACCTCGAGTATTAATGCAATTACTATTGTTCTTCTATTCAATTCTGCTTGTTCTTGTTCTAAGATATCACTTGTTCTTCAACTTGATGAATGTGATGATCCGTGACACTCATCATCATTCTCACCTATGAACGTGTGCCTGACAACCACCTCCGTTCTACCTTAGATTGGGTGGATATCTCTTGGATTCTTTAACCGGAATCTTCGTGGTATAAGCTAGAATTGATGGCGGCATTCAAGAGAATCCGGAAGGTCTAAACCTTGTCTGTGGTATTCTGAGTAGGATTCAATGATTGAATGACTGTGACGAGCTTCAAACTCGCGATTGTGGGACGTTAGTGACAGACGCAAAAGAATCACTGGATTCTATTCTGACATGATCAAGAACCGACAGCTGAATAGTCGTGCCGTGACAGGGTGCGTTGAACATTTTCACTGAGAGGATGGGAGGTAGCCACTGACAACGGTGAAACCCTTACATACAGCTTGTCATGGAAAGGAGTAAGAAGGATTGGATGAAGACAATAGGAAAGCAGAGAGACGGAAGGGACAAAGCATCTTCATACGCTTATCTGAAATTCCCACCAATGAATTACATAAGTATCTCTATCCTTATCTTTGTGTTTTATTCATCATTCATAACCATTTGAGTTTTCCTGACTAAGATTTACAAGGTGACCATAGCTTGCTTCATACCAACAATCTCTGTGGTATCGACCCTTACTCACGTAAGGTTTATTACTTTGACGACCCAGTACACTTGCTGGTTAGTTGTGCGAAGTTGTGTTTATGCCATGGTATTGAACACCAAGTTTTTGGATTCATCACCTGGGATTATTTGAGTTGTGAAAAGTATTGATCACAATTTCATGCACTATCTATATGGTTGAATCCAAGGAGGAAGGGGAGGACATGAATCCCAATGAGGAAGACCTCATGGGACGTCCCCCAGACAAAAAGGAGTTCCCTATTGAGGACCTAAAGGAAAATGAGGATCATATAGAAACCATAGAGATTCCATTGAACTTCCTTCTGCCATTCATGAGCTCTGAGAACTATTCTTTCTCTGAAGAGGATGAAGATGTAACTGAAGAGCAAGTTGCTCAATATCTAGGAGCCATCATGAAGTTGAATGCTAAGTTGTTTGGTAATGAGACTTGGGAAGATGCACCTCCCTTGCTCATTAGTAAACTAGATACATGGGTTCAGCAAACTTTACCTCAAAAGAAAAAAGATCCTGGTAAATTCTTAATACCCTGTACCATAGGCACCATGACCTTTGAGAAGGCTCTGTGTGACCTGGGGTCAGGTATAAATCTTATGCCACTCTCTGTAATGGAAAAACTGGGGATCTTTGAGGTACAAGCTGCAAGAATCTCACTAGAGATGACAGACAAGTCAATAAAACAAGCTTATGGATTGGTAGAGGACGTGTTAGTGAAGGTTAAAGGCCTTTACATCCCTGCTGATTTCATAATCCTAGACACTGGGAAAGAAGAGGATGAATGCATCATCCTTGGAAGACCCTTCCTAGCCACAGCAGGAGCTGTGATTGATGTTGACAGAGGTGAACTAGTCCTTCAATTGAATGGGGACTACCTTGTGTTTAAAGCTCAAGGATCTTCCTCTGCAACCATGGAGAGGAAGCATGAAAAGCTTCTCTCAATACAGAGTCAAACAAAGCCCCCACAATCAAACTCTAAGTTTGGTGTTGGGAGTCCACAACCAAACTCTAAGTTTGGTGTTGAACCCCCACAGTCAAACTTTAAGTTTGGTGTTGGGAGGTCCCAACAATGCTCTGAACATATGTGAAGCTCCATGAGAGCTCACTGTCAAGCTATTGACATTAAAGAAGCACTTATTGGGAGGCAACCTAATTTTTATTTATCTATATTTTTATTGTTCTTTTATGTTTTATTAGGTTCATGATCATGTGGAGTCACAAAACAAATACTAAAATTAAAAACAGAATAAAAAAACAGCAGAGGAAATAGCACACCTTGGAGGAAGAGCTTACTAGCATTTAAACGCCAGTAAGGAGCATCTGGCTGGCGTTCAACGCCAGAACAAAACATGAATCTGGCATTGAACGCCATAAACAAGCAGCAATTTGGTGTTTAAACGCCAGGATTGCACCCTGAGGAAAGCTGGCGTTTAACGCCAGCAACAAGCATCAGGCTGGTGTTAAACGCCAGCAACAAGCATCAGGCTGGTGTTAAACGCCAGAAATAAGCTTCAGTCTGGCGTTAAACGCCAGGATTATAGGTAGAGGGCATTTTTACACGCCTAATTGGTGCAGGGATGATTCATTCTTGACATTTCAGGATCTGTGGACCCCACAGGATCACCTCAGCATCTGTAGATCCCACAGGATCCCCAACTACCTCAACTCACCTTCTCTCCTCTTCACACAATCCAATGACATTCTTCTCCATAAACCCCACCTACTTTCAAATTCAAAATCCCTTTTCCACCCAATCCCACCCTAAATGACCGAACCCCATTCCCTCTCCTTCCACTATATAAACCCCTCCATCCTTCTTCATTTTCACAAAACACAACCTTCTCTTCTCCCGCTTGACCGAACCCACACATCTCTCCCTTTCCTCCATATCTTCTTCTTCTTCTATTATTTCTCTTCTTTTGCTCAAGGACGAGCAACATTCTAAGTTTGGTGTGGTAAAAGCATAGCTTTTTATTTTTCTATAACCATTTATAGCACCTAAGGCTGGAGAAACCTCTAGAAAGAAGAAAGGGAAGACAAAAGCTTCCACCTCCGAGTCATGGGAGATGGAGAGATTCATCTCAAGGGTCCATAGCTCAGTAGTAGATCATTTGACTGCACATCAAGAGAGCCCACTCATGGACCTCAACAAGAGCATGAGAAATTTCCTCATCAAAAAATCCCTGAGATACCTCAGGGGATACATTTTCCTCTACACAATTATTGGGAGCAACTAAGGATAGTAGCACCAAAATCACTAGGGATCAAGCAACAGAGGCAAGGAAGAGACATAGAGGAGCTCAAGAACACCATTGGTCCTTCAAGGAGAAGGCGCCACCATCACTAAGGTGGACTCATTCTTTAACTTCCTTGTTCTTATCTCTCTGTTGTTTGGTTTTTAAACTTCATGTTTGTCTATGTTTGTGTCTTTATTACATGATCATTAATATTTAGTAACTATGTCTTAAGGCTATGAGTAGTTCCATGAATCCTTCACCTTTCTTAAATGAAAAATGTTTTTAATACAAAAGAACAAGAAGTACATGAGTTTCGAATTCATCCTTGAATTTAGTTTAATTATATTGATGTGGTGACAATACTTTTTGTTTTCTGAATGAATGCTTGAACAGTGCATATTTTTTATCTTGTTGTTTATGAATGTTAAAATTGTTGGCTCTTGAAAGAATGATGAAAAAAGAAATGTTATTGATAATCTGAAAAATCATAAAACTAATTCTTGAAGCAAGAAAAAGCAGTGAAGAACAAAGCTTGTGAAAAAAAAAAGAGAAAAAAGAAAAAAAAGCAAGCAGAAAAAGCCAATAGCCCTTAAAACCAAAAGGCAAGGGTAAAAAGGATCCAAGGCTTTGAGCATCAATGGATAGGAGGGCCCAAGGAAATAAAAATCCAGGCCTAAGCGGTTAAATCAAGTTGTCCCTAACCATGTGCTTGTGGCATGCAGGTCCAAGTGAAAAGCTTGAGACTGAGTGGTTAAAGTCGTGATCCAAAAAGAGTGTGTTTAAGAGCTCTGGACACCTCTGACTTGGGACTTTAGCAAAACTGAGTCACAATCTGAAAAGGTTCACCCAGTCATGTGTCTGTGGCATTTATGTATCCAGTGGTAATACTGGAAAACAAAGTGCTTAGGGCCACGGCCAAGACTCATAAAAGTAGTTGTGTTCAAGAATCAACATACTCAACTAGGAGAATTAATAACACTATATGAACTCTGAGTTCCTATAGATGCCAACCATTCTAAACTTCAAAGGATAAAGTGAGATGCCAAAACTGTTCAGAAGCAAAAAGCTACTAGTCCCGCTCATCTAATTAGAACTAAGCTTCATTGATATTTTGGGATTTATAGTATATTTTCTTCTTTTATCCTATTTGATTTTCAGTTGCTTGGGGACAAACAACAATTTAAGTTTGGTGTTGTGATGAGTGGATAATTTATACGCTTTTTGGCAATGTTTTTAGGTAGTTTTTAGTAGGATCTAGCTACTTTTAGGGATGTTTTTATTAGTTTTCATGCAAAATTCACATTTCTGGACTTTACTATGAGTTTGTATGTTTTTCTGTGATTTCAGATATTTTTTGGCTGAAATTGAGGGACCTGAGCAAAAATCTGATTCAGGCTGACAAAGGACTACTGATGTTGTTGGATTCTGACCTTCCTGCACTCGAAATAGATTTTTTGGAGCTACAGAACTCCAAATGGCACGCTCTCAATGGCGTTGGAAAGTAGACATCCAGAGCTTTCCATAAATATATAATAGTTCATACTTTGTTCGAGTTTAGACGATGCAAACTGGTGTTCAATGCCAGTTCCATGCTGCATTCTGGAGTAAAACGCCAGAAACACGTCACAAACATGGCGTTTAACTCCAAGAGAAGCCTCTGCACGTGTAAAGCTCAAGCTCAGCCCAAGCACACACCAAAGTGGGCCCCGGAAGTGGATTTCTGCACTTAGACTTATTTCTGTAAATCCTAGTAGCTAGTCTAGTATAAATAGAACTTTTTACTATTGTATTAGACATATGGGATTTTACATCTTTGATCACATTTGGGGGCTGGCCATTCGGCCATGCTTGGACCATCACTTATGTATTTTCAACGGTGGAGTTTCTACACCCATAGATTAAGGTGTGGAGCTCTGCTGTACCTCGAGTTTTAATGCAAAGTACTACTATTTTCTATTCAATTCATGCTTATTCTCATTCTAAGATATTCGATGCCCATCAACTTGATGGATGTGATGATCCGTGACACTCATCATCCTCCGTCCTTATGAACGCGTGCTTGACAACCACTTCCTACCTTAGACCGAGCGCATATCTCTTGGATTCCTTGATCAGAATCTTCGTGGTATAAGCTAGAACCCTTTGGTGGCCATTCTTGAGAATCCAGAAAGTCTAAACCTTGTCTGTGGTATTCCGAGTAGGATTCAGGGATTGAATGACTGTGACGAGTTTCAAACTCGCGATTGTTGGGCGTGGTGACAGACACAAAAGAATCAATGATTCTATTCTAACATGATCGAGAACCAACAGATGATTAGTCGTGCTGTGACAGAGAATTTCAACCATTTCACTGAGAGGATGCGATGTAGCCATTGACAACGGTGATGCCCTATATACAGCTTGTCATGGAAAGGAGTAAGAAGGATTGGATGAAAGTAATAGGAAAGCAGAGATTCAGAAGGAACACAGCATCTCCATACACTTATCTAAAATTCCTACCAATGATTTACATAAGTATCTCTATCTTTATTTTATGCTTTATTTATTATTAATTTCGAAAACCTTTATAACATTTATTATCCGCCTAACTGAGATTTACAAGTTGACCATAGCTTGCTTCATACCAACAATCTCCGTGGGATCGACCCTTACTCACGTAAGGTTTATTACTTGGATGACCCAGTGCACTTACTGGTTAGTTGTGCGGAGTTGTGACAAAGTGTGATTCACGTTTGAGAGCGCTACCAAGTTTTTGGCGCCATTGTTGATGATCACAATTTCGTGCACCAGCACAAAAAGAGAGCCAACCCTGTTTCTTAGAGCTAAAAGGTTTGGTCAGCACGAAAAGGTAAAAGAAGACTTTAAGGGAAGGTCAGACACCTAATTTCCAACAAAGAAATTGGTATATTTTTAAGAAGCCCCAAGAATTGGGATGCAATTAGGTAGGGGCAATGTTGAAGAATTTAAGGACCTCGGACTCAAACTCTGAAAAAGGAAAGGTAACTCCTAACTTCGTGGAAAAATAATCATAGACATATATGAAATGTCGTTCCGACCTATCAAGTCGGGAAAAACAAACCCTCTCCTCAGGGTCAGCGACAACAATCTTATAGTTCCTCTCATCCTCTCGACTCAAATATAACCTATAATGTCTACAAAAGGCTTCAGCATATTCATTATCAATTACAGGGACAGGAGTAAAGACAGTTAAATCTACCCATTTCACAAGTCAGACGGTACCTTAGACGACATGTTGTGAACTACTGAACGAGACATATAAGCTATACCTACAACACAACAAAAACAAAAATCCATCACTACAAATTGGACAAAACAAGTCAGGTAATCAGAAGGTCGGGTCAATTTAAAAGATCATTACCAACATCTTAAGCATAAGAAAATAAGCAATGTAAGAATCCACATACGCAAAACAAGTCGGGTCAGCATCACGAAACCCTCCCAGATCACAAATAGTTACACTATACCTTCAAACACATTCAAAATGAGGCCACCTCCCATATAGAAGTGGCATCATTTGGGGGCAATGTAAAATCTCACGAACGTTCAGAATCATAGTAAAGAAAAGAAAAAAAAATCAGATAGCGAAGCAAAAAAGTAAAACCAACCTTTTCAATAGCCAAAATTAGATTTCTAAGAACGCAAAGCCCCAAAGTTAAAGTAGTAACCACAAGCAAAAACTACCATTAATTCACACATGGATGCAACCCAAAATATAGAAAAATAAGAAAAGAAAGATAAAAAGTATCAACCTTGAAGAAGCACAAAAACCAAAGGGCACGTTGAACTGCAAAAACACGAAGGGGTCCTCTCCCAAAGCGCAAACAAAATCCTCTAAATATTTCAAGATGGAGAAACCTTGAATGCTAGAACGAAGTGCAAGGAAGTGAAGGAAAGAAGGAAAGGGAGTGAACGTTCCAGAAGCGAAAAAGGAAGAAAGAAAGAAAATTGAGGTATTTATAATACATCGGAGGCAACAATGTCATTTTATACCCCTCATTAATGACGTGCGCAATTACTAAGGGAACTGAAAAAAGAGCGTGCGCGACCGTTACAAAAAGCGTAACGTTTTCAAAACACGTCGAGAACCTGACCTATCTCAAAAGGACGGCCTATCTGACATAAAGTAACAGATTTATTAATGCTTAAACCCGACCTCATAAAATGTTGAACTTAAGTAGGGACACTGTTCATACCTGGGTCAAAAATATAAAGTCAAACCCAATAAGAATTAAAGCCTATCCAAAAAGGTGGCTTCCTTTGCTTACCCAATCTCATAGATGTCGAACACTACAAGAGTTTTTCAACCCTACTTATCTGAATAAGTAACTACCTCTTGGAATATTTCTTACCATCTCTCCATTCTATCTAGAAGGAAAATCTCAACAAATTCTCAAGATAAAGGAAACAGTCATCTAATATTAAAGGTAAAACTACTTTAAAGGTGGTTATCTTTCAACTATAAATACACTAATAGAACCTCAGGTATATTCAGAACCCAATCTACTAAAAACCTACCTAAAGCATTTGCTAACTTAAGCATCTGAGTCTCTTGCAGGTACTACCCATAACTCCTCACGAGGAACTCGGATGGCAATACTTCAGCACCAGCACAAGTCGAACGCTACTTCAAAAGGAGTCTGGACCTCACGTTTAAGTCTAAATTACCGTTTCAGGTAATTTTTGGAATAGAGACTTAATTGAAAAATAAAAAGCATGAAAACCTAATTACAAATTTATTAAAATTATAGAGACCAATAGAATAATTAAACATATAATATATTACATGGTTGGATATATGTAATACGTGATCATATTAGAAAAATTAGAGTTTGTTTGGGTGTTATGAAGAGGAAATTTTTATAGTTTTTATGAAGGAAAAGTTAAATGGTGGCTACTCCAATGAAGATTTAATGATTGTCATCATGTGAAGATATATCATTTTGACCATTGAATGATAGATTGTAGGGTTTGATTTTATTTGAAGTAAAAGTGTTACCTTTATTTAAAGTGTTGCAAAATAAATAAGTTATACTTTTTAAACAAGAATCATCATGAGAAGATATTTTTAGTATCTTCGTGGGAGAAGCTGCCAAGTTAAATAGTGTGTGGAAGAAGTGTCAATACACTAATTCAATATGGGTCAATAAAGTGGATCCGCTTTTTATGTCCAAACAAGTGTTCAATGAGCCCTTCCACAAGCGATGGGACTCTACGGTGGCGGGTACCTCTCCCTTTCCGAACCCGTTTTCAAATAAAAAAAATATATTTTCTGTTTTTTCTTTTTTCTATTTTCATCACAAATTTTATTTATTGGTTTTTCTAGAGATGGACGAAAGATGTGAATATTAACTGATAAAATCTTTAAAAAATTATAAAAGAAACACAAAATAATTAAAATAACATAAAATAATATAATATAATTTAATTTAAAAGATAAAAAATTTATTTATTCTTATCCATTAAAAAAAATTTAAAATAAAATTAAAATATAATATATATCTATATCATTTTAAAATAAATTTAAAATCATAAAATTATTTATGTATTATCTATTATATTTCAATGATAATATTGCCTAAATCTCATTACCAAAACTAATAATAGCTCTATTGGGGGGAGGGTGATTGTCTCATTCTCAAAGGTATTTGATGAATTTTCGTTTTAATCCCCTTGACAGATAATCCCTGCATGTATTTGTTGAATGGACTGTTCTTTTCTTTTTCTTTTTTCTTTTTTTTTTTCATTCCCTATCCACAACTATTTATACATTTTTTCATGATAGCATAAAATTTTCCAATAAGACTGCAACATTTAAAGGGGCCCCCTACAACACCTGCTTTGATGCTCACTTAGCACTGCAGGTCACCCACAAGGTTACAAGCATAGCACTGAAATGCTGGTACCCTTTGTCTTATGTGGGACCAGTTTTCAGCTTTGTGTTCTGATCAAGGAATCTGAGGAGCTTTGCCACAACATTGCCAAATCAAACCACCTTGGATCACATTTCATCTCTATATATACCCAATTTGAAACTTCAACAAGATATTATGGGAGCCAATGCCCGATGGTGTGTTCGGAAAAATAATGTAAACTTATTTCAATGATATCGTTTATATATATTCGATTAGTTCTTTTAGGTAAATGGATTGTTTAACAATTATTTACGTTTGGGTTTAGCTTAGCTAACAAATGTTTTCAAAATATTAGGTTTTGTTTGGATTGTATAAAAACATGTTTTTGTATGGTGAAATAACTAAATTGGATAGGAATTAAGTGTCTATATTATTTGATATTTGAAGTTAATTAAGTAAAAATATAAAATCATTAATAGCCACCCTTTACATGCTAGAGCAGAAGATTAGGAACTTGAAGTTTGCAAGATTAGATATCTTTGGTTGAATCAGTAACAACCATTTTTCTTTCTTTCCATGGATAAATTATGAGTATCCCCAAAAAAAAAAAAAAAAACTTCGACATAACAATAAAATATGGCTTATTTTCGAATATTCTTAATTAACTAAAGAATATTATACTCTTTGTTAATTAATTTTTTATTTATTATATTTAATATTCATAGTTTAGTTTAGGATTTATTATTATAATTTAAGATTTAAAGTTTAGATTTTATTATTTAAAATTTAATCTTTTTTTTAATAACAAATTAATTTTTAAAAACTACTGTACTTCTTTTTTTGTTTTTTATAACACATTAGCATTTGCCATAGAAAACTATGTAAACTAATAATATTTTCCCAAAAGTTCATATCTCCATAGATAATATACAGAATCACGGAACTAAACTAGAGGACACAATGTATAAGTTTTGATTCTTTATTAAGGCCTAGACCAATATCAAAAGCTATATATATATATATATATATATATATATATATATATATATATATATATATATATATATATATATTTTGGGTGTTCGCGGTGCAGTTTGGATCGATTTTGAGTAAAAAACTCATCTGATCCGAACACTATGTTTACTTGCGGTGCGGTTTGGATGTTTTTTAAAAAAATTCGATCCGATCCAATTTTAAGCGGTTTGGATTGGATTAGATTTACGGTTTTATAAATTAAAAAAATTAAATATATATAATAAATCTCAACATCAAATTTCAAATAACCAATAATGACACAACAAATCTTAATAATATCTTAAAAAACTAACGATAACATAACAATAGAAATAAAATTATAGGTTAGTTAAAATAAATAAATAAATCACATTTTGAACATAAAATATCTATTAAATAATAATAATACATGAAAAATATAAAAATGTATAACAAATTGAATATGTTATAAGTATAATTGTAAATATAATAATAAAATAATAATATTATAACATATTATGCGGTTTTGATTGGATTGGATGGTTGTGAAAAGTAGATCCAAAATCCGATCTGATCTAGCGGTTTGCAAAAAATAAGATCCAATCAAATCCAAATTAATACGATTTTAATCGATTTTCAGTTTAGATTGAATTAGATGAACGGTTTAATTTGGATCGGTTTAAATTTGAACACCCTATATATATATGTGATATATATATATATATATATATATATATATATATATATATATATATATATATATCAAAGATCTTATAATCACTAGGTCTTTTCATTTCTAGACCATTTGAAATTGTAGTATTTTACTAACAAAAATATTTGAAAGATAATAAAAACAATCAAAATCATTTAAAGTTATTTTATTTTGCGTTTCTTAATTATCGCTAAATAATTGGATAAAATTAGATATATTAAAAATATAATCATTTATGTATCTTCTCATATCAATTTAAATTTTTAGAAGATATAATTTTAGAACATAATATTAAAATTTCTATATAAAACTTAAATTTTAGAATTTGATTTTTACTAATTCAAAAAAAATAAATTTAACATAAAATTAATTAAAAAAAAAGCAAGAGAGCCTAAAAAAATTCGACCAAATTTTTGGGAGAATTAAAAAAATAATTTTATGACAAAATATAACAAATATATAATTATAAATAGTATGTTAAATAAGATATCTTAAGCTCTTCTCTTCCTAGCATTACCCTTTAGCAATTGGTCTATACAAATTTTGAAACTTGAACAAGGTATTTATGATAATCATACAAAATTTATAGGACTATAACATTGTATTCATCCAAATGCTGATTGGTGAATGCATGCAGAGCAGCAAAATCGCAGTGAATAATTTATAGTTTTCATGTGTTTTTGTTTTTAAGAGCTGCAAGCACATGCTGTTAAAACGAAATCATTCAAAATCATTTAAGAAGGTACCATTATTACACACGGCAGCTTCACTGCTTTCAAACTTAACCAATTATAGATGATGCTGGCAGAAAAAAGTTGACAAGTAGAAAATCCAAAATCTGAGTAGGCCCTAATGTTGTTTGACTTGTTTTAATTGTATGAGGATTTTAAAGCTAATCACATGTCCTTGTTTATAGGAGGATGGTTTTAAATAGAGCCCAAATCATACCCCATGAAGAAAATTAAAAGTTTTCATTCTAAATTGCATTTAAGGGTGTGTTTTTTTCATTCTTTTTTCTATGTACAAATATCTACATTTTTTATAATTTTATAAAATAATCAAAATTTTGATGAAACTAGTTTTAGAATTTCTTTAAAAAAAAGCCATATTTATACTATTTTTTTTTTGGAAAAATATAGAGAGACAATGAGAATACTAAACAATGTGAACAATTGATATATCGGATGTTTAATTCAATAGGTATACAGATGACTATATTGATTATTCTTAGTTGGATGGTTATTCTTTTTTATTTGATTTACTCATGCACAGTTAACAATGGTTGGATGTTCATTTCACTATGTGTATGGATGGTTATTCTAATGTTAGGGTTTAGGAGGTAATTTAGGAATAGAGTGTGTTTTACTTTATTTGGTCAATTTTAGAATTCATTGTTCACATTGTTTACAGAAGTTATTGTCTACCTAACTTTTTATACACATTTTTAATAAAGAAAAAGACAATTTTTCACATAGATGTAAACATTAAAATTTGTTTTTTTCCCCTTAAAAAATAAAATGCGTAACTAAAAAATTGTGCAACTATCATTTTTTTAGCTAAAATGGATTGTTCAGTAACCTTAAACCTAGTCAATTTGATTCTAGATTCTAATCCAAAACATTGAAAGACAATGAGGATTTTATATTTTGCTGCAAGGGACACATCTAATTGAATATAACAAATATATAGAGAGCAATTGCAGTGCACTACTATGATTCTAAAATATAAAGGGTATTATTTGCTAATAAATAAAGTTTGGGTTAATTGGGTGGATTTTTCTAATAAAAAGTTAGGCAATGTTTGAGTATGTGCTCTGAATAATTGGCAGTATTCACTGAAGTGAAGATTACAACTCAGCATAACAATGTGGCAGAAGAAAAATATGACGCCAAAACTTTAAACAATGTAATACATTGGCAATTGAAGTGGTCCTGTGTAACTTTCTATTGCTAGTAGTATGTACTAACATGAAGCAGCTTTAGTGTATATTAATTAAGTGAAACACTTTACTCATAAAGGCAACAAAACAAGCTGTACTGTACATGTCAGCTTTGTGTTAAGTTTTCATCAAAATATTCACAACATTTCATACCAACATCAATAATTCAAGTTCATAATGTGCTTCTTCTAGTGATTGCCTTAAGTGGGTGTTAAGATAAAATGGTAAGAATATAAAAACTATATAATTTATACAAATCTCATTATGTAGGAGTAGTTCAAAGAATTACATAGAGGAGGAGATGTATCCTATACAATCTCTTTTTAAGAAATTAAAACAAAATCAAAGAATGATATGTGTTGTGTATTATTAAGTTAATATGACCGAAAAATTTTACATACATCCCACACTCATTTAATGCTTACTCAAAAAACAATCACAATTACTCATTTTTCATTTATAATAATAAAAATGAGTTATTGTAATTGTTAGAAGATGTATTAAATATGTTTCAAGAAGATGTAAAAAATTTTCGACCATAACAATAATCTACTTTGCCTCACATACAAATTTAGCATATTTAAGGGATAATAATGTGAATACACCTGCAAGTAGAGGTGTGCTTGAAAATGGCACATAGTATTCAAAACAAGTGTTTGTTTTGAATACTATAGCAGTTTCCTCGGCGACATATAGTTAGTGAAATGCTTTCACATTCCTGAAGGTCTTATATTGAAAAATCATTCCAAGATAAGTTTTTAGTGTAAAATTTTCAGGAATTCAAAAACATTCTGCTAACCCACTTCTTCAGTGTTATAAACCTTGAACCGGACCGGACTGGACCGGACCGCCGATCTAATCGGTTTCACTTCCCTTGTTGATAGGATAGGCTCTTTGGTGCTAATGGGAGTCATTATTGCACATACACTCTGGGATAGGGTACTTGGTTACATCCCTACCAGCTTTTATAGTCCTCAGCTCTGGTTGCCCTAATGAATCTTGGTGCAATTCCTTCATGATTCTATTGAACTCTTCTTCAGAGAGGGAAGAATTAAGAAAATATGGTAACATGTGTCTTTTGTTTGGTGTTATGTATTTCTTGTGTCCTGCATATGCTCGGTGACCCTGGTAATAATAACATGCATTTTACACAGTCATTCAATCACGTTTGTCTTCAAGCATTGATTGTTGAAAGACTAATAGAATTTCTTCAAGAATTTACTAAAAATAGTGTTCATGTTTCCTAGAGAGAAATTTGTTTCAAAGATGTACTTTTCCTGATTTCAAGTTCTAAAAAAAATGTAACAATTTCAAAGCCTAGCTTGATAAAAAGCATACCTGAATTGCGTGCCCCATATTTCCTCCATGAGAAGGCATGAAAACATCACTCTTCTCAGAAACTATGTAATCAATTGCAGCCATGAGAGAAGCTTTGTTTGCAAATGGTTCTAGTTCTGCCGGATTAGCAAGATCTTCCTTGTTGTAAAAATGAGGAAACTCTTGGATTAATGGAAGCAATGCTTCTTTTCCACCCAATGGTTCTCCTCCAGCCCAATAAATTCTAGCATTTCTTGGAGCTCCTAGACCCTTCAGCAGCCTAAAAATCAAAATGAAAATATGCAGTAGAAAATCAGTTTGATTACTCAAGTTATAATTTCTCAGTACATGTACACTAAAAATCAGTCACCATGTATTTATAAACACATGTTGATTAGTAGTTAATTTTAGTGTACACGACTAACAAATATGACTTTACAGACTAAAATAATTTCAAAACTAAATTGATACTTTAAATTTTAAGGGACTAAAACGAAATAATACCTTAAAATTTCATATACTGAATTGAACTTTTACTTAGTACTATCATCCAACTATGTACCTGGTAACTTCCATGGCATTCAAGGGACAAAGGCCAGCCATCTTCCTTTCATGGTAAGTCATGTTTGATTTGGCAGTCAAGAGCTCCGGCCGCTGTATCCTCTCGTTGTTTACAATTTCATCAAACTCAGGAGCCAATCCAGGAAGGCATCCAGTCCTCACCCAGACATCCTTTTCCATCCGGAGATGAAGAGCAAGGTATGGCCCCTTGCTCGCCATTCGCTCTGCAATCTTCTCGCCGATCTCCTCAACTGCCTTCGCAAACCTCAATGCATGAAAAGCAACCTGGACAATTTTATTTCTTCTTTTAAAAAAAGTTTTACTCTTCCATATTCAGAAATTTAGAAAAGAAAAGAAAAGATTTTACTATACCTTGCACCTAAGTTTCTGAAGATCTGGAGGAAGATCCTTGGCAAGTCTTGAATCCAAGCCACGTAAAAGCAGAACACCTTCTCTGGTGAGCTGAATATATTACAAGAATATATTTATTCAGTACAGGAAAATAATAAAGTATGATTTTTATCAGTAATTTTAAAAAAAAATATGCTTAATATTTAATTTTATTCAATTTTGTCTCTAACATGTTTGATTTATGTCAAATTATGCCTGAACATTAATTCCATCTTTGAAAATATTCAAAAATAACTTTGATATAAATCAAAAATATTAAGAACAAAATTGAATAAAATATAAATGTTAAAGATAAAATTAAATGAAATTTATTTTTAAAAAAATGCTATACCCATAAAACTCTTGTTCGACAAACACACTTATTCTTTCTTAGAAAGATAAAAAAAAATAATAATAATAAATTAAAGGCAAATTAACAGGCGTATGGTGTGGTAAACAAGTAAAAGAGAGCAAAAGAGTGTTTACCTTTCTGTGATATCTGGCACGGATCCAAGTGGGAGTAACATGAGGCGGAGGGCTTCCTTCCACCGGCCTCGTCATCAAATGTGTCGACGGCAGCGCCGAAACCACTCTCACGTCGTCGGAGAGCACGCTCTTGAAGTGCTCCAAATCAAATATATCACCGAATTCACTGCGCATCAATGGTCAAAATAAATGCTATAACAGGGACAATATTTAATCAATAATTCATTCCTATGTAGATAGATACCTTTCATCACCCCAAATCACATTAACTTGCAAAATGGGAACAACCAAAGCAGCACCCAGAATCCTAGCAATAACAACAGCATCAACAATCTGGTTCCTCTGTTGATTCATTCCACCAGAAACCACCACCATAAGATACTTTCGTCTGTTCCTCATAATCCCTTCACTCGCTCTTCTATAATCTCTTGAGAAACTCAAACATGGCTTGTATCCCAACCCATCCGGTTGCTTCCAAAACTCACCACCATCACCATCACCAATAGGCACTTGCGCTTGTGCTTCTTCTTCTTCCCGTCTCTGCAAGATAACACCAAAGTTTGAATTTGGATGAAGACTCTGGAGTGAGAGGTGTGATTTTTGTGATGATGTTGTTGTTGTTAAGGGACATGGATATGTTGAAAACGGGGTGAAGCCGAACTTGAACATGCTAATGAGACTAATAAGGAAGAGAGTGAGAAACAATAGCCTTGGTCTTCTGCAGAATGTTGAACCTATGCTGGAGAAAGAGAAGAAGAAGAGGAAGAATCTGTTGTTGTTGTTTCTTGAGGATTTCTTGGGGGAATCAATAAGGGATTGCAACGAAGAAGATGATATTGAGTTTATAATCTGAGAAGGAACTGAGATGTAACACAACTTCTTCGCATTGTTCTTTGACTTTGCCATTGAAAAAGCAGAATATGAAAACAGAGGCAGGCTAGCCTCTGTATTTTGTTGTCTCTTAAAAGAAGCTACTTTTCTTTGTTTCTGTTCATCTTGTTTGTGAAAGAGGGTAATTCAGACTTTTTCCTACTTAACAAAAAAAAAAAAGAAAAAAAGGAATGTTAGAGAGACGGGGGAGTACGGTCGGCGGGAAGACAATTGAGTGTGTGGGGATGCGGAAAGGGAAAATTGTGGGATGTGAGTTTCGACAACATTTTATACTTCTTTTCAGACCCTTAGTTTAAAGAGGCTTGCTTAGTTTTCATTATTATTATTTTTTAATTATAAAGTGGGTGGGTTAGTTAATAGTTAGTTCATTAGGCAGTATTTGCACTCATGATTATGAAAGATTGAAAATTTGGTTCCATCCTTCCTTCCTGTTCTTAGCCTTTTTCTTATTTTAAATAACAAAAAATCGACTATCATATTTGTATATTAAAAATCAATTACCAGTTATTAGTATAAAATATATATTAAAATATAAAATATAAAAAAATATAAATAAACAATATTGTTATTAAGATTTATCCAGTACTTAATCAACAAAAAAATGAATAATTTTACACTATTAAATATAATTTTACATTATTAAAAATATTAATAATAACTGATTAATAACTATAAATTATAAGGCCTACTGACTTTCTAACACTCTTTATAAAATATATATAAAAAATAAGTTAAATAATACATTTATTTATATATAATAATAAATTTAATAATTAATTTTTTTGTATGCATATAATATTTAAAATAAAAACATTTCATCAACTTAATTTTTGTGGGACATATAATGGTGACTAACTACAAAGAGATAGAAATATATAACAGAAATGATAATCATGTTACTTTTATGTATATTTTTTTATATTTTTATAGTATAAAAGATATTTTTTATTTTCTCTCACTTTTTATTAATAATTTTTAATTCTAAAATAAAAACACATAAAAATATCATAAAAGCAGTAAATATAATATTTTTTTAAAATATAATCGGTCCTTTTAATTTTATCTTTTTTTTTATCATTTACACATTGTTTGGATTGAGAAATTTTGAAGGAAAAAAATAGGAGAAAAAAAAATGAATGAAAAAGTAAATTTTTAGTTGTTTGAATGAAAAGAAAAAATAGCGAGGAAAGAAAAAAAATGTGAGACCCACTAAATTATTTTCTATCCACAAATGAGAAGAAAATGAAGAGAAATAAAGCCAATATGAATAAAATTACACATTTATTCCTTATCATTAATAAATTATAATTTACATATAATATATATAAGGATATTAGTGTAATTTTATATTATTATAATTTTTTTTCTTCTAATTTTTTTCATCCAAACAAAAAAAAATTTTCTCTCTATTTTTTTTTTCATCTATTTTCTCTTAATCCAAACAACATACAAATAACTCTATTTTTCTTTCTATTTTCTTTTCACTCATTTTTTTTCTTCTTATTTTCTTTTTTTTATTTTCTTTTCTATATCCAAATAGCTATCGTATATGTTCAAATAAAATAAGTACGACCACTTTTTTATTGAGAGAGAAAGAAAGAGAAAGCACATTCTCTTCTCTAGTCTTGAAAATTAATTCGTACTAAATTCTGAACTCTAAAAATTATTTTAATATAGATATGGAAATGATATTTTGGCTAAATATTAATATTTAAAATATATTATAATATTATAGATATGTAAAAAATATAGAATACAATACAGAGAAGGTGTGTTGTGCAGCTTGACAAATGTTTAATGCACATCCTGTGTGTTGCTAAAATATTGATATATGTTCAATACATATTTTATGTGTTGATTTTTTATTTACAAAATTTATCGACTTATAATTATATAAAATAATTGAAAATATATTTTCTAATTTTTTTTATAATTAAAAGAGTAAAGTTTGATCTCTAATTTTTTAATTTTTTTTGTATTTTTTGTCTTACTTATAAAATTAATGATAAAAGATCATATTTTACTCATTTAATTGTTAAAAAAATTGAAAAAATTCATTCTCAAAATAATTCTATTTTTAACAAAAACACCAACATTTTTTTATATAAGAAAAATTAACCTTTTAAACTCACTTAAACTTTTTAAATAAAATATAATAAATAATAAATAAAAATAACAATTAATTATATTTTAATCTTAAATTATAGAATTGACTCATGTATGTAAACTTTATATATCTTTTTCATTTAATAATGCATGGAAGAAATGACTATTTTATTATAGGAATAATAAAAATCAACTAATAATTAACCAATATTTTTTTAGAAGTGTTACACCCTTAAAATCTAAAACCTACACATCAAATATTGATGTTGGTTTATTATTGATTGATTTTTATTGTTATTCATATTTACCTAGAAAATAAATAGACTCAATATCTAAAAAAATTACATATAAAATGTCATTCTCTTAATTATTATGACATTATCTTATCATATGTATTTATTTGTTTTTTGTTTCTTTCTTATCGCCTTCATGTTGGTATAAATTTTCAAACTTTTAATGATGGGGGAGGGTGAATGGTATATATGTTTGTTATGAAATAAGCCTTTAAGCCTTTTCTACAAACCCTTCATGGATAAAACTGAGGTTTGATTTTGCGCCTATAATCCTATATATATTGGATTTGGTTGTTGTTGTGGCTAATCAAATTTCTACCAAGATGTGGACAAGAACTAGATATTCTATTACTGCACTATACCTTGTTACCTCCAAGATGTGACTTGAGAAGTGGTTAGTGTGTAATTACTTATGCTCTTAAATACATTAAATTAACTTAACAAATAAATTATTTTCGAAGAATTTCAAGTATATCATAGTTTTAAATATTTTATTATTTTTAGTCATTAATTTCGATCATAAAATATATACATAATTAAAACTAATAACTAAAAACATTAAAATACTTGAAATAATAATATACTTAAAATGTTTTTAATTATTTATTGAGAAATAATGCTCAATAATGATAAAAAAATTTATTATTTTTTATCAATATTTTTAACCATAAATTTAATTATTAGTCTAGTAATATAATCTAGCAATATATTTTTAGTCTGCATTTTTAAATATTAATAATTAAATACTGCTAAAAATAATAAATTTTACTAGTTTTCTAATATTTATTATATTTGTTATAAAAAGAAATTAATTTAATTATGTAGAATAATTTAAGTCAAAGAAAGTTGTCATACCTACTAGCTAGAAGAAGAATATAGTTAAGTCAAGAAATATTCTTTGACATAATTTCTCTTCTCGAATGATATTCATTTTCTAAATTAGAAAATAGCTTAATATAATGGAATAATTTTAAAAGTTCCCAAATGAATTGGAGTATCACAGAAGTTTAATGAAGTGAGATACTAATTGAAACTTTAGTGATACACTTCGATTGTGTTAAAGTTGATTTAGCATACCAATATGAGTTAGCACACATGGATGAGAGCTTAACCATCCCTAAAAGTTTATTTTTTATGTTTTCTTTCTTTTTCCCATTTTTTTAAATGCGTACTGATTTGACATATTTATGTCTATTTTTTATTTTAGAATAATAGTAAAAGTGGTAAAATATAGATTTATAGTTATAGGAATATAAGATGATTTACAATAATACGCCTGTTATTATTTTTATTCACCTAAAAAAAATTATTTATAATGCAAGAGAAAAAAAGTTCTTTTTACATATTTGCAAAAAGCTCCTAACTCTCATATTCTTGTAATTTTTGTATGTAACACATTATATGGCATTTTATGCAACAAAATATTTGGAAGACAATTATTATTACTAACATAAATAAGTAATATTAGATATTATATAAATAAGATTATAAATTTAAATTATTAAATAAAATCATTTTAAATAAATTCTTTTTTTAACATTACCGTTTATCAAATAACAGAATACATAACTAATTTTGAACGTATTTAATATTTATGAATCTAGAAGTGAATGCGCTTCATCTATTTCCAAAACTTTGAATATGAAAAAGGCTTATCTGAAAAGTTAAAAATAGTTAAGGGTAACTAACAACATATATATATTTCAAAATTCGGGGAGTTGCTTATAAATATTTCCATGCATGCAACATATGGGACTCTAAGATTTTGACCAAATAGAGGAGCTTATAGAAGAAAGTTATAGTTATGAAATGTAGTTCTCATTTTTCAAAAAATAAATTAGCAGATTCAATATAAAGCAAAGTGGCATGGATCGGACCTAAAATTTATCCAATATTATTAAATAATTCTAAGTTTGTAACCTTTTAATGGGCAAAAGTAATTGAACATAAGATCCCATTTATAATATCTATTTTATTTCTCACCATGAAATAATTATTTATTTTTTTTATATGTGTAACTTAGGTGTAAGAATTAAAATTGGAAACGATTTAAAAAAATATACTAAAGACATTTTACACAAAAATTTTGAGGAAAAAAATAATAATAATTAAACATCATACGGTGTTGCACAGAAAGATTATTGTACAAGGATATGTTTGAAAGATGCATGAACGTGTGAGCATATTCCTCTTCGGGTTGCAAGATATTATATTATATTATATTATATTATATTATATTATATTTTATATATATATATATATATATATATATATTCCTTCATCTTTCATGGTTGAAGAAGAATATTTTCTTTAATAGACTGACAAATATTTTTCATATTGTTTAAAATAAAAATTCAAAGAGTTTAAAAATTGTGATTCGATTTATTGAATTGTAAATATTTGTTTTTTCTTTTTATTTTTTGTATTTATACATTTTTCCTATACTTATCATACTTAATCAATAGTTCTTAGTTCGTCTGACTTATACAAAAAATAATTTTGGGGTCATAGAAAAAATAAAAAATTTACAAACACACTTTCTCACTCTCTCTAAATTATATTATGATTATTAGTAGCTATAATTCATGAAAATTGTTAAGATTCCATCAGTCATGAAATAACTTTATTTCCTCCTCATTCTGAAAATATTCAAAATAGCCAAATACATTCTGTTCTTGTATGGATACCTGAAGGGAGAACTCGATCTCTGGGAGTCGACGCCGAGTTGTTATTTTCGGTGTTGACCTTTGAGCTTTTATAGAAGTTCGAGCTTTTTTCCAAGAAGATATCCAATTATGCAGAATGTGAGCAAGGAACAAGGGGGAATGTACCTGCAAAGGTACTCCGAAGATTAAGTCAGTATTGAGAATTCAATGTATCCTTTGAAGATAAAATATCATACCTTTATAGGTGAGATAAAATAGGTCGGTTACGTTTCTATTGATCATCTGAATTAAAGAGCAATTAATAGGTTTTAACAAGTGATAATGTCTTATTGTAACGTATAACGCCGAATTATAACGTAAAGTGTCGAGTTATGGTGCATAATGTCGTGTTATTGTATATAATGCCGAATTATGACATCGGATTTGTAACGGCCGAATTATGCCGAATTATTACATGAGTGGGGTTTGAATGATGTTCGGCATCTTTTGGTTGAGGTTGACGAGTGTTGTTATTCTCAATTCGGCCATTGTTCAACTCGGTGATCTGGGCGGCCATTCTCTGGTTTTCTTCTGCCATACATTGATTTGCTTGTTGCAGCTCAATCACCATCCGGAGAAGTCCGGATGGGGTAGGAGGCAGCGCGTCAGCCATTGGTACAGACGGAGGAATCGAGACCAAAAGAGAAAAAATTATCTCTTCGGCCCCACGGTGGGCGCCAATTGTTCTTGCCTGTAGAATAGGTCGGCTCCTCGTATGGAACGTCTTCCGAGCTATCTCCTCAGGAGGCTGCACTACTTAACTCGTCAATTCCGAGCTTTTCCTTTCAACTCGCGGAAGTGTGGACAATGAAGGGAAAGAGTCGGGGGAGTGTACCTGCAAAGACACTCCAATGCTTAAGTCAGTATGAGATTCAAGTAAGAAGTGTCTGAAAAATATTTTTTTACCTTGCTTTTATAAGATCGGTTCTTTATCAATAACAGTTTTTCCTCAACGTCTGTCTTGGTGAGGATCAATAACGTATCCGATCATTATGTTGCCTTTTATTCGGCGGTTTTGGTCTATAACGTCAATTTTGCCGAGTTATTACTCATGAAGGCAGTATTTGTAACGTATATTGCCGAGTTATGACGACGAGGTGTGACGTGTGATGCCGAGCTTCATAGGTATAATGACCGTATCAAAAGTTAAATTGACTCTTACGAAAGAAAAATTATTTAAGTTTTTCTCTTAATTTATGTTGTCGAAAATAATTTCTCATCTTTAAATAAAATTAGAAGAAAATATGTAAAAAAAATATTTTATACAATAAAAAAACATTTAACAATATTGACGGAAAAAATTGAAAAAAATTATTTGTAAGTGAGTACACTTCTTTCCTCCAATTGAGAATCAAGTTATTCATGTACAGTTTCTTCGTACCAAAAAGTAGTAGAGTCACACTCAAATAATAACTTTCCAAAATTTGAATTTCTTTTACAAGTATGTTTATGAGTTTGATTTTGAAAGATTAAATCTTATTTACGAATTTTATTTTTCAATGAATGAGAGTTTAGAAGTCCCTATTAATTCTACAAAACTCTCAAAACTCTTATTTTTAAGATTTTAAATTGAAAAATTTTATAAAATATAAATTTAAAGTATTTTTTATTTCTAATAAATTATGATATTATTATTTATTATCTTCTACTTTTCCTATACATAACATTTTAATTAAAAATAAAATTATAAAAATGTGATAAGCCACTAATCCCTGGCTTAATTTCTCTTTTCTCTCTTCTCTAAAATATCTTTTTTTTTCTCCCCTAGATCTTTAAGACACACTTTTTAATTTTAAAATAGGAGTAACATTGATGTATTATAGCATTATTGAGGAGTAAAGTATTTGATGCAACTGTAATGTCATATAAAAAAAATTAGATATAATCCAATTTGGGAGAGAGGTAATCAGACGATTCGACCGATTTGTATACCACATTTTACGTATTGTTCATGCAGTTGCCTCCACTTCCACCCCGTGATATATTCTTCGGCACTCTTTCTCTCTCTCTTTCACTCATCTCTTTCACCAGAAACCGCACCCACACAACACAATTCTCTCCTCTCTTCTTCAGGTGTTCATAAGTTTCAAACCATCAAGTCATTTTTATCGTCAATTCAAAATTTTTGATAATACTTAGAAGGCTCAAAATAAAAAAAGTTGATCGTCGAAAACTTCACATTATTAATTATATCTGTGCTTTTGAATTATATAAGTTATTCTTATTATTTTTTAATTTAATAAAAATAATAGAAATAATATTAAAAATTAATATTATTTACAATAATTAAATAATAGTTAATATTGTTAATAGTGTAATATATAAAATTGTTAAAAATATATTTGTTTATTTGGTGTAAATTATTGAGTTAATTAATAATTATCAACACTAAATTTGGTATTTTTAATAAGTTCTTTATTATTAGAGTTATTTAGATTATTTTTATTATTTTTAGATATTTTATATTTTAATAATTAATTATTTATTTTTAGATATTTAATTAATATATTATTATATTATAATTAATTTTTTTAATTTTTAGATATAATAATTATTGCTATCATTATAATAATAGTAATGAAGTAATTAATATATATTATTGGTCTATGTACGTGTGCTGTTAAGAAACAATTAAATTTAATGTAAATAAATTATTTAGTTAATTAATGGTTATTAACACTAAATTTAAAATTTTTTGAATAAGTTATTTATTATAGTGATATTAGAGTTATTCATATAGTTTTTAATATTTTTAGTTATATAATTAGTTAGTTTAAATTTTGTTAATTAATTTATTATAGTGATATTAGAGTTATTTAGATATAATTTTTACAAGTATGATGCGTTGAACTTTTTAAGAAGTTTGGCTCTATATGCTTAATATAAAACATGTGAAAAATTTTGAGAGGCGACTAAGTTCCATTGCTCCAAACAATAGCTGAACTGATGAATTCGTATCAGTCAGAGATAAGTACCACATTATCCTGAGTCACCATATGTATATATTGTCGCAAATTATTAAGAAAAAAGTGTCACGCATCAGAATATTTTTACTCTATAATTACAAATGCAATAAACACGATATTATTAACTGTAACCAATAAACAACCCTTATATTTTTCATATAAATGAATCTCATCTATCTGAACAACTGATTTGCAATGTTTGAATGCTCTAATGTAAGGGTAATAACCCCAAAAGACTCAATGTAATACATAGATATTAGTAACCAAGTCATCGCCCTGATATGCAGGCATAATTTTAAAATGAACAGTAGCTGATGACTCCTTGTGACACATGATCTCACACTATATGGACAAAGTTTCGTACAATTCTTTCCAATCTCCAAAAAAAATTTTCATCGACTTTTGCTTTACCAACCATGTTTTGCGATAAATGATAGCATAATTGAATTTCGACTGTACTTTCACAATAACTAATTTCACCTTTTTATAGAGGGGCCAGCCTCCTCTACCAACGACTTTATTGTTTCTGTAATTGTGCTAGAATCCAACTTCGAATGGTCCTGAGAAATGATGGCTCTGATACAAGTATGACTATCATTATACCTCCTTATAATCTAATATTTTCTATAGATCATGCTAACCCTGATCAGCCAATCACAATCTGACCCATAATATGTATAATTGGCATAAAACGTCATCGGTTCGGACTCATACATATGATAGTCTACACTTCTACAGATAGTATAATCTTTTATCGTCATAAAGACAGCTTTTCTTAAACTGAATTCTATTCCCATAGCAAATTCACCATCTGCCACAACAAAAAATTCTGCTACAACGACAACATGCGATAAATATTTAATAAATAAATTTTAAATAAATAAAATTAAAAGTGAGATATATCTATTTAATCTTAAATAAATCAATAGAATTTATATTAAATTTATACATCATAAATAAATATTCACTAAATTAATATAAATATATACATATATTTATTCCTAATCAAGTAATTATCTCAATTTTAATCAAATAAAAACATAAATACATAAATAAATGATAATTAAATTTAACCAAATAAAATACATAAATACATAATATAAGGTTATTATCTTAAATTTAACCAAATAAATAAATAAATAAATGCTAATTAATTATATTTCTATATATCACATAACTAATTAATCGATGACAATATAAAAAATAACAAAATTCTAATCTCTTGTACAAATATTTAAATTATGTACATGCATTTATATATTTAAGAAATTCTGATGCATGCATTACCTCCAAATTAAACCTAATGCGTACATAAAAAATAGTTCCTTTAATTGATGTTAGTTTGTTAGTGCATTTACCATTTCTATACAATAGTGCTTAGGGATAGACCCACTTTGATGTGTATAGAGACAATTATCCCCATTAAATTTATAAAAAAAACAATAATATATATATATATAATTTTCCCATAGTTATAATTCATTTGCCCTTTAAACTAAAAAAAAATTGTTATTAAATATTAATACAATAATAAAATTATTATATTATATATATTTAAAACAAATAATAACAAAAATAATAATAATTTAATTACCTAATTATCTAAAATTAAATATAATTTTTAAAATATAAGTAAGATTATTAGTATTTAGTAGTTTTTAATATAATATATATTAATCACTTATTTATTTTTTATTATTTTATTTAATTTAATTTTAGTCTTACATATAATAATTATTTTTGTCAAAATTTTTTTATCATAAATATTAAAAATTGTCAATTTTGTAATTAAATGCTAAGAAATTATTTGAATATTTGCATAATATAAAAAGAGACATTATCTTATCTATACTTATATATAAAGAGAATTGTGGTTGTTTGATTTAAAATTTTATTTTTTATATTCTTTTTGTCTCTCACATAATTTTCATAAAAATTTAAAATGATTTAATTTGAATTATATTCTTTATAGATTCTTTAATTATTAAATTATAATTTTTTGTTGTATTATATTATATAAAAAATATTCAATAAAAATATAATTTAACAGATATGAAATATTTAACAAAGCACCGGTATTAATAATAAACGAACATTGAAATGAGAAAAAACACTTTTAATATAAATTAATATACTTTTTAATGTGTTAATTATATTTATTAAAAACTTTACTAACTAATATATATACTCCAAATTTTAAATATCATATATTACTTTTTTATTATTTTTATATATTATTTTTGTCCCCACTATTATAATTTTCTGAGTCCGTCACTGATAGTGTCGTAAGCTTGATCTTTGTCTCCATCTGGACTAACGATCTTATAGTTGCTTTCAAACTCTTTCTCATTGTCACTATTGTAATTTTTTCGTTCAATATTTCGGTCGACTTCAGATTGTTCGAACTCAATATACAACTTAATGAATGACATCTAAGAGCGACTTTCAATATACATTGAAAACATCTCTTACATACTCGCTTCATCGTTTATATATTTAGTTTGAAATTGAACAAACCCACCAAATACTGATATAAGATACCTGTATAAAATACATGCGCTCTCCTTGACATTTGATAATCTATTTTCTCACAATCACACCTTTTAGTTCTTCAAATAAGAGTGTGAATAAAATAACAATATCTAACGAATTTTCACATACAAATGTTACTCTTTTAGATATTTATAACAAAATCTGATCATAATAATATACTTTTAATACAACTCTATCATCTATTTTTTTTAGTCACATCAAAATGAGTTTCACTGTAATGTTAGGAAATTATTTAATTTCCTAACTTATTTGTGGGTAATACATATATCAATTATAATCACAAATGATGCTATTTCAAATTAAATGACTTATATAATGATGATCTCATTTATTGTTATAAATGCTAATTGAATAAGTCATTATTACTTTTGATTTGGAATTAAATGAGAATAAAATCAGATATTATCTTTTGTTCCTTAGATAATTATCTTTTTGGATTTTAGATATATTATCTTTTGGGCTTTAGATACTATTTTATTTGGGCTTAAGGGTTTAATGGGTGCCATGCTCAAATATAAATAGACCTTCAATATACCAAAGCCGCCTTTGTTGCTCTTTTCCTATCAAAAGAGTTACAGTTCAGCCGCCTATGAATACAGAAGGCTTTGGTTGAGGAAGATCGAAAGAACTACAAGATCCAAATTCTTCCGATCGTATGATTCATATTTGTGAATTAAGGTACGCTTCCACATTATGTTATTTTTGGTGATTCAATACGAATGATTTGGGTTATTGAAAATTAATTATTCCAACAAGTGGTATCAGAACCATCCTTATTTGAATCATTGAGAATATTTATTTTTGTGTTTATTTTACTGGTTCGATATATGTATATACATTGATTATATGTATTTGGTTGCAAATCTCGAATTGCATAAAGCTTGTTTGAATTATATTATTATTACCCACTATTTTTGTATACATATATATGAACCTGCAAAAGTTTTTTTTTGTGATAAAATAAGGATTATCATTATCACGTGATGAAATTGGAAATTGTTCAAAATCCTTTTGACTATATAAATGTGCATACTGTATTTTGACGGTATTTTTTTTTGTATGCGTAGCCCTTTTAATTCATTGCAAAAATTAGTAATTCTTTCATGTAGTATTATTATTAGTATTTTTGTTAAAATCACTGATGCGCTGTTATAATTTTGAAATAAATATATAATAATAATACCGGTATTCAAATTTAATTTTGTTGCGTGGAGAATCATGATTAATATATTATATATATAAATTTTTGGATTGTCTAAGGATTTAAATTTTATGTGCCATTAATTTGGTATAAAGTTAATTGATTAATTCCTTTTGAAATTTAAGTATTTTTAATTGTTACATGAGGAAACTAGTAACAATTTGAATTATTATACCCATTTTTTATAAAGATTTGGTTTTAGAATAAATTGATTGAATATTATGCTGCCAAAGTAGCCTCTTTTGTGAAAATTGATTTATTCAAAACATAAGGAATATGATGATATGTAATTCATGCAAATATTGGTCGGCCCAAAGAAAGGTCTATATTTGGCCGAATTACATACACATATTGATAGTAAATACATGTTTGGGTAACTAATTAAGAAAAAGTAATGTTTATTATTTATGCAAACAATAATCGGCCCAAAGGAAGTTTATTGTTTGGCCAAATAATAAGTATTGCATACTTCTGTTTATTTTCTATTAATTATGCGGTCAATAATCGGCTCAAAGGAAGGTTATTGTTTGGCCAATTAATAGAAAATATATGCGATAATAAATAGGTTGCGAAGTTTAAGTTTCCATGTGCGCATTAAGTCGGTCCAAAGAAAGGCTTAATGTGTGACAGGAATTTTGACAATATTTGATTACTGCAATGAGAGTATCACTTACAGTTAATTTTTCTATCCAAAGATTGAAAATTAATGTTGTGCTAGATATCTCAATATGGATTTTTTACCCATTAATATCTAATATTTACTGCATGTTCTTTTTGTTCTAATCCAGAAACTATGGCTTTAGCTACCAATGTTTCTGCGCAAATTATCAGTATTCCTATGCTGAATGGTTCAAACTTTAAAGTTTGGAAGGATACCGTGGAGATTGTCCTCGGTTGTATGAATCTAGACACAGCTCTTCGAGAGGAGAAACCCACTTCCACTCCGGAAAATCTCAATGAGGTTAAAATAGAGAAGTGGGAGAGATTCAATCGAATGAGCATTATGATCATGAAACGGTCAATTCCTGAGGCGTTTCGGGGCTCAATTACTGAGGATAAAAATGCCAAAAAGTTCCTAAATGATGTTGAAAAATTCTTTACTAAGAATGAAAAAGCGGAGGCAAGTATTCTTTTGAGCAAACTTGTCTCCATGAGGTATAAAGGTACAGGGAACATAAGGGAGTACATTATGGAAATGTCTCATCTTGCTTCAAAGTTGAAAGCACTAAAGTTAGAGTTGTCTGAAGACTTACTCGTGCATTTCATTTTGATTTCCCTTCCTACACACTTTGGGCAATTCAAAGTGAGTTATAACACTCTGAAGGACACTTGGTCCTTAAATGAGCTTATATCTCACTGTGTGCAAGAAGAAGAGAGGCTACAGCAAGATAAGACTGAAAGTGCTCACATGGCTTCATCTTCTCAGTATAAAAGAAAGCGTGATACTACTGCGGATATACCTTTTCAGCAGAAAAAGGCTAAGAAACAGGATCAAGTTTCAACCTGTTTCTTCTGTAAGAAGGCGGGACACATGAAGAAGGATTGTACCAAATATGCCACTTGGCGTGTAAAGAAGGGGTTGCCTGTGGAGCCGACCGCCAAGTGATGCTGAAAGATACATCTGTGTGGCAGACGGCAATATATTTGCAGTCGAAGCTATAGGAACCTTTAGATTATGTTCCACGAGTGGATTTTACTTGGATTTATTAGAGACATTTTATGTACCGTCATTTAAGACGGAATTTGGTTTCTGTTTCTCGTTTGGACAAATCAGGTTATTTTTGTTCGTTCGGAGACAATAAAGTTAGTCTCTTTTATAATTCGAATAATATTTATTCTGGTCATTTGGTGGATAATCTATATAGACTTGACTTAAAATAATAATGAAATACTGCAAACGGGTACAAAACAAAAACTAAATGAGAATTCGGCATCATTATGGCACAAACGCCTAGGTCACATCTCTAAACAGAGAATTCAGATGTTTGTGTCGGATGGAATTCTTGGACCCCTAAAATTGGCGGACTTTGAAGTCTGCATTGAGTGCATAAAGGGGGAAAAGGACAAATGAAAGGAAATTAGGTGCCGAGAGAGCTAAAGATGTCTTAGAACTAATACATACCGATATATGTGGCCCATTCTCTACTGTCTCTTGGAATGGACAATGGTACTTTATTATGTTCATAGATGATTACTCTCGTTATGGGTATCTATATTTAATTCATGAAAAGTCCCAAGCCTTGGATGTTTTCAAGTCTTTCAAAGCTGAAGTTGAACTTCAACTTGGAAAGAAAATTAAAGCTGTCAAATCTGATCGTGGTGGTGAATACTACGGAAGATATGACGGTTCAGGTGAGCAACGTCCCGGGCCTTTTGCTCTTTTCCTAGAGGAGTGTGGTATTGTTCCGCAATACACCATGCCAGGCAAACCTAGCATGAATGGTGTTGCAGAGCGAATGAACCGAACTCTTAAGGACATGGTGAGAAGTATGATTAGTCATTCTTCCTTACCTGAATCACTCTGGAGAGAAACATTAAAGACCGCAGTGTACATCCTTAATAGGGTGCCAAGCAAAGCAATTAACAAAACCCCATATGAAATTTGGACTGGAAAAAGGCCCAGTATAAAGCATTTGCATATTTGGGGATGTCCAGCTGAGGTGCGACCTTATAGGCCGCATGAAAGAAAATTGGACTGCAGGACAATTAGTTGCTACTTTGTTGGTTACGCTGAGCGCTCACGGGGGTACAAGTTTTACAATCCTGCATCAAGGTCTATTTTAAAACAGAAAATACGAGATTTCTTGAGGATGTTGAGTTTGGGGGGAAGGAGATATTAGAAATGTTGCTTTTGATGAGGATTCTGTAACTGACAATGATCAGGTCTTTGTACCTATTATTGTTCAAGACACAGTTATAGTACAAAAGCACAATGAGAATCCTACTGTAGATCCAGTTACAGTACAAGAGAACAATGAGAATATCGTTGTTGCTCAAGATACTGCTACAGCACAGAAAAATAATGAGAATCCTCCTCAATCCCAATCCATACAGCAAGCTCAACAACCTCAAGAAGTGTCATTAAGGAGATCCAATAGAGAAAAGAGAAAATCCATCTATGATCTCAAACAAGCTCCTGTTAAATGGTATCACAAGTTTAATCAAGTCATTACCTCATATGATTTTGAGGTAAATATTATAGATGAATGTGTATACCGCAAATTCAGTGGGAGTAAATATATCCTTTTGGTCTTAGATGTTGATGACATTCTACTTACTAGTAACGATATAGGCTTGTTGCATGAAACTAAAAAATTTTTATCGGACAAATTCGAAATGAAAGATTTTGGTGATGCCTCTTTTGTATTAAGAATCGAGATATTAAGAGATTGCTCTCAAGGTATTCTTGGATTATCACAAAAGAACTATATCGAAAAGATTTTAAGTAGATATGGCATGGAAAGTTGTAAACCAATGGATACACCCGTAACTAAAGGAGACAAGTTCAGTCTCAAACAATGCCCTGAAAATGATCTTGAGAGGACAGCAATGCATGATAAACCTTATGCATTAGCACTAGGGAATTTAATGTATGCTCAAGTCTACATACATCCTGATATATCATTTATAGTGGGAGTGTTAGGTAGATACTTGAGCAATCCGGATATGGATCATTGGATAGCTGTTAAACGCATAATGCGTTATCTAAAGAGAACAAAGGATTACATGCTTATTTATTGGAGATCAGAAAATTTGGAGATCAGTAGGTACTCTGATTCCGATTTCATGGCATATGGTTGCGAAACTTTGTCACTAAACTTCATATAGTAGATGACATTGAAAGGGCCATTAAAGATATTTTGTGACAACAAGTCAGTAAGTACTATACTCTAATAACAATAAGAGCTTGACAAAATCGAAGCATACAGACATCAAGTTTCTTAGTTGTCAAGGAGAAAGTTTAAGAAAAAACAGATTTTCATAGGACATATGGAAACAGAGTATATGCTAGCAGACCCATTACCAAGGGATTGAACCCTAAAGTCTTTCATGAGCACACTGCTCGGATGGGTGTCAACATTTGTGATGCCTTGGTTTAGTGGGAGTTTATTTTATGCTATATGTCCTATGACAGATATTGAGTTATTTTTCTGCAGAATTAAGTTGATGGTTTATTTCATGTTATATGAAATGTTCATTTTGCAATATTTGTATTGTGTTTGATCTCAATAAAGTTGGACCAGCTGGAAATAGACATGCATGAGATCACTTGGCATGTAATTTCCATAGTACTCATCCAAATTTGATCTATGTCGTTAAGTATATTAGGATGGTGATTGGCGTGGTTTAGTCACGGTATTTAATGTGATAAAAGTTGCGGTAGTTCCATATCTAATGTATGAGACGGACCAGATTGTTAAAGTAATGAAAGAAATAGCATTCAGATGCGCGCATAAAGTTTATAAAATGTGATTATGTCAAGAAAGAATATATGTATAGCCCAAGTGGGAGATTGTTAGGAAATTATTTAATTTCCTAACTTATTTGTGGGCAATACATATATCAATTATAATCACAAATGATGCTATTTCAAATTAAATGACTTATATAATGATGATCTCATTTATTGTTATAAATGCTAATTGAATAAGTCATTATTACTTTTGATTTGGAATTAAATGAGAATAAAATCGGATATTATCTTTTGTTCCTTAGATAATTATCTTTTTGGATTTTAGATATATTATCTTTTGGGCTTTAGATACTATTTTATTTGGGCTTAAGGGTTTAATGGGTACTATGCTCAAATATAAATAGACCTTCACGGTTTCGGTCCCCAATATACCAAAGTCGCCTTTGTTGCTCTTTCCCCATCAAAAGAGTTACAGTTCAGCCGCGTAGGAATACAGAAGACTTTGGTTGAGGAAGATCGAAAGAACTACAAGATCTAAATTCTTCCGATCGTATGATTCATATTTGTGAATTAAGGTACGCTTCCGCATTATGTTATTTTTGGTGATTCAATATGGATGATCTGGGTTATTGAAAATTAATTATTCCAACATATAATTCTTTTGAAACACAAAACAATATAACGAAAAAAAAAGTTCTCCAAAGTTAAGGGAAAAAGAAGAGAATTTACCAATTAGAATATATATATATATATATATATATATATATATATATATATATATATTAGTTGGTCCGATTTTCATTTAAGAGTTAAACTTTTTTAAGATAAATCGGACGGTTCAAATTACTCTTTTTAAAAATAAAAATATTAATAATACTAAAATCAGACCTACCAATTAATTTCATACAAATTTTAAAATTTTTTTCTCGTACAAATCGATCCATCTAATTTTTATGCCAACTTTCACTAACAAAAAATTTGGTTAATATAATTTCTCCTACATAAATTTAAAAAACGCAGCCGCCACATTAATATTTAACACACCCAAGTTCTATAATGAGACACAACACACACACAATCTTCGTATAAAAAAAAATAAGCCTCAAAGACACATTGAGATCAAATTTGATATAATTTTTCAATAAATAAATAAATAAATAAAATCTATGGCTTTAGTTTTGAAAAATTAGAGACATTTTTTTAAAACACTTTAAAAATAAATTTTAAAATTAATTTGAATTTTTAAAAATTAAAAAATTTAATATAATTTTATATATTAATAAATATCTATATCTATATATTTATGTCCATTATATAAAAGTAATTTTAAATACTAAAACCAATTTTATCAAACACATTTTTTTAGCGTGTATTTATTAAAAATAATTTTAATTTAATAAATTTAATTTAAATATACTAATAATATAAATTATTTTACATAATCGTATAATTATATATATTTTTTTAAATAATAATTTATATAATAATTATTTTTGTTAATTTAATAATACATAGTACAATAAACATGTAAAATATTTATTATACTACTTATATCAAAAGTGATATTTTTAACTACATAAAAATTTAAATTAGTTAAATAATGAATTTATATATTCACTTAAACAAATATAAAAAATTTAAAATATTTTTTTGTGTTTTTCTTAACCATTCTTAAAAATCCTAATCCAAATTAAAAATAAAATTGTTATTTTAATGTTAAAAGTTAAAAGCGGTTCTGACTTGTAAGCTGAGAAACTGTGAGATGTGCTGGGCACTAGTACCAACTTGACAGCTGGAACCCCATCAAGTATTGCTGTCAAAAAGTGCCACGTGGATGAAAGTGACACATCCAACACTGCCACATGCCACATGGGATATTGCTTATCTGGTTGTATGGGCTCCACTTTCCTCTCCTTTTACTTGGTCCGAGGTAGATAGGACCAAAGTTTTGGGAACACAAACACCTACCAAACATTTCAAAAACCAATTAACTATTTCATTATTTCTATTTTCTCCCTTCAATCTTTATCTATAATAATCTTATATTAGGTTTTACTAAGTATTTGGAAGGTTATTTATGTTCAAAAATTTTAATTATTCTTATATATTTTATATATAATAATTAATTTAAAATTTTAAACTTTTTGCTTTCTAGAAAGATACTTTTGTATTTAATAACTTAATTAGCAATATTTTCTTTCAATTTTGACATTTTACTCACCAATTTTGTTAAGACACTCGTTAAAAATTAAAAATATTTATATATTCAATAAAGTTCATATATTTAATATAATTGACAATTGTTAAAATCCGTTTTTCATTCAAACTTACAAGTTCGAACTCTTAACAAGTATTATTTTAGAATACTTATTAACAAAATTCTACAAATTTTAACACTTATGATCTTATAATATAAGAAGAATTTCAAGTGTACCAAAAATACTGATGTTTTAATTATTTTAACCACTGATTTGAATTATAAAAAATATATATAATATATATTAATAGAAATCAACAGTTAAAAATAATTGGAATACCGATAATTTTAGTACACTTAAAATTATATATATATATATATATATATATATATATACTAAATTTTTACGATGATAAATTAATGAAATGTATAGTTAAAATACAAATTAATTCCTAGACTCCTCGAATTTGGAATCAAAATTCAAATCAATGCAATATTTGAACTTGTCAAAATAGTCTGTAATAGTTGATATATATGGTAACATTTATGAGTTTCATATTAACTATTTATAGGCGATTCCAACATTTAAAATTGGGTAAATTATTTAAATAAATCATTTGAGTATAAAAATTATTAGATTGTCTTAAATGAAAAAGAATAATATTTTTATCCTATAAATTATAAGTCTGTTACTGATTTTTAAAAATTATATAAAACTATGATGATTACCATGATTCATACATTGATATTTTGCAGTGCCTAAATTTTTCTGACGGACCATAAATCATGACCCCAAACTTGGTTTTACACCAAAAACCATAAAACATGAGTGATTCCCATAATTTACAAAGTCATAGACCAAAATTAATAAAATTTCTATCATTTATGTACATCTATTACAAACATTATATATTTTAAAAATTAATATCAATAATTATAAATAATTAACAATAAAAACTACAAAAATTTATCACAAATAATAAAATAAGTAATATTCATAACTCCAAATAATTAAAATTAAAAAATACAAAAACAAAAGCATATTAAATCTAGACTAATTTCTCTAATAATTTAATTTACACTAACTTATGTTCCATGCATATTTTCTATAATATACTAATTTCTCTAATAATTTAAATTACACTTATTTAATACACTAATTTAAATAATTAACGAAATATCTCTAATTTTTAACACTAATTTCTAAATAATTATCTCTATATTTTTAAATAATTAACTCTAATTTTTACAAAATAACTACTCTAAACTTAAACAAATAATACTTTTTTATTTCTATTTTTTTAAAGTATAAATAAAATAATTCAAAAAAATTTAAAAATTTGAGAAAAAGTTTAACCTTTTCATGCATTTAGATATACATAATGTTTTAAATAAAATACATATTTACTAATATTTGAGGGGGAAAAACTATATTATATATAATAAGTTAGGGTTTTTTTTACATAAATAAACAAACAAAAATTAATCAACAAACCAATTTTTTATTCAACATTATTTACGCATATATTATATTTTAATTTATTTATTTTAAATTGCAGTGAAGTTTAGCTATTTAAAAATATAAATATAAAGTAAGTCTTAAATGTAATAGGACGTATTTTTTTAGTTAATTGATAGTAAATTTACAGGGGTACCTACTTTTTATTTAAAGTCAAAATATTATATATTTGTAGTAGATATTTTGTAGTAAATGTACATAAATCATAGGAATTCTTTTGGTTTTGATTTATAACTTCGTAAATCATGAAAAAAATCACTCATATTTTATATTTTTTTTTTATGTAAAACTAAGCTTGGACTACGATTTATGGTCATCAAGAGAATTTAAACACTTTAAAATATCAGTGTATAAATCGTAATAGTCATCATGGTTTTTATATAATTTTTTAAAACCAATAGAAGGTCCACGATTTATATAAAAAATAAAAGGACAAAAATATTGTTTTTTTTATTTAGGATAATCTAATAATTTTTATTCTCAGTTAATTTATTTAAATACTTTACCCTTTAAAACCAATGAAACTATATGTTAACATAATATTATTTCTTTTCTTATGGCAATATATTGCATATAAATATTTTATTTTAAGAATTCTACATGTAAAAGAATCGTGCAAAATATTCTAATATATTGGATAATTATAAATGTTAATTTAATTTAGTAAAAAGAATTAGAATATTTGTTTAATATAAATTATTTTAAATATAATCCTTTATTGCAATTTCGAATAAAGAACAATGGTAGTAGATCGGGTTTTGCCCCTTTTCTTTGGTTATAATTTTTCTCTAATACTAAAAAAAGGATTAAATACTAATGGAAACAAAATTGATATAATTTCAATAAGGAATTTAAGAATATTGAAATAAGAGTGATATAAAACGTGTAAAGATAAGCTATCTTTTTAAAAATAAATAAAAATATAAACATAGAAACAAGTAAAATTATTGTACTAAACTACTAATCTAATAATTGATTTTCTATAATAATAATAATAATAATAATAATAATAATAATAATAATAATAATAATAATAATAATAATAATAATAATAATAATAATAATAATAATAATAATAATAATAATAATAATATCTTACACACCACAACCTTTAATTTTCGTTGTCTTTAGTATTCATCTTTTTATACAATTTTAACAAAGAACTTAATTCATTATTAGTTAATAAATTAACATAACTGAATGGATAGGTTAATATTGTAATTTATAATAATAAATGAAAAGAAAAATGTATTTGTAGAAAGATTACAAAAAGACATAAAGAAAGAGCAAGAAATTAACAGCGAGCTAAAATTTAAAGACCTATAATAATATCATGTGGAAGCTAAGGGAAATTAGTTAGCCAATCAATTTACTAATGTTTAAAGTCGCGAGTCTCTTGTATTTGGCCTTGCATGATATATGTTGTTGCTTGTGCGAGAAGTGATGATAATAAAGATTTGCGTAGGCAAGAGGAAAGCGTTAAGAACGAAAAAAAAAAAAGAGAAAGAAAAAGAAGAAGATAATAAACATAAAAATATATTTTTTAAAAATGTATGATTGTAATTAGATGAGCCTAAACTAAGGGAAGGACAAATAAAGATGAAGCCAAAAAAGGAAAAATTACATTCCTTTGTTAGTGACTAGTTTGAAGTGGATAGAAAGGCAAGTTCATAATAATAATAATGACATTATTATATGAGGGTGACATTGTGTTTCTTCAATTCCTCTCTTTTTAGAATCTGCTTATATCCAATAATAACGTCCTATTTACGTTACACTCAAATACACCATACTCCAGCTGTAGAATGTTCGATAGTTTCTGAAGCTCTCGTGTGGTTTTGGAATTAGATAGAGATTATTATTATTATTATTATTATTATTATTATTATTATTATTATTATTATTATTATTATTATTATTATTATTATTGTTGGGTTCTTAAATTATTTTCAATTCGATAGCTTAATGATTAATACTAATTCATTGTGGATCAAAAATTTATTTAAAAATCTATCACTAGTTAATGAATTATTACATCATACACATGATGAAAATTAAATTTTTTATTCATGTTTAAGTAGACGAGTAAATTAATTACTCCACTAACTTAAATTTGTTATTATGATTGTGATTAGGATTATAGTTAGAACTTAGAAGATATTACCATCCAAAAGAAATTATTAAAAGATATTTAAAAAAAGAAAAGAATATGAAAAAATGAATACTTCCAATATTTGAAAACAAATCAAGTAGCAGGGTAGTCTTTGTCAATAAAAATCAAGTGGGCTCAAATTTTAAATTATTAATTAATTGTAACCTAGATATTATTTAAAAAGGCTAGAAGCGTATACGAATTGGGATGACTAGAGCATGGACTAGCTAACTAATTACCTCAACTAGTCAACTAAGACACTCATTCATGAAATAACATGTTTAGGTTTCGTTCCCATCCTTGCGTATATTGCTCAATTATTTGCTAATTAATTATTAGCATAGAGATTCTTTTATGTATTCCAGACACCCATGAAAATTGACACCATTTGACCATATGTACTAAATTGACACTATTTAACATAAAATCGTAAACCCATCCTTGTGTATCAAGACATGCAACATATATAAATAAGGCATATATTGAGGTTATTGCTCTAACAACTTGTAGCTTATAATAGGATTGTACATGATTTGATTAATTTAAAAATTAATATCTAATAACTAATGCTCCTCCATCAATTGCGGTACATCTCCTCCGTGTGGGACTCACCCGACGACATGGTTCACACTTCTTTTTTATTGTCCCTTTTATATCATCTATGTTGTTTCCAATCTTAATGAAAATAGGACGACCTCCCTTAATTCTCATCAGCTGCTAATTGGGTTGAATACGAGAACTATTATACGATGGTCAGTCATCCTCATGACCAATGAGTTTGAACTCTATACTGTACACCTTAAACACAGTTTTTATCTAATATACTGAATGCATGAGTCTTCCAGTCAAATCTAGCGTGTGAGCACGCCGCCAAAACATGACTACATGGAAAGTTTTGGCTAGGAAGTATCCGTAGTCCCACTTATTCTCGTCGAGCAACACCTAATAATTCTATTACCTAGATTTTGGTATTGCTACTAACTCCTTCACTGTGAATGTTGTTTTAAAATAATCAAACTGGTAAATATTCATTATGTTCAAATGCTTGGAGTTGAACTCAATAGCCTTCACAAGTGTTCGTGAAAACTCAGCCCCCACTTGAACCTGTACTTGAGCTTTCATTCCCTTCCTTGCGTTCACCCAATCGGAAGTAGGTCGATTTCAGAAGGGTGGTTATCAACAGGTTGTCTGTGGCCTTCATGACAACATTCATGTATTCAGAAATATTTGTAGTCATGTGCCCGAATCTGCGGTCCTCGTCAGCACACTGTGCCCATTGTTCACATGGCATTTTTTTAAGTCAGTTCGTGATTGCAACATTTTCCTTCCCTTAATTTACTAAAATAATGTGCGAATTCTCGATGTGACTTCGAATATGCTGCATCACCAACACCTTTTTCAAACCTTTGTTCTTAAAATGCATCATAAAGTTAACCACAATATATCTTGTACAAAATGTTTAATAAGCATGTGGGGGTTTCCACGCATTGTCATTGGCGTTTAGCTCAGCATCAATGGACTTGTGCTTGTCTAAAATGACCAAAAGGCCTGGCTGAGGCGTCACTTGTTTCCTAAGGTTATATAGAAAGAATGACTGGGCCTCCTTTATCTCTCCCTCGACCACGACAAATGTAATCAACAATATGTTTGAATTACTGTCTTGGGTAATGGCCATCAATACAGTCCCTCCGTATTTGCCATACAAATGGATGTCATCAATCGAGATAAGTGATTTGCAATGCTTGAAAGCTTCTACACAAGGGGAGAACGTCCAAAACACACGATGAAACATGGCACTATCGTTATCACCAGGCCAACGTTGTGTTACAAGTTGCACCCATGTATAACTTTGTTAGGACATGTTAAAATATAATGAACAACAACTAATGTGCAAAATATAATATAATCAAACTTACCAGGTAGGTACATCTGCATTGCGAATAACCACCTAGAAAGCTTGTTATACGATGCTTTCCAATTATCATATATCTTTGCAATCACTCTCTGCCTTGCAAAATAAATTTTTTTGTAAGATGCCTTGTAACCAAAGTGATTTTCAACTGCTCCTTAGAGAACTCTTATGCTGATCGTAGGATCTGCCTTTACCATAGTGAATATGTGTTTAGTTACCACCTTCGAATTCTACCTTCCATGATCCTGGCCTAATGTTGTTTGCATGCAAGAATGGGGACCACTGTATCTCCTAACCTCCCATTTTTCCTACTTTTGACGATATGAAATGCGTACACTCTAATTTTCCATTGATATCCCGACCCAAACTAAGTGCAGTGTACATCATACTTTAACTGGTCACTCTCCAATATCTTATACTCTACAGTCCTCCTGATGTTGTACATCTTTTCTGCCATCACGACTTCTTTGCTGCCATCCTCGGGCCCTCCGTGACCAAAGGACCAATTTACATTCATTGCGCCAAGTTTCAACGTAGAATAGTGAGCAGGATGATCATACGGTATGGAAATAACAGGCTGTGTTAGCACAACTTGTGACACTGTGAAGTTGTTTAACTCTTCATCCTCCTCCTCAGGTATGTCCACCGGTTCAGCATTTGCGTGAGCATCTTTCCCTTATTTTCTACTTATTTTAAGTTATAGTTTACTAAGTTTAAGTATATTTTACTGTTAAAATTCTTCTTGGATGCTACTTTGAGTTGTTATGGTGTTTTAATTATTTCAGGTGAAGTTTGGATCAATTTGGCAGAGTTTTGTGCAAGAAAAAGGAAGAAAATGAATGCTGTCAACCCTGACCTCCTTGCACTCCAACGAGCATAACTTGGGCTATGGAGATCTAATTGATGCGATTTTAGCGGCGTTGGAAAGCCAACTTCAAGATATTTCCAACGATATATAATAGTTTATACTTTTGTTTTGGAATCACTACCTCGAAGGGCGCTAAATTTCGAGCCTGGCATTTAGCGCCCAGGAAGACAGAACCGAATAGGAACTCACTGCCTCGCCTGACGCTGAATGCCAGAAGTGCGGCTTAACCTCACCCAAAGGAGCATATTCATCTAGATTTGACTTTTAATTATTGTATTTTATCTCTTTTTGGTTATTTTTATTCACAGACAAAATCTTTTAAGTTAAGAATATATTATTTTATTTTAGTTTCAAATTAAATTAGGTTAGATATAAAAGGAAAAAGATTCAGCCCTTGGGGAGAATTTTCTCACTTCCGCACTTTTACATTTCCTGAACCCTAGTTTTCTCTCTGAGGCATGAGCCACTAAACCTCCTCCGTTAAGGTTAGGAGCTCTGTTTATTTCTATGGATTAAGACTATTGTTTTTTATCTTTTAATTAATGTATTAATTCAGTTTCAAGGATTACTTTCATTCTTTATTTTATGAATCTGGGTGGATCGGAAGAATGACCCTTATTCTATTTGTGTTCTTGCGATTCTTGGAAGAGATATCTCACCTGAACAACAACTTCAAAGTAAATTCCTCCTAATTACTTGAACTAATTGGGATACATGACATATAATCTCTTAACTTTGAGTAATTAGGGATTTTGTGGCCATAAACTAGAATTGAGCTTAATCCTCTAATCAAAATTAAGTGACAAAGACATTGGTAGTTAACTAGGCTAGAGGAGACTAAATCACTAAGACATTAGGATTTAGTCAATGACAGTTTGCCATGAAATGAATCTTGCATGATTAAAATAATTGGTAAAAAAACTTAATCCGAAAAGTAAACATCTCCGAAACCTTAACTGTTTTTTCTCATATACTTCACACCATTCTCACTGTTTGCGTTTTCTACTCTCTGAACTACTATTTAATGTTTTTTGAACCCTCAAAACATCACTTTCTTCTTGCCTGACAAAGGAATCATTCGACCATTGTTGCTCATTCCATCAATCCTCGTGCGATCAACTGTAACAGCCCAGACTACCCGCTAGCACGATATTGTCCGCTTTGGCACACAAGGCCTCACGGTTTTACCTTTGACGATAGGGATGGTAGCCGAAGCCCCCCACACTCACTCGTCAAAACGCGTCATGCTAGGGAGAGGTATCCACACCCTTATAAGGCATGATTCGTTCCCCACTCCAACCGATGTGGGCCTTACAATCCACCCCCCTAAGGAAGCCCAGCGCCCTCGCTGGCACATCAATCCGGGTTCCGGCTCTGATACCATCTGTAACAGCCCAAACCACCTGCTAGGACGATATTGTCCGCTTTGGCACACAAGGCCTCACGATTTTGCCTTTGACGATAGGGATGCTAGCCAAAGCCCCCCACACTTACTCGTCAAAACGCGTCATGTTAGAGAGAGGTATCCACACCTTTATAAGGCATGCTTCGTTCCCCTCCCCAACCGATGTGGGCCTTACATCAACCCCACTCACCTGAGGTATTACTTGGTATGACCCGGTACACTTGCCGGTTCAGTTGTAGATATTCAAAATTTCGCCACCAAATTTTTGACGCCATTGCTGGGGATTGACTATGATTGACAACTACTGGTTATTTGACTTCTTAGATTAGGTGTTTTTGCTTTAATTTCATTTTATTTCTTTCTTTAATTTTTGAAACTTTGGCTCTATCTTATTTAAAATTTTTTCTTAATTTCTGAAATTAAGTTTGGTGTCCTTTTAGTTGTTTTATTTTTCCTAGTTAATTTACTTATTGAGTTCGAATTTTATACTTCTTTTTTGCTTATTAGTTGTTTTGTTTTCTTAATTGTTCAGTTTATTTTTTTATTTTATTTTTCTTTTATTTTCATTTTCCTTTATGTTTTATTTTGTTTTGTTTTATTATTACTTTTATTTTTTTATTTTATTTCTTTTGAAAAATATATATATCTAAAAAATAAAAAATAAAAATAAAAATTAAATTCTTTATGTTCTTTTTTCTTTACTTTTCTGTTTACCACGTAGTGCATTTAATTTTATTTGGTGTTTTGTGTTAAGAAAAATAATGGAGAGAGATTACGTGGATTACTACTCACACCAAAGGAGTGACTCATATTATTGTGGATGGAAGAACTACCCAGATTTTGGTTGGGGAAGTCAAGACTAAAGAAACTTCAGTGATCCCTACTCCATCTATTAGGAAACATCACCTCCTTATTCGTTACCAAGAACCATCGTCTTTTGATCTTTCTTGCCAAAAACTACAACAAACAATAGATAAAATTTTGCAAAAGTTTTCAATCTGACCCCCTGCTTACTCATATAAAAAACCTTCACCACATGAGCTTACCTTAACACAACTCTCTCAAAATTCACAAAATTCATTTCATAACCCACAAAACTCCTTTTATACCCCCAATTCACTCTCAACATAGCACCCACATATCCACAAAATCCTTTTAAACCTTCATCTCTAGAGCTGGCTATAAAACAATTCTCTCAAGATGTCAACATTTTCGTTCAAGAGTCCAGAGCCTCAAGAAGAAATCTAGAAGTATAAATGGCTCGGATGACATAATCTCTTACTGAGAGAAAATCCATGAGCTTGAAGAGTGAAATAATGCTTAGCAAGAATAATGAAGGTCAACTTGAAGCAACAAGGGAGGAGTTACAAGTGCAAGAGCAAGATCAAGAGTCCCCTGTACCAAGTGAAATCCTAATAAAGAAGGAGGTAGTGGAGAAAAACAAGTATAGGATTCCATATTCACAGAGGCTACAAGAGGTGGCAAAAGAACATGCATATTCCCTCTCAAAAGAATCATTGCAAACTCATACAAAAGGGAGGAGAATAACCAAGGGAGTCCATACTCCAATGAATCAGGGAAGTGCATGGTGGTTGATTTAATTAAACCACCAATTCAAAAAGTTCTTGATGAAGGGGCACTCTAACCGTTACACAATGCCAAAGTCCTGAAATCAGAGAGGTAAAGGTCATCAAGAAAAGCACTAAAAAGGGGATTGTGACCGAGAAATAAAAGACAATATCTATGAAAAAGAGAAGGTTAGCAAAAAGCAATCAAATCCCTACCCCCAACAAGCAAGGTGAATCAAGCTAATAAAAGTAAAATAAAGCTTGTTAGGAGGAATTCAAATCCGAGGGCACTAATTTTCTCCTCTCCTCCTTTGGAGTCATTTCTTTTAACCAACTCGAAGAAGAGGAAGAAAATTCGACAATCAACCGTCAAGCTAGTGACGTTAAAGAAGCGCTTGTCAGGGGACAACCCAATTCTCAGTATTCTTTGATTTTATGTTCATTTTTATTTTCATTTATTTATGATTTTTATTCATAGTTTTTCTTAATTTATTTATGTTTGTGGTCATGCAAAGTGTTTGAAATAGGAACAAGAGGAATCTAAAGGAGAAATAGAACACACTGGAGAGGAAGTGATTTGGGTTCTCTGCCGCTAAACGCCAGGCTGGGCATTTAGTGCCAAAAATGGCATGAAAAGTGGAGTTGCCTCTGTTTGCTTGGCGCTAAATGCCAGGAGTGGCGTTTAGCGCCCAAGATGGCACAATTTACAAAAAGCATTTTGTCTTGCTAACGCTAAATGTGGACCTGGGTGTTTAGCACCGACCCCTCGTCCCTAAAAAAAAAAAAATTTACTTCGTCTTGCCCTTATATCATTCCCTTCTTTCTTTTGCAATAACTTTTGTTTTTACTCATCCGTGAGCTTTTTATGTTCCTCCCCATTTTTAGTTTTTCTTTGCTTGGGAACAAGCAAACTTTTAAGTTTGGTGTTGTAGAGTGAGCTCTCTTTATATTATCATCAATGACGCCAAAGAGAGGTGAATCATCTTCACGGAGGAGCACATCTTGAGGAGTAAGATGGCCACCAGGATAACTGAGGTGGTTAAGTTTCTTTCATGCTATTTACTTGTTTCAGTTCTTATATTATTTATCTCCTATTTTCTAGTGCTTATTAGTGTTTCTTTTGCATGATCCTATTTAGAGTTAATAGTTCTATTGATATTTAGTAGTTTTAATTATCTTTAAAAATTTTATGCTTGTTTTGAAAAGAGGTCTCACATATTGCTCACTGAACTTGAAAAAAAAAGAGAAAGAAGAAAAGAAGTAGTATAATGCATGAGACTTGAGTTATATATTCTGAATTGTCTTATTTTCTTTGATGTGGTGGTATTGTCTTTGATTCTGAATGTATGAACTGAACAGTGCATAATTGATATTGAAGTTAAAAGTGTTGATTCTTTAGGGATAGGAACTTAGAGAAGTATTATAGATTTTTTAAAGTGAGTAAGCAAATGATCTTTGAAGCAAAACAAATAGCAAAAAAAATAAAAAATAAAAAAGGTCCAAGACTCTGATTATCAATAGTTATGAAGGTCAAACATGATTAAAAGCTCAAAGAGTTGTTTTCCTAACCATCTGCTTGTGGTGTGAATGTGTCAAGTAACCTTTGAGACAGAGCACTAATAGTTGAGACCAAGTGCAATTACAAAGTATGCCAAAGGTTCTGAGCACCACTGATAAACCATAATTTTATGGTTTATTTTGGGTTGATGAGTGGATTTTGTCAACTCTTCTCACACTTATCTATATAATTTGCATATTTTAAAGTTTCCTTCCTAATTTTGTGCTATAATTGAAAACATGCTTCCTAGGCCTTAAAATGACTAATTTTTAATCCTCTCTTATTATCATTCGATGGCGTGACGCGTTTGTTGAGTGATCTCAGGGTTATAGGGTAGGCATGGCATGGAGAATGAAGAGGAAGCATGCTAAATAGGAAGGAACACAAGAAATTGAAGAATGGAGAAGTTGGTCCCGACGCGTACGCATGGCTGACACGTACGCGTGACCAATTGCAGCAGACTAATGATGCATGCGTGTGGCTAATGCGCACGCGTGACCAGAGCATCATCCAACTGATGTGCACACGTGGCTGATGTGTACGCGTGGCGAATGTCACGTGCCTCAATAAAAGAAATACGCTGGGGCGATTTCTGAGCTATTTTTGGCCCAATTTCAAGCCCAAAGTGGAGACAAGAAGCTGGGAGTGGAGCTGGCTTGAATATACAATTACCATTAGTTTAGTTTTAAGTAATTTTGAACTCTAGCGAGAGAAACTCTCACTTCTCTCTAGGTTTTTAATGTTCTTAGTTTAATTTCATTTGGATCCATAGATCAAACCCTTGTTACCTTCAATTCTAGTCATTTTACTTGTAGATCTCACCTTTAATTTCATTTAGCACTCTTTCCATTTTGGTTATTTTCAATTTATAGTTTGGATCTTGTTGGATTTGAATTTCATTAATGCATTGAGGTATTTTTCATGTTCATTGTTGTTATTTGGTTTGCTATGGTAGATTGTTGTTAGTGGGTAACTTGGATTTAGACTATTTTCTCAATTTTACTATGTCTTTTAGTCTTGCTCACCAAGTGTTTGAAAAAATATCACTTATGACTATGAAGTAGATTTCCTTGCTTGGCTTTGGGGTTGAGTAATTGGAGCCTCTTGAATTGTTATACTTAGATGTTGATTGGTAATTGAAGATTGCTAGTTAGCTTGAACCTCACCAACTCTAGTCTTTCTCTATGAAGTGACTAGGACTTGTGAGCTAAAGTTAATTGTGCTCACTTGACTTTCCTTCAATTGTCAAAGGGGGAAAGACAATGAGGATAGAAATTCCAATTTTCACCCCTAGCCAAGATCTTTTGTATTGATTGATTGTCAATTTCCTTGTTGAATATTGGTTCTTAGTTCTCTTAGTCTAATTTCATATGCTTAGCCATAGTTTTTTTTTATTATTTTTATCCTTATTTTGCATGCTTGTTAGTTGATGGATTGTTAGGTTATTAGTTTAATTGCTTCAATTTAATTGCTAGTTGTCAATTGTCTTAATTTCTAGTCATCTACTTTTCGTGCACTCAACTCAAAGCCCCAAGGACTCCTAAGCAATGATGTGTATCTTATGGTAACTCCTAGGGAGAACGACCCGGGACTCTACTCCCGGTTATTGATTTTATGGTTGTGACACACTTTCTAACTTTGACTTGGGAACATCTCGTCGGTTGGAACTATACTTTGCGACGTTGAATTGGAAAATCTCTTTGGTAATTCTTAACTGACACTTATCCTCACTCAACCACTAACTAGGAGAAAGTAAAAGAAAAATTAAACTTTAAAAGAGCTCCCCAGTTAAGTGTTTGTGGTATTTTTGTGTCAAGCTAAGCGTGAGACAAAACACTTAGAGTCACGGCTAGACTCAAGGTGCAAAGCACCAAAGAAAGGAAAAGAAAAAGCTGTGTTCAAAGATCAATTAGAGCTTCAAGAGAAAGAGAGTCCATAATATCTTCCAAGTTCTAGCTCTGAAGGATATCAATATTTCTGAGCTTCAAGAGATAGTGAGATACCAAACCTATTCAGAATTATAGTACCATAAACCCCACTTAGTAGTTAGACAATATGTTAAATGAACACTCAAGTCTTAGGCATTTTCTCTTCTCAGTCCTATATTATTTTTAATTGCTTGAGGACAAGCAACAGTTCAAATTTGGTGTTGTGATGCGTGAGTATCTTTTTCTTATTTTCTGCTTATTTTAAGTTAGAATTTACCAAGTTTAAGTACATTTTAGTGTTAAAATTCTCCTTAGATACTACTTTGAGTTGTTTGGTGTTTTAATTATTTCAGGTGAAGTTTGGATCAATTTGGCAGAGTTTTATGCAAGAAAAGAAAGAAAATGGATGCTGTCAACCCTGACCTCCTTACACTTCAACGAGCATAACTTGAGTTACAGAGGTCTATTAATGTGGTTTTAGTGGCGTTGAAAAGCAAACTTTCTGAGCTTTTCAATGACATATAATAGTTTATACTTTTTTTCTAGAATCATTGCCTCGAAGGGCGCTAAACCCCGAGCCTAGTATTTAGCGCCCAGGAAGACAGAACCGAATGGGAACTCACTACCTCCCTGGCGCTGAACGCCAGAAGTACGGGTCAACCTCACCCAAAGGAGCATATTTAGCTAGATTTGGCTTTTAATTATTGTATTTGATCTCTTTTTGGTTATTTTTATTTACAAATAAAATCTTTTTGGATATGTTCTTTTCACCGGAGGTCACAGATAGGTTAAGGAAGAAAATTTCTTGTATCATTCAAGGTGAATTAGAAACTCTTCATGAATTTTGGGAATGCTTTAGAAAAAATCTTGACTCTTGTCCCCACCATATGATTGATGATTTAGTGCTAATTAGCTATTTTTGCCAAGGATTGAAACTCCAAGATAAAATTCTTTTGGATGCATCAAGTAATGGTTCTCTTGTGAAGTATAAAACGGCAGAAGAAGCTTGGCAATTCATTGCCGACTTAGCAGATTCCACCTAACATGCAAGGCAAAGGAGCAATCATCCCAAGGCTATTGCGAAAGTTTCTTCTAATAGTGAGTCCGCCCTCACCAAGACCTTAGGGGAGATGACCACCATTCTCAAGTAAATCCACCTCAACCAACAACAACCTCCACCTCCTCCATAACGACAATACCAACCGGTAGTCCCTCAATGAATATGTGGAATTTGTGCTTGTAACTCTCACTATACCGATGAATGTCCGCAACTCCAAGAGGACAATACCTTGGCGGCCACCAATGCTTACTTCAACCGTCTAAATCAAGGGGGTAACTACAACCAAAGTTGGCAAGACAATCACCATTAAGGTTGGAGAGAAAACTACAATCAAGGATGGAGGGACAATGGTGCAAATCAAAGGTGGAATAATAACTACCAATAAAACCAGTATCAACAAAATCCTCCTTACCAACAACAAAACCATGGTCAAAGATACCAACCACCTCACCAAAGACAAGCTCAAGTACCTCAAATCACCCAACCTTAAGCCCCTCAAATCACTTACCCCTCTTCTTCCACCAATCAAGCTCCAATGGATGACACCTTCCGCATTCTCCTTCAAGAACAAAGGGAGTTTCAAAAGAGACAAGATTCTTATATGACCACTTTGATCGAATCCATATCTCGAAGGGCTCCACCTTCCACCTCCAATACTCTACCTTCAAACTCTAGTGCACTTTCCTCTCAACCCTTACCTAACCCCAAAGATGGCCTCAATGCCATTATCACCTTGAGGTCTGGCACTAAATTGCAAGAGAGAAGTCCCAAAGAGTCAAGCTCAAGAGAGATCACTCAAGATGAAGATGCCGTTGAGGTGGAAGAAGTGGAAGATGAAGATGAGATGCAAAGGGTGGTTGAAGAAGAAGTTGTTCAAGCCAGAGATGGGATCTCCAAGAAAGAAAATGTTTTAAAGGATGCTATTCCAATTCCTTTTTCCAACTTAGCAAGGAGGATCAAGAAGCAATTAGAGCTAGATTCACAGATGGTGGATATCTTCGAAAAGGTTGAAGTAACAATCCCCCTTTTTGATGCAATTCGTCAAATTCCCAAGTATGCTAAATTTCTAAAAGATTTGTGCATAAACAAAGAGAGAAGATTTATAATTTAGAAACTATTCCTTTGAGTAACTCAATTTCTGTTTTGATAGGTGTTATACCGGAGAAACGTGGTGATTCCGGTCCTTATTTAGTCACTTGCACTATAGATGGTATACAATTAGTTGATTGCATGTGTGATCTAAGTGTTTGTGTTAACATTATGCCTCTATCTGTTTATCATATCTTGAAGTTTTCATCCTTGTTTAGTTCACCAATGCAATGCGTGAATTCTATAAAAATAATGAAGATCGGCATTGCAATAGGCAAGCCTCATAAAAATAAGTAAGTTGTAGTGGATGAACTTGCTTTAAGCTAAAATAAATATTTTAAAAAATAAAGATAAAATTATTTGTTTTGAAAAATAAATAATTTTTTATTTTATTTCAAAATATTTTTCTATAAGCTTGTACGTGCAAATTAATTATAATCCACCTTTTTATTTAATTAAATCTAAAATTATAAAAAAATAAAATTAGACAAGAAAATATTAATTTTTTTGCTAATCTCTATTATATATAGTAGAAATAAATATGGTAAGAAATTTATTTATCTTTACCTAATTGATTTTTTTTAAACAATAAAACTTTACATTTAAGCAAAATACTTAACCAAGTTGTTATAATAACTTTTTAAATTACACGCCTCCTTCTCATTTTCATTCTCTTTCTCTTTCTCCTTTTCCGTTTCCTTCTCCTTCACCTTCTTTATTTCCTTCTCCTTCTCCTCCTCCTCCTCCTCTTTTTTCTTCTTCTTCTTATTCCAAAATTATACACGTAGTTTCTTCTTCTTCCGTTTTCCTCCTCCTCCTCCTCCTCGTTCTCATTCTTCTTCCAAATTCGTACATGCAGATTCTTCTTCTTCTTCTTCTTCTTCTTCCTTCTCCTCCAATATTATGTCTTCTTCTTTTTCTTTTCCTTTTTCGTTATCATCATCACCAATAACACCAATATTTTGCAAACATGTTTATTAGTTTTGATTTTCTCTAATGCTATCATTAAAAAATTTTGGTTCATTACTTAATTTATTTTAGTTCATTTGTAAATTAATTGATGTTCACTTGATACTTCTGATAAGTATTGACCAAATTTTTTATTCCTTAAGTAATTTTGGTTCATTTTTTAGTTTAATTGAGGTTTATTTAGATCTAGAAATGAATTCGATATGTTTTGTTAATGATTGAGTCTTTTTGACTATTTGTTCAAATCTGAACTAATTTTAGTTCATTTGTGTCCTAATTGAGGTTCACTTGATGCTGCTAATAAGTATTAACCAAATTTTTTTATTCTTTAAATAATTACGGTTCATTTCTTATTTTACTTGAGGTTCATTTGGATCCAGAAATGAATTTGATGTTTTTGTGTTAATTGAGGTTCATTTGATGCTGCCGATAAGTATTGACCAATTTTTTTAGCAAAGAATAATGAAATTATTTATTATCACTTTATTCAATTGCATTAGTTTCACTCCATTCCATTCAATTAGTCCAGATTTGAACAAGCAGTCAAAATAATTCAATCATCAACAAAAACACATCAAATTCATTTTTGGATCTAAATAAACCTCAATTAAACTAAGAAATAAACCGAAATTATTTAAGAAATAAAAAATTTGGTCAATACTTATTAGCAGTATTAGCTGAACCTCAATTAACACATAAATGAATCGAAATTAGTTTAGTTTTGAACAAGCAGTCAAAAAGACTCAATCATCAACAAAAACACATACAATTTATTTCTGGATCCAAATGAACCTTAATTAAACTAAGAAATAAACGAAATTACTTAAGGAATAAAAAAATTGGTCAATACTTATCAATAGCATCAAGTGAACCTCAATTAATTTACAAATGAACCGAAATTAGTTTAATTTTGAACAAGCCATCAAAAGGACTCAATTATCAACAAAAATACATCGAATTCATTTTTGAATCCAAATGAACCTCAATTAAAAAGGAAGAAAAGAAAAAATGCAGCAACAACAACAGCGATAAAAGAATAACGATTGAGAGAAAATATGCGAAGAAGAAGAAGGAATGCAAAGAGAAGAAGAAGAAAAAGAAAAAGGAGGAATGCAAAGAAAAAGAAGAAAGAATGCAAAGACGAAGAAGGAGAAAAGCGAAAAAGAAGAAGGAAGAACGCGAAGAAGAAAGAATGCGAAGACAAATATAAAAAATGATATGTTTTGCGTTATTAAAATACACATATGTACGTTCTGGTGTAATAAAAGTGATTTTTGTTGAGTTTGGATCAATTTAATTAAATTTGGTTATAAAAAATATTTAAATGTGTAATTGAACTGTTTTTTTAGAAGTACACAATTATAAAAAAAATGTGATGGGTTAGAATTAAATCTTATATATCCGATTTCCATTTTTTGGTATTAAGCATTTGTCTTCGTCATTCAGATATTGTAAATAAACTACCATATATATTTAGCTTATCCGCTCTAATAATAATTTTTCCCGTTTATCCCATTCAGTACTTAACTACTTATTCCTCAAAAATTTAAACATCGCTGGCTTAGCTTCTTCCTCCATCATTTCTTCTTCATTAACATTTGGTTTTAAGAGATCATAAGTGGGGCATTTTATTCATTGTTTAACTTTGAATTCACATAAGACAGTTTTTTTTTATATAAAATAAAATATTATTTTATTATTAATTATATATAATTATAAAATAATTTACGTATTTAAATAATAAATCACATCATAATATGGGACAACTTAAATTTTAGCATATCTTAAGTATTTAGTAAGTATGATGCTAATGAAAAAATTTAAATGAGTGATAGTTACAACTGAAATGGTTAAGTTCACTAAAAATATGTATCTTAATAACTTAAATTTTATCATAATTGTAGTGATTTAAAAGTGAAATTGACGAAAAATAAATAAAGTAATATATATATATATTTGGATAAAAAATATATTTTGATCAAATAATAAAAATAGGATGAAATAATATAGTATTTTACACTTTTTTTTTCTTTTAATAAATTCCCTTTCTTCTTTTCCTTTTTTTCGTTGCCTTTTTGGATCCGTGACACTGAATCCCTTGATTCCATTCATCATCAAAGTCTTCGATCGTTCCATGGCTTCTTTATATTTTAATTCTAACCTTCATAATAATTAACTTTAAAAAAATAAAGAAATCGCGTGCATTTGTATATATCAAATTTAATTGTAATTATACCCAAAAATAATAAAAAAAAAGAAAATTGTAAATTGCAATTATCAAATATACATGCGCAAATGGCGTGTTGATCTTCGGTTGATCTTGAGAGATGTAAATATAATAGTAGACATCATGGCAAAGATCGCAATGAGAACTCTTTCTCCCTAAGTGGAGCTTTTGTTGCTTTAGAAAGAATTTAAAAATAGTATTCAATGAAACTATCTTTTTTAAGCAATTTTTTATTTTTTTTTTCTCGTTCTTAATTTTTGTTTATTTCTTTTAAGTCACCAAAAAAATATACATGCGCAAATAAGGCACACAGTTGACATGTAAGGATCATAGTATCAATTATATGAGTTATATCTCTCATTCCTAATTTTCTAAGACTTTACAACACAATCACCACCATTACTTTGAATCACATGTCTGGCGCATGATCTCTTATTAAGTTTATTATAAAATTGGGAAAAATCATTTTATAAAGGTCACGAATATTTGTTTAGTTTATCACAAGAAACCTCCCCTTTTTTTAGATGCTTTAATCATATATGCTGCAATTACTTTAAACATTTCATTAATTATATCAGTAGTCAGGGCTTTATTTTACAGTCTCATTATATATTCAAACCTTTTAACAATCAAATTTAATAAATTAATCTAAACTTAATAAAAACTAATTTTTAGTAAATATGTATTAAATATACTCTAACTCTCTATTAACATAAACATTTAGCTGCACTTTTTAATACGAATATATTCTAAAAAAATAATTTCTAAAATTACTCTCATTCTAACACAAATATTTCAAAATCATTCTCAAAATTTCTTTAAAGTTCACAGAAACTCTCTATGCTAAAATTCAAATCTTCAACAACAAATATCAAAACCAAAAGAAGAAGCATTATTAAAGGTAACAATAATCTAAATAGTTCCTTTTTTCTATTTTTGTTTTCTCTCGCACATTCTCTCCTAAAACACTAAATTCTCACATATTTGTGCATTTAATAGATTTAATTTGTATTCTTGCGTTAAAATAGAAGTTACGAATAGTCGTTCTTTTTATAATATTGATTTTGTGATAATAGCGCTAATTCGATATTATTTAATGCATATTGATGAATTTTATGGATTTAAAATTGACATGCATGTATCTTTTATAGTTGATTGAGTTATGTTTATAGATATATTTTGCTGTGAATTTGTGTGTTGTCATCATTAAGTGTTTTTAATATCATTCTGAATTAAATATGGTGCACTTAATTTCATTAACTTGGATTTGTTATAATTAGATCGTATAAGATAGATGTAGTAATTCTAGTGTCATTTAAAGTATATTGACGAATTTTCTTTATCTAAAATTAATTTATTTTTATAGTTGATTGAATCATGTTTGTATGCTTATTTTGCTATAAGTTTGTGTGTTGTCATTATTTAGTATTTTCGGTGTCATCCAAAATTATTCTTTTACTTGATAATGAATCTTCATATTTCATTTAGTGTTACGTTATTGAGTTAATGATACTTTGAATTGAAATCTTGCTAATTGATATAAAAAAAATAACTCTCATAATTGACATTGAAATATATTTAGTATTTTACTTAAATGTTATCATCAAGAGATAAATCTAAAATTTAAATTTTTATTGCATTGAATCTCTGAATTAATACTATCCAATTTCAATGTAATTTAGATTTTATTAATATGACTTTTAAAAAAATATTTTTATACTTTGATTGAATAGCCCAATTGTTAATTTTGAGAGAGAAATTGATCCTGATAAAAAAAAAATTCAGCGTGAATCATTGATAAAAATTTTAGTAAAAGTGATAGATGCTGGAGTTGCAGTAGCAATTAAGGGTGTTCATAGAAAACCCAAAATGTGGTTAACCGATTAAAAAATTATAACCATATTTTGGTTAATCAGTTTAATAAAACAATTTTAAAAATCATATCCATATTTTTTAAAATTGGTTAACCAAAACCAAATTAAAAAAAAAAATTGGTTTTTGACATGTTAACCAAAACCAAAACCAAATTAAATCAAAATCTAATTTCTAAACCAAATTACATACTCTCTCTCTCACTCTCTTTTTCTCTCTCCCTCTCTCTCCCCCTTCCTCTCTCTTTCTCTCTCCCTCCCTTCTTTCTCTTCTTCTTCTTCTTCTTATCTCTCTCTCTCTCTCTCTCTCTCTCCCCTCCTATCTCTCCTTTTCCCTTCTCTCCCTCCTCTCTCTCTCTCTCTCTCTCTCTCTCATTTTTCTCTTTCTCCTCTTCCTCTTTGTCCTTTCCTTTTCTCTCCCCCTCCTCTCTCTATTCTCTCTTCCCTTCTCTCTCTCTTCTTTTTTACCTATTTCTCTCTCCTCTCACTCTCTCTCCCCCTTCCTTCCCCTTCTCTCTCTGCCTTCTCTCTCGCTTACTCATTTTTCTCTTTATCTCCTCTCTCCTTCTCTCTCTCCTTTTCATATATATATATATATATATATATATATATATATATATATATATATATATATATATATATATCTCCTTCCCTTCTATCATCTCTTCCTCCACTCTCTCTGTCTCCTTTTTTCGCTTTCTCTCCTCCTCTCTCCTATCTCTCTCTTTCCCTTTCTTTCTATCTTTCTCTCTTTCTTTCTCCTTTCTCCCCTCCCCTTCTCTCTCTCTCTCTCTCTCTCTCTCTCTCCTCTTTTTCTACCATGTCTTTCTTTTTCTCTCCCTTGTCTCTCTCCCCTTCCCTCTTTCTCTCTCTCCTTCTCTTCCTCTCTCTCTTTCTCTCTTTGTCTCTCTCTCCTTCTCTCCACTCTCTCACTTTCTCTCTGTCTTCCACTCCCTTCTCTCTCTTTCTCTCTCTCCTCCCCTTCCTCTCTCTAATAATCTCTCCCCTTTTTTTATCTCTCCTCATCCTCTCTTTCTCCCCTCCAATCTCTCTCTCATCTTCTCTCCTTCTCTCTCTCTTTCTCCCATATCTCTCTCCTTTCTCCTCTCTTTTCCTTCACTCTCTCTTTCTCTCTCTCTCCCTCTCCTTCTTCTATCTCTCTCTCTCTTTCTCTCTCTTTTCTTTTCTCTCTTTCTCTCTCTCTCGCTCTTCTCTCTTTTCTTTTTTTCTTTCTCTCTCTCCTCCTCTTTCTCTCTTTCTTTTCTCTCCTTCTCCTCTTTTTTTTCTTACTCTCTCTTTTCTCTTTTTCTCTCAACATTTTCTCAATCTCTATCCCGCTTCTATCTCTTTTTTTCTCTTCTTTCTAAAGCGAGAGAAAAGAGAGAGAGGAGAAGAAGATAAAGGAGGAGAAAAAAGAGAGAGATAAGAAGAGAGAAGAATGATAGGAGAGAAAAAAAGAGAGAGAAAGAGAATCAAAAGAGAGAAAGAGAGAGGGGAGAGAGAATAGAGAGAGAGAGACAGAAAAAAAAGGAGAGAGAGAAAAGAGAGGATGGGAGAGAGAAATAGAGAGGGAGAGGAGGGGAGAGAGAAACAGGAAAGGGGAGAGAGAAAGCATGGGAAGAGGAGGGGGAGAAGGATAGAGGGAAAGAAAGGGGAGGGGGAGAAAGAGAAAAAGGGGAGAGAGAGAGATAGATAGAGAGGAGGGAGAGAGAGAAAAAAGAAAGAGAGAAAGAGAGAGAAAAATGGTAGAGAGAGAGAAGAAAGAGAAGAGGAGAGAGAGGAGGGGGAGAGAGAGAGAGGAAGAGAGGGGAGGGAGAGAAAGAGGGGAAGGCGAGAAAGAGAGAGAGAGAGAGAGAAGGAAGAGAGAAGAGGAAGGGGAGAGAAAAGGAGAGAGATGAAAAGAAAAAGATAAGAAAAAGTTACTCATATCTTTTAGAAAGAAAATTATTTATATTAGAAAAAAATATTTATAGAAAATGCTGAAAAGAGATAAGAAAGAAAAAGGAACGAATGCAATAGAAGGGATTTCATTATTTACAAATGTTACTCGTATCATTTAGAAAGAAAAAAATTTAGATTAAAAAAATTCAATTAAAAAAGGTTTAAAAATTTGAGTTTTTGTATGTAAAAATATTAATTTTTGTGTAAAAATCTATTTTTACATGTAAAAATCAATTTTATAGTATAAAAACTAATTTTTTAGTATAAAAATCAGTTTTTTGGTGTAAAAGCTGATTTTTTGGTGTAAAAACCGGTTTTTTAATGTAAAAACCAATTATTTAATGTAAAAACCAATTTTTTTATATAAAAATTGGTTATTTTTTAAAAATTGATTTTTATTTTAATAATCAGTTAAAAACAGGTTTTGAATTTCACTAATCGGTTAATAACCGATTTTATAATGTAAAACCAATTTGGTTAATTAACCAATATTATATTTTTGGTTAACCAAAAAACTTATTTACCTTTTAAATTAACCAAACCATGAACACCCCTAATAACAATGAATTATGCTAAAGAAATAAATTCACAACAAAATTTAAAAGATGTATAATTAAATTTGAACTTCTTTAATAAGTTCAAAACTCTAGTAAAAGAAAAAAAAAACAATAGAGAAATTTAAGAAAAAATACTATCATTGGTCACACATGCTATAAATAACAAGGATGAGGAACGTAATGAATACAAAACGATATTTTTGCTAAACCGGGAACTAAACATTACTTTATGTTTTTAAAATCTAAAAGTAAATAATCTAGTAAGTTTTTGTATTGTAATATTAATAGTTTTTGTGGTTTTTTTTATGAGATCTTGTGCTATATAAATAATTTTGGTATTTTGTTATTATAGGTGGTCTCTTAACGTATTAAATTCTAAATACCAAAAAAATATAAAAGATTTGTTGAATTAGTATACTGCATACTATTAGATATAATAATAAATTCTACCACCATTAAAATCTTTTTTTATGTTGGTGTTTTTTTTATATATTTTAAGCATTTCTAATTTTAATTTTAGTATTATTCTCATTTCTCAAAATCAATGAATTTAAGGGGTATTTATTTTTTGACAAAAAAAACTAGCATCTCATTCATAAGTTTTTTATTTATAATTTTTTTTAAATAATTATTTTATTTGATGTTATTTTAACTAAAATATTATGTTATTTGTCTTAGTTTGCCATGAAAATCACTTGTAATTATAAAACGTGGATGTTTTAAAAAAAAATCCATGTATTTGACCTTATTTATCATAAAGTTTGTCCTTTCAAAGAAAAAAAATAGCTTAATAAATTTATTATAAATTATTTACATAAAATATATTTGTATTTTCTTTATCAATTTTTTAGTATTAATGTTTTTGATATTTGAATTTTTTGTTTTTCAGAGCTTGATTATATACTAAATGATAATGTATGTTGGAACATCATCTTTGATAGACAATGAAAAGAAAATTATAGTGCCATATATTTTAATTAATGGTAAGTGAATTAGGTATTTATGTTTCTATTATTCTTTACTATTATAGTGTTAATTAATTTTTTTTTTTATGTTTTTCTATTACTATACTATTTGACATATTTTATCTCTTTCATTATTCTAATCAATTTCAGTTTTTGTTTATTAGCTATGATTGCATATTATTATCATGAAATTGTTAGAGGTGACTTATTCCGAAAAAATATCCAAGAGAAATAAATATTGAAGTAATGAAAAAAATAAGTAACATTAAATATAGTTGATTCTTTATGTTTAAATTAGGACAAATTAAATATTTTTTTTCAATTGTAGGATGGAGTTGATCATTTTAAAATGAAATATACTTTACGAATTCTTTTTAACAAAATAAATAAATTGAAAGATCACTTTATTAAAAGATCTGAAATCATAAGACCTCCAAGTTATTTGCTATATTATCAATTCCTTTTTATAAAGTTTCAACACAAGATTTTTAAAATAAATTGGTTGAATATTATAAACTTTGAATATTGTTTAAAATATCAACTTAGTTGAATATTGCATTTTTTGAATAATGTGTTTAAACTTATTTAGAGTTAAAACAAACATGTCTTTTGCCTCTTTATAAATATTCTTTTTTTATTATCCAATCAAACGTTATTCTTCAAAAAATTTTGACGAATTTATTTTCCATATTAAACTTCAATGAATATGTTTATACTGTATTTATAATCCTATTTATTTGAACGAATATATGTTTATATTTATTAAATTAAATATATTAAAAAAATAATAACAACACTGAAATTTGTTCACATTGTCGCTAAACATTATTTACGACAACAGAATTGCAAAAAGTAATTTGTATCCTAGTAGTGACTATAAAATAAACACCATAATACCAAAATAGTTAAATCTATCATTGGAAATTCATTAACACAACATAATATGAAAAAACCAAAGCATTGCATACTAGCAAAAGTAGATAATATATTAGCACAAGTATTAAGATGCACAAAGAATTTTCTTTTTTTTTTTTATTTGATGCATTTGCATTTTGTTTTTCAATATTTAATCTCAATCTATTTTTGGGATGTCCTCTTATTCTCTCACATGGTAGACTTTGAAGGTCATTAATCTCATCTAAGGAAGCATCTTTATGTGATAAGAAATATTTTTCTTTATTTTTGGCTTTATATACTTGCATTTCAACCATCACATTATTATAAGTATGGTACAAAATCACAACTAACTCCTCAGATTCTGATATAAATTCTCAAATATTATGTGAACGGAATACCAAATCACCAAATCTCCTACTTTTTCGCTCCAATTAAAGCTCATCAGATCTCCTACTAGCTCAAAACTTAATGCACTTAAATAAAGACGGCATAATATACCTCTTAACTCAAATAATAAATATTGACATTTTACTTCACATGATATCGCGTCATATGTAACCACAAACTTATTAAATATACAGTTTGAAATCTATTCTAAAACTTTGTTCGCTGTAAAATCTAGAGTGCACTCCATTGATCTTGTGATATAATTCACATTTTCTCTGAATTGTGCTTGAACTTTCTTGAATTTCTCATGAATATATGCATACTGAAATTAAGCTTCTATTAAAGATTTTGTTGCACAAGGTATAATAGTATGAAAATATACAACATCCAATTGTCTCTCTTTTTGCTTTTTATTTCCTAGGCAATTATCATATTGTTTCACAAATTGGATCAATGAGTTATTGCGCGTAATAAATTTGTTAAAAAAAAGTATGCATGCTCTCAGTCTTTGTATGCTTCTCATTCCAGCCTAAAAGTGGTGATCAAGCTTGATGGTTTCAGTGGCTAAGAGAAGGGGGGGTTGAATCTTAGCCCCTTTTTTTGAAAGCTAACACTTGCTGTTTCTTGGAAGAGACTTTTCTGTTTTTGCTCGTCACTTGACACGAGCAACTTTGTTTTGTCTCGTCCCTTGCCACGAGACTTTTTGTTTTGTCTCGTCACTTGGCACGAGATAATTCTGTCTTTTGCTCGTGTGTGGTAGAAAACAGAAATGGAGTAGAAAGAGAAGAAGATTGCACCCAGATATATCCTGGTTCGGCTGCTAAGTACAGTGCAGCCTACATCCAGTCTCCATCACAAATATGATGGAATTTCACTATAACCAATCTGATTACAACTTGTAAAGTGCTAACCCAACTTACAAGGGGATTCCCACAGAATCATGATACACAACATAGATGAACAAAGGAACTCTAAGACATCTATGGCTTTTTCTTTTAATTTTGCACTCTCTGCCTTTTTCCGCTCTATGGCTTTTTCATTACAAACCTCACTTGTTTGCCTTTTACCATGAGACTCAAGACATGACAAAATTAAACAGAAAAATTACAAAACAGAATACATTGAAGGAGAAGAGAAAAACTGTTAGCTCAGGTAGCTCTGAGAACTCTGTGCCTTGCACTCTCAAATTTTCTCCTTGCTTCAAACAGTGGTTGTTCCCCCTTTTTAAAAGAAAAAGGAAACCCTCCACACTTGAAGCCAAAAATCGAACCAACTTTCTTCCTCCTTCAACAAACCGGTTCGGCCACACAAAGAGAGAAGAGATAACCATGCATTAACCAACATGCAATTACCTCTAGTCCTTTCTTGATCATCACCTTTCATCAATCCGGGCTCTCCATCCTTGGCTTCCTCTCCAAGATGGATTTCTGGCCCTTGATGCCTCATGATGATGATGACTTCATCTGCTTCAGTCTCTGCCTTCAACCATCACTTCGCCACTCTAGCTACTCCCTGTGGTGATTGGTCAGAATCGAAGACAAGCCATACTTCAAGAATCTCCCTCTTGGCCGAATCTTCTTCTTCCATTTCGAGCATGAAAGGCTCAAGATTACCTCACCAAATCTAACCACATTTGATAGTAATCTCAGCCACAGCTCATCTTTCTTTTGGTATGTTTTCTTGCCATCATTAGCTTGATGGTCTTGATGCATGCAACTCTTTCCTTTTCTTCGTTGAAGAGCACGGCGTCCATTGTTTTCTGGACAAGGACCAAGTAGAGAAGAAGAAAGAGATGAGAGAGAGTGAAAAGAATCTGAATAAAAGCAAAGCAAAGTGGTTAAGCAAATTAATTTGAATAGCTTGCTTTTACTCCCCTAACATAGAGTGGCGTGTTTGACATAATAGCCATCAATCACTTCTGCTGAATTTTTCTCTCTCATGTTCCCCATGCATTAATTAACAATGTAATAGATTTTGAAATCCATCACTTTGTTAGAATTTGGTTCCGTTGGAAGCACTAAGCTTTCATTTTTCTTTTGATTCGGACCAAGCATGAAAGCTATTCTCTTTAGTATAATTTTGGGCTTGTGACAATATGATCAAAGCTGGCCCATTTGATAAGCATTTGCTTTCCTGATACAATTGTGTAGCGGATCAAGCATAGGAAGCAAATAAGAAAGCATTTGGTTGGGCTTGCAACATTAATATTTATTCTGGCCCAATTATAACTAGCTTCAACACAAAGCTGAACCAATATTGCAACAGTTGGGCTTTGTTAATTTTCTTTTGTTTCGGCCCAATATATAAAACCTGCAACAAAATTATTAATCAATATATATTAAATAAGATCAAATTAATAATTTTGTAATTAATTGTTTTAATAATGTTTAGTCATCACAAATATTAATTTAGAGTTTTCCAAACTCATCAATCTCCCCCTTGATGACAAACATTATTAAAATTGAATTGGAAAGAAATTTAAATATTGAGTAAAGAATACTCCCTTTGATTTTGAATTTCTCCCCTTTCAAAATGTCACATGGCTCCCCCTTAATATATGCTATTTTACTAAGGGAAGCATAAACCTGTAACATTTAAATCAAGCTTCAAGTAACAATGTTATTTAGCAAATTTTATAATGCTAAATTGCTTGATTTATGAGCAGTTTTAATTGATAATCAAAACTCATTTGATATCATAAACTGATTTACTGCTCAAACAATTTCATACAACACAAAGCTATCCAAATATTTCAAATATTTCCTGTTTACAATATCAGAACATAACAATTCAATGAAAAATATTTGAAGAAACAAACAAGGCAGTTTTGATATTTTACATAATTTTAAAGGAATTGCCAAAAATAAATTTTCAATCCAACAAGTTTATCAAAGATGAAACAATTAGCCAGGCATCAAAATAAGTCAATCATTATAAACCAAATGCCAATCAAACTAATTATGATAAACCAAAAATGCAGTTCAAACAGTAATGATCATAGTAAAACTGATGTATTAACAACATGCATTCTTTGAACAAGGGTGATCATGAATTTTCAAAAATTGAAAATTTCAACCCCTGTTGCCCTGTTTTTCCAGCCCCTGTTTCGTTCCAATTTCAATTTTGGAACCTAGAATTCCTCCCCCTTTTGTCATCAAAGGGGCAACTGCAAACAGAATTTATTCTATGAAACAAAATATGCAAAATATAACCAATATCCAAAATAATCAAGTGTTTAACAGAGTATCACAAAAGTATCTATATAATCAAGCAAAAGTTCAAACAGGAACCGAATAACACTAGAATTCTCATAAGACATCAGATAGATTGTACTCCTGATTCAGAATCAGCATTCTTGTTACCATCTCCTTCTCCCTTTATGAATGAAACCTTATTCTCAACATCTTCATTTGTTAGATCAACTTTAAAATATTCAAAGATGCAGGTGAGAAACATCCCATATGGAAGATTAGGCCTTTTTGAACTCTTGACATATTTCCACATGTGCCTTATCATAAGGTATGCAAATGATATTTGAGATGAAGTAACGAGAGCAAAAAGGACAAGAAAGTCAGACACTGTTACCCGATGGCGTGGACCACTTTGCGGTATGAGAACATGAGATATGATCTTATAAAGAAGAATTGTCTTATCTGGACCAAGTTCTCTGAGAGTTGGTGCCGTACCATCCATTTTGGAGAGATTCTCGCAGGTGTGATTTAAAGCCATCTGGTAGGTGATTCCAACCTGTGAGTCCCATTCCTTAGACATGTATGCTCTTGGTCCTTCTTCTTTGTAACCTAGAGCCATCCCAATGATTCCAGTATCAAGAGTGATATGACTCTTCTTCACATATGAGTGGATTATGCCATCAATAAGTCTCATGTTGGCGTAGAACTCACGGACTAAACATGGGTAAACTGGCTTCCGGATGTGAAGCAGAGGAGTCCATTGAAGATTATCAAACAGAGAGGAGACATTGATCCCGTTGGCAGAGAGTGAGTCTAGACTGACTTGATAAGAAGCACAGAGATCGCGTTCTTTCAGAACTTCATTGTGGAATTCATGGGAAGCACATGAGTCGAACCTAGATGAATCATAGTGAGAATGTGGTTTATGAAACCTTTTCTTGAAATCCCATAACTCCAAATTTGTTGGCTCCTTGGTGTTATTCAAAGCAATGCCTTTAAACTTCTGAGTGCTCTTTTCGGGTGTGTCCTTTTTGTTCATGATAATGAGATTGAAAGGGTAGAGGATGAGAGAGTGAGTTGAACCGAATTGTGTGAGAGAAGATGGATGGAATAAATGTAGAATGAAAGGAGAATATGAGATAGTTAATGCACAAGGTGGGTAATTAATGACCAGGGTGGTTTCCAAAAGTTTGAAAAGATGGTTTCCTTATATCAAGGGATTAGTTGAAAAAGAGGGATTTGATTTGACTTGTGCTTCTTCCAAAAGATATGATAAGACAATCAAGAGATTTTGTGGATATATTTTTTTCAAACAAAATGGGAAACTATCAAAACTGTTATGGTGGGGTCATGAAAATTGGTGGGGCCCATAAAATTTGAATTCTGCGTTGCCTCCCCCTAGACCACAGCTCTTCCATTGTGCCATTATTTTCATCTCGTCCAAACCTACGAGCAAACCTGAACAGAGTCACTAATTCACAGATTTTCAATGAAACTCAAATCAAACATTCCCAATCTTTTTCTCAATGTACAGAATCTGTCTTCACAGAGAGGTTTTGTAAAGATATCAGCAATTTGGTCTTCAGATTTTACAAATTGAATATCAATAGTACCCTTTTGCACATGTTCCCTAATAAAATGATATTTTATCTCAATGTGCTTAGTTCTTGAGTGCAGAACAGGATTTTTTGAAATGTTTATAGCACTCATATTATCACAAAATAAGGGTATACTATTGATTTTTAATTTGTAATCTTCCAATTGTGTTTTTAACCAAATTAATTGTGAACAACAAGCAGATGCGGAAACATATTCGGCTTCAGCAGTGGATAGAGCCACAGTGGCTTGTTTTTTGCTTGACCACATGTTGAGTGAGCTTCCAAGGAAGCAACACATGCCGGAGGTGCTCCTCCTATCTACTCGATCTCCCGCATAATCTGCATCACAAAAACCTACTGCACAAAAGTCATCAGATTTAGGGTACCATAATCCATAATTACAAGTTCCCTTAATGTATCTAATGATGCGTTTAACAGCCGTGAGGTGGGATTCTTTTGGATGAGATTGAAACCTTGAACATACACCCACACTTTGGACTATATCCGGTCTAGAGGAGGTAAGGTACATGAGTGAACCTATCATTCCTCTATACCTTGTTTCGTCCACATCTTGGCCATCATCATCTTTTTCAAGTTTAGTATTGGGATGCATAGGAGTGCCCATTGATTTGGAATTTTCTAGGCCAAACTTTTTTATAAGTTCTTTTGCATACTTTCCTTGGTGAATAAAAGTACCACTAGGAGTTTGCTTAATTTGGAGGCCAAGAAAGAAAGTAAGCTCTCCCATTAAACTCATCTCAAACTCACTAGTCATGAGTTTTCCAAACTCTTCACACAAGGAAACATTGGCCGAACCAAATACAATGTCGTCAACATAAACTTGAACAAGAAGAATATCATCATTAGATGCTTTAATGAATAAGGTAGTGTCGGTGGTTCCCCTTTGAAAATGATTTTCCAACAAGAAGGCACTAAGCCTTTCATACCAAGCTCTTGGAGCTTGTCTAAGACCATAAAGAGCCTTAGTTAATTTAAAGACATGGTTTGGAAATTCTTTATGTTCAAAACCGGGGGGTTGAGCCACATACACTTCCCTATCAATAAAACCATTAAGGAAGGCACACTTAACATCCATTTGAAACATTTTGAAACCCTTATGGGCAGCATAGGCAAGAAGCAACCTAATTGCTTCCATTCTAGCTACCGGAGCAAAAGACTCATCAAAATCAATACCCTCTTCTTGATCGTAACCTTGGGCCACTAATCTAGCCTTGTTACGAACAACTTGTCCATCCTCACCAAGTTTATTTTTAAAAACCCACTTAGTACCCGTTACCTTCTTACCATTCGGATGAGATACTAGTGTCCAAACCTTATTCTTGTCAAATTGAGCAAGCTCCTCTTGCATTGCTTTGACCCATGATGGATCCTCAAGAGCTTGTTTGACATTGTTGGGCTCTATTTGTGACAAGAGAGCAAGATTGCTAGGTTCGGTTGGCCTTTTGGTGGATGATCTTGTTGTTACTCCTTGAGAGGGATCACCAATGATGAAGTCATGAGGATAACCCTTCATAGACTTCCATTCTCTAGGCTTTCGAACAGGTGTTGAGCTTTGATGAACTTCTGGTGGTCTCAATGTTTCAGTTTCTCGTCCCTGCTCAGGAGACAAATCGGAAGTTTCTCCTTCAATCTGACGAGACAAAACTGGACTGGCAGATTCTTCATTCTGGACAGATTTGGGATTTTCTTTGCTTGTTCCAGCTCCTTCTCCATCTGAATCATTATCTATCACAGTACTGGGAATTAAGTTAGAATCACAAAAAGTAACATGTATGGATTCCTCTATTGTCCTATGTTCTTTGAGATAAATTCTATAAGCCTTGCTTGTAGTGGAATATCCAACAAACATTCCTTCATAAGATTTTGGATCAAATTTTCCAAGGTTTTCCTTATTGTTAAGTACAAAGCATTTGCATCCAAAAACATGAAAGTACTTAAGATTTAGAGGGATTCCTTTCCATAGCTCATAAGGAGTTTTCTTTAGCCCTTTTCTAATGATTGTTCTATTCAAAATATAACATGCTGTGTTCACAGCTTCAGCCCATAAAAATTTAGGAATTTCATTCTCACATAGCATGGTCCTAGTCATCTCTTGAAGGCTTCGATTCCTTCTTTCAACCACCCCATTTTGTTGGGGTGTTCTAGGGCATGAGAAATTATGAGAAATCCCTAAGTCATCACAGAATTTTTCAAAATCTTGATTTTCAAATTCTCTTCCATGATCACTTCTCAAATGGGCAATTTTCAAATCCTTTTCATTTTGAATTTTCTTACAAAGGGTGGATAAAGCATAAAATGCATCATTCTTATGAGCAAGGAAAAGTACCCAACCAAATCTAGAGTAATCATCAACCACAACAAGACCATAATGTTTACCTCCCAAACTTTGAGTTCTAGTAGGACCAAAAAGATCAATATGTAACATTTCCAATGGCCTTTTGGTTGAGATTCCATCTTTTAATTTAAAAGAGGATTTTACTTGTTTGCCCAATTGGCAAGCATCACAAGTAAGGTCTTTATCAAACTTGATGTTTGGAATTCCTCTAACCAAATTCCTTTTGACTAGCTTAGATATTTGGTACATGCTAGCATGTCCCAACTTTCTATGCCAAAGCCATTTTTCAGATTCAAGAGAGGTGAAGCATGTTACATTTTGTTCCTTTAAATCCTCAAGAGTTAATCCATACACATTATTGCATCTTTTAGCTTCAAATAAAACATCCCCAGTTTTCTCACAAACAACCAAACAAACAAACTTCTTAAAGATAACATCAAAACCTAAATCACACAATTGACTAACACTAAGTAAGTTATGTTTCAAACCATTTACAAGAAGCACATCATTTATACAAGAAGAAAAGTTTTTACCAACTTTCCCAACAGCCACTATTTTTCCTTTTGCATCATCACCAAAGGTAACAAGTCCTCCATCATATTCATCAAGCTTTATGAAGAAGGTTGTCTTTCCGGTCATATGCCTAGAACATCCGATATCCATGTACCACATATTTTCTTTTTTCTTGGATGCTAGGCAGACCTGATCTATCTCATTTGCCATGAGACAGTGCTGTGATTTAGTCTCAGACTCTTCATCATCATCATCTGAGTCATTTTCCAAATCTTCCCATGTAGCCATCAGTCCCTTCTTCTTCACCTTTTTCGGCTTCTCTTCTTTTTTCAACTTGGGACAATCAGATTTGAAATGACCCATTTCCTTGCAATTGTAACAAGTTACTTTGCTAAGGTCTTTCTTCATCCTCCTTGAGCTGCTACCTTTGCCTTTGAGCTTTGCCATTTTCCTGAATTTTTTTGCAAACAATACAAACTCATTTTCAGAAGAGTTATCACTGGATTCATCATCCAGAGGGTTAGTCACAGAGGAAAAAGCAATTCCTTTCTTTTTTAAATCTTTTTTCAAATAGGATTTTTCAAAAGCAAGAAGATTTCCTCTCAAATCATCAAGTGTCATGGAATCTAAACTACTACTCTCAGAAATAATTAAAGCTTTTGTTTCCCACTCTTTTGTGAGACATCTCAACACTCTTCTCACTAGCACAGATTCTGAATGTGTGATTCCAAGAGCATCTAAGCCAACAGTAATGATATTGAACCGTTCGAACAGTTCATCAATGGACTCTCCTTCCTTCATTGCAAACATTTCATATTCCCTGTTTAACATGTCTGTCCGAGTCTTCTTTACAATGGTAGTTCCTTCATGAGTGATTTGCAACTCGTCCCAGATTTCCTTTGCTGTTGTGCATCGTGATACTCGTCGGTATTCCTCAAAGCTGATAGCACAGTTGAGCAGATTGGTTGCCTTGGCATTTAACTCCACCGTCTTCCTATCTTCCTCGGTCCAGCTTGCTTCTGGTTTAAGAGAAACTACTCCTTGAGCATTTGTGGTAGTTGGAAATTTAGGACCCTCCAAGATGATCTTCCAAAGTCTGTAATCCACCGCTTGTACAAATATCTTCATCCTCTCCTTCCAATAGGTATAATTTTTCCCATTGAAGAGGGGAGGTCTGTTGCTTGATTGACCTTCAGCCAGATTGTATGATAACACATTTGTGCCACTGTTTTCTGCCATGAGGATCTTTACTCCAAGCTGCAAAGCTTGATCTCTTTGAGACCAAGCTCTGATACCAATTGATGGTTTCAGTGGCTAAGAGAAGGGGGGGTTGAATCTTAGCCCCCTTTTTTGAAAGCTAACACTTGCTGTTTCTTGGAAGAGACTTTTCTGTTTTTGCTCGTCACTTGACACGAGCAACTTTGTTTTGTCTCGTCCCTTGCCACGAGACTTTTTGTTTTGTCTCGTCACTTGGCACGAGATAATTCTGTCTTTTGCTCGTGTGTGGTAGAAAACAGAAATGGAGTAGAAAGAGAAGAAGATTGCACCCAGATATATCCTGGTTCGGCTGCTAAGTGCAGTGCAGCCTACATCCAGTCTCCATCACAAATATGATGGAATTTCACTATAACCAATCTGATTACAACTTGTAAAGTGCTAACCCAACTTACAAGGGGATTCCCACAGAATCATGATACACAACATAGATGAACAAAGGAACTCTAAGACATCTATGGCTTTTTCTTTTAATTTTGCACTCTCTGCCTTTTTCCGCTCTATGGCTTTTTCATTACAAACCTCACTTGTTTGCCTTTTACCATGAGACTCAAGACATAATAAAATTAAACAGAAAAATTACAAAACAGAATACATTGAAGGAGAAGAGAAAAACTGTTAGCTCAGGTAGCTCTGAGAACTCTGTGCCTTGCACTCTCAAATTTTCTCCTTGCTTCAAACAGTGGTTGTTCCCCCTTTTTAAAAGAAAAAGGAAACCCTCCACACTTGAAGCCAAAAACCGAACCAACTTTCTTCCTCCTTCAACAAACCGGTTCGGCCACACAAAGAGAGAAGAGATAACCATGCATTAACCAACATGCAATTACCTCTAGTCCTTTCTTGATCATCACCTTTCATCAATCCGGGCTCTCCATCCTTGGCTTCCTCTCCAAGATGGATTTCTGGCCCTTGATGCCTCATGATGATGATGACTTCATCTGCTTCAGTCTCTGCCTTCAACCATCACTTCGCCACTCTAGCTACTCCCTGTGGTGGTTGGTCAGAATCGAAGACAAGCCATACTTCAAGAATCTCCCTCTTGGCCGAATCTTCTTCTTCCATTTCGAGCATGAAAGGCTCAAGATTACCTCACCAAATCTAACCACATTTGGTAGTAATCTCAGCCACAGCTCATCTTTCTTTTGGTATGTTTTCTTGCCATCATTAGCTTGATGGTCTTGATGCATGCAACTCTTTCCTTTTCTTCGTTGAAGAGCACGGCGTCCATTGTTTCCTGGACAAGGACCAAGTAGAGAAGAAGAAAGAGATGAGAGAGAGTGAAAAGAATCTGAATAAAAGCAAAGCAAAGTGGTTAAGCAAATTAATTTGAATAGCTTGCTTTTACTCCCCTAACATAGAGTGGCGTGTTTGACATAATAGCCATCAATCACTTCTGCTGAATTTTTCTCTCTCATGTTCCCCATGCATTAATTAACAATGTAATAGATTTTGAAATCCATCACTTTGTTAGAATTTGGTTCCGTTGGAAGCACTAAGCTTTCATTTTTCTTTTGATTCGGACCAAGCATGAAAGCTATTCTCTTTAGTATAATTTTGGGCTTGTGACAATATGATCAAAGCTGGCCCATTTGATAAGCATTTGCTTTCCTGATACAATTGTGTAGCGGATCAAGCATAGGAAGCAAATAAGAAAGCATTTGGTTGGGCTTGCAACATTAATATTTATTCTGGCCCAATTATAACTAGCTTCAACACAAAGCTGAACCAATATTGCAATAGTTGGGCTTTGTTAATTTTCTTTTGTTTCGGCCCAATATATAAAACCTGCAACAAAATTATTAATCAATATATATTAAATAAGATCAAATTAATAATTTTGTAATTAATTGTTTTAATAATGTTTAGTCATCACAAATATTAATTTAGAGTTTTCCAAACTCATCAAAGCTATATTAGAATCCATAAATAACAATCATAAAGCTCTAAAAAATAAAAAAAATAAATCAGAAACCTTAACACCGAAATGTATTTAGTTTTGTAGCATTATTATAAAGAAAAAATTCATAAATATCTAAATACTAAAAATAACAACATACATTAATTCTAATGAAGTTAACATAAAATTATTACTTGACAATCACTTGTTGTCTGTAAGAGCATACTTCCTAAAAAAATTATTTCAATTTTGATCAAATACATCTTTTGAAAGGGAGATTCAAACAATATGACTCATCTCTTATTCAATTTTTTTTATGTCTCTTATAGCTATTTAATTTTTATGAAATCTTCTTTATAATATGTCAAATACACCACCTGTGAATTGTTGTTGGTACACAAAATTCAATAGTCATTTGCATTGATTCACATTGACGGGTAAGAATGAATTTTGGATCCTTTCTTCCCATGCAACGAAATCAATATTCAAATAACCATTTAAATGATTGAATATCCTCATTTTTCATTAAAGCACATCCAAAAAATATAGAATGACCATGGTGATTTGCACCAATAAAAAAATAAAAAATCAAATTATACATGGAGTTAATATTACAACAACAAATTCAAATATGCATTGAAATGTATTTCAAAAAGCACAACAAATACAATGAGAAAACAATAACTTAAATGAAACCACATGAAATTAAAAAGCACAACAAGTATTTTCAATTGTGACCAAACATTTTTATAACAACACAGCACATTACCTGTTTGTATTATAAATGGTATCAAAAGAAATAACATCAACAAAATATTTAAAATGGCTTAACTTCTTGCATCAGCCTAAAAAATATTTTTAATTAAGTGATCAACCTCAAGTTTAAACTTATAAAAGAAGTTATGATTCTTCTTTTTTATTCTCAATAAGTATTTTTCAAATTTTTTAGTATCATTTTATATAGAAAATATTACAAACTTCCATCGTAATGTAATTTTTAATATCTTTATCAATAAAGTTTAATTCACGATGACCTCTAACTATTATAACAAATGTTATTTAGTCTAATATCAATTTCATCATTATTTTTAATTGTGTGACATACAAACATACTTAAGTGTCTATATTGTTTAAACATTTTTATTTGATTTGGATAACATAAATATGAATTAATCAAAATAGCATTTAAAATATTTTGCTTGGTTGTATACCTTTTTTACTTATTTTATTTGTTATGATTTACTATTAAAATATCTTGATAAACAAATATTTTTATAATTAGGTTCTAACCAATTCTTTAAAAAGTTATATTTTTAGTAACAAAAATACAAAATTTTACAACTAGCATTTTGAAAATCTTATGAATAATATAATAATAACTTATTAGGAGTTTTGTTGAACAATAATAATAACTTATCTATGTATCACTTCTTAAATTTTGTTTATGTGAAAGGAGATTCTCAACTCTAGTTTTCAACTACACTAATTAATAGTAATGGTGGAGATAATTAAGTTGAACCAGAAAATCAAATTTGATTTCAGTTAATAAAAAATTTAGTTTAAGTTAGTAAATCAAACTTGTTTTAAATAAAAAAATTGATTATAAAAATAATAAACCAATTTTAAAAATAATTATTTTTTATTTAAAATTAGTTTTTTATTTAAATACTGATTTTTCTCTTTAAAAATCATTTTTCCATTAAAAACCTACATAAAATCAATTTTAATTTATCAATCAATTTTTAACACTTAAAAAATTAATTTAGCTTTTTTCCTATTATAAAATCAGTTTAAATTTATAACACAATTAAGACTCCAAACCATCAAACTAGTTTTGGTTTAGTTAACTAGTTTACAAAAATGTTACTTGTACAACAAAATTCAGTCTTTGGTCAGTTTTTAATATTATTTAATTATTTTTTAATTAAAACATATTTCTATTTTTTATTTAGAAACACATTTATAATTAAGATTAATTTAAATTTTAAAAATTAAAATTTCTCTAACTTCCAACTTACTTTATAGTTAGTTATTATTTATTTCTTTTACGTTTTTTCTCTCTCTGTAACACGATTTTTTTCTTTCTTTTATTCTCTTATCTCGTTCTCTACTCCTTTCTTATAGTGGCCGTATTTTCTTTTTCAATTATAACACATCTAAAATTATTAACTTATACAGAAAATATTTTTAAAACACATCCAAAATCATAAATCTAAAATTTAAATTTAAACATTAAAAAATAATTGTAACACATCTAAAATTATGAAGTGATACACAAAAGAATTTTTAAAACATAGTCAAAATCATAAATAAAAAATTTAAACTCTTGCCGTGGCCGTAATTGCAGATATAACAGTGTTGACAATTTGATGATTGTGATTCTTTAAGTTGTTCTTCTCCCTAAACTATTCTCCAATGCAAATTAGGATGTTGTACATGGCATGCAAAATCAATGTGATTGAATAACTAAACAGATACATACGGTTAACTATGAATCATTTTCTCTTAAACACATCCAAAATACCTGAGGTCCACTTCCGACGAAGAAGGATTAGCGACACTAATGAGGACTAACGCGATGAAGAGTAGGACGACGCGAGGCTGCGGCGAGGAGGAAGGCGATGCCAAGGACGAGCGAGGCGGACGACGGCGTTGTAGAGGAACAGTGAAGCGAAAGAACGGCGTTGGAGATGACACAGTGGCGCTGAGAAAGACAACAACGCGAACGAATAATCATACGTACGAATTAAAATATTCAATTTTACTGAATTTATATCTTTGGAAGTGTACTTAAATGATAATTTGTTAATAATTAAAAATAATAAAACTGAAACAAAAATTTTAAATTTTAAATTTTAAATTTTAAATTTTAAATTTTAGTTTTTTTTAGTTTGTATTTTAGATGTGTATTCAATTTTAAAAAGATACTCAATTTATTTAAATGTATTTGTTTTACTTTTTTTTAAATTATTGTAATAAAAAAATGAATATTATACCAATTTTAAAGAATACCTAATTGAATTGTTTTATTAACCGTATTTTTAAATATGTTATAATTTACAAAGATTTAAAAAATCGATTATTTAAAATTTGGTTAAAGTTTTTTAGCCCTGGCTTTTTAAAGAACAAGCCTAATTAATAGTTTTTAACTAGCCTATTATAAAATAAACATACATTACGTTTATAGATTTGTACATTAGCGAATCTAGTTGAGTTCCACCTATGTCAATAGATTAGCATGTGATTGAAGAAGGACAATATAAAATACTTTTATATTTTGGTTTAGGGATAAGTATGATTTTGGTCCGTATTGTAGGGGTTGAAAATTTATTTTGTCTTTCGCATTTTTTTCGCTTTAAAATGGTCCCTAAAATTTCAGTTTGTTTTAAAATCGTTTTTCGGACGAAAATACCCTTTCCTCCCTCTCTCCCCTCTTCTTCCTCAACACCCATCTTCTTCCTCAACATTAACCAACAGCAGCAGCAGAAGCAGATCCACAAATACAGAAATAAAAATATGCAACAATGGATAACAACAAGCTCAACCAGAAGCGGAAGAACAACAACAACAACAACAACAACAAGATGCAGAAGAAGAACAACAACAACCATGGATCTTGTATACAATTAACTATTAACAGAATCTAAGCTAATTCAACAACAACAATAACAATTCAGTAGCAACTTTCAGCAATTCAATAACCTAAAATCAACTACAGAAAATTAAAATCAACAAAATGATAACCTGAATTATGAAAATAGAAAACAGAAAAGAAGAGATAGGGGAGGCAGTGGTGGAGCGCCGGCGGTCTGGGCATGACAGGAAGGGGCTGAAGGGAGGGAAACGGGCGGCGGTGAGCTCTGATTCCTTCTGTGACAGGGATTGAGGAAGGGAAAGCAGGGATGCTCGCTGGCGGTGGTGAAGCAGAGGAGGCTGCGGCGGGCGGTGGTGGGGCGGGTGTGGTAGAAGAGGTGGCGGTGGGCAGTGGTGCGGCGGGTATGGCGGAAGAAGAAGAAGAAGAAGAGGCGGCGGCGGCGGGCGGACAATGATGGTGCGGCGGTGAGCTCGTCCCTCTTCTCTTCCCCCTCCACCCTCCCCCCTACCTTTCTCGGCCCCCCTCCCACCCTTCTTTCTTTCTCGCCCCCCTTCTCCCACCCCGCTTCTGTATTCCCGTTTCTTTCATTTTTTCTTTTTTTATTTTATATTTATTTTATTTTATATTTTTTTTAATAAATGGTAATTTGATAATAAAAAATATAATTGATAAAAAGGACGATTTTAAAACAAACAGAAATATTGGGAACCATTTTAGAGTGAAAAAAAGTCGAAGGACGAAATAAATTTTCAGTCTCTACGTTAGGGACCAAAATCATACTTATGTCTTTGGTTTATATCAAAATTAATTTCAATAAAAATTAAATTCAATAATAAATATATAATATAAGCATGCAATGATGTCATGTAAAAATATTTTTTATATGGAGAGTTGTTATCTATATTAACAAGAATAAGTTGATGGGTAGCTTTCCTTCTTTTCCCTTATTTTCCCCGTTGGTTGGCTGCTTCTTAGACACATGCAAAATAAATAAATAAATATACAAGTTTGTTTCATGAATCTTGTATTTAATCTTGTTCATCAAAATTATAAATCAAAACATGAAGTATTGATTGTCATTGCTTAACTAAACAGATTGGACTATGATTCGGACTTCAAGAACGAGATTACATTATCGATTTAGGTATAATTTTTATTATCCGATTATTGGGTGGGTGTGTACCCCTTCTAATATAACAACTACTGAACTCTAACAACTACATAATGATATTATCATTATTCTTCAAAAGTTGGTGTACTAATCCTAATAATAATAACAATAATTAGTTGTGTCTATATGTTTCACAACTCTATGCACTTGGTATCTACTATATGTGGCTAAGGGGGAGGCGCATTATATATTACTAACCATTCCTACCACTATTTTCTTTGTTTAATGCGTTACATATATATTCGTAACTACGGAATTGAACATAAGATAATAATTATTTTAATTTCTTAACTAATGTTGTTGAGTTTAGGTCTTAATTAACTATATTGACAAAATTAATAAAAAACATATATAAAAGCTAAGGCATAAGACCGTGTTTGTTTTTGAAAATAAGATAAGACAAGACACAAAGAATAAAATATAAAAAACTGAGATATAAAATTTTGTATTCTTGTATTCTATTAGGTGATAAACTAAAATAATTATAAAAATTTAATTTATTCTTATTTTTTTCGTTAAAAAAATGTGAGACTAAAAATATAATAATGAAAAATATAATTATAAAAAATTAATAAAAATAATAAAAAAAATAAAAAATAAGTTGTGTCATTTGTTAGTATCAGTATCTCCGTATCTTTCCTGTAATCCTGTCAGAATGGATACAAAATACACTAATTCAATATTTTTAGACATAATATCTCTATCTATATCTCTTTTGTTAAACACACTTTTATATCTCTGTATCCCTATTTCAGTGTCCTATATCTATAAACAAACGCAGCGTAACATAACAGTTATCCACGAATTTAGATACTGCAGATTTAAATTTGCAGTAAAAATTACAAGAAACAAACTTATTAACCAATTTTGATCAAAATTTACAATAAAATTTGTAGCTAATCTACCGTTTTTTAGTAGTGTATGGGCAATTAATTATATACTGCTACAACAATAATTACTACACTCAATTCTCTTATTCATTAGTTGAATTATTGAATTTGATTGGCAAACATTATAAAATAATTATGCACTCAGCCCATGCTAATATTAAACTCATAAATATAGAAAAAGTATATAGAATGTGTTGTTGAAGCAATTTTATACACTCCAGCGAAAAACTCATCATACTATAAACCCAGTGGACGATCAACTCTTACATTTTGTTTAATTAATTGACTACAACATTATTAGGATTTAAGCTTAATAAATATACTTTACAGATTAAGAGAGGCATGGAAAGAAAGCTTCCTTTTTTCCTTATTTATGAAAAGAAAATTCATAGTGGACCAAGCTTTAGAATATGCCAGAGTAGCTTGCACAATCAAATGCCAGAGAAGAAGAGCCATTTAATTTTGCTAATTATCATTATTATGGTTATCTTCATTTTGAAGTCGGAATAATGAGTTTGTCAATTATTTATTTGAGTTTAGTAGGCGATACGATTTCTTTATTTTAGGGGGAAAAAAAAAGAAAATAAAATAGTAGGAATGAAGAATGGATTGAATATATATACACAGAGTTAGTTAATTGGTCAAAATCACATGTGAATTGTACTTTGTATTATACAATTATATATACAAAAGGGGCAAGGCAAAATGGGTTAAAGGAAGTGAATGAGTCTTTTTCATTAATAGCAATAATGTGGCGGTTGAATTAATAATTTGTTGATCAAATTAGCTTAGGTGGGAAGAAGGGTTAGAGGACAAGGTTGAGTTACGCCATTAACAACCCAAGTTCTTATTGGAACAATTTTTTTTTTTTTTAACTTTCAATTTTGTATATTATGACTAGTACTACTATATTATTAAGGGAGGATTGTTCCACAAGCAAGTTATCACTTTGGTTGAAACACTATGGGGATATTGATGAAAGTGTACACAATAGTAAATTTTACTCTTTTCCTAAGATAACATAATTTTTTTGAATATGCAACTCGTTATTCCTAGCTTGTGTCATGATCTTTCACTTTAAGTATAGTTGAAGAAAATAATGTGTCCACAATCCATAAAATGTTTTGAAGTTGAAACATTTGGTACTATCCTACCTAGGTTTAGATGCCAATCCTCAAAATGATCAATGAAAGACGACTAAATAAACCAACATGTGCATATATTTATTTTTTTGTTAGACATAGAAAAATAATTATATATAAAATATAAAGAATTTTTTTAGATAATTTTTTAAAATTTTTATTGATATTAAAATACAAATTGAATTAAGTATATTTTAGATAATATTTTTTGTATTAAGAATTAACAACTCATACTATTTCTAAATTTAGTTAAGAATATATAGATTAAAAATAAAATTTGACTCGTTGATCCGTAATTGTATTTAGTTGTGTTTAAATATGTGTTTGAAAAAATATATTTTTTATTTTTATTAAGACATAGTTAAATACAAAAAATACGTGTATAGAGCAAGTATTAATTGAATATATATTTAAAATATGATCGACAAGTGGATATAATGCAACAATTCAACGAAATATTCGTTCTTTGTAAAAACTAATTAATTTCTATTTAAAGATACATACAATTAAAAAAGTGTGACATTAATTTAATTTGTAAAAGAAAATACGTTGCATCTATTACTTAATTCCTAAAAGAAATATGTCATTAATTTAGCCCTTATATAATATGTGTTATTTATTTAATTTTTAAAAAATATGTACGATATCAAGTAATTTCATGAAAAAGGGATTTAGATAGTTTTCACATTCATCTTTTAAGAACTAAATATATACCCTATGTATCTTTTGAGAATTAAATTAATGTCATATATATGTTTTTTATTTAGGAACTAACCTGATATCACACATATTCTCAATCACATGGTTTTCAAATTATATATCATTCTAAGAGCTGAACTAGGAGCATTTTACATAAAGTGTTGGTTCTAATCCTAATTGAATTTTCAAAAAATGTGAGGAAATCAACCATGTGATGGATTAGTCCTTTCTGTTCTTGATCAGAATGAAATTATTGCAAAATAGATTTTGCACCTCAGAGATTCCACTGTGAAGTTAGATTAAATTATTAAAATAAAAATAATGTTCATTCGGACCAAGAATAAACAATCATAGGGAATCCAATGAGTGAGAATTAGTTAGGATAATCTATTATATTGGTCTTATTGATCAATATATAGATATTTCAAATTTGAAGTATATATCCAAAAGCAATGAATTAACTACAATGGCCTCATGGCTGATGGTACAATTGTAAGTTTGTTTAGGTGGTAAATGCCAATCATGGAGTTGCCACTATCATTATTATTTGGATAACAAGAGAAAACAACAATGTGGGAGTGTGGGTCACTGTTTTGGGCTTTTGGCAATTATTCATTTGGTAATAAAACACAAGACAACAATCAGGTGTGTGGTGTGCTAGTACGTCCATTAATTACATAAGTGGAATGAAGCTTGATCCTCTGTATGAAAAATCTCTACTTGCATTGTGAGGAGAATATAATAGGAGATTAGTCATGGCTTTGAACGTTGAATACTCTCTAATTTGGATAAAAAAAATATAACTGGAAAAAATATAACAAAGTTTACACAAAAATTATTGTGGAAGTCATCCAAAAGGTTATATATATTTTAAAAAATTAATTATTTTTGTGTTTTATTATTTTAAATAGGTTAACTAGTTCTTTAATCAATTTGTTGTCAATCGATTTTTTTATCTAAATTAAATCAGTTGGATCACAGATTTTAAGTTCTTATTGAGACGATTGATTTGGTCTGATTCTTAAAATTATGGTAATATAAAGTTTTATTGTTTTAATGTACCATATGATTTTTGGTTTTTAGATTTTTACGATATTATCCTATTCCATAAGTTAAAAATTATTGTGGAAGTCATCCAAAAGGTTGCATTTATATATATATATATATATATATATATATATATATATATATTAAAAGATTAATTATTTTTGTATTTTTATTATTTTAAACAGCTTAACTAGTTTTTTAACCAATTTCTTGTTAATTGAATTTTTTTTATTTCAATCGAACTAGTTGGATGATAAGTTTGAAGTTCTGATTGAGATGGTTGATTTGGTTTGATTTTTAAAATTATAATAATATGAAGTTTTAATATATCATGTAATTTTTTGTTTTTGAATTTTTACAATATTATTCTATTCGATAAATTTAAAGTTAATTCATTGCGTATTTAAATTCTATTCAAGAGTTTGCCGTTAGAAAATGGGTTAGAGCATTCATAACGAGGAATTCAAATTTTTAAATATTTGTTTAAGTAAATAAGTGGGAAAACAATTCAACTATTATACCATCCATGTGAAATCTGTGGAACCTACAATACCCTACCCTCTATGGAAGGGCCCATTTGCAAGCAAGATAAATGGTCCTCCCTTGCTTTTTATTATTGGGATAAACAAATATTTGCACATTGGATTTCAGTTATGCAAAAGGCTGGCCCCATATATGGGGGCTATCAACTACTAATTAAGGAGAGACTAAAAGAAATAAAGAAAAAATGGAAGGATAAAATAGCCTTGGCCAATATAGACCAAGAAGAGGACAAGGAGAAGAAAATGTGATTGGAAGAATTGTAGGAAAAACTAAAGTGGGATTGCTTCGAATTCAGGAAGCACAGCAATGAAGGCCCATGTTTCTAACATGTGAGGATTGTCCCTCTTCCCATGTGACCCTTTTATTGAAGCAATCTGAAGATTATGTTCAATAAAGTTGTGTTTGGGGATAGGGTACAAATGTATTTAAGTTGCATTGAAATGAGAAGATATAAAAAACAAAAATGCTCCATAACTATTAATAATTAATCATCAAATTAATCATTATATATTTATGTATATTATTTTGTATATTTTTTAGTAAAATAATTAATTGTCAAATTAATTAATTTTTTTGACAAAAAATAATCAAATTTTTTCAAAGCATAATCAAATTCTTTATGAATAAAAAATTATTATTATTATTATTATTATAAATCTAATATCGTTTATATAAAGTTTGATTTTGAGTGTGAATTAAGTTTAATTATATTATTTATTAATTTTTAATTTTTTATTATATTTCTTATAAAGTTTGATTATAAATGTGAATCTAAATATGTAGTTAGTTATATTCCTATATGAATCTCTGTATGAGTGACTAATCTTTTTTATATTTATATAATACAGTTGAATGACTTGAATATATACATAGTAGAATTGAAAGGCATTATCTATTTATCTTGTTATGAAATTTATTTATTTATTTTTCTTATCTTTAGAGCACATTTATATTTATATATTATGAGTAACTAAATAACTAATATCTACAAACATTAAGGAAGTATATATAATTATTCCTAAAAAAATAATTAAATATATTATAAAAATATGCAAATATTTTTCTTCAGCCATGCGCCCACGCATGTAATTTTTTTTTTTTTTTCCCATAAGACTTACCACACTTTTCTCCTTTTTATTTTTCTTCCACTTCCTTCCAACCAAACATAACCCAAAAGCAGATGAATTATTATCTCTTCAGTGGAAGATTAGAGATCCAGCATATAGTTCAATTATTGGAACTGCAATTTATTATTTTTCTGAACATGATTTCAGCTATGGTGCATTGGTATCGAAGTGTGATTGGGAAATGAACTAAATGTGGCATGCTAGTAAAAAGACCTAAATGGCTATATCTATTGCATCTTGTTGGTCTGAATTTCAATAATCCTGAACTCTGAATATGGAGTAAAAATAAAGATATAAGGCTGGTTAGTCAATACTTGATTGGTTAATAAGTAATTGATAAATCCAAAATTTAAAATGTAATTATTTAATTTAATTTAATTGATGTTTTATTGTGCCTTAAAACATCATGTAAGATATTTATTTATAATTTTTTTCTCTAACAAAATAGATTCCACAAAATCAACAAATAAATTGTTTATGAAGTGTTTTTTTTTAACTTACTCTTGTATTTAAAAAATAATAATTATTTTTCATTGTTTTCTTTTGCTTTTCTTTTCTCAATTTCACTCCCTTTTTCTTTTTATTATCACTATTTGCTTTGCTTTACATTCACGATGGTTATATTTGTTTTTTTTTTTCATTTTCATTTCATACTCACTTTTTTTATTTTTATCACAATTTACAACATTTAATATATACGTTTTCTCTTTTTCTTTTCTTTGCATTTTATTCTCAATTTTTTTTATCACACACACATTTTTCATACGCACATTTTCTCACATTTTTTTATAATATTAATACTATGTGAAATTTAGTAACTTTTAAGAAAATGAAAAAATTATGCATCTTTTATAACTAAGCACATTTAAAATAAACTCATAACCACACAAAACTCTTAAGAATATCCAGAAAGCATTACAGGTCTGTTACACATTCATGTAATCATGTAACCAAGTTAGCCCAAACCCAAAATAATTAACGTGCTTCCCAATCTCATTAAATAAATGTGACTTCCACGCGTTCCATACAAACGAAACAACTACTTCATTCACGCTTCATTATGAAAAAATGTTCCTTCTTCTTCAACACACACAAAAACGCTCCGTCTCTTCGAATCTCTCTCAAAATCACTCAAACTTCAATCATATTCTCTGCGGAAACCACTACTGGAAAGGAATCGGAAGAAGATTTCGCAAGCAACAACCAGAAACAAACGAAAATAGCAATGTAGCGTTTCGCTTAGTTGCATTTTAGTTTTACTGGTTTGATTTGGTTCGTTTAGTAGATTGAACTATTGTGATTGATTTTTACAGTATAACCAGGCCTTGGAATGAAATTTGTTGTTATTTTCATTCAATTCAATGTAACTAGGGCTTTAAGATATACGTGCTTATTCTTATTGGTGTGGATATTTAACTAGAACTTTGTTACTATTTTCAATACTTCTTTTGCATGGAAGAATACTATTCTTGTTGATTGAAAGTTGATTATCATTTATTAATCACATTAACGTTTTTCAGTTCGGTGGCTTTTGTGATTTTGGTTCTATGCATGAATGAGTTTCGGTTCGGTAGGTTGTGGCATTTTAATTAACTTGATTAAGATATACATGCTTGTGCTTGTTGATGTATTGAATAAGTTTTGTTTAGGACAATTGAAATTAGAGACAACTCTTTCACTTTGATAAGTCATACTACTGTAAAATTGTCTCATTATATTAGATAGATTTCATCACGAATGGTAGTTGACCTTGATACTTAAAGAAAGATATCAAGTTTCAGTAAGAGTTTTTAAAGAATCCAATCTGCAAATGTCATTTTGAAAGAACACCTAATTGATGAAATTTGAAAAACTTTTCTTTTGGAAGATGTTGATTTGATTAAGATATATGTGCTTATTCTTATTTATGTACATAGTTTAACTAGAGTTTTGAAAATTATTGTTACTATCTTCAGTACTTCTTTTGCATGGAGGAATAATATTCTTGTTGATTGAAAGTTGATCATCATTTATTAATCACATGAACGTTTTTCGGTTCGGTACCCTTTATGATTTTGGTTCTGTGCATGAACGATTTTCGGTTCGGTGGGTTGTGGCATTTTAATTGACTTGATTAAGATATACATGCTTGTGCTTGTTGATGTATTTAATGAAGTATTGACCAAAATTTTTCATTACAGTAAAAGACAACAAGAAAATGGCAACAATGAAGGAGAAGGCACATTATAATGTAAGCAGATTAAATATATTTATCCGCTTTCATTCGAATAATATCTATTTTGTATTATAAATATATCCTCACATTCTGTTTCAAATCTTGCAGAAAACTCACTATTGCATGTAACACCCTAACTACCAAAGCTCACGCTTCTGGCTGTGCAACTCTGATAGCTCAGACATTATGATGACACTTATACTATTTAATACTAAAATATGAGCCTGTTTAAAACTTTAAACCGCAATACCTCTCCCAAAAATACTTTGCTATACAACGTACATCCATACATACCATACAACTTACAGAAACTCATAAAGAGTACATCCATACATATATACATACATATACATAAATAATATTACAAACATTACCCAATACAATTCCTATCCCTCTTACAGAATAAATCAAGATAAAGGCGAGGGCACAAAAATAATAATCTAAAGCAATACAGAGCATCTCAACAACGAATAAATAAACTCTTCGTGACTTCTGCGCCCATATCCTGAAAGGGAAAAAATGTAGGGGGTGAGAACATCATCCTCGAAAGGGTTCTCAGTAGAGGGTTTTTGGGAATTACTATAAAAGGATACATGAAGATAAACCGTACCAGTGATTAATAACCGTCTTATGCCTCTTTTCAAAAACAACGGTTTTCAATAAAAGTAAAGTCGGAAATCTTTTCTGAAAGAGGAACCGTTCAATTCTCAAAACATCAAAGCCTTTCAAAAAGGTTTATCTATACTGAACCAAAATTGCCTTTCGTATCTTATTCCAAACCAGAAACACAAAACCGAAATCAACCATCGGTCCATCTCATTCAACCACGGCCCTAGGCCCAAACAATCCAACCACAACCAATCCACCACAATCCAACAGAGTTCCAGATGCAAACACAAGTAGGAAGATGCAAACACAAACAAACAGTTATTGCAAGTAGAATAATTAGCAGATAATCACAAAGGCAAACCAAGTACAATATGCACACCCAAACAATGTCACATAGATGCATATGATGCATGCCTGTCCCTAGTGGCTGATGATATCATCTGTCGGTTATATAGCCAACCCAACACGTCCTGGTAGCTAACCATGGACAGAAACACCCATCATGGAGCAAGTAGGTTTGAGCTACAACCCCATTGCTACTACCCGCTCAACCCAGAGCTAGTGGAATGACCACTACTGCGGCTACTACCCAGGCGGGTATTTAAAAGCTCAACCTGGAGCGAGTAGAATTACCACTACTACCGCTACTACCCAGGCGTCACAGTATCTGACCAGGAGTAAGTGGGACAGACCTCAACCCTTGCTACTATCCAGGTATCTCAAGCATATATTCATTCAGTCCCAGCCATGGATCAACATCCATCTCAGCCATTCGGCTTAAATTCGTAATTCATAGTCAGTCATACAGCCCATAATTCATTCGGCAATCAGCCATAAATCAATATCATACACAGCCATTCTGACTCACCGTTCAATCCAAAACCAGCCAATATTCATAATCATACACAGCCATTCCGGCCCATAACAAAACAACACTTCCACCATTCAACATCATCAAATTCATAAAACCGGCATTTAAGCCATAAATCACTTTTCTCAAGCCATTTCACTTGGAAATCAATTTTTAACTTTTTTCAGCCTTGGCTTTAAAGATCTCATTTCTCAAATCATCTCAGGCTCATAAGCCAAATTTACTCACAAAGTGAGTTCCCTTTTTAAAACAAAGCCACTCTCGACATTCTCTTTCCAAAACTTCCAAAACCATGGCAAGTTAAGGATTTATTTCAAAGTACTCAAAACCACCCATCCAACAATGGGATTTTATAACAAAAGCTTCTCAACAGAGTCTCAAGTCTTTAGGGGAGAATAATAAAACTCAGTTCGCCAAATTCATTTAAAATCATTAAAACATTGGCTTTCTATTTTGAGTAATAAAATAGGATCTAAGCCAAACTGAGTCACGTAATCATTCACTTCTTTTAAATCCGTTTCCTCTACTTAGGCAAAAACCAACTTCAACCCCCATGATAAGTTCTAGAATGTTTCAACTGTTCAAAATTGTTTTAGTCTTACAATAATTCAGAATTCAAAGAGTACTTAAAATCTTTTTCAAAACATTTCAAAATGAAACATGTCAAGAGACATTCAAGTTCTTTCAAAGTCATTGAAACTCCTCTAATTGAAACCCTCAAGTCAAATTCAAAGGCATTGCCCTTGTCACATTTAAAACAGCTTAAAAACATAAGTTTCATCTAAGTAACTTTCTCCTGAAAGAGATACAATGCCTTTCTTAAGAAGCAAGACTAAATCACAATTCTCTCTTTAATAATTCATTTCAAAATCATGAATCATCCTTTTCTTGATAATTCAAATAAAATAGTAGAAGTCTTTAACCCGTCATTTTTCCATACAACATTCAATAAAGACTCAGATTTTATAGAAATTTTGGCAGCACCTCCCCTCAAAAGTAAGCTAAAACCAACAGTCGCCTCACTGGCATATCTCATGGAAACCATTCCAAAATCAACTCAATATCAACCGATTTAACTCATTTTCAAAGTTTAAAAGAATCGGTTCAGCAATAAATCATTTATCAAAGACCAAATTAATTAAAGCAACCCAGGCTGAATTTCAAGAGTATTCTATCTTTCACATCATCAAAATAATTGACTCGGTTCAAACCAATCCTCAATGGATTAAACTCATATTTCAAATCTTTAAAGAATCAACTTGAAAAGAATTCTGTTTCACAAAACCACACAACAATCTGTTCATCAAAACCAAATAATAATCCATTCAATCATACAATTACATTCATCCAGGATAATCACCATCACATAAGGCTTATACAATCACCAAATACATTATTTCACACCAGTATCCAGATGTAATAATTCCAACATATAAAATATAGTTTTCAAAAAGCACTCCTACCTTAAAATGCAAAACCATAGCCCAAACGCGTCACAGAATTCTTTTCGCCTCGACCCGAGATCAACAATCAAAATCCCGGCAGCCAAAACCTCGATTCCAAGCCACTTTCGCAACAGTCTCAACAACTCTAATTGCAACATACAACAACCGAAACTTAATCGTATAGCAATTAACGCCACAAACCTCAACGTAAGATAACAGAACAGTAACAAAAGGGCTTTCAAATCGAAATGCTTACCGAACCGAAGAAGGAACGGTTGAACCGAAACAACGGCGGTCTCCAAACCAGTTCAGCGGCAGCGACGATAATTTTTTATCGCGCCAACTGAAACCAACACGCAGTGACTACAGAATTCTCGGAATTCAAAAAGGATAGGAACCTCAAATAAAACCCTTACCGGCAATTTTTTTGACGACGGCAGAAGTAGCCAGAAGCTTCGGCGGTGGTTCCGGTGGCCTCAGAACTTCGGCTACAATATCAGAAGTGCCAGCCAAGCACCGCGGAGCAACGGGTCAGTAGAGGCAGAGGTAGGCGGCAGGAATGGCGGCATTAGCTTCGCGCAACTCGGATCAGCGGCGGTCCTTGGGTAGTGACGTGCACAATGGGACGCGCGGCCTCCCTCTTCCTCTGCCTAGTTCGGTGATACCAGCACCAAAACCCAGGGCGGCGACCATGGCGAAGTGGCTTAGCCAGTCAGTGACGGCAGCGGGGATGCACAGTGGCGTAGCTCCGCGCGGTGGGTCGCACTCCCTCTCTCCTCCGACGCGAACTCTCTCTCTCCTCCCTCTGCCCTTCGCGCGGTCCTGGAGGCAGCGTCATGGGTCGGTGGCGACGTGGTTCGGTCGCGACAACAAGGCGCAGTGGCGGCGGTGCAAGTCCACCTCTCCCTGTTTCGCGAGCTCAACGGCGGCAAGTCCTCCTCCCTCTCTTCTTCTTCTCCCGCCGCAGCCCCCTACCTCTCATTCCACGGATCCCTTTCTCTCTTTGTTTCTTTCTTTTTTTCAAGTAGCTTGCAGCTGCTGCTGCTGCATTAGGTACCCTGGGGTGTACCAGGTCAGGGGAACCGGGTAGGGTTTTTAGGGTTATGGTTATGTTTGTTGAGTTTTGGGTTTAGGGCAAAATTGGGTTCAATGGTAATTTTGTAATTTTAAATAAAAGTAGGGGTAATATAGTAATTAGGAACAATTTTAATCCAACAAAATTAATCTATAAAAATACTACTTGCTCATCAATTTTACAAATTATTTTCAATAAAATGTCTCAACCAAATAATTAGAAATAATATACTTAATTTCTTCATTTTCCAAAATAGTAATATCAATATTCTGAAATATTAATTATTTAGTCTAAAATCATATAAAAATCCTTTTTATTTCACAACTACCAACTATATGATTTAAATATAGAAAATAATCCAATAATTGTAAAATTGGATAATAATCATAACTTATCTCAAATTTAATAAATCAAAACTTGCTCTGATTTTTTTAGTAAAGAAATTTCTGAAATTAAAGCTATAAATAACCATATGATTTGAGACTTGATCATAAAAAGACTTTTCAAAGGTTTTGGGTCTTACATTGCAGATGCCAAACAAAGGCAATATCAACAATGTACAGGAAAATGAGTCAAGAAAAGAAAGATGTTGTGGAAGAAATGGGATTTGGTACCCTGGCAAATATCCCAGAAATGAATGTCTCTAATACATTGTTGAAAGAATTGCTTCATCAGTTTGATGAAGAGAAAGGATGCCTAAAAACTCTTCAGAAAAAAATATACATAACTCCTCGAAAAGTAGCAGTTGCCCTCGGCATAACCAATGGAGGTAATACATTTTTCACTTACTGCTTACTTTCAGTTCATTGGTGTCCAGAAAATTAAACTGACCGTTTTTGACTGATTTTTGCTATTAAAATATTATAGGAAATCATTTTCCTGAAAATGTTGATTACAACAACCTGAATCTAGTAGACAAGGAATGTTCTGGATATGAGTATAGAAGGGGACGAGAACCAGAAAAAATTCAAGAGGACTTTTGTTGTCTTCATACAAAAGTGCTTCTTGCTCCCCACAACGGTAAGTGTGGCCTCCCCAATCCATAAGCCACCAATCTTTCATGTGGACAACATTCGAGAATGGGATTGGGCAAAGCATGTGCTCAACTTCTTGATGAAAGGAGTTGAAAACAAGAAAAAGGGGAAGAAACAGTCTGTTGATGGCTGTGGTTTTGTATTAATGTTGATATATTTCTACGAAACAAAGTTTTCCCGCCCGTTTGCACCTAATGCTCCCCCTGCACCGTGGGTGGCCCATTGGACAAGGTAAATGATGCTTGAACATATTTCATCCGAAGCAACAGAACCATTGGTAAATACTCTACTAAAATTCTCCCAAAAATTTGCTTTCAAAATACTCTACTAACTAAATAAACTTCTATTTTAGGTTATAATTAATTTATTTGTCCTACTTGTAATTGTTAGTTTGTTCATTTGAATGTTTCTACATTAAGAAACATTTTTATTGATGATTAAATAGTTGTCATGTACTATTCACCATATGAACATTTTTCGGATCGGTGGGATTGTTTCATTTGGTTCACCGGATTGTTAATGTGTTTTCTTTATGATTAAATAATTGAGTCCTTGTTTCTGTTTTAGGGACTTCTGTATAGAAAGGAAAAAAGAAAGAAAAAACAAAAATAAGTAACTTGGACAAGAAAGAAAAAGGAAAGAAAATAACAAAGAAAATTGTCAAGATGGATTCTTCTTCGGAAGAGGAAAGACTTTCTAAATCTGAACCGAAAGCCAATAAGTTTAATTTTCATATTGATTTCATTTAACTTGTATTTGTTTAAATATGTTCTTATGCGCTTGTTCGTATGTATTGCAGAGAAGAAGAAATAAAAAAAATCGGAACAAAAAAAGAAAACAACCACCGAAGGTGGTTAAAAAATAAACCAAAAAAATAAAGCCTGTGCCGATAGATTCAGAGAGTACAAGCAAATCTGAAAGCGAGTAAGTATTGCATAACTTCATTGTTAGTATCTTGTCTCTGATATAAATTTGATGTGTTTATCTATTTTCCAGAGAAAATGAAATCGAGAAAACACCCTTAATAAAAAGAAAACAACTAGAAAGGGTGGCAAAAACACCAATCTAGCCTGACAAGGAGTAAGTTTCTCGAATCATATTTTCTTTTATTGATACTTACATTCTAGATTTCTTGATACTTATTTTGTGAACTTTCAGAATTGAACAAGTAAAAGACAATGCTGAGGAAAGAAGAAAACGAGCATTGGAAATGATAAGAGAAAAAATATCAAAGAAAAGAAATGATGGAGCTTAGTCTGCAAACATTGCTCCAGATTAGTTTGACTCTCCAAAGGTACAAAATGAATTCTCTCAAACGTAAGATTCAGTTTATTATTCCCGAGTTCTTTTTCTTTCTTTACTTACCTTTGCTACAACCTTTTCTAATTCCTCTAGATTCAATTACTAATATTTATTTAAACTTGCTTAGAGTGCCGATTGTAAATCTGGATAGCGAGCAACTCTTACAGACTCAAGGAAGCTCTACACCTTCTGTAAATGCCGCAAGCAATACCAGGTAAATTGGTTCACTGGATATTCTAATTTCGGTTCGGTGGTTGCTCAAAAATGAATTTAATGAATTTAATGTGGTTGCTCAAGTTTTGTAATTGAAGAATTAATCAAAGATGACTATGTCTATGAAGTATCTAATAAAGAGTAAGTTTCACATAAAAATTTTTTTTATTAATTTTAATGGTATAGGATAATAATTCTGGGTTGTTATTGAACTGTTTTCTATTTAATGCAATAGCCCTGCCAAAGAACAACAGCAACAATCCAAAGAACCTCCGGTGGTATAGCAATCAGAACAAGAAGCACCTATTAATGTGTAAGCTTAAAATTCTTTAATATAACTTTTGTTTAATATATTTCAGGTTCACTATAAGTTTGGATTTCGGTTCACTATAATGATTAATGTCATTTCTCTTAAATATTATTGTTAAATATGATAACAGTTTGCGATAATTATAGAAATGTTTAATGTTTAATGCAGCAGACCTCTGGAACAGCAAGAGCAACCCTGCGAAGAACCAACAGTACAGCAATCTGAACAAGAAGCACCTATTAATGTGTAAGTTTTACTGCTTATATAAATACCGATAATGTTTACTACTTATACATGGTTTGATTATGGTTCAGTTGAAACTAGAAATTAATTCAATGTGTTGTTGTCTTTGAACTCTCTTCTATTTCTTATAGCTGCCTAACGTGCAAAAAATTACCGATTAAGAATTTATAATGAAAATTAGCGTTGAAAGTACAATTCTTAACCGATGAAAATTCTGCGTATCAATTTAAAAAGAGTTTGTCACAAAATTAAGAATAAAATACTGGGAGTAGAATTCCTAGGTCGTCTCCCAACGAGTTGCTAAGAGAGTGCTATTTTTTTGTCAGGAGTTTTTCAAGAAATTTGGAGTTTAGGTAATGAGCATATAAATGATTATAAATTAAGGCAATGGAAATTAAAGAGAGATTTTATGTAATTAAGATAAAAAGCCTTGACCAGGAGAAGATTAATCGAAAGTTCTATCCTTGTTGGATTTTTTTTCCAAGAGTAAAGGAAAGTCAAGTAAATAAGAGGTTCTTGTTTTTACTTAGTTAACCCTTACCGAATAAAGGAACGTCAATTAATTGAGCCAACTTTTATTCACAAGTCCTAATCCTCTCCCTTAGCAAGGATTAGCGTTAGTGACTAGAAAGCCAGCCAACAACTTCCAATTTCAAATTAACTCTTGAGTATTCCAACTCAAGGGTCTCCTATTAATCAATTCCAAAGTCAAGTTGAAAACCTACTCCATTGATATGGATGCCATTTTCGCATGCATGTAAAGGGAGAAGGAGGAAGACATGGCAATTAAACTCAATTGAAAATAATCAACAAATAATGAAATTAAATAGAAAAGTATCCTTGCATTAATTAATTCCAAAATCGAAAGTATCCATATAACTCTAAACAAAGTAAATAGGAAATAAAAAAGTAAGGGAATAGAAAACAAACTGTAAATGATAAAGACTTCAACGGAGGTAGTACTCTTCTCAATATCCAATCCAAAATCATAAAGCTAGAGATCTAAGAATCTATGAATAAGAAGAACCCTAGAGGAAGTGGTAAATTCTCCCTCAAATTTCCAAAACTAAAACTAAAATCATGAATGTGTGAATTTCTCCATGCGTCTTGAGTCCCTGCTGTCCCCTGGCTCTAGTTTGTGTTTCTGGGCCGAAAACTGGGTCCAAACTCAACTCAAAATCTCCCCCAGCGAATTCTGCAATTTATGCGTCAGGTACGCATCCGCGTCGCTATGGAATGCGCCAAGTTGCGCCGCACGTGTGAGTCATGCGTGCGCGTCAATTCTCGCTGGTCAACTCCTTAGTTTCTTTTGTTCCTTCCATTTTGCAAGCTTCCTTTCCATCCTCTAAGTCATTTCTGCCCTATAATGCCTGAAAACACTTAAAACACAGATCACGGCATCGAATGGTATAAAAGGGAATTAAAGATTGATAATTTAAAAGTTTAGAAAGCGAGTTTTCAATCATAGAACAAAATTGGGAAGGATTTGTAAAACCATGCAGTTTGTATGAATAAGTATGAAAAGAACTTATAAAAACCACTCAATTTAGCAGAAGATAAACTATAAAATAGTGGTTTATCACTACCCTCCAGAACCCAAAAAGCAGGATATTACGGTGTCACTTACGAGTTCTATTATTGAATAGTTTTTCAAAGAAGACGATGTCTATGAAATTTCTGATGAAGAAGAACAGCAACAATCCCAAGAACCTCCGATAGCATGGAAATCAAAACAAGAAACTCTAATATTGTCATCATTTGATAGGTATGTTACTTGCTTTTCTTTAATATCATTTCGGTTCACTATAAGTTTGGATTAAGGTTCACTATTTGTTTAAATTTCGGTTTACTACAATGATTAAATATTATTTTTGTTTAATATCTTTGTTAAATGTCTATCTGATAAACCCCATTTGTAGGGATAATCTTGTGCTTCATTTAAGGGATTTTATCACCTTTTACCCACATTTATTCAATGAAATAGCATGGTTTTGTATATTCTCCTTTAATTGTGCTTAAGAGTGAAAACATGCTTTTTAGGACTCAAAATAGATAAATTTAATTCACCTTGACTCTATTAGATGCCTTGATATGTTTGTTAAGTGATTTAAGGTTTAGGAGGCAAAGATTGGATCAAGGGAATGAAGAAAAAGCATGTAAAGTTGGAGAACTCATGAAGAAATGATGGAACCAAAAAGCTGTCAAGCCTGACCTCTTCGCACTTAATTGACCATAACTTGAGCTACAGAGGTCCAAATGATACCGTTCTAGTTGGGTTAGAAAGCTAACATCCGGCGCTTCGAAACGATATAAGATTTGTCATAGTTTCATCGCGCATAGAGGCGCGCACGCGCACGGTACGCGGATGCGCCGATGGTGGCACATGACTCACTTAATGCAACACGTGGCCAGCGATTTTAGAAGCCTTGTGGGCCCAATCCAACTCATTTCTGATGCTATTTGATGACAAGTCATCATATACCCATTTTTCAAGCTAATTTCACTTGTTTTGTTAGCATTTATGCACTTTCTTGCATTCTAAGTAAGTGATTTGGAATGAAAATGCACAACATTTCTAAATCAAGCAACCACCATGAAATTAATGTTAAATCATGAGGTTTGAGCTAATTTTAATTGCATTTTAATTGATTTATAAGCCTCTTGAATTTAGTGATACTTTGAGTGGTTGTTTGGTTTATTTTAGGTGAAGAAAAGGAAAGAAAATGAAAAGCGTGGCCTAAGAAGTGTGACGCAAGAAAAGGAAAGCGTGGCAAAGGAAAGGGGAAGCGTGCCGCATTACAATGGAGAAGCAACCTTGCCCTCCACAAGGGCAGACTGCTCTCTAGGAGGGCAACAATTGGTGACCAAACAAGAAAAGGCAACCTTGCCCTGCCCACTCCAAGGGCAGAGCACAAAATGGTGCCTTGGAGCCAAGAGAAGAGAACATTGCCCTGCCCTTGTGGAGAGCAGGATCGGGCACCTCAAGAAAGAAAATCCAAGGAAAAATAGCTCCCATGCATGCCACAAGGTTCGAACCAAGAACCATGAGGAAGCCAAGCCTTAAGGGTGACTAGCGTGCCAAGAAATCAAAAGAAAAAGTAGCGTGTTTGCAAGCCCCCAGGATCGAACCCACGACTTGAAGGAAGGATCCTGCCCTGCCCTTGGCGCGGGCAGGGCAGCAATTGGAATAGCGCACCACACAAAATTTTCTGGCGCACCAAAATTGATTCCTGGCGCACCAATTCCTTCCTTGGCACGATCCTGGCGCGCGCGTTCCTTCCCTGGCGCACCAAACCGATCCTGCCCTGCCCTTGGCGCGGGCAGGGCAGCCTCCCGCACATCCTGGCGTGCCAATTTCCTTTCCTGGTGCACCAACCTTCGCATCTGGCAGCACCAAGCGCACGCACGTCTCATCCTGGCGCATCAGCCTTCCCGCCCTGCCCTTGGCATGGGCAGGGCAGCCTCTGGCCGCACCAACTCACGCCAAACGCGCACCAACTCGCACCAACATGCAACATGGCCGCACCAACTCCAAGCACCAAGCATCAATTTTCTGCCCTGCCCTTCACAAGGGCAGGGCAGCCTCCTGGGAGTGGTTTTTGGGCCAAAATTCAAATAAAAAATTATTTTGAATTCATTTCTTCACCAATCCAAAAGCCCATCCAAATCCCATTATCCAAGAATAGAAAGTGTATAAATAGGACTTAGTTTGATGTAATTAGGACCTTTAGCTACCTTTACTTTAAGCTTTGGAATTTTTGCTTTCATTTTGAGCTTTGAAATTTTGTCTTTGAGCTTTCTTGAGAGAATTGACCGAGCACTAAGAGGATCAAGGAAGAATTGGCAGATCTCCTTCCTCATTTCCCTTGGGCAATTCTACTCTTCTGTTTTTTGAGTATTGGGTGTGAGAAATTGGGGAAATTCTGTCCCAATTCCCATTCAAGCTCTTTGCATTTAATTTTCTGCATAGTTCAATCCAAATTCTGTTCTTCTCTTGCTTCTTCTTTAATTTTCTGTTAATTGCTTAGTTAATTCAGATCTGGGAAGGAAATTGGGTTTTAGGCTCTGCTACCTAAGCCCTTGGGATCCTGAGATCACAACTCATTTTGGGTTCTTCTGTGAACCTTTCAATTCTGTTTGAGTGCTTATTGCTTCTGATTTAAATTCTGCTCAATCTCTTGCTGCAATTTACTTCTGCTTTGTTTATATCTTGCAATCCCATTCCTCAATTCCCTTTTATATTCAAGCCATTTACCTTTCTTGCCATTTAAGTTACTGCAATTTAAGTTTCTTGCACTTTAAGTTTCAGTCATTTACTTTCTTGCTCTTTAAGATTCTGCACATTTACAATTCTGTTCTTCAATTTACTGCACTTCTCCCTTCCCCCTTTACATTTACTGTCATTTACTTCCTGTTAAACATAAATCACTCAACCAAAACTTGATTCGCTTGACTAAATCACCCACTAAACTAAAATTGCTCAATCCTTCAATCCCTGTGGGATCGACCTCACTCATGTGAGTTATTATTACTTGATGCGACCCGGTACACTTGCCGGTGAGTTTTGTGTTGGATCGTTTTCCACACATCACTATTTAAGCCAAGGATTGAAGGGGAATCAAGATACTTTTCATACTTTTACATACTTTTAACCAATTAGTTTTAGTTTAGCTTTTAGTTAGTTTCTAGAGAGAGAAGCTCTCTCTTCTCTCTAGAATTAGGATTAGGAATTAGGGTTAGATTAGGATCTCATAGTTCTAGGTTTAATTCAAGTCTCCTTCTACTTCTACCTTCAATTGATGATTGCTACACTTTGGTTCTTCTTTCTATCCCTATCCTCTTGTTGTAATTTCTCTTATTTTGTTTCTAGGTTTTGTAATTGAGATATTTTTGTTCTTTTGTTTTCTTTTAATAATGCAATTTGAGATAATTCATGTGATTGTGATGTTGTTGATTGTTGTTTTGTTAATTCTTTGTAATTGTTAGTTGTTGATTCCTTTTATTCTTACAAATAAAAAAGCTTTCTTTCATTACCCTCCAAGTGTTTGATGAAATACTTGAGAGGATGTTAGAGTAGAATTCTATGTTCTTGGCTTGAGAAGGTGACTTAGGATTTCTTGAGTTTCTAGTGTCCAATTGATTGATAGTTGATAGCCATTGACTCTAGCCTTCAATAATCCAATTAGTGAAAAGCTAGGACTTATGGACTTGGATTGATACTACTCACTTGACTTTCCTTTGCTACTTGATTAAAGGATGATTTAGTGGGATTAATCCTTGCAACTACCATACTTGTGGCTAGTGATGATGACGAAGACCCTTGACAACCAAACCTTGCCAAGACCATTTTGTTAATAAAGTTTTCTTACCATTTACTATTCATATTTCTCATCCAAAAACCGAAAATAAACAAGTCCATAACCAATAACAAGAACACTACCCTGCAAGTCCTTTGAGAGACGACCCGAGGTTTAAATACTTCGGTTTATAGATTTTAGGGGTTTGTACTTGTGACAAACAAATTTTTGTATGAGAGGATTATTGTTGGTTTAGAGACTATACTTCGACGAGATTTCATTTGGAAAATTCTAAACCGTCAAAAATCCAATCATCAAAATGGCGCCGTTGCCAGGGAGTTGCAATGGTATTATGTTATTGGTTATTGTACATATGTGAATAGTGTAAATAGTTTGTCTTTTGCTTGTTTACTAGATTTTGTTAGTTTTATTTTGCTTTTCCATTATGAATTCTCACTTTGGCTATGAGTTTGGTTCTAATTATGTTGTAGGTGATGAGAACTATAATGAGAATGTGTATCAAGGATGGGATAACCAAAGGTGGGAGGAGCCATATGCATATGATCAATCTTCTTGGCAACAACCTCCACCAATGCACTATGAAGAAGAGCCATTCTATGATGCATATCAATCCAATGGCTATGGTGAATCTCCTTGTGACTTTCAAGAACCACCACCATATGCCTATGAACCATACCCTCAACATAACTCTCAACCATACTCACATGCCAAAGCCCCTTCTTACCAACTACCTTCACATGACCCTAATCCATATCCATCCTACCAATAACCATATGAGCCATATAAACCACATATAGAGCCACCACAATTCCAACATCAACATTTTCAAGAGCCACCTCTCCCACATTATTACCAAGATGAACCACCTCCAATAAATGAAAATTTTCAACCACAAGATGAATTCTACCTTCCACCACAACCTCACATGGAAGAATACTTATGTCCATCGATCCAAGAGCCATATGATCCCTATTATGATATCCAAGAGGAACAAGAGTCAAGGGATCATCTCAAGGAAGCATTGGATCAATTTCAAGCAACCATGGAGTGTGTTGTGCAACAAGTGGAAAGAATGGAAAACATTGAACCACCACAATTCTACCAAGAAGAACCACCTTCCTATTATGAACCCTTTCCCCAAAATGATGAACCCTTCCACCCACCCCAATCTCTAATGGATGAAACCCTTGGTGTTCTTGTTCAAGGGCAAGAAGAGATGAAAAGGGATGTGCAAAATTTCATGACCGCCTTGGATGCGGTAACAAATCAATTAGCCTCCCAATGCTTGAACACTCAAGGAACTCCCATAGCTACATGTAGAGAATCAAATGAAGAACATAGCATGAAGGAGAGATTGGAAACTCTGGTGGGAAATGAAGGAAGTTGCTTTGTATTGGAACAACTGGAGGAAGCTTTAATTGTTGAAGACATGGAAGAAGTGGTAGAAGACTTAGGAGATGCGGAGCCTCCATGGAACATAGAGTTGAAGAAAATCCCTCCAAGATGATTGAAATTGATGCTAGGGAGGAAAGTGCACACCTTCCAAGGCATATTCCATATGAAGACTTGGATGGGATAGAGAAAGAATTGAGTTCCCTTGGTGATGAAGATCAAGCATCAAGTCTTAGTGGTGAAGAATCCTTTGAGCATGAAGAACCTTCTCCGGTTATATTTGAAAGCGTTGAGGAGGTAGAGGCAATCAAGGACAAAAACAAGGGAGTGGAGCTTACTAGCACATTGGAAATACCTCTCCCCAAGCCACCACCATCCACTCTCTCATTCAAGTGGGTAAATTCCTTACACTCAAGCTTTATTATTCCCCTTGAATATGGTTTGCTTGAAACGGATGGTCAACTTAGATATATTTGTGGCTTTAAGAGTAAAAAGGAGATGGTTAGTGGTTGGAAGCATTATCCTAGGTTCATTATGGTCACATGTCCAAAGCTTGATAGCAAAGGTTGGTGTATAACTAGAGTACATGGGTCTAGAAGGATGTTTGGTCACTTTGTTGAGAATTCACCTTGCTCACCACCCACATGGATTAATGATAATCAACTTGGAGATGGGTGTGAAGACAAAATATGGGATCCGGGAACACATGAGGATCAACATTGGGAGCCGATGGTTTGTGAAGAACTCCATCAACGCTTGGAGATATTAATCTTGAATGATGGAGCTTATTGGAAGTCCAAGCATTGGTGGAAGTTCCAAGATGAGTACAAGCACAAGCCACCTTGAGAGAAGCTCCCCATAAGTCCAACTTAAGGACAATAAACAAAAGTGCTAGGTGGGAGACAACCCACCATGGTAACTTCTTTTCATTTTCTCTTTTTGTAAATATTGGTAAAATTAGTTTAATTTCGTGTTTTGTTTAGTTAGTGAGTATATTTGGTAGTTTAGTATGGTAAATAAGATTTTAAGGTGTTATGGTAGCTGTTTGGAGGTTTTGGAATGGTTGGATTGGTGCAAAAACATAAATTTTTTTTTTTGAAAAACAGAGCACCATCCACGCGTACGCGCACTGCGTGCGTACGCGTGCATCAAGCGTTTTTGACCATCCACGCGCGCGCAATGTGTGCGTACGCGTGGATTGAGAGGTTCCACATTCCATACATTTTCCAGAGAGTTATGCCTACGCCACGCCAACGTTGTGCCTCTGGCACAAACACCACTTTCGCGCACGCGCACATGACGCGTACGCGTCACTCTCGAAATAAGCCATCCGCGCGCGTGCCATGCGTGCGTACGCGTGGATGTCCTTTCTTCCATCCATTTCTCTTCTTCTCCTCTTTCCATTTCTTTCCTTCTCCTTTCTTCTTCCCTCCTCAAATCCCTCATCCAACACTTCCTAACACCATGGATAACCATTTATTTTACTTGGTTAATTAGTTAGTTTTCATTTTATTTTCTCTCTTTTCATTTTAAGTGTTGGATCATTGACTTTGTTTACCATACATTGCTGCCTCTTATTGCCTAAATGCTATTTTAGCATGAATGTTGTTAGATAATCTTTATTGGATTCTATGATTGAGGTTATATTTAACTTGGTTTTGAATTTTTCATGCTTACCTTTTGAAAATACCAAGTGATGAGAATTGCCTTCGAGTTTGTAACTCTTCGTGAATTGCATGATTTGGCCACCATGTAATTTGAATCTTTTTCCTCGATTAGGCAACCTCTTGATAGATGATGTTGTGCATTTACCTTAATGCATTGTATTTTATGATCATATGCATCCATATGTGTTTGACTTGAATGCTTTTATGCTTCTTTAATGCTTGTTTTACCTTACAAGTTCACTTAAAGCATCTCAAGCACACTAGGATAAGGAAAAGGATAAGTGATGTACATGCTTCTTTTATGACATGACTTTTATGCTAATGTGTGTTCTAAACCGCGCAATTTAGAATTCACACACCTATTTGTCATTAATGTCACACTAATTCACTCACTCATTTCTACTGATTTACCTCATTTCAACAATGTATGCTTCCTTGTTTTTATATCTTCTCATCTTATGGTGTTATATTTTTGTTTTTCATGAACAATGCACCACAAGCAAACACGGAAGCAAGACTAAGAACACGCAGTAATCCGGAGAGTCGCCGTACCCCCTTGCTCATCTTTGAGTGCACCGAGGACTGTGCAAACTTTTAAGTGTGGGGAGGTCGTCCGACCGGTCGGCGATTTTGGGTGACAAATTTCTAATCCCAACACTTTTGCATTTCATTCTAAGATTTTATGGTTTTTACTTGCATTTTCTTATTTTTGCATATATATACACAATAAGCTTAGTCAAAATAATGAAATTTTTCAAGATTTCTATCTATAGGGCACCTCAATTGATTTGAGAGAAGACTTTTTCATAAAACTTGCTTGAATTATATATATTGTGGATCATGTTTTTGAGCTAAGAACATAAGCAAGTGAGATTTGAGCCTAATGGTGTGGTTACATCTTATAACCACTTATTTTTCCCTTCTTGTGTGCATTATTCTCTTTCTAAGATTGTAATCTTTGCTTTGTTTGATTCTTTATTTCCATTATTTTATGTATTCATGCAGTTATATGATTGAGGCCATCGTTTTATTTAACTCACTTACCCAATAGCCTTACCTTTCATCTTCCATTGCTAGCCAATTTGAGCCTATGCTTAACCCACTTGTTCTTACTTTTAGCACATTACAAGCCTTAAAGTGGAAAACAATAAATGTCCTTAATTTGGATCTTTGACTAGCTTAGGCTAGTGTGTGTGAGTATCATTCAAGTGTGGGAACCTTGGGACATTGGGTGAATAAAAGGGTAGTTTTGTATTATTATTGGAAATATTGGGAATTGGGTACATACTCATGTATTGATCAAATGTAAAACCTTATGCATTGATGCTCTTGTATATAGAAAGAAAAAAATGAGAAAAACAAAAGAAAAAGAAAAAAAAACAATATGGGAAAGAAAAAAAAATATAGAAAAAAGAAAGAAAAAGAAGAAAAAGAAGGAAATAAAAAGGGGATAAAATGCCCCAAAGCAAAGTGTAGCTCAATAAAATCAATGCATAAGTGTTGTGAAATGAAAAGGGATGCATAAGTATGTGAAAAAAAGTGAAAAATGGGTAGTTAGGTTAGGACTTAAATTGCATAGGTTGTCATAGGTTAGGTGAGAAGTTTAAACTTATCAAAGATTCAAATTTCAAGCTCACTTAACCATATATGCATCATACCTTGACCCTAGCCCCATTACAACCAAAGAAAAGACCTCATGATACTTGTATGCATGCATGAAATATATGTTGATTGTTAGAAGAAGAACAAATCTTGGAAAACATGATTAGGGGAGAATTGAGAGAATCAACCCTAAACACTTGAGCGAATAGAGTGCAAATACATCCGATGAGGGTTTAATGCTCAATTACATGTTTCTATCTATGATCATCTCTTCTCATGCAAGTTTGTAAAAATATTTAATAACTCAAATCAATTATGGATTAGACTTGCTAGTCCTTAGCCTTTGTGCATATATGCTTCTTGGGAATTGATTTATTTTGACCAAGCAATTGCATTCATGTAGATAGTTGCATATAGGTAGATTGCATTTAGTTAGTTCCATTGAATAAATGCCATGCCCTTTACTTCATTCTTGGTTTAAGCATGAGGACATGCTTGGTTTAAGTGTGGGGAGGTTGATAAATCCCATTTGTAGGGTTTATCTTGTGCTTCATTTAAGGGATTTTATCACCTTTTACCCACATTTATTCAATGAAATAGCATGGTTTTGTATATTCTCCTTTAATTGTGCTTAAGAGTGAAAACATACTTTTTAGGACTCAAAATAGATAAATTTAATTCACCTTGACTCTATTAGATGCCTTGATATGTTTGTTAAGTGATTAAGGTTTAGGAGGCAAAGATTGGATCAAGGGAATGAAGAAAAAGCATGTAAAGTTGGAGAACTCATGAAGAAATGATGGAACCAAAAAGCTGTCAAGCCTGACCTCTTTGCACTTAATTGACCATAACTTGAGCTACAGAGGTCCAAATGATGCCGTTCTAGTTGGATTAGAAAGCTAACGTCTGGGTCTTCGAAACGATATAAGATTTGCCATAGTTACATCATGCATAGGGGCGCGCACGCGCACGGTACGTGGACGCGCCGATGGTGGCACATGACCCACTTAATGCAATACGTGGCCAGCGATTTTAGAAGCCTTGTGGGCCCAATCCAACTCATTTCTGATGCTATTTAAGCCAAGGATTGAAGGGGAATCAAGATACTTTTCATACTTTTACATACTTTTAACCAATTAGTTTTAGTTTAGCTTTTAGTTAGTTTCTAGAGAGAGAAGCTCTCTCTTCTCTCTAGAATTAGGATTAGGAATTAGGGTTAGATTAGGATCTCATAATTCTAGGTTTAATTCAAGTCTCCTTCTACTTCTACCTTCAATTGATGATTGCTACACTTTGGTTCTTCTTTCTATCCCTATCCTCTTGTTGTAATTTCTCTTATTTTGTTTCTAGGTTTTGTAATTGAGATATTTTTGTTCTTTTGTTTTCTTTTAATAATGCAATTTGAGATAATTCATGTGATTGTGATGTTGTTGATTGTTGTTTTGTTAATTCTTTGTAATTGTTAGTTGTTGATTCCTTTTATTCTTACAAATAAAAATGCTTTCTTTTATTACCCTCCAAGTGTTTGATGAAATGCTTGAGAGGATGTTAGAGTAGAACTCTAGTGTCCAATTGATTGATAGTTGATAACCATTGACTCTAGCCTTCAATAATCCAATTAGTGAAAAGCTAGGACTTATGGACTTGGATTGATACTACTCACTTGACTTTCCTTTGCTACTTGATTAAAGGATGATTTAGTGGGATTAATCCTTGCAACTACCATACTTGTGGCTAGTGATGATGATGAAGACCCTTGACAACCAAACCTTGCCAAGACCATTTTGTTAATAAAGTTTTCTTACCATTTACTATTCATATTTCTCATCCAAAACCCCAAAATAAACAAGTCCATAACCAATAACAAGAACACTACCCTGCAAGTCCTTTGAGAGACGACCCGAGGTTTAAATACTTCAGTTTATAGATTTTAGGGGTTTGTACTTGTGACAAACAAATTTTTGTATGAGAGAATTATTGTTGGTTTAGAGACTATACTTCGACGAGATTTCATTTGGAAAATTCTAAACCGTCAAAAATCCAATCATCACTATCATCTTGCAATGTTGTTCAACCTAGGGAAAGGAAATATGAAAGGCCTTCCTTTAACCTTGGGATAAGTTCACCAACATCTCAACCAAGTCAGCCCTCTCAACTGAGTGTTTAACAGCTTGAAATCCTGGAAAAGGCGGTGGTAGATGCTGGAGTGACAGCAACATTAAACTTTGCTGAAGCAACAACTTCAGAACCAACCTTACCAGCTTCTGAAGTTTACAAAACTCCGGTGAAAAAAAAATCACAAATGAGTTTATTGAAAAGTGTTATCATTGGATGACACATGTGAAACAGACAAAAGATGTTAGCAATGAATATGATCCAATATTTGTCTTGAAACACGAGGTACTTTACGAGGGATTAAGAGAATATTTCATGTTTCTAATGCCCAAAGAACAAGTGCATGCCACGGTAAATCCTTTGCTAATTGCGTTAACGTTAATGATTTTTCTAAACAATCTTATATAGTATATCTCATAAATTTTCATCCTGTAGGTGGTTTGTATATACAGCATAATTCTCAACGAAATAAAAGTTCAACAGTATCAAGAACTAATATACATTATGCCGCTAGATATTGTGGTAAGCTAAATTTCTTATTCAATGCTGATTGCTGTTCAGAGTGAGAATGTTAATATTGATTCACCTTATTGTTATATGTTTTGTTGAGTTCTCTTGCATAAAGAAAACTTTTCTCGTGATAATTAAATGTTTTTCAAGTATTATTCAGCACATGAATTATTTTTGGTTCGGTGCATGAATTGTGTTGGGTTCAGTGCAAATGTAATTTAACTGAAATTTTTTTTGCAGAATTTTATGTTGCAAACACATGACGAGTCCTACATTGATAAAAGTACAAACAAGGCCTACCGGTTCAATATTGAACAATATGCCCACCACTGCCAGTTTTTTGACAAAAGAAAACTTGCATCGCATCCATTTGTAAGTTGTAATTTCTAAAAATTCTTCAATAATTCTCTTGTTTGCTATTGTTTTGACTGAAATATTTTATTATTTTTCCAAACTTCAGCTATTTGTGCCAATTTGTAATGGAGCGCATTGGTGGTTGTGGATTGCCGATGTGAACAAAAAGAAATTCTATGTGCTTGACCCTATCAATAAGCTGCCAAAAAATATACATGATTCAAGGAAGACAGTGAACAAATTTGTTGTAAGTTATTTTCTTGAAATTATTCAGTAAATGAAATGAGTTCGGTTGAGTGTTGTTGATTTATTTTTTTTTTAATTTTTGCATACCTTTCAGGGATTAATAATTTCTCAGATGAGGGTTTATGCTGGGGGGGAACCATTAATGGAGGATGGACTGGGAGTAGAAGCAGAGTATATCCTACTAAATGGTCAACGTACAGAGTAAAAATCATTCTCTTCTATAGTGCTATTTTTAATATGTTTTATTTTGTACACTATTAATTGTATTATACTCAGTTCTTGCTTAGCTATGATTGTGGGATATACGTCATGAAATGGCTTGAAAAAATTAATCCACAAAAGATTAGAAGCAGAAAGAGATATAAATATAGAGCTGGGACACAAGTTAGTACTTTCTAAATTTATAAACTTCTTTCTTTTCTGATTTTAGTTGGGTTCATTTCTTATGTAACTAATTCCTTTCAATTGAAATGTAGGGAGAGATTGATAGCTTCAGGTACGAATATGGTCCGCACATTCTGTTGCATGAAATGAACAAAATTAGAGACCAAGTGATTTGGGAATCTGAAGCAATAAGACTCACGAAGTTATCTGCTGCCCTCTCCAGCTCTTATTGTAAATTCACATTTGGAAATTTAGATAGTAAATAGCATATACTAGGATTGGCTGTTTGTAATTAACAATATTTTGTTTAACTTGTTTAAAAAGCAAAAAATGCTTACTTCAAATGTATATATGTGAATATTAATCTAAATGTTAATGTTAATATTTATATTTGACTCAACATGGATTACTCATCTGAGATATTAATTTATATATCTGTTGGAACTGTCTGGCTGCTGTTTTATTTTAGGTTCTCAGTGATTGCAATGACTGTATTTACCAATACATTATGAACTCTAAAAGAACACAGTGAACCGAAATTAATATACTGGGCGAACCGAAAGATGGAAACACACTGAACCCCTAAACCCTAAATACTAAAACCATTACCCTGAACGCTGAACCCAGAATCGATAAACCCTAAACCCCTAAAACCCTAAACCCTAAACCCTGACTCTTAAACCCTAAACCATGAACCCAAAAACCTGAACCACTAAACCCCTAAAACCCTAAACCCTGAACCCTGAACCCCTAAACCTTAAACCCCTAACCTTAAACCTTAAACCCTAAACCTTCAACCTTGAACCCTGAACACGGTGAACCGAAATTGATACACTTGGTGAACCGAAAGTTGGAAACACACTGAATCCCTAAACCCTGAACCCTAAACCCTAAACTCTAAACCCTAAACACTAAATACTAAACCCAGAACCCTAAACCTTAAACCCTAAACACTAAACCCAGAACCCTGAACACTGAACCCTGAAACCATAAACCCTAAATCCCTAAAACCCTAAAACCATAAAACCCTAAACCCTGAACTCCTAAACCCTAAACCCTAAACCCTGAACCTTAAACCATGTACCCTAAATTCTAAACACTATATTCGTCTAATTATTTTTAGACTCCTTTCTGCATACCGAACCGAACACATGCACATGGTGAATCAATTCTTTCGTAATTACCGAACCGAAAAGTTACTCACATTTACTCACAGTTACTCACAGTTACTCATACTCATAGTTACTTATAGTTACATATTATTAATTCAATTCAATTCAATTCAGATATAGATCACCTCAGTCCATTCAATTCACATCAAATAAAATTAGCAATTTCATTCCATTGAATTCAATTCAAAATTCAATAATCCAAATCTCATCAAATTGATGTGTTTCAGAAGAATTATCCAAATCACACTCATTCAACTGATTTGAAGTTGATTCATTCATTATTTCAATTCAGAAGTACAGATCAAAGAAAAAAACGAAGAAGAAGATGAACGACGAAGCTAATTACGTTGAACTCAATCCAAATCAATAATGCAGAGAACAAAAATGTGAATAGAGAAGAACAACAAATTTAATTAGGTTGAAGAAGAAGAAGAAGAAGAAGAAGAAGAAGAAGAAGAAGAAGAAGAAGAAGAAGAAGAAGAAGAAGAATGCGAAAAAGGTTTACGTTATATTAAAAGGTTTACATTGAAAAAGGTTTACATTGAGAAAGGTTAATCACGTAAAATAAGATTTAGGTTTATACGTTATATGAGGCGCGTGTAAAACAAATGAGTGTGCGGGTGGGGAAAAACACGTGGAGTAGAAGGTACTTGGATACCATCCATGTAATTTTTACATGGATGTATAGCTTTTCCGAAAGTATTATATATAATTGGCACTTCTTTTTTTCTTTCTTTCCATGTTATTAGTAGTTGATGGGTTAATGTATTTATTAATTCTTGATAAGTAACTATCACTAATTATTAAGAATGTATTTTCGCAATTTTTTTCTTTGATGTTTTGGTAAAATGTGATTTTTTATCATTTAATATCTTTTCTTACATATTTTTTCTTAGTCCCATTTAAAAAGTGTAAAGTGAAAGATCACACTTTACCAAATAATTGAAAAAAATTGAGATGATTCATTCTCCTAATCACTATAGATATATTGTCAAGAAACCACTTTTGGAGGAACAAATCCTCTCAATTTTTTTTCTCAATTATTTGATAAAGTGTAATTTCTCACCTTATATTTTTTAAGTGTGACCAGGAAAAAATATGTAAGAGAAGATATTAAATGATGAGAGATCACACTTTACCAAACAGTTGAGAAAAAAATTAAAAGAATTCACTTTTCTTTTTTCAAATGCTTAAACTGATAAGAAAAAGTAACATGAATGATTATATATCTCTGCTAGATTTTAACCTTTTTTATCTTTGTGTTGTCTTGGAGGGAGACTGCCTCCACTAACCTTATAAGGTGGTGACCTCCCTCTCCCATCTCTTTCTTCTTACTTTATTACTTTTTTTTTCTTATCTTGGTTTTCTTTCATCTTTCTCTTTTGGTTAAATTACACAGTTGGTCCCTATACTTTTAGTAAAATTACAAATTAGTCCCTATACTTTAAAAGTTTATAATTGGATACCTAAAGAGAATTAAAATTTGTAATTTAGTCTCTGCCATTCAAAAAGTGTTTGATTTAATAGAATATTCTCAGCATATTCTCTATTTTAAACATGTGAGCTGCACATGTTTGACAATAGGGACCAATTTGTAATTTTAGTGAAAGTATGGGGACCAACCGTGTAATTTAACCATTTGAAAATGACAAAAAACTCTCTAGGCTATCTGAACCCACCCCGCCCCTCCCCAGCTCTCTCACTCTCACTTTCTCACTTTTCAAAATGGTTAAATTACACGGTTGGTCCCCATACTTTTATTAAAATTACAAATTAGTCCATATTGTCAAACATGTGCAGCTCACATGTTTAAAATAGAGAATATGCTAAGAATATTCTATTAAATCAAACACTTTTTGAACGGTAGGGACTAAATTGTAAATTTTAATTCTCTTTAGTGACTCAATTATAAATTTTAAAATATAAGGATCAATTTACAATTTTACTAAAAGTTTAAAAACCAACTGTGTAATTTAACATTCTTTTTTCTTTATTATTATTTTTTTCATACCTTCTTTTTCTTCCTCTTAACCCACTTTTTTTGTTTCTGTTTTTCCATCTTCTCCCCCTTTCTTCTTTATCTTTATTATTTTTTTCTCACGCTTTTTCTGTTTACTTTTTATTTTGTTGTAGTTTATGTTTTTTAATATCTTATGTGGTGTATTTTCTTTCTTTTTGTGGTAGTTTATTGTCTTTTTTTCTATAGATAGTGTAGATATATTAGTACAGATTAGATCTTAGAGTATACACTGAAATTTACTTTTTGTTAATAGAAATATTTTCAGATCAGAAAAAGATTCAATTTTAAACAGAAAAGAAGAACAAATTTTTCAACATGTAAGTGCTGTATGACTTTTTCTATGAATAAAACGCTTTTTTCTAATAAAAAATATAAATGACTAAAGTTCTAACGCATATAACCTATCTAGGGGTGGAAATAGACCAGGCCAGGCCAAACTTTATTCTTAACAGGCCTGGCCTGTTATGTAGTTAATTGGCCTAGGCCTGGCCTGTAGCCTGTTATAGGCTTTTTTCAAAGTACTAAGTCTAGCCTGTTATTCAGTCTGGCCTGGCCTGTAGCCTGTAGCCTGTTAAAAGGCTTGATAATTTTTTTTACAAAAATAAAAATATTATTTTAAAAAATTATTTTTTAATAAAAATATTTATAAGTAATATATCATATTTAATATTTACAAGAATTTTTAAAATTTTAAAATATTTAAAATATACAAAAATATTTATAATAAAATTTAATAAATTTAAAATATCTAGTAATGATAATAATAATAAAAAAATAATTTATATATTTAATTATATTTTAATAGGTCAGGCAGGCTTGACAGGTCAATAAGGCTAATTAGCAAGTTTGAGCCTGACTTATTAACATATTAAGGCTTTTACAAAGGTTTGAGCCTGTGCCTATTTTATAATAGGTCAGGCCAGACCAGGCCAAATACAGGCTAGGCTGCAGGACAGGCCGCCTGACCTATTTTCATCCCTAAACTTATCTATTATAATTTGACATTTTTTTAATGTAATACTAAAAACAATAGTTTAAAATTATTAATTTAACTTAATATTTTAAATTTTATACATATAAAATATTTATAATTATATATTTATATATCTAAAATTATCCAATTATACTAATAATAATTATTGAAGAATACAAAAAAGCTTTAATGCAGAATAAAATAAATTTAGAATATTTTGAGTTGATTTTTTATTTTTTTCTAAATATTTTTGTTTAAACAGCCTGAGCAGTCTAGTTACTAATAAACTATACTAAATACGATACCTATTAAGTTATAGACTCCTCACAAGTGGCTTAATTTATTTCCACCTTTATTTATGATTTCTTTTAAAAATTTAATTTTTATGTACTATTAATATAAAATAGTTATATACAGATTATCACTTGCGTGTAAAATATTAATAAAAATAATTAATTTTTAAATTATTACTTAAAAAATTACCCAAAAATATAAATTTAATTAGATAATTATGTAAAAATGTTTATTTTTTGAATATATCAAAGATTAAACTCTTCTTTTAAAAGTACCATTTTTGTGGAAAAATAGTTTATGTCATGTTCTTTATTTGTTTATTTTCATTTCTCTCAATTCAATTCAATATGGTTAGGCCAAGAACTAGATTTTTTTTTGTTTAAATTACTTAGAGTTTAATTTCTTTGTATTAATTAAACAAATAACTGTCACAAAAAAAATTAAACAAATAATTTTACACTATTGCTATTCGATATAACTACAAGAAAATATTTTATTAAAAAAAAATAATCGCAATAAGAAAATGAGTTCAATTTAGAGAATTTTTTTTAACCAATATCAACTAATTTTTGAAAATTATTTATTTATTTTAAATTTTAAAATAAATTTTAATTTAAATACTAAATTTTAACTTCTAAATTATAAATTCTAATTCTAAATCTTATTTTCTCCAAAATAATAAAAATTAAAAAATAATTATATAATAAAAAATTAACTAATATTAACCAATTACAAATTAATTTTCTATTCTATTTTTTAAAAAAACTTGTTTAAACTTGACAGATCAATTTAAACTAATGAAAAAAATTTTGTCGGCCCTATCAAGCTAGTCTCAATATTTTTTATCCAAAGTCAAGCAAGAAATTAAACAACTAAGTTATAATCAAACCCTTACCAAATGCCACAACATAGGGTAGACTGCAAGTTACTACATGAAAAAACTAACAACGAAGTTCTATTATTATGAAAAGGGGCAGGACATACGGGCGAGTGGAGGAGGCTCGGCCCAATCCTTTTTAAAAATAATTAATAGTAGTAAGTTATTAAGTATGATTTAATTATTTAAAAAATTTATTTAATATTTAGTTTAGTATAAATAAGGGTAAAATATATTTTTTGTTTTTGAAGTTTAACAAAAGTTTTAAAAATATCCCTAAATTTTATTTTGTTTTAATTTTGTCCCAAAAATTTTCGATTTGTATAAAAAATATCTCTCTGACGACTAATTTTTCAAAAAATTTAAGACCAATTCAACAATAATTTCATAAGAATAATCCCTCAACACAAGCAAATCAAACATAATTTTCATGCATTATTGTTAGATTGGTCTTAAATTTTTTAAAAATTTAGCCATCGAAGATATATTTGATGCAAATTAAAAACTTTTGGGACAAAATTAAAACAAAATAAAACTTAAGGATATTTTTGAAACTTTTGTCAAACTTTAGGAACAAAAAGTATACTTTATCCTATAAATAATAGTTTAGTCCAACCAAAATATTAATGATTTCTAATATCTAAAAAGTAAGTAACAACATTAAAAAATATGAAAAATATATTATTACTAATATTTTTAATTAAATAATTTTTTTTTTAAATCCCACAAAGTATATTCTTTTTTTTCTTGTGATCGTCTTTTTTTATTCATTTACTATTAATTTTCTCTATTTCAACTACTACAACTGAAAGATCTTTTTTAGCTATGAATATTGTGAAGAATGACTCAGAAATAAAACAAAAGATGAATTTATTGTTAATTATCTTTTAATTATATTTAAAAAAGTTACTGAAAAATTTGACACAGATTCTATTACTGATGAATTTTATAATGCCAAGAATCGACTACTTCATTAGTAAAAAGTATACACATATTTTTTGCACTTTAAAATATATTCTCTATTGGTATATTTTTGTAATACATCTTACATTATATAATTTTTTGCATAATTTTTTAATATTATATATGTCATTGGCCCCCATAATAATATTTCTGAATCCGTCCATTTTATCCATTTTATGATATCACTTTTTTTTCTAAGCAAGAGTTTCTGTTGAGTTTACTTAATTTTTACATAGGTATTTTTTTCTTTTTTTACTTGTTTTATGATAATTTTTTTTACTTTTGGAGTTTATCAAGAATTGAACCCCAACGTAGAACGATATCATGTCATGAAATTACTTATCCCAAAAATTTAAGCTAATAGAAGGAGATAACATGAATGATTATATTTTTAACATTAATGATAGCAATTATTACATGATAAACCATTGTAAAGATAACAGAGTTAAACCGTAAAATGGTCCCTAAGAATGACGTCATGCACCAAAATCATCCCTGAGATTTCAATTGCACTAATTACGTCCCTGAGATTGAGAAAAATGCACCATATTAGTCCCTGACTCATTTTCCATTAATGACGTGATGACATGATTTGATGACGTGGACTATAAGTGACACATGTCACTCCATAATTTGGCCACGTGTAATGATACGATGATGTGGTGACCAGTGACACGTGGCATGATGATGTGGATTGTTGTGCCACATGTCACATTGTTATTTGGCCATGCGTCCGTTTGTGCCACATGTCGCAACAGTATTCGTTCACGTGTCGTTCATTATGTCATTATTGTAGATGCACCAAATTAGTCCCTCACTTTGCATTAGGTGACTCATTTTATTCTCTAAAATTGAATGTCGTGCATCAAACTAGTCCATTCACCAATTTTTTCTCATTTTTTTAAATTTAAAATTTTCAATATCTTGGATGCACTAATTTCATTTCTATTTTTTCATATATCGTTTAAATACAAGTGCTTTCGTAAAAAGTTTTAAGATTTTAGTTTTAATTATATAATTTTTTTAATAATTTAACATTGGTAAATTTTGTAATATATAAGTATGTTATTATAAAAAAATAATGATATGATTGATTAGACATATTTTTTTATCAAAAAATATGTGTTTTTAATAAGAAATCAATAATTAAAATAAGCATCTTTTTTTGTTCTTATAAAATACACGTTTTTGTTATGTGTAAATGAGATAGATTGAAGGCACTTTAAGCATCCTCACTACCATCTCTGACTTCTGCAGGCTAGACGAAAGAGGTCGAAGATGGTAATGAGGGAAACTTGAAATGCCTTCACGTCAACTCCAAAATAGCAGTTAGGGGTATCCGCAAGAGAAAAAATATTTTATAAACGCACTAAAAGAGATCGGTGATGGTAATGAAGATGCTTGAAATGCCTTCACGGCTTCACGTCAACTCGAAGTCGGCGGTTAGGATATTCACAAGAGAAAAAATATTTTATAAAAGCACTTTTATTTGATTAACATGTGAAAAAAATAGAACTGAAATTAATGCATTAAAAAATATTGAGAATTTTGAATTTATAAGAAAAAACCAGTGAAAGGATTAGTTTGGTGCACGGCATTCAATTTCAAGAACTAAAATGAGTCACTTAATGCAAAGTGAGGGACTAATTTGGTGCATCTACAATGATGACATAATGGACGACATGTGGACGAATACTATTGCGACACGTGACATAAACGGACACATCGCCAAATAACATTGTGACATGTGGCACAACCATCCACATCAGCATGCTACGAGTCACTAGTCGCCACATCATCATATCATTACACGTGGCCAAATCATAGAGTGACATGTGTCACTTACAGTCCACATCATCAAGCCATGTCATCACTTCGTTAATGAAAAATGAGTCGGGGACTAATATAGTGCACTTTTATCAATTTTAATGACGTAATTAGTGCAATTGAAATCTCAAAAACAATTTTAGTATACGACACTAATCTCACAGACCATTTTAGGGTTTAACTCAAAGATAACAACTAACAATTCATGAAAATACCATGAATCATGACAAACTACTACATTACTTTTTATTTCTGCTTATAAATTCATCTAAATGCATTCTGATTTATATAAGTCTTTATCTCTTCTCTATGCTTGCAACTAGTAACTTCCTTCACTCTTTATATCTTGTAAATTCTCTCTCTTTTAAAAATGAAAAAATTACTATTTATATTTATGAACTTCAAGAACGTTGACAAAAGTATTCATTAAAGAAGAAAATTAATGTTGTACCCATTAAAAAAGAGTTCTATACGATAAAAGTACTAAAATTTTAAATTTTTGTTGACTTTTTAATAAAATTTTCAAATTACATTCACTCTTCACCTTCAACCCCAACTGTTAGAATACTAGGCATCATTGGCCTTTTGAAAGCGTGGCCGGAAAAGAAGTTGTCATTGATGGTTACTGTTACGGTAGGTAACCGGAGATTAATAGAATAGATGGCGTAGGTTGGCCCAAAGGTGTGGAGGAGGAGATTTCTGAATGAATGTGCAACTCGGGTGACTCCGTCCGACTAGTTTGTACGAGGAGAGGGGGTGGTACCTGCAAAGACACTCCGATGCCTAAGTTAGCAAGAGTGTGAGCAGGTCTAGAGAGTATTGGGTTTAGAGATACCTGAGGGGTGTCAGTGTATTTATAGTGGTGAGCCAATAACCACCGTTGGAGTAGTGCCGTATCTTTTGGGTGTTAACCGTCCCTTTATCTTAGGGAGGTTAAGATATGCTTGATGAAGCGGTTAAAGAGATTTTAGGGGCGGTTACTCATTCAAATGAGTGTTTATCCGCCAGCTAACCTCATGTCCGACTTCTTCGCAGTAAGTCGTAGTCGACACCGACTTCTTATATGAAGGTCGGCGCTTAGCCAGGCTTAATTCTTCGGGTTAGGCCTTTCTATTTGGACCTGGGCCTTTATCATTGGGCCAGGGTATGAACAGTGCCCCTACTTGAGCCCAAGATCTCTTTAGGGCTTGGGTTCAAGTATTTAACTCGGGTTCGTAGCCGACTTTCTTGGAGGAAACACGGGTTTTTAAACCGACGTGATTTTCGCGACCTTTTGTTTCTGACAGTTACGTCTATTCAAGCGTCGTGTCCATTAGGGATGCACTTAGGGATTGATGGCTTTGGTAACGGTGCACTCTTATTAATGACTGCTCCATTTTTACCATTATGCCCCTTAGCATGTTTATAAATACTTTCCCTCTCTTTCATTTTTCCGTTTCTGCAATCTTTCAAACTTCTTCTTTCTTTGCTCGTGTTGTATTCACTCGTACTACATTCTCGTGCTCCGGAGACTTCTGCCTCTTCCTACCTTCATTTCCAGAAAGAGGTTAGTTTCTTTCTCCTTCTTCGCACTTTTCGTATGACTTTACTTTGTAGAAAAATAGGTTTGTAGACTTTTGCTTGGTTCCTTTTTCTCCTCCCTAGAGACCTTTGTTTTTGATTTTTTCCTTTTCTTTTTCCCTTTGTAGGTTTCCTCATTTTTATTAGAGAAAGAAAATGGCCTCCGTAGATTGGGTTGATGTTACTGTTCTAGGGGAGGAGCCGTTGGTTGATGCGGAGTTTATTACTCATCTTCGCACCCACCACCGGCTCTGTACTTTGGATGAGGATGAGCCTAAATATGAGTTGCTTGTTCCCGGTTCAGAGGACCGAGTTTGTCATGGGAGAGCCAACGAGACAGCTCCCCATTTTTTTTTTTATGTATGAGTGCATGATCACCCGTCTGGGCGTCTTTCTGCCCTTTTCAGATTTTGAGATGTCTGTTTTGCAGCATTGTCGGGTTGCCCCTACCCAGCTTCATCCCAACTCTTGGGGTTTCTTGAAAATTTACCAATTTATTAGTCATGCTCTGGATTTCCCGACTTCTCTGAAAATCTTTTTTCATCTTTTTCATATGACCAAGCCTTTTAGTGGGCTAAACAATAAACAACAATGTGTTTCTTTCCGAGCCATACAAGGTCGGAGGATTTTTACCCTTTTTGATGAATCTTTTCATGACTTTAAAAATTTCTTTTTCAAAGTGCAAGCTGTAGAGGGTCATCACCCCTTTTTTCTGGATGATAATTCTTCTCCTCGCTTTCCTTTATACTGGCTGGAGGCCTCCCCTTGTGAGAAATATGGTCTGGATGACCTGGATGAAGTAGAGGCTGCCGTCGTGGGGTTCCTCCGAGAAGTGTGGGGGAGGGCCCCATATTTGGATACTAAAAAGTTTCTCCAAGGGTCTCCGACCTTTATCCAATCACAGCTAGGTAGTTTTTCCTGGTCTGTTAGATTCCCGACTTGTTAACTGATCATTCCGACTTGTTTGATTCTTTAGCTATTGTTTTCTTTTTCAGAAATGGTAAAGACAAACGCTCAAGAATCTTTCCAGAGGGTCCAGGAGGCCAAAGCTAAGTCTCGCGCTCGGTCTGGTGGTGCCAGGGTTATCTCTCCTCCTCCTCCTCCTCCTCGGAATGTTGGGACTCTTTCTAACCCCATGGTGATTTCTTCTTCAGCTCCCTCTCAGCCACCCTCCATCGTCCGACCTTCTCCTGATCCCAAGAAGCGCAAGACCTTAGAGTCTGGCTCTTTTGGGGAGGTTAAAGCGGATGCTCTTGCATTCGTCCAAAAGAATATCTATCCTCATGCTCGTATAGGCATGGATGATATGTCTGTTCGGGGCCACCTTACCACTATGATCGAGGAGAGTCTCAAAGCGGCGGGGTCTGTGGCAAGCTCTTGGATATCTTTGAGAGGGCCCCTCTCAGCTCTTTAGGGACAACCTCGAGGGTCGAGGAGCTAGAAGGAAGGCTTCGCGCATATCAAGAGCATGAGGGAGAGTTGAGGAAGGAAATTGCCAAGCTGAGGGAGGAGAGAGATACCCTCCGGGAGAAAGGGAAGGCTTTGCAGGCCCAATGCAACATGGAGATGGATTTGAGGAAAACGGCGCAGGCTAGCTATCAAAGCTTATTCAAAGATCTTGTGTCTGTGAAGACTGACCTATTGAATTCTCGAAAAGCATATGAGGAGTTGGAGGACTCCATTGCCGATGGTGCCGAGGAGTCTTGGAGGATCTTCCTGGAGCAGTTCAGAGTTATTGCTCCCGACTTGGATCTTTCTCCTTTACATCCTGACAAAGTTGTCATTGATGGTGCCATCGTAGATCCTCCTGCCCCCGTAATTGTTTCTGAATCAGAGTTGAAGACTCGGGGGCAGAGGATTATTGAGTCTCCTCCTCGCTCTAAAGATGCTCCGAGTACTTCAATGGTTCCTCCGATCTCTTCATCTCCCATGGATGCTTCTGTTGGCGCTCCTCTCGATTCTGGTGGTGGTGACCCGTCTGCTGTGAAAAAATGATCTTTGGCTATTTGGGGGTCCGGCCTGTGGGCCCCCCATTTTTAAACTCTTTATTTATTTATTCTTAGTTGTGCAGTTTGAACAATTTCTTCTGGCCTTCCCAGGCCGTAAACAAAATATTTAAAAAGTACCTTTTTTTGATGAGGGTTTTTAAGTTAACAAAATGGATACCCTTTTGGGATAAGGGTTTGGATTACCTTATGCGTGCATGCTTTTTGGTTTTTTGATGTTCCCTTGATCTTTTCTTGCAAACCTTCCCTTTTGGCTTGTTTGTTTTTCTGAGCTTCTTGTTTTTGGGACAGTCTTTAAACCTTTCCTAGGTTTTCCAATCTCTTTTTGTTATCCCCTATACTCGACTTTGTTTTAGCGAGTTCTTATGACTTAGGTTATTTTTGCGATACGTTTCTCTTATACTCGGTTCTTCGCTCCGATTTACGGGTCGGAGTATTTCCGAGCTTTTCTACTCGGGTTCTCATTTCGACTTGTGAGTCGGATTGTCCCCGAGTTTTCACGTTCACTCATATAACCTCTTTACACCGACTTGTACCTCATCATTTTATCCTGACGACCATCTAGGTCGGTTCATGGGATTTTCACGTTTTGTCGAGCTTAAGTCGGCGCGTTTCGTAGAAAGACTTTATAAAAAATAAAAAGGATTTTATAAGAGATATTGTAGATGAAAAAGATCTTTATTTATTGGGGAGGTACCTTCTTGCTACTAAGGGTTTTTATAGCCTATCTTCCCTTAGCCTCTACTATGATGCCTCGTTAAAAACCCTTCTTCAGAAAAAACCCTTTTGGGAAAAAATCATGAAGTTGGGAAAAGAGTACATCAGGGAGTAGAGTTCACTTTTAACTGTAGTACCTTTTCATATTACAAGCATGCCACGACCTTGGTAATTCAGTGCCGTTCAGGTCGGTTACTTTATAATAACCTTTTCCTAAAACTTCATTGACTTTGTATGGTCCCTTCCAATTTGCGGCGAGCTTTCCTTCTCCTGATTTGTTGACTCCAATGTCATTTCTGATTAAGACCAAGTCATCAGGGGCGAATGTTCTTCGAATGACTTTTTTGTTGTACCTTGTAGTCATCCTTTGTTTCAAGGCTGCTTCTCTTATCTGGGCATCTTCTCGGGCTTCAGGGAGCAAGTCGAGCTCCTCTTTGTGTCCTCGTACATTTCCGACCTCGTCATGGAGAACTACCCTTGGGCTTTGCTCGTTGATTTCTATTGGTATCATGGCTTCTACGCCATAGACTAGTCGGAAAGGTGTTTCTCCCGTGGCGGATTGGGGAGTTGTCCTGTAAGCCCATAGCACCTGAGGGAGCTCTTCAGCCCAAGCTCTTTTTGCTTCCTGTAGTTTCTTCTTTAGCCCTGCCAGTATGACTTTGTTGGCTGCCTCGGCTTGCCCATTGGCTTGTGGGTGCTCTACCGAGGTGAACTGATGTTTGATTTTCATACTGGCTACTAAGCTTCTAAAGGTGGCGTCGGTGAATTGGGTTCCATTGTCTGTAGTAATGGAATAAGGTATCCCATATCTTGTGATGATATTTTTGTAGAGGAACCTGCGACTTCTTTGAGCGGTGATGGTGGCCAATGGTTCTGCTTCTATCCACTTTGTGAAGTAATCTATCCCAACGATCAGGTATTTGACTTGTCCTGGCGCTTGGGGAAAAGGACCTAACAAATCCATTCCCCATTTTGCGAAAGGCCATGGAGAAGTGATACTGATGAGCTCTTTTGGTGGAGCTACGTGCAAATTTGCATGCATCTGACATGGTTGACACTTTTTCACAAATTCTGTGGCGTCTTTCTGCAAGGTCGGCCAGTAGAATCCAGCTCGGATTACTTTCCTGGCTAGTGACCTTGCTCCGAGATGATTTCCGCAAATCCCACTATGTACTTCCTCTAATACTTCGGCGGTTCTTGAGGTCGGCACGCATTTTAACAATGGTGTCGATATCCCCCTTCTGTAGAGGATATTTCTCACCAAGGTGTAGTGTTGTGCTTCCCTTCGGATCTTTTTAGCTTCTTTTTCCTCTTTAGGGAGGATGTCGAATTTCATGTATTCGACTAGGGGATTCATCCATCCGAGGTCTAGACCGATTACCTCAAGTACCTCTTGCTTGTCTTCTGTTTTTTCTACCGAGGGCTCTTAGAGGGTTTCTTGAATCAGGCTTCTGTTGTTCCCTCCTGGTTTGGTACTTGCTAACTTGGATAGGGCATCCGCTCTGCTATTTAGATCCCTAGTTATGTGTTTGACCTCGGTTTCTGCAAAGCGCCCAAGGTGTTCCAAAGTTTTTTCCAAGTACCTCTTCATGTTAGGGTCCTTTGCCTGATATTCTCCGCTTATTTGGGAGGTCACCACCTGTGAGTCGCTGTATATCATCACCTTTGTAGCATCGATTTCTTCTGCCAACTTTAGTCCAGCGATCAAAGCTTCATATTCTGCCTGATTATTTGAAGCCGGAAATTCGAATTTTAAGGAGACCTCTATCTGGGTTCCTCTTTCATCTACCAATATTATGCCTGCGCCACTTCCCGTTTTGTTGGAGGATCCGTCTACATAGAGTTCCCATGTAGTCGGTTTTTCCTCTTGATCCCCTGCGTATTCTGCCACGAAGTCGGCGAGGCACTGGGCTTTAATTGCTGTCCGAGTTTCATATCTCAAATCGAACTCGGAGAGCTCTATTGCCCATTGGACCATTCTCCTTGCAACATCCGTCTTTTGGAGGATTTGCTTCATGGGTTGGTTCGTACGAACTCTTATTCTGTGAGTTTGAAAGTAAGGTCGTAGCCTTCGTGAGGCTATTACTAAGGAGTAGGCAAACTTTTCTAGTTTGTGGTACCTTAGTTCAGGGCCTTGTAGAACCTTATTGATGAAGTAGACTGGATGTTGTCCGACCTCGTCTTCTTTTATCAAGGCTGACGAGACAGACCTGTTTGCTACGGATAAGTACAGAACGAGGTCTTTCTCCGGTACTGGTCGGGTTAGGATAGGAGGTTGGCTTAAAAACTTTTTGAACTCTTGGAATGCCTCCTCGCATTCCGGAGTCCATTCGAATTGGCATCCCTTTCTTAATAAAGAAAATAGTGGAAGGGATTTTAGTGCCGATCCTGCCAAAAATCTGGAGAGGGCTGCAAGTCGGCCATTGAGCTGCTGGACTTCTCTCAAACAAGTCGGACTTCTCATTTCTAGGATGGCTCTACACTTATCGGGATTGGCTTCAATCCCTCTTTGTGTTAGCATAAACCCTAGAAACTTTCCTGCCTCCACCGCGAAGGCGCATTTTGCGGGATTTAGTCTCATCCCATGCAGCCTTATGGTATCAAAGACTTGTGAGAGGTCGGACAAGAGGTCGACTTCTTTCTGGGTTTTTACCAGCATGTCGTCGACGTATACTTCCATTAGGGTCCCTAGGTGAGGGGAAAACACTTTATTCATCAATCTTTGATATGTGGCTCCTGCATTCTTCAATCCGAATGGCATGACCACGTAGCAGAAATTAGCTCTGGGTGTGATGAATGACGTTTTCTCCTGGTCTGGCTCATACATCGGGATTTGATTATATCCCGAGTAGGCGTCCATGAACGATAAGTATTGGTACCCCGAGCTGGAATCCACTAGGGTATCAATACTTGGCAAGGGATAAGGGTCCTTGGGACATGCCTTATTTAAGTCGGTATAGTCGACACACATTCTCCATTTGCCATTCTGTTTTTTGACTAGCACTACATTGGCTAGCCATGTTGGGTACTTGACTTCTCTGATAAAGCCGGCTTCCAAGAGCGCCTGTACTTGCTCTTCTACTATTAGGGCTCGTTCTGGGCCGAGCTTGCGTCTTCTTTGTTGTACGGGTCGGGACCCTGGGTAGACCGAGAGCTTGTGGGACATGAGCTCGGGGTCAATCCCAGGCCTGTCAGAGGCCTTCCAGGCGAAGAGGTCGGAATTATCTTTTAGGAGTTCAGCCAGCCCTTGTTTTAGAGTTTCCCCTAGGTTGGCTCCTATATAAGTGTTTTTTCCTTCCTCGTTACCGACCTGTATCTCCTCGGTTCTTCCTCCCGGTTGTGGTCGCAGCTATTCTCTGGCCCTTGCGCTACCGAGCTCTATTGTGTGAACCAAGGTTGTCAAACTCGCGAGTCTAGGTAAACTCGTGGAGCTGACCTAGACTCGACTCGTAGACTCAACTCGTAGACTCGTACGAGTTTACCTGTTATACATTTTAAAAAAATATATCTATATATCATGTATAATATATATATTTACTCAGATATAGACATTTAAACCTAACAATTTCAACATCAAAACACATAATAAATTAACCTAATACTAAAATTACAAGTTACAACAAGTACTTTGGATCACACATTTAAATCCTTCACAAGTATTTATCTAGTTCAACATAAAACACACAATTACACAATCAAAGGTTTATAAGACATAACCAAAACACAAAAGAAAACAACAAAGCAACAATTAAATTTCTAATAAACTCTAAAACTCAAATCCTCCAATATCTTCATCTTCCATGGCATCAACATCATCATCTTCACCATCTTCATCAGAAACATCATTTCTTTCAGCCTCAGGTTCAACACGGCCAACAAAATCTTCATCATCATTCACATGTTCATCTTCTTCCTCTATTAAATTTTGTTGTGGATCCCCAATAAACTCATTCTCACCTCCCTCACCCATGTTGAATTCATTACTATTCATACCTGGAATAGCAAATTCATTACTATTTGGATCATCATTAGTATTGTCATTCATTGGCAAGTGAGAATGCTCAACACTTTCAGCAATATTTTCATTAACATCCTCAGTTATCCACTCATCATCAGAATGCACTGCATCAAATTCAAGTTCTGGAGTTTTTCTAATTTGCTTGTCCTTTAACTTCAAATTATACATCACATACACTAGATCATTCATTTTCTTTTGATGCAACCGATTTCTTCTCTTTGTATGAACCTACAAACATATAGTGCCAATAGTTAATAAAAATAAAAAATTAAAATTAAAATAAATAATGAATAGTTCTAAGGAAGTAAGGAATAAGGAATTACCATTTCAAATGCACTCCAATTACGCTCACAACTAGATGAACTACAAATGCACTCCTTCATTAGTGGGTGTGGGTGCCGGGTGGGTTTAGGTTCCGGGTTTGGGCTAGCGCCGGGTTTTTTTTTTTCTGGGCCAAAACGACGCCGTTTTGGCAAAAATGGGCAACGAAATTAAACTCGCTGACTCGCTAGCAAACTCGCGAGTTTGCACGATTTTAACCGAGTCTAGCCGAGTCAACCCGAGTCTACCCAGAAACGAGTTTATGTCCGAGTCAACTCGATTCCACTACCTAAACTCGTAAACTCGTACGAGTTTACGAGTTAACTCGCGAGTTTGACAACCATGGTGTGAACTTTTTTGCCCTTTCCTCTCAGATTTAGGCTTTCGTTGTAGCATTTTCTTGCCAATTTTTGATCTCCCTTTACCGTTGCTATTCCCACTGAGGTCGGGAATTTCATGCAGAGGTGGGGAGTGGATACCACTGCTCCGAGTCGATTAAGGGTAGCTCTGCCGATCAAAGCATTGTATGCTGACCCTACATCTATGACTATGAAGTCTATGCTCAGGGTCTTTGATTTTTCCCCTTTTCCAAAAGTGGTGTGGAGGGGCAAAAATCCCAGTGGTTTTATTGGCGTGTCCCCTATTCCATATAGGGTGTCGGGGTAGGCTCTTAACTCTTTCTCATCTAACCCTAGCTTGTCGAAAGCAGGCTTGAAAAGAATGTCCACCGAGCTTCCTTGGTCTACTAGGGTTCTGTGGAGATGGGCATTTGCTAGGATCATAGTTATTACCACTGGATCATCGTGTCCAGGGATTATTCCTTGCCCATCTTCTTTTGTGAATGAAATGGTAGGAAGGTCGGGCGACTCTTCCCCGACCTGGTAGACTCTTTTGAGATGTCTTTTGCGAGAGGATTTGGTGAGTCCCCCTCCCGCAAATCCTCCTGAGATCATATGGATATGTCTCTCTGGGGTCTGCGGTGGTGGGTCTCTTCTATCCATATCATCTCGCTTTCTCTTTCCATGACTGTCCGAACTTTCTATGAGATATCTATCAAGCTGACCTTCTCTAGCCAGCTTTTCTATCACATTCTTGAGGTCGTAGCAGTCGTTTGTGGAGTGACCATATATTTTATGGTACTCGCAGTAATCGCTGCGGCTCCCCCCTTTTTTATTCTTAATGGGTCTAGGGGGTGGCAATCTTTCAGTGTTGCAAATCTCTCTGTATACATCCACTATGGAAACTTTTAGGGGAGTATAAGAGTGATATTTCCTTGGCCTCTCGAGACCGAGTTCTTCCTTTTTCTTAGCTTCCCTTTCCCTCTCTTTAGTTGAGGGAGGGGGTCCAGGTCGCCAACTCAGGTCTCTCAATTTGGCATTTTCCTCCATATTGATGTACTTTTCAGCTCTTTCTTGTACATCACTTAGAGAAACGGGGTGTCTTTTAGATATGGACTGTGAGAAGGGACCTTCTCTGAGCCCATTGACTAACCCCATTATGACTGCCTCTGTGGGCAGGTCTTGGATCTCCAAACAAGCTTTGTTGAACCTTTCCATATAGGCTCGTAAAGATTCTCCGACCTCCTGTTTTATTCCCAGGAGGCTCGGTGCATTTCACCTTGTCTTTCTGGATTGAGAACCTCATCAAAAACTTCCTTGAGAGGTCTTCAAAGCTAGTAACCGACCTCGGGGGGAGGCTGTCAAACCACTTCATCGCTGCTTTTGATAGAGTGGTCGGAAAAGCTTTGCATCGCGTAGTGTCGGAAGCATCGGCTAGATACATCCGACTTTTGAAATTACTCAGGTGATGCTTTGGATCCGTGGTTCCATCGTAGAGGTCCATGTCAGGGCTTTTAAAGTTCTTCGGAACCTTTGCTCTCATTATGTCCTCGCTAAAAGGATCCTCCCCACATAAAGGCAGTTCTTCTTGTTCATCACGGGAGTTACGACCTTTGAGGGAGGATTCTAACTTCAAGAGTTTTCTTTCCAACTCTTTTCGTCGTTCCATCTCCTCTTTTAGGCTCTTTTCGGTTTCCTTTTTTCGCTCCCGCTCGTGTTCTAACTGTTCCAGGCGGCTGTGGATTAATCTCATGAGTTCGGTTACGTGGGATGATCCTCCTTTCTCTGACTCGCGTCCTTCTGAGGAGTTTACCTTCGGGTTTTTTACCCCGGAGGTGCCTTCTCTATGCTGATTATCCATTTCCTGGTGGAGGGTGAGGTTCGCATCGTTATTGCCTGTGTCCAGATTCTCTTGCTCAGAGTCTGTCTCCACATGGCCTTCTTCGTGGGATCTGTCCGCCATCGATGGATGATCTCTCGGGTCCCCGGCAACGGCGCCAATGTTACGGTAGGTAACCGGAGATTAATAGAATAGATGGCGTAGGTTGGCCCAAAGGTGTGGAGGAGGAGATTTCCGAATGAATGTGCAACTCGGGTGACTCCGTCCGACTAGTTTGTACGAGGAGAGGGGGTGGTACCTGCAAAGACACTCCGATACCTAAGTTAGCAAGAGTGTGAGCAGGTCTAGAGAGTATTGGGCTTAGAGATACCTGAGGGGTGTCAGTGTATTTATAGTGGTGAGCCAATAACCACCGTTGGAGTAGTGCCGTATCTTTTGGGTGTTAACCGTCCCTTTATCTTAGGGAGGTTAAGATATGGCTTGATGAAGCGGTTAGAGAGATTTTAGGGGCGGTTACTCATTCAAATGAGTGTTTATCCGCCAGCTAACCTCATGTCCGACTTCTTCGCAGTAAGTCGTAGTCGACACCGACTTCTTATATGAAGGTCAGCGCTTAGCCAGGCTTAATTCTTCGGATTAGGCCTTTCTATTTGGACCTGGGCCTTTATCATTGGGCCAGGGTATGAACAGTTACATTCTTGATGGCAACTGCATACTTTTCGGAGTTGTACTCAATCACTTTAGGGTTAAGTATGATTTTGGTTCTTAATATATAGGTCGAAAATTTTTTTCGTCTCCAACCTTTGTTTGCACACAAAATCGTCCCTATAATTTAACTTAATTTTAAAATCGTCTTTCGGATCAAAATATGCTTCTCCTTCTTCACCAAAATACCCAATTTCTATTCTTCTTTTTGATATTAATATATATTATTTTAACATTAAATAAAAAATCTTACCATTATTAATATGTATAACAATTAATATATATTGATATTGAAAAATTAATAGTAAAATATAAAAAAAATTGTTAACAAAATTTTTGATAAAATTATAATTTAATAATTAAAAAATTATTGAAGGGTATCTTAGAAAAAAATAATTTAGTTATTAAATTTTTTAAAATATTTTGGTAAAAATACAATTTAATTAATAAAAAATAATTTATTAAAAGATATTTTGGTAAACAAAATTTAAAGAAAAAAATTTTGCTAAAAAGTATTTTTATAAAAAATAATTAATTTTTTTTGTAAAATGGATAAAGTTAACATTAGTTAAAACAAAAAATTTAAAATGGATTAAAGAGGAGGTTTTTTAAAAGTTATAAGAAAGGGGAATATACATTTTATAAAGAGAGTGGATGGGAGTGTTATGTTAGTATGTGGCAGAGGAGGGGAGTGGAATTTTCTCAAAGAAAAATAATGAAGCCATCTCTTCCTTTTTTTTTCTTCTTCAGCAACAACAATGAAGCAGAAGCATAAGCGGAATTGGAAACAAAAGCAGAAACAAAATTGAAAATAGAAATAGAAGAAGAAATAGAAGTAACAGAAGCATCAAAATTAAAAGAACAAAGAACTAGATGCTGAATTTGAAACAGAAACAAAATCAAAAGCATCAAAATTAGAAATAAAAGCAGAATCAAATGCAGAAGTAACAGAAGTAGAAGAACAAAGAATCAAAATTGAAAACAATGTGATTAACAAAATCATAATCATAATCAAAATTTGTGGATTAACAAAATCAGAATCAGAAATATATGATTAGCAATCTGATTAATAAAATCAGTAACAGAAGCAAAATTGAAACCCGAGAAAAATTGGAAATCGCCTGTGGTGGTGATAAAGAAGACCTGGCGAAAGACGTCGTCGTTGCGGCGACAACAGCAAGGAAAGCGAGATTGCGGTTGAGGGTTACTTCAGCGACGATGTGACGCTTGTTGAGGGACTGAGCATGGGCGATGCGGATGACGCTTGTTGAGGTTGACACGGACTGGGTAGACAATGTGACGCTTGTTGAGGGACTGATTCCCAACGACGACGGAAGCTCCAAGCCTCGCCGGCACCGTCCCCCTTTCTTTCCTTTCTTTTTCCCTTCCCCTCCTCCTTCTTTCCTCCCCTTCGCGATTCCCTTTCCCCTCCACTTCCTTTCCCGTTCTTTCTTTTCTTTTTTTTTATTTATAATTTTTTTGGTTAGGGGTAATTTAGTAATAAAAATTAAAATTTTGGTAAAAATAACGATGTTAAAATTAAGTTAAACCGTATGAACGATTTTTTATGAAAAAAAGACTAAAAACAAAAAAAATTTTTAATTTATACCTTAAGAACCAAAATCGTACTTAACCCATCACATTATCTACCAAAAGAAAAGAAAACCTGAACTTTTCACATCCCACCATATCATGGTAGATAGTTAGTTAGTTATAATATAAACAAGAAGAGAAACATGTGACTTTAAGGTTACTAATAAAAGAAATTTTTATAGAAAACATATGAATTCAATTTTTTAATGTATTTATTTTATATTTATCAAGTAAATGGTTAAAAAACCTCTACTTATCAAGTTAGTTAAATGCTAATTCTAAATAATAAAAAGAAGTTTAGAGAGAGATAAGTAGCATATATGTGAGACAAAATCTCACGAATCTATTAATGTCTATGACGATTGGGAATGCAAAATATCCTATAAAAAGGGAAAAGAGTGAGAAGAAAGGAAACATGAATATGAATAATGAAATAGAGAAGGGAAGCATACTTAATTAATTCAATGGAAGTAACATTATGATTAGGAGCAACATCGGAATTAGAAGAACGAACAAAGCGCTATGAAGAATTTAGATCGAAACAGAGGATTTGGGAAAGAAGAGAGGGGGTAGAGGTGAGGTTGAAGATAGAGGGTGGGGTAATTTTGAAATTTTATTAAAAAAGTCAACAAAAAAAATTAGAGTTTGACTACTTTTATCATATGGAATCTATTTTTGTTCGATACGACGTTAGTTTTCTTTTTTAATGGATATTTTTGTTAGCATTTGTAACGTTTATGAGCACAAATAGTTGTTTTCCTTTGAAAATTTTATTATTACACCAATTTCAAATACACCATATTATTACAAAGAATACATAAAAAACTAAGTTATCTTTAAAATAAAAAAATTCTTTAAAACATAGTTATTAGAATTGGATTGGACGCACCAATCCAATCGAAAAATCGATGATTCACAAATTTGGCCGGTTTAGACCGATATAAAGACCGTTTTTGCAATTAGACTTGCTAACGGTGCTGAAATCTATTGAAAACAAAGTAGTTCGCATCGAATCGTAAACATAAATGGAAAAAACAAGATGTATCTTTTAAACTAGTTATATATATATATATTTATATATATATATATATATTTTCTTAATTCAATTTTAATTTTTATTTTGTACTTATTCTTATTTAAATGAATGATATTTGTAATTAATAATTATTCACAACTTTTATAATCAATTTTAAATTTTATTAAATAATTAAAAAAATAATAAAAATATCTTTAATTAATCACAATATACTTTTTTATCGGTATATAATATTTTTTAACAAATATTTAAAGTATAATACAAATATATTAATTAATAAATTATTAAAATCTAAAAATAATAAATTTAATACCAAAAATACTTAAAATACTCATGTTGAAAATGAGTTTTATTTAAATGTTTAATTAGTTCCATTAGTAATTCAATTTTAATAACCTAGTACTCTAGTAGTTTTACCAAGCCAATTATCGGTTTGGTTCTCTGGGTTAAAAAGCCTTCAAAGTAAAAGAATTTACTAAAACACAACAAAAAATTATATCATAATGAATATTCTGATCTCAAAAACGTTTGGTTATAAATATAAATTAAATTTAATTTTAATATACAGTTAGTATAAATTAATTTTATACGTGTATTAAATTATATAATATTATTATATTATAAAAGTAATTATTATTTTTATTGATTATGTACATAATAATTTTAAAAGATGAATGCGATTATATGATTATATACAATATAAAATTAAAATAAAATAAACAAAAGTGGTTGCCAAAGTAACTTCGTCATGGCAGGCCAATGGCCATCTTTACATGTAATTATTTTCGTATTCTCATTATATATAGTACGTATATGATTATGATACAAGGACATTGATATGGATATACGATATAAGATACACTGATAAGTGAATTTTAAAATTTAAATGATAGGAAACATATATATATATAAAATATAAAATATTTTTTAAATATATCGTAATAATATTTTGATATTTTATTGATATTAAAATATAAATAAAAATTTTTAATTATTTTTTGTCTTATTTTAATTATATCAAGTATTTAAATTTTTTTTGTTTTAATAAATAATGATATATATTAAATCTAAATTTATTTTAAGAATATATGTTAAGAGTAAGACTGGACACAAAGACACGTAATAGTATTTAGGTGTATTTAGGCATGTCCGAAAATTTTTTTTGTTTTTTATTAAGATACTGTTGGACACAGCAGACATGTGTGTTGAATAAGTGTCAGTTAATGTCGTGTCCAAAATGTGTTTGACACGTGTACACAATAACTCAGCGAAGTGTCCGTACTTCATATGTATATAGGAGTATAGAATATTCTCATATATATATATAGTATAGATTTTTTTTTGGTATTTAGTATAGATATTATTATTATTATTATTATTATTGTTATTATTATTATTATTTGGTAGGAATGTTTTTTTTTGTTCTTTTTGGTGACACAAACCATGTAGATTTTGTTTTTGTATCCAAACTATGTAGTTTTTTGTCACGATTATTTTGTTCCTTAAACCATGTAGATTATTAATGGTCCATTTTGCTCAACTAATGTAATTTGAGCCGGGTTGGACTAAACCCGGCCCATCACGATCAAACTTAGCAAAACCCTAATTCCCCATATGATACCCTGCCTCCCCCGACTCTCCTCTCTCGTGTTGAGAAGAAGAAAAAGAAGAAGAAGAAGAAAGAAAAAACAGAGAGAGAATGGGGCGCGTGAGAACCAAGACAGTGAAGAAATCTTCACGGCAAGTGATCGAGAGGTACTACTCTCGCATGACTCTTGACTTCCACACCAACAAGAAGGTTCTAGAAGAAGTTGCCCTCATCCCTTCCAAGAGGCTCCGCAACAAGATCGCAGGCTTCTCCACTCACCTCATGAAGCGGATCCAGAAGGGACCCGTCAGAGGCATCTCCCTCAAGCTTCAAGAAGAGGAGAGGGAGCGTCGCATGGACTTCGTTCCTGATGTGTCCGCTATTGACACTCAACACATCGAGGTCGACAAGGAAACCATTGACATGCTTCAGTCTCTAGGTATGTCCGACATCCCTGGAATCACTCAGGTCGATCCCGTTCCTGTTCAGCAGATCCCCTTTGGTCGCCCTGGCGCTGGATTCGGTGGTGCTCAGAGGAGGTACTGAGAAAACAGACAAATTTTCTATGTTTTGGAATTGTATTATCGATATTAGGGTTTTTAATTTGGGGGAAAAGTAATGTTATCTTATATGTTTGAACTTAATACTGGTTTAGTGGAAATGAAGAATTTCTGCGAATTAGGTTTTTGAGGATAAATTTGTGTGGCTTGATTTTAGTTAATATTTGTTATGAACTTATAATTAGAGGCAATATATTGGTGAAATTGTGATGAAACTGAAATATATGCCGATTAGGTTTTGTTACTTAAATTTGTGCATGCTTCACGAATTCTGTGGGGTGTGTTATGCTTGAAACTTATAATCGGTGGATGTTGTGATGCCAAACTTAAAGTATAATAATTTTGTTCAAACTGGTTATTCTTTGTGACGTTTTGCTGGAAACTTAGTGGAATCATAATAGGTTGAGTTATACCATTAATCGTGGTTTAGTGTTTAATTCGTTCATAATTGATATACAGCTGGTCAAGTAGCTGCACGGTTCGAACGAATACTCCGCATTTGCGTTAAAAATCTGAACACGATTTCCAAGAAAAAGTAATCATGTTTTGTCAATCAAACGAGATCGAGATAACTTGCACCTTATATAATTAGCAATTGTTTAGAGCACAAAAGCTAATCTGTGCGTCAATGTGATTTCACGTTATAGCAAATTTTGGTAATCGAAACCCAATCTTTTGCGTTTGCTATGAGTGTTTTTAAAGATGTTATTAGTATAGCAAATATATACCCACTCCGGCTCCGTTTTTGAATGACCACCAGGTTTTCAAACAAAAATAATATTTTTTTGGTTTTAAATATTTAATTTTGTGAGATTGGATGGTTTTTTTGTTAATGAGCTCTTTTCAAAATATATTTATATGATACGTTAATTATTAATATATATTTTATTTAATTTTTATTGGTAAAAGTAATTTAAAAGTTACTAATATTTTTTAGTTTTACACATAAAATTTAGTTAATATATTTAAAAAAATAATAAAAATTAAACGGTCTTGATAATTATTTTTAAAAGACAAGGAGATTTCTAACAAAAAAAATTATTAATCCTAATTGATTTTTAATTGATAAGTTAATAGTTTAACATGTTATGTAAATTTATTTTGTTAATACAAATAAAAAATATTAACAGAAGGAAAGATTAAGAACCAAAAGAATATTTTTTTTGTTGAGATTTTATTGTCTTTAAAAATAATTATGCGGAGGGCTAATCCTTTACTTCTGCAAATAATTGTTTATTGGTTTTCTTTTTTTTTGGTGAGGAATTGTTTATTGTTTATAAGTTCAATAAATCGGCTGGGCTACCGGCATGGTTTTTTTTTTTCGGTCACACTCACTCGCTCACACACATTTACAATATGTGACTATTCAATCATGAATCACCCCAGCTAGGTTCGAGCGTGGTGCGGCAGCCCAACAACCAATGCTTCGGGGACTTCAACCGATTATTGTTTAGTTAGACTTGCGTGTAAAATTTATTTAGGATATTTTTATTTAATTACTTATAAGACTATTGTATTAAGAAGACTACTAAATTAATAATTCTGTTTGATTATATTTTAGATTAGCAGCATATTTGCATATTTGCCATATAAATATATCCTGTTAAACTGGTTACAATTGCAATCAAAGTTATGAAAATTGGAAAGGTCATTAAGAGGCTTTAAGAATTGGTTCATTGATTTATTTATTCAACTGGTTCAACTATAGATTAACTGAAATAACCGACAAAAAATATATAAAATATAAAAACAAGTTACTAAGGGTCAGAAAAATTAGAAAAGACTGAGGGTATCAAGGTACATGTTCAGAAGCTCCAAAAAGAGACTAAGGATGAACAATTCTCACAGTTCTTGAAAGTTTTTAGAAAGTTGCAAATCAATATTTCTTTTGCTGAGGTTTTAGAGCAAATGCCTCCCTATGTTAAGTTCATGAAGAGCTTACATTCTAATAAGAAGATCTTAAAGGGAGATGAAACAATGGTCTTGACCAAGGTCTCTCTCGGCTTCCTGGTGATACATAGCCTATTTTTCGAGCTGTTTGAGACGAGCCTGCTGTTCTTGGAGGGCCTCTAAAATTTCTATGTTTGGAGACTACTTGTCTCCCTTGGGTTGAGGTGCATCCTTGGATGTGGTATCCGTGTTTTTAAGCGGCGTTCTATTTTCTATGTAAGAGTTGTGATTGTTGGCGAGGTTATCCGCTATGATGATGGAATGACTTCCAGATTCCCCGACAACAATTCCAATGTTCCGAGGGTTACCTAAAATTGAAGATCGATCTCGGATGAGATCTGCTGTTGTGGCCAGAGCCGTCGTGTCCGACTTGTTGGACTTGGCGGTGCTGCTGATCCTTTGTTAGACTTGGCGGTGCTATTGATCCTTCGTCAGCGGAGGGTGGTGGTACCTGTAAGAGATCCGATGCTTAAGTTAGTACATGCTTTAGGCAGGATTTTGTGTAGAATCAGAGTATGAGTTATACCTGGGTGCTCTAGTGTATTTATAGTAGTGCGGGGTATCCTTTAAGATAAGTTAGTTATCTTATATTATCTTTTAGGGGAACCGCCTTATCTTTTAGGGTTTAGCCGCCTTTAGAGTGGGCTTCGTTCCTTTGTTTGGGCCTGCTTGGGCCTCTATGGCAATTTGGCTGAACTCTTTTAGGAAGAGGTTGGCGGCGATCCAACCTGAAAAGGTTGGTCGCTCGTGTCTTCAGTCAGCCTGGGTCCCATAGCTCGACCTAGGGTATGAACACTAGCCATGACTCTAAGTATTTTATTTTTAAGTTTGACTTGATACATAAATACCACAAGCACTTAGGCATACTCTGTAACAGCAATGGGTCATGACTTTAAGTGTTCAGTTTCAAGGGTTACTTGACACTTTCACACCACAAGCATATGGTTAGGAAAAACCACTCTTTTGAGACTTTAGATCAGTTTTGACCCTCCTAACCATTGATGCTCCAAGCCTTGGACATTTTTGTTCATACACTGGTCCGAGTTGAAGGATCAGGACGACTGAAGACAAAAAGGCCGACCTCCTGAAATGTTGGCCCGCTGTCGACCTCTTTGATTAAAGAGCTCAGCCGATCTCCCCAGAGGCCCAAGGAAGCCCAAAGTGAAGAACCACTGCCCACTAGAAAGGCGGTTGGCCAAGGATATGATCTCACCCATAAAAGATAAGATAAGATAACAAACTTATCTCAAAGGAAGATCATCAAACACCACTAGAAATACACTGGAACACCCATGTATAACTTAAACTCCAATTTCTACTAAAAACCTGCCTAAAGGCCGTACTAACTTAAGCATCGGAGTCTCTTGCAGGTAGCACCACCCCTCGGTGATTGAGGACCAGCAGCACCTCAAGCTCCAACAAGTCAGGCACGACAGGTTCAATTATGCCAGAAGATCTTGTCTGAGATCGATCTCAACGTTTCAGGTAACCCTCGGAACATTGGTGCCGTTGCTAGGGACCCTGGAAGTCATCCCACCATCATGGCAAATGACCCTCCTAACAATGACCACACCTCTGGCTTGGAAGACGGAACACCAACAAAAAACGCGGATGTCACACCACCATCACCAAAAGAAGCGAACCACTCTAAGAAGGACAAACAGCCTCAAAACACGAAAATCCTAGATGCCATCCGTGAGCAACTGGATCGTCTCAAACAGCTCGAACAAAAGGCTGAAAGACAACGGGAAGTCGAGCGAGACCTGCGAAAAGAAACAAGACGGCGCAGAGAGCTAGAAGAAAAACTCCAAAAAGTCAAAGCTGACCTCAAAACTAGGACTACTCGATCCAATCGTGAAGCAAGTCTTCACAGAGAGCAAGACCGATTCACGAAATAAATCATGAAGGCTAATGTCCCAAAAGACTTCAAAGCCCCCGACATGACCACGCCCCAAGCCTACTAAGGATCAAACAAGGAGATCGGGAGAGTTTCCAAAACTACATGGAAAGATTCAACAAAGCATACCTCGACATACAAAATCTCCTTACAGAAGCAACTATCATGGGACTTATCAATAGCCTGCAAGAAGGGCCCTTCAGCCAATCCATATCCAAAAAAACACCCCACTTCCCTGAACGAAGTACAAGAACGGGCTGAGAAATACATCAACATGGAGGGAAACTCCCGACTAGGGGAAGCCTCTAAGACTGGATTCTTCTATCCCTCCCGGGACAAAGACAAAGATCCAAGGAAAAGGGAGGACCAACCCGCAGAAAAGCTCAGAAAATACCATAACTATACCCCTCTTTGGGTATCTTTAGTGGATGTCTACCAGAAAATATGCAACACGAAAAAGATCCCACCTCCTGACCAATCAAGCACAAAAGGGGAGGAAGTCGTAATGAATACTGTGAATACCACAAGATCTATGAATATCTCACTAACAAATGCTACGACTTGAAGAATGTAGTCGAGAAGTTGGCCCAAGAAGGAAGGCTGGATCGATTCCTAGCTAGCAAATTGGACGAGCATAGGAAGAGAAGGAGGGACGAAGAGGGAGGATGAGCCGAACAACCCCCTCACACCCCGGAAAGGCACGTTCATATGATCAATGGAGGATTCGCAGAAGGAGGGATCTCAAAGTCATCCCGCAAAAGATGCCTCAAAGAAATATACCACGTCGGAGAAGGGAGTAGGTCGCCCGACTTCCCCATCATCTCTTTCACCAAGGAAGACGCAGCAAGCATCATCCCCGGGCATGACGATCCTATGGTCATTTTCATCATACTAGCCAACGCCAACCTCCACCGAACACTGGTCGACCAGGGGAGCTCGGCGAACATCCTATTCAAATCTGCCTTCAACAAGCTCGGACTAAAAGAAAAAGAGCTAAGAGCATATCCCAACAGCCTATTTGGACTAGGAGACGCTCCTATCTAGCCCTTTGGGTACATTCCACTACACCCCACCTTCGAAAAGGGAGTTCGGTCGGAGGCTAAGCATAGACTACATTGTGGTCGACGTAAACTCCACATACAACGCCCTTATAGGCCAGACAACCCTGAACCTGTTCGCTGTAGTAGCCTCCACACCCCACTTGTGCATGAAATTTCCAACTGAAGAATGAATAGCTACAATTAAAGGAGACCAGAAACTTGCGTGACGATGCTATAATGAAAGCCTGAACCTAAAGGGCGATCCCAAAGGAAAAGAAGCCAATACCATCGAACTCGGAGGAGCCCGGGTTCGTGAAGAACTCCACCCTTAGCCAGAAGGCAAGACTGAAGAGGTGCAAATCGGAGACACCCAAGATAAAACAAAAAGTATAGGTGCAAACCTAAAAGAAGACCTAAAGGAGCTGCTAATAAAGCTCTTAAAGAAGAATTCTGACCTCTTTGCATGGAAGGCCGTGGATATGCCTAGCATAGATCCCGGCTTAATGTGCCATAAACTGGCAGTGTATCTCGAATCTCGACCAATACAACAAAAGTGTAGAAAGCTCGGTCCGGAGAGATCACAAGTCGTGGAGGAACAGGTGCAAGCCTTACTAGAGGCTGGGTTCATAAGGGAGGTTAAGTACCCATTGTGGCTGCCCAACATTGTATTGGTAAGAAAGCTAAATGAAAAGTGGCGGATGTGTGTAGACTACACCGACCTCAATAAAGCCTGCCCAAAAGACACCTATTAGATAAATTAAAGATGGACAACAAAATCTTGACTAGCATATCTGCCTCATCATCCTTCTAATACATCTGACGACGGATAACAAATTGGATTGGATAATACGAGGGAAACCAGAATGGGTCAAAGAGACCGGAACTGGTAAGCGATCGTGAGGTCGCCGATCACCTCCATAGGCAATCTGAAGAGAGCTTGGTCTTGACCCCTATCCAATTTTTGGGCAAATTCCCCCTTCGTACTACCAAAAAATGAGATTCTTGCCGAATCCGAGTTTGCTGCTCCAACCATTACCAAACTAATACCTATTATGTTTAGTACTTCAGGTGCTTCTGTTGCGTATAATGTAAATCCCGTAGCGGATCAATTCCAACGAGCCTTTCAAAACCCTCTCGAACATCGACACCCTGGTCGACGCGTCGTCAGGATACAAGTACCTTTCCTTCATGGACGCGTACTCAGGGCACAACCAGATCTCAATGCATCAACCCGACCAAGAGAAAATCTCGTTCATAACCCCGAAATCAAACTACTGTTACGTAGTAATGCCGTTCGGACTAAAGAACGCGGGGGCTACATATCAGAGGTTAATGAACAAAATATTTGCCGACCACATCGAGAAGCTGATGGAAGTCTATGTGGGCGACATGCTAGTCAAAACCCAAAAAGAGGAAACTCTGCTGCCCGACCTCGCCGAAGTATTCGGTACCATAGGAAAGCACGAGATGAGGCTAAATCCCACAAAATGTACCTTTGCGGTAGAAGCTGGTAGATTCCTAGGGTTCATGCTTACCTAGAGGGGCATTGAAGTAAATCCAGACAAATGCCAAGCCATACTCAACATGAAAAGCCCGACCTGTGTGAAAGATGTACAACAGTTAAACGGAAGACTAGCGGCCCTGTCCAGGTTTCTAGCCGGATCGACACTAAGATCTCTCCCTTTTTATGCAATACTAAGGAAAGGAAAGAAGTTCGAATGGACCCCAGAGTGCGAAAAAGCCTTCCAAGACTTCAAAACATTCCTAGGGCAACCACCCATCCTGACCCAACCTCAACAAGGAGAAGAGCTGCTACTATACCTCGCCGTGGAAAATCGGGCGATAGCATCAGCACTAGTAAGAGAAGATGACAATGGACAACAACTCATCTACTTCATCAGCAAGGCTTTACAAGGGACTGAACTGAACTACCAAAAAATAGAAAAATTCACTTATGCCCTCATACTCACCTCCTGGAAACTTTGACCATATTTTCAAGCCCACACCATCAAGGTACGGACCAATCAACCCATGAAAAGGCATCTTGTAGAAAACAGACTTGGTTGGAAGAATTCGACCTCAAGTACGAAGCTCGCACAGCCATCAAATCCTAGTACTTGGCCGACTTCATCGCAGAGTACACAAACACCCCAGGGACCCCATAGAATGGAACCTCTACATCGATGGCTCATCGAACAAAGCTGGAAGTGGAGCAGGTGTGATCCTAGAAACTGACCAAGGGACCCAATTCAAACTTTCCTTAAGATTCGAGTTCCCTGCCTCAAATAACCAACCAGACTATGAGGCCCTACTGGCTGGCTTGAAGCTAGCTAGGGAGGTCAGAACACAAAAGCTTACCATCTTCATCGACTCACAAGTAATCACCTCGCAGATAGGAGGAAGCTACCATGCAAAGAATCTCACTATGAAAAAGTACCTGGACAAAACCAAAGAACAGCTCGGGAACTTAAGAGAATATGAGATCCAACATATACCTCGGGAGCAAAACGCTCGAGCCGACGCACTTTCAAAACTAGCCAGCACCAAACCAGATGGCAACAATAGAAGCCTTATCCAAGAAACCCTACAACACCCATCGACCTTAAGGGAAGAGAAGGTCTTAAGCATATCAGACCAGGACCAAGGGTGGATGACCCCTATAATCAACTACCTCAAGTCCGAAACACTTCCCACAGAAAAGAAGGACGCAAAAAGGTTTATACGGGAGGCACAATATTAAATTCTGGTACACGACGTCCTGTACATGAGAGGAGTTTCAACGCCCCTCCTAAAATGCGTCCCACCTTCTGCCACAAAGGAAGTCATAGAAGAAGTCCACAGCGGAATGTGCGGCAACCACCTCGGAGCACGGGCACTGTCCAAATAGATACTCCGAGACAGCTTCTACTGGCCAACTCTATAGAAGGAAGCAGCTGAGTAGAAGCACACCAACTTCCACGTCACCCCGCCTGAAGAGCTCATTTGCGTTGCCTCACCCTGGCCGTTCGCAAAGTGGGGGCTCGACCTCCTCGAACCATTCTTGCAAGAATCAGGGCAAGTCAAATTCTTCATTGTAGGAATAGATTACTTCACAAAGTGGATCGAGGCAGAGCCATTGGCCGCCGCCACCACCCAGAGAAGTCGGATGTTCTTGTACAGAAATATCGTCACAAGGTTTGGGGTTCTCCACTCCATCACCACAGACAATGGGACTCAGTTCACCGACATAGGCTTTAGGAACTTGGTAGCAGATTTGAAAATCAAGCACCAGTTCACTTCAGTGGAACACCCACAAGGCAATAGCTAAGCAGAGGCTGCCAACAAGGTCACACTGGCCAGGTTAAAACACTGATTGTAGGACACAAAAGGAGCCTGCACTGAAGAGCTCCCCCAAGTCCTCTGGGCATACCGGACGACACCACACTCCACCACGGGAAAATCACCCTTCCGACTCGCTTAAGGAATGAAGGCAATGATTCCCATAGAAAAAGATGAAAGATCCCCTAGGGTGATCTTTTACAACGAGGACACCAACTCCCGAGCACAAAAGAAAGAACTCAACCTGCTTCCAGAAGTCCAAGAAAGAATTCGGATCAAAGAGAAAGCCCTGAAGCGTCGAATGGCCTCAAGGTACAACTGGAAGGTAATCTGACGAAGCTTCACTACCAACGACCTCATCCTAATCCAGAATGACATCGGAGCAGGTCAGTCAGGAGAAGGAAAGCTAGTAGTCAACTGGAAAGGACCTTACCGGATTACTGAAGTACTAGGAAAAGGTTGCTATAGGGTGATCGACCTCCAAGGGTGGGAGCTCCGAAGGTTATGGCACGCTTGTAACCTAAGAAAGGTCTTGAGCCAAGGTATGCTCTTTTTCCCCTAAAGGGGTTTTTAATGAGGCACCAGACCAAGACCTGGAGGTGGCCCGACTTGCTGGGTAACCCCATACATGTATATACTCTCATTTATATTTTTTGATTCATTGCATTTTATTCTAATAAAAATAGAGATTCTCTAAAGGGTTTCCTACCAAAGCGCATTAATTTATGCTAAAAAAATGCAAAAATCATCACTCGATCAGGATAGGTCAGCAAAGTGAGGTGATGAAGTCCAAATTAATGCGAGAAGTTATAAAAGCAACTTGTATAAAGTGACCTGATGAGGTTGGATAAAAAGTAGGATGGCAAAAAATAACTTGAAAAGGCGCGACAGAGAAGTCGGACCAGCTAACGGATCACTAAAAAGGGAACAACGCCTTCCCAACCATGCGAAGGTCGAAAAAGGTTGAAAAACCTAGTGTCAATCTTTCTAAGCTAAAGGGTAGGAGTCCGAAAAGGACGCTGCTTAAAAAGCAAAAGCAGTCACAAGCTCAAACAAGGCTCAAAAGTCGTCTAAATAAACTAGAAAGAAAAGGTTCTGAATAAGAACACTACCTAGAATGTTATTGCAAACCGACTAAAGGTCTACAACACCGAACACCAAACAACAAGGAAGAAATCGCCAAAAGGAGAATAAAGTAACTCAGAAAAATTTTCAACGCAACTAGAAAAAGTACAAACCAACACGCAAAAGGTAGACGTTCGAGAAAGAACACTACGTCAAAGTCGTCAAGAAGGACGTTGGCCAGAAAAGACCAATACCTGACTATAACAAGTGGCTAGGCTAAAAAGGCAGAAAACCCACAAAAGAGCATTACCCCAAGAAGGCGACCAGAAAGGGGGTGAAACAACAACCAAAGGATAAAAACATTTCTCAGAAGCCAGCCAACACACTACCAGAACAGTCAAAACAAAGTTTCAAAAAGTTAAAGCATTAAAAACTCAAAGGTTACCTAACAGCAACCCAAGATTGAAGGTGTTTTGATTAAAAACTAAAAGTTGCTAGGCAGCAACTGTAAGTATCAGAAAGTCACCCAAAAAATTACAAATATAAAGAGTTCAAAGGTCCACAAGTCGGACCATACAAACACATAATCAAAGGAGCAGTAAAAAAGAGAAGTCACAAAGGGTCCAGCTTCACCCCCGTGGCCGCATCTTGAGGAGCCGGTGGAATGACCGAATTTGGGACGGCTCCGACAACACCATCTGGGCCATTCAAGATCTCCACGTTGGGGTCTACCTCAGGTCGAGACGTCTCAACAAAAGGAGTAACAGAAGCCTTGGCAGGAGGATCAGGAGTAGGAATCTCATCGTCATCAGGGGCTGGCACGATCTTACCATCTTTAACAACATTATCCACACTAAACAAGGTAAGATCGGCATCTGGAGCAACCACCCGAGCTTGAGCCTTCAAGTTCTCGTACAAGGCAGTTATTTTTAGGTAGTTTTTAGTAGGATCTAGCTACTTTTAGGGTTGTTTTCATTAGCTTTTATAAAAAATTCATATTTCTGGACTTTACTATGAGTTTGTGCATTTTTCTGTAATTTCAGGTATTTTCTGGCTGAAATTGAGAGACCTGAGCAAAACTCTGATAGAGGGCTGACAAAGGACTGCTGATGCTATTAGAATCTGACCTCCCTGCACTCGAAATGGATTTTCTGGAGCTACAAAAATTTAAATGTCGCGCTCACAATGGCGTTGGAAAGTAGACATCCAGAGCTTTCCAGAAATATATAATAGTCCATACTTTATTCGAGATTAGACGATGCAAATTGGCGTTCAACGCCAGTTTCATGCTGCATTCTGGAGTCAAACGCCAGAAACACGTCACAAACTAGAGTTAAACGCCAAAAACACGTTACAACTTGGCGTTTAACTCCAAAAGAAGCCTCTGCACGTGTAAAGCTCAAGATTAGCCCAAGCACACACCAAGTGGGCCCCGGAAGTGGATTTCTGCATCAATTACTTATTTCTGTAAACCCTAGTAGCTAGTCTAGTATAAATAGGACATTTTACTATTGTATTAAACATCTTTGGTCTCAGTTTTAATCTATTCTTCATCTTAGGAGACTATTGATCACGTTCATGGGGGCTGGCCTCTCGGCCATGCCTGGACCATCACTTATGTATTTTCAACGGTGGAGTTTCTACACACCATAGATTAAGGGTGTGGAGCTCTGCTGTACCTCGAGTTTTAATGCAATTACTACTATTTTCTATTCAATTCATGCTTATTCTTATTCTAAGATATTCGCTGCACTTCAACATGATGAATGTGATGATCCGTGACACTCATCATCATTCTCACCTATGAACGCATGACTGACAACCACTTCCGTTCTACCTTAGACCGAGCACATATCTCTTGGGTTCCTTAATCAGAATCTTTGTGGTATAAGCTAAAATTATTGGCGGCCATTCTTGAGAATCCGGAAAGTCTAAACCTTGTCTGTGGTATTCCGAGTAGGATTCAGGGATTGAATGACTGTGACGAGCTTCAAACTCGCGATTGTTGGGAGTAGTGACAGACGCAAAAGAATCAATAGATTCTATTCCGACATGATCGAGAACCGATAGATGAATAACCGTGCTGTGACAAGAGAATTTGGACCTTTTTCACTGAGAGGATAGGAAGTATCCATTGACAACGGTGATGCCCTACACACAGCTTGCTATAGAAAGGAGTATGAAGGATTGAAAGTAAGAAAGTAGTATGTTACAGAGATTCAACAGGGACAAAGTATCTCCATACACTTATCTGAAATTCCCACCAATGATTTACATAAGTATCTCTATCTTATTTTATGCTTTATTTATTATTATTTTTGAAAACTCCATAACCATTTATTATCCGCCTAACTGAGATTTCCAAGATGACCATAGCTTGCTTCATACCAACAATCTCCGTGAGATTGACCCTTACTCATGTAAGGTTTATTACTTGGACGACCCAGTGCACTTGCTGGTTAGTTGTGCGGAGTTGTGACAAAGTGTGATTCACGTTTGAGAGCACCAAGTCTATTGGCGCCATTGTTGATGATCAAAATTTCGTGCACCAAGATTTTGGCACCGTTGCCGGGGATTGTTCGAGTTTGGACAATTGACGGTTCATCTTGTTGCTCATATTAGGTAATTTTCTTTTTGTTTTATTTTCAAAAAATTTTCAAAAATCTTTCAAAAAAATTTTTTACTTCTGTTTTCGAAAAATTATTCTAAATTTTTAAGAATGAATTCTAGTGTTTCATGAAGCATGTTGAAGCTTGGCTGGCTGAAAAGTCATGTCTAACTCAATTGGATTGAGGCTTCCCCTTATCAGTATATGAAGTTGGATGAAGTATCAGCTATTGTATGTCTGATTTATATGCTAAAGCTTGGCTGGCCATTGGCCATGTCTAGTGTTTTGGACAGAAGCTTTCACAAAAGGCTTGGCTGGCTATTAAGCCATGTCTAATTCTTGGACCGGAATTTTAGGCTAACATTGGAAGATTACTGGAATTCTTATTAAGAATTTAGAATTTCTTATTTTCTTTTTCCTATAAAATTTCGAAAAATAAAATAAAATACAAAAAATCAATAAAATCATAAAAACCAAAAATATTTTGTGTTTCTTGTTTGAGTCTTGTGTCATGTTTTAAGTTTGGTGTCAATTGCATGTTTCTCTTTTTCTTGAAATTTTCGAAAATTCATGCATGTGTTCTTCATGATCTTCAAGTTGTTCTTGATGAATCTTCTTGTTTGATCTTCATATTTTATTGTTTTGTTTTGTATGGTGTTTTCCATATGCATTTTTGCATTCATAGTGTCTAAGCATTAAAAATTTCCAAGTTTCGTGTCTTGCATGTTTTCTTTCTTGAAAATTTTTCAAAAATAAGTCTTGATGTTCATCTTGACATTCAAAGTGTTCGTGGTGTTCATCTTGACATTCATAGTGTTCTTGCATGCATCATGTGTTTTGATTCATAATTTTCATGTTGTGAGTCATTTTTGTTGTTTTTCTCTCTCCTCAGTAAAAAATCAAAAAAATCAAAAAAATATCTTTTCCTTAATTTTCTCATAAATTTCAAAAATTTGAGTTGAATTAGTCAAAAATTTTTAAAACTTAGCTATTTCTTATAAGTCAAGTCAAATTTTCAATTTTAAAAATCCTATCTTTTCAAAATCTTTTTCAAAAATCAAATTGTTCCGAGGGTTACCTGAAACTGTAGGTCGATCTCGTCCGAGATCTTCTGTGCGGATCGGAGCTGTCGTGTCCGACTTGTTGGACTGGGTGATGGTGCTGATCCTTCGTCCCCGGAGGGTGGGGGTACCTGCAAGGGACTCCGATGCTTAAGTTAGCAAGCTTATTAAGCAGGTATTGAGTAGAATCAGAGTATTCGTTATACCTGGGTGCTCCAGTTTATTTATAATGGTGAGATGTGGCCTCCTGTGGATAAGATAAGTTAGTTATCTTATCTTATCTTTATCTTATCTTTAAGTGAGGTCATCTTTATCTTTCAAGGGAACCGCCTTCATCTCTACGGGCTTGGGCTGCCCTTGGATTTGGGACGTGTTCCTCTATTTGGGCCCTTTTGTTTGAGCTTTTCTCTGACTTGGCCGAGCTCTTTGGGAAGAGGTCGGGTTGTCCTGACCTGAAGAGGTCGGTCGCTTTGTTTGTAGAACATCCTGGGTTGGACAACTCGACCCAGGGTATGAATAGTGCCCCTGCTTGAGCTCGGTCTTCCTTTTTTTGAGGTCGAGTCCTTGACTTCGATCCTTCTTTGGTGAAGCCGAACTCAAGCATTTTGTCGATTCCTTTGTAGCAGCTTTTGAATGTAGAGCGTTTCCTCAAAAGCCCGCGCTTTTATATTGGCGCTTTGGGAACGTGCGAGGGTTTAATGCCTTCCTTAATTTTAGCATTAATTGCCCCGTTTCCCTCTGGCTCTTTATTTCGATTTTGAAAGCCCAGAAACAGTTTCTCTCCTTTCGCCCTTTTCATAACTTTCTTTTCTCCGCTTTCTCCGCTCTCTATTTTTTGTTTACGCTTCTGCTTTCTCTGTGTTGTGACGTCATTTGGTGTTTCTGGAGCTTCTGTTTTTGCCTGGAGTTTCACGTTTCTTCCTGCAACATTGCTCTTGTTCGCGTTCTTTCTTTTGTGAGAAGGCGTTCCCGGATTCCATCTTCCATCTTCAGTTTTCTTTGAAGCTCGCTGCTCTTTCCAGGTTGGTACTAGCTTTCTTGCTTCTTTCGTAGCTTTGTCTTCAGTTTTTTGGTGAAGTTGTGATTTTGCATGTTTGAAAGTTTGAATCTTTTTCGTGGTCTTGTATTTGCTTGTGGCTGTAGCGTGTTTTTCCTATCTTTCTCCTATGGGTTTTCTTGGTATTTCTGTCAAGGCTTTCTAGTGTTTTATTGTTGCTTTTTGTTGTTTCCTGTCTGATACTCGATCTGCATCTATTCCTCACTTTTGGAGATTGCCTGATCTTGAAAAAAGGTTGCATCTTTAATGGTTTCTGCTTGGCGTGCTTGATGTTTGGGAATGCTTTTTGCTTGGTAGGCTTTGTAATGATTTTTTGTGTTTTTCATTGGTGAAAAGTGTTTTTTGTTTTGAGTTCTTTTTTGAGAAATGTGGGATGCAAGCTGTAGATTTTTAATGGAAACCTTGCTTTGTTACTGCCTCCAAAGGATGCCCTAAGACTTTGGTTTGAGTCTTGGGGTTTTCCTTTTCTTTCTTTCATCGCCTGAGAAGTATTGACCGAATTGTTTTCTCCCTTTGTCCGAGATGTTTGTAGTAACCCCATCTTCTTTTCTTACTTGTAGGATTAGTTGGCCTCATGTCTTCTCACAATAACATTGTAGAGATGTCTTCTAGAGTTCTCGAGGGGATGTCCGATTGGCTGAACTCCCTTGTTTTGTTGTGTGTTTCTGTTGTGGATGCTGAGTTTTGCATAGAGCTGAGGAAGCGCCATAGGATTTGTGGTAACAATGCCCGTGAGGAGGATTATGAGCTTGTTGCTCCTGATTCTGACGAGAGAGTTTGTTTTCCGACTTCCATTGAGGGAGAGCGCCCCTTCTTTTATGCTTATGAATACTTCTTCAGTTAGTTGAACGTTATTTTTCCTTTTACTGCTTTCGAGACCGACCTGTTGTGGTCGTGTAACATTGCCCCATCCCAGCTTCACCCAAATTCCTGGGCTTTTATTAAAATTTTTCAGCTTCTCTGCCGAGAATTAGATGTAACACCCTCTCAAACTCTTTTCCTTTACTTGTTTGTTTCCGCCAAGCCTGGCGGTTCTTCAAAAAAGAAAGCTTCCTGGGTTTCCTTCAGGTCCGCTTAGGGCCATAAAGTTTTTGCTATGTATGACGAGTCCTTTAAGGACTTCAAGAATTACTTCTTTAAGGTTTGTGCTGTCGAGGGGGCCTGCCCCTTTTTTCTTGATGAAAATGATGAGCCTTCTTTCCCTGTAGAGTGGCAGAAGGATGTAAGAGTGTCTCGCTATACTTGGGAGATGCTTGATGATGTTGAGCGTGCCTTTGTTGTTGTTCTTGAGGATCTCTGGGGGAAACCACCCCATCTTGATACAAAAAGGTTTTTGAATGACCTGTCCTTGGTTCGGACTGTTTTGGGTACTTGTCTGATTTGTTTCTATACTTGTTTCCCTTTTCTTCCTCTTATTGGATTCGTAACTCTTTGTTGTGGCTGATTTTGTATTTGCAGAGATGTCAAGGAATAGTGATCCCATGAAGGCCTTTAAAAAGGCGAAGAAGGCAGCTGCTGCTCTGAATATCTCGGCCAAGGTGGCCGGGGAGGGATCTTCTCAGGTCCCTTTAAAGCCTCCTGTGCCGATTTCTCCTAGGCCGAGGAAAGCAATTCCTACTCCTCGGTTTCGTCAGGTCGATCCTTCACAGACTTCGGCCATTGCTTCTGGCACTCCTCCTAGTAAGAAGCAGAAAGTAACTGAGCCTTTCAACCTTGACGCTCCTGACTTTGATCCGATCGAGTTTATAGATCAATAAATCGGTCCTTATGGCGCCCTTTTTATGGATGACGTCTCCCTTCTTCAGCATTTTGATTACATGGCTCGAAGTGGTATTAAGTTGGCACACTTGGGAGCGGCCCTGTATCGAACTGCCCAAAGTCTTCCTCTCCATGCCACCAAAGCCTTTATGGAGGAAGCCAAACGGGAGTTTGATCGGATAAATGGCTTGAAGGAGGAGCTCGAGGTGAAGGTGGCCAAGTTGGAAAAAGATCTGAAAAAATGAGAAGGTGAGTTCCCTTTCTTTGGCTGCCACTGTAAGGCTGGCTGAGGATACAGCCCTGAGACATAAGGATAGTTATGTCACATCTTATCGGGAGGGGATGCGTCTGAAGGAGGAGTTGGAAAATGCCCGAGTTGATTATGCCGAGCTCCAGGGTCATCTTGTTGGTAGTGTAACTGCTGCCTACGAGAACCTGAAGGAGCAGGTTCGGATTATTGCTCCTGAGGCTGACCTTACTCTCTTCAGCCTGGACAACATCGTGAGGGATGGTAAGATTGTCCCTGATGACCAGGATGATGATGATGCTGATCCTCTCCCTGTGCCTTCTGTCAAAGTGTCGACCTCCTCTGTTCCTCCCGTTATGTCTGATCCGGATTGCCAGATTCTGAACCGGGATGATGGAACTGTAGATGCTGTGCCCATTCAAACTTGCACTCCTTCTCCCTGTACTGATGCTGCCAGGAAGGCTCCTGATCGTAGCTGATCTTCTTTCTAAGTATTTATGTAAATAGCCCGATTTGTGGGCTTTTGAACTTGTTTATTATTTTGTTTAACTGCTGACGCTTTTTAGTTGTCTGCCTGGCAACTTTTATTTTGAAAAACAAAAGTAGCTTTCTGAGGTTGATTTTGGTGGCCTCTTGAAACTTTATCATAATATGCTTTTATTGTGCTTTAACATGGTATCTGTTGGAATCTTGCTGCTTGGCCTCTTTAGATTGCTTTCGTACTTATTGTTTGTAGCTTGGATCCTTTTGAGGCCGTGACTGTAGGGGGCCCAACTTGTTTCTTGGTTTCCTCGCTTTTGTTTGTATTTTTAGCGCCTCATAACCGATTTCTTTATGTTGGTCCCCTTCTAAGTTATTTTTGTAATCCTCTTTCCCGGACCTTTGTCAGGTCTCTTTAAGGGATTACTTTTATAACTTATCTTTGTAGGAGACCGACTTCGTTAGGTTGATCTCTTCTAAGTTGTTTTTGTAATCCTCTTTTTTGGACCATTTTTAGGTCTCTTTCAGGGATTACTTCTACAACTTGTCTTTGTAGGAGACCGACTTCATTAGGTCGATCTCTTCTAAGTTGTTTTTGTAATCCTCTTTCTTGGACCTTTGTTAGGTCTCTTTCAGGGATTACTTCTACAACTTGTCTTTGTAGGAGACCAACTTCATTAGGTCGATCTCTTCTAAGTTGTTTTTGTAATCCTCTTTCTTGGACCTTTGTTAGGTCTCTTTCAGGGATTACTTTTACAACTTGTCTTTGTAGGAGACCGACTTCGTTAGGTCGATCTCTTTTAAGTTATAGCAATTCCTCTTTAATAGGGTTGGCCAGACCTCTTTCCAGGGATTTGCTGATAACTTGGGTTGACTTAGTCCGATTTTTTTTAGTATCGGCCAATTTTTTTAAGTTATTATATAGCAATCCATAAGACCTCGTCAGGTTCTTTTTTGGGATCACTTTCGATAACTTCTTGTATTATTCTATGTTCATCTTTGCCGATTTGTATATGGTGGTTTCTGTCCCGGTTTGATCGATCTTTAGGTGAATCACGTTTTCACCTTTGTCGGTCGATCATTCCTATCGAGATCATACAGTGAATCTGTTCTTCACTTTCTGTCGATTTGTTGCTTTATAATCGGACGATGAAGGCTTCAGATTAATGCGTCTTGGGAATTTGTAGAGTATCTAAAATGTATTTTATTTAAAGGAAGTGCAAATATATATATATATATATATATAGCGGGAGTTTTTCGTACCCTTAAGTCTCAATCTTGACGCCTCATTAAAAAACCTTTTCAAGAAAAAGAGTGCATCTTGAGATCTTTTACCTTTCCTAGCTATAGTACCTTCTTAGGTTACAAGCGTGCCATGATCTGGGGAGTTCTCGTCCCTCGAGTTCGGACAGTCTGTAGTAGCCCTTCCCAAGTACTTCTGTGACTCGGTAGGGTCCTTTCCAGTTAGCTGCCAGCTTTCCTTCTCCGAGTCGAGTTGTTCCAATATCATTTCGGATTAAGATGAGATCATTCTCCGTGAAATCTCTTGGCACTACCTTTTGATTATACCTGGAAGCCATTCGCCGCTTTAGTGCTTCTTCTCTGATCCGAGCTCTTTCTTGGATTTTTGGAAGTAGGTCGAGCTCTTCTCTTTGGAGTTGAGAATTGGTTTGTTCATTGTAGTGGACTACTCGGGGAGATCCTTCCTCGACCTCTATTGGAATCATTGCCTCCACTCTGTATGCTAGTCGGAATGGTGATTCGTTCGTAGTAGAATGGGGGGTTGTCCGATACGCCCATAGGACTTGTGGAAGTTCCTCGGCCCAAGCCCCCTTTGCTTTTTGCAGTCTCCGCTTCAACCCAGCCAATATAACTTTGTTGGCCGCTTCGGCTTGTCCATTGGCTTGGGGATGTTCGACGGAGGTAAACTGGTGTTTTATATTCAAGTCGGCCACTAATTTTCTGAAGCCTGTATCTGTGAATTGGGTGCCATTGTCTGTGGTAATGGAGTATGGGACCCCGAATCTTGTAACAATGTTCCTATATAGGAATTTCCGGCTTCTTTGAGCAGTGGCGTTGGCTAGGGGTTCTGCCTCGATCCATTTCGTGAAATAGTCTACCCCTACTATGAGGAATTTTACTTGTCCCGATCCCTGTGGGAAGGGTCCGAGAAGATCAAGTCCCCATTTTGCAAATGGCCAGGGTGAGGTCACGCTAATGAGTTTTTCCGGCGGGGCGATGTGAAAGTTGGCATGCTTCTGACATGGTGGACATGTTTTTACAAATTCTGTAGCTTCCTTTTGTAGAGTTGGCCAATAGAATCCCGCCCGGAGTACATTTTTAGTGAGAGCTTGCGCTCCGAGATGATTACCACAAATGCCGTTGTGCACTTCCTCCAAGACTTCCTTTGTATTGGAGGTCGGTACGCATTTTAACAAAGGTGTTGAGATCCCTCTTTTGTATAGTGTGTTGTTTATGATAGTGTAGTATTGTGCCTCCATTTTTAACCTCTTTGCCTCCTTTTCATCTGTAGGGAGAGCTTCTGTTTTGAGGTAGTTAATTATGGGGGTCATCCATCCTTGATCCCGACCTGTTATGGCTAGGATTTTTTTTCTTCCAATATTGATGGGTTCTGCAGTATTTCCTGGATGAGGCTTCTATTGTTGCCCCCTGGTTTGGTGCTGGCTAGCTTTGAGAGTGCGTCAGCTCGGGCATTTTTCTCGCGGGGTATGTGGAAGATCCTATATTCCCCGAGTTGTCCGAGCTGTTCTTTGGTTTTATCTAAATATTTTTTTCTTGGTAGGATCTTTGGCTTGGTAGTTTCCTGTTATTTGTGAGGTAATGACTTGTGAGTCACTGTAGATGTTGAGTTTCTGAGCTCCAACTTCCCTAGCCAACTTCAAACCAGCTAATAATGCTTCGTATTCAGCCTAGTTGTTTAAGGTCGGGAATCCAAATTTGAGGGAAAGCTCAAGTTGGGTTCCTTGGTTGCTTTCAATTATCACTCCTGCACCGCTTCCGGCTTTATTTGAGGAACCGTCTACGTATATACTCCACTCTATGGGGATCTTCGGGGTGTCTGTGAATTCTGTGATGAGGTCGGCTAGGTATTGTGATTTGATGGCTGTCCGCGCCTCGTACTGGAGGTCGAACTCGGATAACTCGATTGCCCACTGTAGGATTCTTTCTGCTAGATCTGTTTTCTGCAATATCCCTTTTATGGGCTGGTTAGTCCGAACTTTAATGGTATGCTCTTGGAAGTATGGGCGAAGTCATCGAGATGTGAGTATCAGAGCGTAGGCAAACTTCTCTATTTTCTGGTAGTTCAGCTTTGACCCCTGTAGTGCTTTACTAATGAAGTAGACGGGTTGTTGTCCCCTTTTGTCTTCTTTAATTAGTGCTGAGGCTATTGCCCCACTTCCTACTGCGAGGTACAGTATGAGTGGTTCTCCCTCTTGTGGGCGAGATAAGATAGGTGGCTGTCCCAAGAATTCTTTGAAGTCTCGGAAGGCTTGTTCGCATTCCGTTGTCCACTCAAAGTTCTTTCCCCTCCTTAAGGTAGCGTAGAAGGGGAGGGATTTTATTGCTGACCCTGCTAGGAATCTGGACAAGGCCGCCAATCTTCCATTGAGTTGTTGTACCTCTTTGACGCAGGTTGGACTCTTCATGTTGAGTATGGCCTGGCATTTATCTGGATTTACCTCGATTCCTCTTTGTGTGAGCATGAAGCCCAAGAATTTACCTGCTTCCACCGCAAAGGTGCATTTAGCCGGGTTGAGTCGCATGTGTGCTTCCGTATGGTGTCGAATACTTGAACCAAGTCGGTCAGTAATGTCCTTTCACTTTGTGTCTTTATCAACATGTCATCCACATAGACCTCCATGATTTTTCCGATATGGTCTGAGAAGACTTTATTCATTAGCCTTTGATAAGTGGCTCCCGCATTCTTAAGGCCGAAAGGCATTACGATGTAGCAATAATTTGCTTTTGGTGTGAGAAACGAAGTTTTTTCTTGATCCGGTGGATACATTGGGATCTGATTGTACCCTGAGTATGCGTCCATGAATGAGAGATACTTATATCCCGATGAGGCATCTACTAGAACGTCGATGCTTGGGAGTGGATAAGGGTCTTTTGGGCAGGCTTTGTTGAGGTCGGTGTAGTCGGTGCACATTCGCCACTTCCCATTTGAATTTCTCACCAAGACGACGTTTGCTAGCCATAGTGGGTATTTAACTTCTCTTATGAACCCTGCCTCTAGTAGTGCTTGTACTTGTTCTTCTACAGCCTGAGACCGTTCTAGCCCGAGTTTTCTTCGTCTTTGTTGTACCAGCCGGGATCTCGGGTAGACTGCCAATTTATGGCTCATTAGTTCGGGATCTATGCCTGGCATGTCGGCAGCTTTCCATGCGAAGAGATCAACATTAACTCGTAGGAACCGTATTAGTGATTCCTTTGCATTTCCTTTCAGAATCGTGCCAATATTAGTTGTTTTATCCGAGGTATCTCCGATCTGGACTCTTTCTATTTCTCCTTCGGGTCATGGGCGGAGTTCTTCTCATCTCTGAACTCTGCCGAGTTTGATTGTGTGGAACTCTCCTCCTTCGCCTCGGAGGTTTAGACTTTCGTTATAACAGCGACGCGCCATCTTTTGATCTGCTTTTATTGTAGCTATCCCTTCTGCAGTTGGGAATTTCATACATAGATGTGGAGTTGAAACTATTGCGCCGAGTTGATTTAACGTTGTCCGACCTATTAAGGCATTGTAGGCTGAGCTTGCGTCGACCACGATATAGTTTATCTTGAGTGTTCTGGATTGGTTCCCCTTTCTGAAGGTTGTATGTAACGATATGTATCCCAGTGGCTGTACTGGGGTATCTCCAAGTTCGAATAGGCTGTTCGGGTATGCTCTTAGCTTTTTTTCTTCTAAGCCGAGCTTGTCGAAGGCAGTTTTGATTAAGATGTCGGCAAAGCTTCCTTGGTCAATTAATGTATGGTGGAGGTTGGCATTTGCCAATATGATTGTGATGACCATGGGGTCGTCGTGTCCTGGGATGATTCTGGATGCATCTTCTTTGGTAAACGTGATTGCTGGGATGTCTGGTGCCTCATTTTTTCCTTCGACATGGTATACTTCTTTGAGGTGTCGCTTGCGAGATGATTTGGAGATTCCTCCTCCAGCAAATCCGTCATGTATCACGTGGACGTGTCTCTCCGGCGTGCGGGGTGATCGTTCAGACCATCCGACATCTTCATCCCTTCTTCTTTTTCTTGGTTCTTCGTCCCGATTGGCCAAGAACCGATCTAGTTTTCCTTCCCTTACTAATTTCTCTATGATGTTTTTCAAGTCAAAGCATTCGTTGGTGGAATGTCCTTGGATTCGATGATACTCACAGTATTCGTTCCGATTTCCTCTTCCCCTTTTGCCTTTGAGTGGCCGGGCTGGGGGTATTTTTTCCGTATGGCAGACTTCTTTGTAAATATCTACCAAGGATACCCTAAGAGGGGTGTAGTTATGATATTTTTTGATTTTCTCCCCAGACCAATCTTCCTTTTTCTTGGATTCTTTATCTTTGTCTCGGTAGGCAGAACTGAACCTCGAGGCTTCCCCGAGTCGAGAATTCTCCTCTATGTTGATGTACTTCTGCGCCCGTTCTTGTACTTCGTCTAGGGATGCTGAGTACTACTTTGATATAGATTGGCTAAATGGTCTTTCTCGTAGGCCATTTATGAGGCCCATGATGGCAGCTTCTGTTGGTAGACTTTGTATGTCCATGCATGTTTTGTTGAATCTTTCCATGTAGTTACGAAGACTCTCTCGATCTCCTTGCTTGATTCCTAGTAGGCTGGGTGCGTGTTTGGCTTTGTCCTTTTGTATGAAAAATCTGGCTAGGAACTTTTTTCCAGGTCGTCGAAACTTGATATGGATTTTGGAAGTAGGTTCTCGAACCATCTAATGGCTGTTTTGGTAAGGGTTGTTGGAAAGGCTTTGCAGCGAACCGCGTCCGAGGCATCATTGAGGTACATTCTACTTCTGAAATTGCTGAGATGATGGTTGGGGTCCGAGGTGCTGTTGTACAGGGTCATATCCGGAAGTTTGAAGTCCTTTGGGATTTTGGTCTTCATAATTTCCCTGGTGAATGGATCTTGCTCCTTATGAGAGCTGTCCTCTAGAGTGGATCGAGTAGCTTTGGTTTTAAGATCGGCTTCGAGTTTTAGGAGCTTATCTTCTAATTCTCGGCGTCGCCTGATCTTCTTCTTTTTCTCACCTGATCTCTCAAGTTGCTTTAATCGATCTTGAAGCGCCTCTATCACTCCTGGGTTTGATGAATTTTTGTCTCCGTTAGGCTCGGGAGTGTCTTTGAGTATAGAATCTATGTTCTTGTGTGGCGTTCTATCTTCCAAACCTGAGTCGTGGTTGTTGTCATGGTCGTCCGCCATGGTGTTGGGATGACTTCCAGGTTCCTCGACAACAGCGCCAATGTTCCGAGGGTTACCTGAAATTGTAGGTCGATCTCGTCCTAGATCTTCTGTGTGGATCGGAGCTGTTGTGTCTGACTTGTTGGACTGGGTGATGGTGCTGATCCTTCGTCCCCGGAGGGTGAGGGGTACCTGCAAGGGACTCCGATGCTTAAGTTAGCAAGGGTATTAAGCAGGTATTGAGTAGAATCAGAGTATTCGTTATACCTGGGTGCTCCAGTGTATTTATAAAGGTGAGATGTGGCCTCCTGTGGATAAGATAAGTTAGTTATCTTATTTTTAAGTGAGGTCATCTTTATCTTTCAAGGGAACCGCCTTCATTTCTATGGGCTTGGGCTGCCCTTGGATTTGGGACGTGTTCTTCTATTTGGGCCCTTTTGTTTGGGCTTTCCTGTGACTTGGCCGAGCTCTTTGAGAAGAGGTCGGGTTGTCCTGACCTGAAGAGGTCGGTCGCTTTGTCTGTAGAACATCCCGGGTCGGATAGCTCGACCCAGGGTATGAACACAAATCTTTTTCATTTTTATCTTATTATTTTCAAAAATTTAAAATTATTTTTCAAAATCTTTTTCTTATCTTTATTTCAAAATTTTGAAAACTTTACTAACAATTAATGTGATTGATTCAAAAATTTGAAGTTTGTTACTTTCTTGTTAAGAAAGGTTCAATCTTTAAATTCTAGAGTCATATCTTTTAGTTTCTTGTTAGTCAAGTAATCAATTTTAATTTTAAAAAAATCAAATCTTTTCCAAAATATCTTTTTCAATCATATCTTTTCAAAATATCTTTTTCAAAACATATCGTTTTCAAAATTGATTTCAAAAATCCTTTCTAACTTCCTATATTTTCAAAAATTGAATTTCAAATCTTTTTCAACTAACTAGTTGACTTTTTGTTTGTTTTAACTGTTTCTTATCTTTTTCAAAACCACCTAACTACTTTTCTCTCTGTAATTTTCGAAAATCATCTCCCTCTTTTTCAAAATTCTTTTAATTAACTAATTATTTCAAGTTCTAATTTTGATTTTATTTCTTCTCTTAGTTTTCGAATTTTTACTTTAATTTAAAATAAAAACAAAAATATTTTTCTTTTATTTTAAGTTAATTTTTGAAAACCCCTTTCTCTCATCTCTTTCTATTTAATCATTCATTTACTAACATTTCTCTTCACCTCAAGAATTCGAACCTATCTTCCCCCTTGTGTTTGGATTCTTACCTTTTCACTTCTTCTACTAACATAAAGGAATCTTTTTACTGTGGTAAAGAGGATTCCTATTATTATTTTCTGTTCCCTTCTTTTTTATATGAGCAGGAACAAGGACAAGAATATTCTTGTTGAAGCAGATCCTGAACCTGAAAGGACTCTGAAGAGGAAACTAAGAGAAGCTAAATTACAACAATCCAGAGACAACCTTACAGAAATTTTCGAAAAGGGAGAGGAGATGGCAGCTGAAAATAATAATGCAAGGAGGATGCTTGGTGATTATACTACACCTACTTCCAAATTTGATGGAAGAAGCATCTCAATCCCTGCCATTGGAGCAAACAATTTTGAGCTAAAACCTCAACTAGTTGCTCTACTGCAACAGAACTGCATGTTCCATGGACTTCCATCAGAAGATCCCTACCAGTTTTTAACTGAGTTCTTGTAGATCTGTGAGACTGTTAAGACTAATGGAGTAGATCCTGAAGTCTACAGGCTCATGCTTTCCCCCTTTGCTATAAGAGACAGAGGTAGAATATGGTTGGATTCACAACCTAAAGATAACCTGGACTCTTGGGATAAGCTGGTCACGGCCTTCTTGGCTAAGTTCTTTCCTCCTCAAAAGCTGAGCAAGCTTAGAGTGGATGTTCAGACCTTCAAACAAAAAGATGGTGAATCCCTCTATGAAGCTTGGGAAAGATACAAGCAGATGACCAAAAGGTGTCCTTCTGACATGCTTTCAGAGTGGACCATTTTGGATATATTCTATTATGGTCTATCTGAGTTCTTTAAGATGTCACTAGACCATTCTGCAGGTGGGTCCATTCACCTAAAGAAAACGCCTGCAGAAGCTCAAGAACTTATTGACATGGTTGCAAATAACTAATTCATGTACACTTCTGAGAGGAATTTTATGAATAATGGGACGCCTCAGAGGAAGGGAGTTCTTGAAATTGATGCTCTGAATGCCATATTGGCTCAAAATAAAATGCTGACTCAGCAAGTCAACATGATTTCTCAAAGTCTGAATGGATGGCAAAATGCATCCAACAGTACTAAAGAGGCATCTTCTGAAGAAGAAGCCTATGATCCTGAGAACCCTGCAATGGCAGAGGTAAATTACATGGGTGAACCTAATGGAAACACCTATAACTCCTCATGGAGAAATCATCCAAATTTCTTATGGAAGGATCAACAAAAGCCTCAACAAGGCTTTAATAATGGTGGAAGAAATAGACTCAGCAATAGCAAGCCTTTTCCATCATCTTCTCAGCAACAGATAGAGAATTTTGAGCATAGCACCTCTAACTTAGCAAACATAATCTCTGATCTGTCTAAGGCCACTTTAAATTTCATGAGTGAAACAAGCTCCTCCATTAGAAATTTGGAGGCACAAGTGGGCCAGCTGAGTAAAAAAGTCACTGAAACTCCTCCTAGTACTCTCCCAAGCAATACTGAAGAGAATCCAAAAGGAGAGTGCAAGGCATTGACATAATCAACATGGCCGAACCTAGAGAGGAAGGAGAGGACGTGAATCCCAATGAGGAAGACCTCATGGGACGTCTCTCAAGCAAGAAGGAGTTCCCTATTGAGGACCCAAAGGAATCTGAAGGTCATATAGAGACCATAGAGATCCCATTAAACCTCCTTCTGCCGTTCATGAGCTCTGAAAACTATTCTTCTTCTGAAGAGGATAAAGATGTAACTGGAGAGCAAGTTGCTCAATATCTAGGAGCCATCATGAAGGTGAATGCCAAGTTGTTTGGTAATGAGACTTGGGAAGGTGAACCTCCCTTGCTCATTAGTGAACTAGATACATGGGTTCAGCAAACGTTACCTCAAAAGAAACAAGATCCTGGTAAATTTCTAATACCTTGTAACATAGGCACCATGACCTTTGAGAAGGCTCTGTGTGACCTAGGGTCAGGCATCAATCTAATGCCTCTCTCCGTAATAGAGAATCTAGGGATCATTGAGGTACAGCCTGCCACATTCTCATTAGAGATGGCAGACATATCACAAAGACAAGCTTATGGATTAGTAGAGGACGTGTTAGTGAAGGTTAAAGGCCTTTACATCCCTGCTGATTTCATAATCTTAGAGACTAGGAAGAATGAGGATGAATGCATCATCCTTGGAAGACCCTTCCTAGCCACAGCAGGAGCTGTGATTGATGTTAATAGAGGAGAATTAGTCCTTCAATTGAATGGGGACTACCTTGTGTTTAAAGCTCAAGGACATTCCTCTGCAACCATGGATAGGAAGCATGAAAAGCTTCTCTTAATACAGAGTCAAACAAAGCCCCCACAATCAAACTCTAAATTTGGTGTTGGGAGGCCACAACCAAACTCTAAGTTTGGTATTGAACTCCCACATTCAAACTCTAAGCTTGGTGTTGGTAGTCCACAACATTGACCTGATCACCTGTGAGGCTCCATGAGAGCCCACTGTCAAGCTAGTGACATTAAAAAAGTGCTTATTGGGAGGTAATCCAATTTTTATTTATCTAATTCTATTTTTATATTTATTGTTCTTTTATGTTTTATTAGGTTCATGATCATGTGGAGTCACAAAACAAATACTAAAATTAAAAACAAAATAAAAAACAGTAGAAGAAACAGCACACCTTAGAGGAAGGGCTTACTGGCGTTTAAACGCCAGTAAGGAGCATCTTTCTGGCGTTCAACGCCAGAACAGAGCACCTTTCTGGTGTTGAACGCCAGAAACAAGCAGCATTCTGGTGTTCAAATGCCAGGATTGCACCCAGAGGAAAGCTGGCGTTAAACGCCAGAGGCAAGCATGGAACTAGCGTTCAACGCCAGAAACATGCTGCAGATTGGCGTTGAACGCCCAAAACAAGCAACAACCTGGCGTTAAACGCAAGGATTGCATAAAGATGGCATTTTACATGCCTAATTGGCGCAGGAATGTTAAATCCTTGATACCTTAGGATCTGTGGACCCCACAGGATCACCTCAGGATCTGTGGACCCCACAGGATCCCCACCTACCTCAACTTACCTTCTCTCTTCTTCACACAATCCAATAACACTCTTCCCCAAACACCCTTCACCAATCACCTCCATCTCTCTTCCCAATTACCCTTTCACCACTCACATCCATCCACTTTCCCCCATAAACCCCACCTACCTTCAAAATTCAAAATCTCTTTCCCATTCAAACCCACCCTAAATGGCCGAACCTACTCCCCCTCCTTTCACTATATAAACCCCTCTATCCTTCTTCATTTTCACACACCAAAACCCTCTCTTCTTCACCTTAGCCGAAACCACCTTTCCTCCATATTTTCTTCTTCTTCTTCTTTTCTTTCTTCTTTTGCTCGAGGGTGAGCAATATTCTAAGTTTGGTGTGGTAAAAGCATAGCTTTTTTGTTTTTCCATAACTATTGATAGCACCAAAGGTCGGAGAAACCTCTAGAAAAGGAAAAGGGAAGACAAAAGCTTCCACCTCCGAGTCATGGGAGATGGAGAGATTCATCTCAAAAGCCCATCAAGACCACTTCTATGAAGTTGTGGCCAAGAAGAAGGTGATCCCCGAGGTCCCTTTCAAGCTCAAGAAAAATGAGTATCCGGAGATCCGACATGAGATCCAAAGAAGAAGTTGGCAAGTTCTGACCAACCCCATTCAATAAGTCAGAATCTTAATGGTTCAAGAGTTCTATGCCAATGCATGGATCACTAGGAACCATGATCAAAGAATGAACCCGAATCCAAAGAATTATCTTACAATGGTTCGGGGGAAATACTTAGATTTCAGTCTGGAAAATGTGAGGTTGGCATTCAACTTGCCTATGATGCAAGAAGATGCACGCCCCTACACTAGAAGGGTCAACTTTGATCAAAGGTTGGACCAAGTCCTTATGGACATATGTGTGGAAGGAGCTCAATGGAAAAGAGACCCAAAAGGCAAGCCGGTTCAATTGAGAAGACTGGACCTTAAGCCTGTGGCTAGAGGATGGTTAGAGTTCATCCAACGCTCCATCATCCTCACTAGCAACCGATCTGAAGTTACTGTGGATCGGGCCATCATGATCCATAGCATCATGATTGGAGAGGAAGTAGAAGTTCATGAAGTCATCACTCTTGAATTCTACAAAATAACCAAAAAACCCTCTACCTTGGCAAGGCTAGCTTTTCCTGATCTCATTTGCCATCTATGCTACTCAGTTGGAGTTATCATAGAAGGAGATATCCTCATTGAGGAGGACAAGCCCATCACTAAGAATAGGATGGAGCAAACAAGAGAGCCCATTCATGGATCTCAAGAGACGCATGAGGAAGCTCATCAACAAGGAATCCCTGAGATGCCTCAAGGGATGCATTTTCCTCCAAATAACTATTGGGAACAACTCAACACTTCTCTAGAAGACTTGAGTTATAACATGGACCAATTAAGGGTAGAACACCAAGAGCACTCCATCATTCTCCATGAGATTAGATAAGGTCAAAGAGCAATGAGGGAGGAGCAACATAGGCAAGGAAGAGACATAGAAGAGCTCAAGGACATCATTGGTCCATCAAGAAGAAGACGCCACCATCACTAAGGTGGACTCATTCCTTGCTCTTATTTCTCTGTTTTTCGGTTTTTATGCTATAAGTTTGTCTATGTTTGTGTCTTCATTACATGATCATTAGTCTTTAGTAACTATATCTTAAGGCTATGAATAATTCCATGAATCCTTCACCTCTCTTAAATGAAAAATGTTTTTAATACAAAAGAACAAGAAGTACATGAGTTTCGAATTCATCCTTGAATTTAGTTTAATTATATTGATGTGGTGACAATACTTTTTGTTTATTGAATGAATGCTTGAACAGTGCATATTCTTTATCTTGTTGTTTATGAATGTTAAAATTGTTGGCTCTTGAAAGAATGATGAAAAAGAAAAATGTTATTGATAATCTAAAAAATCATGAAATTGATTTTTGAAGCAAGAAAAAACAGTGAAAAAGCAAAAGCTTGCGAAAAAAAAATTGGCAAAAAAATATAGAAGAAAAAGAAAAAGCAAGCAGAAAAAGTCAATAGCCCTTAAAACTAAAAGGCAAGGGTAAAAAGGATCCAAGGCTTTGAGCATCAATGGATAGGAGGGCCCAAGGAAATAAAATCCAGGCCTAAGCAGCTAAATCAAGCTGTCCCTAACCATGTGGTTGTGGCATGCAGGTCCAAGTGAAAAACTTGAGACTGAGTCGTTAAAGTCGTGATCCAAAGCAAAAAGAGTGTGCTTAAGAGCTCTGGACACCTCTAACTGGGGACTTTAGCAAAGCTAAGTCACAATCTGAAAAGGTTCACACAGTCATGTGTCTGTGGCATTTATGTATCCGGTGGTAATACTAGAAAACAAAGTGCTTAGGGCCACGGTCAAGACTCATAAAGTAGCTGTGTTCAAGAATCAACATACTTAACTAGGAGAATTAATAACACTATCTGAACTCTGAGTTCCTATAGATGCCAATCATTCTAAACTTCAAGGGATAAAGTGAGATGCCAAAACTATTCAGAAGCAAAAAGCTACAAGTCCCGCTCATCTAGTTATAACTAATATTCATTGATATTTTAAGATTTATAGTATATTCTCTTCTTTTTATCCTATTTGATTTTCAGTTGCTTGGGGACAAGCAACAATTTAAGTTTGGTGTTGTGATGAGCGGATAATTTATACGCTTTTTGGCATTGTTTTTAGGTAGTTTTTAGTAGGATCTAGCTACTTTTAGGGATGTTTTCATTAGTTTTTATGCAAAATTCACATTTCTGGACTTTACTATGAGTTTTGTGTTTTTCTGTGATTTCAGGTATTTGCTGAAATTGAGGGACCTGAGCAAAACTCTGATAGAGGGCTGACAAAGGACTACTAATGCTGTTGGAATCTGATCTCCCTGTACTCGAAATATATTTTCTGGAGCTACAGAACTCCAAATGGCGTGCTCTCAACAGCGTTGGAAAGTAAACATCTAGAGCTTTCCAGCAATATATAATAGTCCATACGTTATACGAGATTAGACGATGCAAAATGGCGTTCAGCGCCAGTTCCATGCTTCATTCTGGAGTCAAACGCCAGAAACACGTCACAAACCAGAGTTAAATGCCAAAAACATGTTACAACTTGGCGTTTAACTCCAAAAGAAGCCTCTGTACGTGTAAAGCTCAAGCTCAGCCCAAGTACACACCAAGTGGGCCCCGGAAGTGGATTTCTGCATCAATTACTTATTTCTGTAAACCCTAGTAGCTAGTCTAGTATAAATAGGACATGTTACTATTGTATTAGACATCTTTGGTCCCAGTTTTAATCTATTCTTCATCTTAGGAGATTATTGATCACGTTCATGGGGGCTGGCCTCTCGGCTATGCCTGGACCATCACTTATGTATTTTCAACGGTGGAGTTTCTACACACCATAGATTAAGGGTGTGGAGCTTTGCTGTACCTCGAGTTTTAATGCAATTACTACTATTTTCTATTCAATTCATGCTTATTCTTATTCTAAGATATTTGCTGCACTTCAACATGATGAATGTGATGATCCATGACACTCATCATCATTCTCACCTATGAACGCGTGACGGACAACCACTTCTGTTCTACCTTAGACCGAGCGCATATCTCTTGGGTTCGTTAATCAGAATCTTTGTGGTACAAGCTAGAATTATTGACAGCCATTCTTGAGAATCCGGAAAGTCTAAACCTTGTTCTTATGTATTTTCAACGGTGGAGTTTCTACACACCATAGATTAAGGTGTGGAGCTCTGCTGTACCTCGAGTATTAATGCAATTACTATTGTTCTTCTATTCAATTCAGCTTGTTCTTGTTCCAAGATATCACTTGTTCTTCAACTTGATGAATGTGATGATCCATAACACTCATCATCATTCTCACCTATGAACGTGTGCCTGACAACCACCTCCATTCTACCTTAGATTGGGTGGATATCTCTTGGATTCTTTAACTGGAATCTTCGTGGTATAAGCTAGAATTGATGGCGGCATTCAAGAGAATCCGGAAGGTCTAAACCTTGTTTGTGGTATTCTGAGTAGGATTCAATGATTGAATGACTGTGACGAGCTTCAAACTCGCGATTGTGGGGCGTTAGTGACAGACGCAAAAGAATCATTGGATTCTATTCCGACATGATCGAGAACCGACAGCTGAATAGCCGTGCCGTGACAGGGTGCGTTGAACATTTTAGCCACTGACAACGGTAAAACCCTACATACAGCTTGCCATGGAAAGGAGTAAGAAGGATTGGATGAAGACAGTAGGAAAACAGAGAGACGGAAGGAACACAGCATCTCCGTACGCTTATCTGAAATTCCCACCAATGAATTGCATAAGTATCGCTATCTTTATCCTTATGTTTTATTCATCATTCATAACCATTTGAGTTTGCCTGACTAAGATTTACAAGGTGACCATAGCTTGCTTCATACCAACAATCTCTGTGGGATCGACCCTTACTCGCATAAGGTTTATTACTTGAACGACCCAGTACACTTGCTGGTTAGTTGTGCGAAGTTGTGTTTATGCCATGGTATTGAACACCAAGTTTTTGGATTCATCACTGGGGATTATTTGAGTTGTAGTGATCACAATTTTGTGCACCATCACCCTGGGCTTGGTCAACACAAACAAATAAAGGAATAGACAAAAGGAAAGTCGGACACCTAACTCATGACACAATAGCTGCAAAATCTTCATGAAGGCCCAAGAGTTGGAATGAAGCTGAGAAGGGGCAAGATTATAGTTCAAATGATGTCGGTCTCAAACTCAGTAAAGGGAAGGGTAACACCCAACTTAGTAAAAAAGCAATCATATGCATAAAAGAAAGGGCGATCTGCCCGATCTAAGGAAGGAAAACTAACCCTCTCCTCGGGGTTGGGCGACACCAACTCATAGTCCTTCTCATCCTCCCTATTCCTATAAATCCTATGATTCCTCCTAAATTTTTCACAATATTCCTGATCCGCTACAGTAACACATCCTAATACCACAGAATCTAACCAGTCAGCCATACCAGGAGGAACCTTTGTAGAAATCTCAACAATATTTCTAGGAGTAGACATAGAAACTACACCTACAACAAGAAAACGAAAAGGCGTCACTACCAAACAACTCGGCCAAAATAGAAAAAGGGAAGAAATAGCTAGCAAACAGCAGATGGCGCCCCAAGGTTCACAAAAACAAAGATCACCACTACAACCTAGAGGCACCCTTTGGAGGCAGTACAAGAACAGAGAGAAAACACAAGGGATTAAAAGAAAACCCAAAATCCCTAGCCTTTTCAACAGCAGTAAAAAGAAAAGATCAAAACTTTAGAGTAACAAAAACCTGCAACGCCAGAAGCAAACACAAAATAAAGGATAAGGAGAAACGCGAAATGATTAAAGACAAGTACCAACCTGAGAGAAGAAGCAATGGTGACAAGCGAACAGCAAATTCGCGGATGATCCACACCAATAATTGCCTCGAAGCTTCAAAGAGAAGGGAAACTTAGGGCAAAACCAAAGAACAAAACAAAAGAATGTTCTATAGAGAACAAAAGAAAGACAGATAGAAGCAAAAGAGAAGAGAGAAAATGCCCCCTATGACTTTTGAACAAAATGCCCAAATTAATAGGCATTAAAGGCACTCGCACAACTAAGAAACTGCTACGCTCGAAAATGACACGACATTTAAAGGTGAAATGCTTCGCGTTTTGAAGTAAAATTAAATGCGCAAAACCCACCCGAAAAGAAACGACCAGGATGCAACCAGACAATGCTTGAGCACAACCTTCACAATGAGGTCGAAGCTCAGCAGAAGCATGACCTCGTGAGGAGGATGAAGCTCAGGCAGGGGAACTGTTCATACACTGGTCCGAGTTGAAGGGTCGGGACGACTGAAGACAAAAAGGCCGACCTTCTGAAAGGTTAGCCTGCTACCGACCTCTTTGATTAAAGAGCTCGGACAATCTCCCCAGAGGCCCAAGGAAGCTCAAAGTGAAGAACCACCGCCCACTAGAAAGGCGGTTGGCCAAAGATATGATCTCACCCACAAAAGATAAGATAATATAACAAACTTATCTCAAAGGAAGATCATTAAACACCACTATAAATACACCGGAGCACCCAGGTATAACTCATACTCCAATTTCTACTAAAAACCTACCTAAAGCCCGTACTGACTTAAGCATCAGAGTCTTTTGCAGGTACCACCACCCCCTGGTGATCGAGGAGCAGGAGCACCTCAAGCTCTGACAAGTTCGGGCACGACAGGTTCAATTAAGCCAGAAGATCTTATCCGAGATTGACCTCAACGTTTCAGGAACCCTTGGAACACTTTTTCTTTTGATTTTTCTTTTTATTTCTTTTTTCTGTTTGTTTTGCTTCAATATCAATCTTCTTTTTTTAGTTGAGAGAATTAATAATATTTCTCTAAGCTCTTGTCCCTTAAGACCAATATTCTCAACTCCAACATCAAATATGCACAGTTAATTCATATATTCAGAATTAAAGATAATGTACCACATGAAAGTACAAGAACATGCAATATATAACTCATAATCTCATGCCTTTTAATACTTCTTTTTGTTTTGATTTTTGTTTAAGTTCAGAGCACAATACATGAGACATCTTTTAAAAATAAACATAAAATACTGAAATAAATAACTAAACTAGAAAGCAAGAAAATCCTAATAGTGATCATACAAACTCAGAAAAGAAAACAGAAAATATAATGAAATACTAGAAAATAGAAATAAGATAAAAGAGAGGGAGAATGAAACTCAACCACCTCAGTAATGGTGGCTGTTGCTCCCTCCGAAGAATCCTCTAGAGCGCTTAAGCTCCTCTATGTCACGCCCTTGCCTTCCCTGCTCCTCCATCATCTGGTGAAGAAGAGCAGAGTGATCTTGATGCTCTAGCCTCAATTGATCAACCGATGACGTCAGCTCCCCTAAAGATGTGGTCAACTGATCCCAGTAGTCACGGAGAGGAAAGTACATCCCCTGAGGCATCTCTGGGATACCTTGTGGAGGCGGTGGAACTGGCTCCTGCTGCTGTCCGTGTATGGGCTCTCTAGCGTGCTCCATACCTTTCTTTGTGATTGGTCTCTCATCGTCGATCGGGGTATCTCCCTCAATGTGAGCTCTAGCTACTGCACATAGGTAGTGGATGAGATAAGGGAATGCCATCCTCGCAGTGGTGGAGGACTTGTTAGCTATTCTGTAAAACTCCTAAGGGATCACCTCATGCACCTTCACCTTGTTTCCGAGCATAATACAGTGAATTATCACTGCTTACTCGACTGTAACCTCAAAGCGGTTACTCGTAGGATGATAGAACATTGGATCAACTCCAACCATCCTCTAGTTACTGGCCTAAGGTCATGCCTACCCAGCTGGTAAGGCCGACATTGAGCATGCCTCTTCCACTGAGCTCTAGGTACGCATATGTCAGCAAGGACTTAATCCAACTTTTGGTTAGTGTTAACCCTGTGAGTGTATGACTGAGGGTCCTCTTTTGGCTTTGGCAACTGTAGCGCCACCCTCACACTCTCCGGGATGAAATCCATGATGTGTCCTCTGACCATGGTGCGCCAATTTTTCGGCTCCAGATTCATGCTTCTATCATGCTTGCTCGTCACTTAAGCATTTGCGTAGAACTCTCGCACCAAAACACTCCAACCTCAGTCATGAGATTGGCCATAACTTTCTGACCCCGTCTTAGAATTTGAAATTGGATCTCCGGATACTCATCATCCTTCAAGTTGAAGGGGACATCGGTAATCACCTTCTTCTTCCTTACCACCTTATAAAAATGATCTTGACGAGTCTTGAAAAAGAATCGTGCGAAATTGATGAATCCATATTTGATGATGATTTTTGGTTAGAATTGAATGAATTTTATCACATAAACACACACTTATTCCCTTGAATAGCATGCTTTTGAACTTTCCTCCCAAATTGTGCTTGATTATGAAAATATACTCTTTTGTGCTTAGTTTGATCTATTTTTATTCCATTTGCCTTCCATTCGATGCCTTGATGTGTATGTGAGTGATTTCAGGTGAAGAAATCCCATGGATCGAAAGTGGGGGCTTTCTCCTTTCTTTTCCTTGAGGATTTTCCGATTTTGGGTGCCATGGAGGTAAGAATGAAAAAACACAAAGCGGAGCATTGGTGCACAAAATTGACTCCATAATATTCACACAGATAGACTGGCAAGTGTACTGGGTCGTCCAAGTAATATCTCAGGTGAGTGAGGGTCAATCCCACAGAGATTGTTGGTTTGAACAAGCAATGGATACCCTGTAGATCTTAGTCAGGCAGATAGAAAATATAGTTGTTGTGGAAAAACGCATAAAAATAGAATAAATAAAGTGTTACTGGATTGGTGTGAAATCAGTGATGAGAGAACGGTTGAGGTTTCGAAGATGCTTCCTCTTTTTGGATCATTTTTTTCTACTGTCTACTTCAACTTCTGATTATTCATTCCATGGCAGGCTGTAAGTGATTTACTCCAGGTCAGTGGTCATTAATCTCCTCTGCTTCAGATTAAACGCCGGGTTAGTGGTCATCCAATCTGAATGGGGGTGAAGCTCTAGTAGTCCATTCCCTTGGTGATCCCACTCAAAACGTCACAGACAAGGTCGGATCTTCCGGATTAGAGAATGCTACTTCACGATTCTAGCCTATACCACAAAGGCCCTAATTTCCACATATCTCGGCTGAATTGATCTCCTCCTTAAATACTAGTCTAATAGCTAAAGATTACAGAAATAGGATAAACTAGGTTGATAGTGCAAAAATCCACTTCTTGGGCCTACTTGGTGAGTGTTTGGGCTGAGCTAAGGGTGACTCCACGAGCTAGTACCCTTCTTGGGCATTAAACGCCAGCTTTGGACTCCTTTTTAGGCGTTGGACGCCAGCTCTGCTCCCTTTTGAGCGTCCAATGCCAGGAAGAGGGTGAAGTGCTGACGTTGCACACCAATTTTGGACCTTCATTTCTAGAGCAAAGTATGGACTATTATATCCTAGATGTTAGCTTTCTAATGCTTTTGAGAGCACGCCATTTGGACTTCTGTAACTCCAAAAATGCTCCTTCGAGTTCACGAAGGTCAGAATCCGACAGCATCTGTAATCCTTTCTCTGTCTCTGACTCAGACTTTTCCAAAGCTCCTCATTTTTAGCTAAAATTTACCTGAAATCATCATAAAACACACAAATCAAACTAGAATCCAAAAATGTGAATTTTGCACTAAAACTTATGAAAATATAATAAAACTTAAACAAAACATAATAAAAACTATATGAAAATGATGCCAAAAAGTGTACAAAATATCCGCTCATCAAGCGTCCAAAATCAAACTTAAAAGCTTTGCTCGTCCTCAAGCAAAATAAAAATAGAAAAGTGAGAAAAAGAGAAGAAAATAGAAGAAAGAGATAGAGGAGAGAAGGGAAGGGCTTCGGCCTTTGGGGGGGAAAAGGGGGAAAGATGAAGAAGAGGAAGTGTGTATGGTGAAATATAAGTAAAAGGGGAAGAGTAGTGTGAGGTATGGTGAAAGTGCATGAAGAATGTGGTATTTATGGGTGAGGGTGGGAGGGCTTTCGATCATGGGGTGGGAATGGTGGGGGGAATTGAATTTGAATTTGAGTTGTTGGGAGGAGAGATTGATGGGAAAGATGAGAGTGGATTATGTGAGGTGGGAGGTTGGTTGAGAAAATCTAGGGATTTGATGGAAGATAAGATGGATGAATGTGGATAGAAAAGTGGGGTGAAGAGGAGATAGAATGGATAAGATTGGTCAAAAGGTGGTTGTTGGTTGGGATTAACCAATGGCCAAAGAAGCTTCTTGAAATTCGAATTCTGCAGCATTCCTCCCCCTGTGTGCTGAACGCCGGTCATCCCACTTTTTTTATGCTTCTGGCGTTTAATGCCATGAATGGGTGTTAAATGCCCTAAGGGGACTGATGATCGGATAATTTATATGCTTTTTTGCATTGTTTTTAGGTAGTTTTTAGTAGGATCTAACTACTTTTAGGGATGTTTTTATTAGTTTTTATGCAAAATTCACATTTCTAGACTTTACTATGAGTTTGTGTATTTTTCTGTGATTTCAGGTATTTTCTGGCTGAAATTGAGGGACTTGAGCAAAAATCTAATTCAGGCTGAAAAAGGACTGCTGAAGTTGTTGGATTCTGACCTCCTTACACTCAAAATAGATTTTCTGGAGCTACAAAACTCCAAATGGCGTGCTCTCAATGGAGTTGGAAAGTACACATCTAGAGCTTTCCAGAAATATATGATAGTCCATACTTTGTTCGAGTTTAGATGACGCAAACTGGCGTTCAACACCAGTTCCATGCTGCATTCTGGAGTAAAACGCCAGAAACACGTCACAAACCAGAGTTAAATGCCAAACAGACATTACAACTTGGCGTTTAACTCCAAGAGAAGCCTCTGCACGTGTAAAGCTCAAGCTCAGCCCAAGCACAAACCAAAGTGGGCTCCGGAAGTGGATTTCTGCATTTAGACTTATTTCTGTAAACCCTAGTAACTAGTCTAGTATAAATAGGACATTTTACTATTGTATTAGACATCTTTGGTCTCAGTTTTAATCAGCTGTTCATCTTAGGAGACTATTGATCACGTTTTGGAGGCTGGCCTCTCGGCCATGCCTGGACCATCACTTATGTATTTTCAACGGTGGAGTCTCTACACACCTTAGATTAAGGTGTGGAGCTCTGCTGTACCTTGAGTATTAATTCAATTACTACTATTTTCTATTCAATTCAGCGTATTCTTGTTCTAAGATACCATTTGTACTTCAACCTGATGGATGTGATGATCTGTGACACTCATCATCATCCATCCTTATGAACGCGTGCCTGACAACCACCTCCGTTCTATAAGCGAGATCTAGAGTGTGTATCTCTTGGATTCCTGATGCACGACGCATGGTTGCCCTCGCCTGACAACCGAGCCTTCCATTTTGTGAGATCAGAGTCTTCGTGGTATAAGCTAGAATCCATTGGCAGCTGATGAGCGGATAATTTATACGCTTTTTGGCATTATTTTTAGTATGTTTTTAGTATGTTTTAGTTAGTTTTTATTATATTTTTATTATTTTTTATTTAAAATTCACTTTTCTGGACTTTACTATGAGTTTGTGTGTTTTTCTGTGATTTCAGGTATTTTCTGGCTGAAATTGAGGGACCTGAGCAAAAATCTGATTCAGAGGCTGAAAAAGGACTGCAGATGCTGTTGGATTCTGACCTCCCTGCACTTGAAGTGGATTTTCTGGAGCTACAGAAGCCCAATTGGCGCGCTCTTAATTGCGTTGGAAAGTAGACATCCAGGGCCTTCCAGCAGTATATAATAGTCCATACTTTTCGCGAGCTTTGATGGCCCAAACAGGCGTTTCAAGTCAGCTCAAGAATTCTAGCGTTAAACGCCGGAACTGGCACAAAAGTGGAAGTTAAACGCCCAAACTGGCACAAAAGCTGGCGTTTAACTCCAAGAAGAGTCTCTACACATGAAAGCTTTAATGCTCAGCCCAAGCAGACACCAAGTGGGCCCGGAAGTGGATTTTTACGTCATTTACTCATTTTTGTAAACCCTAAGCTACTAGGTCTCTATAAATAGGACCTTTTGCTATTGTATATTCATCTTGGTTCTTCTGGTTCCCTCTCTGGGGCCGAAGCCAATGATCACCATTATCACTTATGTATTTTCAACGGTGGAGTTTCTACACACCATAGATTAAGGTGTGGAGCTCTGCTGTACCTCGAGTATTAATGCAATTACTATTGTTCTTCTATTCAATTCAACCTATTCTTGTTCTAAGATATCACTTGTTCTTCAACTTGATGAATGTGATGATCCGTGACACTCATCATCATTCTCACCTATGAGCGTGTGCCTGACAACCACCTCCGTTCTACCTTAGATTGAGTGGATATCTCTTGGATTCCTTAATCAGAATCTTCGTGGTATAAGCTAGAATTGATGGCGGCATTCTTAAGAATCCGGAAGGTCTAAACCTTGTCTGTGGTATTCTGAGTAGGATTCAAGGATTGAATGACTGTGACAAGCTTCAAACTCGCGATTGTGGGGCGTTAGTGAAAGACGCAAAAAGAATCACTGGATTTTATTCTGACATGAACGAGAACCGACAGATGAATAGCCGTGCTGTGACAGAGCGCATTGAACATTTTCACTGAGAGGACGGGACTGTAGCCATTGACAATGGTGATGCCCAACATACAGCTTGCCATGGAAAGGAGTAAGAAGGATTGGATGAAGACAGCAGGAAAGCAGAGAGACGGAAGGGACAAAGCATCTCCATACGCTTATCTGAAATTCTCACCAATGAATTACATAAGTATCTCTATCTTTATTTTACATTTTATTCATCTTTTAGTTATCAATCCTCCATAACCATTTGAATCCGCCTGACTGAGATTTACAAGATGACCATAGCTTGCTTCATACCAACAATCTTCGTGGGATCGACCCTTACTCGCGTAAGGTTTATTACTTGGACGACCCAGTGCACTTGCTGGTTAGTTGTACGAAGTTGTGATAAAGAGTTGAGATTGCAATTGAGTGTATCATGTTGATGGCGCCATTGATGATCACAATTTCATGCACCAAGTTTTTGGCGCCGTTGCCGGGGATTGTTTGAGTTTGGACAACTGATGGTTCATCTTGTTGCTTAGATTAGGTAATTTTATTTTATGTTTAAGCTTTTTACTTTTCGAAAATTTCTCAAAAATACAAAAAAATATTTCTATTTTGTTCTTCAGAGTTTTTAAGAATGGATTCTAGAGTTTCATGATGATTTGTTGAAGTATGGCTGGCTGTGAAGCCATGTCTAATCTTTTGGACCGAGGTTTCAACTTATCATCACAAGAGCTTGTTGATTTCTTTCAATTTTGCTGTTGTGAGCAATGATCTGCTAAAGCTTGGCTGGCCATTGGCCATGTCTAGTGTTTTGGACCGGTGCTTTCACTGAAAGCTTGGCTGGCTGTGAAGCCATGTCTAATTCCTGGACCGGAGTCTTAGACTAGCATTGCAATGATTCCTGGAATTCTCATTAAGAATTTTGAACCCTTGTTTTTCTTTTCCACTCAATTTTCGAAAAAGCACAAAAAAAAAATTTTAAATCTTAAAATCAAAAATATTTTTATGTTTCTTGTTTGAGTCTAGTGTCTAATTTTAAGTTTGGTGTCAATTGCATGTCTTTATTCTTCTAATTTTCGAAAATTACATGCATTATGTTCTTCATTGATTTTCAAGTTGTTCTTGATGATTTCCTTGCTCTGATCTTTAAATTCTCTTGTCTTGAGTGTTTTGTTGTTTCTCATATGCATTCTCAATTTGTTAGTGTCAATAGTATACAAACTTCTAAGTTTGGTGTCTTGCATGCATTGTTTATTTGATTTTAGTTGCATTTTAATTATTCCTCATCATTAAAAATTCAAAAAAATTCTTAATTTGTGTCTTTTCAAGTCAATAATACAGAGAATTGAAAATTCAGAACATACAACAGAGGAATTACACAGAAAAAGTTGGGCGTTCAAAACGCCCAGTAAAGAAGGAAAACTGGCGTTTAAACGCCAGCCAGGGTACCTGGCTGGGCGTTTAACGCCCAAAAGGGTAGCATTTTGGGCGTTAAACGCCAGAATGGATACCATTCTGGGCGTTTAACGCCAGGATGGCACAAGAGGGAAGATTTTGTTTTTAATTCAATTTTTTTTTAGTTTTCATAATTTTTCACAATCAAATCTTTTTTAAATCATATCTTTTCAATCATATATTTTCAAAATCAATTTCTTTCCTTTTTCAAAAATACTTGCTAACAATTAATGATTTGATTCAACATTTCAAGTATGTTGCCTTTTCTGTTGAGAAAGGTTTAATGTTTGAATCATATCTTTAAAATTTCCTGTTAGCCAAGTCATTAATTTTAAAAATCAAATTTTTTTTAAATTGTTTTTCAATCATATCTCTTTAAAACCATAACTTTTCAATCATATCTTTTTAATCACATTTTTTTTCAAAATTAATTTTTCAATCATATCTTTTTGATTTCTAATTTCAAAATCTTTTTCAAAATCACTTTATTTCTTTCCCAACTTTAATTTTCAAAAGTTCTTCCCCTCTTCTCACATCCTTCTATTTAAGGATTGACACTCCTCCTCAATGCACAATTCGAACTCTATCCCTCTTGATAAGTTCGAATTCTTCTACCTCCTCCTTCTATTCTTCTTTTCCTCTGATACCTCAAGGAATCTCTATACTGTGACATAGAGGATTCCATATTTTCTTGTTCTCTTCTCTTTCATATGAGCAGGAGCAAAGACAAAAGCATTCTTGTTGAGGCTGACACTGAACCTGAAAGGACCTTAAAGCGGAAGCTAAGAGAAGCTAAAGCACTACTCTCTGTAGAGGACCTAACAGAAATCTTCAAACAAGAAGAAGACATGGCAGCCGAAAACAACAACAATGCCAATAATGCAAGGAAGGTGCTTGGTGACTTTACTGCACCTACTTCCGACTTCTATGGGAGAAGCATCTCTATCCCTGCCATTGGAGCAAACAACTTTGAGCTGAAGCCTCAATTAGTTTCTCTAATGCAACAGAATTGCAAGTTTCATGGACTTCCACTGGAAGATCCTTATCAGTTCTTAGCTGAATTCTTGCAGATCTGTGACACTGTCAAGACCAATGGGGTTGACCCTGAGGTCTACAGACTTATGCTATTCCCTTTTGCTGTAAGAGACAGAGCTAGGATATGGTTGGACTCACAACCTAAAGAAAGCCTGAACTCCTGGGAAAAGTTAGTCAATGCCTTCTTGGCAAAGTTCTTTCCACCTCAAAAATTGAGTAAGCTAAGAGTGGAAGTCCAAACCTTCAGACAGAAGGAAGGTGAATCCCTCTATGAAGCTTGGGAAAGATACAAACAATTGATCAGAAAGTGTCCTTTTGACATGCTTTCTGAATGGAGCATCATAGGTATCTTCTATGATGGTCTGTCTGAACTATCCAAGATGTCATTAGACAGCTCTGCTGGAGGATCTCTTCATCTGAAGAAGACGCCTGCAGAAGCTCAAGAACTCATTGAAGTGGTTGCAAATAACCAATTCATGTACACTTCTGAAAGGAATCCTGTGAACAATGGGACGAATCAGAAGGAAAGAGTTCTTGAGATTGATACTCTGAATGCCATATTGGCTCAGAACAAAATATTGACTCAGCAAGTCAATATGATTTCTCAAAGTCTGTCTGGAATGCAAGCTGCACCAAGCAGTACTAAGGACGCTTCATCTAAAGAAGAAGCTTATGATCCTGAGAATCCATCAATGGAAGAGGTGAATTACATGGGAGAACCCTATGGAAACACCTATAATCCTTCATAGAGAAATCATCCAAATCTCTCATGGAAGGATCAATAGAGACCTCAACAAGGTTTCAACAACAATAATGGTGGAAGAAACAGGTTTAGCAATGGCAAGCCTTCTCCATCATCTTCTCAGCAACAGACAGAGAATTCTAAGCAGAGCCACTCTGACTTAGCAACCATGGTCTCTGATCTAATCAAAACCACTCAAAGTTTCATGACTAAAACAAGGTCCTCCATTAGAAACTTGGAGGCACAAGTGGGTCAGCTGAGTAAGAAAATTACTGAACTCCCTCCTAGTACTCTTCCAAGCAATACAGAAGAGAATCCAAAAAGAGAGTGTAAGGCCATCAACATGGCCAAAATTGGAGAGGAGGAAGAAGTAGTGATCGCCACTGAGGAAGACCTCAATGGACATCCACTGGCGTCCAATGAGTTCCCTAATGAGGAACCATGGGAATCTGAGGCTCACACTGAGACCATAGAGATTCCATTGGATTTACTTCTACCATTCATGAGCTCTGATGAGTATTCTTCCTCTGAAGAGGATGAAGATGTCAATGAAGAGCAAGTTGCTAAGTACCTTGGAGAAATCATGAAGCTAAATGACAAGTTATTTGGTAACGAGACTTGGGAGGACGAACCCCCTTTGCTCACCAAAGAACTGGATGACTTGACTAGGCAGAGATTACCTCAAAAGAGACAGGACCCTGGGAAGTTCTCAATACCTTGTACAGTAGGCACCATGACCTTCAAGAAGGCTCTGTGTGACCTAGGGTCAAGCATAAACCTCATGCCTCTCTCTATAATGGAGAAGCTATGGATCTTTGAGGTACAAGCTGTAAGAATCTCACTAGAGATAGCAGACAATTCAAGAAAACAAGCTTATAGACTTGTAGAGGATGTTCTTGTAAAGATTGAAGACCATTACATCCCTGTTGATTTCATAGTCCTAGAGACTGGGAAGTGCATGGATGAATCCATCATCCATGGCAGACCCTTCCTAGCCACAGCAAAGGCTGTGATTGATGTTGACAGAGGAGAATTGATCATTCAAGTGAATGAAGAATCCTTTGTGTTTAAGGCTCAAGGATATCCCTCTGTAACCATGGAGAGGAAGCATGAAGAGCTTCTCTTAAAACAGAGTCAAACAGAGCCCCCACAGTCAAACTCTAAGTTTGGTGTTGGGAGGCCATAACCAAATTCTAAGTTTGGTGTTGAACCCCCACAGTCAAACTCTAAGTTTGGTGTTGGGAGGTTCCAACATTACTCTGAACATCTGTGAGGCTCCATGAGGGCCCACTGTCAAGCTACTAACATTAAAGAAGCGCTTGTTGGGAGGCAACCCAATATTATATTTTCCTTTTCTTATTTTATGTTTTCTGTAGGTTGATGATCATGTGAAGTCACAAAATCAATTGAAAAAGCAAAAATAGAATGAAAAATAGAAAGAAAAACAACACACCCTGGAGGAAAACTTGCTGGCGTTTAAACGCCAGTGAAGACAGCAAAATGGGCGTTTAACACCCAGTCTGGCACCATTCTGGGCGTTTAACGCCAGAAAGGGGCACCAGACTGGCGTTTAATGCCAGGAATGGGCAAAAAGCTGGCGTTAAACACCAGAAAAGGGCAGCAGCCCGGCGTTTAACGCCAGGATTGGCAAAAGGGGCATTTTTGCACGCCACTTGGTGCAGGGATGAGTTATCCTTGACACCTCAGGATCTGTGGACCCCACAGGATCCCCACCTACCCTACCACTCTCTCTCTTCTTCATCCATTCACCAATCACCTCAATACCTCTTCCCCAAAAATCCCTCACCTATCAAATCCCACCATTCTTTTAACCACTCATATCCATCCTTCATAAAACCCCACCTACCTCACCATTCAAATTCAAACCACTTTCCTTCCCAAACCCACCCTAGATTGCCGAACCATACCCCCTCTCCACCCCTATATAAACCCATCTTCAGCCCCTCATTTTCACACAACCTAAACACTACTTCTCCCCCTTGGCCAAAACACAAAGCCCCCTCCATCTCCTCTATTTCTTCTTCTTCTACTCTTTTCTTTCCTCTTTTGCTCGAGGACGAGCAAACCTTCTAAGTTTGGTGTGGTAAAAGTGTTGCTTTTTGTTTTTCCATAACCTTTATGGCACCTAAGGCCGGAGAAACCTCTAGAAAGAGGAAAGGGAAGGCAAAAGCTTCCACCTCCGAGTCATGGGAGATGGAGAGATTCATCTCAAGGGTGCATCAAGACCACTTCTATGAAGTTGTGGCCATGAAGAAGGTGATCCCCGAGGTCCCTTTCAAACTCAAAATGGGTCAACTTTGATCAAAGGTTGGACCAAGTCCTCATAGATACCACTAAGAAAAGGATGGAGCAAACAAGAGATCCCACTCATGGACATGAGCATGAGGAAACTCCTCATCATGAAATCCCTGAGATATATCAAGGGATGCACTTTCCTCCACAAAACTATTGGGAGCAAATCAACACCTCCCTAGGAGAATTAAGTTCCAACATGGGACAACTAAGGGTGGAGCACCAAGAACATTCCATCCTCCTCCATGAAATTAAAGAAGATCAAAGAATCATGAGAGAGGAGCAACAAAGGCAAGGAAGAGACATTGAGGAGCTCAAGCACTCCATAAGATCTTCAAGAGGAAGAACAAGCCGCCATCACTAAGGTGGACCCGTTCTTTAATCTCCTTGCTCTTTATTTTTCTATTTTTCGAATTTTTATGCTTATGTTTATCTATGTTTGTGTCTTATTACATGATCATTAGTGTCTTAGTGTCTATGCCTTAAAGCTATGAATGCCCTATGAATCCATCACCTTTCTTAAATGAAAAATGTTTTAATTACAAAAGAACAAGAAGTACATGATTTCGAATTCATCCTTGAAACTGGTTTAATTATTTGATGTGGTGGCAATACTTTTGATTTCTGAATGTATGCTTGAACAGTGCATATGTCTTTTGAATTTGTTGTTCATGAATGTTAAAATTATTGGCTCTTGAAAGATTGATGAAAAAGGAGACATGTTATTGAGGATCTGAAAAATCATAAAAATGATTCTTGAAGCAAGAAAAAGCAGTGAATTCAAAAAAAAAAGAAGAGAAAGAAAAAGCAAGCAGAAAAAGCCAATAGCCCTTTAAACCAAAAGGCAAGGGTAATAAAAAGGATCCAAGGCTTTGAGCATCAGTGGATAGGAGGGCCTACAGGAATAATATCCTGGCCTAAGTTGCTAAACCAAGCTGTCCCTAACCATGTGCTTGTGGCGTGAAGGTGTCAAGTGAAAACTTGAGACTGAGCGGTTAAAGTCGTGATCCAAGGCAAAAAGAGTGTGCTTAAGAACCCTGGACACCTCTAATTGGGGACTCTAGCAAAGCTGAGTCACAATCTGAAAAGGTTCACCCAGTTATGTGTCTGTGGCATGTATGTATCCGGTGGTAATACTGGAAAACAGAGTGCTTTGGGCCACGGCCAAGACTCATAAAGTAGCTGTGTTCAAGAATCAACGTACTTAACTAGGAAAATCAATAACACTATCTAGATTCTTAGTTCCTATAGAAGCTAATCATTCTGAACTTCAAAGGATAAAAGTGAGATGCCAAAACTGTTCAGAGGTAAAAAGCTACAAGTCCCGCTCATCTAATTAGAGCTAAGTTTCATTGATATTTTGGAGTCCATAGTATATTCTCTTCTTTTTATCCTATTTATTTTCAGTTGCTTGGGGACAAGCAACAATTTAAGTTTGGTGTTGTGATGAACGGATAATTTATACGCTTTTTGGCATTATTTTTAGTATGTTTTTAGTATGTTTTAGTTAGTTTTTATTATATTTTTATTAGTTTTTATTTAAAATTCACTTTTCTAGACTTTACTATGAGTTTGTGTGTTTTTCTATGATTTCAAGTATTTTCTGGCTGAAATTGAGGGACTTGAGCAAAAATCTGATTCAGAGGCTGAAAAAGGACTGCAGATGTTGTTGGATTCTGACCTCCCTACACTCGAAGTGGATTTTTTGGAGCCACAAAAGCTCAATTGGTGCGCTCTAAATTGTGTTGGAAAGTAGACATCCAAGGTTTTCCAGCAATATATAATAGTCTATACTTTTCCCGAGATTTGATGGCCCAAACAGGCGTTCCAAGTCAGCTCAAGAATTTTGGCGTTAAATACCGAAACTGGCACAAAAGTGGGAGTTAAACGCCCAAACTGGCACAAAAGCTGGCGTTTAACTCCAAGAAGAGTCTCTACACATGAAAGCTTCAATGCTCAGCCCAAGCACACACCAAGTGGGCCCGGAAGTGGATTTTTACGTCATTTACTCATTTTTGTAAACCCTAAGCTACTAGTTCTCTATAAATAGGACCTTTTGCTATTGTATTTTCATCTTGGTTCTTCTGGTTCCCTCTCTGGGGCCGAAGCCAATGATCACCATTATCACTTATGTATTTTCAATGGTGGAGTTTCTACACACCATAGATTAAGGTGTAGAGCTCTGCTGTACCTCGAGTATTAATGCAATTACTATTGTTCTTCTATTCAATTCAGCTTATTCTTGTTCTAAGATATCACTTGTTCTTCAACTTGATGAATGTGATGATCCGTGACACTCATCATCATTCTCATCTATGAGCGTGTGCCTAACAACCACCTCTGTTCTACCTTAGATTGAGTGGATATTTCTTGGATTCCTTAATCAGAATCTTCGTGGTATAAGCTAGAATTGATGGCGACATTCTTGAGAATCTGGAAGGTCTAAACCTTGTCTGTGGTATTATGAGTAGGATTCAAGGATTGAATGACTGTGACGAGCTTCAAACTCGCGATTGTGGGGCGTTAGTGACAGACGCAAAAGAATCACTGGATTTTATTCTGACGTGATCGAGAACCGACAGATGAATAGCCGTGCTGTGACAGAGCACGTTGATGGTGCACGAAATTGTGATCATCAATGGCGCCATCAACATGGTACGCACAATTGTAATCTCAACTCTTTATCACAACTTCGCACAACTAACCAGCAAGTGCACTGGGTCGTCCAAGTAATAAACCTTACGCGAGTAAGGGTCGATCCCACGGAGATTGTTGGTATGAAGCAAGCTATGGTCACCTTGTAAATCTTAGTCAGGCAAACTCAAATGGTTATGGATGATGTATGAATAAAAAATAAAGATAAAGATAGAGATACTTATGTAATTCATTGGTGAGAATTTTAGATAAGCGTATGGAGATGCTTTGTCCCTTCTGTCTCTCTGCTTTCCTACTGTCTTCATCCAATCCTTCTTACTCCTTTCCGTGGCAAGCTGTATGTAGGATTTCACCGTTGTCAGTGGCTACCTCCCATCCTCTCAGTGAAAATGTTCAACGTACCCTGTCACGGCACAACTATTCAACTGTCGGTTCTCGATCATGTCGGAATAGAATCCAGTGATTCTTTTGCGTCTATCACTAACGCCCCACAATCGCGAGTTTGAAGCTCGTCACAGTCATTCAATCATTGAATCCTACTCAGAATACCACAGACAAGGTTTAGACCTTCCGGATTCTCTTGAATGCCGCCATCAATTCTAGCTTATACCACGAAGATTCCGATCAAGGGATCCAAGAGATAAACATTCAAGCCTTGTTTGCTTGTAGAACAGAAGTGGTTGTCAGGCACTCGTTCATATGTAGGATTCCGGAATTGAATGACTGTGACGAGCTTCAAACTCGTGATTGCTGGGCATGATGACAAATGCAAAATAATCAAGGGATTCTATTCCAACATGATCGAGAACCGACAGATGATTAGCCGTGCTGTGACAGAGCATTTGGACCATTTTCACTGAGAGGATGGGATGTAGCCATTGACAACAGTGATGCCCTACATACAGCTTGTCATAGAAAGGAGTGACAAAGATTGGATAAAAGCAGTAGGAAAGCAGAGATTCAGAAGGAACATATCACCTCCATACACCTATCTGAAATTCCCACTATTGAATTATATGAGTAACTATTTACTATTTTATTCCTTCGCGTATACTATAATTTCTTAATACAGTTAAATCCGCCTGACTGGGATTTACAAGATGACCATAGCTTGCTTCATACCAACAATCTCTGTGGGATCGACCCTTACTCACGTAAGGTTTATTACTTGGACGACCCAGTACACTTGCTGGTTAGTTGTGCAGAGTTGTGACAAAGTGTGATTTATGTTTGAGAGCACCAAGTCTTTGGAGCCATTGTTGATGATCACAATTTCGCCTACCAGTAATAGATTGGTATCAACAGATATCAATTTGACCACTAAGGGTTCTCAAATTACCAAATCAATTAGACCCAATGACTCAAGTTCACCCAATTTCCTTTGCCTAGGCCAAAAGTATATAAAACTACTCCATAATCAAAGGAAACATTTCATCAAACACATGGTATGCACTAACTAAAGACATATTCAAATTGCAAATTAATTGGAAATTACAAGTACCCACTAACAATTATCAATAGAAAACAACTCAAATAAATTCTAGAATCATATCTTTTAGTTTCTTGTTAGTTAAGTAATTAATTTTAATTTTAAAAATTTAATCTTTTTCAAAATATCTTTTTCTTAAAAAAATCATATCTTTTTTTATATCTTTTTATCATATCTTTTATATCATATCTTTTACAAAATATTATCTTTTTCAAAAATTTGATTTTAAAATATCTTATCTAACCTCTTATCTTCTTATCTTTTCAAATTTGATTTTAATATCTTTTTCAACTAACTAATTAACTTTTTGTTTGTTTATCTTTTTCAAAACCACCTAACTACTTCTCCCTCTCTAATTTTCGAAAATATCTCATCCCTTTTTCAAAATTCTTTTTAAATTAATTGATTGTTTTAAATTTTAATTTTAATTCTATCTCATCTTTAATTTTCGAAAATCACTAACTCCTTTTCAAAATGAATTTTCGAATTCTCTCTCTCATCTTCTTCTATTTATTTATTTATTTACTAACACTTCTCTTCACCTCTCTTCATCTCCAATCACTTCCTCTATCCTTACCCTTGTGTTTGGATTATTCCTTCTTCTTAATCCTTATCCCCTTTCTTTTTCTACTAATAATAAGGATTCTCTTTACTGTGACATAGAGGATTCCTCTTCCTTTTCTTTTTCTCTTCTCTTTCATATGAGCAGGAACAAGGAAAAAGGCACTCTTGTTGAAACTGATCCTGAACCTGAAAGGACTCTGAAGAGGAAACTAAGAGAAGCTAAATTACAACAATCCAGAGGTAACCTTTCTGAAATTTTTGAACAAGAGAAGGAGATGGCAGCCGAACCCAACAACAATAATGCAAGGAGGATGCTTGGTGATTTTACTAAACCCACGTCCAAGTTTGATGGAAGAAGCATCTCAATTCCTGCCATTGGAGCAAATAATTTTGAGCTGAAACCTCAATTAGTTGCTTTAATGCAACAGAACTGCAAGTTTCATGGACTTCCATCTGAAGATCCTTATCAGTTTTTAACTGAGTCCTTGTAGATTTGTGAGACTGTTAAGACGAATGGAGTAGATCCTGAAGTCTACAGGCTCATGCTTTTCCCTTTTGCTGTAAGAGACAGAGCTAGAACATGGTTGGACTCACAACCTAAAGATAGCCTGGACTCCTGGGATAAGCTGGTCACGGCCTTCTTGGATAAATTATTTCCTCCTCAAAAGCTGAGCAAGCTTAGAGTGGATGTTCAGACCTTCAAGCAAAAAGATGGTGAATCCCTCTATGAAGCTTGGGAAAGATACAAGCAGATGACCAAAAAGTGTGCTTCTGACATGTTTTCAGAGTGGACCATATTAGATATATTCTATTATGGTCTATCTGAGTTTTCCAAGATGTCATTGGACCACTCTGCAGGTGGATCTATTCACCTAAAGAAAATGCCTGCAGAAGCTCAGGAACTTAATGACATGGTTGCAAATAACCAATTCATGTACACTTCTGAGAGGAATTCTGTGAATAATGGGATGCCTCAAATGAAGGGAGTTCTTGAAATTGATGCTCTGAATGCCATATTGGCTCAGAATAAAGTGTTGACTCAACAAGTCAACATGACTTCTCAAAGTCTGAATGGATGGCAAAATGCATCCAACAATACTTAAGAGGTAGCCTCTGAAGAAGCTTATGATCCTGAAAATCCTGCAATGGCAGAGGTAAATTACATGGGTGAACCTTATAGAAACACCTATAATTCATCATGGAGAAATCATCCAAATTTCTCATGGAAGGATCAACAAAACCCTCAACAAGGCTTTAATAATGGTGGAAGAAACAGGTTCAGCAATAGCAAACCTTTTCCATCATCTTCTCAGCAAGAGACAGAGAATTCTGAACAGAGCTCCTCTAACTTATCAAACATAGTCTCTGATCTGTCTAAGGCCACTTTAAGTTTCATGAGTGAAACAAGGTCCTCCATTAGAAGTTTAGAGGCACAAGTGGGCCAGCTGAGTAAGAAAGTAACTGAAACTCCTCCTAATACTCTCCCAAGCAATACTGAAGAGAATCCAAAGAGAGAGTGCAAGGCCATTGATATAGTCAATATGGCCGAATGTAAGGAGGAAGGGGAGGATGTGAATCCCAATGAGAAAGACCTCATGGGACGTCTTCCAACCAAGAAAGAGTTCCCTATTGAGGACCTAAAGGAATCTGAGGCTCATATAGTGACCATAGAGATTCCATTAAACCTCCTTTTACCATTCATGAGCTTTGAGAACTATTCTTCTTCTGAAGAGGATGAAGATGTAACTGAAGATCAAGTTTCTCAATATCTAAGAGCCATCATGAAGCTAAATTCCAAGTCATTTGGTAATGAGAGGAAGCATGAACAGCTTCTCTCAATGCAAAGTCAAACAGAGCCCCCACAGTCAAACTCTAAGTATGGTGTTGGGAGGCCACAACCAAACTCTAAGTTTGGTGTTGAACCCCCACATTCAAACTCTAAATTTGGTGTTGGGAGTCTACAACATTGACCTGATCACCTGTGAAGCTCCATGAGAGCTCACTGTCAAGCTATTGACATTAAAGAATCGCTTATTGGGAGGCAACCCAATTTTTATTTATCTAATTTTATTTTTTTATTGTTATTTTGTATTTTATTAGGTTCATGATCATGTGGAGTCACGAAAAAAATAAAAAAATTAAAAACAGAATCAAAAATAGCAGAAGAAAAATCACACCCTGGAGAAAGGACTTACTAAACGCCAGTAAGGAGCATCTGGCTGGCGTTCAACGTCAAAACAGAGCATGGATCTGGCGCTGACCACCAGAAACAAGCAACACCCTGGCGTTCAAATGCCAGGAATACACCCTGAGGAGAGCTGGCGCTGAACGCCAGAAACAAGCATGGAACTGGCGTTCAACGCCAGAAACATGCTGCACATGGGCGTTGAACGCCCAGAACATGCATCACTTCGGTGTTTAAATGCCAGAATTGCATGGAAAGGCATTTTACATGCCTAATTGGTGCAGGGATATAAATCCTTGACACCTCAGGATCTGTGGACCCCACAGGATCATCTCAGGATCTGTGGACCCCACAGGAACCCCACCTACCATATTCTCTCCTTCTCTCAACATTCATCCTCTCTTTCCAATAAACACTCTTCCCCAAAAACCCTTCACCAATCACCTCAATCTCTTCCCCATTACCTCTTTACTACTCACAATCCATCATCTCTTGCCCACCCAAACCCACCCTACATAGCCGAATACACACCTCTTTCCCTCTCCTCCATATCTTCTTCTTCTATTCTTTCTTCTTTTGCTCAAGGGCGAGCAACATTCTAAGTTTGGTGTGGTAAAAGTATAGCTTTTTGCTTTTCCATAACCATTGATGGCACCTAAGGCCAGAGAAACCTCAAAAAAAAAGAAGAAGAAAAAGGGAAGACAATTGCTTCCACCTCTGAGTCAAGGGAGATGGAGAGATTCATCTCAGAGGGTCCATAGCTCAGTAATAGAGCATTTGACTGCATATCAAGAGAGCATGAGGAATTCCCTCATCAAGAGATCCCTGAGATACCTCAGGGAATACATTTTTCTCCACACAATTATTGGGAGCAACTAAGGATAAGAGCACCAAAATCATTAGGGATCATGCAACAAAGGCAAGGAAGAGACATAGAGGAGCTCAAAAAGCACCATTGGTCCTTCAAGAAGGTGCCACCCTCACTAAGGTGGGCTCATTCCTTGTTCTTATTTTTTTTTTCTGTTTTTTGTTTTCTATGCTATATGTGTGTTTATGTTTTGTATCTCTACTTCATGATCATTAGTATGTAGTAACTATGCCTTAAGGCTATAAATAATTCCATGAATCCTTCACCTCTCTTAAATGAAAAATGTTTTTGATTCAAAAGAACAAGAAGTACATGAATTTCGAATTTATCCTTGAATTTAGTTAAATTATATTGATGTGGTGACAATACTTTTTGTTTTCTGAATGAATGCTTAAATAGTGCATATTTTTTTATCTTGTTGTTTATGAATGTTAAAAATGTTGGCTCTTGAAAGAATGATGAACAAAGAGAAATGTTATTGATGATCTGAAAAATCATAAAATTGATTCTTGAAGCAAGAAAAAGCAATGAAAAACAAAAGCTTGCGAAAAAAAATAGAAAGAAAAAGAAAAAGCAAGTAGAAAAAGCCAATAGCCCTTAAAACCAAAAGGCAAGGGTAAAAAGGATCCAAGGCTTTGAGCATCGATGGATAGGAGGGCCCAAAGAAATAAAATCCAGGCCTAAGCGGCTAAATCAAGTTGTCCCTAACCATGTGCTTGTGGCATGCAGGTCCAAGTGAAAAGCTTGAGACTGAGTGGTTAAAGTCGTGATCCAAAGCAAAAAGAGTGTGCTTAAGAGCTCTGGACACCTCTAACTAGGGACTCTAGCAAAGCTGAGTTACAATCCGAAAAGGTTCACCCAGTCATGTGTCTGTGGCATTTATGTATCCAGTGGTAATACTGGAAAACAAAGTGCTTAGGGCCACGACCAAGACTCATAAAAGTAGCTGTGTTCAAGAATAAACATACTTAACTAGGAGAATCAATAACACTATCCCAAATTCTAAGTTCCTAGAGAAGCCAATCATTGTAAACTTCAAAGGAAAAAGTGAGATGCCAAAACTGTTCAGAAGCAAAAAGCTACAAGTCTCGCTCATCTAATTAGAACTAATATTCATTGATATTTTGGGATTTATAGTATATTCTCTTCTTTTTATGCTATTTTATTTTCAGTTGCTTGCGGACAAGCAACAATTTAAGTTTGGTGTTGTGATGAGCGGATAATTTATACGCTTTTTGGCATTGTTTTTAGGTAGTTTTTAGTATGATCTAGTTACTTTTAGGGATGTTTTCATTAGTTTTTATGATAAATTCACATTTCTAGACTTTACTATGAGTTTGTGTGTTTTTCTGTGATTTTAGGTATTTTCTGACTTAAATTAAGGGACCTGAGCAAAACTTTGATAAGAGGCTAACAAAGGACTGCTGATGCTGTTGGAATCTGACCTCCCTGCACTCGAAATAGATTTTATGGAGCTACAAAACTCAAAATGACGCTCTCTCAACGGAGTTGAAAAGTAGACATCCAGAGCTTTCCAGAAATATATAATAGTTCATACTTTACTCGTGATTAGATGACGTAAACTGGCGCTCAACGCTAGTTCCATGTTGCATTCTAGAGTCAAACGCCAGAAACACGTCACGAACCAGAGTTGAACGCCCAAAACACATTACAACTTGGCGTTCAACTCCAAGAGAAGCCTCAGCTCGTGGATAGATCAAGCTGAGCCCAAGCACACACCAAGTGGGCGCCAGAAGTGGATTTATGCATCAATTACTTACTTCTGTAAACCATAGTAGCTAGTTTAGTATAAATAGAACTTTTTACAATTATATTTTCGTCTTGGATTGTATTATTCGATCTTTTGACCACGTTTGGGGGCTGGCCATTCGGCCATGCCTGAACCTCTATCACTTATGTATTTTCAACGGTGGAGTTTCTACACACCATAGATTAAGGGTGTGGAGCTTTGCTGTACCTCAAGTTTCAATGCAATTACTACTCTTTTCTATTCAATTCAGTTTATTCCTATTCTAAGATATTCGTTGCACTTCAACATGATGAATGTGATGATCCATGACACTCATCATCATTCTCACTTATGAACGCGTGACTGACAACCACTTCCGTTCTATCTTAGACCGGGCGCATATCTCTTAGATTCCTTAATCAGAATCTTCGTGGTATAAGCTAGAATTGATGGCGGCATTCATGGGAATCCAGAAAGTCTAACCTTGTCTGTGGTATTCCGAGTAGGATTTTGGAATTGAATGACTGTGACGAGCTTCAAACTCGCGATTGCTGGGCGTGATGACAAACACAAAAGAATCAAGGGATTCTATTCCAACATGATCGAGAACCGACAGATGATTAGTCGTGCTGTGACAGAGCATTTGGACCATTTTCACTGAGAGGATGGGATGTAGCCATTGACAACAGTGATGCCCTACATACAGCTTTCCATAGAAAGGAGTGACAAAGATTGGATAAAAGCAGTAGGAAAGCAGAGATTCAGAAGAAACACTGCACCTCCATACACCTATCTGAAATTCCCACTATTGAATTATATGAGTAACTATTTACTATTTTATTCCTTCGCGTATACTATAATTTCTTAATACAGTTAAATCCGCCTAACTGGGATTTACAAGATGACCATAGCTTGCTTCATACCAACAATCTCTGTGGGATCAACCCTTACTCATGTAAGGTTTATTACTTGGACGACCCAGTACACTTGCTAGTTAGTTGTGTGGAGTTGTGACAAAGTGTGATTTATGTTTGAGAGCACCAAGTCTTTTGAGCCATTGTTGATGATCACAATTTCGCCTACCAGTAATAGATTGGTATCAACGGATATCAATTTGACCACTAAGGGTTCTCAAATCACCAAATCAATTAGACCCAATGACTCAAGTTCACCCAATTTCCTTTGCCTAGGCCAAAAGTATATAAAACTACTCCATAATCAGGAAACATTTCATCAAACACATGGTATGCACTAACTAAAGCCATATTCAAATTGCAAATTAATTGGAAATTACAAGTACCCACTAACAATTATCAATAGAAAAGAACTCAAATAAAACTATCAACCATAGAAAACATCAGTGCTCTAAGGGAATTTCAAAATCAACAAAGTTCATGAAATGAGAAGAAAAGGGGAAATGATAAGAAAACACAATTCCAACACAAGATCTAAACAAAATTATAACTAAAGAACTAAAATTAAGTAATTGAAATTAGAATTAACAAGACCCAATTCAGAAATTCAACAAAGGAAGATCAAAACAAATTAAATCTAGAGAGAATTAAGAGTTTCTCTCTCTAGATAACAAGAACAAAGAACTAGCTAAAATTATGTGTAATGTGTGTATGAGTGAGTCCTCCTCCCTCCATCAATCCTTGGGTCTTTTCCATGCAGAAGCCAGTTGGATTTCGGCCTAGAGCCTCTCAGAAATCACCAGCCACGATTTCAATAATGAGGTCACGCGCTGGGTGTCACGCGTGCGCGTCATATAAGCTCCTCGGAACACGCGTCAGCTTTTGCGCGCCAATCTCAGGCACACACGGCCATGCATGCGCGTTGCCACCAATTTTCCAAAACTTTATTCTTTATGTCCCTTCCACTTGTGCATGCTTCCTTTCCATCTTCTAGGCCATTCTTGCCTTATAGATCTATAATCCACCTAACAAACACATCACGGCATCGAATAGTAATAGAAGAGGATTAAAATTTGACATTTTTAGGGATAAAGAAGCATGTTCTAAACCATGAAGCAAAATTAGGAAGGAAACACAAAACCATACATTTTATATGAATAAGTGTGAAAAATATTGATAAAACCCCCCAAATTCTACACAAGATAAACCCTAAAATTGGGGTTTATCAAACTTCCCCACACTTAAACCAAGCATGTTCTCATGCTAAAAATTAAAAGACCAAAGAACATAGGAGAATGAGGTTTATGAAATGCAATTTATCTACATGGATGCAACTAACGCAAATGTTTCTATCTACTTGGTCAAAAGTGAATCAACTTCCAAGAACATATATGAGCACATAGAGCCAAGGTGATAAGATGATTCATGAACTCTACCAATTCAAATATCAAAATGGAGTGTAAATAACTTGCAAGAAGAAAGCATGTGAAAGCAGGGAACAAGGAGTTGAGCATCGAATCCTCACCGGAAGTGTATCCGCTCTAGTCGCTCAAGTGTATAGGGTTGATTTACTCAATTCTCCTCTACTCATGCTTTCCAAGATTTGTTTTTCATCTAACAATCAATAGTTATTTAGTGCATGCATACATTCATCATGTGGGCTTATCTTTAGGTTGTAATGGGGCTAGGGTCAAGGTGGGATTGTATTTGGTCAAGTGAGTTTGAAATTGAATCTTTGATTAACCAAAGCTCTCACCTAACACAAATAACAGCCTATACAATTTAAATACAAACCTAAGTACCCATTTATTCACTTTTCACATACTCATGCATTCTCTTTCAATTCACAACCCATATGCATTGGTTATTATTGGCTTTATCTTGGGGCATTTTGTCCCCTTTTTATTACTTTTTTTCTATATATTTCTCTTTCTTTTATTTTCTTTTTCTTTTTTTACATTCTTTTCTTTTATCTTTCTTTTGTTTTTCTCTTTTTCTTTTGATGAATTATATACAATGGTGCCAATGCACATGGTCTAAACATTCAATGCACGAGTATGTACCAAATTCCCAACATTTTCAATAAAAATACAAAAACACACTTTTACTTATACCAATGTTCCCAAGCTTCCTTCCTGCTTAAATGACACACACCCTCACTACCCTAAGCTAATCAAAGATCCAAATTAGAGGACATTTATTATTTTTCACTTAGGGGTAATAATGTGCTAAATTGAACAAAATGAGGTTTAACATAGGCTCAAAATTGGCTAACAATGGTAGATAAAAGGTAAGGCTATTTGGGTAAGTGAGCTATTGAAATAATGGCCTCAATCATATAAATGCATTCATACACAAAATAATGGACATAAAGAATCAAATAAATCAAAGATTGCAATCATAGAAAGAGAATAATGCACACAAGAATGGAAATAAGTGGTTATATGATGTAACCACGCAATTAAACTCAAAACTCACATGCTTGTGTTCTTAGCTCAAAAAAACCTATTCAAAAATTAATTCTTCCAAGCAAGTTCAACACAATTTTTTTTCTTCAAATTGGTAGGGTGCCCTAAAAATGGTTTCTTGGAGAAGAAATCATCACCCTAACCAAATAGTCCTAGCAAGAAGTGATTGGATGAAAAAAGTAATTCATCTAGTTCATGCATACCCAATCACTTAACAAGCATAACTCTAGATATATTTACAAACGACTACCATGTAAAAAGTGTTTAAATGCAAAAACTATCCATGCAATGCAAATTATCCAAATTGACAAAAGAAAATTAAGATTTGGGTGTTGAAAAGAAGGGTTGTTACCTATGGAAGTCGGTAAACGACCTCCCCACACTTAGAAATGTGTACGGTCCTCCATGTTTTCAATGACGAGCATAATGGGTCCGGGAATGTCACTCGCAATGGCCATAGGATGGTGAAATAAGGACGTCTCCATGTTCACCTCTTGATTACTTGTTTGCCATGATCCAAAGTGGACTCCGGAGTGCCAGTTTCCGCCGTAGGTGGACCGGTGAATCCTGCGGAATCGTTTCCAGGGACTTCCTCTTCTGCCTCATCAATGTGGCTAGATTTTTTTTCGACTGCTTAGAAAATGGTTTGGCCCTTTGATGCACGAAATCTGTCTCTCAACAAATTTTCCTTCGGTAAGTATACCGAATTATCGTCAAGTCAAAACTCACAATAGAGTGAGGTCGAATCCCACAGGGATTGATTGGTTGAGCAACTTTAATTAGAGGAGTGTTCTAGTTGAACTAAGCAGATTTGAATTTAGAATTGTAGAAAATTAAATGGCGGGAAACATAAATAGAAAGGAATGCAAATGACGGAAAGTAAATGGCAAAATATAAAGTGCAGAAAGTAAATCGCAGAAATCTAAATGGGAATGGGGATGATTATGCATAAATGTAAATAGTAGAAAATAAAGAAAAGGTAGATCAGAGAGGGGAGGTTCATTGGGTTCAAGAGATATTGTGTTCTCCAGATCAAGCTCATTCTCATCTCTTCCTCAATCCATGCAACTCATTGATCTCTTGGAAATCTAGGAGATTGAATACCAATTCCATGGTAATTCAATCTCTCTAACATGTATTTCCAAATCAAAGTATTGGTATGATTATATGTCACTATATCCATCTAACCCCCAATCCGGTCCAACATGAGAAAGTATTTCTAGCTTGATTTCCTTTTTCCTCTTCCAAGGTTCAAAGGAAATCTAAGTATGAGTAGCTTCTCTTTCGAGACAACTACTCAATTTGATGAAGATCGAAAGCTTTCAAGTAAATCAAAGAGAAAGGAAAGAATAAGAAGAATGTAAACTATGATTGATCCATTGAATTACAATAGAGCTCCCTAACCCAATGAAGAGGGGTTTAGTTGTTCATAGCTCAATTCAAACAGAAAAGGAAAAAAATAAGAAAGTACATAAACTAAAATGAAAAGTACAGAGAAAAATGAATTCAGGGCTCCCAATCAGGATCCCCTGACTTCCAGCCTTCCAATCCTCTAATCTAACTTAAATTCTATCTATTTATACACTTTCTTGATTCAGTCTTGAAGTCTTTGGATGTGGGCTTTGGCCTTTGTTGAAGCTAGTTGAGAGTGGCTTCTTAGTGACATTGATGAGGACGTTTGCAAACTAACATTCATACTCTGCATGGATGCCATTTTATATTGAAGTTGGAAGTAAAACATTGGGTCAAACATTGCAAAATAACACTTGGGCATTTACCACTAGCGTTTGACCCAACGTTGGTGTACCAATATTTGTTCGATGACGCGTACGCGTCACTGCAAGTTTTCCAACTCCAAATATTGAAAGTTATTGAGAACGTTGGGGTAACATTGGATCACCAACGTTCCCTCCAACGTAGGCATCTCTTCTTCTTCAATGTTGCTAGCAACGTTGGTGAGCTTGGCCACCAACGTTGCACCTTGAGCTTGGAACGTTTGAGGCAATGTTGGAGAGCCAGCTTTGGCTCCAAAATTTGTACCTTGGGCTTAGGACGTTTGAGGCAACGTTCGAGCACCAGCTTTGGCTCCAACATTGCACCTTGAGCTTGGAGCATTTGAGGCAACATTAGAGAGCCAGCTTTGGCTCCAACGTTGCCCTCTCCTCCTCTTCATCAACGTTCGAGGCAACACTGGTGAGCCAGTTTTGGCTCTAACGTTGTCCTCTCTTCTTTAGCATGTTTGAGGCAATGTTTGTGAGCTAGCTTTGGCTCCAATGTTGTCTTCAATTCCTCTTAGCCAACGTTTGAGGCAACGTTGGTGAGCCGGCTTTGGCCTCCAACGTTGCCTTCTTTGCCTCTTCCTTGCCATTCCTCTGCTTCTCTTCACCTATCATCAATCAAACACATGCATCAAAGTCTTGCCAAAATCACAAGATCTTGCATCATTCATAGCATTAAGTAAATTCTTGCATAAATCTCATGAAAATGCATATAATTAACCATGTTTGCTTGAATCAAGGTATGTATGAAATTCTCATCCAAATGCTTACTTAATGCTCAAGAAAGTGCATGAAACCTAATGAAAACTAATGAAAAAGGCTTGTGAAACTAGCCATGATGCCCTAGCATCACAACACCAAACTTAAATCTTGTTTGTCCCTAAGCAAGCATTGAAACATGAGAAGAATGAATGAAAATAGAGAGGAATATGGGTCCTTATTAGAAAGCAATCAATCTTGGTTCATGGGGTTTCATGCAGGATACATTTGAAGCTCAACTCTTATTGGTTTCCAGGTTTGAGATGTCCCCTTAAGTGCTAACTAAGGTGATGCTATGAAACCTTGTTATTTATTGATCCTTGGTGTTTGATTTTTTCTTTTCTTTTGATTAGAAGCTTATTCTTTTTATTTGCAGCTCAGTGTTCTGTGTTGAAGCAGCTTTTTAAATAAATTTTCAGTCAACATTCCCGACCCAGATAGCTCAAGGTGTTGGGTGATGAAGCACCCCTCGGACCTACTAACTCAAGCATCTCCTCAATACATACACACCATAAACACTTGGCTCAGAATTCATCTTAAAGACATTGATACACAACACCTCTTTGGGTCACTAAATACCTTGTAACTAGGTTGCTCTTTATAGTGGACTTTTGGTTAATAATTCCGGGTTAGTTAACCAAAGTTACCAAGTGTTAAAACACTCCTTAGAACCTAATCACCAAGCAGATCCTAGTACAAAAACACCACAGGCATGTGTCTCAAGGTTCAAGCTATTGGTGCCTAGCTTATTCTTTGTTTCTTCTCTTTTTGTTTGCCAACATTGGAGTTGGCCGTTGGTGGTCTCCAATTTCGCCACCAACGTTGGCTTTTCTTTACTTCTTTCTTGTTCTTTCTTTCTTCCAAGGATTGTTATTCACAAAGGCTTCACAAATAGCAACTAAGTTCATACTATAGAAAACATTATCCCCTTTGTTTTTATTAGTGAACTTGCCAAACAATCAAACATGTACCACCACTTAACCTTATTCTATTTCCTACCAACATGGATTATTGCTCTCTCTATTTCAAAACATTTTCTTTTATTTATGCAAAGAGGGAACAAGACATACATTCAAGCAAGGTGAAAGTGAAGTAGGCACTTAGACTAGCACACTTATGACAATTAAAGAAAGCAACCTAACAGAATGTAAAAGACTTAAAAAGTAAACTCATAATCTAACATTGAAAGCATGTTCTTCCTTATTTAGATATGATAAATAAGGATAAATTCCACCTTTCATTCCTTAGCTTGCTTGCCCTTTTTCTTCCTCTTTTCTTCTTTATTCCCTCCTTGTTGACTACTTGCGCCATCCTTTTCCTTCTACTTTCCTGCCACCTTCTTCCAGAAGCCTGCATCCTCCATCTTTTTCCTTAGCTTGGCTTCATTGCATTGAGCTCTTTTTACTTCTCTTGATTCAATCCTTTCACTAATGTCCTTATACTTTGGTATTCCTGGGTTCAGCTGAGGCATAAAACCAACCAAGTAATTGAGCCTAGCTTGAGTACTCATGTCGTACTCAATCTTGTCTAGGTGCCTTCCCTCATTAAGAACCCGGTATTCATTAAAAGTTCTCATGTAGACATTTTGGCATTGATTGAGCTCTTCAATACACTTTTCTTGATGGACTTGTTTCTCAGCCACTTGATGGATGGACTCACTCAGTTGGGAGTAGTGTTCTTTTTGCTGCTCCATGAGTTGCATATGTAGCTCCCTTTGTTGATCCATCATCTGAAATTAGAATCCCTTTTGTTGGTCCATGAGTTGGAGTTGAATATTTCTTTGTTGCTCTTGATTTTCTATGTATTGTCTGGATAGGTTATCAATAGCCTCTTGAATTTGATTCATGTCCATAGTGGCTTGTGCTGGAATTTGTTCCTCTTCATGTTGCTGCTCTCTTTCTTGATGTTGCTCTTCTTCTTGTGGTTCTTCCTTCCTTCTTCTCCTTTGTGGCCTTCTTCGTTGCTGAGTTGTAGTGACATATGACATTCATTCAATAGTAATTGGCCTGCTCGAGTGTAACCAAATGGGATTTGTGTCTTCTAGAAGACACCCTAGCCTTCATGCATAGGCGAATGATGGTGCTCGGGTAGTGGAGGCAAGAGTCCGGATCACTTTTCTCGGATAGCTCTTGAATGTGCTTAGCAATGAGCTCATGGACCTTGATCTCTCCTCCTACCATAATGCAATGCACCATGGTGGCTCTATTAATGTTAACCTCTGAAGTGTTTACAGTACCAAAGATAAATCTCTTCACAAGCTCATACCATCCCTTGGATTTTGTGATGATGTCTCCTCTCCTAAGAAACCTTGGTGCTAAATTAGCATCCCTCACCTAGTCAGCTCCAACTACACAAATGTCACTGGCAATCAACTCACAATCAGGATCATGACTTACTCTCTCATGGTAACTAGCTTCATTAAAGTGTGTTGTTCTTAGGCCAAGAAACTTCATGATGGTTTAACCAAGTGTATAACCAAGTGGGAACAAAAATGGTTTGAATCAAAGAAGAGCACGGTTATAACTTGAAGTTTAAAAGGGTTGCAAGAAGTGAAATATGTAGCTTGGGGGTGTGAAACTCAGTCTCATAGAGGCTATTTATAGCAAGGCTTGATGAAGAATGAATGGTGAGGATGCTTTTGTGATGGTGAAAACGGATGGTGTGTATGCAGGCTTGAGTGAAGACAAGGATTGCTTCTATATTGGGGAGGTAGGTTCGGTCATTAAGGCGACACACCTAACCAACCAATGTGCAGAATTTTTGCTTCCCAATGAGCAACTTCCAAAGACATATGACTTGTTTTTAGTTCTAGGATAGACATGCCTTCTATTGCCTTGTCCTCTCCATCAATCTCCTCTTCCATGCCCCTATTCACCACAACAAAACAAAAATTAAAGTATTATACTTGACAGCAAAAGAAGTAGAAAAACAATAACTAATTTTTAAATTTTTAAATTTTGACTAAGTGTTCCTCATGAAACAATGACTAGCCGTGACTCTTGTGCTCATATGTACAACCTTGGTGGATACCAAACTTAGTGTTTGACAATGTGGTTCAATGAATTAAATTCACTTCCTAGGATATACATCTCATGAATCTTGTGCGTCATCCTAGGTAGTTTTACATACTAGACTTGTTATCCACCAAGTGATGCAAGTGAAAGCTCAATAAAATTCTTGTCACTCTTTGACTTAATCATCATAAGGAACACTTTATTCTCTACTTTCAAATATGAACTTAAAAAGAATGCAGAACATGGTTTAACTGTCATGAAATTCAGGACTTCAAAAAAAATGTGATTTTCATCAATTGTTCTCATAGAATATGCAGAACACCAAACTTAATATTTGGCTATGTACTTCAAGAGAATGCTTGAGTACATATCCTAAGATGGCTCTATGATCATCATGCTTAGAGCTCATCTTGGGGTACTTGCAAGCACACCAAACTTAGAAATAAACCATATGCTTCAAGAGATGCTTAATGCAAGTATCAATCTATTTATGAAAGCCTGAATTCATGCTAGGAAACTATTGATTGTTGACGATAAAGCAGTAAAAGCAAGAAAGCTAAAACATGGGATGCCTCCCATGGAGCGCTCTTTTATTGTCACTAGCTTGACATTAATTCTCTGTTAGGGTGGTTGATGGTAGCGTCTCAGGTCCTCTCGTCTCACAGTGAATCTATCTCTGCTTGCTTCTTTGAGAATTTCTACATGCTCCAAGGATAAGATTCTATTGATTGTGTACACTTGAGGCAGTTGAGACGGAAAGGTAGGAAGATGAGGTGGGATTAGTGGCTAGTGGATTGATATCACCTTGTCCCCAGGGGAGAAATCCTTCGTATGGATCTTCTTATTTTTCCATCCTCTTGGCACCTTCTTCCCAACTCTCTTCTCTCCTTCAAGTGGTGCTTCGGAGATTCTTGTGTTAGGAGGGTCCTTGTTGACTGCCCCTTTTGAATATTGTGGCTTCAACTCCTTGAACTTTGTTGCTTGTTGTATTACTTGGGCTTCTTGTTTTTCCATCAATGAGGTATTTGTTTTCCCCTTTTGTGTGGTATAGAATTCACAAATAAAAGCTCGTTGAAAGTATAGCTTCTAAACCAACAAAGAATCCTTTCATACAAAAATGTGGTTGTCACAAGTAACAAACCCCTAGTAAAATTGATAACCGAAGTATTTAAACCTCGGGTCGTCTCTCAAGGAATTGCAGGGAAGTGTGTTTATAATTGGTTATGGAAAAGTGTGTTTTGGGGTTTTTAAATGTTGAACAAGAAAAGTAAATGGCAAGAAAGTAAACTAATAGCTAAGAAGGCTCTTGGCAAGGTATGAGAGTTAGAAGTCCTATCCTAGTTATCCTTATCAATTGTGATGAGAATTGTCCATTGCTCCCACTTAGTCACCCTCTAACTATGAAGGTACATCAAGTGGATAAATCAATATAAATCCTCAAGTACTAGTTAACTCCCAAGGAAAGACTAGAGTTAGTGGAATTTAAGTCAGTTAACAACTTTAATTATTAATCAACAAAAGAGTTTGATAACTCAAGAGTCTCTAATTACTCAACCAAAGCCAAGAAGACAAAAAAGGCTAATTTAAAACCCTCCCAAGCATTTTATCAAACACTTGGAAGGCACCACATAAAAACATAGAAAAGTAATAAGAGATAATAAAATCCAAACAACCAATTGAAAGCATCAATAACATAAATTGAAGAAAGCAATCATAAATCTAAAATATCTTAAATTGCATTAAATAGAAAATCAAATCTAACATGGAGTTCATAAACTAAATTGGAAAAGTAGAGAAATCAACAAGACGAATAAATGAACTAAAATACTAGAATAAATAAAAGTAAAAGAGAAACTAAATTAAAGGAACATTGAACCTAGAATTGGGAAGAAATAAACCTAAACCTAAGAGAAATCCTAAATCCTAAAATCTAGAGAGAGGAGAGAGCCTCTCTCTCTCTAGAAACTACATCTAAAACCTAAAATTATCAATTATCAGAAGTGTTCTCTGATTCTTCCACTTTGCAGCCCCTAATATGTATTTTCTGGGCCGAGAACTGGGTCAAAAATAGCCCAGAAATTGCCGGGGGCGAATTCTGATACGCTGAATTTTTGCAGATGCAATGCGTGCGCGTGATACACGCGTGCACATTGCCTAGCTGTACAGCCACTATAGAAAATTATATATCATTTTGAAGCCCAGACGTTAGCTTTCCAACATAACTAGAACCGCCTCATTTGGACCTCTGTAGCTCAAGTTATGATCGATTGAGTGCAAAGAAGTCAGGGCTGACAACTTTACAGTTCCTTCAGCTTCTTGTATTCCTTCCACTTTTGCATCCTTTCTTTCCATTCTCTATGCCATTTCTGCCATGTAATCTCTGAAAAGACTTAACACGCATATCAAGGCATTGAATGGTAATGAGAGAGGATTAAAATTAGCTAAATTAAGACCAAAGAAACATGTTTTCAATCATAGCACAAAATCAGTAAGGAAAATGTAAAACATGCAATTTCAATGAATAAGTGTGAGATTAGTGGATAAAATCTACTCAATCAAGCACAAGATGTGCCATGAAATAGTGGTGCATCAAATCTCCCCACACTTAAACATTAGCATGTCCTCATGCTAAGCTCATGAGAAACTATAAGAGTGAAGATGAATGGTAGAAAGTATGAAATGCAACCTATCTATATGAATGCAACTACATGCAAAATGCTTTTACCTACTTGGTGAAAAGTAAATAAACCTTTCAAGAACAAATATAAACTGGATTTCACTAATTCAAATCATAAAAATAAAGTACAATTAGACTTGCAAGAAGAAGATAGCTCATGAAAGCTGGGAACAAAGAATCGAGCATCGAACCCTTACTGGAAGTGTATACATTCTAATCGCTCAGGTGTTTAAGGCTCGATTCTCTCAATTCTCTACTAATCTTGCTTTCTAAGACTTGCTCTTCTTTTACCAATCAACAGAGATTTAATGCGCAAATATACAAATCAAGAGGTCTTTTAAGGGTTGTAATGGGGTTAGGGTCAAGGTAGGATTGTATTTGGTCAAGTGGACTAAAATATGAATCCTCAATTAGTCTAAACTTCCCACCTAACTTAAGACAATCCATGTAATTACAATGCAAGATCTAACTGCCCATTAACTATGTTTACCACACATTCATGCATCCCAAATTTAGGTACAACTTATATGTATTGATATTATTACTTAACTTGGGGCATTTTGTTCCCTTTTTATTATTTGCCTTTTTTTTCTTTTTCTCATATATTTCTTTTCTTTTCTTTTCTTTTCTTTTCTTTTGTTTTTATCAATGCATATGATTAAAGTATTGCATGCATAAACATGTGCTTAACATTCTTGTTCATATTCTCTCAAGACTGCACAACACCCAATCTTCAAACCAAATGTTTCCAAACCCAACTTCCCCACACTTAAATTATGAACACTCTCACTAGTCTAAGCTAACCAAGGATTCAAATTAAGGACATTATTATTTTCCGCTTAGAGTTAATGATATGCTAAAGTAAAGAACAAATGAGGTAAAATTAGCTCAAATTGGTTTGCAAAGGATAATGAAAGGGTAAGGCTATATGGGTATGTAAGCTAAGTGAAACAAGGCCTCAATCATATAAGTATATACATACATTAAAACATGGAAATATAGAATCAAGCAAGATATAGATCACAATTTTAGAGAGAACAACACACACCAAAACAAAATATTGGTTGATAAAATGCAACCAATCAAATAGGCTCAAAATCTCAGTGGTTTTGTGTGTTTAAGCTCTAAACCTTGTTCCAATATAATATTTCTTCAAACAACTTTAACAAAAATTTTATTCAAATTAGTGAAATGCTATAAGAAGTTTCTTGAAGAAGAATTCATCATTTCAACCAAGTAATGGTAAAATATGCACAAAATCAAACAAACATGCAATCAAACATGCAAATGCAACAATGGACTAACAAAGAAAATTAAAAATTGGTGTTGAGAAGAAAGTGACTAACCCATGGAGATCGGTATCGACCTCCCCACACTTAAAGATTGCACCGTCCTCAGTGCATGCAGAGATGTGCAAGTGGACGGGTGGCTCCAACTGATGCTTTTTCTCCAAGGATTGTGTGGCAGACTTGTTTATTGCTCCAGTTAGAAACTTTTTCTTTTCCCTCTTGGTGGCCATCCTGAAAAGGGAGAAAGGAAAGGGACATGTAATTCAAATAGCTAGAACTGAGAGGAGGAAGGTCCAAGTGATAAACAATGCCAAGGTAAAAGATAATGTCTTAAATACATGGTCGTGACTACATGCAAATAGGACATCAATTGAAGTCAGTGAAGGCATATTAGAGCAACTAGATGCAAGAGGTTTAAAAGCATGCAAGCAAAGGCATGAGAAGCATAGATCAAGCATCAATAGCAAGAATGAATGTCATATGTAACAAAATAATAATCACATTTATTTTGACAATTAAGCTCAATATGTAAAGGATTGCAAGGTATTTGTGAAAGATAGGCATTAAAGTAGAAGAATAAAATAATTGAGAATTCGCAATGCCATAAGGGCTTTTTCACAAACACTTGGTATGCATGTAAAACATGTGGGGTAAAGTAGTCGATCAAAGCATGTAGGCAACCCAAAATTAATAATGTCTATTGTCAAATCACTCTGCAAGATATCCACAAGAAAATATAGAAGAAAGCAATCACCTAAATAAATGTCTAACACCAACCAGAAGAATGCAAAAATAGATAATTAGTAAGAGATAAAAAGAAAAAGAATCTTAAAGAATAAGATGAAATTAGAGAGGCAAAGGAGAGTGTGAGTGAGAAAAGTAGGAAGAAAGGGGGAAAAAGAAGAAATTTGTAAGGAGAGAGAATTAGGATTGGGGGAGGGATAGAATTGAAATCTGGCGGTGGACTGTTTCAATTTTGCGTCGCATGCCATGAGTACGCGTACGGCACGCGTACGTGTGAGTCGCGGAAAATCCAAGTGACGCATAAGTGTCTGGCACGCTCACGCGTGACCTAGGTTGTGCGACTCACGCAAAGGCCACCTCGCTTACGCACAACTCTCTGTGCAGTACGCTATTTACGCCGATTTCCTGGGTCAGGCGTACGCGTTAGCGACGCTTACGCGTGGTCTGCTAAAACCGCAAGCGACGCGCACGCGTGAGGGTCGCATACGCGGGCTTGCTTGTGCGCAAAGCACACTTCCAGTACTACTCCCGCCCAACTCTCTGTTTACTTCCTTGGTGTTGCGAATTCACACAGGACGCGTACGCGTCAGTGACGCTTGCGCGTCGAACACCCTTTTTTTATGCAGAATGCGGATGACGATGCAAAATGTATGAAATAACACTGATATAAATAAAATAAAATAAGACTAGGAATAAAAAGGAACGATCATACCATGGTGGGTTGTCTCCCACCTAACACTTTTAGTTATTGTCCTTAAGTTGGACATTTGGTGAGCTCCTTGTCACGGTGGCTTGTGCTTGAACTGATCCAGGAATTTCCACTAATATTTGTACTTCCAATAGCCTGCGGGATCCTAAACTAGGCATAAAGAGCATTCAAGCAAGTTAAAGCAAGTGACAAGGCCCCAAGAGTGTTAATTATTGGAATGAATTTTGGGGTCCCAAACTTTGCTTTTGCACCCGTCTTCGTATTGATCATCATTGTTCCAATCAGGTGACAAGCAATATGAATTCTCACTGAAGTGTCCAAACAACTTCCTAGACCCATTCAATTGAGCTCTACACCAACCTTTGCATTTCAACTTGGAGGATACAACTATATTGAATCTTGTGTGACAACTCCTTCCACTAACCATCTCCTTCTTACTCTTAAAGCCACAAAGAGCTCTAAGTTGACCATCCGTCTCAAGCAAGCCGTATTCAAGTGGGATTATAAAACTTAGAGATTAGAAGTTTACTCACTTGAATGAAAGATGGATGGTGATGGCTTGGGGAGAGGTGTTTCCAATGGTCTTGTAAGCTTCACTCCCTTGTGCTCCTCTTTGAATTCTTCCACCTCCTTGCAAACCTCTTCAACTTCAACCGCGCCCTCATCAAATTCTTCTAACTCTTTCCCATCACTCAAGTCATAAGTTGGAGGTTGAGAAAATTCCACCTCCACATTAATTCCAGATTCACGTGGAGAAGGTTCTTCAAAATCAAGTGGTTCAGTTGCGGATGCAAGTTCATCACCAGGAGGTTGTGATGTGGGAACTTCATCACCAAAGGGACTTGTTTCTTGCTCTATTTCATCCAATTCTTCATAAAGAACATGCCTCAGAGGTTGTGCACTATCCTCTTCAACATTAATTTCAAGCTTATTGGAGAAATACTCTACAACTCTAGAATCCCATGGAGGTTCAGCATCTCCTAGGTCTTCAACCACTTCTTCCTCTTCAACAATTACGGCTTCCTCTAGCTATTCTAGTACAAAATCACAATTCCCATTCTCCATGGAAGTTTCCAATCTCTCTTTCATACCACGCTCCCCACTGGATTCTCTACGAGTGGCCATGGTTGTATCTAGAACATTCAAGCATCGGGAGGCTAATTGATTTACTGCCTCAGCCAAGTTGGCCATGAATTCTAGTACCTTCTTTTCCATGTCTTCTTGCCCTTGAAGAAGTACACCAAGGGTTGCATTCATCAAATATTGGGGTGGAGATGATGGCTCATTACTTGGGAAGAAAGGTTCATGATACGAGGGTGGTTCATCATAACAAGGATGTGGTGGTTCAACACTCTCTATCTCTTCTACTTGTTGCACAACACACTTTAATTCCTTGTTCTCAAGTTGAGATTCTTTAGCCATAAGAGCTTCGTGTGCTTTTCGGCATGCCACTCGCTCCAATTTATAGAGGAATCGATCCATTGTTTTCTTGACACGATCCTTTGATTCTTGTTCCGCTCGGATTGCATGATTAGGATCATATAGCTCTTGGGTTGGTGGATATGGACATGGTGTATATGAAGGTGGTGGTTCTTGGGAGTAATTGGGTTGGAATTGGGGTGGTTCTAAGTATGGCTCATAATGTTCTTGGTATGGTGGGTAAGGATTAGGATCATAGAAGGGTGTTTGGTAGTGGGAGGCTTGTGAGTATAGTAGTTCAAAGTTATGTTGAGGAGGGGGTTCATAGGTATAGTGTGGTGGGGGTTGATTTTCACGGAAAGGTCCACCATAACCATCGCCTTGATATGCATCACAGAATGGTTATTGCTTGCAACACATTGGAGGAGTTTGTTGCCAAGAGGATTGATCAAATCCTTATGGCACCCCCCATCTTTGATTGTCCCAACCTTGATGCATGTTTGCATTATAGCTTCCATTCCCTATAACATAATTTGAACTAAACTCGTAGCCAAAGGGGTGAGAATTCATAGTATCCAAAGAAAATAAAAGTAAAAACTGGTAAAAATAAGCAACTAATTCCTAAACTAACAAGAACTAGCGAACAAGCAAAACGAAAATATTTATAATAACCAATAATAAGGCACACATTTGACACTCCCCGGAAATAGTGCCATTTTGATGAATGGACTTTTGTGTGTGATGAGCGGATAATTTATACGCTTTTGGCATTGTTTTTAGATAGTTTTTAGTATAATTTAGCTACTTTTAGTATATTTTTATTCGTTTTTAAACAAAATTCACATTTCTGGATTTTACTATGAGTTTGTGTATTTTTCTGTGATTTCAGGTATTTTCTGGCTGAAATTGAGGGACCTGAGAAAAAATCTGATTCAGAGGCTAAAAAAGGACTACTGATGCTGTTGGATTCTGACTTCCCTGCACTCGAAGTGAATTTTTTGGAGCTACAGAAATCCAAATGGTGCGCTCTCAACTGCGTTGGAAAGTAGACATCCAAGGCTTTCCAGAAATATATAATAGTCCATACTTTGCTCGAGTTTTGATGACACAAATTGGCGTTCAAACGCCAACTTCCTGCCCTAATTCTGGCGTTAAATGCCAGAAACAGGATACAAGCTGGAGTTAAACGCCCAAACTGGCATAAAAGCTGGCGTTTAACTCCGAGAAAAGTCTCTACATATGAAAGTTTCAATGCTCAGCCCAAGCACACACCAAGTGGGCCCGGAAGTGGATTTCTGCATCATTTACTTATTTTTGTAACCCTAGTAACTTGTTTAGTATAAATAGGACTTTTTACTATTGTACTCACATGCTGGGATCTTTGATCAGTTTTATGCTATCCTAGACATTGGGGGCTGGCCTCACGGCCATGCCTGGACCATCATCACTTATGTATTTTCAAAGGTAGAGTTTCTACACACCATAGATTAAGGTGTGGAGCTCTGCTGTTCCTCGAGTATTAATGCAATTACTACTATTTTCTATTCAATTCATGCTTATTCATGTTCTAAGATATCCATTCGCACACAAGAACATGATGAATGCGATGATTATGTGACACTCATCACCATTCTCACTTATGAGCGCGTGCCTGACAAACACTCCCGTTCTACATGCAAACAAGCTTAAATGCATATCTCTTAGCCATCTGGTTCATGATCAGAGTCTTCGTGGTATAAGCTAGAATCAATTGGCAGCAATCTTGAGATCTGGAAAGTCTAAACCTTGTATGTGGTATTCCGAGTAGGATCTGGGATGGGATGACTGTGACGAGCTTCAAACTCGCAAGTGTTGGGCATAGTGACAGACGCAAAAGGATCAATGGATCCTATTCCAACATGAGTGAGAACCGACAGATGATTAGCCGTGCGGTGACAGCGCATTTGGACCATTTTCACTGAGAGGACGGACAGTAGCCATTGACAACGGTGATCCCTCAACATACAGCTTGCCATGGAAAGGAGTATGAAGGATTGGATGAAGGCAGTAGGAAAGTAGAGATTCAGAAGGAACAACGCATCTCTAGACGCTTATCTGAAATTCCCACCAATTAATTACATAAGTATCTCTATCTTTATTTTATGTTTATTTATCTTTTAATTATCAAAACTCCATAACCATTTGAATCCGCCTGACTGAGATTTACAAGATGACCATAGCTTGCTTCAAGCCGACAATCTCTGTGGGATTGACCCTTACTCACGTAAGGTTTATTACTTGGACGACCCAGTGCACTTGCTGGTTAGTTGTGCGAAGTTGTGAAAAAGAGTTGAGATTACAATTGTGCGTACCAAGTTGTTGGCACCATTGAGATCACAATTTCGTGCACTAAGTTTTTGGCACCGTTGTCGGGGATTGTTCGAGTTTGGACAACTGATGGTTCATCTTGTTGCTTAGATTAGGTAATTTTCTTCTTTTTTTTTCAACCTTTATTTTGTTTTCAAAATTTTTTCTTCTTTTTCGTTTTTCCAAACTAATTTGCAAAAAATCCAAAAAAATTTATAAAATCATAAAATCAAAAATATTTTGTGTTCCTTGTTTGAGTCTAGAGTCAATTTTTAAGTTTGGTGTCAATTGCATGTTTTAATTTTTCAAAAAAAAATTTGAAAATTCATGCATTGCATTCTTCATGATCTTCAAGTTGTTCTTAATGAGTCTCCTTGTTTGATCTTCATATTTTCTCGTTGTGTGTGTTTTGTTGTTTTTCATATGCATTTTTTAATTCATAGTGTCTAAACATGAAAACTTTCTAAGTTTGGTGTCTTGCATGATTTTTCTTTCTTGAAAATTTTTCAAAAATAAGTTCTTGATGTTCATCATGATCTTCAAAGTGTTCTTGTTGTTCATCTTGACATTCATAGTGTTCTTGCATGTTTTATTTGTTTTAATCCAAAATTTTCATGTTTTGAGTCATTTTTGTGTTTTTCTCTCTCCTCATTAAAAATTCAAAAATTAAAAAATATCTTTTCCTTATTTCACTCATAAATTTCGAAATCTTTGGGTTGACTTAGTCAAAAAATTTTAAAATAAGTTGTTTCTTGTTAGTCAAGTCAAGATTTCAATTTCAAAAATCCTATCTTTTCAAAACTTTTTAAAAAATCAAACCTTTTTCATCTTTTCTTTCATGTTTTTCGAAAATTTTAAAAAATTGTTTTTAAAAATCTTTTTCTTAATTTCATTTCAAATTTTCAAAGAAAACTTTACTAAGAATTAATGTGATTGATTCAAAAATTTCAAGCTTGTTACTTTCTTGTTAAGAAAGGTTCAACCTTTAAATTCTAGAATTATATCTTTTAGTTTCTTCTTAGTCAAGTCATTAACTTTAATTTTCAGAATCAAATCTTTCTAAATTTTTTTTCAAATCTTTTTCAAAATAAATTTCAATCATATCTTTTCAAACATATCTTTTTCAAATCATATCTTTTCCAAAATCAATTTCAAAATCTTTTCTAACTTCTTATCTTTTCAAAATTGATTTTCAAATCTTTTTCAATTAACTAATTGACTTTTTGTTTGTTTTACTATTTCTTATCTTTTTCAAAACCACCTGACCACTTTTCTCTCTCTCTAATTTTCGAAAATCACCTTCCTCTTTTTCAAAATTCTTTTTAATTAACTAATTGTTTCAAATTTTATTTTTAATTTTATTTCTTCTCTTAATTTTCGAATTCTAACTAAATTTTAAAATAAAAACAAAAATAACTTTCTTTTCCTTTTAATTATTTTCAAAAACTCCCCCTCTCTCTTTCTATTTATTTTATTTATTTACTAATACTTCTCCCCCACTCATCAAAAATTCGAACCCACTCCCTCTCTCTGAGTTCGAATTTTTCTCTTTCTTTCATCCTTCTTATTCTTCTTCTCTTCTACTCACATAAAGGAGTCTCTATACTGTGACATAGAGGATTCCATACTTTCTTTGTTTTCTTCTCTCTCATATGAGCAGGAACAAGGAAAAAGGCATTCTTGTTGAAGCTGATCCTGAACCTGAAAGGACCTTGAAGATGAAGCTAAGAGCAGCTAAAGCACAGTACTCTGAAGAGGACCTAACTGAAATTTTCAAACAGAAAAAGGATATGGCAACCGAACCCAACAACAATGCAAGGAAGATGCTTGGTGACTTCACTGAATGGACCATCCTTCTGACATGCTCTCAGAATGGACCATCTTGGATATATTCTATGATGGTCTGTCTAAATTGTCTAAGATGTCATTGGACCATTCTGCAGGTGGATCTATTCACCTGAAGAAAATGCCTGCAGAAGCTCAAGAACTCATTGAAATGGTTGCAAATAACCAGTTCATGTACACCTCTGAAACGAATCCTGTGAATAATGGGACGCCTCAAAGGAAGGGAGTTCTTGAAATTGATGCTCTGAATGCCATATTCGCTCAGAACAAAATGTTGATTTAACAAGTCAATATGATTTCTCAGAGTCTGAATGGATTGCAAAATGCATCCAACAGTACTAAAGAAGCATCTTCTGAAGAAGAAGCTTATGATCCTGAGAACCTTGCAATGGCAAAGGTGAATTACATGGGTGAACCCTATGGAAACATCTATAATCCCTCATGGAGAAATCATCCAAATTTCTCATGGAAGGATCAACAAAAGCCTCAACAAGGCTTTAATAATAGTGGAAGAAACAGGTTAAGCAATAGCAAGCCTTTTCCATCATCCTCTCAGCAACAGACAGAGAATTCTGAGCAGAACCCCTCTAGCTTAGCAAACATAGTCTCTGATCTATCTAAGGCCACTCTAAGTTTCATGAATGAAACAATGTCCTCCATTATAAATTTGGAGACATAAGTGGGCCAGCTGAGTAAAAGAGTCACTGAAACTCATCCTAGTACTCTCCCAAGCAATACAGAAGAGAATCCAAAAAGAGAGTGCAAGGCCATAACCTTACTTGGTGTTGCTGAACCTATAGAGGAGGAGGAGGACGTGAATCCCAGTGAGGAAGACCTCATGGGACGTCCTCTGGACAAAAAGAAGTTCCCATTTGAGAAACCTAAGGAATCTGAGGTTCATCTAGAGACCATAGAGATTCTATTGAACCTACTTCTGCCATTTAAGAGCTCTGATGACTATTCCTCCTCTGAGGAGGATAAAGATATTACTAAAGAGCAAGTTGCTAAGTACCTTGGAGCAATCATGAAGCTGAATGCCAAGTTATTTGGTAATGAGACTTGGGTGGATGAACCCCCCTTGCTCACCAATGAACTGAATAACTTGATTAGGCAGACATTACCTCAAAAGAAAGAGGATCCCGAAAGGTTCTTAATACCCTGTACCATAGGCACCATGACCTTTGAGAAGGCTCTGTGTGACCTGGGGTCAGGCATAAACCTCATGTCACTCTCTGTAATGGAGAAACTGGGAATCTTTGAGGTACAGGCTGCTAAATTCTCATTAGAGATGGCAGACAAATCCATAAAAAAGGCTTATGGACAGGTAGAGGACGTGCTAGTAAAGGTCAAAGGCCTTTATATCCCTGCTGATTTCATAATCCTAGACACTAGGAAGGATGAGGATGAATCCACCATCCTTGGAAGACCCTTCCTAGCCACAGTAAAAGCTATGATTGATGTGGACAGAGGAGAGTTGATCCTTCAATTGAATGAGGACTACCTTGTGTTTAAAACTCAAGGATCTCCCTCTGTAACCATGGAGATGAAGCAAGAAAAGCTTCTCTCAATGCAGAGTCAAACAAAACCCCACTATCAAACTCTAAGTTTGGTGTTAGGAGGCCACAACCAAACTCTAAGTTTGGTGTTGAACCCCCACATTCAAACTCTAAGTTTGGTGTTGGAAGGCCCCAACAATGCTCAGAACATCTGTGAAGCTCCATGAGAGCTCACTGTTAAGCTATTGACATTAAAGAAGCGCTTATTGGGAGGCAACCCTATTTTATTTTTCTATGTTATTTTCTTTTTTTAGGTTGATGATCATGTGGAGTCACAAAAATAACTTCAAAAATTAAAGAAAAATTAAAAATAGCATTAAAAATAGCACACTCTAGAGGAGAAACTTACTGGCATTTAAACGCAGTAAGGGTAGCAGAATGGGCGTTTAACGCCCAGTCTGGCACCATTCTAGGTGTTAAACGCCAGAAAGAAGCACCAGACTGGCGTTAAACACCAGAAAGAAGCAACAAGCTGGCGTTAAACGCCAGAAATAGGTTACAGCTTGGCATTTAACGCCAGAAAAGGAATAAAAGCTGGCGTTTAACACCAGAAATAAGTAGCAGTCTGGCGTTAAATACCAGGATTGCACAATATGGGCGTTTTACATGCCTAATTGGAGTAGGGATGAGAAATCCTTGGCCCCTCAGGATCTGTGGACCCCACAGGATCCCCACCTACCCCACCTCTCTCTCTCTCCCTCCCTCACACATCTCTATAAACACTCTACCCAAAACACCACTCACCAATCAAATCCTATCCTCTTCCCTATATTCTCTTCACCAATCACCTCAATATCTCTTTCCCAAAAACCCCACCTACCTCACTTTCAAATTCAAACACTTTTCCCTCCCAAATTCACCCAATCCCATTCAGCCACTCTCCATCTCTTTCCCTATAAATACCCCTCTTCACTCCTTCATTTTCACACATCACAAACCCTCTCCTACCCCCTTGGCCGAACCTACCTCTCCCCCCTTCTCCTCCTTTTTCTTCTTCTTCCCCTCCTTTCGTTCTTCTTTTCCTCGAGGACAAGCAAACCTTTTAAGTTTGGTGTGGTAAAAGCCTTGCTTTTTTGTTTTTCCATAACCATTTATGACACCTAAGGCCAAAGAAACCTCTAGAAAGAGGAAAGGGAAGGCAAAAGCTTCTACCTCCGAGTCATGGGAGATGGAGAGATTCATCTCAAAGGTCCATCAAGACCACTTCTATGAAGTTGTGGCCAAGAAGAAAGTGATCCCTGAGGTCCCTTTCATGCTTAAGAAGAATGAGTATCCGGAGATCCGACATGAAATCCGAAGAAGACGTTGGAAAGTTCTCACCAACCCTATTCAACAAGTCGGAATCTTAATAGTTCAAGAGTTCTATGCCAATGCATGGATCACTAGGAACCATGATCAAAGTATGAACCCAAATCCAAAGAATTGGCTTACAATGATTCGGTGGAAATACTTAGATTTCAATCCGGAAAATGTAAGGTTAGCGTTCCACTTGCCAATGATGCAAGAAAATGCATGCCCCTACACTAGAAGGGTCAACTTTGATCAAAGGTTAGACCAAGTCTTCATGGACATATGTGTGGAAGGAGCTTAATGGAAAAGAGACTCAAGAAGCAAGCCGGTTCAATTGAGAAGACCGGACCTTAAGCCTGTGGCTAGAGAATGGTTGGAGTTCATCCAACGCTCCATCATTCCTACTAGCAACCGATCTGAAGTGACTGTGGATCAGGCCATCATGATCCATAGTATCATGATTAGGGAGGAAGTGGAAGTTCATGAGATCATACCTCTAGAACTCTACAAGGTGGCTGACAAGTCATCCACCTTGGCAAGGTTAGCCTTTCCTCATCTCATTTGTCACCTATGAAATTTGGCTGGGATTGACATAGAAGGAGACATCCTCATTGAAGAGGACAAACCCGTCACTGAGAAAAGGATGGAGCATACAAGAGAGCCCACTCTTGAACCTCAACAAGAGCATGAGGAAATTCCATATGAAATTCCTGAGATGCCTCAAGGGATGCATTTTCGTCCACACAACTATTGGGTGCAACTCAACACCTCTCTGGAAGGCTTGAGTTACAACAAGGACCAACTAAGGGTGGAGCACCAAGAGCACTCCATCATTCTCCATGAGATTAGAGAAGATCAAAGAGCTATGAGGGAGGAGCATCAAAGGCAAGGAAGGGACATAGAGGAGCTTAGGCGTTCCGTTGGATCTTCAAGAGGAAGAACTAGTCGCCATCACTAAGGTGGATCCGTTCTTTAACTTCCTTGTTCTTATTTTTCTATTTTTCAATTTTATGCTTTATGTGTTATCTATGTTTGTGTCTTTATTACATGAACATTAGTGTCTAGTGTCTATGCCTTAAAGCTATAAATAATTCCATGAACCATTCACCTCTCTTAAATGAAAAATGTGCTTAATTACAAAAGAACAAGATACTTGGATTTCAAATTTTATCTTGAAATTAGTTTAATTATTTTAATGTGGTGGCAATACTTTTTGTTTTCTGAATGAATGCTTGAACAGTGCATATTTTTTATAGTGAAGTTTATGAATGTTAAAATTGTTGGCTCTTGAAAGAATAATGAACAAAGAGAAATGTTATTGATAATCTGAAAAATCATGAAATTGATTCTTGAAGCAAGAAAAAGCAATGAAAAAAAAGTGGCAAAAATTAAAAGAAAGAAAAAGAAAAATAAGCAGAAAAAGCCAATAGCCCTTTAAACCAAAAGGCAAGGGTAAAGAGGTTCCAAGGCTTTGAGCATTAATGGATAGGAGGGCCCAAGGAAACAAAATCCAGGCCTAAGCGGCTAAATCAAGTTGTCCCTAACCATGTGCTTGTGTCATGAATGATCAAGTGAAAAGCTTGAGACTGAGTGGTTAAAGTCATGATCCAAAGCAAAAAGAGTGTGCTTAAGAACTCTGGACACCTCTAATTTGGGACTTTAGCAAAGCTGAGTCACAATCTGAAAAGGTTCACCCAGTGATGTGTCTGTGGCATTTATGTATCCGGTGGTAATGCTGGAAAACAAAGTGCTTAGGGCCAGGGCCAAGACTCATAAAGTAGCCGTGTTCAAGAATCAACATACTGAACTAGGAGAACCAATAACACTATCCAAAATTCTGAGTTCCTATAGATGCCAATCATTCTGAATTTCAAAGGCTAAAGTGACATGCCAAAACTGTTCAGAAGCCAAAAGCTACTAGCCCCGCTCATCTAATTGAGACTAAGTTTCATTGATATTGTGAGATTCATTTTATATTCTCTTCTTTTTATCCTTTTTTGTTTTCAGTTGCTTGGGGACAAGCAACAATTTAAGTTTGGTGTTGTGATGAGCGGATAATTTATATGCTTTTTAGCATTGCTTTTAGATAGTTTTTAGTAGGATCTAGCTACTTTTTAGTATATTTTTATTCGTTTTTAAGCAAAATTCACATTTCTGGACTTTACCATGAGTTTGTGTATTTTTCTGTGATTTCAGGTATTTTCTGGCTGAAATTGAGGGACCTGAGCAAAAATCTGATTCAAAGGCTGAAAAAGGACTGCTGATGCTGTTGGATTCTGACCTCCCTGCACTCTAAGTGGATTTTTTTGAGCTACAGAAACCCAAATGGCACGCTCTCAACTGCTTTGGAACGTAGACATCTAGGGATTTTCAGCAATATATAATAGTCTATACTTTGCTCGAGTTTCAACGATGCAAACTAGCGTTCAAACGCCAACTTCCTACCATATTCTGGCATTAAACGCCAGAAATAGGATACAAGCTAAAGTTAAATGCCCAAACTGGCATAAAAGCTGGCATTTAACTCCAAGAAAAGTCTCTATACTTGAAAGCTTCAATGCTCAGCCCAAGCACACACCAAGTGGACCCGGAAGTGGATTTCTGCATCATTTACTTATTTTAGTAACCCTAGTAACTAGTTTAGTATAAATAGGACTTTTTACTATTGTACTCACATGCTGGGATCTTTGATCAGTTTTATGCTATCTTAGACATTGGGGGCTGGCCTCACGGCCATGCATGGACCATCATCACTTATGTATTTTCAACGGTGGAGTTTCTACACACCATAGATTAAGGTGTGGAACGCTGCTGTTTCTCGAGTATTAATGCAATTACTACAATTTTCTATTTAATTCATGCTTATTCCTGTTCTAAGATATCCATTTGCACACAAGAACATGATGAATGTGATGATTATGTGACACTCATCACCATTCTCACTTATGAATGCGTGTTTGACAAACACTCCCGTTCTACATGCAAACAAGCTTGAATCCATATCTCTTAGCCTTCTGGTTCACAATCAGAGTCTTCGTGGTATAAGCTAGAATCAATTGGCAGTCTTCTTGAGATCCGGAAAGTCTAAACCTTGTTTGTGGTATTCCGAGTAGGATCTGGGATGGGATGACTGTGACGATCTTCAAACTCGCAAGTGTTGGGCGTAGTGACAGACGCAAAAGGATCAATAGATCCTATTCCAACATGAGTGAGAACCGACAGATGATTAGCCGTGCGGTGACAGCGCATTTGGACCATTTTCACTGAGAGGACGGACGGTAGCCATTGACAATGGCGATCCCCCAACATACAGCTTGCCATGGAAAGGAGTAAGAAGGATTGGATGAATGCAGTAGTAAAGTAGAGATTCAGAAGGAACAACGCATCTCCAGACGCTTATCTAAAATTCCCACCAATGAATTACATAAGTATCTCTATCTTTATTTTATGTTTATTTATCTTTTAATTATCAAAACTCTATAACCATTTGAATCCGCCTGACTGAGATTTACAAGATGACCATAGCTTGCTTCAAGCCGACAATCTCCATGGGATCGACCCTTACTCACGTAAGGTTTATTACTTGGACGACCCAGTGCACTTGCTGGTTAGTTGTGTGAAGTTGTGAAAAAGAGTTGAGATTACAATTGTGCGTACCAAGTTGTTGGCGCCATTGAGATCGTAATTTCGTGCACCAGTGTGGTCTAAAATTCACAAATAAAAGCTCGTTGAATGTATAGCTTCTAAACAAACAAAGAATCCTTTCATACAAAAACGTGATTGTCACAAGTAACAAACCCCTAGTAATATTAATAACCGAAGTATTTAAACATCGGGTCGTCTCTCAAGGAAATACAGGGAAGTGTGCTTATAATTGGTTATGGAAAAGTGTGTTTTGGGGTTTTTAAATGTTGAACAAGAAAAGTAAATGGCAAGAAAGTAAACTAATAGCTAAGAAGGCTCTTGGCAAGGTATGAGAGTTAGAAGTCCTATCCTAGTTATCCTTATCAATTGTGATGAGAATTGTCCATTGCTCCCACTTAGCCACCCTCTAACTATGAAGGTACATCAAGTGGATAAATCAATATGAATCCTCAAGTACTAGTTCACTCCCAAGGAAAGACTAGATTTAGTGGAATTTAAGTCAGTTAACAACTTTCAATTATTAATCAACAAAAGAGTTTGATAACTCAAGAGTCTCTAATTACTCAACCAAAGGTAAGAAGACATAAAAAGCTAATTTAAAACTCTCCCAAGCATTTTCTGGCCCAGTTTTAAGCCCGAAAAACACGGATTAGAGGCTGCGAGTGGAGCAGGATGGGGAGACACTTCTCATTCAAATAATTTTAGGTTTTAGATGTAGTTTCTAGATAGAGAGGCTCTCTCCTCTCTCTAGGTTTTAGGATTCTTAGTTTTATGCTTTTGAGTTGGATATTGAAAGAGTTACTACCTCCGTTGAAGTCTTTATTATCATTCTAGTTTGTTTCCTATTTCCTTGCTCTTTTAATTTCCCATTTACCTTGTTCAGAGTTATATATGGATATCTTTAATTTTGGAATTTATTAATGCAAAAGATACTTTTCTATTTAATTTCTTTATCCGTTGATTATTCTCACTTCCATTCCAATTAATTTGATTATTATGTCTTCTTTCTACTCCCTTTACATGTATGCAAACATGGCATCCATGTCAATGGAGTAGGCTCTCAACTTGACTTTGGAGTTAGATTAATATTTGGAAACCCTTGAGTTGGAAGACTCAAGAGTTAAATTGTAATTGGAATTTGTTGGCTGGCTCTCTAGTCACTGACGATCGGATTTTCAATCGGTAAAGAAATTCACAAATATAATCACGTTGTAAGTATAGTTTCTAAACCAACAGATAATCCTTTCGTACAAAAGTTTGGTTGTCACAAGTAACAAAACCCAATAAAATTTATAACCGAAGTATTTAAACCTCGGGTCGTCTTCTCAAGGAATTGCAGGGAGGTGTGTTTTATTATTGGTTATGGAAAACAGTATTTTTAGGTTTTTGAAAGGGTTGAACAAGAGAAATAAATTGCAAGAATTAATAAATCAATAGCTAAGAAAACTCTTGGCAAGGTATGAAAATTAGAAGTCCTATCCTAGTTATCCTTATCAATTGTGATGAGAATTGCTCGTTGCTCCCACTTAGTCAACCTCTAACTATGAAGGTAAGTCAAGTGGATAAATCAATATGAATCCTCAAGTCCTAGTCAATTCCCAAAGAAAGACTAGAGTCAGTGGAATTCAAGTCAATTAGAAACTTCTAATTATCAATCAACAAAAGAGTTTGATAACTCAAGAGTCTCTAATTACTCAACCAAAGCCAAGAATATAGAAAGCTAAATAAAAATCATATATCTGAAATACCTCAAATTGCATTAATAAAAGAAATCAAATCTAACATGAAAAAGTTCATAAGCCAATTTGGTAATATAAGTCATTAATAAATAAAAGCATTATAATATCTAAAAGTAGAAGAGAAATCAAAATAAAGGAATATTGAACCTGGTATGAAGAAACAATCCTAATGACTAAAAGAAATCCTAATCCTAAAACCTAAGAGAGAGGAGAGAGCCTCTCTCTCTAAAAACTACATCTAAAACCTAAAATTGTGAATATGAATGTTGTATTTGTTATATGAAAAATGGTCTCTCATGAATAGATGCATTCCCCCACTTTATAGCCTCTAATCTGTGTTTTCTGAGCTTGGATTTGGACCGAAAAAGGGTCCAGAAATCGCTGGGGGCGACTTCTGCAATTTTTTGCACGTGGAGTCCGTCACGCGTCCGCGTCAGTTGTGTTTCGCGATAGTCACGCGTCTGTGTCGTTCATGCGTTCGTGTCGATGCCATTTTGTGCAAGGCACGCAGTCGCATCGTCTATTCGTTCGCGTCACTGCCAATTCTTCAAAAACTCCATTTTGTGCATTCCTTCCATTTTTTTCGTGTTTCCTTTCTGTTCTCTAAGCCATTCCTACCTTATAAAGCCTGAAAATACTCAACAATGGATCACGGCATCGAATGGTAATAAAGAATAATTAAATTTAACATTTTTAAGGCATAGGAAACATATTTTCACATATATCATAAAATAAGGAAGGAATTGTAAAACCATGCAATTCATATGAATAAGTGGGTGAAGAACTAATAAAATCACTCAATTAAGTACAAGATAAATCATAAAATAGTGGTTTATCTACCTCCCCACACTTAAACATTAGCATGTCCTCATGCTAAATCCAAGAGAAAAGAATGAAGGTAAAATGGTGGAATCTTGTGCAATGCAATCTATTCTAAATGCAAGCTACCTAAATGAGTTATGCAATTCTACTTACTATTCACTTATATATATATATATATATATATATATATATATATATATATATATATATATATATATATATATATATATATAAAGCTTACATATGGTTGAATTGATTTATATTTTCAAGGAATCATATATGTACAATTAAAGCCAAATCATATTAAAGCACAGTCACAATTGAGTTGAGTTAAGATAGTTCACAAACTTGCAAGACAATTAATAATTAAACATGGATATATGGGAATGAGCTATTGAACCCTCACTAGATTTGTGTTTACTCTCCAATCACTTAGTGTTTGGGGTTAATCACTCTATTCTTTTCTAGTCATGCTTTCTAAAACTTTGTTCTTTATCTAACCAATTAACAAATATCTAATATATACATACAAACATCATGAGGTCTTTTTCAAGGTTGTAATGGGGCTAAGGTAATGGTGAGGGTGTATATATATAAGGTTAAGTGAGCTAATAAAGTGAATCATTGACTAGTCTAAGATCTCACATAACATATACATACTCTATTTTAAAAATCTTGCCTAGCTACCCAAATTTTCCCACTTGTGTTTCATACTCATGCACCACTTATATTTTTTATTTTATCCCATGTGCATTGATTCTTCTATTTTGTATTGGGGTACTGTTGTCCCCTTATTTAATTACTTAATAATAAATACTTTTTTTCATATGTAAAAACAATATATCAATGCACATGGTGTTTTAATTATTTTGATTTCACATGAGTATGCTCCCAAATTTCAAATAATTTTATCAATTAATACTTTTTCCTATCATCCCATGTTCCCATAAATGTCCCCACACTTACTTGATACACAATTTCTATCTTAAGCTAACCAAGGATTCAACTTGGGATTTTTAATTTGTTTTTCTGCTTAAGGCTAGTAATGTGGTTATAAAACAGAAGGGGATTAAAAGGCTCAAGGGAGCTATCAAGGGTGACGTAAAAGGTAGGTTTATTTGGGATAAGTGAGAAAAATTTAAATAATGGCCTCAATCATATGTAGGTATGTATCTACATTCTATATCGGACATATAGACTAAAACAAAGTAAAGATTACAAGCATAGAAAAGAAGTGCGAAACACACTGGAATGAAATTTATGGTTGAATATAACCATACAATTAAGCTCAAAACTCATGGGTTGTGTGTTCTTTGGCTCAGAAACCATATATCAGTTATGTATGTCATGTAAGTAGAAATTAAGAGTTTCCATTCAACTCAATGTGAATCCTAGAATGGCTCTTATAAAAATAGGTATTTTTCTTGAAAAATATTGTCAACTAACCAACATGTATTGCCATATATATACAAGGTGTGTGGATTGTTTTTATTCTGTTACACTAAAGCTTCTAGTTTACTCTTTTATTTTCAATTAAACCAACTTATCATATGCTAAAAGGGTAAACTACACTAATTAATCCACATATTCTATAACTAATAAGCTAAAAGTGCAAATTAAGCTAAATATCTAAGATATATACAGCCCAAAGTGCAAAATGCAAAAAAAAAATAAAAATACAGCAAAAGCAAAAGAAAAATGTGCAAGTACTAAAAGATAAAATAAGATAAGATAAAAATAAAATAAAATAAAATACAGAAAAACAAACAAAATAAGATAGAAGAGTCTATAGTGGTTCACCAAAAAGATTCACCAGAGATGGTGACCTCCCCACACTTAAATTATAGCATCATCCTCGATGCTCTATCAAGCTGGGTGTGAAGAAGTGTCATCTCTGGAAGGGTGTGCTGCTGGTGTCTCAGTGGTAAGTTGAGGGTCTGCAGTCTCGATGAGTGTCGAAGGAGCTGCCTGCTGAAGCGGAGGTTCTGTCTGTAGGAGAACCTCTGGATCTACGGGATGTATCTGATGTGGCTCTTCATGATGTTGTGCAGCCTGCTCAGGTCCTCCCTGCTCAGTCGCTGCACGTGCCTCCTCCTCATGATCATTCGCCTCCTCCTCAGATGGCTCAGATGGTGTGTCAAGCTCGGAGGGGATGTCAGTGTTGCTGGATCGGATCATCAACTTCAAATACTCATAGCGGCGCTTGCTCCGACGCTCAGACCGCTCATATCACCGCTGGTTGTGGAACTCTATCTGGTCTAGGCACTCGAATAGGCGGTGCACAAGGTGGTAGACAGGCTCTAAAGTACGGGGAGGTGCTGTGGTGGTGGCTGGTGCCGTAGGTACTGAAAGTGCAGCAGAAGATGTGGCTGCCTCAGCGGAGGCAGTGAGGAAAGGCAGCCTGTAGCCCAAAGCTTGGAACTTCCTGCTATGAGGGATAATTTTCTTACAGTTGGCTTCTCATCTGCGAGTTCCCATGGCACCTCAGCTTGGCGGCCTAGCTGAGTGATCAAATATAGAAAGGGCAGAGTGCCTCTGACATGGACCCTGGCCAAGTAATACCGGATGAAGCGGGGAAGATAAAGGTCCTTACCCTCCATCACACACCAGATGAGGGTGATCATGGTAGCTGGCACTTTTGTCTCATGAGTGCTAAGCATCACATTGTTACTCAGAATCTATTGCCAAAGCCGAGCCTCATCATTCAGATAGAGAAGCTTGATTCCCTTTGGCACCACTGTGGACTTGCCCATAACCCATGGGACAGTAGGATCAAGAGCTATAGTCCGCTTTACTGCGTCCCAGTCAAATCTCATGAATCTCATATCCTCCTCAGCCTTTTGGTAACCATCCGGTGGATCTAAATTAGGCTGGAGTTTGAGGATGTCTTCAATAGCTTCCTCATTAATCAAGATCTGCTTCCCTCTGAGGTGCACTGCATCCAGGGAAGTTTTGAAGTAGTTACAGTAGAATTCCCTGACCTAGGATGCATTGACCTCAGTCAAGTTCCTTTCCAAGAAGACCCAGCCTCTCTGTTTTATCTTATCTGAGGTGTACTGCTATAGTTCTTCTGGGATTTTGAGGGTCCTTTCCAGGTATAGGTTCTTGGAAGTGGCAAAAACCGGATACTTAAGCTCATAGTATCTGTTGGCAAACTTGACTTGGTCTGTGGTAGGCAGCAACTGATCTGCCTTTTCCTGCGGGGTAAAATGCTTTTCCCGCCAGGAATCGTCATGGTAGAGGGTTCGCCTCTTTTCCTTTTGCCTGTGGTTGCTTTGCCTTTTCCTTTACTTTTGGGGTCAGACATCCTGAAAAGCAGAAATTGCAGAATACAGGTGAAGAACTAAAGCAAAAAATAGGTAGGCAAATAGGATTTATCAATATAAGTATAAAGGCAAAAGAACAATAGAATCATGAAATGAGTTAAATATAAATAAATTTTGGACTGTATGCGAGTTAAAAGTATGAGAGTAAAAAAAATCACAATCCAAAATATAAGATAAGTGGAATTCATGTTAATTAGGAAAAATAGTAATCATGCCTTGAGTTAGAAAGTTAAAGTAGTTAGGTAAAAACCAAAAGAGAAGTTAGAAAGTTAAAATGGTTAGGAGTTAAAAAGGAAGTTAAAGTAAGTGGCATGATAATGGGTTTCCTTGTTAACAATAAATTCACAAACTTAAAGAACAATCGACTCAAATTCAAGAAAAGATTGCAGTTTATTAATGATTAACCATATAAATAATAGAATTACAAAATGAAACTGAAATCATCAATAATGCAGTTTATTAATCAGGGAACTAGGAAGAGGAAGAAAGCTAGCTCGTGCATCCATGAATTGGTTTGGTTATAGCCAATTAGTGCAAAATTCGAAATTACCAAAACCAATTCATGAATGGGAGTTGAGGGAAACAAAATTGTTGAAAAAAATTGGGCAGCATTCCGGCTAAAATTGGATGTTCCCGAGTGATAAATAGCAACCAATTCAGTTCATATGACATTAAATTAATGCTGAAAAGAGTAACAAATAGCAAGAACATTAAAGAACAGTGTAATAGCAGCATCAAACATTAAAGAATAGCATATGAACAGCATCATCATCATAGTAAATTCAAAATTGTGAATCAGATAAAAACAGGTAACAAGAACAGTGCAATTATCAGGCCTAAATCCACTAACCACATCCTAACTACCTAACCACCTAAAATCTACTACGATCATGCATCTCTAACTATCCTAATTTGAACAGAATTTGAAAAATATGCAACTAACTAACTAACTGATAGATGAATCGGTGTTTGGCGGAACCTGGTGTGTAGAGGAAAAAAAGTATGGATCAGAGAGATGGTGGGAGTGTGGTGGTGGTGGCGATAACATGGCGGTGCTGGTAGGTGGCGCGGTGGCTGTCCGTAGTGGAGGCAGGGGCAGTTCGGTGGTTGGATTAGGGTTATGGAGGGGAAGGAGAGAAGAAGGAAGCAAGGGATTAGGGTGGTGGGTGTGGTGGCTGGCGGTTTTGGGTGGGTGGCGCGGTGGTGGTGGCTCGGTGATGGGGGCGGCAGTGGGTGAAAGGGGGGAGAGGTGAGGGAGAAGAAGAAGAGAAAGAAAAAGGAGGGGGTGTCACGGTGGTGGCGAGGTGGTGCGGTGACAGGGGCGTAGCGCAGCAGTGCTGGATGGCTGGTCAGTGGTGGTGGTTGTGTAGGGGAGAAGAGAGATTGCAGAGGAAGAAGGAAGAAGATGAAGTGTTGACGCGATGGGGTTTAGGGTTTCGCGTGGGTTGGGTTAGTGGATTCAAATCCATGCGAACGCGTAAGGCACGCGATCGCGTAGGTGAGATGGAAAGGGAAGGACGCGGACGCGTCATTGACGCGATCGCGTGAGTGAGATATAATGTAAGTGACGCGTACGCGTGAAACATGCGAATGCGTCGATTGGAATTGCGCTAAATGCACAATTCTAGCGTCGTTTTGGCGCAACTCTCTGTTTCCATTTAGGGGGCCATAATATCCACGCGATGCGTGTGCGTCGCCCACGCTTTCGCATGGTGTGTGTGTAGTATAAGTGACGCGATCGCGTTAGTGACGCGAACGTGTGGCCCAATTTGTGCCCAACACACACCAGCCGCACAATTCCAGCCCAACTTTCTGGGCGTTAGATCTTTACGCCGATTTCCAATCGACGCCCATCCAAGGCCTGCGCGCTCGCGTGGAGTGAGATTATTATTATTATTATTATTATTTTGATGTAGTATGCAGAATGCAATGCTGATGTGTATATTTTGCACCCTGTATATTAGCTAAAATTCACCTATGCTTGAGATTTTGTTTCATGCAGAGATTTTTCATGCTATTACTCATATATTGGCAATATTTGTATGAAAACTAAATAGAAATCTACTGAAATGACTACTAAAAGTAGGCAATGATGCACGCGCATCACAACACCAAACTTAAATCTTGCTTGTCCCTAAGCAAGTACTGAAACATAGGAAGAATGAAATGAAACAACAAGAATATAAAATAGAAGTAGAATTCCTGGTTTATGGAGTTTCATGCATAGCAACTTAGGTTCTTTCCTTCTAGGTTTCAAGCCTTTATCAATTCCTTGGTCACTTTCTTGATTGCATCCTTTGAGACTCCTTTCTTGTTAATCCTTCCTTCTTTTTCAAAGTTTATTACATTTTTCTTTTGGCTAAGTGCTCTGTAAGAGGGCGACTCTTTATGATAAGCTTTCAGCCAACACTCCCGAACCAGTTGGTTCAAGGTGCTAGGCATTAAAACACCTCTAAGCACTTACTCCCTCAAGTCTCTTTCCCTCATACATACACACCATAGGCACATGGTTTGTTATTTTTCTTTCTTGAGACCTTGGTGTCTAGTACCTCTTTGGGTTACTAATTGTTCTATAGCAAAGGTCACTCTTGATATTGGACTTTCAGCTGATAATCCTGGATTAGTTAATCCAAGTTACCAAGTGATAAGGCACCCCTAAGAGCTTATTCATCCGTGCATATCCCTTGCACATGAACACCACAAACACATGCCTCAATCTTAAAACCCTTGGTGCCTAGCATTGTTTCTTATTGTGTTTCTTCCTTTTTCACTTTTATTGCTCTTTTTCTTATCTTACTGGGATCTTATTATTGAGTTTGTCTCATAAGATGTGTTTCAAGCATAGGACTTAGGATAGATAGTTGCTTTCTTTTCTTGTTTGGTGAACCAACTTAGCTTACTAATCATCCTACCAGAAACATTCAGAATTCACTTCACAAAATAACTCCACTCTTGTTCTTTTCATAACATTTTCTTTTTGATTAACTTAAAGGACAAGCATACAGTAAGAAAGATGAAAGTGCAATGATAAGCGGTGAACCATGCTTATTAATAAAAGTAATCATAACAAAACAGAGGTATATCACAGAATTCAAAACAAGAGACATTCATGATTGCCATTAAGTCAACTGGGAGTAAATGAGAAGGAAAGGAACTTTACAACCTTTGTAGCTCATCTTCGCCCTTGTTGTCCCTTCCTGCAGACTTTCTCCCTCCAATGACCATCTTAGAATAAGTACTTTACAGGCAAGCAACAAGTAGGAGCAGTGGTGTTGAGATTGTGATTCAACCATAAATGTCAAAAAAGAAAAACAAGATATGAGTAATGCATAAAATTAAGCAAGCTTGGTTAAAAAAATGACACTACAAGCCTAAGAAGCAAAAGCAATATGATTGTACAAACAAGTGATGTTGCTGGATACATTGCATAGAAAAATATGTGGCACACCAAACTTAGTGTGACACTTTCTCTTGGAATTGATGCAAGTATCCAAAAAGATTAAAAACAGATTGTTGCAGGGCAACACCAAACTTAGAATGTGATCATATGCCAATTTTATTCGAAAAGAAGCTAAGTAAAAGAAACTGTTGTATTAATAACAAAATCACCAAGAGCCAGAGCTATCACCAATAAGGGCTTCTTGGTGAGGCATTAACACAAACAGTTACAGAGCATAGAAAATAAAGAACAAAAGCAATTACATGAACAAACCAAAACAAAGGAAAATGTCTAATCTAGATAATCAACCAACCGGTAGTTTGTTAATCACAATTAACTCCCCGGCAACGGCGCCATAAACTTGATGCATGAAAACTTGTCTCTCAACAAATCTCCCTTCGGCAAGTATACCGAATTGTCGTCAAGTAATAACCACAAAAGAGTGAGGTCGAATCCCACAGAGATTAACGGATTAAGCAATCAATGGTTAATTGATTATCCTAGTTAGACCAATCATATTGGAGTGATAAGTAACAAGGAAATGTAAATGGCATAAGAGTAAAGAAAGCAATAAAGTGCAGAAAAGTAAAATGGCAAGAAAAGTAAATGTAAGAACTAAAAATAAAATGAACATTGGGATCAAGAGATATTGCAATCCTCCAGATCAAGTTCATTCTCATCTCTTCCTCAATCAATGCATTTATTGATCTCCTTGGTAATCTTAAGTGATTGGATCCCAATTCCTTGGCAATCCAATCTCTCTAAGCTTGAACAATTGACCAATTCCTTGATTTAATTGCTCATGGAAAGAGATGAAGTTTGGTCACTGATTATACCACACACATTCATAGATCAAAGTATTGGGAAGATTACATGTCACTATATCCGCCCAACCCCTAACCTAATCCAATGTGAGAGAGCATTTCTAGCATGATCTCCTCATCCCTTTTCCAAGGCTCAAAGGAGATCCAATTATGGAGAGTTTCTTTTCCAAGACAACTAACCAATTGAATTACGATCGAAAGCTCTCTAGTAAAATCAAGAGAAAAGAAAGAAGAAGAAGAATAAGAACTACAATTGATCCATTGAATCACAATAGAGCTCTCTAACCCAATGAAAAGAGTTAGTTGATCATTGCTCTACCCAAAATAGAAAAGAAAGAAAGTGTAGAAAAATAAAGATGAAAGTTAAAACTGAAAATGAAATTCAAAGTTCATAAATGAAAATTACAACTAAAACGAAACTACTCCTAAGGAAGAAAAGAAGAGAAAAGGAAGAAGAGTGGTGGAGGGGATGGGTCCGAAGACCCACTCCCCTTGGAGTGTGCCAATTCACAGAAGTTCGAATTGGTCTTCACTCTCTCCCCCTTCCTTCAATTCTCCATTTCTCAATGATCTTGAATGTAAAGACTAAGGCCTTTATATAGGCTCTCCTAAATTACAAAAAATGAAATTAAAAGCAAACTACAATTGCTTGCTTGAGCTTTGAAGTAGACTTGAGAGAGAAGTGAATCAAGTTGAGGTTTAGGTGCCTAGCATTCATGCTGCCGTTAGCCACACTAACGCTACAAGTGTGGCGTTAGTGCCAAAGTTATTGTGGCTAACGTTGCACTTGTTACCAATTGGTATTTTTGGGGCTTAAAAGATGCCTCTTGTTTGTGCTCCAATTTCATGCCCACTATAGACTATTATATATCTTTGGAAAGCTCTGAAGTCAACTTTCTAACGCAACTGGAATCACATCAATTGGACCTCTGTAACTCAAGTTGTGCTCCTTTGAAGTAGACAAGGTCGCTGGCACAGTCGCTAGCGTTACTGGAAAACGTGAGTCACGATAACGCTAGCGATCAGGGGCTTAATGTTGCCAGGTTCTGGAGCTCAAACTTAATGTCCACCCCATACTATTATATATTGTTGGAAAGCTCTGGATGTCTACTTTCCAACGCTTTTAGAAGCGCATCATTTGAAGCTATACAGATCGAGTTACACTTCTTGGAAGGTGAAGAGGTCAGTTGGCCTTACAACAGGTTGATACCATGTTCATCTTTGCACTTTCGGGGCAGGTTTTCTCCCTCAAATTTAGTGTCCATCATGTAGTGCCATATATGCTTGGAAAGCTCTGGAATCCTTCTTTCCAATGAATTTAGAATCACCTCATTTTCAGTTTTGTGGCTCATGTTATTCTTCTTTGAAGAAGGCATGGTCAGGTTGCCAGGTTAGATTTTTGCCTACGTTAACTTCCACGTTAATGTAGTTAACTTGGCCATTAACGTGGGTCTTTTTGCTTCGCAAATGTTAATGGCACTCACTTTTTCCACTAACGTTGGCTTCTCCCTTTTCTTCCACGTTAACTTCCACATTAATGTAGTTAACGTGGCCATTAACGTGGGTCTTTTTGCTTCGAACGTTAGTGGCACTCACTTTTTCCACTAACGTTGGCTTCTCCCTTTCTTTCCACGTTAACTTCCACGTTAATGTAGTTAACGCGGCCATTAATGTGGGTCTTTTTTCTTCGCAAACGTTAGTGGCACTCACTTTTTTCACTAACGTTGGCTTTTCCATTTCCTTCCACGTTAGTTCCCACGTTAATGTAACTAACGTGGAGACTAACGTGGGTCTTCTTGCACCTTCACTAGCGTTATTGGCACTCACTTTTGCCGCTAACGCTGCTCGTTCTTCAAAATTGATGCCATTAACGTTCCCACTAACGTTCTAACTTTCCACGTTAGTGACCATGTTAGTAGCACTATCGTAGCTACTAACGTGGCTCTTCTCTGCTTCTTTTGGCCTAAAATCAAACAAACAAAGTGCATCAAGGTAACATACAAGATGATTTTTATATACTAAGTTTGCTAATAATACTCAAAATCAAAACTTCACTTAGTGTGATCTATTTTATCATATTTACCCTGTATATTAGCTAAATTCACCTATGCTTGAGATTTTGTTTCATGCAGAGATTTTTCATGCTATTACTCATATATTGGCAATATTTGTATGAAAACTAAACAGAAATCTACTGAAATGACTACTAAAAGTAGGCAATGATGCACGCGCATCAGTGATGGTTTGAAGGAGAGGTCTCCAACAACTTTGGCAAGGTGATTTCCAGCTCCATTCCCTTGAGCTCTTCTTTGACAACTTCCACCTCTTTGCAAGCTTCTTCAATATCAACCTCTTCCTCTTGGTAAATTTCTTCCAATTCAATCTCTTCTTCATTGTTCATCAAGAGCAAGAGAGGTTGTGCTTCTTCTTTTTCCATCTCCATGTCAAGTCCAATGGGAGAGGATTCAAATGTTGATAAGAATTCATCAATGATTAAATCCGTCTCTTGATCATCCCCTTCAAAGTCTTCAACCATGATATGCCTTGGAGGTTGTACACCCTCCTTAACATCAAATTCAAACTCCTTAAAAGGGGGCTCTGTGACTTGAGTTTCCCATGGAGATTCCGCATCTCCTAAGTCTTCGACCACTTCTTCCTCTTCAACGATTACGGCTTCCTCTAATTGTTCTAATACAAAGTCATGCTGCTCACTGCCCACCGGAGTTTCTAGCTTCCCCTTCATGCTGCGTTCTTCAGTAGATTCTCCATATGAAGCCATGGGGGTTCCTTGAGTGTCTGAATGTCGGGAAGCTAACTGATTTACTACCTCGGTTAAGGCGGTCGCGAATTCTAGTACATCCCTTTTCATCTTCACTTGACCTTGAAGAAGACCACGAAGGATGTCATCCATTGGAGATTGGGGTGGATATGAGGGTTCATTACTTGGGAGGAAGGGTTCATGATAAGAGGGCGGTTCCTCACTCTCCATCTTTTCCACTTGTTACACCACACACTTCAGTTCCTTGTTCTCAGATTGAGATTCTTTAGCCATGAGAGCTTCAGGTGCCATTCGGCTTACCGCTTGGTCCAATTGATGAAGGGTTGCCTGAAATTGATCCATTGTTTCCTTGAGACGATCCCTTGACTCTTGTTCTGCTTGGATATCGTAAGTAGGACCATAAGGCTCTTGGATTGATAGATATGGATGTGGTGTATATGGAGGAGGTGGTTCTTGGGAGTAATTGGGTTGGAATTGAGGTGGTTCTATGTATGGTTCGTTTGGCTCATAGTGTGGTTGGTATGGTGGATATGGATTAGGGTCATATGGGGGTGTTTGGTGGTAAGGGGCTTGTGAGTTTGGTGGTTCAAAGGTATGTTAGAAAGGTGGTTCATAAGCATATGGTGGGACTTGTTGGTAACTACAAGGGAGTCCACCATATTCATCATCTTGGTACGCTCCCTGGAATGGTTCTTGACCATAGTAATTTGGTGGAGGTGGTTTGTCATGAAAGGGTCCACTATAACTATTGTCTTGGCATGCATAGTAGGATGGTCTTTGTCTGTGGTACTGTGGAAGTTGTTGTTGTCGAAAGGGTTGATCAGATCCTCGTGACTCCTTCCATCTCTGATTGTTTTGACCTTGATGCATGTTCCTGTTATAATTTCCATTCTTTGCAACAACATTGGAACCAAACTCAAAACGATAGGGGTGAGAACTCATAGTAGCTAATAAAAATTAAAAACAAAAACAAATAAACAAGCAAAATAAAATAAAATAAAATAAGATAAGAGAAAAGGTTTAAAAAAGATTTGATTTTAAGATTAGAAAAGATAAGATAAGTTAGGTAAGAGAAGATAAATTTTTAAACTAAAAGGTTTTGAAATTTAAATTTTAAATTTGAAAATTACATTTTGAATTTTAAATTTTGAAATTTGAATTTTGAATTTTGGAATTTAAATATTGAAATTTGAAATTTGATTTTGAAATAAGATAAGATAAGATTTTGAAAAAGATATGATTTTTGAAAAAGATTTGAATTTTGAAATAAGACTAAGATAAGATAAGATAAAATTTTCAAATAAAAATCTGAATTTTTTTGTAATTTTCAAAAAATTCAATTAAAATAAAGAGAAAAGATATTTTTTAATTTAATGAGGAAAGAGAAAAACGATAAAATGACACCAAACTTATAATTTTTAGATCAAAGCAAAGAAAACAAACAAGGAAAATATTTACAATAACCAATAATAAGGCCCAAGTTTGCAATTCCCTGGCAATGGTGCCGTTTTGACGATCGAATTTTCTATCGGTAAAGAAATTCACAAATATAATCGCGTTGTAAGTATAGTTTCTAAACCTACAGAGAATCCTTTCATACAAAAGTTTGGTTGTCACAAGTAACAAAATCCAATAAAATTTATAACCGAAGTATTTAAACCTCGGGTCGTCTTCTCAAGGAATTGCAGGGAGGTGTGTTTTATTATTGGTTATGAAAAATAGTATTTTTGGGTTTTTGAAAGGGTTGAACAAGAGAAATAAATTGTAGGAATTAATAAATCAATAGCTAAGAAAACTCTAGGCAAGGTATGAAAATTAAAAGTCTTATCCTAGTTATCCTTATCAATTGTGATGAGAATTGCTCGTTGCTCCCACTTAGTCAACCTCTAACTATGAAGGTAAGTCAAGTGGATAAATCAATATGAATCCTCAAGTCCTAGTCAATTCCCAAAGAAAGACTAGAGTTAGTGGAATTCAAGTCAATTAGCAACTTCCAATTATCAATCAACAAAAGAGTTTGATAACTCAAGAGTCTCTAATTACTCAACCAAAGCAAAAAATATAGAAAGCTAAATAAAAATCATATATCTGAAATACCTCAAATTGCATTAATAAAAGAAATCAAATCTAACATGAAAAAGTTTATAAGCCAATTTGGTAACATAAGTCATTAATAAATAAAAGCATTATAGTATCTAAAAGTAGAAGAGAAATCAAAATAAAGGAATATTGAACCTGGTATGAAGAAACAATCCTAATGACTAAAAGAAATCCAAATCCTAAAACCTAAGAGAGAGGAGAGAGCCTCTCTCTCTAAAAACTACATCTAAAACCTAAAATTGTGAATATGAATATTTTATTTGTTATATGAAAAATGTTCTCTCATGAATGGATGTATTTTCCCACTTTATAGCCTCTAATCTGTGTTTTCTGGACTTGGATTTGGACCGAAAAAGGGTCCAGAAATCGCTGGGGGCGACTTCTGCAATTTTCTGCACGTGTTCGTGTGGGTCACGCGTCCACGTCATCTGGAGTTTTTTTCTCTTTCACGCGTCCACGTCTGTCATGCGTCCGCGTCAGTTGTGTTTTACGCTAGTCACGCGTTCACATCGTTCACGCGTTCGCGTCGATTCCATTTTGCGCAAGGCACGTGGTCGCGTCGTCCATGCGTTTGCATCGCTGCCAATTCTTCAAAAACTCCATTTTGTGCGTTCCTTCCATTTTTTCGTGTTTCCTTTCTGTTATCTAAGCCATTTCTTCCCTATAAAGCCTGAAAATACTCAACACACGGATCACGGCATCGAATGGTAATAAAGAATAATTAAATTTAACATTTTTAAGGCATAGGAAACATATTTTCACATATATCATAAAATAAGGAAGTAATTGTAAAATCATGCAATTCATATGAATAAGTGGGTGAAGAATTGATAAAATCACTCAATTGAGCACAAGATAAATCATAAAATAGTGGTTTATCAATAACTAACGCTAATCCTTCCCAAGGAAGAGGATTAGGACTTGTGAAATGAAGTCGGCTCAACTACTTGACTTTCCTTCTTTCGTTGAGGGTTAACTAAGTAGAAACAACAACCTATTACTATTAATCTTGGGAAATTCAACAAGAATAAAACTTCTGATTAATCTTCTCATAGTCAAAGCTTTTATTTTAATTATATAAACTTCTCGTTAATTTTCATTGCTTTTATTTATTATCATTTATTTTTCCATTCCTCAATTCCAAAGTTTCTCAGAAAACTCACAACTAATAATAAGTACACTTCCCTGCAATTCCTTGAGAAATGACTCGAGGTTTGAATACTTCGGTTATTACATTTTAGGGGTTTTGTTACTTGTGACAAACAATCTTTTGTATGAAAGGATTCTTGTTGGTTTAGAAGCTATACTTTCAATGAGAACTTATTTGTGAAATTCTAGACCACACAAAAGTTTGTTCATCAGTCCCCTATAGCACAAGGGATGTGAAAACTCCCTGGATCCTTCTTTGTAGGCAAGGCCTTTGATGAGCGGATAATTTATACGCTTTTTGGCATTGTTTTTATATTGTTTTTAGTAGGATCTAGTTACTTTTTAGTATATTTTTATTAGTTTTTAAGCAAAATTCACATTTCTAGACTTTACTATGAGTTTGTGTGTTTTTCTGTGTTTTCAGATATTTTCTGGCTGAAATTGAGGGACCTAAGCAAAAATCTGATTCAGAGGCTGAAAAAGGACTGTTGATGCTGTTGGATTCTGACCTCCCTGCACTCGAAATGGATTTTTTGGAGTTACAGAAACCCAAATGGCGTGCTCTCAATTGCGTTAGAAAGTCGACATCCAGGGCTTTCCCGAAATATATAATAGTCCATACTTTGTTCGAGTTTTGATGACACATATTGGTGTTCAAACGCCAATTCCCTGCCCTATTCTGGCGTTAAACGCCAGAAACAAGTTACAAGCTAGAGTTAAACGCCCAAAACAGGCTGCAAACTGGCGTTTAACTCCAAGATAAGTCTCTACACATGAAAGCTTCAATTCTCAACCCAAGCACACACCAAGTAGGCTCGGAAGTGGATTTCTGCACCATTTAATTATTTCTGTTACCCTAGTAACTAGTTTAGTATAAATAGAACTTTTTACTATTGTACTCATATCTGGGGATTATCCTTAGATCATCTTTGGATGTTTAGTCCTTAGACTTGGGGGCTGGCCATTTGGCCATACCTGGACCTTCATTACTTATGTATTTTCAACGGTGGAGTTTCTACACACCATAGATTAAGGTGTGGAGCTCTGCTGTTCCTCGAGTATTAATGCAAAGTACTATTGTTCTTCTATTCAATTCAAGCTTATTCTTATTCTAAGATGTTCACTCGCACTTCAACCTGATGAATGTGATGATCCCTGACACTCATCAGCATTTTCACTTATGAACACGTGCCTGACAAACACTTCCGTTCTACCTACGAAAGCTAGAGTGTGTATCTCTTGGATTCCTGGTCCACGACGCATGGTTGCCTCTCCCGAAAATAGAGCCTTCCATTCCGTGAGATTAGAGTCTTCGTGGTATAGGCTAGAATCTATTGGTAGCATTCTTGAGATCTAAAAAGTCTAAACCTGGTCTGTGGTATTTCGAGTAGGATCTGGGATGGAATGACTGTGACGAGCTTCAAACTCGCGACTGTAGGGCATAGTGACAGACGCAAAAGGATAGTAAATCCTATTCCTACACGATCGAGAACCAACAGTGGATTAGCCATACGATATCTGTGTATAGTATTTTTCATCCAAGATGAGAAAGCTGACAGTTGATTAGCCGTTCAGAAACCGTAGAGGACCATTTTCACTGAGAGGACGGGAAGTAGCCACTAACAACGGTGACACCCAACATACAGCTTGCCATAGAAAGGAGTATGAAGGATTGGATGAATGCAGTAGGAAAGCAGAGATTCAGAAGGAACAACCATCTCCAGACGCTTATCTAAAATTTCCACCAATGAATTACATAAGTATCTCTATCTTTATTTTATGTTTATTTATCTTTTAGTTATCAAAACTCTATAACCATTTGAATCTGCATGACTGAGATTTACAAGATGACCATAGCTTGCTTCAAGCCGACAATCTCCGTGGGATCGACCTTTACTCACGTAAGGTTTATTACTTGGACGACCTAGTGCACTTGCTGGTTAGTTGTGCGAAGTTGTGAAAAGAGTTGAGATTACAATTGTGCTTACCAAGTCGTTGGCGCCATTTAGATCACAATTTCGTGCACCATATTTTTGGCGCCGTTGCCGGTGATTGTTCGAGTTTGGACAACTGACGGTTCATCTTGTTGCTTAGATCAGGTAATTTTCTTCCTGTTTCAACCTTTATTTTATTTTCAAAATGTTTTCAAAAATCTTTCAAAAAAAATTTTTCTTCTTTTTTCGTGTTTCCAAAAAGATATTTTTGAAAAATCCAAAAAAATTAATAAAATCATAAAAACTAGAAAAATATTTTGTGTTTCTTGTTTGAGTCTAGAGTCAAGTTTTGAGTTTGGTGTCAATTGCATTTTTAATTTTTCAAAAAAAAAATTCGAAAATTCATGCATTGCATTCTTCATGATCTTCAAGTTGTTCTTAATGAGTCTCCTTGTTTGATCTTCATATTTTCTTGTTTTGTGTCTTTTGTTATTTTTCATATGCATTTTTAGTTTGTTAGTGTTTAAGCATTAAAAATTTCTAAGTTTAGTGTCTTACATGTGTTTCTTTCCTTAAAAAAATTTCAAAGATAAGTTCTTTATGTTCATCATGATCTTCAAAGTGTTCTTGGTGTTCATCTTGACATTCATAGTGTTCTTGCATGCATCATTTATTTTAATCCAAAATTTTTATGTGTTGAATCATTTTGTGGTTTTTCTCTCTCCCCATTAAAAATTCAAAAATAAAAAAAATCTTTCCCTTATTCTCCTCCATAAATTTCGAAAATTTGGTTTGATTTAGTCAAAAAATTTTAAAACGTAGTTGTTTCTTATGAGTCAAGTCAAATATTTAATTTAAAAATCCTATCTTTTCAAAACTTTTTCAAAAATCAAATCTTTTTCATCTTTTCTTTCATGTTTTTCAAAAATTTTAAAAATTGTTTTTCAAAAATTTTAAGAATTGTTTTTCAAAATCTTTTTCTTAATTTCATTTCAAATTTTCAAAAACTTTACTAACAATTAATGTGATTGATTTAAAAAATTTCAAGTTTGTTACTTTCTTGTTAAGAAAGGTTCAACCTTTAAATTCTAGAATCATATCTTTTAGTTTCTTGTTAGTCAAGTCATTAACTTTAATTTTCAAAATCAAATCTTTCTAAATTTCTTTTTCAAATCTTTTTCAAAATAAATTTCAATCATATCTTTTTAATCATATCTTTTTCAAATCATATCTTTTTCAATCAAATCTTTTTCAATCATGTCTTTTTCAAAAATTTGATTTCAGAAATCTTTTCTAACTTCTTATCTCTTCGAAATTGATTTTCAAATCTTTTTCAATTAACTAATTGACTTTTTATTTGTTTTACTATTTCTTATCTTTTTTCAAAACCACCTAACTACTTTTCTCTCTCTAATTTTCGAAAATCACCTTCCTCTTTTTCAAAAATCTTTTTATTTAACTAATTATTTTAAATTTTAATTTTATTCCTTTTTATAAATTCGAATTTTAACTTTAAATTAAAATAAAAACAGAAATAATTTTCTTTTCTTAATTAAAATTTGAATTTTCTCCTCTCTCTCATCTCTTTCTATTTATTTACTTAATCACTAACACTCTTTCCTTCTTCTTATAATTCGAACCCTCTTTTCCTCTCTGTGTTCGAATTCTTCTCTAATCCTTCTCCTATTCTTATCTTCTTCTACTCACATAAAGCAATCTCTATACTGTGACATAGAGGATTTCTCTTCTTTTCTGTTCTCTTATTTTTCACATGAGTAGGAGCAAGGATAAGAACATTCTTGTTGAAGCTGATTCGGAACCCGAAAGGACTCTGAAGAGGAAGCTAAGAGAAGCTAAAACATAACACTCAGAAGAGAACTTTACTGAAATTTTCGAAAAAGTAGAGATGGCCGAACCCAATAACAATGATGGAGGTGCAAGGAAGATGCTTGGTGACTTTACTGTACCAAATTCCAACTTCCATGGAAGAAGCATCTCAATCCCTGCCATTGGAGCAAACAATTTTGAGCTAAAGCCTCAATTAGTTTCTCTGATGCAACAAAATTGCAAGTTTTATGGACTTCGATCAGAAGATCCTTTTCAGTTTTTAACTGAATTCTTGCAGATTTTTGATAATGTTAAGACTAATGGAGTTGATCCCGAGGTCTATAAGCTTATGCTTTTCCCTTTTATTATAAGAGACAGAGCTAGAATATGGTTGGACTCTCAACCTAGAGATAGCCTGAACTCTTGGGATAAGCTGGTCACGACTTTCTTAGCCAAATTATTTCCTCCTCAAAAGCTGAGCAAGCTTAGAGTGCATGTTCAAACCTTCAGGCAGAAAGAAGGTGAATCCCTCTATGAAGCTTGGGAAAGATACAAGCAACTGACCAAAAAGTGTCCTTCTGACATGCTCTCAGAATGGACCATCCTGGATATATTCTATGATGGTCTGTCTGAATTGTCTAAGACGTCATTGGACCATTCTGTAGGTGCATCTATTCCCCCGAAGAAAATGCCTGTAGAAGCTCAGGAACTCATTAAAATGGTTGCAAATAACCAGTTCATGTACACCTCTGAAACGAATCATGTGAATAATGGGACGCCTCAGAGGAAGAGAGTTCTTAAAATTGATGCTCTAAATGCCATATTGGCTCAGAACAAAATGTTGACTTAACAAGTCAATATGATTTCTCAAAGTCTGAATGGATTGCAAAATGCATCCAATAGTATTAAAGAAGCATCTTCTGAAGAAGAAGCTTATGATCCTGAGAACCCTGCAATGGCAGAGGTGAATTACATGGGTGAACCCTATGGAAATACCTATAATCCCTCATGGAGAAATCATCCAAATTTCTCATGGAAGGATCAACAAAAGCCTCAACAAGGCTTTAATAATGGTGGAAGAAACAGGTTAAGCAATAGCAAGCCTTTTCCATCATCCTCTCAGCAACAGACAGAGAATTCTGAGCAGAACCTCTCTAGCTTAGCAAACATAGTCTCTGATCTATCTAAGGTCACTCTAAGTTTCGTGAATGAAACAATGTCCTCCATTAGAAATTTGGAGGCACAAGAGGGCCAGCTGAGTAAAAGAGTCAATGAAACTCCTCCTAGCACTCTCCCAAGCAATACAGAAGAGAATCCAAAAAGAGAGTGCAAGGCCATAACCTTACTTGGTTTGGCCAAACCTAGAGAGGAGGAGGAGGACGTGAATCCCAGTGAGGAAGACCTCATGGGACGTCCTCTAGACAAAAAGGAGTTCCCATTTGAGGAACCTAAGGAATCTGACGCTCATCTAGAGACCATAGAGATTCCATTGAACCTACTTCTGTCATTCATGAGCTCTGATGACTATTCCTCCTCTGAGGAGAATGGAGATATTACTGAAGAGCAAGTTGCTAAGTACCTTGGAGCAATCATGAAGCTGAATGCCAAGTTATTTGGTAATGAGACTTGGGTGGATGAACCCCTCTTGCTCACCAATGAACTGAATAACTTGATTAGGCAGACATTACCTCAAAAGAAAGAGGATTCCGGAAGGTTCTTAGTACCCTGTACCATAGGCACCATGACCTTTGAGAAGGCTCTGTGTGACCTGGGGTTAGCCATAAACATCATGCCACTCTCTGTAATAGAGAAACTGGGAATCTTTGAGGTACAGACTGCCAAATTCTCATTAGAGATGGCAGACAAATCCATGAAAAAGGCTTATGGATAGGTAGAGAATGTGCTAGTAAAGGTCAAAGGCTTTTACATCCCTACTGATTTCATAATCCTAGACACTGGGAAGGATAAGGATGAATCCATCATCCTTGGAAGACCCTTCCTAGCCACAGCAAAAGCTGTGATTGATATGGACAGAGGAGAGTTGATCCTTCAATTGAATGAGGACTACCTTATGTTTAAAACTTAAGGATCTCCCTCTGTAACCATGGAGAGGAAGCAAGAAAAGCTTCTCTCAATGCAGAGTCAAACAAAACCCCACTGTCAAACTCTAAGTTTGGTGTTGGGAGGCTCCAACAATGCTCTGAACATCTGTGAAACTCCATGAGAGCTCACTGTCAAGCTATTGACATTAAAGAAGCACTTATTGGGAGGCAACCCAATTTTATTTTTCTATGTTATTTTCTTTTTTTAGGTTGATGATCATGTGGAGTCACAAAAACAACTTCAAAAATTAAAGAAAAATAAAAAACTGCATTAAAAACAGCACACTCTAGAAGAGAAACTTACTGGCGTTTAAACGCTAGTAAGGGTAGTAGAATGGGCATTTAACGCCCAGTCTGTCACCATTCTGGGTGTTAAACGCCAGAAATAGGTTGCAACTTGGCATTTAACACCAGGAAAGGAATAAAAGATGGCGTTTAACACCAGAAACAAGCAGCAGTCTGGCGTTAATCGCCAGGATTGCACAATATGGGCGTTTTACACGCCTAATTGGAGCAGGGATGAGAAATCATTGACCCCTCAGGATCTGTGGACCCCAAGGATCCCCACCTACCCCACCTCTCTCTCTCTCTCTCCCTCACAAATCTCTATAAACACTCTACCCAAAATACCACTCACCAATCAAATCCTATCCTCTTCCCTATATTCATTTCACCAATCACCTCAATATCTCTTCCCCAAAAACCCCACCTACCTCACTTTCAAATTCAAACACTTTTTCCTCCCAAATCCACCCAATTCCATTCGGCCACTCTCCATCTCTTTCCCTATAAATACCCTTCTTCACTCCTTCATTTTCACACATCACAAACCCTCTCCTACCCACTTGGCCGAACCTACCTCTCCCCCATTCTCCTCCTTTTTCTTCTTCTTCTCCTCCTTTCTTTCTTCTTTTGCTCGAGGACGAGCAAACCTTTTAAGTTTGGTGTGGTAAAAGCCTTGCTTTTTAGTTTTTCCATAACCATTTATGGCACCTAAGGCCGAATAAACCTCTAGAAAGAGGAAAGGGAAGGCAAAAGCTTCCACCTTCGAGTTATGGGAGATGGAGAGATTCATCTCAAAAGTCCATCAAGACCACTTCTATGAAGTTGTGGCCAAGAAAAAAGTGATCCCTGAGGTCCCTTTCATGCTCAAGAAGAATGAGTATCCGGAGATCCGACATAAAATCCGAAGAAGAGGTTGGAAAGTTCTCACCAACCCTATTCAACAAGTCGGAATCTTAATGGTTCAAGAGTTCTATGCCAATGCATGGATCACTAGGAACCATGATCAAAGTATGAACCCGAATCCAAAGAATTGGCTTACAATGGTTCGGGGGAAATACTTAGATTTCAGTCCGGAAAATGTAAGGTTGGCATTCCACTTGCCAATGATGCAAGGAAACGCACGCCCCTACACTAGAAGGGTCAACTTTGATCAAAGGTTGGACCAAGTCCTCATGGACATATATGTGGAGGTAGCTCAATGGAAAAGAGACTCAAGAGGCAAGCCGGTTCAATTGAGAAGACCGGACCTTAAGCCTGTGGCTAGAGGATGGTTGGAGTTCATCCAACGCTCCATCATTCCTACTAGCAACCGATCTGAAGTGACTATGGATCGGGCATCATGATCCATAGTATCATAATTGGGGAGGAAGTGGAAGTTCATGAGATCATACCTCTAGAACTCTACAAGGTGGCTGACAAGTCATCCACCTTGGCAAGGTTAGCCTTTCCTCATCTCATTTGTCACCTATAAAATTTGGCTGGGATTGACATAGAAGGAGACATCCTCATTGAAGAGGATAAGCCCATCACTAAGAAAAAGATGGAGCAAACAAGAGAGCCCACTCATGAACCTCAACAAGAGCATGAGAAAATTCCTCATGAAATCCCTGAGATGCCTCAAGGGATGCATTTTCCTCCACACAACTATTGGGAGCAACTCAACACCTCTCTGGAAGGCTTGAGTTACAATATGGACCAACTAAGAGTGGAGCACCAAAAGCACTCCATCATTCTCCATGAGATTAGAGAAGATCAAAAAGCTATGAGGGATGAGCAACAAAGGCAAGGAAGGTTCCAAGGCTTTGAGAATTAATGGATAGGAGATCCCAAGGAAATAAAATCCAGGCCTAAGCGGCTAAATCAAGCTGTCACTAACCATGTGCTTGTGTCTTGAAGGTCCAAGTGAAAAGCTTGAGACTGAGTGGTTAAAGTCGTGATCCAAAGCAAAAAAAGTATGCTTAAGAACTCTGGACACCTCTAATTGGGGACTTTAGCAAAGCTGAGTCATAATCTGAAAAGGTTCACCCAGTTATATGTCTGTGGCATTTATGTATCTGGTGGTAATACTGGAAAACAAAGTTCTTAGGGCCACGGCCAAGACTCATAAAGTAGCTGTGTTCAAGAATCAACATACTAAACTAGGAGAATCAATAACACTATCAAAAATTCTAAGTTCTTATAGATGCCAATCATTCTGAATTTTAAAGGATAAAGTGACATGCCAAAACTGTTCAGAAGCCAGAAGCTACTAGCCCCGCTCATCTAATTGAGACTAAGTTTCATTGATATTGTGAGATTCATTGTATATTCTCTCTTTTTATCCTATTTTGTTTTCAGTTGCTTGGGGACAAGCAACAATTTAAGTTTGGTGTTGTGATGAGCGGATAATTTATACGCTTTTTAGCATTATTTTTAGATAGTTTTTAGTAGGATCTAGCTACTTTTTAGTATATTTTTATTAGTTTTTAAGAAAAATTTACATTTATGGACTTTACTATGAGTTTGTGTGTTTTTATGTGATTTCAGGTATTTTTTGGCTGAAATTGAGGGACCTGAGCAAAAATCTTATTCAGAGGCTGAAAAAGGACTGCTGATGCTGTCTGATTCTGAATTACATTGGAAAGTAGACATCCAGGGCTTTCCAGCAATATATAATAGTCCATACTTTGCTCGAGTTTTGACGATGCAAATTGGCGTTCAAACGCCAATTCCCTGCCCTATTCTGGCGTTAAACGCCAGAAACAAGTTACAAGCTAGAGTTAAACGCCCAAAACAGGCTGCAAACTGGCGTTTAACTCCAAGAGAAGTCTCTACACATGAAAGCATCAATGCTCAGCCGAAGCACACACCAAGTGGGCCCAGAAATGGATTTCTGTACCATTTACTTATTTCTGTAACCCTAGTAACTAGTTTAGTATAAATAGAACTTTTTACTATTGTACTCATATCTGGGGATTATCCTTAGATCATCTTTGGACGTTTAGTCCTTAGACTTGGGGGCTGGCCATTTGGCCATGCCTGGACCTTCATCACTTATGTATTTTCAACGGTGGAGTTTCTACACACCATAGATTAAGGTGTGAAGATCTGTTATTCCTCGAGTATTAATGCAAAGTACTATTGTTCTTCTATTCAATTCAAGCTTATTGTTATTATAAGATGTTCACTCGCACTTCAACCTGATGAATGTGATGATCCGTGACACTCATCACCATTCTTACTTATGAACATGTGCCGGTCAAACACTTCTGTTCTACTTGCAAAAGCTAGAGTGTGTATCTCTTGGATTCCTAGTCCACAATGCATGGTTGCCTCTCCTGACAACAGAGCCTTCCATTCTGTGAGATCAGAGTCTTCGTGGTATATGCTAGAATCCATTGGCAGCATTCTTGAGATCCAAAAAGTCTAAACCTTGTCTGTGGTATTCCGAGTAGGATCTGGGATGGAATGACTGTGACGAGCTTTAAGCTCGCGATTGTAGGGCGTAGTGACAGACACAAAAGGATAGTAAATCCTATTCCTACATGATCGAGAACCAACAACTGATTAGCCATACGATATCTGTGCATGATATTTTTCATCCGAGACGAGAAATCCGACAGTTGATTAGCCGTACAGAAACCGTAGAGGACTGATGAGCGGATAATTTATACGCTTTTTGGCATTATTTTTAGGTAGTTTTTAGTAGGATCTAGCTACTTTTAGGGATGTCTTCTTTAGTTTTTATGCTAAATTCACATTTCTGGACTTTACTATGAGTTTGTGTGTTTTTCTGTGGTTTCAGGTAATTTCTGGCTGAAATTGAGGGACCTGAGCAAAACTCTGATAAAAGGTTGACAAAGGACTGCTGATGTTGTTGGATTCTGACCTCTCTGCACTCGAAATGGATTTTTTGAAGCTACAGAACTTCAAATGGCGCGCTCACAATGGCTTTGGAAAGTAGACATATAGAGCTTTCCAGCAATATATAATAGTCTATACTTTATTCGAGATTAAATGACGCAAACTGGCGCTCAACGCCAGTTCTACGCTGCATTTTGGAGTCAAACGCCAGAAACACGTCACGAACCAGAGTTGAACGCCAAAAACACGTTACAACTTTGCGTTCAACTCCAATAGAAGCCTTAGCTCGTGTAAAGTTCAAGCTCAGCCCAAGCACACACCAAGTGGGCCCTGGAAGTGGATTTCTGCATCAATTACTTACTTCTGTAAACCCTAGTAGCTAGTCTAGTATAAATAGGACTTTTTACTATTATATTTTCATCCTGGATTGTATTTTTGATCCTGTGATAACGTTTTGGGGGCTGGCCTCTCAGCCATGCCTGGACCTTCATCACTTATGTATTTTCAACGGTGGAGTTTCTACACACCATAGATTAAGGGTGTGGAGCTCTGCTGTACCTCGAGTTTTAATGCAAGTACTTCTATTTTTTATTCAATTTGACTTATTCTTGTTCTAAGATATTCGTTGCACTTCAACTTGATGAATGTGATGATCCATGACACTCATCATCATTCTCACCTATGAACGCCCGTGACTGACAACCACTTCCGTTCTACCTTTTACCGGGCGCATATCTCTTGGATTCCTTAATCAGAATCTTCGTGGTATAAGCTAGAATTGATGGCGGCATTCATGGGAATCCGGAAAGTCTAACGTTGTTTGTGGTATTCCGAGTAGGATTCCGGGATTGAATGACTGTGACGAGCTTCAAACTCACAATTGCTGGGCGTGATGACAAATGCAAAAGAATCAAGGGATTCTATTCCAACATGATCGAGAACCGACAGATGATTAGCCGTGCTGTGACAGAGCATTTGGACCATTTTCACTGATAGGATGGGATTTAGCCATTGACAACGGTGATGCCCTACATACAGCTTGCCATGGAAAGGATTAAGAAGGATTGGATGAAAGCAGTAGGAAAGCAGAGATTCAACAGGGATAAGCACCTCCATACACTTGTCTGAAATTCTCACCAATGATTTACATAAGTATTTCTATCTTTATTTTCTATTTATTATTATTATTATTATTATTATTATTATTATTATTATTATTATTATTATTATTATTATTATTATTATTATTATTATTATTCAAAAACACCATAACCTTTTATTATCCGCCTAACTGAGATTTACAAGATGACCATAGCTTGCTTCATACCAACAATCTCCATGGGATCGACCCTTACTCACATAAGGTATTACTTGGACGACCCAGTGCACTTGCTGGTTAGTTGTGCGGAGTTGTGACAAAGTGTGATTCACGTTTGAGAGCGCTACCAAGTTTTTGGCGCCATTGTTGATGATCACAATTTCGTGCACCAAGGACCATTTTCACTGAGAGGACGGGAAGTAGCCATTGACAACGGTGACACCCAACATACAGCTTGCCATAAAAAGGAGTATGAAGGATTGGATGAAGGCAATAGGAAAGCAGAAATTCAGAAGGACAACGCATCTCCATACGCTTATATGAAATTCCCACCAATGAATTACATAAGTATCTCTATCTTTATTTCATGTTTATTTATCTTTTAATTATCAAAACTCCATAACCATTTGAATCCGCATGACTGAGATTTACAAGATGACCATAGCTTGCTTCAAGCTGACAATCTCCGTGGGATCGACCCTTACTCATGTAAGGTTTATTACTTGGACGACCCAGTGCACTTGCTGGTTAGTTGTGCGAAGTTATGAAAAGAGTTGACATTACAATTGTGTGTACCAAGTCGTTCGCGCCATTGAGATCACAATTTCGTGCACCATCCTTCTGGATGATGGCACTGCATTCTTTATTCATCACTACTATTTGTCCACCTTTCAATGGATTTTTCTTGGTTATCTACTCCTTCATGCATTTAATATATGAAGGCATCTTTTTGAGGGTTTCGATAAAGGAAATGTTGACATGAAGAGACTTGAATATATCCAGAAATCTAGAGTATGTCTTCTCTTTCTTACCACCCCTGAGTCTCTGAGGGAATGGTGCTTTTGGCACATAAGGTTTTAGGATTTCCTTTTCTTTTGGCTACTTCCCTTGTGCAGGGTCAATTCCTTATTCCATCCCTTCCAACTTCTCCTTCATAACCCCTTGGTTGTGCTCTGTTGGGCTGCTGATTTCTTCCTCCAAAGTCTCCTCACTTCTTAAAGTAATTACCTTGCACTCTTCCTACCTTACATTCCTTGTTTCTCCTCAAGGATTCTTCTCAGTGTCGCTTGGAAAGCTATTAGTGGGTTTAGAAATTTTTTGAGAAAGAATCCTACTTGGGACTCAAGCTTCTTGATGGCGTTGACAAACCCCAATTTGACGGTTTGTTTTGTATTGAATTTAGAGTATTTTGATAACCTTTTGTCACATTTAGCCTATGAATTAGCATGGTTTTGTTATCTCTCCCATATTTGTGCTTAAGTGTAAAAACATGCTTTTCAATCCTTATTTTGATGAATTCTAATTTCTCTTTGGTTCCATGAGATGCCTTGACGTGTTTGCTAGTAATTACAGGATTGAAATAGGCTAGGCATGGATCAAAGGAAGCAAGGAAGGAAGCATGCAAGTGGAGAGAAGCACAAAAAGCCAAAGAGTTGATCTCGGCCAAGCACGCGTACGCGCACAAGGCGCTCGCGCGCACATCGCAGAATTAGCCAGGGACGCGCACGCGTACCGTGCGCGCATGCGTCGTAGTCCGCACGTGATTCTTTTATTACAACACGTGCCTGGCGATTTTGGAAGGTTTCAGCAACCAACTTTGGCGCCAAAATGCATATAAGAGCCAAGGATTGAAGGGGATTGACATTCATTCACACATTGACACACATTCACATCCATAGACTAATTTTAGATCATTAGGTAGATATTTTTAGTTAGTTACATTTTGTAGAGAGAGAAACTCCAACTTCTCTCTAGGATCCATCTTCATTTTCTCAATTCTCAACCATTCCTTGGTGAGATCTATTACAACACTCAATTTACTTTGTTCATGTTGTAGATCCTCTTCTCTAATCTCATTAGTGTTTGTGATTGTTCAAACGTCATAGATCTTAGGTTTAACTTTGTTGTTTTGGATTCTATTGATTCATTGAAGATTTCATTTTCATTGTTGTTCATTGTTGATTGTTGTTAATCTCTTGTGTTGGATTGCTTTGATTCTAATTCTTTTCTCTCCATTTTACTATGTCTTTCATTCTTGTCCTCCAAGTGTTTGAGAAAATGCCAACTTTAGATATGGAGTAGTATTCCCTCACTTGGCCTAGTGGTTGAGTCATTGGAGACACTTGAATAATGGATGTCAATTGTTGATTAAGAATTGAGGATTGCTAATTGACTTAGAGTGCACTAAAGCTAGACTTCCCTAGGGTGAGACTAGGACTTGTGACTTGAGTTAATTACTTTTACTTGACTTTCCTCTATGATTAGGGGTTAACTAAGTAAAGCAACACTCCTTTGTTATCACAATTGAATGAAGCTATAGTGATGGGACTTCCAATGTTCAACCTTGGCCAAGGTTTTTACTATTGATTGATTGTTGTTCCCTTTTATTAACGCTTCTAGGCCACACTCTTTAAACCACAAAAGACCACTTAACCAATAGCATGCATCCTTGTAGCATTCCTAGGGAAGAACGACTCGGGACTAATACTCTCGATTATAGATTGTAGATTTGTTTGATGATGGATTTTGCGTCGGTTTAGACTATACTACGATTGATTACTTGATAATTTCTATACCGGCAAAAATTCACTTGTCAGGCATCTCCTTGGTTCTTCATCCTAGACCTTACTTCATCCTTAAATACCTTGTTGTCTTGATACTCCTTGTAAAGACAGGGCCTCAATCCAAGATAATCTATCCTCAGATGCTGATGGTATGTTGGGATTTAAAGGTTGAGGATGGCTATTTTAGGCTTGATATGAAGGCTGGGAAGAAGTGTTTTGTGGGGCTTGATATGGTCTTTGGTTGGAGGGTTGGTAAGTGGCGTTGTTGTAATGGTTAGAGTTGTGAGGTCTATGATCTTGGTTCTGGGTTTGCAGGTTTCTCCACCCAAAGTTTGGGCAGTTCTTCCAACCAGGATTGCAGGTTTTGGAGTATGAATCATGGGGTTATCTTGATAGGTTCCCAACATAGTTGGCTTGCTCTCAATCACCTCCTTCCTCTGCATTCACTCCTTCTTGAGCTGGTGGTTGAGTATTGATTGCTACAACTTGGTTCCTCTCCATCTGCTTGGTGAGCTCTGCTAGTTGATTGGTAATCAACTTGTTTTGGGCCAGTAATGCATCCATGTGACTCAACTCCATCACCCCTCTGGTGGTGCTCCAATCTGAGGCATAAAAGTATTCATTATTAGCCAGTGTTTCAATGACATCAATGGCCTCCTCTATTGTCTTCTTCTTATTGAGAGAGCCTCCTGAAGAGTGATCTAAAGCCTTCTTTGAATCATGTGACAATCTTTTATAGAAAATATGCAGTTGTACATTCATTGAACATGTCCGGAGGACACTTTCTTATCAACTCCTTGTATCTCTCCCATACTTTATAGAGAGTTTTCCCATCTTGTTGTCTGAATATTTGCACCTTAGCCCTCAACCTGTTAACTCTTTGGAGAGGGTGGAATCTTGCCAAGAACTTATTAACAACATCCTCCCAAGTGGTAAGGCTTTCTTTAGGAAATGATTCTAACCACTTAGATGCCTTGTCCCTAAGAGAGAAGGGACCAAAAGCAATCTATAGGTGTCAGGATGAACATCATTGGCCTTCACAGTATCACAAATTCTCAGAAATCTGGTTAGATGTTGGTTGGAGTCTTCCTAAGCACTTCCCCTAAAGGAAAAATTATTTTGAACAAGGGTGATAAGTTGTGGTTTCAACTCAAAATTGTTGGCATGTATGGTTGGTTTTAGGATGCTGCTCCCACAATTCCCGGGGTTGGGATTGATATAAGACCCTAGAACTCTTCTCTCCTGCCCACATGATTACCAGCACCTTCTCCAACATGATTATGATTTATGAACTTCTTCCTCCATAGTACCGTCTAGATCTTCTTCCAACCCTTCTTCACCAATGACTCCTTTTCCTCTTGCTTTCCTCCTTAGTCTAAGGAAGGTTCTCTCAGGTTCACTATCAAAAGAGGTTGAGGTCTCTCCTCTTCTACCTGTCATACACTCAACAAAACAAACAAGCAAAGGCAAGTGAAGAATTCACTGTTGATGAAAATTGTGGTTAGTGTAAATAATCAAATAGTTAGTGGATTAGTGTGAAAAAATGTAAATAAACAACGAAAACGCAAGTAAAATTGCTGAGAATTAAAGTTAACAAACTAAAATTAAAACTGATTAGCAAAAGAAAAGAAAAATGTTCAATCTAGTTATCTTCCAATTTAATCATTTTCAATACAAAATCAATCCCCGGCAATGGCGCCATAAACTTGATGCACAGAAATCTGTCTCTCAACAAATTTTCCTTTGGCAAGTATACTGAATTGTCGTCAACTAAAAACTCACAATAGAGTGAGATCGAATCTCACTAGGATTGATTGGTTGAGTAACTTTAATTAGAGGAGTGTTCTAGTTGAACTAAGCAGATTTAAATTTAGAATTGCAGAAAATTAAATGGCGGGGAACGTAAATAGAAAGAAATGTATATGATGGAAAGTAAATGGCGAAATATAAAGTGAAGAAAGTAAATCACAGAAATCTAAATGGGAATGGGGATGATTAAGCATAAATGTAAACAGCAAAAAATAAAGAAAGGGTAGATCAGAGAGGGGAGGTTCATTGGGTTCAAGAGATATTATATTCTCCGAATCAAGCTCATTCTCATCTCTTCCTCAATCCATGCAACTCATTGATCTCTTGGCAATCTTAGATGATTGAATCCCAATTCCTTGGCAATTCAATCTCTCTAAGCTTGAATAATTGCCCAATTCCTTGATCTAATTGCTCATAGGAAGAAATGAAGTATAGTCACTGATTATACCATATGTATTTCCAAATCAAAGTATTGGTAGGATTATATGTCACTATATCCATCCAACCCCCAATCCGGTCCAACATGAGAAAGCATTTCTAGCTTGATTTTCTTATTCCTCTTCCAAGGTTCAAAGGAAATCTAAGTATGAGTAGCTTATCTTCTGAGACAACTACTCAATTTCATAAAGATCGAAAGCTTTCAAGTAAATCAAAGAGAAAGGTAAGAAGAAGAAGAATGAAAACTATGATTGATCCATTGAATTACAATAGAGCTCCCTAACCCAATGAAGAGGGGTTTAGTTGTTCATAGCTCAATTCAAATAGAAAAGGAAAAAAATAAGAAAGTACATAAACTAAAATGAAAGGTATAGAGAAAAATAAATGCAGGGTTCCCAATTAGGATCCCCTGACTTCCAGCCTTCCAGTCCTCTAATCTAACTTAAATGCTATCTATTTATACACTTTCTTCATTTAGTCTTGAAGTCTTTGGATGTGGGCTTTGGCCTTTGTTGAAGCTAGTTGAGAGTGGCTTCTTAGTGACGTTGATGAGGATGTTTGCAAACTAACATTCATACTCTGCATGAATGCCATTTTGTATTGAAGTTGGAAGTAACGTTTGTATCAAATGTTGGGTTAAACATTGCAAAATCACACTTGGGCGTTTGCCACTAGCGTTTGACCCAACGTTGGTGTACCAACGTTTGTTCGCCCATGCATGCGCATCATTGACGAGCACGCGTCACTGCAAGTTTTCCAACTCCAAAAATTGAATGTTACCGAGAACGTTGGGGATAACGTTAGATCACCAGTATTCCCTCCAACGTTGGCATCTCTTCTTCTTCAACATTGCCAGCAAGGTTGGTGAGCTTGGCCACCAACGTTGTAACTTGAGCTTGGAACGTTTGAGGCAACGTTGGAGAGCCAGCTTTGGCTCCAACGTTGCACCTTGGGATTGGGACGTTTGAGGCAACGTTGGAGAGCCATCTTTGGCTCCAACGTTGCCTTCTCCTCCTCTTCATCAACGTTTGGGGCAATGTTGGTGTGCCAGCTTTGGCTCCAATGTTGCCATCTCCTCTTTAGCACGTTTGAGGCAACGTTTGTGAGCCAGCTTTGGCTCCAACGTTGCCTTCAATTCCTCTTAGCCAACGTTTGAGGCAACGTTGGTGAGCCAGCTTTGGCTTCCAACGTTGCCTTCTCTGCTTCTTCCTTGCCATTCCTTTGCTTCTTTTCACCTATATCAATCAAACACATGCATCAAAGTCTTGCCAAAATCATAAGATATTGCATCATTTATAGCATCAAGTAAATTCTTGCATAAATCTCATGAAAATGCATATAATTAACCATGTTTGATTGAATCATGATATGTATGAAATTCTCATCCAAATGCTTACTTAATGCTCAAGAAAGTGCATAAAACCTAATGAAAACTAATGAAAAAGGCTTGTGAAACTAGCCACGATGCCCTGGCATCACCCTTGAGGAAGTTTGCTCCTTAGTGGTTACTCTTTGTACGTGCCCCTTTAGAGCCCTTTTTCCTTTCCCTTTTAGTGGCCATCCTAAAAAGGATGAAAAAGAGAAAACATTAAGCTCAAAGAGACAAAGACCAGGATTAATGAAATGCAAGTGAAGATTAATGCCACAAAAAAGTGAAGTGTCTTACAAACATAGTAGCTACTACATGCAAGTAAGAAGACAATATGATCAAGGAGGCATATCACTAGCATGAGATGCAAGAGTGTAAGAAGCATGCAAGTATAAATCATGAGAAGAATAAACTCAAGCATCGATAACAATAATGATAAACACATGCAAGAATGGTGGGAGTCATAAGAAGACTTTTGGCTCAACTAACTCCAAGACAATGAAGTCTAGAAATTGAAGAATATGGGGGTGTTAGAGAGTATTAAACCACTCATTCTTGCATGACACTACAAGTATAGCAAACCACAAATAATGAGCATTTGATGATGAAAAATTATTAAAATGACGTTCAATGCTCATGTAGCGCAAGTGTTGTGAAAAAGAGGCACTATGTTGAAAGTAAAAGGTCAACAATGAACAAAGATGTCATTGGCTCTTTTTCACAAACACTTAGTATACAAAGTGTAAATAACCAGTAAGTTAAATGAGTCTAAGGGGAATATACCCAAAAATAAAATGTCATCTACCATAACACAAACAAGCCAAGATATGAAATAATCCACCAATTCTCAAAGTAAATGGAACTCAACACCCATACAAGAATATAAAAGGAAAGAAAAGAAATAAAGGTGAACTACAAGCAACAAAATTAAAATGGAACAAAAAACAAAGAAAGTAGAGTAATTAAATGAAACAACAAGAAACAATTTTAAAAGACAAAAGAGAAAGATGAAAAATGCAACCTTGAAAGGAGGGAGAAAGTGAGGTTGAGTGTAAGTGGGAAAAGGAGAAGAATAGAGGAAAAAAGAAGCGGAGAGAGATGTAGGACCGTCAGAGGTGGTGGTCACCGGTGGTTGTGGGCAGAGAAGAGGTGGTAAGGTGAAGCAAGAAGAAAGGAAGAAGGAGTAGAGGAAAAAAAGTAAAGAAAGAAGAGAAACAGGGCACGTTGTACTATAGCTGCGTCGGCAATGTGACGTGTGCGCCTCATCCACATGTACGCGTGGAAGGTGGAAAAGGAAGAGTGACGTATGAGCATCGTCCACGCCTATGCGTGGAGAGCATAAATGGAAGGGGACGCGCATGCATCTGGTACGCATACGCGTGGGGCCAAGTCGTGCGTTGCGCATAAAGCCCACACAGGAGCGGCGCAACGCTCTGGTTTTTGTACCAGGGAGCTGCTGCAGTAGATACGACGCATGCGCCTTGGCGATGCACACACGTGGATGGTGAAAATGACACCCGACGCGTAAGCGTCGTCCACGCCTACATGGATGGCGATTGTGCTCCTCGCATGAATTTCGCACAGTACTCGCATAACTCTCTAGCTTTTGTACTAGGAGTTTCAAGACCAGCTTACGACACATACGCGTCGTCCATGCTTACGCGTGGAACACCATTTTTTTAACATGAGAAAAGGCAATTAAACACAATCTTGGCATTCATTCAAGCTAGATACTTCAAAAACACTTAAAATTTCATGCAATACCCAAGATCAAGCATTTTTCTTCAAAATTGCCAATTTAACCAAACCAAGATCAATGAAATCCTCGTGAAGACTCTAACAAACTCAACAAAATCAAACAAAATCAAGCACACTTAAACAAACTCACAAAATTAAACAATCACAAAATCAAACAAAGACTCTAAAACTACATGCAAGAAACTATGTACGAGGAGGATCATACCATAGTGAGGTGTCTCCCACCTAGCACTTTTCTTTAATGTCTTTAAGTTGGACGGTCATGAGCTTGTGATCAACTCTTTGGAACATCCTCAAGGACATCCATCTTGTCCTTCTTGTTAGCCTTGGTAAGAGTGTTCTTCAAAGGGAGATGCTTCCACTTGTCAATTGAACCATGATTGGGTGCCTTGTTTCCTTGAGAATGTGGAAGTTGTGGATCAATTCCCTTTTCCTTGCTAAGTCCTCTTATACTCAAGTCTCTATTGACACTTGTCTCATACTCACTCCCAAAGTGTTCTTCAACTACATCATCTTCAATAATGTCACAACCGAAAATCGAATGCACCTCTAGAAGTTGCCTCATTGTTTCCTCCAATTTAAACTTCACCACTTTTCCTTTGGCCTCAAATGAATAATCCCCCAGAAAATGCATCTAATTTAAACCGGGATGCCTTCAAGAATGGCCTCCCAAGTAAGATGGAAGATGGCCTATCCAAATCAATGGGAGGTGTCTCTAGGATATGAAAATCCACTGGAAAGATTAAGTCCGGAATTCTCAGCAATACCCACAACCGAAATTATACTCTTATCCACGAGCACAGACCTAGCTCCAGATCACCTCAACGATGCAAGGTTCAAATTCTCATAAATCGAGAGTGGCATAATGCTCACACACAACCCTAGGTCACACATGCAATCCTTAAGTTGAATTTCACTGATCATACAAGATACCAAGCAAGGACTGGGATCACTATATTTTTCAAGAAAATCATCCATCATAGAAGAAACAGACTTACCTAATGGATTCATCCCTAGCCCACCAATCTTCTCTTTGTGAGTGCACACATCCTTAAGGAACTTAGCATATTTCGGGACTTAATGTTTGGCATCAAAGAGTGGAATGGTTACCTCCACATTCTTGAAGATTTGCACTATGTTGGGGTCAAGCTCCTCATGCTTCTTGGCCTTCTTGGCTATCATAGGAAAAGGTATAGGAATTTGTTCCTCCAAGTTGTTCTTCTGCTTCGGTTCCTTGGCCCTCAGTTGTTCTCTTCTTCCCTTGCAACTTCTTCCTCCTTTTCATCTTCATCTATTTCCATTGTTTCACCAACTTCTACATTAGGAACATCCTCCGCCAACTTGATAGGCTTGGTCTCAACTTCCTCAAGCGTTGTACCACTCCTCAAGGTAATTGCATTGATGCTACCCTTTGGGTTTAGGATTGGTTGGGAAGGAAGGCTAGATGAGTTAGAGGCTTGGTTGGTGTTGGCATTGTTAGTGGGAGGAGGGCCAACCTTGAGAGAATCTTGGCTATAGAGGATATTTGAGCACTCATAGCGCTAACTTGTGCATTGAGATTCCTAGTATTCTCTTCATTTTTCTCTTTCATAGCCTTAAGTCTCTCTTGTTCTTGGTAGAGTGCACGGTGAAAGTCATCACCTTGGTTTGTGGGAGAAGTAGAGGGTTGATTGGTTTGTTGTCTTTGGTGAGGTGTTTGATATCTATGGTTGTTGGCTTGGTAGGTATTGTTGTAGTATTGGGGAGAAGGTTGGTTGTTGTTGTGGTATTGAGAAGATGAGTTGCCTTGGTTCCATCTTTGATTGTGGTTGTTTCCTTGAGCATTGTTCCTCCACCCTTGATTAGAGCTATTACCATGGGAGTAATTGCTTTGACCTTGAGATTGATAGGGTGGGCGGTTGTTATAGTTGTTGGCTACCGCAAGAGTGTAATCCACTTAGACTTGATGGCATTGGTCAGTGTACTGTGAGGTACTAGAGCATAAACCACACACTCTATGAGGTCCTTCCAGTTGGAAGACTTAAGGTGGGGCTTGGATGGCTTGGATTGATTGAGATACTTTTTGCCCCTGGTGAATTTCCTTGAGGATAGTGGTCATCTCTCCAAGCACTATAATCAAAGCCAAGTCGGAAGAAGGTTCTTCCACTACACTCTAGGGAGGATTGTTCCTCACTCTCACATGTTGGGTAGCTTCGGCAACATTATTGATCAAAATCCATGCTTCCGCCGCCATCTTGTTCTTAGAAAGAGAACCACCACTAGAGGCGGTGAGCAATCTCTTATCCGGTGTACAAAGACCTCCAATGAAATAGCTAATGAGCAAATGAGTGTCTAACCCATGATGTGGACAAGATTTAAACAACCTCCTAAATCGAGTCCAATATTCATTGAGTGTCTCTTGGTCTCTTTACATTATAACAGAAATTTCCTTCCGGATGTAGTCGATCTTCTCCGAAGGGAAGAACTTATCTAAGAACTCTCTTCTCAATAGGTCCCATTCAATCACCACTTCATCAGGTTGGGAGTAGAACCATTCTTTTGCTTGCCCCTCAAGAGAGAAGGGAAAAGCAAAAACCATGATATCAATCTCATTAGCGCCATGCCTTCGAGCCGTAGAACAAGCTACTTGAAATTCTCTTAAATTCCTAATGGGGTCTTGGCCTAGTAGTCCATGGTACTTAGGAAGCAAGTTAATCAGATTATTCTTCAGCTCAAAATTAGGATCAAGATTCGGATACCTAGCTTGCAACGGTTGAAGAATGAGGTAAGGTGCTCCTTGCTCGTGCAAGGTAATCCTACGTGGCTCCGCCATGGGGTTTTCACCTATAGTATGTAATGATATATCAGTAGTGCCAATAGAGGAATAGGAAGTTCTCTCGTTAAATGTGGACTCTAGATCACTCTCGGTTCCGGCTAGTGTTTCGAAAGGTTCCTCAAGAGAGGCCGAAACACTAGTCGTGTAATCCAACCGCCGCCTAGCTTATGGAGTATGAAGTAGGGTTCTTTCAATTTCGGGATCAAACTCAGGTAAGCTAGAATCCAGTTGAAACTGAGTCATTCAACTTAGAAGTCATAACTCATGCATTAAACAAAATCTAAACTAAAAACAAACTAATGAAGGCAAGTAAACTATCTACAATATTCACATATTCACATAACCAATATCAAAGCACACATTGCAACTATTCCCCGACAACGGCACCAAAAATTTGATGGGAAGATTTATCGTTGGCCTAGAATTTCATCAATAGAAAATTATGTCATAGTATAGTCCTAGACCAACAAATAATCCTTTTGATCAAATTTTGATATGGTTATCACAAAGTCAACCCCAATAAAAAGTAACCGAGAGTATTAGTCTCGGGTCGTCCTCAAGAGGATGGAAAAACATGTGCATCAATATTAGTTAGAATTCCGGGGTTGAGAGTCATAAACAATAATTTAAACTACTAAAGCTTAGCATGCAAGAATCTTAAAATGCAAGAAACTAAATCAAGCAATTAAAGCAAGGTATAAGTAGATGCAATCTAGCAAGGTGACATATAAAGCTACTTCTTTTCTAAGAATAAGTAAACAACTAAACTAATTATAGCAAGAATCAAGTAATTGGGATTTTTAGGTTTCAAGTATGGATTATAAAAGGAACTCTTGGCTAGGCGTAGGAATTAGGGTCACCATCCTTGTCTAATAACCATATATTGATAATTATAAGGAACCAAGCTTATTAAGTCTACTTCTACAAGTGAAGTACGTCAAATGGCTTGATAAATTTTAACTCATAAGTTCCAATCCAACTACTAATTGGCTTAGTAGTAGATTGGTATCAATGGGTATCAATTTAACCACTAAGGGTTCTCAAATTGCAAATTAATTGGAAATTACAAGTACCCACTAACAATTATCAATGGAAAATAACTCAAATAATACTATCAACCATAACATCAATGAACTAAGGGGAATTCAAAATCAACAAAGTTCATGAAATGAGAAGAAAAGCGGAAATGATAAGAAAACACAATTCCAACACAAGATCTAAACAAAATTATAACTAGAGAACTAAAATAAGTAATTGAAACTAGAATTAACAAGACCTAATTCAGAAATTCAACAATGGAAGATCAAAACAAACTAAATCTAGAGAGAAGTAAGAGTTTCTCTCTCTAGAAAACAAGAACCAAGAACTAGCTGAAATTATGTGTAATGTGTGTATGTGTGAGTCATCCTCCCTCCATCAATCCTTGGGTCTTTTCCATGCAGAAGCCAGTTGGATTTGGGCCTAGAGCCTCTCAGAAATTGCCAGCCACGATTTCATTAATGAGGTCACGCACTGAGCGTCACGCGTGCGCGTCATATGAGCTCCTCGGGCCACCCGTACGCGTTAGTTTATGCGCGCCAGTCTCAGCTACACACGGCCACACGTGCGCGTCGCCCCCAATTTTCCAAAGCTTTATTCTTCATGTCCCTTCCACTTGTGCATGCTTTCTTTTCACCTTCTAGGACATACTTGCCTTATAGATCCTGAATCCATTTAACAAACACATCACGGCATCGAATGGTAATAGAAGAGAATTAAAATTTGGCATTTTTAGGGTTAAAGAAGCATGTTTTAAACCATGAATCAAAATTAGGAAAGAAACATAAAACCATGCATTTTATATGAATAAATGTGAAAAATATTGATAAAAACCCCCAAAATTCTACACAAGATAAACCCTAGAATTGGAGTTTATCATCGTCTAAGAGGAATATTTTCATGCTATAGTTCAAGCGAGATAACTCTCTTGAGAATCACAAGAACTCATGTAGAAAAGGGTCATACTCTTGTTCCACCTAGTTCATAAGATTAAGAACGAAAACAATCCTTAGAATTGAATCAAACATACATTAAAATAGAAGAATAAAAATCTTAATCCATAGAAATAAACAGAGCTCCTAACCTTAACCGAGAGGTTTAGTTGCTCATACTTATAGAGAAAATAGGGTTCTGAAAAGTGCGGAAGGAAGAAGATTATGTTCGACCCCCTTTACTAAGGTTAATATTTTCCTTTAAATATTAACCTAATTTGAACCGAAAATAAAATAAAATAATAAATTCTAAACCTAAAAGATATTGTTTGTAACTAAAAATTACAAAAAGAAAATAAAATAAGCTAAAAAGTGCTAAATCCACTTGAGAGGCCCAAAGAAGTCTGAAACAGACTGCTGCTGGCGTTTAACTCTAGAGATGGACGTTAAACACCAAGGGGGGAGTGCAACGCTACTGGTCTGTGTCCCCTGCTTGCGTGAAACACCGGGTGGGCGTTCAGCGCCTGAGGGGGATGTTGACAACATTTTCCTTTTTAGCTCAAAACTCCGCCAAACTGCTCTGAATTTCACCTAAAATCATGAAAACACAAGAAAAGCTCAAAGTAGCATCCAAATAAGATTTTGGCACTAAAATCAAGTAAAATTAAATAAAATCTAACTAAAAATAACTAGAAAATAATGCCAAAAAAGGTATAAAATACTCACGTATCACACGTTGGTTCTTCTTCTTCCCTTCTTCTCTTCCTCTTCCTCCTTCTTTTTCTTCCTTGATGATGTGTCTTTTTCTTATTCTTTTCCTTTTTTTCTATCTTTCTCTTTCGTTATCATCATCACCAACAACACCAACATTTTGCTAACATCTTTATTGGTTCTGATTTTTCTGGTGACATCATTAAATAATTTCGGTTTATTTCTTAGTTTATTTGAAGTTCATTTGGATCCTGAAATGAATTCGATGTGTTTTTGTTGATGATTAAATATTTTTTACTGCTGGTTCAAATCTAAACAAATTTTGGTGTATTTGTGAATTAACTGAGGTTCATTTGATGTTATTGATAAATATTGACCAAATTTTTTATTCCTTAAGTAATTTTGGTTCATTTTTTAGTTTAATTGAGGTTCATTTAGATTTAGAAATAAATTTGATGTGTTTTTGTTGATGATTAAGTTTTTTGACTGCTTGTTTAAATCTGAACTAATTTCAGTTAATTTGTGTGTTAATTGAGGTTCACTTGATGCTGCTGATAAGTATTGATCAAATTGTTTATTGTTTAAGTAATTTTGGTTCATTTCTTTGTTTAATTGAGGTTCATTTGGATCTAAAAATGAATTCTATGTATTTTTATTGATGATTGAGTCTTTTTTAGCAAAGAATGAAATTATTCATTATCACTTTATTCAATTATATTAGATTCCATACCATTCCATTCTATTCAATTTGTCTTGAAAGTTATCCAAACTATTGGGACCAATTGTTCATCGACAACACACCTAGGCTACAAATGAACCGATATTATTATAACAACACCATTGTGTAATAACAAATGAACAAGAAATTTGCATTATATAAACTCATAAAATCTGGTATTCTATTCAAATTCAAATTCATAAACAACACTGATTTTAGCAAAGAATGATGAAATTATTCGTCATCACTTTATTCAATTACATTATATTCCATCCCATTCCATTCAATTCAAAATTGTTGAAGATGAAGATAACGAAAGAAAAAAATAAAGAAGAAGAAGAAGAAGAAGAAGAAGAAGAAGAAGAAGAAGAAGAAGAAAGAGAAAGAGAAAGAGGAAGAGGAGGATGAGGAGAAAGAGGAGGAGGGAAGAAGAACTTGCGTGCGTGAATTTAGAAGCGGCAATAGGAGCGTAAAAAAAACGTGCACACGTGTATATAAATAACTTGGTCGGACTTTGTTGCTAACATAACATAAATGCGAAGCATTATTCTAAAATTATTTACTTCAATTAATCAACCTTTTGGTTTTCACTCATGATTTCTGATTTGACTTTGTGTTGCCATGTGTTCTTTTTCCCTGCATTATCTTTCCATTGCTTATATGACTTTATTTATTATTCTTAACTGCATCAGAATCAATGTGTGGATATTTGTTCTTTTAATCATACTGAATTCAATCAATTGACATAACAATTTTACTCATATTTACAAGTCTTTCCCCATGTGTATGCGCGGGGTAAACATGCTAGTTTATGTAAAAAATCTCAACTCATATATTTTTTTACACTTTCTATTTCACAAAGTCAAATAGTGATGCAAGATACTTATAGAATGAAAATTTTTCCATTGTCAATCATCACACCATGTGAAACTAAGAGTATCCTACAATCATCAATTGTCATAATTTTTCAATACCTAATTAAATTTTTCTTCAATGGAGAACCTTTTAGAACAGCTTTCATGCTTTGAGAATCTTTAAAACATACAAAGTGTACTAGAGTTTTTCCATTTGGGTAGACTGCAAAAACACTTGTCCCTATTTTTTTTTGGCACAAAGAACACAAGTCATCACCAGTTATCTCCAAAACTACTTTTCTCTTCTCATAGAGTTCATCTTTAACCTGTGCAAAAAGATATTTGAATCATGATAAGGGAGTAGCAAGACAGAAGTGTGATTAAGATATACAATAAATCCCGTTATAAGCAAGAAATCCATATATCCTTTGTCCCAATTTTGAGAGCCTATATAAATCTTTATTTCTTTTACATGCTTACCTGTAGGTTCTCACTTTGTCTCAATCTCTTGATAACTGAGCAATTACGATATACTTCACTAGATTTTCTCAGAAGGGGCCCAAGAAACGGAAGCAAGTTCTGCATATTAACACAATTTTCTTTACCAAATAATGTCTTATCAAACAATTTTTTCTCCCACCAAAATAGACACTAGTAAGTGCAAATGTTGGAGCAATACGAATAAGTTTACATGTTTTTTTATTGTGCTATGTATTAAGAATAGGTAAAGAGATTAAGAAATCATAACTAATATGCAACTCAATGTGACCATATTCATGCAGCAATTATAGCATCAACAAAATCGAGGGAGATTCCACTCTTAGTTTTCCAGATTAAACTATAAAGAAAGGAAGGTTAATTAAAATATACATTCTAAATATTACCTGGAGTTTCGTCTGTTTTGGCAAAAGTTTAAGGGCCAGGGCTCCATTAATTCTATCCCATCTACGACTCAACAAATGAAGGACATCATCAACCATGATAGAAGTATCTCCTTCCCCAATGAATTCATCCTCATCAACATCACTTTTGCCACTATTAGTCTTGTTTAAATTAGCCTTTGTATCCTCTGCAATCTCTATTGCAGCAATTTTCTTTGATCCTCGGTTTCTTGTCTTTGTTAATTTTGAATTAGTCCTTGAAATTGTTGGCTTCTTGGGGACTAATAGATTTGTAATTTTCTTTTCAAAGTTATTCGTTGATCTTCGTGGATTCAAATATATTTGCAGAAGCATCAAGTATATGTTGCTAGGAGATTTCACAGAAGGGTTAAGTATAGACTCGTAAACCCGGTCACAATATGATAATGCAAGTTCTGGAGCTTGAAGCTACAAATCAAAAGCAAAGTCATTATTTCCCTCAACACACTCAAAATTAAATATGTGATTTATATAAGAGACCATCATATGAGGCAATTAAACATCAACATAATGGGGTTTACAAAACATGACTACAAATAAAACTTCCATTTTGCAAACATAATCCTATCTGTGAAATAATATTAACTTTAAATAATATTTACTTCATATTAATATATTATACGGTATGATAGGATTCATAACAATAACTTTATATACCTTATGAACATACAAAGACAATGTTAATTCATGTTGCTTCATTTTTCCCAGCAATATTGCACGCTCTTCATACAAAGCATCTGATGGAAGACGTTTTAGCAAAACATCTGGTTGGTATCCTGATAAACTCTCTAATGCAGACAATAACTTTTTTCTTTTTGGGGAGTGCATTTTCTCATCCCATTTTTGTTTAGAAGTTAAGTTTGTATACCAGTCAAGCACTTCTGAAAGATATATGTTTACCTACATTGCGAGAAAAAGAAGAAATTCAATTTTTGTTTAATAATATTTAGCAGCTAAATACATTAGGAAAAAAATTTTACAATTTATTTTAATTAGGTTCTCAGATCCTTTTGACTCATCCCCAATTATAAGAAATAGAATAGTTTCAACCCTTAATCGCATAAAGAAATTGTATCAGACACTAGAGGTCCTCACCAGTTCATCTTGTAAATTTTCGATTATGGCATCCTCATGTGTTGCATGCATAAGCTCCAAAAAAATGGCTTGCATGTTTGGAGCATGTTGCTTTAAATATGCATTCACCATTTCTGCTGGGATATCTCCAGATAGAAAAAGCTCAATGGTCTGGTTAGGACAGCTTTCAAGAACTAGCATTGAGAACTCCAGAACAAGTATAGGATCTGTTCCACACAATGGCTGCAACATATGCCCCTCAAACAAAATCATTAAGTGCAAGTAACCAATTATCTATGAATAATAGTAATTGAATAAAGAATTTAAGTTCAGTTATAGTTTTTAGAGAATATTATCCATCCATAGTATGAATCGATTAAACTTAATTTGTTTACAACACAACTTTTTTTAGTGGTGCTAAATGTTACATGAGGAAGGTAAGTAATTTAGCTAATCAAATTATGCTAACACTAGTCCGATAAAACTGTTGCATTCTAATGTTTGATAGCTAAGTGTCGTTTGATTCACCTTAGAAGTAAAATAGAGAAGCATCCTTTGATATTTGTTTAGGTTTAGAGCCTAAGAGAAATTATACATAGAAAAATAACACATACCATTGTTGTGCACTTAATATTTGATCATAAATCATATAATGTGGTACATTAGACATTCTTGCTTCATAACCACTTTTTGAAAGAAGTTATTGTTTCGAGAAAGCAAATATTTAGTCATATAGACCATTTAAAAAAATAAAGCGAGAAAATTAAGAACAAAACTGTCAAAGTTAAAAAATTTACCTTGAGATATTCAATCATGGTCTCAGGCTTGAACCTATGTGAAATATCAGACTCACAAGTCCTAGATGCTTCCACCAATTTGTGAACAAGTTTAAGAGCTTCCCGATGCATTGAGTTGCACTTGTATAGTTCTAATAAAGCAATATGATAGTTCCCTTCTTGTAGTATCTCTTCACATATTTTCAAATCACAGTAGTTAACACCTTTCAGTAATTCTTCAGCCATGAGAGATTGTCCAGTAAGCAAGAATGCTTGGAGCAGAGCAGTATCCAAAATTGAAGCAATCTCTCGGGCTTGTGAACTAATAGGTATGGTAGTACGCTCCTTTCAAAAATAATTTACCAAACTAAGTTAGAATGACTGTGATTAAAAAGTACTATTTCATTGGTTTTATAATTGTATAAGGATTAATAATATCATATCTCCAATTAGCATCATTTATTCCATCAAAGACATACATAGTATTTCATTTAATTCATGTCATTTTCTTTTGTTTGTAACCTATAATACAATAAAAAATACATTAAGATATAAATTATAGCATATCTATCCCAAAAGAATTATTATAATGAACAATGGTTGAGTTGAGAGGCTCATATCATTATACCTTGCTTGTTTTCTTTACTCTATTACTGTTATGGGATGTAAAGCTATCTCCAACTGCATCCAAAACAACTTCCTCAGTTCCCTCTGCAGTGGCCTTTTCAATAGCATTATTTCTCTTCTTTTGCAAAAACTTTATGAGAGCCATTAGCATGTTATAGCTCATCTTTTTTAACTCTAATGCTGCATTCTCGTTAGACTCTAATGTATTAGATGTTGGAGAATGTTCGTTATCCTCTGATACTCCTGAAGAGCCTCTAGAAAGATATGAATCATCACCAGAAATGTCAATAAGCTTCTCTGGCTCAGGAATAATAGATGTCTTTGGAAGGATAATCGATGGATACAAAGAAAGCACATAAGATATTTCTACTTGAGATTCCAGAAAATGTTCCATTGCCTCTTCATAACTTTGATTGTCAAAGAGAAAGTGGGCATATCTGTAATATAATGTGGCAAAATACTTTAACCATTATAAAAAATACTAAATGCACAATAGTAAATTTGCATCAAGAGATTCCGCTAAATTACCCCCCACAAAGGTATCGTTATCACAACTAAAGGCATTGTTATTTGCTATATTTTTAACCTTTGTAAACTATATGTATAATAGTGAAGGGCTTATACAAAGCAACATGATGAAATCTGATTTTATTCTAACCACAACTTCACAAATTCCTACCCTTTTATACCAAAACTTCAATTTAATAGTCAAGATTTTAGTATAAACACAATTGGAATCCCAGCTGATTGTTGTTGAGAAAATGTGATATAATAATAGATAGAAAAATGAAGGATATTGTCCTATCTTTTTTAAGTGAAAATCTTGTATTGACAAAGAACCTTATATGAATTGAAGCCTCCTTTGAAGTCCGAAGACATGAATCTTCAGGTGGAAGGAGGTTGCACAAGGATAAGGCTTCTTCAAAGTTGCCAGATGCTGCTAATTGAACAATCTGGAATAATATATCAAAATTCTTAACTTATTGACAAGCAATAGAACACAAGAAAGATATTATAAGATAATAAATTTCTTGTAAAGTAATTTTTTAATATTTTTTAAATAAATTGATTCTAAAATATTAAGGTAACCACTACCTGTGCTCCAAGAGGAACAGGGAAGAGACCATAAACAGAATTATCTAAGGCAAGAATCACATAATTGTTTCTTTGGTGAATATGGCGTACATTTCGAAGAACTACTGTTTGTATTAGTGCATATGGACCCCGTAAAGATCGAATCTGAAAAATACAAGAAATTCATAAACACTAATGTATAAATCTCTCGTTCACTATCAAAAGATCTAGAAATTAATTCTTGAAAATAGTTTCTTAAAAAATGCATAATTACCTCCACAAATCTAGGTAGCAGTGCAATAGCATATGGCTTTTGAGTTACAACTTCTATTGGAGCTTCAGACCAACAAATCCTACCTTCTGGAATAAGTTTTCTATTTTGATCCACCAACACTCCAATGTTGTCCTAAAAATTACACCATTAGAATTTTTATCCATCTGGGTTAAGAAAATGAACAATAAGGATGTAGGATGAATTAAAAGATTGATTACAACCTAAAATAAAATAGAGTAATATTTTTTGCTGTTGATAGAGTTTAATTTTTATCTTCCTACAAACTCAATGCCTAATGCTAACTTTGAGGTTCTTTTTTCTAAGGCATGAAGTTTAGAAAAATGGTTTTCTGAAGTTGTATTGTATTATGAATCCTAAATTTTTAAATAAAAATAAAATATAATTGAACACATTTTCCAAGGACATCTGTTGATGTTGTAACATATAAACTACTATTTATATAACCTACAACTCTAAATCCTAAACCCTAAAACTTCTGATATAGAATATCCTAAGTCAAAGAAAACCTTTATATTAAGTTTTTGCATGAGTATAAATGAGTACTTGATGCGATACTATAAATTACATGAAAATCATGGAAGGGAGAACATATACCAACATAGAAAATACTTATACCCTCCATGTCCAACATGATCTCAATGCCAACATATTTTAAAGCATTCATTACATTATCTAAATATATTATTCGCTATATAATTTGTTATGATGGTTAGAGTTTAAAATGAAAAAGGAAGCCAACATATATATAGTTAGCTAATGAAGACGTGAATACCTTCCCAAGAAGAAGTTCTCCAGAAGGAAGAGGAACCACTAAAGGCGATGCTAGTCTTCCAGAAGCAAACATCTCAGATAATGAGCCATTCATAGCATTCAAAATCACATACTCTTTTCTAATCCCCAAACATATATTCTCCCCAACCCAGCACATGGACTTTACCATATCAGGAACACCATGGTCTTTCACTTCTACAAATTCTTTACCTCCTGCAAACCAATATTGCCAATTATATTCAGAATAAAAAGAACATTAATAGTAGTAGCTAAGATAAATAACTATAAATTTTTTTGGGACTTGGTGTATCTAATAGTTTTCCTCTAACTAACTTCAACAGTACAATCTGATCAAACCAAATAGCAAGTAAATCACCAATTGCAGCACATGTTAAAAGGAACTATATCACCTGTTTCAATAACATAGTTTCTTAAACACATAAAGACTAAATCGCATCACCATTTTAAGCATAAATTTGAATTACATGAAGAACAAATCTTAAGTATTGTATAACATCACATCACTAATAGCAATTATTTCTAAAGACGGTTTTTTTTCTTTTTTATTTAAAAAAGGGGGATTTAACAACCTTTATGTTCGTATGAGCGCGAACCTCAACCGCACGTGAAATGTTTCATCAATGCTTGCAAAAGAAAATTACATGAACTAAAGAAAATAGTGTCATGAATTACCATCATGTTTGAAAATACAAACTCGCTTTTGCCTCGCAAAGCCTAAATAGCCTCTGCTATCGTCCCAACAGAAGAGATTGGCACCCTTGGCCTTGCCGATGACGGCGACAGTTTCGAAACTGGGGAGGCCATGAATGGCTATGGATTCAGAAAGTGCAAAAAGTAACCCCTTGGACTCTACAACTTCTAATGCCACCACAGGCCGTTTTGCAAAACTTTTTATGTTTTTCTCCAATGTATAAGGCTCTTTACGAACTTCCTTCGGTGGTGGCGGTGGTGGCGCATAGATTCGGAGAGATCCGTCAGAGCAACCAAGGAGAATTTTGGAGCCATAGGATTCGACAGATTCGATCTTGGAATCACAATCATAGAGGAGCTCGAAGCTATCGTAGGCATTGTGCACCATTTTTGGCTTCTTCTACTCTACTAAAAATGGTTAACGCTTCTCGTGAAGGAGAATGACAATGTTCAGTTCAATTCATTTTAGGGAATGATATTGATTTAATTGGGAAATGTCATTTGATGGGTGGAAGTATGTTAATGTAGTTTTGGGTTCGGACAAGAAAATCCGATTTATTTGATCGTGTAAAATGGAATGTGATTTTTGGCGTGACTCACGAGGGAAGGCTACCCTTTCCATTCACATGTTGGTTGTGTAGTGTGTGGACAACTGGCAAATGAAGGCATGCGCATGAGCACATCCATGCTTTTCGTTAAATATACTTCTAACCATCTCCATGTAAATTATAAAGCACGCAAGTTTAAAATAATTAACTCCATGATTAAATAATTAATCATATTAAACATAGGTAAACATATGCATGCAAAACCTAAAATTAGAAATTCATTATTGAATTCATTATTGATACATACATTTTAAAATAGTTAAAACGTTAAGATTAATTGAAAAAGTCTATGAAGTAAAATACTATTATTAAAGACGAATTTTCAATCCAAGAACAATTTCTTATTTCAATTTATTTTTAAAAGTTACTTGCTGCCTAAAAGAAAATAGTTGACAAGACATACATAAATTTATCTTAGAATCAAGTACTTTTTCATATAGAATTTAATTTTATACAAATATTAACAATATTTATCAGAAAAAATTATTAAAAAAATTAACACTACGAATCACCTCCAATTGTTACATTATTACAAACTAGACTTGTACCCACCCAATACGCGAAAGATAAAGAAATAAAACTATATAATATTGCTTTATGTAATAATAATCCTTTAATATTTTTTAAATTATTGCATTGTTTTAAATAGATCAGAAGATGCATAATTTATTTATATTATATAAAAGTTGATACAAAACTATTATAAAGTGAAGCTTTACTATATTACTCTTTTTAATTGTGTCTTTATTCTTACTCTGGTTGAAATAGAATTTTATTTTTTTAAAAGGATATAGCTTTTTTGTATTATAGGTATACAAAGATATATTTTTATTTGTTCCTTCCATGTTTTTCTTATTGTGATTTGTTTCTTCTTTCTCTTGTATGTCGTTGGAATGATTATTGTCTTTTTTTGAAATATTAATTTTTGGGTGTTCTCTAATGTCTTTTTTTCTACATAATTTTGTATGCTCTTCATGGAAAGGTTAGCCTTTGATTTTTGTTTACTTCTTTTTCCTTAAAGGTTTGATAGGTATATCATCTTCTTCGAATGATATTAGTATTGGAAAAGTAAATACTGAAATATTTTTAAAGAAATATTTGTAATGTATGCGACATTTTGAAAATGAACACCACAAATTATATTTTTAATAATTGAAATTTTGTTGTTATTATTTAGTTGTATTACATCTTTTTATGTGGTGGAATAGTGGCTCAGCTTCAATTTTCTTGGTTAAGAAATTTTTTTTTTGTGATTGTATAATTCTAAAACGATTCTTTAAGGCTAAAATAATTCAGTTTGATTTCAATCATGAGTGTTAATTTATAAAGATTTTGTAATTGTAATAGTGGTCAAGTGTTGTTGTCATCCTGAAGGGTCATTAGATTTATTGCAATTATTCTTACTATTCACAAAATCTATCAAAGTAATCGTGCATACGTAACCACCATGTTTATAGTTTTATTTTTATTTGATCAACAGATAAATTTAATCACGCACTGCATGCTGTGGTAGCTCCAGCTAACAGAGGTAATAGGGCTCGGCTACGGTGAGATAAAATTGGAGAAAGGTTGCAGTTTTTGGTAATTTTCAGTGGCTTCCTCCTCTGGCAGTGAACATCAACGGCTATGTGCAACTCGCCGGTGGAGGATCCTTCATCCTCTCCTACGCCCATCAAAACCCACCTCCTCTCTCCTTCAAGCTCGGTATTCTCCTTCATATTTCCTCTCTCACCTATATGCACTCTCTTTTCTCTCCTTCGTTGGCTTCTCTCTCTGCGACAGCAACGGCAACGGCAACGACGACCAACAATCCTTCCTTCGCTAACGCCGTTCTCTCCTTTTCTCCTTTTCTTCTCTTTTGCCTTCAATACCTCATTTTTCTGCTTCTTTTTCTCTCTTTTCTGTGTGGTGTACAATTTGTGTGAGTGAGAGTGAAGAGAACATTACGTGTGTTTGTGTACATGTGTTGGTGTGAGTAGTAAGGGGTATACGAGTTAGATAATAGCAGTGTATGTAAAAATAAAGAATTTAATATTACAATTAGAAAAAATATGTATTGGTAATAAAAAATATTTGTAAAATTTTTGAGATAAAATAATAATTTAAAATTAAAATATAATACCATAAAATTATTTTGGAAACACAAATTTATTTATCAACATACTAATAAATCCAAATATTTATTTTTAATTTAAATTTTAAAATAAACAAGTTAATAATCTTTTATAAAATACAATATAAACCTAAAATATCAACTACTCAAATTAAATTGTGTAATTTTTGTTTCTTTTATTATCAAAATTTTAATTTCAATTATACAAAATATCCAATAATAATAAAGATTACATAAGAATCCTAATTAATTTAAATTCAAATTATCATAAAACTAATTTAATTATCTTTAATAAAATAGTTTCTAAAAATAAAAATCTCAAATTAATAAAATAAACCATAACTTGTTCATAATTGAATTTTTAAAAAAATAAGAGATGTTACACAATGTTTAACTCGGTCTAATAATCCGGACTCAAATCAAAAATAAAAATATCTAGAGTTACTATTTATAAAAATAATATTTTATTGGTAAATAATAAAGATCTTTTTTAGATCAGATAATTACTCGGTCCAAATTCAACTAGTAAACAATTTTTACTAGTACACTTTGCACAATCAGATTATACCAAAATATTTTAGAGATATTTTGAAGTTGAGAAAATTTATCATATCAATATTATTTACACTAGCAAAATAGCTAGTTGATTAGATAATGTAAAAACATGTGCTTAAATAATTACTGCACTTGAAAATTACCTATTAAGAATAAATATGGGTGACATAATTTTTTTCTCTACTTAAACTCTCAGCTTCTCTCTCTTTATCAAGCTTCCAAACTTGATTCATCAAAGTTCATGGCTCAAACCCAAGTTCTCCTTTGATTAATCAATTCCTCTCTTCTTACTCTTCACATCTATACCAATTTTGTCAAGGTTTGTCAATAAAATATCTTCCTTTCTCTTAGGTTCAGCGATGATGGTCAATGATAGATAATTAATATCTAAATTTTCTTTGTTCATGAACTACACTTTAGGACATCCAAAGAGTAGAGATTCTTAGTTTTCAAGCTCCAAAGGTGAAAAAATCTCTCCCTTTTTTCTCTATAGAGTTTTAGCCAAGAGACTATCATGTTCATAAAAAATATTCTTAATTGTAATATAATTGTGGTTAGTGTTAGTAAGCTCCCCAATGCCGTGGTTAAGAAGCTTGAAGTTGAGGTAAGGGTTAAGTTAGATTGTTTGCCCTAAAGTATGTCATAAAAAGACTTTATGTGTTTGATGATGGATTGAACGAAATTAAATTTTTGAATATGTGAATTATTGTTTGATTCTTGGAATGATGTATCATATAAATTAGAAGCATTTGGAAGCATTATGGTTATGTATAGAAACTTTGTGGACAAGATGTAAATATGAAAATGTTTTAGAAACATAATTTAGGGGTCAAAGTATAATTTTAAAAAATTTATAGAAACAAGAAGTAATGCACCTAAAAGAGGGATAGAGAATAAATGTGAGAAAAGTGTAGACAACTAATAGGTAACATAGAGTAAATTTGTGAAAAAATAACAAAAGTGTAATTAAAAAAAGTTCTAGGATAAAGATATGAATATTAAAGTTTTGGACTAAAATCTTAAAAATACAAGAAATTCGGAATCAAAATATAAATACATAAAAGTTCAGGTACAAAATTATAAAAGTGTATGGCCAAAACTATAATTACAATAAATTATAAGGTAAGATTGTAATTAAGATAAAGTTCAAGGATAAAAGTTTAATTATAATGTATAAGGGTAAAATAGTCATTAAGATCAACTTTAGGGATGATAAAGTAATTTTAAAATGTAAAGGACATAAAATTGATCTTAAAAAAGATTGAAGGTAAAATAGTCATTAATGTGGGGGATACCTACTAGTGTTTGAATAAGTATTGTTTCTAAATTGTTAGCATATTATGCCTACTAGCTTTGTCCATTTGAGACGTATGCAGAATATATGTAATTAGAACCTATATGTGGGCTTCATCCCAGGTAATGTCGGGTTGTAGGTATCCAACCAACATGTGAACCCATGGCGACCTGCCTAGGACAATCATGCGTCATATGGTTTGCCGCATATTCTCTTTAGTTGTGCTTGTGATTATTCTATGTGATTGTACTCTATGTTTCTTGTTACTATTTCTTGGTTACTTTGAAACTAATACACTAGACCTAACAAAGACCAAGGGTTAAACTAATATGTGCTTGATTGCCCCTAGTTTCAAATCATGATCTGATCTTTTTCCGTTAGTTCCTGACTGGGAACATAAGTTTTCACTCCCTTCCTTTACTATTTTCAAAATAGAGTTGATAGTGACGTTCACTGAGGTGGTAAAGCTGCTAACCTGCGATATCCCGACATTGGAGAATACTTACCTCGGGCGAGCCATAAATCCACATGTACATTCTGCCCAATCATCATTTTTCTTTCTGCTTATTAGTTCTTCCTTTGACCTAGATACTTTGTGTGACCCCCTGCTCTCTGAATTGCATCCGGATAATTCCTTCAAGTCATTCCTACTTCAGCCAGTCATTCAGGAACTGATCCCCAGCCATAGCCTCAGCCTACTCAATAGTTGGTAAACCAATGCTTCCAAGGAGAATAACTAAGGAAGAAACACAGACAGTTTTAGATTCCTCTACTAGGAATGGTGCTAAAGACAAGGAACCAGAGCCTTACCCCAACGGCCATGTACACTTCTGCATTTAATTGACACCTGACACAACACAACGCTTTGAAAGCTAGGACATTTTCCCTCTCTTTTGTTTGCATATTGTTCGAAGTGTAGGACTATACTGGTTTCTTTGCTAGCCTGAGTACCAAACTAGGGGATTCTTCATGGACAAAGAATTGAGGTGTCAATATATATATATATACTCTATGCAGTACAGTATCCTAGTGATGTATAGAGAAAGTTATAGCAAGATTATTTATGATATGGCTATATAAACCTTGCTTTATGTTTATTTTATGTATATTTATTTCTTATTCATTCTATCCATTTTGCGAATAACTACAACTAAAACTCTGATGATATTACAACTGTCTATATTTAGCATGACAAATTGGTAACTCTTAGCGTTTAGTACTATTATGAGTTAAGCATGATCTGTTAAAAGTTTGGATGTTACACTTATCAATCTAAAAACTGTAAATATTCTCTTGAATTTTTTAGAGAAGACTCAGATTGGGTACCTATCAATCTTAAACCGCCTTAGAACTATAGATCACCACTAGATCAATGTACAACAAGATCTATGGAATATTGAGACTCATAGTTTCTACATAGGAAGTTGAGAAGTTTAGAAACTTAGCAACTTAGGTTTCAAATTTTCTTTTGGTTTTGAATTTTTGGGATCATTTGGCCACTTAAAGAATATAAGTAAGGAAAAAATGGACTACAAAGCAAAGGGGATAGATGAAAAAATTAGCCCATTAACTTAGTTTTGAGTTAGATTTTAGGTTTTTAGATTGAGAAACTCTAATTTTTCTCTGGAATAATAAGGATTTTTTTCCTTTTATTTTTATGCATACGTTGTTAACTTTCGCAATATTTAGCGTTCCCAAGTGGATAATTAGAAACTTCAAGTAGTAGATTCCAACATTCTCTTGTCGAATTTGGATTTGGAATCAAGGAAAAACGTCTCCTTTAAGAACTTGCATTTTCTTTTCCCTTCTTGTCTTATGTTAATGTGTCTTTATTAACTCTTGTCTTGTTAGTTAAATCTAATAAACATTTACATTAATATTATTTTGAAATTTGTATTTAATTGAAAAATTATTAAATTTCTTGCACTTTTAATGGATTTAGGATGTAGTTCTTTAGTAGTGGTTTTTTAGATTTTATTTTCTATATAGCAATTGAAATTTCTATTAACAATATGGGATAGAATCATTGTGAATTTTTCTAAAAAGAAGCTCATGAGTAACTTTTAGTATCCTTGAACTTGTGTGTTTTGATAATTAAAGTTGAATTGAGTTGAGTTAATCAGTATAACTCCAATTAAATTTTTATTTCGTAGTTCATTAACTTGTTGGTAGGATTGTTAAAATGGGCTGAACCCATCAACTAGCCCATTTAACTATTTAAATGAAAAAATTTTTGACTTAAAAAATATACCATAAAAATCATACGTTTAATGTGCATGATCTGATTAACCGTGAATTAACAAGTTGGTCAAATATCTAACAAAAATATCTCAAATTCTAGCCCTTAACTTTATAAAAAAGTTTAAAATTTTGGCCAAAGTTGTTATTTTAATTTAAAAATTTATTTTTATATCTTAAAATTAAAACTTGTTTAGAAAAAAATAACAAACATAAACCAATGGACCTGTTTAGCTTGATGGACTTCCCTTAAAAGGGTCGGATTTCTATTTTGCTCTCTCGTTTATCTTTGATATATAATTGGCTCTCCCATTTAAGCAAGTAAACTTAAATTGATGAGCCTAAATGGATCGAGTAAGCCTGTTTTACAACATACCAATACTTGTTGGGACTTTGTCAATAAACATAACTCTAACTAAATTTTCATATTTCAATTGCTTAACTTGTTTGGAACATTTTTATTAACATAACTCGAACTAAATTTTCACTTTAATTGCTAACTTGTTAGCATTCTATTGATTGCTTATATAACTTTAATAGACTGGCTGCATTTAGATTAACAACTTATTAGGATAATTTAAGTTTCGTTTCATAAATCTTATCCGAAAACTTTTCTTTCATTGTTGTGTCATAGTCTTTTATTCTCAACACTTGATTTTATATGTTTACAATATAAAACAAAAAGTCTAGATCTGTCTTGGTTTGCTTACTTTCGAACTAAATTTTAAAACCTAAATTCTAAATTTGATAGGTCAAGAATAAATGAGGGTTCAATTATAATGATATTACCTTAAAGAAATTAACTGTCCTTTGTGGATCCATCCAATTCTTGGCTCCATTACCAGGGTATGGAAATATACATTAATTAATTGATTATTTACGACATACTTGTAGATAACTTTAATATATATATATATATATATATATATATATATATATATATATATATTTTAAAAAATAATATAGGAAGGAAACGAATATTATTTCAAAACCGAAAGAATATTTTAGTTTAGGTAGATATAGTTACTTTGTAGGTTAGATTCTAATAAGTGTGTATATACTTATCGTTTTTTTTGGATTCATGAATAAATATAATTTTTCATTGTTTTAGTCAATTTTCAATGTGCGACACAATAAAACTTAATTTATGAGCTTCACCTTTTTTTGTGCAAAATTATATCATTTTGGCCACCTTTTCAATTTTTTTTCATTGATTTGTCATATTTTATTCATCTTTTATTTCTTCTTCACATCATCCATCACTATTTTTGCATCATCTTATTAGTAATTTTAGTCACTTAGATTAATTTTCAGTTAGCTATTGCATTTTATTTTATTTGTATTTACTTTTTCTCCAAAAAATTTAATCCAACATTTTTTTGAAATAATTAATTGTTGGAATGTTGCAAGAAGTAGAATTACTATTAATGGTCTATACAAAGGGATGAAAGATAAAATGGTGGAGATATCTCACCTATATAAACAACATTATTCATGCATCATTCTCTAGAACAAGAGTACGATCCAGCCTATATGATCATGAGTATACCCGGATTTTTCCTTTTCCTCTTGATGTTCAACTTACTATGCAAGTTGTTCACCAATTCAATTTTTCATTTGCCTGTATCTTTTTTATTTGATAGCCCTCTTTGTTCTTCTTCCTCTTCATTAGCCAATTCGACTATGTAGAAGCTATCATTCCCGTCTTTTTACACCTATATCTCTTCTCCGTTGCTTCTTCTTTCTCTTGATTTCCTCTGTTTTTTCTTCTCTACTACTGATACTCACATTACTTTTTTCTTTATCCTCTGCTCTTTGTTGAACTATGCAACCTATTTGATTTTTTCTGACACTTCATTTTCTTTCCTCCAATAGAGCTCTCTTATTAGTTCCCGAATGATTTTGTTTCCTTCTTCACCTCTAGCATTCTATTTCATTGCCTCCTAATTATCATGTCTTTTACTTGTTGCTTCAAAATAATCTACCATTGGGCTCTTTTCTTTCCATCCAACTAGTTTTTTTATTCCCTCTGTTGCCCTTTTATTTTGGGCTTCTCTCCTTTTTGTACCAATTTCATCATTATTGGGCCCTCTCCCTCATTCCAACATGGGCCTGCCTTGTTTTGTTTTCCATTCTATTATTGTTCTTTCCTTTTAAACCATCATTTGCTTTCTCTAGAGCCCATTTTAGATTCTGAGGCCTATTATTTTGATTGCCTCCTCTCTTTTGCTGATTTCCTGTGATTTTTACAAGTTATTCCATCACTACCTTTCCTCTCCTTGATTGTTTGACTGCCCTATCTTTCTCCCAAATTTTGTTGTCCTTCTTCTCTAACGATTTATCTGCTCTACTAGTAACTAATGCTTGTGTTTTCTCCACCCTCATGCTCCCACTATGCATACCACGCACCTTCTCATCATCGTCAGAGGTGTTGTCTTTGCTCATCTATACACCTCTTACCCCTAATCCCACACTGTATCTGGGTATTGTATCATCCCAAGTTGCCATCGTCGTTTCATTCTTACACTCCTTCTTTCCATGTCCAACGATGTCGTAGTTAAGGCAATATGTGTCCTATAGCCTTTCATACTTGAACTCAATTCTTGTGTTGGGTAAATTCTCTCTTTTCATCCAAAATTTTGTCGATAAAGGTTTAGCAAACTCCAAGACTACTCTGACTCTTAGAAAGGTTCTCAATAAGATATTGTTCTTCTTGGGATTCTCCACTTCTACCACTATCCCCATCCTTTCCCCTATCATTCTGTCGTGTCTTTGCTCATATAGTCAAGTTAGATTCCATGAATCTGCCCCAAAATTTTATGCAGTCATGCTTGATCTCATGAATAAATTCTTCTTGTGATCATGGTTTCAAGTTGATTAAATGACTTTTAATGCTCCATGGACCTTCCCATAACACCTGTAAACCTTTCCATTTGTCCCTAAAACTTATCAGTAACTTATTTTTTCCCACTTTAGAGATTGATATGCCTTCTGGGTTTCCCTATATCCCCATTAGTGCATTCCTGCATGTTTTAAAATTAATTTCTTTCTGTTATTATTTTTCAACAATGTTAATGCACTCTCTGTTGAAACCTATATTATCTTGTTTGTTGAATGTCAGAATCTTGCCTTCAATTGGTTCCTCAATAAAAAATCCCGCCATGTTGATGTGGACTTGTTCTCCTTTTCTGATTGTTGTACTTGCCTCATGGCTTTGTTTCCTCTGCCTCTACCCTGATTTCTAGCTCCTCGTAGTAGAGTTATCAGTTTAAGTGAAGACGAGGATAGATAGTAATTATGAGAGAAGAAAGTCTTGTACTGTTTTGTTTTTGGACTGGATTTTTTGAGCCCTCTGACCAAAAATAAAAAGGTATAAAATTTCAATGAAAGGTGAGAACGGGTGTTGAACCTGTTTAATAGGAGTTAGGAGCATAAAAGCTCAACCAATTGAGCTATTTTTTACCTTTTAAGGTAAAATTACTAATTATTTTATAAAATCTTTAAGGAGGGGTCATCGCCACCCATTATCCAAACCAAGCTCCACACTTGGTCTAAAAGAAATTTTGAGACACATGGATAAAAATGTGGCATGAATGAATAAAATGTCAATAGGTGGGATGGTAAAAGATGAATATTTACTTCTTATCTAACATCAATATTCGTCTTTTTATTTTGTCATCAAATGTTATATAGCATGAAATTTAGTATTCTATATCCATTAATATTTACTTATTATGAAAAATAAATAGGGGTGACAATTTTTCGAAATAGAGCCCAATTAATATACCTATAATTGTAAACTATTTTAAAAGATTTTGTACTAGACTATTTGTCACTCATATTTTCAACTCTTAAAAATGATAAGAGTATATCTAATATCTTAATACACTTATTCTAATCAATATAAACAAATGATAAATAATAGAATATTTAGTTGTCATAAAAAAATAGGAATTGTTCATATGTTATCTCCATAATATATTGTAACTAATAGAATACGGTGAAAATTTTTATTATTTTATTTATTGGAAGACAAAGATAAATAAATTATCTTTACTATTAGAATCTTTTCTGTTAGCGATGGATTTGGAAATAAAACTCATTGCAATTATCAATGGATCAAATATGTTACTATCTATGAAGCAAGAATTTGCTAATATTGTTGGTGTATCTATGTCGGACGCGGATACAACACCGACACACAGTGGATGCGGATGATGAGCATATCGGTGGCACACCTTTTTGCGTTGCAGAATTTCTATAAAATGGTCAAGAATTTAAAGCGAGTTCGATCTAAGTTGGACGTTTTATCGAATTCTTCTACGCTCCAACTGATTTTATGGCCCAATTTTTTCACTTTTTAATCTTAAAATCTTTTAAAATCAAACCAAAACGCTACAAGAAAAACGCTGAATATCGTCGGATTTAGCGTCGCACATTAGCATTGGCTTTACCGGTGAATTTAATGACGGTTTTGGTGTCAAATTCATCAGCAAAATTATTACCGAAAGATTTACGCTTCCGATGGTAAATTCACCGGTAATAATTGGAGGAAAATGGAAAAATAGGTGCAAACTGTAGCGTGGGATTTACCGGCAATAAAATTCGCCAGTAAATCCAATTAGTGGAACGCTGCGTTTTGGTGACCAGCAATCCACTACCGTCGGATTTATCCATTAGTAAATATGACAGTAACGAGCCTTAAAATTCGAAGCACGAACCATCTCCCCCTTCATTTTGAAACCCCCCTCTCTCTCTAACCTATCTTCTCCCACTCTCTCTGAAACACCCTCCCTATCAGAATGTCACGCTTCTAGCTATACCACTCTGATAACAAGAAGTATTACGATGACTTCATATACTTATTAATAAAATAGGAACCCTTAACTCGAAACCATATCATTACTTTCTTTGAAAAACCAAAAAAATACTTTATCGTGAAAACAAGTAAGCATATACATATATACAAAACTTGTTACATAAGTAGCTTATAAATATAATATACATATAAAATATACAACTCATATCTGTCTTACAAGATTATAATAATAAAGACGAGGAAAATCTATAACATATGTAAACAAACAGAAATAGCATATCTAAGAACTTGACAAAAAAAAACTCCGCAAGCTTCCTTGTTCGTCCTGAAAAGAGAAGTCTGTAGAGGGTTGAGAACATCGTATAAAAAATTATAAAAAATTATAAAATTTCGGCAGCACTTCCCCTAAACCTCGGACTTTACCACTCTTACGGGTTCCATCAACCACAACACTCACTGACCATGTTCTCAATATTCAGAAAATAACCACAATCCAACCATCATCATAATAACTTCAAATTAAGCATAAGACCCAAATAAACATTCTCAATCAACTTATAAACCAATCAAGCAAGGCAAGAATCCCAACCTTTCATTAAATTCTTAATCCAAACTCAGCTAACCAGTTCTACAACTAATACAGAATTATCCAGCAATCATTCTAACTGCAGCCAAATCAACACAATCGATAAGACAATCAGAATATCCAGCCTCTTCAATCAAGAAATAGTTCAATCAGATAAATAATCTCATTCATCCAAAGCAATTCAATTCAATTTTAAGACTTATGAAAATCATAAAAATACATTTTTCGCATTAATATCGACTTGTAACAATTCTTGAAAGTAAATAAAGTTTAAGAAATTGTCCCTACCTCAAATATTTGAAACCTGAAAGCTATAAAGTGCATCAAAAACCCCTCTTCTCGGCCTGCAACAGCGGCAGCCACAGTCACAGCTCTATGCCACTTTTGCAACAACAACCGCAACTCCAATCGTGACTTGCAACAACCGAAATTTGATCCTACGTTACCAACATCTCAGAATCTCTAATGAATTATTACAAAATATTGATTTCAAGGGTTTTCGGAAACAAAATGCTTACCAATAAGACAGGGATTCTAGCGGCGGTTTTTGGCTACCACAGCCATGGTGGCACAACTCAGAATGGCGAGCAGCTCAGCAATGACGAGTTGGAGGTGACGCCATGAACGGTGACGACGGCTGGGTGCGACCCTCTCTCTCTCTCTCTCTCTCTCTCTCTCTCTCTCTCTCTCTCTCTCTCTCTCTCTCTCTCTCTCGATTCTGCTCTCCCAACAGTGACTGGTGTGACAGATCGGCGGTGAGGCAACAACAACGGCGAGTTAGACGATCGGAACCTTCGGCAGCGACGATGGAGTCCACAACAACAGCATGTAATACCCGGTCTAACCGAAATTAATTAAATAATGAGTTAAGTAGGAGCGAATATGATTGGAATATTTGGCAATTGGAATTTGATGATTTAAATATAATATTTGGATTCAGTGAATTTTTCCGAGTCGGAAGACATAGTTTTCTGCGTAAAAGCGCGCAGTGGAATTTTGACCGACAGTACCGGTTGAGACCTGTCTGGTACTGTAGCTGAGAAAATTGATTATGAGTAAATAAGATTAAGAAATGAGGAATTATGATTAGGGGAGGTAGAAATATTTGAAGTGCGATTTAGAGCGCTAATCTTAAAGGTTTTGGTCCAAAATTGGGCCAACGGACAAAAATAAGTGAACCGGGCCTAAGTGGGCCCAAGACCCAACATATATAAACATTAGTTATGAGCATTTCAGCTCATTTTTACCCTAAAAGAGAGGTTGGGGCGCTGAAATAGTGAAGAGAGGAGAGAAGAGAGAAAACCTAACTCTCTTTGATCTTCAAACCACCATAACTTGAGCTACGGAGCTCCGATTGACGAGCCGTTTGCAGCCACGCGTCGCTCTTCTCATCCTCTACAATTCTATCTAAGTTTTGTGGTGAGTATTCCATTCATCTCTGCCCAGTTTTCGAAATTCCCCACTGTTACACGTTTTTGGGAAGTTAGTGTTGAAATCTTATGATTTTGGGTGTTTAGGGATACTCCAACATGGATTCTAAGTGGGTTCTATCCCTACTTCATATGGGTTGAGGTAAGAAGTGCTCAAACCCTTGTGATTTATCATCTTTATGAGCCCTAGGTTGATGTATGTATGTAATATTGGTTATGTTAGTGCATTTGATGGTTTTGGTGCACAATTGGGAGATTGGTGTTGCTTGAGGAGCTTTGGTGAGGCCTGGAGCTAAGGTTGGTGGAGACTTCCAAAGAAGAGGCTCAATTGATTTGGCTACAAGAGGTACGGTTTAAGTTTCATTTAAGTACCGTGTGGTGTGATGAGAATTCCTAGGCTAGATGCCCCTAGGATTAAGTTTGGATTGTGTAAATGGTTGATGCTAATATGCTTAGTTGGTATGTAATGTGAATTGATGATTGGGTTGAGAATGGTGTGGCCTTGTATGCTTGGTGTATTGAAAATTTGATGTATTGGGTAATGAGTATTAATTTGTGGTTTATGCATTTAAATTGTGAAATTGGGCCGGAGGCCGTAAATTTTGGGCCGGAGGCCGGAAAGAGGTAAGGGAGGTAAGTTGATGTGTGCATTGTATGATGACACAAATGATTGGATGAATTTCATATAATGAATATATGAATGATTGGGTTGGTTATTGAATAATGAGGTTTGAGGAGTTGAAGTATGGAAATTTGTAATTTTGGGTGAAATTGTATAGATGAGGTATGTTTGGTTTTGGTTGAGGTATGTTATGTGGTCATATATGTGATCATGATTATTGATGCCTTGATGGTATGATGATGCATAAGAGATATGTATGTTGTGGTATATACTTGAGAAATGATTAAAGTTGATTTGTGGGTGAAATCATGTGACAGTGAGTATAATATTGATTATGTGTAATGATGATTGATTGGAAATAGTATTGTTGGAAATTGGGATGAGGAAAGATGTATGACATGTTAATGTGTTTGTAATTTAGCCATTTGTTTGAGATGGGTAAAAATGGTTATATGGCGGTTTTGTGCATCGTGGTAAAGTGTTAATGTATGAGTTGAGGAGGCTTGATGTTGATTTTGGTATATTTTGATTGATTTCAAAAAGGGTTGAAACTAGCATGTTTTGGTTGATTTTGAAAAGAATTGAAAATGAATTATTTTGAAAATGGCACTTTGTGGTTTTGTATGAAAAATATGGTTTTTGGGCATACTTTGACGGGACATAACTTGGACTACGGATCTCTGTTTTGTGCCAAATCTGTTTAGAAATGAAATTGGATCCGGGATGTCCATGTCGTTCGAAGAACGGGTGAAAGACGATTTAAAATGAGAGAGTTATGTCTGTCGGAAGATTGGGGGTTGAATCTGTAAATTCTGCAGCTTTTAACTTAGAAAATTTTTAGCAGAATGACCCTCCACGCGTAGGCGCACTTGGCGCGTACGCGTCGTTCTTCGAGAAGGCACCATCCACGCGTGCGCGTGGTGTGCGCGTGCGCGTCGATACGCTGCACCCATTGCCCAGCCATTTTCCCGAGAGTTGTGCCAAAGTTGTGCCAGTCTTGTGCTTGGGGCGCAAGTGTACCCACGCGTACGCGTGGCTGACGCGTACGCGTCGTTATCTATTTTTCAATCCGCGCGTCCGCGTGAATGGCGCGTATGCACCGATGAGTTTTGTGGCCATCCACGCGTGCGCGTGGAGTACGCGTACGCGTGGCCCTGTTTTCATCCCAAAGTTGATTTTTGAGTATTAAAAGCCAAATCTCATACTTCTAAGCCTCCGATCTCACCCCTTATGTATTAAATCATTATGATATGCCTAGCAATGAGAAAGGAGCTAGGGGATGTGGTAACTTGCGAGTGAAGCAAGGGGAAAAGTTATGATCAATGATGATCAACGATGATTATATGAGATATGGAGGATGACGGTGGGAGTACCGTGTATGCCATGAGCCGAAGGGCTATATTTATTGATAAATGGCTGGTTCTTGATTAGACCATGAGCCGGATGGCTGAGTTATTGCCGGGTCACGGCAAAGCCATTATTGATTATGGCTGAGAATAATTGCATATATGATTAATGAATGAACGTGTTAAATGGATAATAATGGAAGATGTTGAAATGTGATGTGTAACCCCGGGTAGTAGGCAGTGGCGTTGTCCACTTGCTCCGGGTGTGAGACGGAAAAGGATGTTTATGATAAATGAGTTTAATTATGGAGTTTTGAATGAATGTATTTGTGATACCTGGGTAATAGTAAGGGTTGTGGTTCGTCCCACTTGCTCCAGGTTAATGTTTGAGATTTGATAACAATGAGGATTGACATTATGAAATGAGATTGAATGAATATATGCTTAAGATACCTGGGTAGTAGCAAGGGTTGTGGTTCGTCCCGCTTGCTCTGGGTTAATGCTTAAGATACCTGGGTAGTAGCAAGGGTTGTGGTTCGTCCCGCTTGCTCCGGGTTAATGCTTAAGATATCTGGGCAGTAGCAAGGGTTGTGGTTCGTCCCACTTGCTCTAGGTCAGAGATTGTGATGCCTGGGTAGTAGCGGCAGTAGTGGTGAATCCACTCGCTCCAGGTTGAGCTGTTAAACACCCGCCTGGGTAGTAGCCGCAGTAGTGGTTGTTCCACTGGCTCTGGGCTGAGCGGGTAGTAGCAAGGGGGTTGTAGCTCAAACCTACTTGCTCCGCAAGGGGTGTTTCTGTCCATGGTTAGCTACCAGGACGTGTCGGGTTGGCTATATAACCGACAGATGATATCATCAGCCATAGGGCAGGCATACATCATTTGCATATGTTTGAATTGTTTGGGTTTGCCTATTTGTTTTGGATTTCTATCTCATATATGCTATGTTACCTGATTATGTGCTACTTGCTCTACTTGTACCTTATTTGTGTATTACTTGTCTGTATTGCTTGTGTTTGAACAACTGAGAGATCCCTCATAATGGTGTCGGTGGATGTTGGGGGCTGTTCTTGATGAGATGAATTGATAATGCGATTGCATGATGATGATGATTTTTGAATGAGATCATTTGAGCCCCCTGGGTAGACGTAGTGATGTGATTTCACTAGCTCCAGGTGGGGGTATGATGTATTGATATAGAGTTGCTGAGGCAGAACAACTGGTGATGGTTTTGCTTATGATTCTGAGTCTGATTCGTGGAAGAATCAGCGAGTTGGGAAACATGTGTAACATGAACTAGATTTAGTATTCCCTTACGACAGATGCCTATTTATGGATTAGTGAGAACCTAGACTGGATACTTGGTGAAAAGGAGTTAGGATGCTTAGTGAGTCTTTATTGCAGTGCATTGTATTTATTTGGCACTTTTACCGTACTGGGAACCCATGGGCCCGGGGTTCTCATTCCGTATATATCTCTTGTTTTTCAGATACAGGTTCAGGTGCTCAGAAGTAAGCTGCGGTTCGTCTGAGAAACGGCGAAGATATTTATTTTCTCTACTTTGTGTTTTCCTTAGAATCTCTCCACCTTTGTTTTGAAAAGATTATATTATGTGTTGAACTCTTTTGGAACTTGCCTATAGAGGCTCTTATGTTTCCTTTGGGAGGGATTATGATGTACTGTTGTCAGTTACTTTCATACTGTACCCTAGCCGGCCTAAACTTCGCGGGTCGCGACTAGTGGTTATTTACTTATGTTATATATATCTATCTGTTATCTATCTCTTAATCTCCTTTATGCCTTGTCCATATATCGCTTTCGGCTTCACGTTTTATCTTTTCGTTGTCGAAACGTGAGTGATACGTCTTCGCGATGTTATTTCTACTCTTTTCAGGCTTCTCGATTAATACTCCTTTCGAAATTACCTATGTTTATATATTAAAAAAAATTCACCTGAGAGTCGTACCACCGTAATATCATTGACTTATGACTCGAGCATAAGGATTTGAATATTAGGGTGTTACACGGCACAGCGGCAACGTTGGTTCTTCCCAGCACATTGGGGTTTCAGGCCCGCGTCTCCCCTCTTTCGTTTGAGCTCGATGGCAATGACCACCCAGCAGTAGCAATGACAGGTCGCCAGCGCTCCTCGGACAATGATGCATGCGATGGTTGCAGCAGAATGTGACAATCGGCGGTGGAGTAGGCTGCGATGCCTCCCTTCTCTCTTCTCTCTTCCTCATTGCAGCCTCACTCTCTTTCTCTCTATGGGTGTCTGTGTGTGCACGTTTAGGGGAAAAAATGGGGGTAAGGCGGATGAAGGAGCTAAGGTTAGATTTAGGGCAAAATTAGGATTTTTATTTGGAAATTAGGGTTTAGGTAGAGTATTAATTTAAAAAACAAATTTAATCCAATGTATTAAATTTAAGACTACTACTTATTTTATAAATTATATTTAATTAAGTATTCTAATTTAAAATTAGAGATAAATAAATAAATTTTCTTTTAGTTAATAAAATTAATCAAAACCTTGAATTATTCAATTTAACTTGTATAAAACTCTCGTTATTTTCAATTACTAAAACTTTAAATTTCTAATATGAAAATACTCAATTATTTAGAAAATTATAAATCCTCATAGATTTTAAACTTAAAGTATCATAAAATTTAATTTGATTACTTTTAGGAAAATAATTTTCTCTAAATAAAATTATCAACAAATATAATAAATTATAAATAACTTACTATTTAATTTCCAAAATCCGGAATCTTACACTCTCTAACCCTCCCCTCTCCTCGCAGCTCCGTCAGCTCCGCCGCTATTGGTGCCTCCTTTTGCCGCCTCCTCTCCCCCTCACCGAAACCAGCCCCTTCCTACTTTCCCTTCGTCAGCCGCGACTCTTTCTCTAGGGTTGCATTTCTTTAGGGTTGCATTTCTTTCTTCTTATTTCCTTCCTTTCTCTTGAAATGAAATGCAGCAATCGGCTCACTAATCACTCAGCAATCACTATTGGGCCACGCACCATCATTCGAAACTTTTATTGAGCCTAAAACTTGAAGTTTCCACATGTGCTACATGAAAAATCAACGGTGTCTGCCTAAAGCCCTAAACTACTAAAACCCGTTCAGGTCCAAAAAACTCTTCTAAAAGCCGTTCAAAAAAAATGTGAATGGGTTTTAAGAGAGGAAGAAAATAGGGCCAGAAGCCCAGAACCCAGCCGACTCACTTTCTGTTTATTTTTTTTTTTGTCTGAAGGTGCGAGAAGACAGAAGCGTAGAGTCCACTGTCCATGGTAGAGAACAGAGAGAGAGAGAGAGAGGGGGTTGGTGTTGCTTCCCACGTCACCACTGAAGCCTTCATTTTCGGATTTTTGGAGAACGTGAGCGCCAAGATCGGCTTTCCATTCTTCTCCGATTTCCCTTGCCACTTCCCCTCCTTCCCTATCCCTCTTTCCAAACTAACCAACCAACGATTCAGTCCTCCCTCCCTTCGCAACGCTTTCGCTTCATTCCAGGTACTCCCTCCTCCTTTTCCATTCCCTCTCCCAGGGTTTCGTTTCCTTTCCTATTCACTCTTCCATTTGCTTCTCTAATTCTTCATCCCTCATTTTCTTGATTCACTTTTTCGCGCGGCTTTTTTGAATTCGCTTATGCTTTTTTTTTATTAAAAATTATATAATTCGTTTTGGATGAGCTTCCCATGGTTAATATTTCTGAATTACGAGCTCTTGATTCTATTTTCGCGGAAATCTATTTGTGATCTTGAATTGTGTCAATTTGTTATGATTTTGTACGATCTATGATCTATTGTAGCTAGCATTTCTTAAGAGTGGCAGAAAACTCTGCTTTCTGGTGCTCCACCAGCAGTGGCTGTCGCTGCCACTGCATCTCCTTCCCCTGAGTTACTTATTCCTTTATTCAAAACTCAGGTTCTATGATCACTCTTATTCTTTAATTAAGGTAATTTAGGATTTAGTTATATTTTAATTTGTAGTTAGTAAGTGAAATTGGTTATCATTGGTTATCATATGCTAATTGCATGCCTTAGAAGAATGGAATGTTAATGAGTGTGGAGATTTTATGTTTAGCATTGAGAAAATATGGCAAACAACTATTAATCACAGGTTTAGGCTATCAAAGATAAATTTTCTTGTTAAAGCCTAAATAATTAATAATTAGTATTTTTTATGTGACTATATCAAATATTATTTCATCTATTAAGTTTAATTTACTTATTTATGATATTTGAAGATATAAAATTAATATTATAGAAATTGTATTAATTATACATTGTACCTAAATCATCATATATTGTCTGTGCTAGTATTTGTGTCTTGCAATTTATGTAATGTAATAACTTCTATGAATTAATGAAAACGTAAAGGATTAGTTTTAATTGAGTATCTATTATGTTAATCTATATGAATGCATACAAAATATGAAATTATTATAAATAAATATGAAGTAATATATTATGAAGTCATTATTGTAAAATAAACGTCATGATGATTGGATGAAGATGTATAAACATAACAATTATTTGCTGAAATTTCTGAGCATAAATCAAACAAAAATGTTACCTTTTCAATTTAATGTTCCCATTAAAAAATCTATTGCTCATTATAGGTTTTGTTTTATGAACAAGTCTAGTATCTCCACCTCTAAGATTGGGTCTACCAAAAAGTAGCTTGAAAAAATTAAACATTGTAAATTTAGATTTTTTAAACTACATATGTGTATGAGCCAATTAAGAGTTTTTTTTATAAATGTTATTATATATGATGCCCTTATAAATGTATATAATAGTATAAACAAGTTAATATATTCTATTGGAAATATTGTAAATTTAATTGAGTTTTGATTGATGTTGTGGATTCGGGTTAGTTGGATTTGTGAAAACTATAAAGGTAGATATATGTCCAATTTTAGGGGAGAAAATATCAAATTTTTTTTGAAATAATATAAATATTGAAGGATTTGTGTTGTATATATGCTGATTAGTTTTGATTGGTATTCTCTTTGCAGACATGGCAACAAGTAGCAGAGGTGTCACGAGTGGGTCTCGTGGTCGTAGTAGAGGGAGGGTTTCCACCGGTACGTACCCCAGGAACTTCTCAGTCATCGCACTCTACCCCAACTACCTTGTCGACCCATGTGAATCACAAGCGGATCCACCAGAGCAGTAGTTCAACATGGTCTCAAACTCCAACTATGTGGCTGCTTCTACTACCCCCCTCCGCCCCCTACAGCTCTAGTGGCAGAGCCCGTGGTGGGTAATTCCTCTAGTGTGTCCCAGCCAGATGCCTCTCCGCCACTACCTATCATACGGATGAGGATTTGGCCTGATGGCATGCAGGCGTGAGTACATACTATTTTAATGTCTTTTATTCGCAATCTATTTTTAATTTGTTAAGTTTTTTGTGTTTTTATGTGTTTTCTAATCTTAAGTTTTCATTGATATGTTTTCACCAAACAACAATGCATGTACACAGGAGATCTCCAATGTGATTAAGTCCATGTATGACAACCCATAGCCGAGTGACACGAAGATCCCTACTAAGACTAGAGAGCGATGGTTTTAGAAGTGGGCAGCAAGAACTCAATGTTGTGTATTTTAACTGTATTTTATTTTGACTAACTAATGTTGTTGAATTACTTTGTGCAGGAGAAATTTATATGGGATAAGGAATATGATATCTTGATTAGGAAAATCTACAACCACCGGATAGCTAGGTGACTTCAGTAGATGATGCAGGATGTTCATCAGGGGCGTGACCACCTCACGATTTATCTTCGTCTAGATATTAAGAAGGAACTAGACGTCTATTTTAGTATTGATGAGGGGTTCAAGTGTCGCCATCTGACAAACAGAACTAACAGGTCTTTGCCAAGGTTGTCGAAGTACACCGGTAGGTCGGCGACTTTCATGAAGACGAAGAGCAGGCTAGTATGTAGTTTGCTAATATTTGTTAATTATTACTTGAATTAATTGTTACATGATTTATTTTATTAGTTGGTTTCAATGTGTGTAGTCTAAGTCGTTGGAGCCTGAGGCGACATTGGCAGAGACCTTCAAGTATATCCATACGTTAAAGGCCAACAAGGAGAGATTTGCTTACGGCGGTTTGTGGTTCATTATGTGAGTTTCAATTAATTCTAAATTTGAAATGTATTCGATTTAAAGTCAATTAACTGTCATCCTAATCACAACATGTGTTACACAGGAGGACAACACATAGAGATTGGAGGTCATAATCCAGCAATCTCATCCTAGTGGGGACGACCTCGGCTCCGATGCCTCAGTCGTAGATCCTGATAAGGTTTGGCATGAGACCGCCTCTGAGCCCTACAAAAAACGCGTTTACGGGTTGGGGTTGTTCTTCACCAACGGCCTTTACACTTCCATATTGGTAGCTTCATCTGCCACCAGCCATGTCGATTCCGAGGAAGTTGTCAATTTGAGGGAGGAAGTGCAGAAGCTCACACAGAAGCTTCAGCAACAAGCTCAGTACTTTGAGCAGAGGTACAACAAGTTTCCTGCACACGTGGGAGACACTGTTGCCATCAGGTCAGAGTTGACAGAGAAACTGGAGCGACTAGAGAATTTGTGAGACCAGATGACGGTGTACAACGACCAGATGTGCGCTGGAGGCAGAGACGTTTCTGGTACCAGCGACGGCACTGCTAGTGGAAAACCGACATCAGCACCTAGTCCGCCACCTCAGCAGGAGAAAGATGACGACGACGACGATTACCGGGATTTGTACGATTTAGGGATTTAATTTATTTTATGTCTACATTGTATTTTACTTCTTTGACTTTTTATTATATCAGACCCTTGATATTTAATAAAATCATTAATTGATTTCTGGTAATTTTGAATTTGTGCCCTAATTTTATAAACAAAAATTTTAATTTGACTACTAATTGTGTGCTAATTGTGCAAAAAAAAACATATCGTCGTATATACTGGCGGAATAATCCGATAGTAATTGGGCGCCACAAAACATAATATGGCGCCAAAGTCACCGTCGAAAAATTTTGATGGTAACCAACTGTTTATTTTCGTCACATTAATTGCAAAATCCAACGCAAAATTTGTTGGTAATTAGCATCCGATAAAATAATAAGCCGGTAAAAATTTTTCAGCGCCGTTTATACTGACAAATTCAATCTGACGGTAAACTAATTACCGAAAATTTATTGAATAAATCCGACGATATTCACGTTTTTTTTTTGTAGTGAAATCAAAATCTAGATTTTAAAATAAAATAAATCAAAACCTAAAAACTTCTTAGTGTCTTCCTTCGATGGCACAACTGTTCTCTACATTGTGTTCTCTTAAGAGTGATACTGCTATTGAAGAAAAAGATAGATAGACTACAACCTACAAGGTTGAAGAAGAACACTGCACAATGCATTTCTCTCTCTTGTTCTTTATTTTATTTTATTATTATTTTTATATATTAATGTCTCTCAAATTACTTATATCAATATTTTTCTCGTATTAGTTATGATTTTCTATTTCTTTTAATATATTCTATCATTATGTTGTGGTGTTTGCACATGATGAGTTTGGAGAAAAAAATTGATGCATTTTCTATTAGCGAGACCATAAGAATAGATTAAAATTTTTTAATAATTACAAAATTTTAAAATTTTTTATGTAACTATATTTACTTTTATCTTTACAATATAATGTATTATTATTTTAATATATTATTTAAATTTTAATTTACAACATATTAAATACCAGTGTATTCACGTCTGTCCGTGTTGCATGTCGTATCCATGCTTCCTAAGTTGCTATTATTTTAGAAAAATTGGATTTTGTACTGATGTCGTAGAAGATCAGTAAATTCGGTCCATAATTAGAACAGACATAAAATCTGATCGCTAATTATTAACGACATTTTTACTGTCAGATATTATTCGTTACTAATTCTGTTAGTAATATCGATATTCGTTACTAATGAAAATCTCTCGTCAATGGCAAAGAATCTAGTAGTTTTTAAAGAGAAAAATTAATAAATATAAAATAAGTATTGGAAGTGAGATCCGAATATGGTAGGTAATTGTTGTGACGGGTTAATTATTGAGATTAATATTTGGTAGTTGGTAATGTGATAGGCCCGGAATGAGATCGAACTTTTACTTTGTCACATGCCATTAGCCTTTGCCCTTTATTATTATTATTATTATTGGAAACCAACATTTTGATTACATTTAAAGCAAACAAAATGGTGATATCGATGGAAAGGATGAAATAAACAAGAAGAACAAATAATTGAAAGTCTCGCGAGGCATGCCAAAGCTACACTAAATTTAATTTCTTGGTCACTTGAGAAGGAACTTTTGCAGCCAAAAAGCAGAGTACTTTGGATATCTTTTCAAATTATTCTTGAAATCCACATATATGAGACCAAATCGAACTGTGTAGCCAGCATCCCATTCATAGCTGTCGGAATATGACCATGCATAGTAGCCTTTCACGTTAGCACCCTCTCTGTAAGGGAAAAATGGAGAAATAAAAAGTTAGCTTAAAATTACAAATAATTTAACCATTCTTTAATTTAAACTCTTTTGTTTAGTTATTCCCAGTCAGTATATATATACTAATACTATAATAATGGCATAACACATCTTGTCACAAATTATTTTAGTATTTAATATAGCAACCTAATGATAAAAAAAGTAAAAATGAAAAAAAATATATTTGTATGATCAAAAGAAAAAATTTAAAAAAATATAGGGATTAAAACAAAAGTCACATTTTAAGAGGATTAGTAACCCAACAACATATGATGACTTATGAGTTACCAAGCTTCAAAAATTCCATTTTTATTTTATTGTTTTAATTCGCAGAATGCATTAGCTTGGTTGATTCTTACTTGATGGCTTGAAGAAGGAATTTGAGATGGTTATCATGGTATCTAATCCTGATTCCATCCTTTCGTGCTACGTCAATTGGTATAGAGTCATTCCTCGATTGGGCAACCCCTGAAATTAAAATTGAGACACAAAGTAATTAATATTGATTTCTAATTAGTTAGCACATTCAGTAATATAGCACTTGGCATTGAGAGCTAATCGAGGATTTAAATTATGAAAAATATAAGTAGACAATAAGAATATTAAATAATGTGAATAATGGATATATTGGATGTTCAATTTAATAAGTATGTAATGATTATGTTTATTATTTTTAATTGAAAGATTATTTCATTTTATTTGATTCATTCATGCACAGTTAATAATAGCTAAATGTTCAATTTAATAAGTGTACAAATAATTATTTTAATATTAAGATTTAGGAGGTAATTTGAGAATTGAGTGTTTTTTTTTACTTTATTAGATCAATTCTAAAACACGTTATTCATATTATTTATAAAAATTATTATCTACCTAACAAAATCCTTTAAATTATGGACCATGTCATTTAATGTATAGTAAGATATTTTTTAGTTGATACACAATTGACCTTCATTAGTACGTATATCTTATCCAAAAGTGGGTTTTTATAAATGTTATAAAAATGATGTTTAAGCTTTTTTAAAAAGCCTATTTTTTATGTATAAAATTTTTTATATAATCTTTTAATCACATCTATTCTTTTTAATGACTATTTATGCGATCAATATAAACTATAGTTATTTTTATTAACATAACTATAAATAATTGGATAAACGTATAAAACTATTTTATACTGACAATGCATCAAAATTAATTTTTTTAAAAAATTAGGTATGTTTTTAAAAGTACTTTTGTAACTAATAGTCTTTGTAATTAAATTAGTAACTTTAGGTAGTATTTAGTTAGTGGGTGTGTTTATACAAGACCAAGACACGCTGACAAATGTTCTTTGTTTTGAAGGACACATTCGTACACAAATTACATATATTCAGTGTACTTCTAATAAATTAAAACATAAAAAGCAGTATTTAGACACTGATTATTTTAATAATTTTATCCTCTTTCTATTTTTATATTTTTATTTTTCTCCTCCCCTCTCATTCATCTCGAGATCTCTTTATCTCTTCTTCTCTCCCTTTTTCTCTCCTTTTTAATTTATGTCTCTCTTTATCTTTTCTTCTCTCCCCTTTTTCTCTCCTTTTCAATTTATGTCTCTTCTCTTTTCATCGCCAACCAGCCTTCTCTGCTACCGAAAACACTGAAGTGCCTATGTTACCACGTCACATTTTGGCTCTGACATTGCATATTTATATTTACTTCTATCTGATCTTCATCATCATCTTCCTTTTCTTCTTCCTCCTCAATTTCTCTTTAATTTGCTTTACCGCTTTCTCCTTGTCCTGTCTCTGTTTTTTTCTAGATCTCTAAATCTGTGACTTGTGTCTCTACCCTTTTTCAAATCTTTAGATCTGTGACTTACATCTCTGCCATGTCGCAATCGAACCCTGCCATTGATGTATCGTGCCTCTATCTTTATTTTTGTTTAATCTTCTGATTGCCTTTTTTTGGATTTTTTTTAAATAAAATTCTATTTTTTATTTTTTATTATTAATATGTACTTTTTTAAAAAAAATATATAATAAAAATGTGAATTATGCCAATTAATTACTTCTTGTTTAATTAGGAAAATATGTATTGAATTTGTTGTTGAAATTACTGAAATTTTTATTATTTAAATAATTTTTTTGTTATGAATGGAGATAGAAGAAAAGACTTAGTGTAATGGTTAATAATAAATATAGATGCTAGTAAAAATAGATGATGAAAATATTATTCACTTTTTAAAATTTTATGTATTTTATTTATATTCTTTGTTAAACATAAAATATATATACATTATATATTTTGTGTTTATGTCTATATAATTTATATATCGGTGTAAATATCTTGTGCTATACACTAAATAAACGGAGCCATAATGAAGAAAATTAGAGTGTAGGCATACCATTTTCAGTGATGTAGACTGGGGGATTCTTGTAGGTTTTCATTATGTATGTCGCAAGACCATGAATTCCCCTTGGATACACATACAGCCACCCCAAGTCAGTCTGCACAACCATAAAACTTTTTCTAGTTATATTATGTGCCAAATTAGATTAAACTATCATATACTATTCATCATATGAAATTTAAATACTGATCATTTTATATTCCGTGACAAATTATATTAAATTACCATTTTTTAATCATAAAAGATTTGAATACTTATAATTCTAACCGTGAAAAGATAGAAATTTATGTGTAATTATTTTTATATAAAGTTAATAGTTAAATATCGTTAAATAATTTGACATATTTAATTAACTTGTAATTTAAATATTTTTATCTTTTAACTTCATTTAAAAATATAAAATGATTGCATATGCTTGTGAAAAATATGAATTCGATACCCATTAAAGATCGGGTTAATGCAAGAAAAAGCTAGTTTGTAGTATAAAATGTTGGGGCTGTGAAAGAACATTATAAAGAGAGTGGAGTATTTAAACAACCCCATTACAAATTTTCTATTTTGTTTTTTCCTTTGGGCCTAGGCCCCTTTTTTAATTAAAAATATATCACAAGGTGTTGTTAAAATAGCATTTTGTTCAGTGTCCAAAAAAACAAAAACTAGCATTTTGTTAAAAAATAAAAATTGGGTACTCTACTATACTCTGATTATCAACCAACCAAAAATGACAAAAAAAAAACCAAAAAAAAAATAGAGCATGACCACATAAAAATATGCAAAAGAAAGAAGGGGAAAATCATACCGATTTTCCAAGAGTTACACCATTTCTATCATCTGAAATGAAGAGAATAATTTTAGTTGTTAGTTCACTAGTGAAAAAAAAAAAAGAAAAAGAAAAACACTAATCATGTCATAACTGATTTATTAATTACTAGTGATTTTGCTATTGCTACCTTTTTTTTTTTTTTGGTTAAGTTGCTATTGCAATTTTACTTACTACTAAGAGTGGCTAGCATATCTGTGAAGAAGCTTTTGTTGGTTGTTGGTGCAGCATTCTCAGCATAATAAGTGCTATAATAATTGACACCCAAAAAATCATATGAACCCTTAATCATTTGGGATTCAGATTTTGTGAATTTTGGGAGTCTTTCTCCAACTGAAGATCTCATGCTTGCTGGATAGTCACCATATGTGATCGGATGAGCATACCTTCATGAAAATCGATTTGCATAATAATTATTTTAATTTACGTTGTCCTTAATAAAAAAAAATATTTAAAATAAGAGTTTTTAATACATTGAATATATCAAAAATAATAAAAATTTTTATTATTATACTTTTAAAATGTGTGAGTTAAATCCATAAAATAATTTATGTGACAAATGATACATACCATCCTAACATAAATTCCAGAGCTCGAGTTGCAGCCTGGCGATCAGCATCATTGTTGTTTTTTGGTTCAAAGTAGTGAGTCACTAAGGTGACTCCAATCTGTCCTTTTTGATGAGCCTATGAATGGACCCATGTTAATTAAATTTCTTCAAATTGTAGAAGCAAAAAAAAAAAAAAACGTTTTGGGAATTATAAGTGTTGTTATATACTTAATTATATACTTATATTATATGTACATGTATTTATTCTTTCTCTAAGATTTGGCCCACTCATTCTTATTTGTTAGTTGTTACAAAGAGACTCAAATAATTAATTACACCCATTTTCTCAAATTATTTGTCTTATTTTTAAATTTATTATAAAATTCAATATGCTATAAAGACCAAATTAAATAAAAATTAAAAATTCAGTAAAATTAATAAGCAAAGCGCATGTAGGGCTTATAGATAGAGAGGTGTGAGAAGTTAATAATGGAAGTATGGAACCTGGTATTTGGTCTTGTATACTCTGACAGCAGCGGCATGAGAAAGGATGAAGTGGTGTGCAACGATGTAAGGCTCAGTGGCTGAGTTACCGGCACTGCAATTCCCAACGTAGTTAGAGCATCTTCCTGGTGCAAATGTTCCACCATTGTAGCCATTCGTGGAATATGACAATGGTTCATTCAGTGTCACCCAATGTTTCACTCGGTCACCAAATGTCTTGAAGCAGAAATCAGCATACTCTCGGAAATCTTCCCTGTTCATTGTTCAATCATTCCATTAATTCAAAAATAATTGTATACTCTATTTATTTACTTTAATATGTTGTATACACTATTTTTTAATTAGGAGTAAAGTGACAAATAAATCATTAAAGATTTATATTTTGGAAAAGTATAGGGGACCAGCAGTTTTGTTGAATTTTGGCCAGCATGTAACCAATAGAGGAAGGTGAGCCATTGGATGAAATCTCACACCAATTTCACACCATCAAATCATCATTGATGGCTAGTTGACAATCACAAAAATTACTGCCCCTAACATTGCTCTTATATTTTAGACAGACTAATTAATCTAAAAAAAAAGTACCAGAAGTTATTTAGTTTAAATTAAGACTTTTCATCTTAATTATAGGAGTTATTTTAGGGGTAATGTGTTTATATTTGTTAGTATGAATATTTATCCGAGATATAAATTTTTAGACGTTTATTTGTTACTTTACTCTTTAGGAAAATGCTATGTGTCCTTTAAAATTCAGCCTTTATTCAGCTTTTAAATTTAAATAATATTATTTAAATAAATTTTAGTTAAAAGACATTCCTAATTTGTAGCTAAACATGTTGTAATTAAAATTAATTTAAATTTCAAATACTAGAATTTCTCTAACTTCCTACCTACTTCATAAAATAGTTATTTTATTAGTTTTTTATTTATTTGCACGTCTCCCTCCCCTCTCTCGTGTACATTCTTTTTTTTTTCTTCTCTCTAGGTAAATTTATTATTTCATATTTAACATTTTATTATTATTATTATTATTATTATTATTATTATTATTATTATTATTATTAGATAAGTCATGCTATTTTGTTTCTATTTCGAGTGACTTACATACTAACTCAAAACTCATTCATCATTATTTTAATAAGATTATATTAATATTTAAATTAAATAATAAATAATCAGTGTATATATCAATATTCTTTTCTTCTTCTTTATTTTTTTCTTTCTTTCTTTCTTTCTTTTATTTTTTTTGAATTTTTTCATTGCTTATTTGAATATTAACGCTTTTAAAATTATTAAAATGTATGTTCGTAAAAATTAATTTTTTTCAATTGTAACACATCTAAAATTATTAAATTATACATAAAATATTTTTAAAACACATCAAAAATTATAAATCTAAAATTTAAATTTAAACATTAAAAATAAAATTAATTTTTTATATCTTATTCGAGAAAAACTCATCTAATATTTCTCTTTTTTTAATACTTAGATTTTTTCGTTACTTATTTTAATATTAATGCTTTTAAAAGTATTAAAATGCTTGTTTGTAAAAATTCGATTTTGTTTTCAATTGTAACACATCTAAAATTATTAAGTGATACAAAAAATATTTCTAAAACACATCCAAAATCATAAATCAAAAATTTAAATTTAAACATTAAATATAAAATTAATTTTTTTTATATCTTATTCGATAAAATTCATCTAATATTTCTCATTTTTTTATTATTTGTTGAATTTTATCGTTACTTATTTGAACATTAATGCTTTTAAAATTATTAAAATGTATGTTTGTAAATATTGGTTATTTTTCATTTATTACACATCTAAAATTATTGACTTCTATACAAAACATATTTGAAACACATCCAAAATTTTAAAACGGTTTAAGATTTATTTTAAAATTTTAAATTCAAAATTTTGAATTATAACTAATTTGATTTTTGGATGTGTATTTAAATTGTAATTATAATATATTAATAATTAAGTATATTAAATTTAAAATAGAAATTTAAAATTTAAATTTAAATTTTAAATTTCAGTTTTATTTAGTTTGTATTTTGAATGTGTATTTAATTTTAAAAAGACACTAAATCTATTTAAAATTTTTAGATATGTTTGTTTTATTTTTTTAAAATTATTGTAATAAAAGGCTGAATATTGTACGACTTTTAAAGGATATCTAGTTGAACTGTACTCTTTAATCAACTACGAAGATAAGAGAAAAAAGTTCTTATAAAATTATTTATGAGGAATAGTTATAAAATTTCAAAACTATTGTTGATTATTAAAAATTATATAATTAAAAAATTAAAATATCTAAATAAAAGATTAGTCTATACATCTTATTTTTTCAATAAATCCAAAAAGTGAATGTGACATTTATTTTAAAACGAAAAAAGTAGTTTTATAATGATAAAATACCAGAATTAAAATCTTTGAAATTCTAATTAAAATAATTCATACAAGTCTGTGTGTGTAGTGGGCATTTATAAGTTAGAGTTGAAATCTTCAACGTCACGTTACAAGTGGAGATTTGGAGCGAATATTTCAGTGTTTAGCAATATGCTTTAATTAAACATAAACATTATAAATTAACTAGAGTCCAAATGAAATGCATGAATTTGGCAATGAAGTGTAACTTACACTACTTTAGGGCTAAGAAGTCCCCCATACTCATCTTCAAGAGCTTGTGGGAGATCCCAATGAAACAGAGTCACAAATGGTTTTAAACCTGCTCCCAATTAATAACACAAAATGGATGAACAAAATAACAATTAGGGGACTCATATTATGGCCTCCAAATTTCATTTTGTAACTCATTTTCTTGTGTGATTATTTTTAATTACCTTAATAATAGTAAAAATTTACATTGTGAAAATAATTCAGTTTCAATATATAATAGAACTGAAAAAGTGGCGTATATTCATTCTGTAATAATAATAATAATAATAATCAACATATTATTAGTATTTTATTATTTGGGAGATTCTGAGTTCTGACCATTTGCTAGGATCTCATCAATGACATTGTTGTAGAATTTGACCCCCAAGGGATTGATTGCTCCTTTGCCCTCTGCAGGTAAAAAAAATTGTGAAAATCAATTTCATTTAGACCTTATTATTGGAGAGGGGAAAATAATATATAATTATATATAAAATATAACTTTTATTTTTCATTATTTTTTTTATCATGAAAGGTCTTATGATTTGGAATCTAAGTAGTACTTGTTATATCCTAGGAGAGCTTCAAATCCCACTTTCAAAACTCCTAATTAATTTTACTAAAATTTAGTTAGGGGTTATTTGTGAGTTTGGTTTAATTTTGAGAAAATGAAAGAAAACAACAAGTTTGTAGTGTAAATAAATTTTATATTAGGAATCTTTAAATTTTTTTCTGAACAGTAAATTATAGACTCAAACAATCTATTCAAATTCAATTTTTTTTTTTTTTGTTGAGCTAAGTTATATTGGAATTCTAAGTAATATTTTTTTAAAAAAACATATAATATAGAAATTTTTTAAAAACATATAAACTCATTCTAATTAGAATGAGTTTATGTTGAAAAAATATTTTTAAAAACTAAAATCCAGTTTTATATTTAAGAGTAAAGTATCGTTTTTGTCTCAACGTTTGGGGTAAGTGTTATTTGTGTTCTTAACGTTTAAATCGTCTTATTTGTATCTCTAACGTTTATAAAAGTGATTTAATATTATCCTACTATCAATTATATCAGATTATATTTTTCAATTATTCTCACTTGGATGTATTCATTCTCAATTAAGTCTCACTTGGATGTGTTCGATTTTAATATTATACCCACTATTTGTGTTTAGATTCAATTATGTCCCTAGAAAAGTGAATTATGTAAATGTTGTAGGAATTAGTTTCAACTTTTGATGAGCTATTTTTCGGAGTGGATCATCGATTCTATCACAGACATTTGTATTCTAACTTTAAGAAGATATTTTTAAAACTCAAACTAAAGCGTTCATGATGTGTAATTGATGGCAGGATAATATTGAATCACTTTTACAAACGTTAGGGATACAAATAGAATGATTTCAAACGTTAAGTATACAAATAGGATTTACCCTAAACGTTAGGGACAAAAATAATATTTTACTCTATATTTAAATATGTTTGTCATAAAAATAGTAAAAGACAAAAATAATATTTGCAATATATATACTTTCTCTTATGATTTTCTTTCAGAAAAAAGTGTAGTCAAACTCAACAAAAAGAATTAATAAAAATATAGTTAAAATAATAACGCCTGTGTACTTATCTACTTATGTAATGTGAGAGGAAGTAGTGGTTTTGCCTGTTGCAACATTTAATTTAGAATAAATAGATAAAAATAACGTGAAAGAGTTTGGTAGACAAAAATATTAATACATACTAAAATTTATAAATATCAAAGGTTTTTTTTATGGACAAAATTATCATGTTAATAGTAAGACTAAGAACTTAATATCTCTAAAATATACTTTAATATTTACAAATATTTGTGTGTATTTTTATTTGTCACAAATTCTTTCATTAATACGTTTAATTTAATATGAAAAATCTCTTACTCGGAAATATTCTGGACCATGAGATGGAGAATCTGAAGGAATCCAGCCCCATCTCCTTCACCACTTTTATGTCATCCTACAAAATTTATATTTCCAGATTAATTCTCTAATAATTCAATATATGATAATTAATTAATTAATTATTTCTCTAAGGTTAAAGCTTTTCAGTAATTGAGTTTTACCTTGTAGTGATGATAAAAACCAGCTCCAGGATTACCAGTACTCTTATCCCATATCTTCTCTGTATTTATTGTTTCAACCAAAAATCAAAAACAATTATTGAACTCCTGTTAGAAACTGTGGGACCTCAACTGCACACATAATTCAGTAACTGACAAAAGCATAAGCATCATGGAAGCAATTATTATTTTTTTTTTTTTGGGAATTGATTTGAAAGCAATTACTCTTATTTAATTTTCACATGTCCTTGGGACCAACATTAATAACAAGTTCCTAAATTATCTCATTTATTTCGTAATATTTAGTCCGGAAAAAAAAACGGGGGAAATTAAATGGAGAAACAACGAGAATCATGGGTTAAAGGTGAGAGAGAAAAGAAGCATGTCGGGGTTATATTTATATTTTTATATGGGGTCTTGGGCACATTTTAAAAGAAAATGTTTTGCTAAAGGTATAGAACAACGTATAGAATATATAAAAAAAAGTTATAATATCACTCGTAAATTAATAATGTTACTTTTTTATAATTATACTTTTTTAGTTTTTCTAAAAATATCTCAAATTCTTATTTGTCATGTTAATTTTTTTGATATTTTTTGTCTTATATATTTATAAGGGTTATGGGAAGTTTTAGAAAAAAATATAATTAAAAATAAGTAATGTTGTCCATCTAAAAGTGACATGATTATATTTCTATATAAAAAATATAAAACCTTTTAGCTTAGAATTTAGCTATTACCACATACGAGAGCACATCTTCATATTACTATTAATAGGAGTTTTTTTTTTAATAAATATATAATAAATGAATCGAAATTATTTAATCCTTTTGCAATGTTGAGACAGGGTTTTTAAAATTATTTTATTTAATTTAACATTCATAATTTTATGTATACATCATAATTATATATTTATAACAACTAATATTATTTATTATTTTTGTGATAATTAAAAAATATAAAATAAAATAAATGATAATTAAAGAATGTAACATAAAGTAACTCTAAGCTGCTTTAAATTATTTTAGACTAATATTAGGTAAATTGGTATCTTTAACATTTATCTCGTATTTAGGAGTGGCAAAATTACTTGAATTCGATGGTACTCACCCTGCTCCTACTCACTCGGGGGTGGGTTTATAACGAAGCCGGTTGGGCGAGGTTAGATTTAGACTAAATTTATCCTTATCCATCTCAGTATTATATATATATATATATATATATATATATATATATATATATATATATATATATATTTATTTTAATTTATATTATGTATATAATGATGGTTATATAAATTTTAAATTTTAAATTTATTTATTGAATTTTAATAATTATAGAAACAGATAAAAACAAAACGAATACCCACATAAATAAATTAAAATTTAATTTTTTACTACTTACGAATAAAAGTAAAATAGATTCAATACAAATGATTGTAAGACAGAATAGAATTGAATAGAACAAAAATCTGTCCCATTGCCCTCTACCCGTTTTAGCTAAATACAAATTTGTAAATTTGTATTATTATGTTTTTGCATTTGAAAATTTAATGCACGTGAACCATGCTGGTAGCATAGTGAGTCTTCACTGCTTATCTATCATGCATAAATACACATAAATACAAAATATATACGAAATATGTAAATACAAAAATTTTAAATTTTTATAAAATATAGAAATACTTTATATTTTTAAATAAATTATAATAATATTTTAATATTTTATAATAAAATATAAATTAATTTGTTGATTATTTTTAATATTTTTAATTATAAAAAATATTTAAAATATTTTTAATAAATAATAATATATATTATTTTTAAATTTATTTTAATAATATATAATAAAAATAATATTAGATATATTAACACGTGATAGTATTTAAATGTATTTAAATATGTTTTAAAATAAAATTTATTTTTTATTAAAATACAATTAAATAAAAAAATAATGTATATGAAACAAATATTAATAAATATTGTATTCCACATGTAGACATAACAACCAAGCGAAATATCTGTATTTTGTAGGTACTTGCTTTTAGCCACAAACCATTATACCGTCTAACTCCATGAATTTCCCAATTATAGTTTTCTTTTTTAAAATAAAAAAAAGTTGGATGCAGTTGAAGTGGAAGTGATAATAGATATAATGGCAACCTGGATGCTGCTTTGTGAAAGTGTCCCAAATACTCGCTCCTCTGCCATCAATATCGGCAGCTCCCTCCACCTGTGTTATAATAATTAACAAACAATGCCAATGACACAAGAATCAAGCTTATTGTGTGTGTTTTGTTCTCCCCCCAAAGAACACTATTGCAATAAATTAAATTTGTTAATCGCTTAGTTCTTTTCATTTATATATATAATTTAGTTAAGAAAATAAATGAGTCTCAACATCCAAAAGATAGAATAATGAAGTACATAAAAGTATTCAATATCTAACCAACTAAAGAAGAGTAGACTCGCAGTATATTGTCATGATAGGAGAAAGTCTGTAAGTAATTATATCTCTAACATATAATATGTACAATGTACGACATCTTAAGTCCAAATTTTTAATGTCATCACTATAAAGGAAAAAACAAAAAAGCAAAATAATTGAAATAATGCATTATTATTGCTGTGGGTTAGATGATGAGAACCTGGTACGCAGAAGTACCAACACCAAATAGAAAATCAGGAGGAAAAAGACTTCTATTGAATGTTGAAGTATAGTGGGTCGGATGAATACTTGGGGTTGGAGACGAAGATGGTGTGCCACCAGCCACAAGGGTTAGGAGGCAGAGGAGGAGGGTAGGGACTATAACTTCCATTATTGGTTTTGGTAATGCACAATAAACTGTGCCCATTATTGCTGTCTATTTAAAGGCAAAACACACTGAACTGGTTGCATGATTGATGCAGGAGATATTATAGCATCAAAAATTCACATAGCTGGAAAAAAAAATAATTTTGAAAGATAAGCGAGTTTGGCAAAAATAAAAAATTATATTTTTTGTAAGTGACTAATAATTTTTACAACAACAATATTAAGTGTGTACCAAAATCAGTCATCTATATATAAATATTTGGTGACTAAGTTTACTATATAAATATTATTTTATTTTTAAAAATAGTATATGATTTTGTATTTTGTAAAAGATTTGTGCATTCAATTCAAATTTTCATAAAAATATTTGAATAACTACAAATATTTAAAAAGTAAATAAAAAATCATAACAAAGTTAAATCTCTTACTTTTATTTTTCAAAAAAATTATTCACAAAAATTTACTTAACATAAATTCATAAAATTAAAAAAATACTATATTTTTTAATAATACTTGTATCTTTGACATGACTTTAGAAATAATATATATTATTAATTATTAAAATAAAAAATATTTTAAATATTTTATATAATAAAAAAATATTAAAAATAATTAAAAATTATATTTATATTTTAATATTAATAAAATACTAAAATATTATGACAATTTATCTAAAAAATACTATATATATATTTTATATATATGTTGTGTCTTATATATTATAAATTTTTAAAGTTATGTGTCTGTGTATTCATATGGTATCGTGTCTCACTCTGTATTAATATTCGTGCATCATAGATATTTTATCTTTTATTTTTTCTTTTTTAGTAAAGATTTTCTCTTTGATTACATTGACAAATAATGGCAGTTGACTTGTAATAATAAGGACGTTTTGGACCCACTCTAGGGGATTCAGCCAACTACTAGTTTAAAATTATATTATTTAATTTAATATACATCATTTTATATAAATAATATTTATGATTATATATTTATTATATTTAATATTATTTATTTATTACAATAAAAATTAAATAAAATAATTTTAAATTAATTTTTATTATCTTTTAAATATTTTTGTTATTTAAATTTTCATTATCCTTTATTCTTTGTGGCTTTTTCAATTAGACGATGTATATTATTATTATTTTTATTTTCATAATATTGGTATTCTTCTAATTATTTAAATGTTAAGCATGTGCTTGAGAAACTATATTACAAAAATATAAGTTTTAAGTATTTAGAATGGTTATTACTTATATATAATCATTTTAGAGTTTAATGATCTCTGTTTTTTCGTTAGATACAAAAAATGAATGAATAATAATTGAAGTAGAATTTATTTTTTTAATTATTAATTCAATTTTTTTAATTTAATTTTTTTATTTTAATAATCTAATAATATATTTTATATCATATTTTTAAATATTGATAACTAATTTATTTATAATAAAAAATAATAAATTCTGATAATCTTTTAATATTTTTCAAATTTTAGCAACAATGATTGAAAAAAGATGTCTGGACTGGTAAAAAGTATAAAAAATAATACTACACTATTAATAAAATTTATTAATTTTAATTAGTACTTTAAATATTAAATATTAAATTATAAATTCTAAACTCTAAATTTTAAATAATAAAATAAAAAATACAGTACTAACCCAAAACTTTGGCTAACATTAATAAAAGAATGTTGTTAGCTAACATTTTTCATATTGCAATTCCAATGCTTAATTAGGCCTACCACGCGTACAGGGAGTGAAGATAATACGAGAATTAGGGGTGATAATGATTAGAGTAGGATAAAGTTTAGAGTCAACTCTAATCTTATTGTGAGTTGAAATTTTTATATAAACTCAACTTTATCTTATTCGACGAGTTAAGAATATTTCAATCCTAATTTTATTCGTTTTTAACTCGCAGATATTTGATTCTATCGGCGAATTACGAAAAAGATGTAATATTATTATATAACTTTATAATAATTTAAAATAGAGCTGATTTTTATGTAAAAAAAATTATTAAATTATTAATTAATAATCTTTTTTTTAGTGGCTAAAGATTTTTTATATTTAGTAAAAAATCTTTGATTCAATATCTATTTAAAACATATTTTTATATAGATATATAACATAAGATACAAATTAGTCAAATAAAATTGAAATTCAACTCTACTCGACCCGCACGAGAACTCTATCCACACTCGCTGCCAATTTAGTTGACAATCCTACTCCCATCAAGTCGGATTGAGTATTCATACATAGAGTGTACGTTGTCATCTCTAATCAAAAACATAAAAAGAGTATATGAATCAATTGTTCAAGTCCTTAATCATACGACGCAAAGAAAACCTTCAATTCGAGTGTAGCTCAAAATAACTAGAACTGTGGTTCTGTGAGCACACACATCCAGTAAATATCTGCAAGTTTGTGGAGGAAATTGGTCTCGTTATCACTCTGATCGAAATAGAAGGAGTGGGGACTGAACTCTAAAGAACATGTGTCTAGATAAGCTTTGAAGGTCCCAACTTGAGACATCATCATGGTATAATGGAAACCCGGTGACAGACATCGAGAGGCAAAATAGTTAAAGTAGGTGATAAAAAAAATATTTCCTTGAATTACTAATAGGAAAAATAAAAGTTAAAAGATACTTTGCTAAAGTTTTTATTTTTTAAAAATTATTTATAAAAATTAATTTAAAAGATAGTTTTTAAAAAATTATAATATTTATATTTAATAAATTAAATTAAGTATTTGTTTAGATAACATTAAGTTAATAATTTTTTTAATTTTTAGCGTATTTAATAAATTTTTAATAATAAAAATAAAAATACTAAAAAAATATTTTTTTGAGAAACAACAATTTACATTTTTTAAAAGATCTTTTTCTTTAAAAGGAAAATACATTTTCACATAATAAATAAAAAAGTATTTTATATTGTTATACCTAAACATAATTAATAGATAAAAAAATCTTTTTGCATAAGATATCCAAACATAAATTTTTTTATTTTTTTATAAGATCTTTTAAAAAAATATAATTCGAAAAAGATCTTTTTTTAGAAATTTACCCAAACAAATTCTAAAAATGACTTTCAACAAATAGAAGCAATAACAAATGTGTTTAATAAAATAGCTTTCAAAAATTAAAAATACTATAATAAATATTAATGTAATAATTAAATTTAGATATTAATCAGTGGCTTAGGTTATATTAGGTTTTCAAAATATATTTTATCTTTTAGAAAACACAAATATAAATACATATTTTTTTTTATTATTTTTCTTCCAAAGTTAAAAGTGAGATTTAAATCTAAGACCTCTAAATAAGAATGATGAGACTATATTATTTAAAATATAATTTATTGACCATAAATTTTTTAATTTATCAAATACAAAACAAAATATTTATATTTTTAAAAAATACAAACATTTCAAAAAAAATTACCAAAATGGGTACTCAAAACCCAAACCATGCTCGTAATAGTGTAGTACTAAAGTGCCAGCAACGAGATAAGATAAGGCCAATTCAGAGCCACATCGACACTTCCTGCAAAATAGCTAGTAAACTGAAAAACGATAAAAAAAAAAATAGATTTTAAACAAATTCGTATTAAAAAGTTTAATTTAAATAGAAAAGTTATTTTACTACTTTTCAAATTGGTAAATCAATATACAAGGGGTTGAATCATGCACTCACATTTTTTTTTTCTTAAATAACATGAATTATAGATGCTTATCAAGTTTTAAGAGTTATATGCACTGTAATTTGTAGTATATTAGTTCAAGTGATATTTTGTTTGAGTTAAAATAACTTATGAAGTGAATAAAGATAAGAAAAAAAGTTTTAAAGAATAAAAGTTTTTTTTTTTTTAAAATTGATTTTGATATTCTCAAATTTATAAGAAGATCATTTGGGTCTTAACAAACTTGAAATCAATTCAAAAGTATTTCTGAGATATTGATATAAGTTGAAAGGAAGAATGATATTCCTTAAAAAGAATAAACATAATACACAAAATGCCTAAACACACAAAATGGAAGAAGAATTAGCTGGCCTGCATGGAAACAATAGGGTTTCGTTGGGCTTATGCTATAAAAAAGCAACCAAATAACAACATTCTCAAAGTTTCACGATACATGCATAATTCTTTGTTAGTACACTGAAAATGTGTCAAATGTATCCTAATAAGATACTTAGTTGCTATTAGTGATCAAGGAATTATGCTAATTTAAAATTGTTTACCTTTGCAGATTCTGATTAGGGCTCTGATATGTGTTTATTTAGGTACCAATATGATCTCATACTCAAATCGAAAAAACACTTAGCATATCTAGTGTAGAGGCTGAATGAGATAGATGTTTGATGGATTACAAATCTTTCAGAGTTAAATATTAAATAAATCTATAATGACACATTAAAACCAAGCATTTTGACTTGGACTTGCATTCAGTTCGAGAGAGAGTTAATAAACAACAACTTATGGTAGTTCATATTCCAATAATTGTTTTTAACTATCTTTGAACGATCCAAACTCAAACTCAAACTCAATTAGGTGTTGAATGTAAGATTGTTCTAAGGACATAACCTAGTCAACAAAAATTCCGAAAAAAATCCTAACTACCTTACTTTGTAGTTCTGTTATTAGTTCAGTTTGCAATAACTCATTCGGTGCTGTGTAACAATTCAATAGTAATAATATGAAGTCTACTTTCATTTTTGAGAAAGTCTAGGGGCCAGCAAATTTTGTGGGTTTCAGCCATCAATTAGCCATCAATAATGTCTTTAATGGTGTGAGATTGTATCTAATGGTGTAGAATCATTCAATTTTCTTTTAATGGTTAAGTGATGGCCAAAATTTAACAAAAGTGCTAGTCCCCTAGCACCCTTCTTCATTTTTAGCTTTCATTTTCTTCTCTGTTCTTGCAGACTCAAAATTTGTTATTGTTTTTCACAAGTTTATCATCTTCGACTCTTGATCTATGCTACCTAACAATGGCTATGATGGTCTCTACTACTTTTCCAGAAACTATCTATATATTTCACGAATAGTTAATTTTGTCAGTGTATTCAATCGTTAATTTACAATCAGGCCTTCCATATTTAAAAAACATTTTGGCAGACGTGCAGCTATAATAAAACGCACAAATAATAAGAGGACAAAAAGGACTCGTTTGATTAGATTTTTAGGTGCCACATGCGTAATCAGCTACTTTCTTGCTTTTGAAAATTTCATAGCAAATCCAGAGAGTGAGGTTTCTTTAAAGCTTTCAAATCTTTTAAATAATATCCACGTGAATAGCAAGGAGCAAATAGCCAAGGCGCTGTCTTTTTCCTGCAATTAAGATTACCAACTTTCTATGAATTCTATCCGCTTAAAGCTTATAAAGTTTAGATTCATAATAATGTCATTTTTTATTTTATATTTGTACAGAATACTTCTGATATGAGTTGAGAGGAGGATCGGGAACCTGCGAGTTGGATCGGATGTCGGATGGCCCAGATGGAGCGGAGGGGAGGTACCTGCAAAGACACTCCGACGCTCAAGTCAGAATGGATCTAAGAGGTATAAGGTGTGAGGAATGGATGATTACCTGGAGGGACTTGGGTCCTTTATTTATAGATGATGGTGGTTATCTTATCTTTATCTTATCTGGCTAAGATAAGAAGTGCGTTTAAATTCAAAAGTTGGTTAGAGGGCCGATATGGGGCCTTCTAGAGAGATGAAACGGGTAAACCTGGTAAGCCGGGTTTCGGGTTTGGTCCTAGGTTTGGGATCCGTGGGCCGGATCCGTAACAGTTGCCCCCGTAGCGAGAGAGCGAATGTCTTCGGTTTGTCGCTAGGAGTTCGAGCCGTTTCTTTTACGTTTTTGGCGCTGGTCGAGTGCTCGTTTGGTGATGAGGTCGGCTCCTCGATTTTGTTTTGGTTTTGATGTGACCTTTCCGTGTCTTGCTGCGCTTGTTGCGTCTTTTGAGGTGCAATTGATTAGTTTGCTTTTCCGAGGGGGCATTTATTGTGGAGGGTTTTTTTTTTTTTTCCTTTTTGCCCCCGTGAGTTTTCATTGCTCTCAGGGTCAGTTACGTCTTTTCGCTTTCTTTTTGAAACCGTTTGCTTTGGTTTTTATTTCCCTCGTCAGTTTTTTCTTTTTTCCAAAGAAAAAGGAACTGTTCATTTTCTGGAGAACTCTTCGTTGTTTTTTTGCTTCCTAGTGCCGTTCTGTTGTCTTCAAGCCTTCTTCTCAAGCTTTCTTCAATTTCACCAGGTTGGTATTTTTGCCTTTTTCCTTTCATATTTGCTTGTGCATGCCTGTTTTGTTTTTGCTATCTGTTTTGCCGCGTCTGGTGTTTTTGTTGGGTTCGGGGAAGGGGCTGAGCACCGCCGTTTTTACCTTGATTGTAGTGGTGGTTTAAGACGTTTGGGTTTGGTAGTGGTGTTTTTAGGTTCTTATTTTGTCATTTGTTAGAGTTGGTAGGCTGATGGTGGTGCTCCTCCCTGTTATAGGTATGCAGCGTCGGAGAAATGAGGGTGTGGGTGCCCCTATTGCCCCTTCCAGGGGTGTTCCCAATCGCTATGGTTGGGTGACCAGCGATGTCTGGGGCGTTCCGTCGCGGATGACGGAGGGTGATCTCCAACGGCTCCGCGATCAGGGGGCGATTTGTGGTGGTGGTGAGGAGGAAGGGCGATATGAGCTCGTGCTCCCTGATGCGGATGAGCGCGTCTGCTACTTAAACCTCCGTTCCCCCGCCGTGCCGGACTGGATGTGGGTTTACGAATCCATGTTTACTCGGCTCGGAGTGCGGTTCCCCTTCTCCCCGTTTGTTCAGGGTCTACTTAGTCGGTGTTCCGTGGCACCGTCTCAGCTTCACCCGAACAGTTGGGCGGCCGTTCGGTGTTTCGAGTTGGTGTGCCAGTATCTTGATCTCCCGACTTCGGTTCCCGTTTTTCTTTTCCTTTTCTTGTGCACTCTTCCGACTAAGGAGGGTAAGCACAAGAAAGGGTATATGTCTTTCCGGGCGCAGCCTCATCGTCGGATCTTCGGGTTATTTGAGGACTCCTTTCATGGGTTTAAATGGGAGTATTTTAAGGTGCGTCCTGTTGAGGGGCACCGCCCATTTTGGCTTACCTTGGAAGGTGAGCGCCGGTTTCCGACGTACTGGAACTTTGGCGCCGGGCCGTCGGTTTTGACTAAAGTTTCTTATGACGATTTATCTCGGGAGGATAAGGATGTCGCCAGCGTTTTATGGCACTTGTTTGGCGAGCGTCCGTTGAATCCTCGGGACGTTATGGGGGATCCTGAGGCTTGTCGGACTTATATTGGTGTGTTTTCCCCCTTTTTTTTTTTTGACTCTTCTATTGATTTCTTTTCAGTTGAGATGGCTAGCAGGCTGACTACCTTGGCAAGGTTGAAGGCAGCGTTGGTTCGGGAGGAGGGGTCGTCGTCTCCGTCGACTCCCGTTTCAAATCCGGCTGTGGATTCTCAGGTTCCACCTCAGGGGGTAGTTTCTTCGGGGGCGCCTACTGGGGCTCAAGTTCCTCCTGGTTCGCCCGAGGTGGTCGTGTTGTCGGGTGCTGAGGCTTCTCGGAAGAGGAGTAGGGCCGAGGAGCCGATTAGCGAGACTTTTGAGGGGGAGGGTCTGGTCCCTAGTGTAATGGACCGACGTTTCGACGCCACGGGTTTCATTGATCAGAACTTGATGCCTGGAACGGAGTCATTTTTTGATGGTTGCGACGTCTCGTTCCAGGCTGAGTCGGTTTACCGTGCCCTTCTTCGTTTTGCTGTGGTTGTTCGGAAGGCTGAGCCTGTGATGGCTCAAGCGGGTTTGTTGGAGAAGAAGCTACGGCAGGCCCAAGCCGAGGTGACCAAGTTGAAGGAAGAGCTTGAGACGGCAAAGACTGCAAAGGAGAAGGCGGAGAAGTCGTCGGAGGATGCCGGGGCGGAGATACTCCGTCTTGCCGGTGTTGAGACTTCGCTACTTTCTCAACTGGCTGAGGAGCGGAAGCGTTCTTCGGATGCGAGTTCTCAAGCTGCCTTGCTTCTTGCCGAGTCGGAAACTCTGAAGGCCGAGGTCGAAGCCCTGAAGAAGGAGAAAGCGACTTTGTTGGCTGATGCTGGGGATGCTGTTGCTGCTACCGAGGAGATGATGAAGGCGCAATTCTTGGTGTTGGCTCCCGGTGTGGATGTGTCTGTGACGGGAGCTTTCAAGACCGTCCGTGATGGGCGGATTGTTGATATTTGAATAGCTTCTTTTGTATTTAGTTTTGAACTTTTGTTTGTTTCTGAATGTTCGGATTTGGCCAAGGGCCGTGACATGATTTTTGGGGACCGTTTTAATGGTATTTTCGGCTGTCCGGGCCTTTGTATGATCCGTTTGTGGTTTTAGTTTGGCCGTTCGGGCCTTTTTGCAATTTTGTTTTATTGTGACCGTTTGTTTGGTCGTTTCTTCGGATATCCGTGTGGTTGGTCCGGAGGGTGATCAGTCCTCCAGCGATGGCCGTGTTTTTGTTCCGTGCTTTTGAGGAACAGTAGTGGTTTGTAATGGGGATGAGGTGAAAATAGCTTGTAAAAAAAAATTTTATTTAGATGGTTGGGCCTCGTTAAAACCCTTCGTGAGGGAAAGAGTACCCGAGTTTCTAAAAGATAAAATAAAAGGGAAACGGAAAATAAAAGGAGAACGGCAAAAACAAATGGTTCCTTAAGAAACAGGGGGAGACTTATTTAAGTGTAGTATCTTCGTAGGTTGGCGGCGTTCCAAGTCCTCGGTATTTCGCTGCCGTCTAGTCGTTCGAGTTTGTATGCTCCTTTTCCGATTACAGCCTTGACTCTGTATGGTCCTTCCCAGTTGGGGGCGAGCTTTCCTTCTCCCGGGGTTGGAATGCCGATATCGTTTCGTCTTAAAACGAGGTCGTTGTCCGCGAATTCTCGTCGGATGACGCCGTGATTGTACCTTAGGCTGATTCTTTGTTTGAGTGCTAATTCTTTGACGTGAGCTATGCTTCTTTCTTCGTCTACGAGGTCCCGTTCTGCCTCTTCGTCGTTACCTCCGACCGTTTTTCTGGGGCTGGGGTCCCCGATTTCTACTGGGATGACTGCTTCTACGCCGTATGTTAATCGGAAGGGCGTTTCTCCCGTGCTTGTTTGTGGTGTCGTTCGGTATGACCACAGGACTGATCCCAACTCGTCTGCCCATAATCCCTTGGCTTCGTCAAGTCGTTTCTTAAGACCTTTAACGATAATTTTGTTGGCGGATTCCACCTGTCCGTTCGTTTGGGGATGTTCCACCGAGCTGAACCGATGGGATATATGCAATCCTTCTAGGAGTTCTCTAAATTTTTTGTCTGTGAATTGGGTTCCGTTGTCGGAGATGATGACCTCGGGGATTCCGAACCGGGTAATGATCTGTCGCCAGACGAATTTCCGGCATTGGGTTGCCGTGATGGAGGCCAGGGGTTCGGCTTCAATCCATTTGGTGTAGTAGTCTATGGCGACGATAAGATATCTGAGCTGGCCGGGTGCCGTGGGGAAGGGACCGACGAGGTCTATTCCCCAACTGCCGAATGGCCGTTCAGCCGATATAACACTGAGTTGGTGTGGGGTGGCTTGGTGGATATTGGCATGTCTTTGGCATTTGTCGCAGCTTTTTGTTAGTTGGATGGAATCTCGAATGATCGTGGGCCAGAAATAGCCGGCCCTGATGATTTTTTGGGCTAGCGTTTTTCCTCCGATGTGGTGTCCCAGCATCCTTCGTGGATCTCGCGGAGTATGTACTCCGTGTTCCCGGGTTCGACACATTTAAGTAGGGGCTGCGAGAATCCGCGTTTGTATAGTTGTCCCGCGATGATGGTGTAGTTGGCGGCTTCTCTTTTTATGCGCCTCTCCTCTTTTGGATCTGGTGGTAGGATTCCGTCGCGGAGGTATTGCCAGATCGGGTACGTCCAAGACTCCCGATTTGACGACGTTAGGTGCGCGTTGATTTCTGTTGATACGGAAGGCGTCTTAACGACCTCCTGGATTAGCGATCTGTTGCCGTGTCCTGACTTCGTGCTGGCTAGCTTGGAAAGTAGGTCCGCCCTGGCGTTTCGCTCCCTGGGGACGTGATGTATGGAGACTTTTTCGAATCCTTCTTTGGTTTCACTCACTTTTTTGAGGTATTGTTGGAGCAGGGGGTCCCGGGTTTGGTAGCTCCCGTTGATTTGGGAGCACACCACCTGGGAATCGGTGTTAACTTCGAGTATCTTGGCGCCGACTTCTCGAGCAAGGTTTAGGCCTGCCAAGAGGGCCTCGTATTCTGCTTGGTTATTTGATACTGGGAAGTCGTATCTTATTGATTGTTCAATTGTGATCCCATTTTGGTTTTCGAGTATAATTCCGGCGCCTCCGTGAGTGGAGTTTGATGAGCCATCGACGTGCAGTTTCCATGGTTCGGGTGTCGGCTTGGTCGGAGTCATTTCGGCGATGAAGTCGGTCAAGGCTCGCGCTTTGATGGCGTTTCGGGGTTCGAACTTGATCTGGAATTGGGATAACTCGATGGACCATGCTAGCATTCTTCCCGCTAGGTCGGGTTTTTGTAATACCTGTTTGACCGTTTGGTCGGTTCGGACCGTTATGGGGTGGGCCTGGAAGTATTGTCGTAGTCGTCGGGATGCTGAGAGGAGTGTGAAAGCCAGCTTCTCTAGTCGTGAATAGCGTGCTTCGGTGTCTTGTAGCACCTTGCTAATGAAGTATATGGGCTTCTGTTCCTTTTTCTCGTTTTCCCGGACGAGTGCTGCTGCGATTGTTTCTTCCGTTATGGAGAGGTACAGGTATAGTGTTTCCCCTGTTTAGGGTTTTGCGAGGATTGGAGGCTCCGTTAGGACCTTCTTGAAGTGTTGGAAAGCTTCTTCGCATTCTGTCTCCCATTTGAAGGGGGTTCCTTTTTTCATGAGTTTGAAAAAAGGGATTGCCTTTTGTGCCGAAGCTCCGAGGAACCGGGATAGTGCGGTTAGTCGGCCGGTGAGCTTTTGGATTTCTTTGAGGTTTTTGGGACTTGTCATCTCGAGGACGGCACGACATTTTTCCGGGTTTGCCTCAACTCCGCGTTGTGTGATCATGAACCCGAGGAATTTTCCTGCTTCCATTCCGAAAGCACACTTTGTTGGGTTGAGTCGCATTTGGTGCTTTCGCAGGGTGTTCATTATGACTTTTAGGTCGTCGGTTAGTTGCTCACCGGATTCCGTCTTGGCGAGCATATCATCTATGTAGACTTCTATTTTGTTTCCGGTTAAGTGGCGAAATATTTTGTTAACGAGTCGCTGGTAGGTGGCTCCGGCGTTTTTCAAGCCGAAGGGCATTACTTTATAGCAGTAGGTTCCGTCTGGGGTGATGAATGTTGTCTTCTCTTCGTCTGGTCGGTGCATCGGGATCTGGTTGTAGCCGGAATATGCATCCATGAAGCTGAGGTACCGATGTCCGGATGCTGCATCCACTAGACCGTCGATGTTTGGTAGGGGGAAGGCGTCTTTCGGGCATGCTTTGTTGAGATCTGTGTAATCGACGCACATTCGCCACTTCCCGTTTGACTTTTTAACTAGTACGACGTTGGCTAGCCAGGTCGTATAGGGGAGTTCTCGGATGAAGTTGGCTTCGAGTAGGGCTTTCACTTGTTTTCGGACCTCGGCGGCTCGGTCTGGTGACATTTTCCGTCTTCTTTGTGCCACTGGTTTGGCTAGGGGGTCTACTGCCAGATGGTGAGACATCAGGTCGGGACTTATTCCCGGCATATCGGCTGGTGTGAATGCGAATAGGTCTCTGTTTTGTTTCAAAAGTTGGGAGAGTTCTTCTTTGAGGTCGTATGGGAGGTTTCTGTTGATGAAAGTATACTCTTCTTTGGTTGGCCCTATCTGTAGTTTTTCCATGTCTCCTTCTGGTTCCGGTCTGGGCTGGCCGTCTAGTCGTGCGTCTAGGTCGGCAAGGAATATTCCCGCTGCGTCCCGAGATTTTTTCCTTAGGGCTAAGCTATTGTTGTCGCATTCGGCGGCGACTTCCCGGTCTCCGTGAATGGTTCCGATGGTACCGTCGTCGGCCCTGAATTTCATGAGGAGGTATTTGGTGAAGATGACTGCTGAGAGGTCGTTGATTGTTTTTCTTCCGAGAATGACGTTATAGGCTGTGGAATCTTTTAGGACGACGAATTCGGAAGGGATCGTCTTTCTCTGATTGCTTGTTCCTATGGTGATGGGGAGAGTAACCGAGCCGTCTGGTTTGAGGAAGTTATCTCCGAGACCCGTGACGCCGTGGCGGTGCGTGTGGAGATCGTTGTTGCGGAGCCCGAGTTTGTCGAAGGCTCCTCGGAAGAGGATGTTGGAGTCGGCACCCGTGTCCACGAGTATTCGTCTTACTAGTCCTGTTCCGATTCGGGCTGATATGACGAAGGGGGCGTCTTCGGCCGAGGTGCCGTGTTGGCAGTCCTCGGGTAAGAAGGTTATCGTGTTGTCGGCAATGGCGACTGGGTCGTGGTTTTTGACGGCCATTACCTTGAGGTCTTTTTTCATTGTTAGTTTTGACTTATTTGGCACGTCCTTGCCCGTGATGACGTTCACTATGATGGTCGGATCTTCTTCTGTGTTTTCCCTGGGCGGTTTTTGAGTTCTTGGGTTGCGTCCTTCTCTTTCTGGCGATTTGTCTCTGTCGGCGCGCCTTGGTTCTCTGATGATTTTGACGAACTCTGGGAGTTTGCCGTCCCGTATGGCCTGTTCAAGGGCGTCTTTAAGATCGTAACAATCATGAGTTTTGTGGCCGTATCCGCGGTGGTAGTCGCAGTAGAGGGCTTTGTTTCCTCCTGTCCTTTCCTTGAGTGGTCGGGCCCTGGGGATGATGCCTCGATCTGCTATTTGGTGGTATACCTCCGTAATTGGTGCTGTTAGGGGGGTGTAATTGGAGAACTTTCCTATTCTTGGCGGTCGGTGGGTCGGTTTAATGTGGTCTCGTTGGGTTTCTTTGGCTGGTACATTATGACGAGGAGTCGGGTTGCCGTGTTGGTTGCCGACGTGTTGCCGTTTGTTGGCAGCGACGACCTGGCTGACCTCCTCGTCGTTGATGTAATCTTTGGCGACGTTCTGGATCTCGTGCATGGTCCATACCGGTTTGGTGGTGAGATGTTTGCGAAAGTCTTCATTCATGAGCCCGTTAGTTAGGCAGAGGCTAGCGACGGAGTCCGTGAGTCCGTCGATCGTCAAGCATTCGTCGTTGAAGCGGTCAAGGTATTTTCTTGTGGATTCTTCTTGCTTTTGTGTGACCCCTAATAGGCTGATGGGGTGTTTAGCCTTGGTGATTCGGGTTGTGAACTGGGCTATGAATTTTCTTGTGATGTCGTGGAAGCTAGTTATGGATCCGTTCGGGAGGGCGTTGAACCATTTGATCGCTGGTCCGGCAAGGGTTACCGGGAAGGCTCTGCATCGGACTGCGTCGGACGCTCCTTCTAAGTTCATTCTGGCTTCGAAGGCTGTTAGGTGCTCTTGAGGGTCTTTAGTTCCGTCGTATTTCATGTCGGTGGGTTTGTCAAATCCCCTGGGGAGTTTTGCTCTTAAGATTCCTTCCGTAAAGGGTGTAGCTCCCATTATGGTGTGGTCGCTTCTCGTGCGTTTGGTGCTTCGGTGTCTCCGGTCTTCGTCTGAATCGTGTTGACGATTTAGATCCCGAGAGGCGCTGCGATGGTGTTTTTTGTCGTATCGTCGCTCAGGGGATTTCTCGTGTCGGCGGTTGCGCGAGGCGCTGCGATCATCTCTCCTATTGCGTTGCCGGGTTGACGATCTGCCGCGGTGGGATCTTGACCTGGAAGTTGCATGGCTTCCGTGCTCGTTATTGTGTTTTTCTCTGTTGTTTAGTTTGCCTTCAAGTTCTTGGACCCGGAGACAGAGATCCTGGATGATTTGTGCCGCTTTGTCCCTGGCTTTCTCGGGATGTTGTGGGTCCGTCGTGACGTGCTCGTTTGCGTGGTGGATGGTGCTTGCTATTTTTGCTTGGTTTATGGCTTCACGGTGTTCTGAGACCGGACGACGCAGTTGGGAGTCGTCCTGGCTCGATGGGTTATCCTCCGGGATGTCCTCCATCCGGTCTGATTGTAGCAGGTCCCCACAGACGGCGCCAATGTACAGAATACTTCTGATACGAGTTGAGAGGAGGATCGGGAACCTGCGAGTTGGATCGGATGTCGGATGGCCCAGATGGAGCGGAGGGGAGGTACCTGCAAAGACACTCCGACGCTCAAGTCAGAATGGATCTAAGAGGTATAAGGTGTGAGGAATGGATGATTACCTGGAGGGACTTGGGTCCTTTATTTATAGATGATGGTGGTTATCTTATCTTTATCTTATCTGGCTAAGATAAGAGGTGCGTTTAAATTCAAAAGTTGGTTAGAGGGCCGATATGGGGCCTTCTAGAGAGATGAAACGGGTAAACCTGGTAAGCCGGGTTTCGGGTTTGGTCCTAGGTTTGGGATCCGTGGGCCGGATCCGTAACAATATTATTTTTAAATGATCTTTTATACATTTTTTATCATTTTAAAAAATAAAACAATGAGAATAATAGAAAAATCACACAAATGTAATAATATTAAATTTGGAAATAATAATACTACTTTCGTTGCCGTGAGTTCTAAATCAAACTAATCAAAGATGGTTACAACCCCACGCTAGGAAGATATTGGTAAAACAATAAAAATGTTATTTTATATTAAAATAATTTAAAATTATCTTATTTTGTATTAAAATTTTCTATTTACATTCTTTAATTAGTTAAAATAAATTAACAATTTTAAATGTAATTGTTTTTTCGATTTTTAACAAATCGAAAGTGGTTCATTATTTAGTAGTCTGGAAGCGAAACCTACTCCTCTGTAAGTACCAATTTCTAAAGTGTATCAAAGGACCTTTTCGATTGAACAAAATAAAATAAAATCTGAAAGATAAACAAAATAAACTTTAAAAATAAATTGACTGAATTTGAAACACATTGTATTAAATTTAAACAAAAGCAGTAAACTATTTTTGATAAAATTGAAAGACTTTTAAAATAAAAAACAAAGTGCTGAACCTTAAAAGAAAACAAGGAAAGTAAATTTGCTTGAAATAAAGATAAATTTGCAGAGAAAATAAAGATTACAAGAAATATAAATGGAATTTTAAAGACGTGGAAGTAATCTATAGAAAAGTAACTCGAATACAGATTTAAAAAGTCGCTAGGATATGAGTGTGCTTGACTGTTTTCTGAAGCAAAGTTCTAACCTGGCCTCTTCTTCATCGAACTTTCATTTATTTATTAAAGTCTCCGACCAATCAGGTTCAAGAATAACTTTCGCGTGAGCTAATCTTCGAGTAATCGTTTCCGCTCTTTTTGCACAACGTGAGTAACAACTAGAAAATGAAGAAAAAAGAACAAATAGATCCCTGGCCTTTTTTTCCGAAGACATTTTAGTCCCCGACGATTGGAAAATACATTCATGTCCCTGACCCTTTAAAAATGTGGACAAATCTACCCCCGTCAAACTCAATCCGTTAGCCCCGTTGAAAAACGCTGATGTGGCTCCCGTGGCGCTGACCTAGCCGTTACGGAATGACATGGGGGCTAGACCTTCTTAAAGGGGGACATATTAGTCCCCAGTCTCCAAAACAACGCCGTTTCTCTCTCACCCCTCCAAACACAGTTTAATTCCCATATGCAATATCAATAACACCCATGTTTGCTCTTCTGAATTACTGAAAACCTAAGAAGACAAACGATCAAAGTCCCTCCCCCCTGTTTCTCCCTCTAAAAATTACAGTACGTGGAAGAGCAATCGGTGCATGGTGAAGTTACTGTGGGAGGCCAAGAAGGAGGTTTCTGTTGAGGTCGTAGTTGCTGTCTTCATCAGAAGGAAAGATCGTGATGCTTAGCGTTTAAGTTTTGGTTATTGTGGTGTGAACAAAGGGTGAAGGCAGTGTGTGTGCATGTTGAGAGTGTGGGTAACAGTGGTGTAATGAAGTGGGAAAACTCTTTTGAAAACGTTGCGCGTAGGATTAGAAGGAGGGATTATGTTCGGGCAAAGGGATTTCGTTCATAATTTTGGTAACTGTTTTTGGACTGACACGTTGTTGATCATTGGTTAATTTCAGATGGTTGATGTTTTTATGGTGCCGGTTTTTCACCATGGAGGTAACTTTGTCAGAGGAAGTGATGGAGCCCTGATTTATCAAAATGGGAAGGAAGAGAGGTTTTCTGAGATGGACCTGGACTTTGTGAACTTCGGAGACCTTGTAACATTATTTAAGGGTTTGGGATACCAGTCATACAAGGAAGTATACTAGTATGATCCCACAGGTAGCGACATTGAGTATGGGCTGAACATGTTAATTGGGGATGCAGGGATAAATGCAATGCGAGAGAACATAATGAAGAACCAAAAGACTTCTGAGTTCCATATATACTTTGATCACGCAGTCGATGTCCCTGAGGTCATTGAAGATGCTGGCAAGAATAGTGATGGGGAAGTGAATGTGGATGTAGATGAGATTTTAGAGGAACTGAAGACATCTTCTTCATCAGATGACGGGTACAAAAGCACGGAAGATGTGCTGTACAAACCACCACCAGCTAGAATGGAGACCGATAGTGCTGAAAGTGACAGTAATGGCGAAATTGCTGGTTGCAAGAGAAAAAGAAGTACCAAGGGTAAAAAAAGGTAGTGCCCCCGAAGAAGCAAGTTGCAAGGCGGCAAGGGTCAAAGGAAAAGTCTAAGATTGGAAAGAAGAGGGTTCAACATGGGACAAGGGTGATTGTAAGAGGAGAAAATAGTGCAGGCGCTAATGCTGGTGGTCAGGGGACTGATGGGCCGAATGATCAAGGACGTGGTGGTGATAATCCTGGCGTGCAGCCGGATAATGCAGGGGTAGGGATTTTCTATGTCAGTGAAGTGCCAACAGAAATGGAGGAAATTGTATTTGAGTATAAGTCCGAGAAGTTGCATACACCCATTTCATCGAATGATGAAGGTAACAGCAGGAGATTTCCTGAGTTTGATGATGACTATGCTCACGGTGAGGGGAGATTTGAGTTAGGAACCAAATTTGCTACTGTTGAAAGGTTTAAGGAGGTGGTAAAGGATTCCTTCACTGCTCAGGGGAGGGAGCTGAAGTGGATAAAGAACGACAAAGAGAGGGTCAGAGTGCGTTGCAAGGATGAGAAGTGTCCATTCCTGGTTCATTTGTCCTACAACAAAACCTTGCTATGTTATCAAATTTCAGGGCCAATGGTCACCCCTCGCAGGCCACCCGCCCCAACTTTAAGCCATTCCTTTAAGCCCCCAGGAAATGATCCATCCATGGTCACCGATAGAGCTCACCCTAAACCATCAAAGCTCATACCAAAGCAAAAGATTTTTAGGCCACCTGCTCCACTTGGTTAAGGGCCAACACCATCCAACACACAGCAACAAGCACCAGTTCACGAAGCCTCCCAAGGACCAACTCTATCTAGCACAAAACCTGCTGAACAGGATCAGGAGGCTCCACTACCAACTGGACCAAGTGTGTCAGCGTTTAAGGACTCCAAGGAATGAAGCGTCATGCCATTATGTTATTTTGTGACAAATGTGTGCTGTTGTAAATCTTTATGGCAAATTCTAGATACAACTACCATTTTTTTGTATTAGCTGGTTTTTTGGTTAGCTGTTGGTGGTTAAGTAAAAACTTCTTAATGGTAGCACGCCATACATGTGCACACATTACTAGCCAACTAGTCGTCTTTTTTTTTTGGTTGTCAGTTACAATAATTAATGTTTACGTTCATAGCTTTAATGCCAGTTCTTCAATATTTGATTATCTGTTATTTTGCCAGCTTTCATTTTAATTATACATTGCAATATACAGGCTAAAAACTGATGCATTTCTAGAAAGGACATGTTTAAATTATTCCTAACTACAAGTAACCACATTTATCATTTTCAACCATCAATCAATTCTTTCAACTTAAAAGAGCAGCAATCAGGACAATTAAAATCACACATATACACCACCCTGTCGGGTTTTTTTTTCAACTCTAAAGCTACTATCCTCTTCTCTAAAAAACTGATCGTGTTCTCCATGTCTTGCTCCATTGATGCTCTTCAATGTCATCAAATTCCTTCACTCCCTGGTTCCTTGAATCACTCAACCCAAGCCTTGTAATGTGCTCATCCAACCACAAAAAGAACTTACAATGGGGTTGTTTCACCTGCACAAAATCAGTCTACAGAACTCACAATAAAAAACTAGTTTCGAGACCCTAACACTAACAGAGTTCCACACAGTTATACATACCTTATAAAACGGACATCCGAGAAATAATCTGTTAGGGTTGCTGCTCGTCTTTGACATGAAGAGGATGGCGTGTTCTCCACAGAAGCACTTCGGTGAGATGCCATCTTTGCCATCCTTCCCCTTAGGAGCCGAGTCTTCAGCGAATCGCTCTTCTCTTCCTACACCTCCACTTCTTCTCGAGCTAGATGATACCCCATCGAATGCCATGCTCCCTTTCTTCGTTCACCAGCTTCACTTATTCTGTGCAATCAAAAGATTAGAGATCAAGAATTTGAAAGATTGGGGTGGGGGAGAAACGGCGTTGTTTTGGAGACTGGGGACTAATACGTCCTCTTTTCAGAAGGTCTAACCCACGTGTCATCCTGTAATGGCCAGGTCAGCACCACGGGAGCCACGTCAGCATTTTCTGACGGAGCTAACAGACTGAGTTTAACAGAAGGGTAGATTTGTCCACATTTTTAAAGTGTCAGGGACAAGAATGTATTTTCTAATCATCGGGGACAAAAATGTTCTCGGAAGAAAAGGTCAAGGACTTATTTGTCATTTTCTCAAAAATCAACTTCAAATGACTCATGCTTCTCCTTCGGAGACAAACCTTTCTCGATACAACCTCTAATCCTTGAAATAAAAATCCATTATTTCGAGTATGGCATTTCTCGAAACCAAATATTTTTTTATCAATCTTTTTAAAGAATGAAACACTTAATCCTATCTCATTTAACTTCACCACTACAACTAATAAATTTGTTTTAAATGAAACCTACTAATTTTTATTTATTTGTACCCACTACGGCGCGTTTCCCATTACAAATCATTTCTCTCTCTTCCACTTCGTCTTCTCAAGAAAATTTCTAATTTCAAATTTTGAAAAATGAAATATGAAATGGCAAAGCACCTCCTTTTATTCTCACTTAATAAAATTTTCACTGTTACTCAACGTCAACCTTCCATCTCCTTAACTTTCACTTTTCTTTTCAAAAATTTTTTACCACCCTTTTTGAATTCTCTTGTGCAAATTTTTCCTTCCATAACTAAATCGATCATTAGGAATTTTTTTACATTCCTATCAATGGCCTCTTCTTCTATTCCAAAAACTCTATCTGCCTAAGACATAGGTAAACACATCGCAAACGAAATCTTTGTGCAGTCTGATTTGAAAATATTAAATCAATTTAATTATATTATCATTGAAGATCCCAGAATTTGCCTACTGACAAAAGGATTCTCATCCCTTTCACTGCCGAACATAAGACTTGCTATTTCATTGGCCCCTTACAGACTCTAGAGCACACCAAAAAGAATGGCCATTTCTTTCCAAGTGCCGAAGGAGAGAGTTTGCTTATCAAGTAGGACCTCTTCATTGCTCCCTTCATCGATCACAAAAAAACCTTGTAAAAACAACCCTAAAATTACCTCCCGAAACGCTGATTTCCTTGCTTGGTATCAACGCCTCGAACCAACAAAAGGTAACATTTGGAGAGCACAGGGCATCTGTGACCTTCTTCATCTCTCTTGCTTCACACCCACCACTCATCATTGGAAGATTGGGGCTGCACTGTGTTTTCGGAATACGACCACCAACAATTTTCACCTCCCTTGCGAAATGGTGGAGCCCACACTATTTGATGTTGCCACTATTACTGGACTCTCGACAAACAATCCCGAGACAACATTCGACCCAAAGCCAACTAAATCTTATAAGATATTTCAAAAGAACTCTTACAGTGATTTCATTAATTACCACATGGGTCATGGAAATGATCTTGTGACTAATGAGGAAAGTATTATTTTCTTATACTACTGGCTGAATGCTATTATTTTTTGCTCAAGGAGCATCCAAATGCAAAAATTATTTCTCCCATTGGCCGCCTTACTCCATGAACGTCACAAATTTAACTTGGCCAAGTTAATCTTGAAAATTTTATATGATGAATTGTGGCATTTGGTTGACTGTCTTCGAAATAAATCTTTGATCATTATGGGTAGTCTCCTCTGGCTTTTACAAATCTGGTTAAATACTATTTTTGAAAAAATTATGAAACAAGATGGGGGCAACACTCCGAAAAAATAGCACATCGAATGTTTTTTATTAGTCCCCATCCAACTAAACTTCAAGGATGCCACTTCGATTGAAGACCTTTCCTGGGATGTGTTCTCAATACTCCATTCATGCAAAAGCTTTCAAAATGAAGAATTGACGTTTACTCCTTTTTTGCGTCAAAATTATGGACCGACTTGGTTCAAACGCCTCCTTTTTTTCATTGATGATGAAGACAATGACTGGGCTAACACAACTTGGGCCACCTTCCTTGCTGTTCAGGTATTTTTAATAGGATACCTCAATAAAAGAAAGAGCAATTTAAGGTGACTCACCACGCTCTCACTACATCGTAAGACAAATGGGCTTCTCCCAAGCTCTTCCAGTGCCTGTTCCTCAAAAAGACAATGCCCTTTGTCACATCGAGTTCAAATTGAAGAAAAATATCCAAAATTTTTCGATATCAACAATACCCATCGGGGCAATTACTCTCATTTGCCTTATGTTTGTAGTGCATTCGTCACTAAATCTTTCATCAAGTGGTATAACAATTATTATTCTCGATACAATCATACCTTGGACAAAATTAAAGAGTCTTCGATTAAAATTTTTCAAGTTGCGAAGACTCACCCAGAAAAATGCAAAAAAGGAAAATCGAAGCTCCTGAAAAATCCAAACAACCAAGACAAAAGGTCCAAAAAATTTCGACCAAAACCTCGAAACCTGCAAGGGTAAGTACTTGGTTGACTTTTTCTATCGAACTTTTATCATCAAATATGTCTTAACAAACCTTGCACTAAATTGTTCGATCTTCAATTCAAAAGCAATCAACAAGTGAAAGCACTTCCGATGAAAGTCAACAACCATCCCAATCGAACATTTTTTCCTAATCCTCCGATGGTTCTGATTCAAATGACTCCTCAGAGACTTCTTTATTCCCACATCTCCGGTCTAGGAAATCTGCCCAAGTAAAGATATTCACCAATTTAAACTTGTTCTAATTGATTTCGAGTTCTTTTACTTACAAACACTCCTATCATGACATAGGCTGTGAGGGCTTCTCAATTCATTCCTTCCTCACCGATTGCACAAATCGATCCCGAACAGCAAAAAAGCCAACACAGATTGGGATCTCAGGAACCTCACTCCTCTGTTCAAGCAATGACAGTCATGGCCAATCCCATCTAGATTATTCACCTGTTGATCGTCGAGAAACAAAATCTGGTGGGTCTGAGCCAAGAAAATTTCCTTCTCCTGAGGCTATGAATAATTCTACTCATTCCTCTCCTAGTAATGCCAATATTATTATCAACTTCCCAATTTCACAAACCCTCAACTCACCTGTTCGAGAGACCAGAGAAACCATACATTCTCCTCAAAATCCTCAAAGTCTAATAGGGCCAACCAAACTAAGTATATTGGAGAGAAACTAAGATTTGAAACATGAATGCATATGACAAGACATGGAATATTTTATTTATAATAAAATGAAAAAAAATTTTAGTTCAAGAGTGTGTATGCTACTTGTTACGTTTAGTGCTCTAGTGCTTAAAAAATTATACAACATACATGCTCAATAATTTTGCTACCTACTTTTGGAATTGGATACCAAATAAAAAACAGAAAGATAAGAAAGAAAAGAAAAATGAAAACAATTTAGAAATAAATATGGAGAAAAAATTGAGGGATATATAATTAGAGTAATGCTAAAAAGATAAACTAAGAAGTACAAAATAATTTAATTTAATATGCGTAACATCTATAATTTTATATTTATATATAAAATTATTTATTTATTCTATTGATAATTAAGTACAAAATAAAAGAATTGTAGACTATTTTAGATTAATTTTTATTATTCTTTAAATATTTTTTATATAATTAATAATGTAGAGTAAATAATAAATAAATAAAATCAGTCCTACCAACTACTAACTTGCTAATGGCCAATCCTTAACCCTAAGATATCACAAAATTGTAATGAGCTTAAAAGTTAAAACTAAAGAAATAACAATTTTCCATTTTTTTCTTTTGCTCTTTCACTCTCTACCCCATTTGGTCTGCTTTTAATTTTCTAATACATCTCTCTTTAATCTCCTGCTAATTGGCAGATAATTTCAGGTACTCTCCATAGTTTCTTGTTTTGTGACTAATATAGCCACAAAAAATCACAATAGATCTCAATTTTTCATAATTCAGTATAATTTCAATGATTGTATTATCCAGACTAACTACTTTTATTGATTGACGTATTGTCTTGGTCACATCCATATTAACCCTTATTTTCATAATCTGGTCCTCTTTATCTCTCATGGAAAGTGTGTCAACCTCCACCACCTCCCTAATTGTTTGCCTATCCCTCGAATCGCCATTTTTGTTTTCCAAAAATCTAGCATTTCCCATATTTGGATCCACACTAGGATTCGAGTAAAGTCCTGCTGTTCGATTTTCATATTTGTCTACCAACTTCTGAGATGAAATATATTTTCTCCGTACACTTTGACTCCTAAATCCATTAGGTTGATTTCAGATCGCTCCTAAGCCTCCTTCCATTGTCCTTTTGCTAAATTCTCTATCCGCCATTAGCCTCCCTATTAAGCTTTTAGAGTACATTTCGACTCCTTCCTTTACATCCTCCACCTCTAAGACTACAATCTCCCTCTCTTCTACACCAAGTAAATTTAGATTCTGCGTAGCTCTTACCTCATATGATGCCATAAGGAGTATAGAAGGTAATTATGGTATTAAATTTAAATTTTTTATTTAAATTATTTAAATACTTTATTTATTAAAATTTACAACATATAAAATATTTATATTTTTATACTGTTATTATACATTTCGGGTACAGAGGATAGAAGATAAATAAGCACAGAGATTGGGTATTGCACATCAAAGATAAGTAACACCTTAAAACAATTATTTAGGGTACACTTGGAATATATTACATCTGTGTAGATATAGATATAAGACAAAAAAATTCAACCTAATATATTCAAGATATACTACAATTTAATTTGATTTTATTTTTTATTTCATCTAATATTATTCAAATAATTTAAAAGTTAAATAGATATGATTAAAATTAACAACTTAATTTTTTTGATTTCTAAATTAAGGACTTAATTTAATCTAATACAAATAAACATACTTGTATTATTATATTCGTATGATTAATCATGTTTATATATTCAATTTAAAAAATTAACATTATATATATATATATATATATATATATATATATATATATATATATATATAAACTAACCCAATAATTTCAAACAAAAGAATAATTCTTTCAAGGTGCTTTTGAAGGCAAACTGATAGATTAAATTAAATACACATATTACAAGAGGAATATTCAAAAGGGTTAATTGGTTAATGAACAATTGTAATCTAAGGTTAAATAGATAATTCAGAATTTCAGATACAACAAAAGTAGGAGGAATAAAATGGTCATTCAATATTAAGGCTCATTTATTTCTATATTAAAAATATTTGTGTGTTTTTTTGGAAACAAATTTTTTGTGTGTGTATATACAAGTGGATGAGCGTTGTAGGTAGGGCAGGCCCAACATGCATGGCACATACTGAGTTAGCACGCAGGAAGCATGTCAAGATCAGGGACAAGACACACCCTACATGTTGGACACGTGTCAGCTGCTGATTCGATGCAATTCCAACATGGGTCCTCTACCTATAAAAATCGAAGCTCATTACCATTTTATATCATTACGAGAGAGGTATTTTTGTGCATTGTTAGTATGATAGAAGGCACTGCAAATATAGTTGCTTACCACAACGGTGAGAATCTATTTTCATTTGTGGTTCTATACACTATGACATTCGTGAAACTATAGTAATGGTTATCGTATTTGACAGTCTAATACAATTTGAGATTATGTCAATCATTGAAGAAGCAAGTATTCAGCGTATGTTTTAAATTCACGAGCAAACACAGCTGCAACACCAAAATATTGAGTTTTATGTTGAGTTTGAACATATTGCTACAGATGAGATTCAGCATGGCCCAAACGTGCAAGACGACAGAGTTAAAGTATACAAAGGAATAAACAGTGATAGCGAACAGGACTTTGAACCTACCTACGAAATCGATGATGAGGACGAGGATGGCTAAAACATTGCATAATGTTATCGTGGCTGTCGTGGTTGTTGTGGTGGTTGTTATGGTGATTGATGAGGTGGTTGCTATGGTGGTTGCTGAGGTAAGACATCCAACAACCTCAGCCACATCCTGAATAAAGCCAAGTACCAACAACAATCAACTATCGCAACAGTTCGTTCATTCCTGTATCCATCCGGCATATATCCCACTCCAATTATGGCACTGTACTCTGTGAAGAGTCATACAATGTTGATCCACTAGGATGACTTTTGAAGGCTCAAGGGGGATTATGCATATTCATACTGGTACATGACTTGGTCTGTAGAGTGCCATTCGACATATCGAATGACAACAACGAGTCCACTGTGTCATATGCCTTGAGGTGTTCAAGTGGGTCAGTAGGTATAATGAGCCCTTTGTACGGCTGGTATGCGAAATTGTGATCAATACTTTTCACAACACAAATAATCCCCGGTGATGAATCCAAAAACTTGGTGTTCAATACCATGGCATAAACACAACTTCGCACAACTAACCAGCAAGTGTACTGGGTCGTCCAAGTAATAAACCTTACGCGAGTAAGGGTCGATCCCACAGAGATTGTTGGTATGAAGCAAGCTATGGTCACCTTGTAAATCTTAGTCAGGCAGACTCAAATGGATATGAATGATGATATACGAATAAAACATAGAGATAAAGATAGAGATACTTATGTAATTCATTGGTAGAAATTTCAGATAAGCGTATGAAGATGCTTGTCCCTTCCGTCTCTCTGCTTTCCTACTGTCTTCATCCAATCCTTCTTACTCCTTTCCATGGCAAGCTTATGCAAGGGTTTCACCGTTGTCAGTGGCTACCTCTCATCCTCTCAGTGGAAATGTTCAACGCACCCTGTCACGGCACGGCTATCCATCTGTCGGTTCTCAATCAGGCCGGAATAGAATCCAGTGATTCTTTTGCGTCTGTCACTAACGCCCCACCTTCAGGAGTTTGAAGCTCGTCACAGTCATTCAATCATTGAATCCTACTCAGAATACCACAGACAAGGTTAGACCTTCCGGATTCTCTTGAATGCCGCCATCAGTTCTAGCCTATACCACGAAGACTCTGATCTCACGGAATGGCTGGCTCGGTTGTCAGGCGAGCACTCGGTTGTCAGGCGATCAACCATGCATCGTGTATCAGGAATCCAAGAGATATTCACCCAATCTAAGGTAGAACGGAGGTGGTTGTCAGGCACACGTTCATAGGTGAGAATGATGATGAGTGTCAGGCACACGTTCATTACATTCATCAAGTTGAAGAACAAGTGATATCTTGGAACAAGAACAAGCGGAATTGAATAGAAGAACAATAGTAATTGCATTAATACTCGAGGTACAGCAGAGCTCCACACCTTAATCTATGGTGTGTAGAAACTCCACCGTTGAAAATACATAAGAACAAGGTCTAGGCATGGCCGAATGGCCAGCCTTCCAAAGAGGGTTCAATCATAAAAACATGATCAAAAGCTCTAAAATGATCCAAAGATGAAAATACAATAGCAAAAGGTCTTATTTATAAAGAACTAGTAGCCTAGGGTGTACAGAGATGAGTAAATGACATAAAAATCCACTTCCGGGCCCACTTGGTGTGTGCTTGGGCTGAGCATTGAAGTATTTTCGTGTAGAGACTCTTCTTGGAGTTAAACGCCAGCTTTTATGCCAGTTTGGGCGTTTAACTCCCATTCTTGTGCCAGTTCCGGCGTTTAACGCTGGAAATTCTGAGGGTGACTTTGAACGCCGGTTTGGGCCATCAAATCTTGGGCAAAGTATGAACTATCATATATTTCTGGAAAGCCCAGGATGTCTACTTTCCAACACCGTTGAGAGCGCGCCAATTGGGCTTCTGTAGCTCCAGAAAATCCACTTCGAGTGCAGGGAGATCAGAATCCAACAGCATCTGCAGTCCTTTTTAGTCTCTGAATCAGATTTTGCTCAGATCCCTCAATTTCAGCCAGAAAATATCTGAAATCACAGAAAAACACACAAACTCATAGTAAAGTCCAGAAAAGTGAATTTTAACTAAAAACTAATAAAAATATACTAAAAACTAACTAGATCATACTAAAAATATACTAAAAACAATGCCAAAAAGCGTACAAATTATCCGCTCATCACAACACCAAACTTAAATTGTTGCTTGTCCTCAAGCAACTGAAAATCAAACAAGATAAAAAGAAGAGAATATGCAATGAATTCCAAAAACATCTATGAAGATCAGTATTAATTAGATGAGCGGGGCTTTTAGCTTTTTGCCTCTGAACAATTTTGGCATCTCACTCTATCCTTTGAAATTCAGAATGATTGGCTTCTTTTGGAACTCAGAATCCAGATAGTGTCATTGATTCTCCTAGTTAAGTATGATGATTCTTGAACACAGCTACTTATTGAGTCTTGGCCGTGGCCCAAAGCACTCTGTCTTCCAGTATTACCACCGGATACATACATGCCACAGACACATAATTGGGTGAACCCTTTCAGATTGTGACTCAGCTTTGCTAGAGTCCCCAACTAGAGGTGTCCAGGGTTCTTAAGCACACTCTTTTTGCCTTGGATCACAACTTTATTTCTTTCTTTTTCTCTTTCTTTTTCTTTTTTTTCCCTTTTTTTCGTTCTTTTTTTTTTGAATTCACTGCTTTTTCTTGCTTCAAGAATCATTTTTATGATTTTTCAGATCCTCAGTAACATGTCTCCTTTTTCATCATTCTTTCAAGAGCCAACATTCATGAACCACAAATTCAAAAGACATATGCACTGTTTAATCATACATTCAGAAAACAAAAGTATTGCCACCACATCAAAATAATTAAACTGTTATAAAATTCAGAATTCATGCAATTCTACTCTTTTTCAATTAAGAACATTTTTTTATTTAAGAGAGGTGATGGATTCATAGGTCATTCATAACTTTAAGGCATAGACACTAAGACACTAATGATCACAAGACACAAACATAGACAAACATAAGCACTAAAATTCGAAAAACAGGAAAATAAAGAACAAGGAAATTAAAGAACGGGTCCACCTTAGTGATGGCGGCTTGTTCTTCCTCTTGAAGATCCTATGGAGTGCTTGAGCTCCTCAATGTCTCTTCCTTGTTTTTGTTGCTCCTCTCTTATGATTCGTTGATCTTCTCTAATTTCATGGAGGAGAACAGAGTGTTCTTGGTGCTCCACCCTTAGTTGTCCCATGTTGGAACTCAATTCTCCTAGGGAGGTGTTTAGTTGCTCCCAATAGTTTTGTGGAGGAAAGTGCATCCCTTGAGGCATCTCAGGGATTTGATGATGAGAGGGGTCTCTTGTTTGCTCCATCCTCTTCTTAGTGATGGGCTTGTCCTCATCAATGGGGATGTCTCCCTCTATGTCAACTCCAACTCATGAACTTCTATTTCTTCTCCAATCATGATGCTATGAATCATGATAGCCCGGTCTATAGTAACTTCGGACCGGTTGCTAGTGGGAATGATTGAGCGTTGGATAAACTCCAACCATCCTCTAGCCATGGGTTTGAGGTCATGCCTTCTCAGTTGAACTGGCTTCCCTCTTGAATCTCTCTTCCATTGGGCGCCCTCTTCACATATGACTGTGAGGACTTGGTCCAACCTTTGATCAAAGTTGACCCTTCTAGTGTAAGGATGTTCATCTCCTTGCATCATGGGCAAGTTGAATGCCAACCTTACATTTTCCGGACTAAAATCCAAGTATTTCCCCCGAACCATAGTAAGCCAATTCTTTGGATCCGGGTTCACACTTTGGTCATGGTTCTTGGTGATCCATACATTGGCATTGAACTCTTGAACCATTAAGATTCTGACTTGTTGAATGGGGTTGGTAAGAACTTCCCAACCTCTTCTTCGGATCTCATGTCGGATCTCCGGATATTCACTCTTTTTGAGTGAAAAAGGGACCTCGGGGATCACCTTCTTCAAGGCCACAACTTCATAGAAGTGGTCTTGATGCACCCTTGAGATGAATCTTTCCATCTCCCATGACTCGGAGGTGGAAGCTTTTGCCTTCCCTTTCCTCTTTCTAGAGGTTTCTCCGACCTTGGATGCCATAAATGGTTATGAAAAAACAAAAAGCAATGCTTTTACCACACCAAACTTAAAAGGTTTGCTCGTCCTCGGGCAAAAGAAGAAAGAAGAGAGGAGAAGAAGAAGAAATGAAGAAGAAGGGAATGGCTTTGTGTTCAGACAAAAAAGGGGGAGAAGTGGTGGTTTGGTTGTGTGAAAATGAAGGAGTGAAGATGTGTTTATGATGAGCGGATAATTTATACGCTTTTTGGCATTATTTTTAGATAGTTTTTAGTAAGTTTGAGCTACTTTTAGGGATGTTTTCATTAGTTTTTATGTTAAATTCACATTTCTGGACTTTACTATGAGTTTGTGTGTTTTTCTGTGATTTCAGGTAAATTCTGGCTGAAATTGAGGGATTTGAGCAAAACTCTGAAGAAGGCTGACAAAAGGACCGCTGATGCTGTTGGAATCTGACCTCCCTGCACTCGAAATGGATTTTCTGGAACTACAGAACTCCAATTGGTGCGCTCTCAACGGTGTTGGAAAGTAGACATCCAGGGCTTTCCAGCAATATATAATAGTCCATACTTTATTCGAAGATTGACGACGTAACTTGGCGTTGAACGCCAAGTTCATGCTGCTGTCTGGAGTTAAACGCCAGAAAAACGTCATGATCCGGAGTTGAACGCCCAAAACACGTCATAACTTGAAGTTCAACTCCAATAAACGCCTCAGCTCGTGGATTGATCAAGCTCAGCCCAAACATACACCAAGTGGGCCCCGGAAGTGGATTTATGCATCAATTACTTACTCATGTAAACCCTAGGAGCTAGTTCATTATAAATAGAACATTTATCTATTGTATTAGACATCCTGGATTGTATTTTGAATCCTGTGATCACGTTTTGGGGGCAGGCCATTCGGCCATGCCTGAACCTTTTACTTATGTATTTTCAACGGTGGAGTTTCTGCACACCATAGATTAAGGGTGTGGAGCTCTGCTGTACCTCAAGTATTAATGCAATTCCATTGTCTTTTATTCAAATCTCTCTTATTCTTATTCCAAGATATTCATTCGTACCCAAGAACATGATGAATGTAATGATGAAAGTGACGATCATTATCATTCTTACTTATGAACGCACGTGATTGACAACCACTTCCGTTCTACATGCAACCGAGCTTGAATGTGTATCTCTTAGATTCCCCAACAGAATCTTCGTGGTATAAGCTAGATAGATGGCGGCATTTATGAGGATCCGAAAAGTCTCACCTTGTCTGTGGTATTTCGAGTAGGATCCTGGGAATCCGGAAAGTCTAACCTTGTCTGTGGTATTCTGAGTAGGATTCCGATAATGAATGACTGTGACGTGCTTCAAACTTGCAAGTGCTGGGCGTTAGTGACAGATGCAAAAGAATCAAGGGATTCTATTCCAGTAGGCGCAGGAACCAACCAGTGATTAGCCGTACTGTGACAGAGTGCGTGAGCATAGTTTTCACTGCGAGGATGGGATGTAACCATCAACCATGGGTGATGCCTCCAGACGATTAGCCGTGCGAGTGACAGCCGCATAGGATCATTTTCCCGAGAGGATTGAAAGTAGCCACCGCTGATGGTGAACCCCTATACACAGCTTGCCATGGAAAGGAGTAAGAAGGATTGAGTTGAAGCAGGAGAATAGCAGGCGTCCTTGAGCATATAGTATCTCCATTCGCTTATCTGAAATTCCCACCAATGAATCTGCATAAGTATCCTATCCCTTTTTATAATTTATTTTCTTATTTCTATTTTCAAAAACCCATAAACCAATTTAATCTGCCTAACTGAGATTTACAAGGTGACCATAGCTTGCTTCATACCAACAATCTCTGTGGGATCGACCCTTACTCACGTAAGGTTTATTACTTGGACGACCCAGTACACTTGCTGGTTAGTTGAACGGAGTTGTGAATTCAAATAAAGACAATTATTGAATAAATCCATACAAGCACAAAGAATAGTGATCACAATTTCGTCCACCAAGTTTTTGGCGCCGTTGCCGGGGATTGTTGAAGTGAAAAGAATGAATCACAATTTCGTCCACCAAGTTTTTGGCGCCGTTGCCGGGGATTGTTCGAGTATGGACAACTGACGGTTCATCTTGTTGCTCAGATTAGGCAATTTTCTTTTCAAAAATCTTTTTCAAAAATTTTTCTTTTTATTTTTCGTTTTTCTAATAATGTTTTTCGAATAAAAAATTAATAAAAATACAAAAAAAAAATTAGAAAATCATAAAAAAAATATTTTGTGTTTCTTGTTTGAGTCTTGAGTCAAATTTTAAGTTTGGTGTCAATTGCATGCTTTTAAAATTTTTCTTGCATTTTTTTTCGAAAATCTCATGCATCCATAGTGTTCTTCATGATCTTCAAGTTGTTCTTGATGAGTCTTCTTGTTTGATCTTGATGATTTCTTGTTTTGTGTTGTTTATCGTTTTTCATGTGCACTTTTGCATTCATATTTTCCATGCATTAAAGATTTCTAAGTTTGGTGTCTTGCATGTTTCCTTTGCATAAAAAATTTTTCAAAATTTTGTTCTTGATGTTCATCATGATCTTCAAAGTGTTCTTGGTGTTCATCTTGACATTCATAGTATTCTTGCATGCATCTTGTGTCTTGATCCAAAATTTTCATGTTTTGGGTCATTTTTGTGTTTTTCTTTAAAAATTCAAAAATAAAAAAAATATCTTTTCCTTATTTCCCTCCAAATTTTCGAAATTTTGGGTTGACTTGGTCAAAAATTTTTTAAAATTAGTTGTTTCTTACAAGTCAAGTCAAAATTTCAATTTTAAAAATCTTATCTTTTCAAAATCTTTTTCAAAAATCATATCTTTTTCATTTTTTTATTATTTTCGAAAATTTTAAAAAGTATTTTTCAAAAATCTTTTTCTTATCTTTACATCTAATTTTCGAAATTAGCTAACAATTAATGTGATTGATTCAAAAATTTGAAGTTTGTTACTTTCTTGTTAAGAAAGGTTCAATCTTTAAATTCTAGAATCTTATCTTGTAGTTTCTTGTTAGTTAAGTAATTTTAAAAATTAAATCTTTTTCAAAATATCTTTTTCTTAAAACTTTTATTTTATCTTTTATCTTATCTTTTTCAAAAATTTTATCTTTCTCAAAATTTGATTTCAAAATATTTTATCTAACTTCTTATCTTCTATTCTTTTTCAAATTTGATTTCAAATCTTTTTCAAATCAACTAACTAACTTTTTGTTTATTTCTTATCTTTTTCAAAACTAACTAACTACCTATCCCTCTCTAATTTTCGAAAATTCTCCCTCTCTTTTTCAAAAAAAAAAATTCTTTTTGTTTTAAATTTTAATTTTAATTATATTTTGTCTTTGAATTTCAAAAATTACTAACCTCTTTTTTCAAAAATTATTTTCGAAATCTCCCTTCTCTTTTCTTCTTCTATTTAATTATTTAATTACTAACACTTCTCTTCACCTCTCTCTCCATCCAAAAATCCGAATCCCCATCTCCATTCTTCTAACCCCTTTCTTCTTCTACTAACATAAGGAAATCTCTATACTGTGACATAGAGGATTCCTCTTTCTTTTCTTGTTTTCTTCTCTTTCATATGAGCAGGAACAGGGAAAAAGGCACTCTTGTTGAAATTGATCCAGAACCTGAAAGGACTCTGAAGAGAAAATTAAGAGAAGCTAAATTACAACAATCCAGAAACAACCTTTCAGAAATTTTCGAACAAGAGAAGGAGATGGCAGCCGAAAATAATAATAATAATGCAAGGAGAATGCTTGGTGACTTCACAAAGCCAACGTCCAAGTTTGATGGAAGAAGCATCTCCATTCCTGCCATTGGAGCCAATAACTTTGAGCTGAAACCTCAGCTAGTTGCTTTAATGCAACAAAACTGTAAGTTTTATGGACTTCCATCTGAAGATCCTTATCAGTTTTTAACTGAGTTCTTGCAGATCTGTGAGACTGTAAAGACGAATGGAGTTGATCCTGAAGTCTACAGACTCATGCTTTTCCCTTTTGCTGTAAGAGACAGAGCTAGAATTTGGTTGGATTCACAACCTAAGGATAGCCTGGACTCCTGGGATAAGCTGGTCACAGCCTTCTTGGATAAATTCTTTCCTCCTCAAAAGCTGAGCAAGCTGAGAGTGGATGTTCAAACCTTCAAACAAAAAGATGGTGATTCCCTCTATGAAGCTTGGGAAAGATACAAGCAGCTGACTAAAAGATGTCCATCTGACATGTTTTCAGAATGGACCCTATTAGATATATTCTATTATGGTCTATCTGAATTTTCGAAAATGTCATTGGACCATTCTGCAGGTGGATCTATTCACCTGAAGAAAACGCCTGAAGAGGCTCAAGAACTCATTGACATGGTTGTAAACAACCAATTCATGTATACCTCTGAGAGGAATTCCGTGAATAATGGGATACCTCAGAAGAAAGGAGTTCTTGAAATTGATGCTCTGAATGCCATATTGGCTCAGAACAAAATGTTGACTCAACAGGTCAACATAATCTCTCAAAATCTGAATGGATTGCAGCATGCATCCAACAGTACTAGAGAGGCAGCTTCTGAAGAAGCTTATGATCCTGAGAACCCTGCCATGGCAGAGGTTAATTACATGGGTGAACCTTACGGAAACACCTATAACCCATCATGGAGAAATCATCCAAATTTCTCCTGGAAGGATCAACAAAAGCCTCAACAAGGCTTTAACAATGGTGGACGCAATAGGCTAAGCAATAGCAAGCCATATCCATCATCTTCTCAGCAACAGACAGAGAATTCTGAACAAAACACTTCTAATTTAGCCAATATAGTCTCTGATCTGTCAAAGGCCACTTTCAGTTTCATGAATGAAACAAGATCCTCCATTAGAAATTTGGAGGCACAAGTGGGCCAGCTGAGTAAGAAAGTCATTGAAACTCCTCCCAATATTCTCCCAAGTAATACAGAAGAGAATCCAAAAGGAGAGTGCAAGGCCATTGATGTGATCAATGTGGCCGAATGCACAAGGGAGGAGGAGGACGAAAATCCTAGTGAGGAAGACCTCCTGGGACGTCCCTCAAGCAAGAAGGAGTTTCCTATTAAGGATCCAAAGGAATCTGAGGCTCATATAGAGACCATAGAGATTCCATTAAATCTCCTTCTGCTATTCATGAGCTCTGAAGACTATTCATCCTCTGAAGAGGATGAAGATGTGACTGGAGAGCAAATTGCTCAATACTTAGGAGCTATCATGAAGCTGAATGCCAAGTTGTTTGGTAATGAGACTTGGGAAAGTGAACCTCCCTTGCTCATTAGTGAACTAGATACTTGGATTCAGAAAACTCTACCTCAAAAGAAACAAGATCCTGGCAAGTTCCTAATACCTTGTACCATAGGCACCATGAGCTTTGAAAAAGCTCTATGTGATCTGGGGTCAGGGATAAATCTTATGCCACTCTCTATAATGGAGAAGCTGGGGATCATTGAGGTACAACCTGCCTTGTTCTCATTACAATTGGCAGATAAGTCATTGAGACAAGCTTATGGAATAGTAGAGAACATGCTAGTAAAGGTTGAAGGCCTTTACATTCCTGCTGATTTCATAATCTTAGACACTAGGAAGGAAGAGGATGATTGCATCATCCTTGGGAGACCTTTCCTAGCCACAGCAGGAGCTGTGATAGATGTCAACAGAGGTACATGATCATGAGGAGTCACGAAAAAAAATCAAAAAAATTAAAAACAGAGTCAAAAACAGAAGAAAAAAAATTTTTTCACCCTGGAGGACGCACAGGCTGGCGTTCAACGCCAGTAAGATGCATCTGGCTGGCGTTCAACGCCAGAACAGAGCACCATTCTGGCTCTGAACTCCAGAAACAAGCAACATCCTGGCACTGAACGCCAGGAATGTGCCTAGAGGAGACAAACTGGCGCTGAACGCCAGTAACAAGCATGAAACTGGCGTTCAACGCCAGAAACATGCTTTACATGGGTGTTGAACGCCCAGGACGTGCACCAATGGGCGTTTAAACGCCAGAATGATGCACGAAGGCATTTTACATGCCTATTTGGTGAAGGAATGGTATTTCTTTACACCTCAGGATCCTGTGGACCCCACAGGATCACCTCAGGATCTGTGGACCCCACAGGATCCCCACCTACCATATTCCCACCTTATCTTTTAATCCTAATCACACTCTCCTAATCCTAAATCTCATTTTTCTACTCCCCATGTCACACTTCCCAACACCCATCACCAATCACCTCAATTCCTCTTCCCAATTACCCCATTCACCATTCACATCAACCCACTCTTCCCCATAAACCCCACCTACCTTCATAAAATTCAAATTCAATTTCCCACCCATTCCCACCCAAAATGGCCGAACACCCACCCTCCATCTCCCTATAAATACCCTTCCATTCTACTTCATTTTCACACAACACAACCCCTTCTTCTCCCACATAGCCGAACCTACTTCTTCCCCTCTCTCCCATATTCTCTTCTTCTTCTTCTTCTCTTCTTTTCTTTCTTGCTCGAGGGCGAGCAATATTTTAAGTTTGGTGTGGTAAAAGCATAAGCTTTTTGTTTTTCCATTACCATCAATGGCACCTAAGGCCGGAGTATCCTCTAGAAAAGGGAAAGGGAAGACAAAAGCTTCCACCTCCGAGTCATGGGAGATGGAAAGATTCATCTCCAAAAGCCATCAAGACCACTTCTATGATGTTGTGGCAAAGAAGAAGGTGATCCCCGAGGTCCCTTTCAAGCTCAAAAAGAATGAGTATCCGGAAATCCGACATGAAATCCAAAGAAGAGGTTGGGAAGTCCTAACCAACCCCATACAACAAGTCGGAATATTGATGGTTCAAGAGTTCTATGCCAATGCATGGATCACTAGGAACCATGATCAAAGTATGAACCCGAATCCAAAGAACTATCTCACAATGGTTCGGGGGAAATACTTAGATTTTAGTCCGGAAAATGTGAGGTTGGCGTTTCACTTGCCCATGATGCAAGGAGATGAACGCCCCTACACTAGAAGGGTCAACTTTAACCAAAGGTTGAACCAAGTCCTTATGGACATATGTGTGGAAGGAGCTCAGTGGAGAATAGATTCCAAAGGCAAGCCAGTTCAACTAAGAAGACTGGATCTCAAGCCTGTGGCTAGAGGATGGTTGGAGTTCATTCAACGCTCCATCATTCCTACTAGCAACCGATCTGAAGTTACTGTGGATCGGGCCATCATGATTCATAACATCATGATTGGAGAGGAAGTAGAAGTTCATGAGGTCATCTCCAATGAACTCTACAAAATAGCCGATAAGTCCTCCACCATGGCAAGGCTATCTTTTCCTCACCTTGTTTGCCATCTGTGTTACTCAGCTGGAGTTATCATAGAAGGAGATACCCCCATTGAAGAGGATAAGCCCATCACCAAGAAGAGGATGGAGCAAGCAAGAGAAACCATGCACGGTTCTCAAGAAGTGCATGAGGAAGCTCATCATCAACAAATTCCTGAGATGCCTCAAGGGATGCACTTTCCTCCCAACAACTATTGGGAGCAACTCAACACCTCCTTAGAAGATTTGAGCCACAATGTAGAACAATTAAGGGTGGAACATCATGAGCACTCCATCATTCTCCAAGAAATAAGAGAAGATCAAAGAGCAATGAGGGAGGAGCAACAAAGGCAAAGAAGGGACATAGAAGAGCTTAAGGACATTGTTGGTCCTTCAAGAAGAAGACGCCACTAAAGGTGGATTCATTCCTTGTTCTTTATTTCTTTCTGTTTTCGGTTTTTAATATTGTGTTTATCTATGTTTTACTTCATGATCATTAGTATGTAACCATGCCTTAAAGCTATGAATAAAATCCATTAATCCTTCACCTCTCTTAAATGAAAAATGTTTTAATTCAAAAGAACAAGAAGTACATGAATTTCAAATTTATCCTTGAATTTAATTTAATTATATTGATGTGGTGACAATACTTTTTGTTTTCTGAATGAATGATTGAACAGTGCATATGTCTTTTGATCTTGTTGTTTATGAGTGTTAAAATTGTTGGCTCTTGAAAGAATGATGAACAAAGAGAAATGTTATTGATGATTTGAAAAAAATCATGAAATTGATTCTTGAAGCAAGAAAAAGCAGTAAAAAAATGGCGAAAAATTGAGAAAGAAAAAGAAGGAGCAGTAGAAAAAGCCAATAGCCCTTAAAACCAAAAGGCAAGGGTAAAAAGGATCCAAGGCTTTGAGCATCAATGGATAGGAGGGCCCAAGGAAATTAAATCCAGGCCTAAGCGGCTAAATCAAGCTGTCCCTAACCATGTGCTTGTGTCATGAAGGTCCAAGTGAAAAGCTTGAGACTAAGTGGTTAAAGTCGTGATCCAAGGCAAAAGAGTGTGCTTAAGAGCTCTGGACACCACTAACTGGGGACTCTAGCAAAGCTGAGTCACAATCTGAAAAGGTTCACCCAGTCATGTGTCTGTGGCATTTGTGTATCCGGTGGTAATACTGGAAAACAAAGTGCTTAGGGCCAAGGCCAAGACTCATAAGTAGCTGTGTTCAAGAATCAAACATGCTTAACTAGGAAAGTCAATAACACTATCCGAAATTCTGAGTTCCCAGAGACGCCAATCACTCTGAACTTCAAAGGAAAAAGTGAGATGCCAAAACTATTCAGAAGCAAAAAGCTACAAGTCCCGCTCATCTAATTAAATTAATATTCATTGATATTCTGAAATTTATAGTATATTCTCTTCTTTTATCCTCTTTGATTTTCAGTTGCTTGGGGACAAGCAACAATTTAAGTTTGGTGTTGTGATAAGCGGATAATTTATACGCTTTTTGGCATTGTTTTTAGATAGTTTTTAGTAAGTTTGAGCTACTTTTAGGGATGTTTTCATTAGTTTTTATGTTAAATTCACATTTCTGGACTTTACTATGAGTTTGTGTGTTTTTCTGTGATTTCAGGTAAATTCTGGCTGAAATTGAGGGATTTGAGCAAAACTCTGAAGAAGGCTGACAAAAGGACCGCTGATGCTGTTGGAATCTGACCTCCCTGCACTCGAAATGGATTTTCTGGAACTACAGAATTCCAATTGGCGCGCTCTTAACGGCGTTGGAAAGTAGACATCCAGGGCTTTCCAGCAATATATAATAGTCTATACTTTATTCGAAGATTGACGACGTAACTTGGCGTTGAACGCCAAGTTCATGCTGCTGTCTGGAGTTAAACGCCAGAAAAACGTCATGATCCGGAATTGAACGCCCAAAACACGTCATAACTTGAAGTTCAACTCCAATAAACGCCTCAGCTCGTGGATTGATCAAGCTCAGCCCAAACATACACCAAGTGGACCCCGGAAGTGGATTTATGCATCAATTACTTACTCATGTAAACCCTAGGAGCTAGTTCATTATAAATAGAACATTTATCTATTGTATTAGACATCCTGGATTGTATTTTGAATCCTGTGATCACGTTTTGGGGGCTGGCCATTCGGCCATGCCTGAACCTTTTACTTATGTATTTTCAACGGTGGAGTTTCTGCACACCATAGATTAAGGGTGTGGAGCTCTGCTGTACCTCAAGTATTAATGCAATTCCATTGTCTTTTATTCAAATCTCTCTTATTCTTATTCCAAGATATTCATTCGTACCCAAGAACATGATGAATGTAATGATGAAAGTGACGATCATTATCATTCTCACTTATGAACGCACGTGATTGACAACCACTTCCGTTCTACATGCAACCGAGCTTGAATGTGTATCTCTTAGATTCCCCAACAGAATCTTCGTGGTATAAGCTAGATAGATGGCGGCATTTATGAGGATCCAGAAAGTCTCACCTTGTCTGTGGTATTCCGAGTAGGATCCTGGGAATCCGGAAAGTCTAACCTTGTCTGTGGTATTCCGAGTAGGATTCCGGTAATGAATGACTGTGACGTGCTTCAAACTTGCAAGTGCTGGGCGTTAGTGACAGACGCAAAAGAATCAAGGGATTCTATTCCAGTAGGCGCAGGAACCAACCAGTGATTAGCCGTACTGTGACAGAGTGCGTGAGCATAGTTTTCACTGCGAGGATGGGATGTAACCATCAACCATGGGTGATGCCTCCAGACGATTAGCCGTGCGAGTGACAGCCGCATAGGATCATTTTCCCGAGAGGATTGAAAGTAGCCACCGCTGATGGTGAACCCCTATACACAGCTTGCCATGGAAAGGAGTAAGAAGGATTGAGTTGAAGCAGGAGAATAGCAGGCGTCCTTGAGCATATAGTATCTCCATTCGCTTATCTGAAATTCCCACCAATGAATCTGCATAAGTATCCTATCCCTTTTTATAATTTATTTTCTTATTTCTATTTTCAAAAACCCATAAACCAATTTAATCTGCCTAACTGAGATTTACAAGGTGACCATAGCTTGCTTCATACCAACAATCTCTGTGGGATCGACCCTTACTCACGTAAGGTTTATTACTTGGACGACCCAGTACACTTGCTGGTTAGTTGAACGGAGTTGTGAATTCAAATAAAGACAATTATTGAATAAATCCATACAAGCACAAAGAATAGTGATCACAATTTCGTCCACCAGTTTATATAGGAGTGGGGGGCTCATGGTTTGGTCATGTATGGGTGGGTTTGGGAGGGAAAGTGGTTTGAATTTGAAGGGTGAGGTAGGTGGGGTTTTATGAAGGATGGATGTGAGTGGTGAAGAGAAAGATGGGATTTGATAGGTGAAGGGTTTTTGGGGAAGAGGTGTTGAGGTGATTGGTGAATGGGTGAAGAAGAGAGAGAGTGGTGGGGTAGGTGGGGATCCTGTGGGGTCAACAGATCCTGAGGTGTCAAGGAAACGTCATCCCTGCACCAAGTGGCAAGCAAAAATGCGTTTTGAGCCAATTCTGGCGTTAAACGCCGGGCTGGTGCCCATTTCTGGCGTTTAACGCCGAATGGTTGCCCTTTTCTGGCATTTAACGCCAGTCTGGTGCCCCTTTCTGGCGTTAAACGCCCAGAATGGTGCCAGACTGGGCGTTAAACGCCCAACAGCTAGCCTTACTGGCGTTTAAACGCCAGCACGCTCTCCTCCAGGGTGTGCTGTTTTTCTTTCTGTTTTTCATTCTGTTTTTGCTTTTTCAATTGATTTTGTGACTTCTCATGATCATCAACCTACAAAAGAACATAAAATAACGAAGGAAAATATATAAAATATAACATTGGGTTACCTCCCAACAAGCGCTTCTTTAATGTCAGTAGCTTGACAGAGGGCTCTCATGGAGCCTCAGAGATGCTCAGAGCAATGTTGGAACCTCCCAACACCAAACTTAGAGTTTGAATGTGGGGGTTAAACACCAAACTTAGAAGTTGGTTGTGGCCTCCCAACACCAAACTTAGAGTTTGACAGTGGGGGCTCTGTTTGACTCTGTTTTGAGAGAAGCTCTTCATGCTTACTCTCCATAGTGACAGAGGGATATCCTTGAGTTTTAAACACAAAGGATTCTTCATTCACTTGAATGATCAATTCTCCTCTATCAACATCAATCACAGCCTTTGCTGTGGCTAGGAAGGGTCTACCAAGGATGATGGATTCATCCATGCACTTCCCAGTCTCTAGGACTATGAAATCAGCAGGGATGTAATGGTCTTTAACTTTTACCAGAACATCCTTTACAAGTCCATAGGCTTGTTTTCTTGAATTGTCTGCCATCTCTAGTGAGATTTTTGCAGCTTGCACCTCAAAGATCCCTAACTTCTCCATTACAGAGAGAGGCATGAGGTTTACACTTGACCCTAAGTCACACAAGGCCTTCTTGAAGGTCATGGTGCCTATGGTACAAGGTATTGAAAACTTCCCAGGATCCTGTCTCTTTTGAGGTATTTCTGCCTAGAAAAGTCATCCAGTTCTTTGGTGAGCAAAGGGGGTTCATCCTCCCAAGTCTCATTTCCAAATAACTTGTCATTTAGCTTCATGATTGCTCCAAGGTATTTAGCAACTTGCTCTTCAGTGACATACTCATCCTCTTCAGAGGAAGAATACTCATCAGAGCTCATGAATGGCAGAAGTAAGTCCAATGGAATCTCTATGGTCTCTTTTTGAGCCTCAGATTCCCATGGTTCCTCATTGGGGAACTCATTGGAGGCCAGTGGACGTCCATTGGGGTCTTCCTCAGTGGCGTTCACTGCTTCTCCGTCCTCTCCAAATTCGGCCATGTTGATGGCCTTGCACTCTCCTTTTGGATTTTCTTCTGTATTGCTTGGAAGAGTACTAGGAGGGAGTTCAGTAATTTCCTTGCTCAGCTGACCCACTTGTCCCTCCAAGTTTCTAATGGAGGACCTTGTTTCAGTCATGAAACTTTGAGTGGTTTTGATTAGATCAGAGACCATGGTTGCTAAGTCAGAGGTATTCTGCTTAGAACTTTCTGTCTGTTGCTGAGAAGATGATGGAAAAGGCTTGCTATTGCTAAACCTGTTTCTTCCACCATTATTGTTGTTGAAGCCTTGTTGAGGTCTCTGTTGATCCTTCCATGAGAGATTTGGATGATTTCTCCATGAAGGATTATAGGTGTTTCCATAGGGTTCTCCCATGTAATTCACCTCTTCTATTGAAGGGTTCTCAGGATCATAAGCTTCTTCTTCAGATGAAGCTTCCTTAGTACTGCTTGGTGCATTTTGCATTCCAGACAGACCTTGAGAAATCATATTGACTTGTTGAGTCAATATTTTATTCTGAGCCAGTATGGCATTCAGAGTGTCAATCTCAAGAACTCCTTTCTTCTGATTGGTCCCATTGTTCACAGGATTCCTTTCAGAAGTGTACATGAATTGGTTATTTGCAACCATTTCAATCAGCTCTTGAGCTTCTGTAGGCGTCTTCTTCAGATGAAGAGATCCTCCAGCAGAGCTATCCAAAGACATCTTGGATAGTTCAGAGAGACCATCATAGAAAATTCCAATGATGCTCCATTCAGAAAGCATGTCAGTGGGACACTTTCTGATTAATTGTTTGTATCTTTCCCAAGCTTCATAGAGGGACTCTCCTTCCTTCTGTCTGAAGGTTTGGACTTCCACTCTAAGCTTACTCAATTTTTGAGGTGGAAAGAACTTTGCCAAGAAGGCATTAACTAGCTTTTCCCAAGAATTCAGGCTTTCTTTAGGTTGTGAGTCCAACCATATTCTAGCTCTGTCTCTTACAGCAAAAGGGAATAGCATAAGTCTGTAGACCTCAGGGTCAACCCCATTAGTCTTGACAGTGTCACAGATTTGCAAGAACTCAGCTAAAAACTGATGAGGATCTTCCAATGGAAGTCCATGGAACTTGCAATTCTGTTGCATTAGAGAAACTAATTGAGGCTTAAGCTCAAAGTTGTTTGCTCCAATGGCAGGGATAGAGATGCTTCTCCCATAGAAGTCGAGAGTAGGTGCAGTAAAGTCACCTAGCACCTTCCTTGCATTGTTGGCATTGTTGTTGTTTTCGGCTGCCATGGGTTCTTCTTCTTTGAAGATTTCTGTTAGGTCCTCTACAGAGAGTTGTGCCTTGGCTTCTCTTAGCTTTCGCTTCAAGGTCCTTTCAGGTTCAGGATCAGCCTCAACAAGAATGCTTTTGTCCTTGCTCCTGCTCATAAGAAAGAGAAGAGAACAAGAAAATGTGGAATCCTCTATGTCACAGTATAGAGATTCCTTGAGATGTCAGAGGAAAAGAAAATTGGAAGGCAGAAGTAGAAAATTCGAACTTATCAAAGAAGATGGAGTTCGAATTTTGCATTAAGGAATAGTGTTAGTCCATAAATAGAAGGATGTGAGAAGAGGGGAAGTAATTTTCGAAAATCAAGTAAAAAATTTTGAAAACATTTTGAAAAACACTAATTGATTTTCGAAAATAAAAGTGGGAAAGAAATCAAGTGATTTTTGAAAAAGAATTTGAAATTAGAAATCAAAAAGAGTTGATTGAGAGTTATTTTGAAAAAGATGTGGTTAAGAAGATATGATTGGTTTTAAAAAGATGTGATTGAGAAGATATGATTTGAAAAACATTTTTAAAAAAAATTTGATTTTGAAAATTAATGACTTGGCTATCAAGAAAAGATATGATTCAAACATTAAACCTTTCTCAACAGAAAAGGCAACATACTTGAAATGTTGAATCAAATCATTAATTGATAGCAAGTATCTTTGAAAATAGAAAGAAATTGAATTTGAAAAAGATTTGATTAAAAAGATATGATTTGAAAAAGATTTGATTTTGAAAAGATTTTGAAAACTTGAAAAAAATTTGCATTGAAAACAAAATCTTCCCTCTTGTGCCATCCTGGCGTTAAACGCCCAGAATGGTGCACATTCTGGCGTTTAACGCCCAAAACTCTACCCTTTTGGGCGTTAAACGCCCAACCAGGCACCCTGGCTGGCGTTTAAACGCCAGTCTGTCCTTCTTCACTGGGCGTTTTGAATGCCCAGCTTTTTCTGTATAATTCCTCTGCTGTATGTTCTGAATCTTCAATTCTCTGTATTATTGACTTGAAAAGACACAAATTAAAAATATTTTTGGATTTTTAATAGTGAGGAATAATCAAAATGCAACTAAAATCAAATAATAATGCATGCAAGACACCAAACTTAGCAATTTGTATACTACTGACACTAATGAGAATGCATATGAGACACATAACACTCAAGTCAAGAGGAATTAAAGATCAGAGTAATGAAATCATCAAGAACATCTTGAAGATCACTAAGACACATGAATGAATGCAAGAAAAACAGAAACATGCAATTGACACCAAACTTAAAATGAGAATAGAGTCTCAACGGGAAAAATATTTTTGGTTTTTATGATTTTGTAAAATTTTTTTGTGCTTTTTCGAAAATTAAGTGGAAAAAGAAAATAAAGATATCAAAATTCTTAATGAGAATTTCAGGAATCATGCAATGTTTAGTCTAAGACTCCGGTCCAGGAATTAGACATGGCTTCACAGCCAGCCAAGCTTTCAAAGAAAGCTTCGGTCCAAAACACTAGACATGGCCAATGGCCAGCCAAGCCTTAGCAGATCACTGCTCCAACAGCAAGATTGATAGAAATCAACAAGCTCTTGTGATGATAAGTTGAAACCTCGGTCCAATAAAATTAGACATGGCTTCACAGCCAGCCAGACTTCAACAGATCATCTTGAAACTCTAGAATTCATTCTTAAGAACTCTGAAAAAAATACTTAATCTAAGCAACAAGATGAACTGTCAGTTGTCCATACTCGAACAATCCCCGGCAACGGCGCCAAAAACTTAGTATGCGAAATTGTGATCAATACTTTTCACAACACAAATAATCCCCGGTGATGAATCCAAAAACTTGGTGTTCAATACCATGGCATAAACACAACTTCGCACAACTAACCAGCAAGTGTACTGGGTCGTCAAAGTAATAAACCTTACGCGAGTAAGGGTCGATCCCACAGAGATTGTTGGTATGAAGCAAGCTATGGTCACCTTGTAAATCTTAGTCAGGCAGACTCAAATGGATATGAATGATGATATACGAATAAAACATAGAGATAAAGATAGAGATACTTATGTAATTCATTGGTAGGAATTTCAGATAAGCGTATGAAGATGCTTGTCCCTTCCGTCTCTCTGCTTTCCTACTGTCTTCATCCAATCCTTCTTACTCCTTTCCATGGCAAGCTTATGCAAGGGTTTCACCGTTGTCAGTGGCTACCTCCCATCCTCTCAGTGGAAATGTTCAACGCACCCTGTCACGCACGGCTATCCATCTGTCGGTTCTCAATCAGGCCGGAATAGAATCTAGTGATTCTTTTGCGTCTGTCACTAACGCCCCGCCTTCAGGAGTTTGAAGCTCGTCACAGTCATTCAATCATTGAATCCTACTCAGAATACCACAGACAAGGTTAGACCTTCCGGATTCTCTTGAATGCCGCCATCAGTTCTAGCCTATACCACGAAGACTCTGATCTCACGGAATGGCTGGCTCGGTTGTCAGGCGAGCACTCGGTTGTCAGGCGATCAACCATGCATCGTGTATCAGGAATCCAAGAGATATTCACCCAATCTAAGGTAGAACGGAGGTGGTTGTCAGGCACACGTTCATAGGTGAGAATGATGATGAGTGTCACGGATCATCACATTCATCAAGTTGAAGAACAAGTGATATCTTGGAACAAGAACAAGCGGAATTGAATAGAAGAACAATAGTAATTGCATTAATACTCGAGGTACAACAGAGCTCCACACCTTAATCTATGGTGTGTAGAAACTCCACCGTTGAAAATACATAAGAACAAGGTCTAGGCATGGCCGAATGGCCAGCCTCCCAAAGAGGGTTCAATCATAAAAACATGATCAAAAGCTCTAAATACAATAGTAAAAGGTCCTATATATAGAGAACTAGTAGCCTAGGGTGTACAGAGATGAGTAAATGACATAAAAATTCACTTCCGGGCCCACTTGGTGTGTGCTTGGGCTGAGCATTGAAGCATTTTTGTGTAGAGACTTTTCTTGGAGTTAAACGCCAGCTTTTATGCCAGTTTGGGCGTTTAACTCCCATTCTTGTGCCAGTTCCAGTATTTAACGCTGGGAATTCTGAGGGTGACTTTGAACGCCGGTTTGGGCCATCAAATCTCAGGAAAAGTATGGACTATCATATATTGCTGGAAAGCCCAGGATGTCTACTTTCCAACGCCGTTGAGAGCGCGCCAATTGGGCTTCTGTAACTCCAGAAAATCCGCTTCGAGTGTAGGGAGGTCAGAATCCAACAGCATCTGCAGTCCTTTTTAGTCTCTGAATCAGATTTTTGCTCAGGTCCCTCAATTTCAGCCAGAAAATACCTGAAATCACAGAAAAACACACAAACTCATAGTAAAGTCTAGAAAAGTAAATTTTAACTAAAAACTAATAAAAATATACTAAAAACTAACTAGATCATACTAAAAACATACTAAAAACAATACCAAAAAGCGTACAAATTATCCGCTCATCAACGGCCGCAGACAAACTGCAACATATTATTAGAAAATTCGATTATTAATCTCGTAGATTAATACCCTACTAACCTCATCCATGTAGTATATTTCTTGCCTAAAAGACGCTGTGCTCCTTGACATCCTTGCTCTGTTTCGTGGAAGATGACTCTACTTGCAACACATAACATTAAAACACAATTTATATTATGTATTTTCAATAAATTATAAATAACATATGAGTCAAATTCGATTAAATTATATAATGTTATCTTTGTGAAACTGGTATTTTAGCTGGTGCAAGCTGATGTCTTGGAATGGGTGCAAGCTACATGTATACAAACAATAGATTAAGTGAGTTATCCATCTCTTTGAAATCGTACCATGATGCAGGGCACAGTGACCTATAAAGATGCGAGAGAGTTGTTGCCCCCTAATTGTAATTGTGAATCTACCATCAACTTATCCGCAAAAAGGGTGGTACCCAACTGACAAAAGATGTGACACCTAACGTATCGCTAAAAATACTCTCAAGTGTCTAAAAGTTGTCTGTTTTTGATATGGCGAATCCAGGACAACTTTATGTAATTTTTGGAGGAACTACTCACAGTGAGTTTGCTGTTCGAAAATTGCCAAGTTATGATTGACCAAGAAGTCATGACTACTATCCGTCCATCCGGTAACAAGATTTCCATCAATCGGTAGACCATATATATGTGCCACGTCTTTGAGTGTCACCATAACCTCATCGACCGACAATACAAAAGTATGAGCCCCTACCCTCCACCTTTCCATAAGAGCAACTAGCAATGCGGAATGCCTTTTGATCTTTCCAATTCTTGAGATATGATAGAATCTTATTATTCGTAAGGCCTGATCAACCACCGGATGTCACATTTTCGGTGGATCAAGTTGACGGGGCACGAAGTTCTGTTAGCCTGGTACAACCAAAATAATTTATATTATTTATCAATTTTTATACTATTTATTAATTTTAATAATTACAAAATAAAATAAATTAATAATGTTAAAACAAAAAATAAAAAATAATTATGTAAAATTTGAAAAATTATGTTATTATATTTATTTTATTTATTAATTTTAATAAATACCAATCAAAATAAAATAACAATATTGTAACAAAAAATAAAATAAAAAAGTAATTAACGAAAATTTGAATTTTTATTAAGATTTATATCATTTATTAATTTTAACAAAAATAAAAAAGAATTATAAATATTTGAAAAATTTGTTTTATTATATTTATATTATTTATTAATCTTAATAATACAAAAATATAAGATAATAATGTTATAATAGAAAATAAAAAATATTATAGAATATTTGAAAAATATTTTTATTAGTAACTAAAAAAATAATAACAGAAAATTAAAAACATATTAACAATATTATTATGATCACAAAAAATCCAAAAAAATAAATCAAATGATTAACTATACTAATATTACTTACAATAATGCTAACCAAAATAATTGCACTTAAGATATTAACTAAATAAGCTCTATATTAGTAAAAATAATAAACTTACATAATTATACTGTCCTAAATAATTGACAATATATTTTGCTGTCGATATATAATCATATATCATTTTTACTAAACATGTGTTTATAATTTTTTAGGTATTAATCTCACACACGATACACTAAATACTCTCTCTAAATACATTGAAAAATCTCTTATTTAATTTCTCTTCACTCTCTAAACTCAAAAACATCTCTTTGTATATCTTCTCTTCACTACCAACTCGTTTGAAGGAAGGAGAACTCGACTGGAAAAAACTTTTAAAACCTTCAATCTGCTGTGTCGTGTATTCCCACAGTAGGTATGCTTCCTGCGTGCAGACATACAATTAACACGCATGCTACGTGGTGCAAGAAATTTCTGAAAAGTGAATAGAATCTCTAAAAAGTTCCGAAATTTTCTGAAAAAGCGAAGAGAATCTCTATGCCAAAGGCATCAACACGCAGGCTCCGTGTTGGCCAAAGCTTGCCCGTATCCATCTTCCTGCAAAAGTTGGTTCCATCGCTTGAAACACGCAAGGTGCGTGTTGATGGGGCTCACCATGCGTCCTCATTCCCTGCAAAAGTTGGCTCCACAGTTTAAAACATGCTGGTCGAATGTTGATGTGGGCTTGCCATGCGTCTTCCATCTCTACAAAAGCTAGTTCCACCAAAAGTAACACCTAGGTAGTGTGTTGGTTCATAGATGTTGTAGGTCTACATTCCTACATAGGGGTGAGCATGAATCGGGATGATTCGGGTTTAGGGTGAAATTAGAACCGAACTAATTGAATTATAATTGGTTTGGTTTGGTTTGAATTTACATTTTTTGTGTATGTATCCGAACCAAACGAAACCGATTAAGAATGGATTGGTTCGATTCGGGTAATTGGGTACTCGGTAAAACAGAAATTCATAAAAAAATAAAATTTTTATCTCAAAAATTCTGTAAGTACAATACATGTGTAAAATCAATAGAAATAATCCAAACATGTCAAATACCAAATACATTAAAAACTAAACACATTAAAATTCAAACACATTAAAAGGCATATATATATATATATTTAATTTTTTTTATTTAATTAATACATGGTCGGATTCACAGGTTGGTTTGGGTTCCGCACCTACAGACTCATTATCCGAACCAATTACTAGAGAAAGCCATTGATTTAATTCGGATCGGACTCGATTATCTGTTAATTCTAGAACCAATTTAATTAATTTGATTCAAATTCAAACGAGTAATAATCAGATACCCGTTACCTGTGCTCACTGCTATTCCTACATAACATAAGGAATATAGATGTATAACACTTAAATATTTTTTATATTAAAAATAATTTTTGCAATATTAATGGTCATGGATAAAATAGTCGCCTTAACATAAATGTGTAAGTTCTACTTTTTAGTGAAGTTTTAAAAAAATTGAGAAAAAATACTTTACTACCGAATATCCCAGTGAAACATGCTAATTTTAAAATGAAAGTGTGGTGTCCCGTACTTATTAGAGCACCCTTGACTTACAAGTGTATAATATTTGTGTTTTGTTCTTTAAGGTAGTGTTTGGTTGATATCTATATTTTAATAAGACATGAACATAGTGATACATATTTATTGTTTAATTTGGTAAAACACAAATTTTTAAAGAATATGGGAGAATACAGAAGGACATGAAGACACTAAATTTGTATATCTCCAATTTAGTGAGACGCTAAATCACAAGTTATGAGATACTAATTTTTTATTCTTTTACTATTATTTAATTTTAAATTTTTAAAATTTGTCTTTTTATCTCTTCAAACTTTTTTTGAATGAAGGATAATTTAGTCTTTTTTAAATATGTGTCTTGTTTATTATTTTTACCAAACACAATACATATACACAAATATTTTATGTCTATGTTTTTAATATCTGTATTTTTTGTATCTATATCTCATCTTATATATCAACCAAACGGACTCTAATAGTGGCACAAAAAATTGCGGTATCGTTTAGCCCTGCGTGCCCTTATAAGCCTTTATAAGTTTTTCTAAACTTTGATAAGCTATTTTTGAAAAGTAAAAGCTTTACCAAACTAAGACTTGGTTTAGTAAAGTTTTAGAAGAGTTGCTTGTACTTTTAAAAAGTTTAAACTCCTCATTTTGTGTTTAGTAAATAAAAAAGATTATGTACTTGTACTTGCAACTTTTAAAAGATTGGAGTACTTTTAAAAATACCTAAAATAAAGCTTTTCAAAGTTAGCTTGTACTTTTCAAAATTTAAAAATCTAATATAACCACATATGTTATCTAATTTTTAAATTTAATGCTTGCATTTATGTCTATTATAATATTTTTAAATTTTAAAAGTTATTTTATCAAATACAATTATTATTATTTGTATTTATTAAAAATTATTTTTAATTTAATTTATCATATATAAATACTATAATTTTTAAAAAATTATCTTTTAAAAATTAATTTTTATAAATTATTTTTAAAAAATAAAACTTTTACCAAGTCTAACCTAAATCTCCATTCACTCACTCAGCAAGATTTTTCACTCGAAATCCAACTCAATTTGAAAGGGAGAAGACATTGGGCTTTCCTTATCAACCTGGTTTGGGTTTTCCTTAGTGGGGTAGCTTTAACAAGCCCATTCTGATTTGTGTGGACCATCCCTGCAAGGCTTATATTAAAACTCTAAAATACATAATGTTTGGATTGGTTTAATAGTTAATTTATTAATGCTCTTAAATAAATGTTAAAATTTTAAATTTTAATTTGTGCATACAATAATTAATTGATTAACAATAAACTTTTAATTAAAATTTTGATTTATGACAAATTAATAATTGATTTACTAGGTTAGAAAATACTGTAAAAAAAACTATCCAAAATATATAATAAATTAAGAAGAATTTAAATTTTATTTTATGTATGTAAAAACTCATTGATCAATAATAAACTTTTATATAAAATTTAAAACTGTAATAGATTAATCTTTTATTGTCAGACTAAAAAGTACCGTATAAAACAAAAAAAAATCCAAAATAATTTCACCAAAAAAATGGTCCAATATAAAAGTAGCAATACAATTAATGTAATTGGGACCAGCATTTAATTTGTTAAAGTGACCAATAAACTTCAATTAAGATAATTGATTAATCCCTTACAACCACAATAAAATATTGTATGACAGATATTAAGACGTTAAAATGGATTAAATCGGTCAGATAAGTCTATTTACCTATTTAAATGAAAAAAATTATTTCTAAAATCAATTTTGTTTAAACTTCAAACTAAACAAACTTAGCTTCATTAACCATAGAAAGAATTAGAATTAAACTGATAGTCCATTTATTTTTTATTTTTAAAAAATTAACACTTTTTTTAAATATTGCTCTTGATTCCACTCAAAGATTTTATTCAACCACTAAATAAAATTTTGTTTGTTTGAAGTAGTTTTTGGAATAAAAAAACATTTTTGCCAAAAATAGTTTTTTAGCCTAAAATTTGATTTTTTAGTTAATTTTTTAAAATAAAAAATAAAAAATAAATAGGCCAACCTGTATAAGTTATCGGATTGGCCATAAACAATTTATATCTAAAAAGTAAATCCTGTAAATAAAGAAAATATAAACAGACCAGTATATATTTTTTAGAGACTTAGACAAATTAAATTTAAATGAATCGGAATAGCCATATAACTGCAGCCCTTAATATATTAAAGCTCCAAAATAAAAATAGCAATAAAACTAATGTATATTACATTTGTTTGCATTGGGAACATTTAATATGACGAATTGACCAATAAATTTCAATTAAGAATTTAAGATAAGTGAGTAATCCTATACAACCACAACAAAATATTATGTGATGGATATCATTTATGTTCGTTGTCGGATTTCAAACAGGTCGGGTGGATAGATGTAGAGGGAGGATGCCTTGGCTTGAATCGCGCTGCTTGCGGGTAGTCGAGCAGCCGAGCACTTGTCGTGATGAAAGGGGGGTGCCACCTGCAAGGACACTCCGACGCTTAAGTCAGTAATGTGCAGGCGAGCAGAGAATAGGGCTGGAAGATGTGACGTACCTCGGGGGGAGAGCCATTCTTCCCCTTATATACATGTCAGTGGTGGGCCCCGTGTGAGGTTAGGCCCATGATCCCAAGGGCGCTGCCCTGCAGCTGTGTGTGGGTCGTACAGGACGCGTGTCCGGGTCGGTTGGAATGCAGGCGTCCGGGTCGGGTAGAGCTTGGGTCGGGTTGACCCGTGTGGACCTTGGGCTGGGCCGTAACAGTGCCCCCACGCGCCAATGGTAGTCGTGGAAGCTACCAATGGCGTGCAGTCTCTCATGTCGTCTGGTCGGCCGCTCGTGGGGAGGATGCGCCCCCAACGCGCGTGTCCCTTGGTCTGCATAGGCAACCGTTTCGTCGCTCCGTTTCTCGTGCCGAGCATTGAATGCTCATAATGGGGTGGAAAAACCCCGTCTGAAAAGACTATTCTGCCCCCAGGTGTTTTCGCGCTTTGGGGGGGCAGTTTTTAAACAGTCGGTTTTGTGCTTCTTTCTCTTTTCACACTTTCCATTTCTCTTCTTCTTCTTCCCTGTTGCAATATTTCAGAGCATTGTTGTGGTACCTTCGTTCATCTATCCTGCACTTTCCCAGACTTGCAACTCCATCTCCTTTCCATCAATTTAGGTAATTATCAAATCAATCTCCCTTTATGCATTATTTCTGTATGCTTGTTATTTGGTTGTTTTTGATGTTACTGTGTAGCTTTTTAGTCACGAGTAGACGTGTTAGGGGGGAAAAGTACCATTCCAGGGTAGGCTTTCTCTCGCTTTTTTAGCCATTTAGTCTTGTTTGGCCTTAGTCGGGAAGTCGTGAGGGTGGTGTGTGTGTTCGGCTTGAGCAACCGATCTCTTAGACTAACTGGATGGTACCCCCATGTAGGTATGGCTCGCACGGTCTCCCGGGCATCCGTTAACCCCGCAGCGTATGACCAATATGCTTGGGTCGTCTCTGATATAAGGGAGTCACCCAATCAAATGGGCGAAGAGGAGCTCACCGAGTTCCGACAAGCCGGGTATCTGTGTGGCGGGACCGACGAGGAGGCCAATTACGACGTTTTCGTCCCGGCTCCTCACGAGCGTTTGTATGAAATCAACTTCCGACCCAGCCAGGTCGCCGACTGGATTTGGTTCTACAAGGCCATGTTCACTCAAGTCGGAGTTCGCATTCCGTTTTCAGCCTTTCAAATGGCGCTTTTAAACCGAATTTCTGTGTCACCGTCGCAGTTGCATCCGAACAGCTGGGCTTCGATCCGCTGTTTCGAGATGGTTTGTGAGTATCTCGATCTGCCGGTGTCCGTAGATGTCTTCCTCTTTTTCTTCACCCTCACAAACCCTTCCAAGGAGGGGAAACATAGGAAAGGGTTTATGTCCTTCCGGGCTGCTCAGGGTCGGAAGATTTTCGGCTTGTTCGAAGATTCTTACCATGGGTTTAAGGACAAGTATTTTAAGGTCCGCCCGGCCAAAGGTCGTCACCCCTTTTGGTTATCTCTGGAGGGGGTTCGGCTCATCCCGACTTATTGGAGCTTCGGGGCAGGAGCCAATAGTTTTATTAAGGTAGTTTATAAAAACATGTCGGCAGTAGATCAGCAAATTGCCGAGGTGTTAAACGCAGTTTTTGGGAAGAACCCGGTAAATCCCCATCTCCTTATGGGTGACCGGGAGTCCGGCCGTAACTATATTTGTGAGAAGCTTTTTACTTTTCCCTTTGTCTTTTTTCCCTTTTGTTGATATTTTGTGACGATTAACCGACCTCCTTTCTTTTTTCTTGCAGTGGATATGTCTGCGTCGGTGACGGGTCTTCCCGACTTGTTTCAGACTTTTCTTGGCGGCGGTGATGAAGAAGAAGATAATGACCAGTCTGCCGCTGAGACGTCTACAGCTCCTACCGAGGACAATGCAGCTCCGAGGCAGGAGGCCGTGGTTGGGGGAACCGGGGCCTCGACCCAAGCCGCCCAGGTCGAGGTCGAGAAGCCGGTTCATTCCTCTCCTCCTCGTGAAGTGGTGGGTCAAGGGGGTTCGACGTCTGCCCCTGACGATGATGTGGAGGTGGTCGTCCCTACCCCTAAAAGAAAAAGGAAAGCGTCTTCAAGTCCCGAAGGGGTCCTCACCGTCATGGAGAGGAATTTCGATGCGTCCAACTTTATAGACACCCAACTGATCCCTGGCACCGAGGAGTATTTCCACGAGTCTTCCCTTGCCGGGCAAGCGAGGTGGATGTACCGAACACTTCTGCGGGGTGCTGTGATAGCTCGGAAGGCCGAGTTTGAGCTGTCCGGGATGGAGTCCCTCCGCAGGAGGCTGGAGGCTAGTGGGAAGGCCAACAATGAATTAAAAGATGAAGTGGAAACTCTCCGGGGGCAATTGACTCAAACTTCGGAGAAGTTGGATGCTGCTGAGAAGAAGACCACCACTGCTGAGCAGAAGGCGACTGCCGCCGAACAAAAGTTAACAGCTGCCGAGAAGAAACAGAAAGAGTCGGACGCGACGATTGAACGTTTGGTCGAGCGTGAGATGGCTCTGGAAGGTCAGGTCGCTGCGGCGCAAAAGCGTGCGGCCGAAGTTGAGGAGGAGAAGAGGGCCGTGGAGGCCGAACTGGCGACATGGAAGGCTAAGTACAAGGACGTCGTCAAACAGGGCAGGGGCGCGATCCTGGCTACCGAGGAAGCCCTTAAAGCGCAAGTTAAAATTATTGCCCCTGAGTTCGACACGTCGGCAATTGGTGTTCGCAAGGTCATCCATGATGGCAAGGTTGTCGATGCCTCCACGAAATGATCCTTGTTTACAGTTCCTGTTTAGCCGCTTTCTTCTGACTTGTAAACTTATTTTAGTCTTTGCCGTTTTTGGCTTTTGTGAACTATTTGATGTTAGCCGTTTTACTTTTGGCTTGTGAATAATGACCTTTTTGGTCGCTTGCTCGTGTTGTCGCGATAAACCTTTTATTTATCTGCATTATCATTTTTAACCGTTTTGGTTTATATTTGTCGTTTGATCGTCTGCTCGTGTTATTGTTCCTATTAACCGTTTTTGGTTTGAAGTCGTTTAGACCGGCGGCTCGTGGCCTTTCGTGTAGTTGTTTGTTACGACGGTGGTTGAAGGCTTCCCGGGGTGATCAGCCTCGGGTCGCATGTCGTTGTTAGTCACGACGGGACGGTTTATCTGAAAAACTTAGATACAATATGGTGGGGAATTTGCACAAGTATATCTTATTCGGCAACCACATAAAGGACTTGAAAGTTACTATAAATGACAAATTGGCTACTTAGCTAGATTGGCCGGCATGTCGTTCCGTCTTTTAGGAGTAGAATCTTCTAAGGTTGTCCGCGTTCCATGTCCTCGGGACCTCCTTGCCATCGAGCCTTTCTAACTTAAAGGCCCCTTTTCCCATCACCTTTTTGACTCTGAAGGGACCTTCCCAGTTTGCCGCTAGCTTGCCCTCTCCGGGGGTCGGCGGGCCGATATCATTCCGTCTCAGAACGAGGTCGTCAGGTTCAAAGTCCCTCTTGAGCACTTTGGTGTTGTAGCGCAGGGCTATTCTTTGTTTTAGCGCTGTTTCCGTTAAATGGGCCATTTCCCGGGCTTCATCTATCAGGTCCTTTTCTATAGTTTCTTCTACTCCCTTCAAAAGCAATCGCGGACTTGGTTCGCCGATCTCTACGGGTATTACTGCATCCACCCCGTACGTTAGTCGGAAAGGAGTTTCCTTGGTGGAGGACTGCTCGGTCGTCCGGTAAGACCAGAGAACCGATGCCAGCTCGTCGGCCCAAGCACCCTTTTTATTGTCCAACCTTTTTTTTAGCCCTGAAAGGATGACCTTGTTGGCAGATTCCACTTGTCCGTTCGTCTGAGGGTGTTCTACCGAAGAGAACCTTTGCCTTATACCCAGGCCGTTGAGAAATTCTGTGAACTTCTTGTCAGTAAATTGTGTGCCGTTGTCCGAGATGACGACTTCCGGTATCCCGAATCGTGTTATCACCTGTCTCCACATGAATTTTCTGCAATTGGCTGAGGATATGCTAGCTAGTGGTTCAGCTTCTATCCATTTGGTATAATAATCAATTGCCACTATGAGATATTTGACCTGCCCAGGGCCAACCGGGAAGGGCCCTAAGAGGTCGATTCCCCACTGAGCGAATGGCCGGGAGGTCGTTAGCAAGCTTAACTCTGAGGCCGGCGCCTTTGCAAAATTGGCATTTTGTTGGCACTTTATGCACTTTTTGACGAACTCTTTGGAATCTGCCATCATCGACGGCCAGTAGTACCCAACTCGGATTAACTTCCTTGCTAGGGCTCTGCCTCCGATGTGGTGCCCACAGCAGCCCTCGTGGACTTCCCTGAGGACATAGTCCGTCTGGTCGGGGTGTAGGCACTTCAGTAGGGGTTGGCTAAGCCCTTTTCTAAACAGCTGTCCTTGGATGACGGCGTATTTGGCTGCTTCTCTCCTTAATTTCACCGCATCCTTTTCATCGCTAGGGACCTGGCCATGTTCTAGGTAGTTGGTGATGGGGTCTAGCCACGAAGAACTTAGGGTTGTTATGTGTAGTGCAATTGCTGGTTCCTTTGCCATGCCTTGGATGAGAGACCGGTTTCCCTCCCCTGGCTTCGTGCTAGCTAATTTTGATAGGAGGTCTGCTCGTGTGTTCCTTTCTCTGGGTACATGCTGGACCGTGATCTCTTCGAACCTTTGGCTCAAACTTTTGACCTTTTCCAGGTATTTCTGCAACAAGGGGTCCTTGGCTTGGTAGCTGCCGTTTACTTGGGAAGTAACGACTTGGGAGTCGCTGCATACTTCCAGCCTTCATGCGCCGACCTCTGTTGCTAGGGTCAAGCCTCCTATGAGGGCTTCGTATTCGGCTTGGTTATTCGAGATGGGGAACTCGAATCTAACCGAATGTTCGTATACCACGCCGTTTGGACTTTCTAGGATTATCCCGGCTCCTCCGAAGGTCTGGTTGGAGGCTCCGTCCACATGGAGCTTCCACCGTGTAGCCATGTCTTCGCCTGGGTCTCCTGTTACTTCAACCAAAAAATCCGCCATGGCTTGCGCCTTGATGGCCTGCCGGGGCTCGTACCGTATGTCATATTGAGAGAGTTCGATGGACCAAGTCATCATTCTTCCCGCCAGGTCGGGTTTTTGGAGTACTTGCCGAATCCCTTGGTCCGTCCTGACGACCACTTGGTGACTCTGGAAGTACTGCTTTAACCTTCTAGAGGAAGTTAGGAGTGCTAAGGCTAGCTTTTCCAACTTGCTATATCTTAACTCTGCTCCTTGTAGGGCCCTGCTTATGAAGTAGACTGGCTGTTGGGTTTTCCCGTCCTCCCGTACTAGTACTGCGGCCAGGGCTTCACTTGTTATAGCGAGGTATAGGTATAGTGGTTCCCCGCCCCTTGGCTTCCCGAGAACGGGAGGTGCCGCTAGGATTTCCTTGAAGTGTTGAAAGGCTTCTTCGCATGCGGGTGTCCACTCAAACGCCATCCCTTTCTTCATGAGGTTGAAAAATGGCAGGGCCTTTGTCGCCGAGGCTCCGAGAAAACGGGAAAGTGATGTCAATCTCCCTGCCAGTCTCTGGACGTCCTTGACACAACCCGGGCTCTTCATCTGTAGTATTGCCTGGCATTTCTCCGGGTTGGCTTCTACCCCTCTCTGAGTTATCATAAATCCTAGGAACTTGCCGGCTTCCATGGCGAAGGCGCACTTGAGGGGGTTCAGCCTCATACCATGTTGACGGAGGGACGCAAACACACTTGCCAGGTCGTTTATGAGGTCGTCAGGTCGTGTTGTCTTTGTCAGGATGTCGTCCACGTAAACTTCGACCGTTTTCCCTATGAGGTCATGGAATATCCTGTTCATCAGCCTTTGATATGTCGCCCCTGCATTTTTCAAGCCAAATGGCATTACCTTGTAGCAGAAAGTTCCTCCTGGCGTTATGAACGCCGTTTTGTCTTCGTCTGGTCGGTGCATCGGTATCTGATTGTAACCGGAGTAGGCGTCCATGAAACTCAGATACCGGTACCCCGCCGCGGCGTCGACTAGTGCATCTATGTTGGGAAGGGGGAAGCAATCTTTGGGGCATGCTTTGTTAAGGTCAGAGTAGTCCATGCACATTCTCCATCTGCCATTGTGTTTTTTCACCAATACCACATTTGAGAGCCATGTCGAGTAGTCCACTTCTCGTATGAAGCCTGCTTCTAGGAGGCTGGCCGTTTGCTTGGCTACCTCCTCTGCTCTTTCCGCCGACATCTTTCTCCTTCATTGAGCCACTGGGCGTGCTTCCGGTTTGATGGCTAGGTGATGTGAAATGATTTGTGGATCTATGCCCGGCATGTCGGCTGGTGTCCATGCGAACAGGTCCCTGTTGGCCCTTATCATTTCAATCAAAGGCTCTTTCAACTCATGTGGGAGGTTCTTGTTAACGAATGTGAACTTTTCTCCTTCGTCACCGATGCTAAATTTCTCCAGGTCCCCTTCTGGTTCCGGCCTCGGGTTGTCCTCTACCCTGGCATCAAGGTCGGCTAGGAATACGCCAGATGCTTCCTTGGACTTCTTTCTGAGGGAAAGGCTGGCGTTGTCACAAGCGACCGCCGTCTCGAGGTCTCCTCTTATGGTCCCTATGGATCCATCATCGGTGACAAACTTCATAACTAGTAGCTTGGTATTGATTATGGCTTCAAAATCATTGATTGTTCTTCTTCCCAAGATGATGTTGTAGGCTGTGGAGTCTCGGAGGATTACGAATTCGGCCATCGCCGATCTTCGGCCTTGCGTCTGTCCTACCGAGATCGGTAGGGAAATGACTCCGTCTGGTTTAATGAAGTGGTCGCCTAACCCGATAACCCCGTGCTGGTGGGTCGTCAGGTCGGCATCCTTCAGTCCCAGTGCGTCGAACACGTTGCGGAACATGATGTTTGAATCTGCCCCCGTGTCGACAAGGATCCGTTTGACGAGGCCGGTTCCCACTCTGGCCGTTATGACCATGGGAGGGTTTTCCGGGGCGTCGTTGAACCATTGATCTTCTGGGCCGAAAGAAATGGACGGAGGTTTTTTGGTACTCTGCATCGGCAGAGATGAGATCGCCAGAACCTTGGCGTCTTTCTTATGTGCCGACCGGGATTTTGGTGCAGTGTTTTTTGCCGTTACCACGTTTATCACCGTGAGGCCGTGGTCTCTGTCTTCGGGTTCTTGTCGCCGCTTGGCCGAGCGTGTCTTGCCTTCCTCGTCCTGATCGCGATAACGCCTTCTCGGCTCCCTAATGAGATGGGAGAACGCTGCTAGCTTTCCTTCCCTTATCGCCTGTTCTAATGCATCCTTCAAGTCGAAACAGTCTTGTGTTTGATGGCCATATCCCTTGTGGTAATCACAATAAAGGTTCTTGTTTCCACCCGTACGGTCCTTAAGTGGTCGGGGCTTCGGAAGGATTCCCTTCTCGGCAATTTGTTGATAGACTTCCACGATGGGGAGGGTGAGTGGAGTGTAGTTTGTAAACTTCCCGACTCGAGGGAACGGTCTAGGGGCTTTGTTTGATGCCTCCTCCCTAACCTTTTCTTTTGTTCTCTCCCCGTCGCCACCGGACTGCCGAGCCTGGTCGTAACCGGACTGCCGCTTATTGGCAGCCACGACTCGGCTGACTTCCTCGTCGTTTATGTATTCTTTGGCCACCGTTTGGATTTCATGCATCGTCCATACCGGCTTTGTGGTAAGGTGTTTCCGGAAGTTCTCGTTGAGGAGGCCGTTCGTCAGGCAGAGACTGGCCACCGAGTCGGTCAAGCCGTCGATTTCCAAGCATTCATCGTTGAACCGATCTAAGTACCTCCTGGTCGGCTCTCCCTGTCTCTGGGTTACCCCGAGGAGGTTGATAGGATGCTTGGCCTTCGCTATTCGCGTTGTAAACTGAGCCAGAAACGCGCGGCTGATGTCTGAGAAACTATAAATGGAACCTTGAGGGAGGCCATTAAACCATCTGATCGCTGGTCCTGCTAAGGTTACCGGGAAGGCGCGGCACCTTACTTCGTCACCTACTCCCTCTAGGTTCATCCTAGCCTCAAAGGCCGTGAGATGTTCTAGAGGATCTTGAGTTCCGTCATACCTCATGTCCGTTGGTTTGTCGAAGTGTTTCGGCAACCGGACCTCGAGGATAGATCGGTGGAACGGCGTGACACCCATTATTACAGGTTGTCGTGTTCTCTCGGTTTTCCCATCTCCGTCCTCACGACCTCTTGCCGTTCGGCGAGATTGTCTGCCGCGAGAGTAGATGACTGTGTCATTCCGTCTTCTCGGAATGGGTGATTCCTCTTGCGTGCCCTCTGCTTCCGTCCGGGGTGCATACATACGCCGTGAGCGGCTTCGGTGAGAGCTCTCTTCTTCCTCGCCCCCGGGAGACGGGGTGTAGCTTGGATCGGTAGACCATCCATTTCTCTCCTGGTCGACTAGTTGTCGTTCTAGGTTCTGGACTCTGTGGCGTAGCTCCTGCATTATTATGGCGCTATCGCCGCCCGTTCCTCCGAATGGTCGGGTTCTCGTGTGTTGTTGGGGGGATCTCCGGCCTCCCCTTTGCGAGGCGACGGAGGCTGCCCCCTCCGCACCGGCTGCTCGAGCTCGGTCGCCGGGACCTGGCGCGACTTCCATTCAGGCAAAGAAGGTCCCCACAGACGGCGCCAATGTTCGTTGTCGGATTCCAAACAGGTCGGGTGGATAGATGTAGAGGGAGGATGCCTTGGCTTGAATCGCGCTGCTTGCGGGTAGTCGAGCAACCGAGCACTTGTCGTGATGAAAGGGGGGGTGCCACCTGCAAGGACACTCCGACGCTTAAGTCAGTAATGTGCAGGCGAGCAGAGAATAGGGCTGGAAGATGTGACGTACCTCGGGGGGAGAGCCATTCTTCCCCTTATATACATGTCAGTGGTGGGCCCCGTGTGAGGTTAGGCCCATGATCCCAAGGGCGCTGCCCTGCAGCTGTGTGTGGGTCGTACAGGACGCGTGTCCGGGTCGGTTGGAATGCAGGCGTCCGGGTCGGGTAGAGCTTGGGTCGGGTTGACCCGTGTGGACCTTGGGCTGGGCCGTAACAATTTACAATCACAATAAACAATTTTTGGTTAATCATTTATTATCAATATCACACGTCCATAAATATAAATAGTATCATTGACTAACACTACGAAAAAAATGTTTTAGCGACAAATTTTTAGTGGCAATAACATAATAGCCACTAATTTCTTAATTTAAGTTATGTTTTTACGATAATTATATATTTGTTATTATTACTATATCTTATAGTGATAATTGTCTTTATTGCCATTAATAAATACAAAAAAAATTGTTTGTAAAAATTTTTAGTAGCCATAGAATTATGGCTAGTATTATTATCATTCAAATATATTTTAATGGAAAAATTTTAGTGGCTATAAAATTATGGTAAGTATTATTCTTATTAAAATAATATTGTAATGACAATTATTATTATCATTATCACTACCTTTTTAATAAAATATTTTTAGTGACTATAAAATTATGGCTAGTATTATTTTTATTAAAATAATTTTGTATCTAAACTAAAGAAATAAAAGAATCACATAAACAAAAGAAAGAGGTCTCAGAGAAGAGAGAGCCTAACCTCACCGCCGAAGCTCACTGCAGCGGCCGCTGCCGCCCTCGCCGCCACAGTTCAGATCAAGCAATTGTGCTCTTTGACTCAGATCCTTCTATCGCTTTCTATGTTATTTAGAGAAGAGAAAGGCTCATAACCATCGCTTTCTATCTTTCTCTCTCATTTTTGATTTAGGGCTCACGAACTCGCTCTTTGACTCTGATCCTTCTTGCAGCTCTGGTACACGAAATCGTGATACACAACTTCGTGCAGCTGACCAGCAAGTGCATTGGGTCGTCCAAGTAATACCTTACGTGAGTAAGGGTCGATCTCATGGAGATTGTCGGCTTGAAGCAAGCTATGGTCATCTTGTAAATCTCAGTCAGGCGGATTCAAATGGTTATGAAGCTTTGATAATTAAAAGATAAATAAACAAAAAAAAAGATAGAGATACTTATGTAATTCATTGGTGGAAATTTCAGATAAGCGTATGGAGATGCGTTATTCCTTCTGAATTTCTACTTTCCTACTGTCTTCATTCAATCATTCATACTCCTTTCCATGGCAAGCTGTATGTTGGGGATCACCGTTGTCAATGGCTACCTCCCGTCCTCTCAGTAAAAATAGTCCTCTACAGTTTCTGTACGGCTAATCAACTGTCGGATTTCTCGTCTCGGATGAAAAATACCAGGCACAGCTACGCATGGCTAATCAGCTATCGGTTCTCGATCGTGTCAGAATAAGATCCAATGATCCTTTTGCGCATTGTCACTGCACCCCACAGTCACGAGTTTAAAGCTCATCACAGTCATCCCTTCCCAGATCCTACTCAGAATACCACAGACAAGGTTTAGACTTTCCGGATCTCAGGAATGCTGCCAGTTGTTTCTAGCCTATACCACGAAGGTTCTAATCTTAGATTCAGATGCCCCATTGTTAGAGGGGAAACGATGTGAATCGTTGATTAGAGTCCCAAGAGATATGCGTTCAAGCTTGTTTTTATGTAGAACAGAACTGTTTGTCAGGCACACATTCATAAGTGAGAATGGTGATGAGTGTCACTTGATCATCACATTCATCATGTTCTTGTGTGCAAATGAATATCTTGGAATAAGAATAAGCTTGAATTGAATAGAAGAACAATAGTACTTTACATTAATACTCGAGGAACAGCAGAGCTCCACACCTTAATCTATGGTGTGTAGAAACTCCACCATTGAAAATACATAAGAACAAGGTCTAGGCATGGCCGAATGGCCAGCCTCCCAAAAGTCTAAGATAGCATCAAACTGATCTAAGATCTCAGATGATCAAAGATCCCCAATACAATAGTAAAAGGTCCTATTTATACTAGACTAGTTACTAGGGTTTACAGAAATAAGTAAATGATGTAGAAATCCACTTCCGGGTCCACTTGGTGTGTGCTTGGGCTGAGCATTAAAGCTTTCATGTGTAGAGATTTTTTTTGGAGTTAAACGCCAGCTTTTATACCAGTTTGGGCGTTTAACTCTAGCTTTTATCCTGTTTCTGGCATTTAATGCCAGAATAGGGTAGGAAGTTGGCGTTTGAACGTCAGTTTGCGTCATCAAAACTCAGGCAAAGTATGGACTATTATATATTGCTGAAAAGCCCAGAATGTTTACTTCCCAACACAATTAAGAATGCACTAATTGGGTTTCTATAGCTCTAGAAAATCTATTTCGAGTGCAGGGAGGTCAGAATCCAATAGCATCTGCAGTCCTTTTTCAGCCTCTGAATCAGATTTTTGCTCAGGTCCCTCACTTTCAGCCAGAAAATACCTGAAATCATAGAAAAACACACAAACTCATAGTAAATTCCAAAAATGTGAATTTTGCTTAAAAACTAATAAAAATATACTAAAAAGTAGCTAGATCCTACTAAAAACTACCTAAAAACAATGCCAAAAAGCGTATAAATTATCCGCTCATCAAGCTCTGATATGCTCCTTTAGGTATTGCCGAGTCGACTCATTCGCAACTTCAATTCACTGTGCTCACTTTCACAAATCCTTCATTTTATTCTCTTACAAGTTAGATATTCGCGTTTGCGTTACTCATTATTTTCACCATTTCAGATCTTGCGGTTCCAATTCTTAACCTTTGAATGTAGTTTTTTGCTATTAATGCTAATTCTTGTTCATGCAACTGAAGCTATATGTCGTCAATTGAACTGTCCTTTGGTTTATTTTTATTTTCAATTTAAGATGTGAGATGATAAAGTAATCTACAATTTGGATGATACCTGATTAATGTGCCTTTGATGTGTGTTTTTAGGTTACGAGCTTGGTTTGAGTGTTTTAATCTATATATAAAACCATAAGATTTATTATTATTTTTCCAATTCATGTGCGTAACTAAACTTAGACAATCGTTTGAGATCAAATAAGTTTTGTTCAAGTGACTGCCTGATAGAAACAGGGGATCTGAAGTCTGAACAACTAGAAAATATTTTTTATTATTATTTTCATCTTTTTTTTAATTTAATTTATTTAATACACTCCCTGCATTTATTTGATATTACATTTTCATCCAAGCAGCTTGTGTATTAGTTGTAATGTAAGTAGATTATTAGGTAATGTGTTTAATCGGAGTCTTGTTGATTTCATCTTATTTGGATATTCCTTACTTATTTAATCTTTAATGACTAGGGCAATTCCATAGATCTGCAGTAATGGATGAACTCTAGGGACATAATGCCATATTTAGGGACTGCATTAAGCAACTAACAGCTATAGAATCTAGAGCTAGCCTTGTATCTCATCTGAGAGAAGCTTTATAGGAACAGTAATTTTTATTGTTGCTTTTCTTTTTAGAAGTGCTGTAACCTGTAATATGTCATTCTAATTTGGTTTGGTTACCAGAAATTCAAGCTGGGTCAACTCCGAAGCTAGATTCAGATTTGAAACTTATCCAGTTATCGAGTAGTTATATAGTATCTATTGTCTATATTTTGATATAGTGGTTCGCCTAAATTTTGTACAATCGTTAATCTAAAAATTAGTAAGTCTACTAAGTAGTTTGAGGTTTAATAATATCCAATGTCCAATATTAGTTTATGAAGTATTTTTATAATTGATTTTTCAGTTACGAAGTTAAGTTTTTCTTTGACTTGATATCATACTCTTATGAAATATGGAGAACATGCTAGCTATTACTATATTGTTTTTTTTGCTAGTTGCTAAGGTCCTGATATTTTCTATGGAGTGATGAATTTAACTTCATTTTTCATTCGGTCAAAATCTCACTAGTCACTACTACATAATTGACTTTTACTAACATTTAAAAAATGTTACCAAATCATATTTAAATGTTACATATATATATTAGTAACATTTTAACAAATGTTAAATATACCCTATGTTACTAAAGAGTTTTACTAATATTTTTCTAAAGATTTAATAACATTTAGTAAAAATGTTACGATAGATCTTCTATAGTAATATTATAAGAAATGTTACAATAGACTTTCCTTGGTAACACTTAAGAAATGTTATAATAGATATTTTGTAACACTTAGAAAAATGTTACCATAGATAACTTTTTATAACACTTAAAAAATGTTACAATAGATATTTTATGTAACACTTAAAAAAAAGTTATTATAGATATTTTCTGTAACACTTAAAAAAATGTTACTATAGGTATTTTTTGTAACACTTAAAAAATGTTACAAAACATCTTTAGTAACATTTTTTTAGTTATATTATACTATTTTTTATTTTATATTATACATAATATAAATATACTAAAATTAATTACTACAACATGAAATATTTCATTAAATTCACAAATTCACGAAATAAAATTTTTATAACCTCTTTCATTAATCAATAATCATTGTACAAGTTTGCTTCGTAATGCAAATAAAATGAAAAAAGAAAAAATAATACTTATAGTACTTAAACTCTATGAACATTCCATATAAAAAATAAGTGTTTTGTTGTGAATTAGATCAAAGATACACTGAACAATGAAGGAAAAGTGAACGTGGTACATCTTCAACTTCAGCTAGCACAACTGAGGATGTTTCAAGTAGAAAGATAGGCATGTTAGATGGCAATTTGTCTAGCAAAGTCTGGAGAACAGCTTTGAGTTGTTTATGAGCCTGCAGGATTACAAAACCAATCAAACTCAGGTAGCATTGAAGCAGCCCCACAACATAAGTGAACACATGCGTATAAAATATAAATTTTGGGCAGGGAGATCATTTTCATTTAACATGCAAATAACTAAAATATGAACTTACAGTTTCCCACCAAACATCAAATTGTGGTAAATAGAGAATTGATGGTGTGGTTCTTCTAGCTTCACCAAATATGTATACCAATGCCTCCTCTGGTGTCTTAGCACTAGGATCTGACAGCAGAGATGGAAGTTCTAATGAATGTTCTTGTTAAGATATAGACAATCAAAAAAAGCATTCACTTATTAAGATATAGAGAATAACAAACCCAACCCTGCAAAGTAAATATATATTCTCCTCACTGCAAATAAATCACAGGAAGAAAAAAGTAATCATCATAAATAGATAGCAGAGCTGGAAGGACAGTTTCTCTATTATCAGTTTACTAAAGATACTGATTTGAGCAGATTTTACTAAAGATACTGCACAGTTTAAGTATTTAACAACCACTTCTTAACAAATAGCAAGACACCACAAATATCATTAATTAAGAAAATCACAAGATAAAAAAGCTAGCAGAACAAATCTTACCAGAATTGACAACAACCAGTCACGGGTAGCGCGCGGTGAGGGCGAGCAAGAGAAGAACGAGACTAGAATTGCTGAAATGGAGTGAGGGGAAGCAGAATCAAGTAGAGATCTAAGTATTCTAATCTAAGATTCTTGCATATGAATTACCACAAGTCCATAAGTTATTCATTCATATTATTGAACTTAATTAAACTAATTAAGTAGGTCTTACTGAAGTGATTTGCATAGAGCAGGAAGAACAAGATCGGGATGGTTATCAGATAACCATAACTTGAAAGTGATGAAAAGTTCATCCCTGGAGCTTATGAGACCAAGTTTAAGGACTTCAACAATGGCTTCTCCCAGAGCCTGTTCGGAGCCATATATAGAAGCAGTGTCGAAGTGCCTGTAATCGAGCTTGATGGCCTCCATCACCGCCAATTTATGGACGTCACCCTCATCAGTTTCAAAGGCAGCAGTTCCAAAGCCTATGACCAGCATGCTGAAGGATGATTGCGGGACAACATTTAGGATCGCTAATTGTGTTGTTGAAGACATTTGGAATATGAAGACTGGAATTAATTAATTAATAATAATAATAATAATAATAATAATAATAATAATAATAATAATAATAATAATAATAATAATAATAATAATAATAATAATAATAATAATCAGTTTGTTGATATATGGTGCTTGGAAATGAGAATTATGTCTCTACTTGTATCATCATTTGACAAGTTTATTAATTAGAATTAGGAAATGCATGCTTATTTTTTGCATGCTTAATTAAACAAATAAAAAGTTTTAAATAGCTAATTAAAAAGACTTGCAATCAGAAATCAGAAATAAATGCTCAAGAATTGACTCACATTAAACTTTGAAGCATGAAAAATGATGGTGAGAGGGCATATGCAATCATAAAAAATTGAAATTCAATTTAAAAAATATTTAAAACTTAAATTCAACAAAAATTTACTATCAATGGGCTTTATATTTACTAAAATTAACAACTCACTATAATATTGGCTGAAATTAGCTGATATAGTAATGATTTTTTAATAATAATAACAATAATAAAGAAGATAATATGAAATTATACAGGGGAGGGGACTAGGGGAGTAACCAAAAGAAGCTTAAACAAATTCAGATCCTTTGAGTATATATTCTGCTCCTTCAGCGGGGTGTATTATGTCATTAAGTGCCAAGTCACACCATACATAACCACTCTTATAGTTCCTAATAAACAAAATGCAATGCTCAATTACTATATATCATTTTCCCATATTTATGTTTGTTTTGCAACAGAAGAAGCCAAGACAAAGTGGTTTTCTTTTTTAGTTTAATTAATTACCTTTTACAAGACCATGAATACTGTAAGGGCATGGCACTGCCTCTCAGCGCTATGAGCCGCTCGAACACATCTTCGTTTCACCAAGTAAAAGTAATAAATAAATCAATCAATTAATCAATTAAAATTAATTACAAAAATTCAACTATGAGAAAATTAAAACAGCATTCCAGCATTTACAACATCAAAGAGCAGCACTTTCAATGAATGAACAAAAATTCAAACAGAAGCAGAAGCATTAAATTTTTACCTATCAAATTCCGTGTCTGAACTTTTTACCTATCAAATTCCATTAGTAACTGGAAAGACTAGATATCTCAACTTAATAACCGTAATTACTTGGCGCATAATCATTTTCTAAACCAAAAAAGGTTAAGCCAAATGCAAAGAATGAAAGGACAAAGTCTTTTCAAAATGCATGCCTCTTAGACCTTGGACTATTGGAGTGCATTTTCCATTTATATTGCTTGACTTATTATTAGCTGTTCCTCGAGAGTAGTAAGAAACTAAAAATACAAAGTATGTGTTTTGATGTGCAGTTGAAATTTTGAATATCCTTGCTGTATTTTTAGTTTAAACTTTAAAGGAATATTCTATGTATCCGTCGTCGACGGAACTAACATATACTTTTGTACTATTATATTAGAATGGGTGTGAAGCTTATTCTACATAGACTTCATATCTAATTGAAGGAAAAAGATATTTCAAAATCAAGAGATTAGTAAAATGATAAAACAAAAGTCAGTCACTGAATTTGTAATTTTTATTATATGTAATTCCTACTACCTTGAAGACCTTGATGCCCACTTTTTTAATATATCAATCTTCTTAGTTTAAAAGAGCTTGTTATCGAATTCTATCTTGTTTAATAAGACAATAAGACATTGTTAGATGTATTGTTGGATATATGTATCATCCTCACCTTTTGGAACTAAGACTTAGCTGTTATAAAAACATGACACTTTGATGCAACAAGGAAGATCTCCAATTTATGGTGAAATTAGAATGAAAAAAGGAAGAGTCTGCCAAAGTACCAACTAAGGAAGAAAAAATTTATTTAATAAAAAATTCTTCAAATTCGCAGTTAAAAAGAATCAACCTCTCCCAGACAAGAGTACAAGACAGTTCTCCAACTTCATGTTAAAGATTAAAAATAAGGCCTTGAAATTCAACTAAAGAAAATGGGTGTATTTAAAAATTACTATAATATGGTCACATTTTGCCATATGAGAATGGTGATTCTGTTATAACGGCAGAAGGTTTGACTTATTAGTTTTTTCTGCAAACCAATACATTGAAAGAAATATGTACTTATCAGAAGCATTAAATTTTTACCCATTCAAATAGAAATTCAAGGAAATTTGAGTAGACTCCCTTGACAAGTTCTCCATTTTCATTTGTATACACAAGACGTTTCACACATAGAGAAACCTGGGTGAGTGAATGAAAGCATCGTATCAAATATATCATATTGCAGAGCAATTAAAGTATGAACGGAACGAAAGGGTATAACCCAAATTATGTATAGGTCTCCAAAATAGGACTCACAATTTTTGATGAGTCTCCCAGATCACCAAGAGCATTGCTAGCAATAGAATACAATCCGATCTTGTGAGGCTTTCCATTCTTGTCAATGCCATCTGGAATCACGCCAATTGATTGTCCTTCTCTGTAAGGAACCTCTCCTGAAATAATTAATTACAATTAGTTACAATCACTGAACCAGCAATAGACAAATAAAAAATCACAAAAAGTTAATACTCTAGTTGTTGGGAAAACTCAACACAGGTTTAAACCAAGAACCTGTCTAATAGCGGAAGCACCAAAAATAATAATTTTTCCACAACCTGTGCAATTAAATGGGCAACACCAAAGATACTCCAAGCAGCAAATATAATGGCAGAAATTAAATAATCAGACACCAGAATTTTAACGTGGAAAAACCCCCAAAAGAGGGACAAAAAACCCACGGGACCTAGTCCAGAAAAATCTTCCACTATTAGAATAATGGCTATACAAACAGTCTTCCTAGTAACACTAGGGCATCTCAACAATCAACAAAATACATCATCAAAGCTAATGGAATCAACATAAACCCTCCACAAAAGTAGGTATCTCAAATCAGGCAAAAGAGAAGGCAATACAACAAATAAATTATATCCTAATGTTCATCTCTACACCAGGAATAACAAACTAAAATTTCATAAGAAATGGAGCAAGTTTACCAAGTCAATGTGATCAAGGTTGGTTTGCCCTTTTCCCCTAAATTTCCTCTTCTCTTCGACGCCGCAGCACTGTTCCTTTTTCTTTTTGTTTTTGTAAAATGAGAGAGAGCCCATCAGCTCGTTCTCTCTCTCCCTCCGTGGCTTATACGCCACTTTCCTTTTATTTTTTTATTTTTTATTTTTTGATTTAATATGTGTGGGTCCCACTTGAGGTTGGGGACCCACCAACAAATCTCCCCCTCACCAACTCAAGTGGGGATAGGCTGCTCCACCAAGCCTGCCTTCTCTTTTGCAGTAATCAAACTTCACTGCAGGTAAACTCTTAGTCATCATATCTGAACCATTATCATCAGTATGGATCTTCTCAAGTGCATATGACTTCATCTCAAGCGCTTGACGTATCCAATGATACCTTACCTCTATGTGCTTCGATCTGGAATGAAACGTCGGATTCTTGCTGAGATGGATAGCACTCTGACTGTCACAAAATAACACAAACTTCTCTTGATTGATGCCTAACTCTTGTAGGAATTTCTTCATCCACAAGAGTTCCTTAGAAGCTTCAACAACAGCAATGTATTCTGCCTCTGTAGTAGACAAAGCAACACATTTCTGAAGTCGAGATTGCCACAACACAGCTCCCCCTGCAAAAGTCATCATATAACCAGAAGTAGACTTCCTTGAATCAAGATCCCCAGCCATATCTGCATCTGTGTAACCATCCAACACAGGTTGGCCACTCCCAAAGCACAAACAAACTCTGGAAGTACCATTAAGGTATCTGAGAATCCACTTCACTGCTTGCTAGTGTTCCTTGCCAGGATTAGAGAGAAACCGACTAACAACTCCAACTACATGAGCAATATCCGGCCTGGTGCAAACCATAGCATACATCAAACTGCCAACTGCAGATGCATATGGATTCTTCTTCATTTCCGCTTTCTCTTTCTCACTTGTAGGACATTGCTGCGAACTCAACTTGAAATGACTAGCAAGTGGAGTACTAAGGGTGTGTTTGGCAATCATGTTGGAGAGGATAAAAGTGCGTTTGAGCTTCTTGAAAGTTTCATTTTTATGTTTGGCAATTCTTATCTTTCAAAACGCAGAAATGATTCTGCCTTTGAACGCACGTTCAGGAGAAGCTAAAATTTGTAGCTTCTGCGTTTCACGTTCATGGTTGGTGATCCCCTTGGAAAATTAGATGAAAAAATTATTTCTTTTTTACCAACCATACCCTTCATTTTCTTCTATAAAAAAGAATTAGTTCTTTGTAGTTCTTCCTTCTTCTTCATAATTTTTAGTTACAACTTTTTTTTTCATCAAATTAGTTCAGATTTGTTTCAATTACCAGCAAATTGAATATTTTAATTTTTTTTATTATATTTAATATTCATTTTTATATTTTAATTTATATATTTTTTATTTATATTTTTATTATATTTTTTATTTATATGATAAATATTTTTATATTATTTGTGTAGTGCTCTTCTATTTATGTGACAAATGTTGTTGACTTTTTTGTATGATATTTTTATTATTTTTTGTTCATATAAATTTTTTTTTCTATCTTTTCCTGCATTGTATTTATGTTGTGTATGAAATTTTTTATTTTTTTATTTGATTTTATTGTATTTTTTGTTCATATGATATATGTTGTTGGTTTTATAAAATTTTTATTATTTCTTATCATTTTTTTCTATTCTTTGATGTATTCTATTTTTGTTTTGTATTAATTTTATCTATTTATTTTGACTTTGTAATATTTGTAATTGTAATTATTATATACTACGTTTATTATCAAAATTTTGTATAATATAAATTATGATCCTATAAAAAAGGATAAAATAAATAAAAAATTAATTATAAATAATAATAGAGTCATAAATAATAAAAATTTATAGTCTAAAATAATACTAAATTAAAGAGTACTGACAGTACTAGAAAAAATTATAGAATATTTTCTTTTTATTTGACATTATAAAATTTATAATATTCTCTTTCATATTTTTATTTTTTATTGTATTTATTTTATTTATATGATAAATATTTTTATATTATTTTCGTTAGTTTTCTGATTTTGCATGTATATAAAAAAATTATTTAGATGAATGTCTCTTTTAGTAATTTTTCATCTAAAAGTAATTTTGAGTAGTATAATCCAAACAATATTTATTTTACTATAATCAATTTTGATATAAAGATTGCCAAACATAAATCACGTTAACTCAAACTTACTTTTCATCAAAATCAATTTTGTGCAAACTCTCGTTTGCAAACTGAAATCCAAACACACACTAACAGGTTTGGAATTACTCATGCTAAACCTCTCTAAAACCTTCTTAATGTACTTCTGCTGCGACAACCACAGTTTCCCATTCTTCCTGTCACGAGTGATACTCATGCCAAGGATGTTCTTTGCAGGACCCAAATCCTTCATAGCAAAGGATCTGTTCAAGTCTTTCTTAAGACTTTCAATATTTTTAGTGTCATGACCAACAATCAACATGTCATCAACATAAAGCAAGAGAATTATAAAATCACCATCAGAGAATTTTTTAACATAGACACAATGATCAGAAGAAGTCTTACTATACCCATGACCTTCCATGAAGGAATCAAACTTCGTGTAACACTGCCTTGGCGCTTGCTTCAACCCATATAAGCTCTTCTTCAACTTGCATACAAGGTGCTCCTTTCCTTTAACCTCGAAACCCTCTGGTTGCTCCATGTAAATTTCTTTATCTATGTCACCGTGAAGGAATGCAGTCTTCACATTAAGCTGCTCAACCTCTAAATTCAAGCTAGCCGCCAATCCAAGCACAACTCGAATAGAGGACATCTTCACAACTGGAGAGAAAATCTCCTCAAAATCAATACCTTTCTTTTGCTCAAAGCCTTTCACAACCAATCGAGCTTTGTACCTTGGCCGTGAGACACTTTCATCCACTTTCAATTTGAACACCCATTTATTCTTGAATGCTCTCTTACCCTTCGGCAACTTCACCAATTCAAAAGTATGATTCTCATGCAAGGATTTCATTTCTTCTTGCATGTTCTTCAACCAATCTTCCTTATGCTCATCAGACATAGCTTCCTGGTAGCTCTCTGGCTCCCCAGTCTCAGTGTTCATCACATACTCATGAGGAGAGTATTTCTGAGAAGGATGATGCTCTCTAGTAGATCTTCTCAATTTAGGCTCAACTGGTGGTTTAGGTGGAACTTCAACATCTGGCACCTCAGGTTGAGGTGTAGGTTCATCATGCAAATCATCACCATCATTATCAATTTGTACATCTCCCCCATCAACAGGAGGTCTAGTGGAAGGACCAGGTTCATCATCAACAGAACGTCTAACAGTTACTGTTGGCTTATCTGTCTTCTCAAGATCTTCAATAGTTTGGTCTTCAAGAAAAATCACATCTCGGCTTCTAATTATCTTCTTGCTCACCGGATCCCATAATCTGTAACCAAAGTCTTCGTGACCATAACCCACGAAGATACACTGCTTTGACTTCCCATCAAGTTTAGACCTTTCATCAACAAAAGCTCTGCAACCAAACACTCTCAAGTGACTATATGAGACATCTTTTCCTCTCCAAACTTTCTCTGGAACATCACCATTTAGTGGAACAGAAGGAGAAAGGTTGATCAAATCTACTGCAGTCCTCATCGCTTCACCCCAAAAGGATTTAGGCAACTTTGCATGAGAGAGCATACACCTGACTCTATCATTGATAGTGCAATTCATTCTCTCAGCAACTCCATTATGTTGAGGAGTCTTAGGAACCGTCTTCTCAAGCTTGATCCCATGTCCTTTACAATACTCTTCAAACGGACCCCTGTATTCACCACCATTATCTGCTCGAACACATTTCAGTTTCCTTCCTGTTTCTCTTTCAACACTTGCATGAAAGTGTTTGAAGATTTTGAGCACCTGGTCTATAGATTTCAAAACAAAAGCCCACACTTTTCGAGAATAATCATCAATAAAAGTAACAAAATATGATGCACCACCTAGTGTCTTAGCATCCATAGTGCAAACATCAGTGTGAACTAAATCTAGAACATGTGATCTCCTATGAGGTCCATAATTATGAAATGATACTCTAGCATGCTTTCCAACAAAACAATGAGTGCAAGTATTTAAAGTTGTACCTTTCACTGGAAGTGAGTGCTTCTTGGCCAAGACGCTTAGTCCTTTCTTGCTCAAGTGACCAAGACGTATATGCCATAAATCAGAAGAGGAATCATCAGCTACATTCACATCTTCTTTGCACAACTTTGCTTGCAATCGGTAGAGAGTAGTGAGACTATTATCTTCTCTAGCAACAATGAGAGCTCCTTTGGTAATCTTGCATTTTCCACTACCAAAGGAAGTGTAATACCCCTCTTGATCCAACGCCTTCACTGAAATGAGATTGAATCGCATATCTGGCGCATGCCTAACATTCTTCAACTGCAACTTGCATCCAATATTAGTTTCAAGCCACATATCACCCATACCAATGATATCACACACTCCTTTATCTCCCAATTTGATCTTGCCAAAATTTCCAGTAGTATAGGAAGTGAAAAATTCACGCTTCGGAGTGACATGACATGAGGCACCAGAGTCCATAATCCAAGTAGAATCATCACAGACAAGATTCACATAATTTTCATCATATGTGATAAGAACATCTTCATAAACAATAGCAGCAGTTTCTTTATCACTATCTTTATCTTTGTCTTCGTTTCTTTCCCTTGATTGTTCTCTTTTTAAGAACCTACAATACCTCTTGATATGCCCCGACTTGCCACAATGGTGACAAATGAACTCCTTTCTTGGCTTGTACTTTCCTCTTGACTTGCTTCGACTCTCTGACCTGTCAGAACTGTGAAGTTTTCTACTTTGACTTCTCCCCCGTGACTCTGAAACAAGTGCTTCTGATTGGGAGGAGGCATTAATCAAACCTCGCTCTCTTCTTCTGGCTTCTTCATTCAACATACTCTCTTTAACCATTGCTAACGTCAACTTTCCTTTTTGGAGCTGAGTTAGTCAGTGTCACAACCAGAACTTCCCAACTATAGGCAAAGAGCTCAACAACAACAAGGCTTGCAACTCATCATTCAAGGTGATTTCATTATTTGTCAATTGGTTCACAGTCTCTTGAAAAATGCTCAAGTGCTCCGGCATTGATTTACCTTCAACATACTTCATATTGACAAGCTTCCTAATCAAGAATGCTTTGTTTTGCACATTCTTTTTCTCATATAACTCCTTCAATTTCTTCCACATCTTCTCAGCATTCGTTTCGGGGTCAACATGTGGATACACACTAAGATCAAGCCATTGCCTAATCAAAGCAACTGCCTTCCGATTCAGCTTCTTCCATTCAACATCAGATTTAGTACCTTTGGATTTATCTCCCTCTACAGGATCATACAAGTCCTTGATATACAACATATCTTCCATGAGGGTCTTCCAAATTGAATAATTTTGAGAATTCAGTTTGACCATATTCGGTCCATGAGTATTTTTCTCCATTTAATCAGCACAGAAATAAACAACCAAAGCTCTGGATACCACTTTGTTGGGAAAACTCAACACATGTTTAAACCAAGAACCTGTCTAACAGCGGAAGCACCAAAAATAATAATTTTCCCACAACCTGTGCAATTAAATGGGCAACACCAAAGATACTCCAAGCAGCAAATATAATGGCAGAAATTAAATAATCAGACACCAGAATTTTAACGTGGAAAAATCCCCAAAAGAGGGACAAAAAACCCACGGGACCTAGTCCAGAAAAATCTTCCACTATCAGAATAATGGGTACACAAACAGTCTTCCTAGTAACACTAGGGCATCTCAACAATCAACAAAATACATCATCAAAGCTGATGGAATCAACATAAACCCTCCACAAAAGTGGGTATCTCAAATCAGGCAAAAGAGAAGGCAATACAACAAATAAGTTATATCCTAATGTTCATCTCTACACCAGGAATAACATACTAAAATTTCATAAGAAATGGAGCAAGTTTACCAAGTCAATGTGATCAAGGTTGGTTTGCCCTTTTCCCCTAAATTTCCCCTTCTCTTTGACGCCACAGCACTGTTCCTTTTTCTTTTTGTTTTTGTAAAAGGAGAGAGAGCCCATCAGCTCGTTCTCTCTCTCTCTCTCCCTCCGTGGCTTATACGCCACTTTCCTTTTATTTTTTTATTTTTTTTTTTGATTTAATATGTGTGGGTCCCACTTGAGGTTGGGGGCCCACCAACACTAGTTTATGAACTCCATCAACGATTTTGTCTTGATCATCTTAAAGTAAATTTCATCTTCATTTCTATTTGCTGCTTTTTCTCTAAGCCTCAACAATTCAACTTATTAATTTACAACAGCAACTTCATGCAAGGAAATAACATATGAGCTTGTGAATTACTAGTTCAAACTTACTTTATTTTGAACTTTTGGCTTTTATTTTTGTTCTGCATGCTTGAGCAGAAAAAATTAGATAAAAAGAAAACTCATGAAAAGAATCTCAAAAATATTGGGTTATTAACCTTCAATTCGTAATGCCATCTCCATCTTTTGTGAACTTCATCATCCGGTATTAGATTGCCAACATCGTTAAATTGTCGATCCTTCGAATCGAAATCTTTCCTCGCCCTATCGCAATCAATTTTAGGGTTCCTACCTCCTCAAATTAAACATCTCCTTTGATTTGACCTGCTAGATCACGAGTCAACAAATTCATTAAGATCAATTAGCTATTCAACTCTCATGTAGCTAATTGGATTAAAACTTCTACAGATTTGAAGAGCGAATTAGTTCATTTTTACTAAACTCAGACTCTTCCAATTTGAAGAGATTTGCAGAATCAGCTACAACTATGAAAATCAAACCCTAGGAATTTGAAGAGAATCACTTATGATTTCAAATCTTACCTTACTGGAATGAGATTGAGTCTGCGATTGAATCATGCATGAGATCGACGAGGCAGAGCGAGAGATCGGGAGAAGGCAAAACCAAAAATTGAGGAGGCAAAACAAGATCAAGAGATTCAGAGAATTGAGAGATTGAGGAGGCAAGCGAGATTGAGAAATTTAGAGCATTGAGAGTGAGCGTGGATTCGATTTCAGAGTAGTAAAAATTTTTTATTTTTGAAATTAGGAATAGATAACAGTTTTTGTAAACTTTTTATAAAAATTAAACTCATTTACTAACATTTTATTAAAAATGTTACTTAATATTTAATTTTATTATAATTACTAATATTTTAATAAATGTTAAAAGATAAATGTTACTAAAGGTGTGAAATGTAATAGTGAGTGTTAAAGCAGAATTTGTTCCATTTCCATTTTACATGTGAACTTAAATTTGGTTTTATAATGTTTATTTTCTGTTTCTGAAAGATAGATTTAGTGGAAAATAAGGCTTTCTTCTTGTGTGAGGTTCATGTCTCGTTGTTTAGTGATCATTTAACCAAATTTTGATTCTATATGGCTGCCACATGAAATAGTATGAATTAATTTCCCTCCAGATTTTTGCAAATATTGTTGATCCCAAGTTGTACACTATTAACTATCACTATTTTTATTATTCTTATTGTTCACCTAAACCATACACTCGTGTCTCTTTTACCTCACAGAAAAAATATACCTTTTTATTCTAATATTTTATAATGAAATATTAATTAATTCTTAGCTCACAAAGTTGACATTAGATATAAATACCACACATACATTTGGTAAACATTGAAAAAAAAGTATATACTGTGTCGATGGCTTTATTTATTAATTAATGAAATATTAATTAATTTTTATTTTATTATTTTCATCAAATTAATCCAATAGTGACTTATGAGAGAGGTAGTATATACTGTGTCAATGGCTTTATTTTTTATTTACTTAAGTATAAAAAATTCACCAAGAAAATTTTTATTTAATCATGTCTTAACTTGTAGGATTTAATTATTTTCAGATTGAAGAGTAAAAAAAAAATGAGAAAAAATCCCAGCTTAACTAAAAAGAAAAACCACAAATTGTACCTATAGCTTATGCCAAAGTTGAGTAGTCATAATTCATATTTTTGCCAATTTTGAAGTCAGTGATAATTAACTAACTTTTCTATTTACTTATGTTAAAGATTGTTTACCTTATTTCCTAGTGTTTGATGTTTGATACTTATATGTTTTTAATTTATTCGTTTTAATTAGGATATAAAATATTTATAGAAGGATCATGGACAATTCTAAAAATAGAAGATGGATGCAATGTGATAGAATTAGTGAAGAGTATCTAGAGGGATTAGAAAAATTTTTAGGCCATGCCTTTCATCAAAGTAATGGAGAATCAATTACTTCTCCTTGTAAAAAATGTGTGTTACACTGTTTAATGGATCGGACAATAGCTTATGATCACCTTGTGGTTAATGATGTTATGCCATCATATGACACTTGATTTTGTCATGGGAATTATTAAAATCACCTACTCCTATTGGAGAAACTAATTGTATAGAAGAAACTTTTAGGGGTTATGATATGGTAGGAATGATAGAGGATGTTTATAATGGCTTTACCCAGAGCATAGATAATGACCCTTCAGAAAGTGGGGATGAGGAGCCAAACTTGGAGTAGCCAAACTTTGGAGCCAAACATGCATCAGGAAATGAATCTCATCCAGAAGTGAAAATGTTTGACGAGTTACTAAAAGATGCAGATGAAGAATTATATCCTGAATTCAAGAAATTCAGCAAGCTTTCTTTCCTATTGCAATTGTACCATCTAAAGCAATTATTCAAATGGAGCAACGAGTCTTTTAATACATTGCTAGGATTATTAAAGGAAGTATTACCCGATGGTGAGAAGTTACCTAGTTCTTATTATAATACTAAAAATATGGTTAAGGGATTGCGCTTGAAGTATGAAATGATCCATGCTTGTCCCAACGATTGTATGCTTTTTAGGAATGAATTGGCTAATAAGAACATCAATGAATGCTCAGTTTATGGAGCTTCTAGGTGGAAAAACAATAAGAAAAAAATTCCTGCTAAGGTTCAAACGTATTTTTCCCTTAAGCCAAGGTTGCATAGACTATTTATGTCTTCAAGAAATTCTAAATTGATGAGATGGCATCATGACGAATGCAATAAATATGGGACTTTGCGATATCCTGCAGATTCTGAAGCATGGAAAATTTTTGACAATTCTCATGAAGAATTTCCTAAAGATCCTCGCAATGTTCGTTTAGGATTAACTGCTGATAGATTTAATCTATATAGTAAAATACAAAGTAAACATAGCACATGGTCAGTGATTTTAATGCCATATAACCTTTCACCATGGCTGTCTATGAAGCAATAGTTTTTTATTTTGTCGTTACTCATTTCCGGACCAACAACGCCTGGAAATAATATTAATGTTTTCTTGCAACCTTTGGTAGAAGAGCTAAAGAAATTCTGGGATGATGGAGTGAAAACCTATGATGCCTTTGATAAGAAGACATTTAATATGAAAGCAGCACTCATGTGGACAATACATGCTTTTCCAGCATATGATAACTTATCTAGTTGGTGCACTTATGGTGAATTTGCTTGCCTTTCTTGCAATATAAACACTTATTTTATAAGACTCACAAAAAGTCAAAAGTATTGCTACATGGGTCATCAACGCTTCTTGAAGTCTAATCATAAATATCGAAATGATGCCAGGTCTTTCGATGGGACTAAAGAATCAAGAGTTGTACCTGGTCTAATATCAGGGTCATCAGTTTTGAATCAAACTAGAGGCATAAATTTTTTCCTTGGTAAGCTTGGTGAAAATGTTAGTGGGGTGAAACATTTCTCCCTCCTTCTTATTTCTCAATGTCTTCTACTGAAAAGAAGTTGTTTTATGAAGTACTAAAAAATGTTAAGCTTCCACATGGCTATGCATCTAATGTCTCTTGTTGCATTTGGAAATAGAAAATATTATGACTAAAATCTCATGATTGCCATGTTATAATGCAAGAACTTCTTCCACTTGCTTTACGAGGAATAGTAGATAAAAAGATGAGCTTTGTTTTGATCAAATTGTACACATTCTTTCAAGGGATATGCAGTAAAAATCTTGAAGTGAAAAAATTAACACTACTTGAGGAGAAGATTGCCTTAATATTGTGTGACATGGAAAAGCTCTTCCTCCCATCATTTTTTACAATTATGTTTCATTTGGTTATTCATTTAGCAACTGAAGTTAAAATTGCAAGTCCGGTCCAATATCGCTGGATGTATCCAATAGAAAGGTGCGGATAATTATATATATTAGATTTAAATTGTAGGTTCAGTCCATTTTCATATATAGTAGAATAATATTAACTTATGTTATAGGTATTTATGTACTTTAAAATCCTATGTTTGAAATCAAGCATGTCCAGAAAGTTCTATAGCAGAGGGATATATTTCAAATGAGTGTTTGTCATTTTGCTCACTATATATAGAAGGTGGGAATTCAAGATCTTATTGGTCAACAAAAAAAAAATAGAGATTGAGCATGAGGCTGATCAAGAAGGATGCCTTTTTCCTTCTATTGGGAAGCCATTTGACAAAGAAGAAGCATTTCTAATGGATGATAAAACATGGTTGCAAATCCATCGATATGTGCTCTTCAATTGTGCTTCTAAAATGGTTGAAGATTATAGAAAGTAAGTGATCATCTAGCTCTCTTTATTGTTTTCCATATATAACATTATTAGTGACATATGTATGGGTCACATGTACAGTAAACATATTAGTGAGATCAAGAGAACACATTGCAAGCGTTGTCTTTTTCCACATCAACTTGATCACTTGCATTTTAATTCATTTCATGCATGGTTCAAGGATGAAGTAAGTAAAGGATTTAATTATTATTTTTTGGTTAATATCAGGTTACTTTCTCAAAAGTTTATAGCTTCTATATTATTTTCTGATTATATTAACAAGTTGGATATCACATTTGGTACGCAAAGTAATATAAGAACCCTTTCACGATGTCCAAATTACATTGCAAGACAATTCAAAGGTTTTGATTTGAATAATGGGTATTAAAACCTGAAAACACTTAACACACATATCACATCATCGAATAGTAATAAGAGAGGATTAAAAATAGTGAATTAAAGGCCAAATAAGCATGTTTTCAATCATAACACAAAATCGGGAAGGAAAATGTAAAACATGCGAATTCAATGAATAAGTGTGAGATTAGTGGATAAAATCTTCTCAATTAAGCACAAGATGTACCACGAAATAGTGGTGCATCAGGTATCGATTTCGAATAAAGAAGCATGAAGAGTCCAAGGCAACACAAAATTCTAGTGTCATAGTTGTCTCAAAGGTGATTAGCTATGCAAGTGCAAGTGACAATGCTCCCAAGTCGGAAAATATCAATTATTATAGAAGATTGACTGATATTATGGAGTTAAATTACTTTGAAGAATTTAAAGTTGTCTTGTTTAAATGTGACTGGATTGACATAACCCAAGGTAGAGGAGTTAAGAAAGATGAATTGGATTTTACACTAGTGAACTTTTCACCCTTAATACATATAAGTGATCAAGAGAGTGATGAACCTTTTGTATTTGAAAACCAAGCTCAACAAGTGATATTTGTGAAAGATTCTCATAATCATGAATGGTTTATCCATAGGCTAATTAGTCCTCGAAACATATATAATATGGGAGAAGAGAAAATCATGCAGTTTTAGCAATTAAGGCAAAATGATAACGGTGACTTAACTTTGTTAGAGGAAATTCATCACTTTGATAATGAGAATAATGATTGGGTTAGAAGTGGGGTTAATGATATAGTAATTGATCATGGACATTCACCAAATCAAACTAATGACAATTCTGAGTAAGTTAGGTAATATTTTGAGAATTCTTACATTTTGCATTCTCATTTTCTATATTTTTCTTATTTTTATTTATTAATTATATATTTTTTTATTTAGAGAGGTGTATCAGGTGACTTGCATTTTTCTACACATGCTCATTTGGGGAGGTGTTGGAACACGCATGGAGAAGCAGATGCAACCCTTACTTTGATATATAGCTCTTACTTTGATGTTTTGAATTTTGACCTTTGAGTTTGAAGGATCTTTTATGTCTTAAGATTGATTACTTATTCTGTTCATTAATGTTGACCTAGGAAGTTTATATGTTATTTTACCTTTTTCTTTTCTCCATCATGAAATGACATTCATGTTAGTAAGAATATGATTTTTCTGATAAAGCTAGTATAATATAATTTGATTCACTTTACCCTTGTCCTGCTATTACATGGAAGCTTTGGAAACTCAGGTTAGAATCCTTGAGTTCTGTTTGTTGATAATTTTTTTACTTTTTCGTAATCTGTTTTTTGTTTTGTTTTGTTAAATGTAAAGGTTTTATACTTTAATTTTTATTGACTTTGTAGGATATGGATGCATCAAAGAAGAACTATAAAAAATCATATATATGGAAAATAATTTCGAGTCAAATAAAAAGGAAAAACATAAGAAGAGAAAGAGAAGGCATGAAATTAATGGGGGAAGCTACAAGAAATTCGGAAGAAGAGGGCTTCACCAGTAGAAAAAAGAAGAGAAAGAGATTGGAAGAAATCAGTGCTTCAACAGCAAGCAAAAGACAAAAACTTATTGAGGATAATGATCTTGAGAGTGCCGTCTCAAGTACAGTATTTAAGAGTGTCTAAAAAGAGTCGTGTCAGATTTGTTGAAGAGGAAAATTATGCTGATAAAGTGCTGCCTTTTATGGAGTAACTATTGAATGATGAGGATTCGTCTCAATCTCCCAATATTTTTAATAGTATAAATTGAGCAAGATGAAGAATTAGGTGATATTATTATTACTTTAAATATGATATTATATTTTTATATTTATTTTCACTGAATAATTGCATTTTTTTAGGTCATCCAGAGGCAAAGAGGGTTAGAGGACCTACATTATTGAAAAAAATTTTGGAACATGCCTCATGAAAAGACAATTGATGTGCAATTTAATAACCGCAACCAAGCTATAAGAAAAAAAGACAGAAAATTTGTTAGTTTTCTTGGTATTCTAGCTAGAACTCCTTCAATAATGCCTTTAAACATAGATGACTGGAGATGTTATGATAAAGAGGAGAAAAATAAGTTGCTGAAAATTGTGAAGGTAAGAATTTATTATTTTTAATAGATTCTAATTTAATTTAATTTGATTCATTAAGAAATTGCTTGAACATTTTGTAGAAGTTTTCTATCCCAGTACGTGGTGATGAATTTGTAAAAAGATCAATTGAAAAGAAATGAAAAGATTATAAATGTGACTTAAAGGGTATAAATTTGGGACAGTACAAAACTAAAGATGTTTTATTGAAGAAATGACCGGAACGAATCCCAAGAGATCAATGGATTGGTCTTGTCTCATAGTGGTTCTCTGATAAAGCAAAGGTACTTTGAAAGGCTTAACTAACATATAAATATAAGATAAATATTATTACTGAATCTGATAAGGGTTGTCTTCATTTGTTTTATTAGCATTTCTTTATTTTTTAATTCTAATTCTGCCATAACTACAGCATATTACTCAGGCCAAAGTAGATTCTATGAACATGCATGGAGAAATAGAACTTACTATTTTACTAAAACTGTATAGATATAGAAAATAGAAAAATAGAAAAATAATGGCATGTGTGTGTAACAATGTATTTTACTAATCCATAATGTGTTATGATAGAAACGTACCCAAATAAATAGGATTATTAGGGCAAAGCAAAAAATGCCTCACACAGAAGGATGAACTGGTACTTATGCGTAATTTTTATTTCAGATATTTTATAAAATAATGCATTATTTTTTTTCTGGAACCATTAGCAACGCAACACAGTATATATAATATGTGAACACTGAAAATTTTTCTTTTTTGAACATTTGTACATTTGCACTTCTCTTTTGACTTTGTCATTTTGTTAGACTAAGGATGAAATCAAACCTTCACGAGTAGAGATTTTTCTTAAAATTCATAAAAGGAGTAAGGATGATAGACCATTGGATAAAGAGTCTGCAAAAGCAGCGGTAAAATTTATGAATTTGTATCTTCTTCTTGTTGTGATTGAAAAGTATAAAGGAATTAAATCATGCATTTAGTTCTAAAATAGGAACATACATGTATCCTCCTTTTTAGTTTCACTCAATTGTAACATTTAGTTTTTTCTATATAGGAACTAATTGAAGAGAAGTTGAACAATGGTGAGCTATCTAATGAAGAATCTATTAATGGTGTTGCTTGGGAAGGAGATGTTTACTCTCAAGTATTGAAGAGTGATAGAAGTGGTTACGTACGTAGTTTAGGACTTGGTCCATCACTTTTTTTATTGTGAGGTAATAAATCATCTTATGGTAAATTTGCTTCAGATGCTTTAGCTAATGAAATTGCTCAAAAATTACAACAAGAAATAAAGGTGCCAAAGGAGAAACATGAAGAAGAAATAAAGTTGATGAAAAAAAATCAAAATAAAATATTTGTTGAATTATCTTTTACGAAACAAGTTTTGTGTAAGTTTGTTTCAACAGGTTCATTTATGATTCAAGATTTCAATAAAAATTCTTTTATGCAGGTAATTTTTGAAATTTAAATTTTTTTCTTGTGAATTGTTTTTTTATTTGACATCATTGCATTTATTAGGTTCCTGATGCTAATAGTGGTCATGAGTTAGCACCATCCACACTTAAAATCAGGTTCGATGCTAATAGTTGTTTTCTTGAAGGATTATATCTTTATCTATTATTGTTTAGATCCAGCACTAATTAACTAATACCGTATATAATATTATACCAACTGCTCATTAAGATCACTTTTCTTTTTTTGTTTGCTTTCCTTTAATTTATGTTTATGAATCATTATACAAAATTTCTTCATCCATAAAATTCTTTTGCTACGTGTATATGTATAAATTCTGAAATGTCTATACAGAAAAGTGGTGTTTGAATTGAATTTGAAGTAGTATCTATTGAGGGTATAAATTACGTATAGGAACAATTGTCATTCATTTTTAGGTGGCTTTATTGAAATTGCAAACATGATTCTGGGTAATGTGCTGATAGTGAATGTGAGCATGTGAAATTGTAAATTGTGACTTGTAACAATGAGCATGAGAGGAATGGTGGCCAACTTTTATGGTGTTCGATGTTATAAACTTAGATATTGTAAAAGTGAGTGGAATTGTATAGGATTTGAATTGCAATTTGATAAATAGCAAGACTTAAATCGAGTGTAGCTAGTGAAGTTTTTGAAATATGAATGCGGTAAATGAAAAATTATGTTTCAGATATACTGTTTCAGTATTTTGGCAACATATAAAAAAGAGATCAATGATTTTTGTTCTTATTCCCTTTAGATTATTGAACAACGGTTTATGACTTGATTCAAAATATAAGCAAAATAATTAAACACTTTGTAAAGTAATAAACTGAATCTCAAACACCTCTTCTTTTTTCATTTTTCCAAAACTTCTAAGTGAACCAATTGTTTCCTTCGTTAATTGGCTAACATGTTGGTGCATATCTATTCATTTTGTTGTTTAATAGACATTGGAATTTATGAATTTTGTGGCATTTGGTATAAGAAAATGGATAAAAAGTCAAGTGGTAGATCTAACTATTAGTTTACTTCACTCAGATATAACTCAACCATTGCTTTTGAGTGTGCACCCTCTGCCTATTTCTTTTGACATTGTATGATTCTTGTTTTTTAAATTTAATTTATATTTGGATGGTGTTTATAGTTTTATGAATTTTAAAATAAGCATTGGAACATTAACTGAACTTATATTTCAATATGTTATATATGCAGATGGTGTTATAGGAATTGGTATTATTGTAACTGTTATGGGATTCATAGTTGGTGGCCTTGCTGTAGTATTGGCCTAAAAGAATTGAGTATATTTTGAATTTTTTTTTGCAAAACGTATTCAAAGTCAATGAAATGACAAAAAATCTCTATTATGTATTGACAAATACTGCTTTTAATATTCTAGTTTGTCAAAAGGAGCGTTTTAATAGAAAGCTTATTTTAAATTTTTTCGGTCAAAATTTAAAGACAAATTATCATCATTATTATTATTATAGAAAAAATATAGGTTGTTAGTTCTAATAAAGTGAGTATAATTAAAAAAAAGTCTTTAAGATCTTAGCGGCAATAGTAATGGCGGCTAAAAGTGAATAATTTTATAATTTTAGAATTTTTTTAGCGGTAATAGTAATGACAACTAAAAGTGAATAATGTTGTAATTTTAGAATTATTTTAGTGGCCATATAAATTCCCAAGAAAATGGCCGCTAAAAGTTATATATTTTTTGCGGCCATTAAAACAGTCTTTATCAACAAATGTTATAATAGCCACTAAAAATTTTTAGCGACGAAGCATAAAACGACTAATGTCAAATTGTCGGTAAATATATTAGCGGCTATTTTTATTACCTCTAAAAAAAATAAATGGTCGCTAAAAGTGATTATTTTTATAGTGTAAATATTATTTCTCATCTTATAAATGTTAATAAAATTCACTGTGAAAAAAATTAAATTAATATTATATCCTTAAAACATGAATTGTATTTGATAAAAAATTCAATAAAAGTAAATTTTTTTTAACTCTATTAAAAGACATTAAATTTTTAAAATTACCTTTACCATCGTGATCTTTAATCTCTTGAAATCCTAACTTTTCCTAACAATATCTAAAAAATAAAACTCATCTTTGAGCCTGTCTTCAATAACAAAAACTCACACGATATGACTTCATCTCTGAACTCTATTATTTTCATCTTATCTTATGTAGACGACATCATCATCATTCAGTGATCCATCCAATTCAAATCAAATCCAATCTTCAGTCCTATGATTTCTTCTTTAAAAATTTGAAGATTTAAAGTTGTATCATTGTATGTGTTGTTGGCACACTGCAGTATTTGATGATAACAAAGTCTAATTTATCCTTTATAATTAGCAAAGTGTGGCTGTTTATGCACTGGAAAACTATAAAATGTATTCTTCAATATTTAAAGAGAACTAAGGAGCATGGTTTAATTTGTGTCTAGATTGTGTGTTTATTTCCGAGGTCTTGCAGAAAGTATAGTGAGAATTTGTTACAACAAGTTGTAACTTAGCATTCTGATATCTATAGATAGTTATAGTCTGATTTAGAAAGTTATGGATATTAAGACTTAAGTAGTGGCTGATGATATACAAGTGTACGTGTATAGTAGATTAGTTCACAAGAATCAATACACTATTCTTTGCTTTTATGTTTCTCTTTCTCAACAACACAGTTTCTTGCAATCCAAAATTATTTCTCATCTCCTCAGGAACTCCATTATGTATAACCCTAAGCTAAGTCTTTATTTTTTTGAAATAAGCAAATTATATATATCTTTCTATTTTATGATGGGATTGTTTGGATGTCATTAAATTAATAAAAAAAAGTTTTTTAATGAAAAATATTTTTTTTACATATTTGATAAATTTATAGTAATAAAATTAAAGTATTAAAAAAATAAAAAATATTTTTAAAAAATTATGACTTATATTTTTTTAAAAGAGTTTTTTTAAAATATAATTTTTACATAATAAATAAACAAAAAAATATTTTTATATTATTATACTTAAAAATATAATTGATAAATAAAAGGATATTTTTGTATGAAATATCTAAATATAAAATTATTTTTATTTTTTTATAAATTTTTTTATAAAATAACTCAAAAAAATATTTTATTAAAAATTTACCCATACAAACCTATATAAAGCAAGTAATATACAAGTACAACAAAAAGTTAATTATTAGAACTTGGGAATCCAAATGATTTAAGAAAGGAAATTAGGTCATCACTTGACCAAGAACATCTTCAGCCAATAAGCAGAATATTTGAGATATCTTCGCAAATTGTTCCTGAAATCCACATAAATGAGGCCAAATCGAAAAGTGTACCCAGCATCCCATTCAAAATCGTCAAGAAATGACCATGCATAATAGCCTTTCACGTTAACCCCATCTCTGCGTACAAATTAGAGTGAAAAAAATAGTTAATGCAAAAATCTTCAATGGTTAAACTATATATATATATATATATATATATATATATATATATATATATATATATATATATATATATATATATATATATATATATATATATATATATATATATATATATTGAACAAAGTAACAATATTAATAATAAAATTTTTTTGAAGTATTTTAATAAATACAATGGAAAGAAAACATTATCAACTTTTTATCTTTTTAATATAAAATATACATTTTCATTTTCATTTAATTTAAAACAAATTAAAATCCACTTTATTTTGATTCTCACTTTATTGCCTGAAGAAGAGATTTGAGATGACCATCATGGTATCTAATCCTGATACTATCTTTCAAGGCCTCTTTGATTGGCTTTGAAGCATTATTTGCTTCTGCTACACCTGTAAAATAATTTTGATACCAAAATAATATTAATATTGCTAATAATTATAATTTTTGGAAAATAAGAATTGAATGGCTTGAACCTAAGTTCGGGAACAAGTGAGTTAGCTTCGTTTGTAGTTGTTTATTTATTTATTTTTTCTAAACACAAAAACATGGACAGATAAAAAGACTATTCCAAAAATAGTGCATGCATAGCCTCGTTAAAATATGGTGAGTTCTATGGTATCTTTTTTTATGGTGTTTAAATTGTCTAACTTGCTTTTAAAAATAAAAAATAAAATATTTAAAACAAAAAATAAAATATTTAAAATTTATTAAATATTATCTATTTGCTTTTTTTGGTAAGTTAGACACAATCTCAAAAGTATCATAACATTCACCTTAAAATATTCTCTAGCAACCACCTAGCAAGAAATGTATTGAAAAAAAAAAACTAAAAATGAAGTTAGGAATGAGCATCCTTAACCTGCAATGAAGGACTAAATTCATATAGGTATTTTAATTTAAAACACAATATTTGTCTACAGTGAAGAATTGTTTAATGTTTATATAAATTTTAACATATCAATCCTTTGACTGCCCTTAATGATACAAATTATACACAACAAACTAAACTTATTTCATGAATGGAAAGAAGCATTGAGAATTGTGAAAATTAAGTTTTATCATGATATTAAATATGTAGTTATGGAGGTCTAAGTTGTCTATAATAGAATTCTAGATAAATTATAATTAATTGCCAAGACAAATTTAAAACTGAATAATAAAAATGTACCATTTTCAGTAATGTAAATCGTTGGATTCTTATAGTTGTCCTTTATGTATAACAAAAGATGGTGAAGTCCCTTTGGATAAATGAATAGCCAGTTCAAAGCGGTCTGCACAATCATGAAAATTTTGGTAATGTTATTTAGAAACTTTGTCCAGTAACAACTAACTTTTTCTGGTTTTGTTTTCTTTGGTAACAACTTTTTTTTCTAACTCTTGATAATCATTTTGAAAATAATAGTAAAAAGAAACATAAAAAATGAAAGAAAGTGTGAGCAAAAGAATTGTTACATGATAAAGGCTCCATAGTGCAGCAGTGATATCAGATAAAAAGGATTAGCTAGTAAAACTGAAGTTAGTTAGGTTGTTAGTGTGTTATACAACTAGTAATCGATGCAGCAAATCAACTATAAAGATTAGTTAAAAATTGTATATAAATCTAGTGATATAGCTAGTTGAGGGTTAGTTTTCTTTAGATTAATTTTATATGAAATGAAATTAGATTCTTTCTTCTCTCCCTTTCTTTTCTCTTTGATAGTTAATCCTTCTTCTTGTTCCTTAATTTTCTCTTGTTTCGTTATCTTTTTTTCTCTTCTCTTCACATTTGAACTCACTTCATAGAGTTGACGAGAGTTGTTCTGTTTCATCCATGGCAATTTTAACATGGTGCAGTGAGCATGGACTGAAGTAGAGACTTCGATCACGAGATAAAGTGTGGAAAGTCCTGATATAAAGAATCGTATAACTATAGAAGGATCTTGAGTAAGGAAGCTCGGGATCTGACGGTAGAATTTGACAATTCTCAGAAATTGAAGTTTTTTTTTTGAGAAATTAAAAAATTGAAGTTTTTCCTTTTGTTTGACATTCACCAGAAATGGCAGAATAAGTGCCGCAGAGCATTGACATTCAAGTTCTTGCAAACCTATTGGATCAGGTTAATCAACTACAATCAGCTACAAGCCGAGTGAACGTGAATCCAATCATGGATCCAGTGAGTCCTTATTTTCTGCATCTTGGAGAAAGTCCAGGAATGCCTTTAGTTTCAATAATTTTTGGTGCGAACAATTATCATGCATGAGAGAGAGCTATGTGGAGAGCGTTAAAGTCAAAGAACAAATTAAAGTTTGTTGATGGTTTCATTACTAAGCCAACACAAAAAGACTTTTTATTTGAGGGATGGGATAGGTTCAACACCTATATTGTGTCTTGGTTGAACCTTTTTTTGAGTCCAGAGATAGCGTAAAGTGTCATCTGGATGAACAATGCCGCTAACAATTGAAATGCACTGAAACACAGATATTATCAGGTGACTTGTTTCAAATTGCGAAATTTCAAGAAGAGTTGTTTGCAACCAAACATGGTGATTTGAGTATCACTCCATATTTCAACAAATTAAAGGGGCTTTGGGAGGAATTAAATAATTTTTCTCTTGTACCAGCTCGTAAGTCTTGTGTTGGAGAGTGTGACTGTGGTCTTGATAGTGTAAAAAAACACAAAGAAGACATGTGTGTGGTTAGGGGGCTAAGAGGCCTCAATAATTAATATGTTGTTGTGAGATCACAGGTAATGCTCGTAAAGCCACTTCCCCACGTTGATGTTGTGTTTTCGTTACTTTTGCAGCAAGAACGACAAAATGTGGAATCACTTGAATGTAGAACCTTGATGGCCAACTCAGATACAAAGTCGAATTTTTCAATGAACCACCAAGCAAGCTCAAACATGAGAGGGGGAAGAGGCTTCAGAGGTAGAGGCAGTAGAACTACTTATGGAAGAGGCGGCCGATCTCAAAGTTACAAGTAGTGCATTTTCTGTGGAAAGAGTGGCCACATTGAGGACACATTTTATAGAAAACAAGGTTTTCCACCCTATTTGAGAGCTGGAAATGGAGGAAGCATAATCAACAACATAATTGCTGATGAGCATGATGAAAACGTCAGCAATGCACCTCAGGAAGTTCAACATGACTCCAAGATCTCATTTTTTGTAGATTAAAAGTTGGCATTATTGACACTTCTAGAGAAGCAAAAACCACAACAACAAGGTCATAATCAAATCACTACAGTACCATTTAGCCAATGTATTGCATTCATCATGTCATTAGTTACTTTTAGTCATTGCTCTTGGGTCATTAACTCAGGAGCCATTGACCATGTCTCATATTCAATTAGTGCATTTAAAAGCTTGTACCACATTAAACTTGTGCATATAAACCTACCTAATGGAACACAAATTGTCACAGATATAGCTGATCCATACATTTTACTGCCCAACTTCAATTAGTACATGCATTGTTTGTCCCAAAATTTATGTTCAATTTGATATCAATATCGAAGTTGACTAACGATATGAAATACAAGTTCATTTTTTTATGATTCCAATTGTAAGATACAGAATCCAATTTCCAAAATGAGAATTAGAGTAGTTGAACAAAGAAGGGGATTATATGCATTTGAGAATTTAAGACCAGTCACAACAATAAATGTCACATCAGCATTGTCATATATGGTCTTATCTCACAATTCTGGTAAAGATGTTTCAGAAGCAATTTGGTATATTAGACTAGGCCACATACCATCTTAGAGAATACATGTGATGCAGAAATCATATAGTTTTTTGAAAAATAAAGGTTACATTGGACCCTATGACTCATGTCAATATGCTAAACAGAAATGACTTTCTTTTTCTTCTAGCATGTTTAAGTCTGTGAATTTGTTTGAGTTAGTACACATGGATATATGGGGATACATTGGAACATTTTCTATTAGAGAACACAAATATTTCTTGACTGTATAATTGATAACAAAAGTTAAGATACTTGGATTTTTTTTCATAAAATCAAAGGCTGAGATAGCTGCTCTTGTGTAAAATTTTATAAATCTTGCTTAAACACAATTCAATGTTTCTATGAAAAAGATCAGAACTAATAATGACATTGAATTCAAGTTAAACTCTTTCTATAATTCCAAAGGCATAGTGCATCAAACAACCTGTATTGAGACTCTTCAATCAAATGAAATTGTAGAAAGGAAGCATCAACACATTTTAGAAATAACTAGAACATTAATGTTTTAAGTAAACATGCCAAAGGGTTTCTGGACATATGCACCAGCACAAGCTATTCATATTTTTAATCACACACCTAGAATTCTATTACAAAATGTTTCTCCATATGAAATTTTAAAAGGAAAATTACATGAGATTGACTATATCAGGGTGTTTGGTTGCTTGGCATATGCTGCAGCCTTGACTGCTCATGGAAAGAAACTTTGATAAAGGGCCGAAAATGTGTATATCTTGGACATAAACCAGGGACAAAGGGCTATTTTCTATTTGATCTATCAACTAGGGATATTTTTCTCTCTAAAAATGTTGTTTTCTATGAAAATGTTATGCCTTTTTCATTAGATGCATTCTCTGATCCTGGTCAAGCACAAAAGCACACACCAACTAATATGCCTACTATATTCACAGATCCATTTGACATCACTTACAATACATCTTTAAAGAATCCATTGCATAACACTGTCACATGTTCACCTGCATCACAAACAAATGTTCTAGATACCATATTGCATAATCATGCATCCCATCCTGATTACATTGCTTCTGATTTAAGTGAGTTTCTAGAGCAATTAGCTCTAATTATTACTCATGATCATGCTCTCTTAGATGTATTTCTCAGAGGCTCATAATTTGAAGCCTCAGGAGTAATTCATCAAGATCACACTAGTCTTAGAAGATCAAATAGGACAAGAAGGCCTCCAACATACCTGAAGGATTTTCATTGTTTGATGTCTTTTACAACAAATTCAGCTACTCCCAATTCTTTTTTATAGTATCCTGCTTCACAAGTAATTATCTCACTAAAGACAGACCCATTAGCTAAACCCATGCATGGAGAACCTAAGAATTATGATGATGCTATTACAGATGCTAATTGGAAGTCAACCATTGATAATGAATTTCTTGACTAAAGAATAATAAGACCTGGACTTTGACTAAACTCTCTGATAGTAAAAAAGCAGTGGATTGTAAATTGGTCTTTAAACTCAAACTTAACCCGAATGGCTCCATAGGAAGGTACAAGGGGCGGCTTGTGGCCCAGGGTTTCTCTCAAACTCGTGGAGTGGACTATAAGGACACTTCAGTCCAGTGATAAAAATGAATACATTTAGACTTGTGATGGCTATTTCGGCTGTAAAGCAGTGGCATTTACACCAATTGAATGTGAACATAGCATTCCTTCATGATGATTTAAATGAAATAGTCTTCATGAATCCTATACCAGGATTACAACTTTCAGAACTAGGCTTGATTTGCAGATTGGACCACTCTCTCTATGGATTGAATCAAGTGAGTAGACAGTAGAACACTAAGCTTGCAACATCCCTCACCAGTCTGGGCTATGTACAATCCAAACATGATTACAGCATGTTTACCAAGATTAATTCAAAACATATTACTGTAATTTTGGTGTATATTGATGACCTTGTGCTAGCAGGTGATGATCTTAAGAAAATCAACCATATCAAACAGTACCTCCATAGCCTCTTCAAGATCAAAGATCTTGGTGAACTCACCTATTTTCTTAGCATAGAGATTTCCAGAGGCCAAAGGGGAATTGCCATTTGCCAACAAAAATAATGCATTGATCTTTTTATGGATTATGGCATGCTGGATGCCAAATCAGAGTCGACGCCTATGGACTACACCACACATTTATCGAAGAGCTCAAACACTGCCCTTGAATCAACTTCAGAGTATCAAAGACTTATAGGGCAACTGCTCTACCTTACCAACACTTGACCAGAGCTTTGCTATGCAGTGGCAAAACTCAGTTAGTTTCTTGATTGTGCGACAAACAAACACTTTGAGGCAGCTTTTGGGATCCTCAAGTATCTCAGGAGTGCACTAGCCATGGGTTTATTCTTCTCAACTAACAGATTTACTCCCATCAGGATTCTCTAACAGTGATTGGAGGACATGTTCTAATTCACGAAGATCGATTATAGGGTATTATTTTTATCTAGTTATTCAATCATTTCCTGAAAAAGCAAGAAACATGATACAATTGCTACATCATCGTGTGAAGTAGAATATAGGGTCCTTGTAGCAACAACCAAGGAGGCACAGTGGCTAAGTTTCATACTAGAAGAGTTGAAGGTAGATCAGAGGAGACTGATAACAATCTATGGAAATAGTCAGTCAGCTCTGCACATAGCCGCTAATCCCATCTTCTATGAATGGACAAAGCACATTAAGATTAATTACCATGATGTGTAGGATAAATGGAAAAAGGGAGTGACGAAATTGCTCCCAATTTCCATTACTGAACAAACAGCTGATATCTTGACAAAAGTCCTTGACCCCAATCCGTTTGAGCTTGTCACGCCAAACTTGGATTAATCGAGGTATCCAATTCAAGTTTGAGAAGGAGTGTTACATGATAAAGATTTCATAGTGCGACAGTTATATCAGATAAAAAAGATTAGTTAATAAACTAAAGTTAATTTGGTTATTAGTATGCTATGCAACTGGTAACCGGTGCAACAAGTCAATTATAAAGTTTAGTTAAAGATTTTTTTTTCCTTTTTTTTCTTTCATAGTTGATCCTTTTTCTTATTCTTTATTTTTCTCTTGCTTCATCCTTTTTTTCTCTTCTCTTCATATTTGAACTCACTTTACAAAGTTGATGAGAGTTATTCTATTTCATCCCTTAATTAATTTTCAAATATTGTTCAACAATAAAATTTTTTAATTATGAATTATTTTGTAGTTATTAGAAAAAGCTAATATAATCAAATTTGATAGTAGCTTTTCTTTTTCAAAAAGATTATAAATAAATAAATAATAGCGCATAATAAAATATGAAGAAAAAATTATCATACTGGAGTTCCAACAGCTACGCCACGCCTCACCGCTGTAAGGGGAAAAAAATCTGCTTTAGTTGATAGTTCACATCTCAAAATGCAATCCAATAAAGTAATTAATGCAATTTATGTTGTTTGAAATAGGCCAAAGGAGGTCTTGTAATTAGTGGCGGAGCTTCAGAAAATTTTTTGGGAGATCAAACAGGTTTTTTAACACAAAATGTATAATAATAGTAAAATTAAACTAAAATTTGGTTAAAAATATTTAGTGACCTTTTTTATCCAATAAATATATTAATTTCTTTTTAATTCTTTAACAAAAAACTTTTCTTTCTTAGAAAATTTATAAGCATGAACATATTTATGAATCAAATTCATCATATTATTAACATATTACAAGCTAAGATAAATTTTAAAAGACAATATTAATGTAAAAAATTAATTTTAAAGATATGAAATATATAGAGGTTTTTTTATATTTAAATTAAATAAATTTAATATTTATCAAAATATGTAATTCATAAAATATTTACTAATTTAAAAACAGTTACATATCTTAGGTAGTGAGATAAAATGATTATAAAAAACACAACCTGAACTCACTATCTAGAATAAGTAACCGTGTTTAAAAATAAATAAATCGATTGCATCCGAAATGTATACAAATTGCACATTTGTTCATAAATCGGATACGCAGTATCATAGATTCGTATTATAGTATTTGTATTATTGTACTTGTATGATTACTTAGTAACGTATCTAGGGTACTAAGTACTCGATATATGACAAATGTGCAGTTTATATGTATTTCAGGTGCAACTGATTTATTTGTTTTTAAATACTGTTACTTATCCTGGATACTGAGTCACTAGATTGTGTTTTTTATGATCTTTGTGTTTCTGTACTCGAGATATATAATCCTATTTAAATTAGTAAATACCCTACAGATTATACATTTCGATAAATATTAAATTTCACATTTCGATAAATATTAAATTTATTTAATTTAAATATGAAAAAGGCAATATATAAAATATCTCAATATTATTTCATGTTTTTTTTAAATAATTTACATTACTAAATTGCACAACAAATATTCTAAAAAAAAGAAAAGAATGATTTTTTACTTTCTTTGAAAAAATTGTGAAAAAAGTAAGAAAAGAAGAGGAGAATATAAAACTCTACTATTTGAGCATTGTTAGAAATAAAATTTGAACCCACAATCCCATAAAAAAATAATTTTATTAAGATAGCCAAATCAACCATAAAAGGTTTTATATTATCATATGTATAATTCCTAGTTTGTAAATATTTTGGGGCTATAAGTTTCCATTGTCAATACTAAGATTCTCTTCTACCTGTGATAATTAGATTTTTTTTTTTGTTTTAAATAAGTAAAAGACACTTTGAAAATAAAAAAGTAAAAAGAAACATATGGTAGTGTTTTGCCACATTTACTTACTAGAGAGAACAGTATGCATATCGGTTAAGAAACTCTGGTTGACAGTGTTTGTCGACAATGCATTTTCTGCAAAATTGGTGGTGTAATAATTAACACCAAGAAAATCAAATGAGCCCTTTACATATTCTGATTCATGTTTCTTGAACTTGGGGAGTCTGCTGCCCACTAAAGATCTCATACTCTCTGGATAGTCACCATATGTAATTGGATGAGCAAACCTGAATTTTTTTTAATTAATACTTTTCAAATAATGTTCAATTACAATTGTTTTGAGTTATAAAAACAAGGTTAAAAGTTAAGTAAACTACATAGGCTTCCAAAGTAATATATCAAGGGAATTAATTATTTACTTGTTGAGATTTTCTCTATCTTTTTTATTTTATTTTGAGTAAATTTTAAAATAACGAATGCTGATAAATTTAACTATGAATAAACTAAACTAATTTTATATTTATAAAATATGATTTATATGTGATAAAAATATTCAAATATTAATTTTGTTTATAGACAAATTTATTAATATTCTAAATTTTTATGAGAAAAACTGATAATTTTTCATCTTCCATAGATAGAAAATTAATGTTTGTTATTCATGAATCAATTTGTTAATATTCTAAATTTTTATGAATAAAAATAATAATTTATTCTTTTATTTTAATATAAGTAATATAATTAATACCATCCAAACCAAAAGTCCAGAGCCCGTTTAGCAGCTTTGCGATCAGCAGCACTATTTGATTTTGGTTCCATCCAATGAGTCACTAAGGTGATTCCAATTTGTCCTTCTTGATAAGCCTGTTTATATAAGTATATATAACCATTCATCAATTAAATTTCTTAAAGTATACAACAATTAATAACAAACAAGTAAATATATAGAACATGGCTTTTCGTTTAATTAAAAAATGCTTTAATTAAAAGATTTTTTAAATTTATATAACTCAATCTGATATAGGATAAAAGTCATAATTCAGTTTATCTGTTTTAATATTGTCATAAAATTACTTCTTTTAAAAATTTATATTTATACAAAAAATATATATATAATTATATTTTTAATATGTCACTTTAAAAAAAATTCAGTTTGTTTAAATTTTTATCTAAATATTTTTCTTTATTAATTTTACCGTTTCTTTTGGTTCTAACTAACTATGAAAGGAAAAACTATCTAACTCCTGCTATAACGGTCACTTCTTGATTCTTGATTTCTTATTTAACACTACCCTTTGTCACAATTAGGTGTATCATTACAAATGGAAGAGTAATTAGATCTCCAAAAATTTTAAAAACAGATATTTTAGTTTCTAAAAAAATTAATACATAAATTATAATTTTTAAGATTTTATTTCAATAGATAAATTAGTTCTCAATTCATTTTTTGATAGAATAATTATCTAGATCAGTCTCTAAAAATTTTAAAAGCAGATATTTTAGTCTCTAAAAAAAATTAATACACAGATCAATCTTCAATATTTTTTTTGTCAGACATAACAGCTTCTCGTTCATTTTATTTTTACTATCTGTCGACCTTTATTATTATTAACTTAGTTTTGTACATGTAGATGATGACACTAGCATATTAATACACTCTTTTCGTTCGAAACAAGTAAAGTGAATAATGATACTTTAAAATTTAAATTAAAATATTTTCTTTTAATACAAACATGTTTTTAAAATAGAATATTTTTTATTATATTAAATACAAAAATATCAAATAATTTCAACCTTAAATTTTTTATAGAATAATCTCTAATAATTTTATTAAATATTATTATTATTATTGAATGAATATATATACATATATACAAACATACAATATATATATATATATATATATATATATATATATATATATATATAAAAGAATCTAATTTAATGAATAAATTTATTATTATTGTTGTCTAAAATTATAAAAAATTATGGTACAGCATTATTCTGTAATTAATAATAAAAATAATAATTTTATTTTTTTTGAGATAGAGGATTGTTATGCCTGACGAAAAAAAATATTGGAGATTGATCTGTATCTTAATTTTTTTGGGGACTAAAATGTCTGCTTTTAAAATTCTTGGGGACTGATTTGGGTAATTACTCTGTCGGAAAATGAATTAGGGACTGATTTGTCTGCTGGAGTAAAATCTTGGGGATTGATCTGTGTATTAAATTTTGTTGGGACTAAAATGTCCATCTTTAAAATCCTTAGGGACTGATTTGGGTAATTACTCTAAATAGAATAAACTTCCAAAATGATACCTAATAATTTATATCACTAACAAAAAAACTCCGAAAAATGCTAACGATAAATAAGGTTACGAAAGATTTAAAAACACAACAAAAGGAACTATATATTAAATATATATTAAAAAAAGGATTTTAGAGATCATATTTTGATATAAATTTTTGTAATTATTATTAGAAAAATAAGATCTTTTCATTCTTAAAATTTGTTAATTTTATGTTGATGAGTTTGGAAAACTCAGATTTATTTTGATGATGAACAAACATTATTGAAATGATTGATTGCAAAATTATTAATTATGATTTTCATATAACATGTGTTGATTAATAATTTTGCTATGCAAGTGTTTAATATTGGGCCGAAAAAGAAATTCTGGTGCAAGCCCAATATACTTATAAACTTTCAGCCCTGATGTTAAAATGATCATAGTGGCTGAAATAATGTGTTGTTAATTGGGCCAGCAATTATGATACAAGCCCAAATTAAATGTCTTGATACAGGACCAAAACTTGCTTGGTCCGAAATCAAAAGGAAATGGGTACAATGCACTTCTTTAACTAAAACCCATTTCTTTAAACATGTTACAAGCTTCCAACGGAATTCACTTTTAGTGGAATTCAAAATTTCACTAAAGTAAATTGAATACATGCATGGGAACTATGAGAGAGAAAGTGTGAATGACATGATTGATTGTATTGAAGATGCACGCTACTCAGTATAGAGGAAAAACTCCATTTCATTTAATTTATTCTATTTCAAAACTTCTTTAATTTATTCTATTTCATTTAATTGCTTTCCTTTCAAACTCCATCTTCTCTCTCATTTCTTTCTTTCTTTCGGTCAATATCCAGTAAGCCGTGGAAGCTACTTTAAGCTACCAAAAGTAAAGAAAAGCACGTCTCAAGACCATCATGATGATGGCAAGAAAATATAACAAAATAAAAGTATGTTGTAGCTGAGATTGTCACCAAAAATGGTAAGATTTGGTGAGGTAATCTCGAGCTCTTCATAGCCAAAAAGAAAGAAGAAGATTCGGCCAGCAAGAAGTAAATCCTTGGAGGTATGGCTTGTCTCTGATTCTGCTCAACCACCACAGGAAGTAGCTAGAGTGGCGAAATGATGGAAGAGGCAGAGATTGGAGCAGATGAAGTCATCATCATCATGAAGCATCAAGGGCCAGAAATTTATCTTGGAGAGCAAGCCAAGGATGGAGAGCTCGAATTGATGAAGAGTGATGACCAAGGAAGAACTAGAGGTATTTGCATGTTGGGTTTTGCATGAGTTATCTCTTCTCTCTCTGTGGCCGAACCGGTTCTGTTTTGAAGGAAAAGAAGTTAAGCTTGGTTTTGGTTTCAATTGTGAAGGCTTCTCCTCTCTATAAAAGGGGTGAATAGTCACGGTTTGATTCAAGGAGTTAGAAGTAAGCAGTGAGAGTGCAAGGCACAGGATTCTCATAGCTACCTGAACTTACAGATTTTCTTCTCCTTCAATGTATTCTGTTTTGTATTTTTCTGTTTAATTTTATCATGTCTTGAGTCTCATGGAAAAAGGCAAACAGTGAGGTTTGTATGAAAAAGCCATAGAGCAGAAAAAGGCAGAGAGTGCAAAATTAAAAGAAAAAGCCATAGATGTCTTAGAGTTCCTTTGTACGTCTATGTTGTGTTTCATGATTCTGTGGGAATTCCCTTGTAAGTTGGGTTAGCACTTTACAGTTTGTAATCAGGATGATTATAGTAAAATTCCATCATAGTTGTGATGAAGACTGGATGTAGGTTGCATTGCACTTAGCAGCTGAGCTAGGATATATCTGGGTGTAATCTTCTTTCTCTACTACTCCATTTCTGTTTCTACTGCACAGGAGCTAAAACCAAAAATATCTCATGCCAAGTGACGAGACAAAAAATAAAAAGTCTCGTGGCTAGGGACGAAACAAAAACAGAAAAGTCTCCTCAAAGACTAGAAAGCGTAATCAAGCAAAAATGGGGCTAAGATTCAACTCCTCCTTCTCTTAGCTACTGAAACCATCAATTGGTATCAGAGCTTGGTCTCAAAGAGATCAAGCTTTGTAGCTTGGAGAAAAGATCCTCATGGCAGAAAGCAGTGGCTCAAATCTGGTGTCTTACAACCTTACAGAAGGACAGTCAAGCAACAGACCGCCTCTTTTCAATGGGAAAAACTATACCTATTGGAAGGAGAGAATGAAGATTTTTGTGCAAGTAGTAGACAACAGACTATGGAAAATTATCCTAGAGAGTCCTCAATTTCCAATCAACACAAGTGCGGAAGGAGTAGTCACTCTTAAACCGGAAGTAAGCTGGACCGAAGAAGATAGAAAGAAAGTAGAGCTAAATGCCAAGGCTGTAAATTTACTCAACTGTGCTATCAGCTTTGAGGAGTACCAACGGGTATCACGATGCACAACGGAAAAGAAAATCTGGGACAAGTTGCAAATCACTCATGAAGGAACCACCATTGTAAAGAAGACTCGGATAGACATGTTAAACAGGGAGTATGAAATGTTTGCAATGAAGGAAGGAGAATCTATTGATGAACTGTTCGAACGGTTCAACACCATCATTGTTGGCTTGGATGCTATGGGAATAACACATTCCGATCTGTGCTTGTGAGAAGAGTGCTGAGATGTCTCACTAAAGAGTGGGAAACAAAAGCTTTAATTATCTGTGAGAGCAGCAGCCTTGATTCCATAACATTTGATGATTTGAGAGGAAACCTTCTTGCTTTTGAAAACACTTATTTAGAAAAGGAGTCAAAAAAGAAAGGAATTGCTTTTTCTTCTGTAACTAACCCCCTGGATGATGAATCCAGTGATAACTCCTCTAAAAATGAATTTGTGTTATTTGCCAAAAAATTCAGGAAAATGGTGAAGTTCAAAGGCAAAGGCAGCAGCTCAAGAAAAATGAAGAAAGACCTTAGCAAAGTAACTTGTTACAACTGCAAGGAAATGGGACACTTCAAATCTGACTGTCCTAAGTTAAAGAAGGAAGAGAAGCAAAAAAGGGGGAAGAAGAAGGGTCTGATGGCATCATAGAGAGACTTGGAAAATGACTCAGACAGTGATGAAGAATCTGAGACCAAGTCACAGCCTTGTCTCATGGCAAATCATATAGATCAGGTATTCTTTCAAAACCCTGATACTAAAGACCTTCATCTTATGATAGATCACCTCTCTAAAAAAATAAGATGCTTTCTTCTTGATAATCAAGATCTTGAACAACAAATTACCATCCTTAAAACGGAAAATGATTTTCTCAAAGAAAAGCTAAGGGAGGCCAAAACTGCTTGTGATATTGTGGAAGAAAATAAGCAGTTGAAAGCTCAACTTAGAAGTTGTGAAAGTGATCATTCGATAGTTGCATATGTAAACTGTTTTAAGGAAAATGAAGAGTTGCTGAAAAAGGTTAAAAGTCTTGAAAATGACTTAACCAAATTTACTCAAAGTTCTGAAAATTTAAATCAAATATTGGCTAGTCAAAAACCACTCTTTGATAAAGCTGGTTTGGGGTTTTATAAATCTGATAAGAAACCTTCCTTTAAAGATAGATCTTCTTCATCTAATGACACAATGTTTCAAGATCCCACTTACTTTAACAAAACAGCAACTCCAAGGTTTTGTAGGTTATGTAACCGAAGCGGTCATTTTTCCGTTCAGTGTTTCTTTGGTGAAAGAATGATTGGTGATAAAGTTTACAAAGTTATTTTTTATTACAATGATTTGGGACATAGGAGATGGTTTAACGTGAAAGGATCCAAGAAAATTTGGATACCTAAGGTCACTTGAGCTTATTTTGTAGGTATGTCTAGCATCCAAGAGGAAGAAAAATATGTGGTACATGGACAGCGGATGCTCTAGGCATATGACCGAAAAGACAACTTTCTTCATAAAGCTTGATGAATATGATGGATGACTTGTTACTTTCGGTGATGATGGTAAAGGAAAGATAGTGGCCGTTGGAAAAGTTGGTAAAAGCTTCCCAAATGATGTTCTTCTTGTAAATGGTTTGAAACATAATTTACTTAGTGTAAGTCAATTGTGTGATTTAGGATTTGAAGTTATTTTTAGAAAGTTTGTGTGTTTAGTTGTTTGTGAAAAAACTGGGGATATTCTTTTTGATGCTAAAAGATGCAACAATGTGTATGGATTAACTCCTGAGGACTTGAAAGAACAAAATGTAACATGTTTTACATCTTTTGAATCTGAAAAATGGCTATAGCATAGAAAGTTGGGTCATGCTAGCATGTACCAAATTTCTAAGCTAGTAAAGAAAAATCTGGTTAGAAGAATTCCTAAAATCAAATTTGATAAGGATCTTACTTGTGATGCTTGTCAATTAGGCAAACAAGTTAAATCCTCTTTTAAACCAAAAGATGGAATTTCAATCAAAAGGCCATTGGAAATGTTACACATTGATCTTGTTGGTCCAACAAGAACTCAAAGTTTAGGAGGTAAACACTATGGTTTAGTGGTGGTAGATGATTACTCTAGATTTGGTTGGGTACTTTTTCTTGCTCACAAAAATGATGCTTTTCATGCTTTCTCAACCCTTTGCAAGAAAATTCAAAATGAAAAAGATTTAAAAGTGGCCCACCTAAGAAGTGATCATGGAAAAGAATTTGAAAACCAAGACTTTTGAAAAATTCTGTGATGACTTTGGAATTACTCATAATTTTTCATGCCCTAGAACACCCCAACAAAATGGGGTTGTTGAAAGAAGGAATAGAAGCCTTCAAGAAATGACTAGGGCTATGTTATGTGAGAATGAGGTTCCTAAATTTCTATGGGCTGAAGTTGTAAATACAACATGCTATATTTTGAATAGGACAATAATTAGAAAATGGTTGAAAAGAACTCCTTATGAGCTATGGAAAGGAACCCTTCTAAATCTTAAGTACTTTCATGTTTTTGGATGCAAATGTTTTGTGCTTAACAACAAAGAAAATCTTGGTAAGTTTGATCCAAAATCTTATGAAGGAATATTTGTTGGATACTCTACCACTAGCAAGGCCTATAGGATTTATCTCAAAGAACATAGAACTATAGAGGAATCCATACATGTCACTTTTTGTGATTCTAACTTAATTCCCAGTACCGTGATAGATAATGATTCAGATTGTGAAAAAACTAGAACAAGTAAAGAAAATCCCAAGTCTGCCCAAATTGAAGAATCTGCCAGTCCAGATTTGTCTCATCAGATTGAAGGAGACATTTCCATTTTGTCTCCTAAGCCAGCACGAGAAACTGAAACAGTGAAACCAACAGAAACTCATCAAAGCTCAACACCACAAAGGAAGCCTAGAGAATGGAAGTCTATGAGGGGTTATCCTCATGACTTCATCATTGGTGATCCCTCCCAAGGAGTGACAACAAGATCCTCAACCAAAAGACAATCCGAACCAAGCAACTTTGCACTCTTGTCACAAATGGAGCCCAACAATGTCAAAGAAGCTCTTGAAGATCCATCATGGGTCAAAGCCATGCAAAAGGAGCTTGCTCAATTCGACAAGAATGAGGTTTGGACACTTGTACCTCATTCGAATGGTAAGAAAGTTACGGGTACTAAGTGGGTATTTAAAAATAAACATGGTGAGGATGGACAAGTTGTTCATAACAAGGCTAGATTAGTGGCCCAAGGTTACGATCAAGAAGAGGGTATAGATTTTAATGAGTCTTTTGCTCGGGTAGCTAGAATGGAAGAAATTAGATTGCTTCTTGCCTATGCTGCCCATAAGGGTTTCAAAATGTTTCAAATAGATGTTAAATGTGCTTTTCTTAATGGCTTTATTGATAGAGAAGTGTATGTGGCACAACCCCCCGGTTTTGAACATAAAGATTTTCCAAATCATGTTTTCAAACGAACTAAGGCTCTTTATGGTCTTAGACAAGCTCCAAGAGCTTGGTATGAAAGGATTAGTGCCTTCTTATTGAAAATCAATTTCAAAGGGGTACCACGGACACAACTTTATTCATTAAAGCATCTAATGATTATATTCTTCTAGTTCAAGTTTATGTGGATGATATTGTGTTTGGATCGACCAATGAGTCCTTGTGTGAAGAGTTTGGAAAACTCATGACTAGTGAGTTTGAGATGAGTTTAATAGGAGAGCTAACTTTCTTTCTTGGCCTCCAAATTAAACAAACTCCTAGTGGTACTTTTATTCACCAAGGAACGTATGCAAAAGAGCTTATCAAAAAGTTTGGCCTAGAAAATTCTAAACCAATGGAAACACCAATGCATCCAAACACTAAACTTGAAAAAGATGATGATGGGAAAGATGTGGATAAAACACAGTATAGAGGAATGATTGGTTCACTAATGTATCTTACATCCTCTAGACCGGATATTGTTCAAAGTGTGAGTGTATGTTCAAGATTTCAATCTCACCCAAAAGAATCCTATCTTTCGGCTGTTAAGTGCATCATTAGATACATTAAGGGAACAAGTGATTATGGCTTGTGGTATCCAAAATCTGATGACTTTTGTGCAGTAGGGTTTTGTGATGCAAATTATGCGGGAGATAGAGTGGATAGAAGGAGCACCTCCGGCATGTGTTGCTTCCTTGGAAGCTCACTCAACATGTGGTCAAGCAAAAAACAAGCCACAGTAGCTCTATCCACAGCTGAAGCTGAATATATATCCGCATCTACATGTTGCTCACAATTAATTTGGTTAAAAACACAGTTGGAAGATTACAAATTAAAGATCAATAGTATACCATTATTTTGTGATAACATGAGTGCTATAAATATTTTAAAAAATCCTGTTTTGCACTCAAGAACAAAGCACATTGAGATCAAATATCATTTTATTAGAGAACATGTGCAAAAGGGTACTATTGATATTCAATTTGTAAAATCTGAAGATCAACTTGCTGACATTTTTACAAAACTCCTCTGTGAAGATAGATTCTGCTCATCAAGAAAACGTTTGGGAATGATTGAACTTGTTTCTATTGATAATTTGTGAAATTCTGATTCTACCCAGTTTTGTCTCATAGGAATGGACGAGATAAAAACAAGAATGATGGAAGGGATGTGATCAAGGAAGAAGCTGCGTAGATTTTAATTCTAGTGGGCCACACAAAATCTCCTTGACCCCACTCTGACCGTTTTGTTAGTTTTCCTCTATGAAGATCAAAATCTCTCTTTGTTGTCTTATCAAATCTTATTGGAAGTGGTTATTGTCAAATCAAATCTTTCTCTTCACCTAATCCCTTGATTCTAGGAAACCACCTTTCAATTTATTTCAAATAAAAGAGAAACCTCTTGGTTAATAACCGCGCCATAATGATCATTAACTTCCTCCACTATCTCTTTCCAATCAACATTTAATGCCCTCTAACTCCTCCACTCACCTCACCTTCGGCTATCACTTCATCTTCCATTCCCATTCTTTCCCTTCACCATGAAAAAGAAAACTGCACTTAGAAGAAGTGGCCGAACCCCCATTCCAAAAAGTCTACCTTTTTTATCACCTCAAACTCACACCCATATCCACCTTCATTCCACATCCTCTTCTACTCATACACCCTTCGAAAAAGACCGAAACTATGCGCCGGAAAGTCATTGCTCGGAAAACTTCAAGGAGAGGAAAGACAGGAAAGGACAAGCAACCGAGTGTTGAAGAAGATGAAGAGGAATCACACACCTCACCCTCTCCATCACCATACAAAAACTCCACTCCACATGCATCCAGAAAAAGCTCTCAGAAGACGATAAATTTTGTGTTACATGATACTAGAGAACCTGCAAATTTGGAATCACTAGAATTCAAGAACAAATTTCACAAAACCCACTCACATTTTGATCCCTCTCGGTTCTACTCTTGTGCCTTCTACGAATTTCACAAAGAGGTTTTGCTGAAACGTCATCTCTGCCCATCATACCTGGTGAATCTTGAAAATCTGGCCACCAAAGGAATTAACTTTTCTTCTCTGTTCGATGCCCTGAAGTGGACCCCATTGGTTCACATCCAGAAACTTGTTTACCCGGGGCTGGTCCGGGAATTCTATGCGAACATGCATTTGATAGATGGCTCAATTCATTCTTACGTCAAGCGTGTTTACATGACTCTCAATCCTCAAACCATAAGCGCTGCTCTTGGGTACGAGGATGAAGGACCAAAAGTTTACATGATTGATAAATGGGATGATCAGGTTGGAGTCGCACAGCAAACTGCCTTGCAACACATATGTGCAAATCTTTCTGGATTAGATGGATTAATCCCAACCCATCGAGCACTCGGTCCTGAGAACTCACTATTGCACCAGATCATCACTCATATCCTCACTCCACAAAGTGGTTCTCACCATAGGGTAATAGTTTCTGACTCCATTATTCTCTTTGCCCTTGTTACTTCTTCTCCAATTTCATTTGCTTATATTATGATACGTCATATGTGGGAAGCAGTTAAAAGTACTAAAAAGGCTAATCTTCCTTATGGAATGTTCCTCACATGTATCTTTGAGTATTTTAAGGTTGATTTATCTAATGAAGCTATTGAGAACAATGATTCAATGATTAAAGGAGGAGGAGTTTCGGGTAAGAAAAGTAAGCGCTCCATGCCCTCCGAGCCGTCACTCAACGATCTTGAAAGTCGTCCCCCTGAACCATCCAAAGTGACTGCATCCATCAGGGAAGTTATTAATGAATTCCTCAACATGTCAAAGTTAATGGTTCAATCCCACAAGGCTGCCCAGAAGTTAGCATATGAAAATGAAAAGGCCTGGAGGAAATGTCACGAAAGGGTGGGCTTCATGGTTCAAAGCTTTGAGGATGAGATGGGGACATAGGATAAAGAAGAAGATTCTGACTCAGAGTTCAGTCTTTCAGACGATTGATGACTGTTTCTTTGCTTTCATTTGATATTGGCATCTTTAGGCTCAATCTTATTTTGTAGAGACATGACTTGATACTCACTGCTCTATGACACTTTGACACACATTTCGCATTTTATTATGGATATTTTGTTGTGCTGCCAATACTTTTCTTTGCAGGTGTCCCTTGATGACAAAAGGGGGAGGAAAATGACTCCAAAATTGAAACTGAAAAACAGGGGATGAAACTCTTTTTGAGAGTTCATGATCACCTCTGTTGATGATTGATAATGCATGCTTATAATGCATTTGGCTCATGATGTTTGATAGTATATTTGGTTTATCCTGATTGTTGCCATTATTTGATGTGTGTTTACCTTGGTAAAATGTGTGTTTACTGTGTTTATAATACATTTGACTTACCTTGATAAAATGATCTATGTTGGATTTATTTTTGGCAGTTCCTTTAGGTCTTAATGATGAAAATTGATGTGTTTGGAAAGACTATATCATGATTGAAAAATATTTTTCTTACCAAGATTGCTCTGATTTATTGGAAAATATTTTTTAACCAATTTGAACAGCAAGTCTTTCTTCAAAAACAAATTTTGTTTGATTATGTTGTGTTTGAGCAGAAAATCAATTTATGATATCAAATGAGTTTTGATTATCAATTCAACTCTGCTCATAAATCAAGCATTTAACATCATGTAATGAATATGCTAAATAATATTGTTACTTGAAGCTTGATTAAAATGTTATAGGTTAGTGCTTCCCTTGGTAAAAATAGCACATATTAAGGGGGAGCCATGTGACAATTAGAAAGGGGGAGAAATTCAAAAAATTCAAAGGGAGTATTCTTTACTCAATCTTAAATTTCTTTCCATTTTAATTTTAATAATGTTTGTCATCAAGGGGGAGATTGATGAGTTTGGAAAACTCAGATTTATTTTGATGATGAACAAACATTATTGAAATGATTGATTGCAAAATTATTAATTATGATTTTCATATAATATGTGTTGATTAATAATTTTGCTATGCAGGTGTTTAATATTGGGCCGAAAATGAAATTCTGGTGCAAGCCCAATATGCTTATAAACTTTCAGCCTTGATGTTAAAATGATCATAGTGGCTGCAACAATGTGTTGTTAATTGGGCCAGCAATTGTGATACAAGCCCAAATTAAAAGTCTTGATACAAGACCAAAACTTGCTTGGTCCGAAATCAAAAGGAAATGAGCACAATGCACTTCTTTAACTAAAACCCATTCCTTTAAACATGTTACAAGCTTCCAACAGAATCCACTTTTAGTGGAATTCAAATTTTCACTAAAGTAAATTGAATACATGCATGGGAACTATGAGAGAGAAAGTGTGAATGACATGATTGATTGCATTGAAGATGCACGCTACTCAGTATAGAGGAAAAACAACTCATCACATTTAATTTATTCTATTTCATTTAATTGCTTTCCTTTCAAACTCCATCTTCTCTCTCATTTCTTTCTTTCCTTCGGTCAATATCTAGGAAGCCATGAAAGCTACTTTAAGCTACCAAAAGGAAAGAAAAGCACGTCTCAAGACCATCATGATGATGGCAAGAAAACATAATAAAATAAAAGTATGCTGTGGCTGAGATTGTCACCAAAAATGGTAAGATTTGGTGAGGTAATCTCGAGCTCTTCATACACAAAAAAAAGAAGGAGATTCGGCTAGCAAGAAGGAAATCCTTGGAGGCATGGCTTGTCTCTGATTCTGCTCAACCACCACAGGAAGTAGCTAGAGTGGCGAAGTGATGGAAGAGGCAGAGATTGGAGCAGATGAAGTCATCATCATCATGAAGCATCAAGGGCCAGAAATCCATCTTGGAGAGCAAGCCAAGGATGGAGAGCAAGGCACAGGATTCTCATAGCTACCTGAGCTTATAGATTTTCTTCTCCTTCAATGTATTCTATTTTGTATTTTTCTATTTAATTTTGTCATGTCTTGAGTCTCATGGAAAAAAGCAAACAGTAAGGTTTGTATGAAAAAGCCATGGTGCAGAAAAAGGCAGAGAGTGCAAAATTAAAAGAAAAAGCCATAGATGTCTTAGAGTTCTTTTGTACGTCTATGTTGTGTTTCATGATTCTGTGGAAATTCCCTTATAAGTTGGGTTAGCACTTTACAGTTTGTAATCAGGATGATTATAGTAAAATTCCATCATAGTTGTGATGGAGACTGGATGTAGGCTGCATTGCACTTAGCAGCTGAACCAGGATATATCTGGGTGTAATCTTCTTTCTCTACTACTCCATTTCTGTTTCTACTGCACAGGAGCTAAAACCAAAAATATCTTGTGCCAAGTGACGAGACAAAAATAAAAATTCTCGTGGCTAGGGACGAGACAAAAATAGAAAAGTCTCCTCAAAGACCAGAAAGCGTAATCAAGCAAAAAGGGGTCTAAGATTCAACCCCCCCTTCTCTTAGGTACTGAAACCATCATATGTCAATTGAATTATTTTTAAAAGTTTTTCATTGTGAATTACCATATTTTTTTGAAAAATAAAAAGAAAAATCTAGAGATCAAATTTTGTTTTGAATTTTTTTGTGCACCTTCTAAATATTTATTCAAATGTTGGCACAAAAATTTAAATCAAATAGATAAACCGTTTGCTGAATACAAAAAATTTTGTCACTTACAAAAATTATAATAATTATTAGTTATTTTTGTTGTATTTTCAAATCATTCAAAGGTTTTTTTGTCGATAACGTCTTTTAAAAACTTTTTTGTCAGCAGATAAATCTTTTGGGTACTAAATTAGTAGTTAACCTTTATAAATATCATTTAATTTGCTATTCTGATCATGAATAAGGCGATGATTCTCAAATTGGGCCATGCAGAACCAAGTCCAAGTGAGGATGTGTCAGCATCAATTCCTTTAGAGAAGTTAATTACAAATGATGAACACATGGCAGTGGATCTGATTGATTAGAGACCAAGAAAGAGCGTAAGAATGAGAGCTATTAATAAGAAGTTAGGAGGCTATGATTGATAGCGCATAGTGGTACCATTCCTCTCTAACAAATTTTGTTTCCTTTCCCTCAATTCCAGCTACTAATCTTCTTTCTCATTCTTTACTTTCTTTCTTCTTTCTGATCAGGTCCTTCAAACACTAACAAAACCAAATGACTGATGCTTGATTTTTCTTGTCAATTCCTTCTACTATACTCTTTCCTTATTTTTTGTTAATTTTTACTATTTCTGCTGCTATACTACTGTTACATTGGGTTAATTCCCTCTAATATTGCACCACTTCTTATTATACACATCAAATATATAAAATTCATCTTTTCACCCTCACATTTGGTGCTTTCATTTTATCATGGTTGTTGTTGATAACACATACATGAGGAGTTTGGAGGCAAACATTAAATGCTGGTTCAAGATGATTGAAAGAAGTAACCGATGAAAATCTCACTGAGCGTGCCAAAGCTAATAGGGTGACTAATCTAAAATTTGATGCAATCCAATCCTCTCTAAACCAACTGATTCAGGATCGATCTCGGAACAGATCTCCATCACAGGAGCAAACCCATGTTTTGAGCTCAGGACATAACCCATCGTCTCGTCTCCCACAATATCAGAGGGAGAATTTTGACTTACTGAAATTTGATGGCATGAACGTGTTAGGATAGATTTTCTCATTGGATCAGTACTTTGATTTTTTCAAAGTGACAGAGGAGGAAAGAATCGCAATCGCCACTATTCACTTGTCGGATACCGCCATTCCCTAGTTCTAGATGTCACACCATACATCCCAATTTTGCTCTTGGACGCAATTGAAGCGAGTTATTAAATTGGAATTCGAACCATCCTTATTTGAATCTCCACGAGAGCTATTATTCAAGCTGCAACAAACTACCTCAGTTAGTGACTATTATGCTGAATTTGTTGCATTAACTAATCGTACTAGCATTGATCTCCCTGATGCCTTGTGAGATTGTTTCATTAGTAGCTTGAGACAGGACGGGAGGAAGGTTAAAGCTCAGTGCCCCCATCCCTAATGAGGGCTCTAACCTTGGATCGCTTATATGAAGATAAGTTTACTTCGACACCTAGAACCCAGTATGACCCTTCAAATTACAAATCACCAGCGACCACCATGTCGCCCACTTATTCAGTACGCACCCCAAACCATAGCAATTTGCCTCTACCTCTACCAACGCCACAACAACGTCCTTTTCCTGCACTAACAAACCCCCAATTCGAAGATTAAGCCCAACAGAAATCCAAAGCAAACATGAGAAGGGATTGTGTTATTGGTGCGATGAAAAATTTTTAGCCTCTCATAAATGTTCCAATTACCAATTCACGTTGTTACAACTAGAAAGTGAGGATGATTTGGCTCTTGAAGGGGTTCAAGCTGGCAATCAACTAGTGGATGATGGTGATGACATAATGCCGCAGCTAGAATAACAAATGCTAGAGCATCATTTTTTATACAATGCCATGCTTGATACTAATGGTCTGGCAACACTTCACATGACAGCTTCAATTGGTAGCTTAGAAATGCAAGTGCTGTCACATGAAGGGAGCTCGTATAGCTTCATCCAACCATAAATTGCTAGGTTTATGAATCTCCCTTTGACAGTTGAAAGTTGAGTTCCTTCTCTGAATATGAATTTTCAGGGGGTGCAAAGTGACAATTCTGGATGTCTATTTATTGAATGTGGTTGGTAGGAATTTGGTTTTGGGCACTATATGCCTTAAGAAGATTTATATGCCCATATTATGGACTATGATGCTGGATTCATCAAATTCATACACGAGGGAAAATTTATTATCATTTTTGGATAACACAATCCTTTACCACTCCCAGCTCAATATAATCATATTCAGAAATTGGTGACTGCAAACTCTACTGCTGAAGCATTCCCACTGAAACTACAACCAACTGTCAAGGATGAGTTACTTGCCCTAAAGCTCCCAGAGAACTTACAATAAAAATTAGTAGTGTTGCTTTACACCTATGCATCCGTGTTCGCTTAGCCAACAGGTCTACCACCTCAACGTTCCCACGATCATAGCATCCTTTTGGTGCAAGGGGTTAACCTAGTGAAGCCAAGGTCGTACCGATATCATCATAGTCAGAAATCTCAAATAGATCCTATGGTCCAAGATATGTTATAGCAAGGTATCACCCAACCTAGTAAGAGTCAGTTTTCTTCCCCAATTCTTCTATTGAGAAGGATAGTTCATGGCACTTTTGCATTGATTATCACACTCTGAACGGTGCCACTATTATAAAAAGCTTTTTCAAACCCACGGTAGATGAGTTACTGAATGAATTGTTTGGTGCCATTGTGTTTTCTAAGCTTGATATGCATTTGAGTTATCACCAAATTCTAGTTCGACTTGAAAATCACTTCAAAATAGCCTTCAAACACGTCGAGGGCTCTATGAGTGGTTAATCATGCCGTTTGACTTAACTAATGTGCCTGCCACATTCCAAAGTCTCATGAACAATGTCTTTCAATCGTATTTAAGGAAGTTATTTTTGGTCTTCTTTGATGATATACTTATATATAGCCCCTCTTGGCATGAGCATCTTAGTCAGCTGGAAAAGGTATTAAAAGCTGCTGTAACAAGAGAGTCTATTTGCTAAACTTTCCTAGTGTCTTTTCGGGGTGGCGACGATAGATTATTTGGGCCACATGATTTTCCAAAAATGGTGTGCATATGGAGTCGAACAAAGTGTGTGTTGTGATGGAGTGGCCACAACCTTCTAATCTAGGAAGCTCTGGGGTTTTCTTAACATCACCGGTTAGGCACTTTATTAAAGGGTATGTGTCATTAGCAGTTTCCTTGACGAATTTGTTGAAGAAAGATGCTTTTGCTTCGAACGATTACGTCGCATCAAGCTTTGACCTTAAACTTGCCAATGAATCTCGACCAATTTTGGCCTTGCCTAACTTTGACTTACCATTCCAGTTAGAGATCGATGCTTCTAGTATGGGTATAGGGGTTGTGCTGTCCCAAGGCAACCAACCTATAGCTTTTTTTTTCTCCCAAAAATTTTTCTTCATTGATGTTGAGACAGTAAAATTATATTCACAAATTCTATGATATTACCAAGGTCGTGGCAAATTTAGACACTACTTAGTTGGTAAGAAGTTTATTATTCAAAAATTTCATAAGAGCCTCAAGTCTTTATCAGAGAAAGATTTGCATAATCGAGAACAATATTGTTGGTTGCATAAGCTTTTGGGCTATGATTTTGATATACAGTATGAAATAGATCTTGAGAATGTTCTGGGTGATGCACTTTCTTGTTGCTATTTGGCTATTTCATCTAGCCCAATATCAGATTGGTTGGACACATTGAAGAATGACATCGAGCTGGATGAGAACCTAAAGGCCATTCGTGTACAATGTAGCAATAATATGTTGGAGGATCCAAATTATAGCTGTAAGAATGGTATTTCACTGTGGCGTAATTGAGTTGTCATTCCAACCAAGAGTAGCCTTATCAAGTTAATTTTATAGGATTATCATGATAGTGATGTTGGCGGTCATGTTGCGCTTACTAAAATAGTGGAGCGAATATGTTCTTTCTTTTATTGGCCAAATATGCAATAGAATATTCGCCTTCATGTCCTTTCTTATTCCATTTGTCAAAAGGCAAAAGTGGAGACTAAGCTACCCGTTGGATTGTTATACCCATTACCAATTTTGTCTCAGGTGTAAGTTGATATTTGCATGGATATTTTATCATGGTGGTGATATATCGGTTGACCAAATTTTCCCACTTCATCCCCTTAAACATGACTTTGATAGCAAAATGGTTGGTGAAGCTTTTGTAAAGAATGTTGTGAAGCTTCATGGATTTCCACAATCAATTGTCTCTAACAGTGATAAGGTGTTTGTATATAAATTCTGGCAACAATTATTCAAACTCCCAGAAATAAGGTTGATGATGAGCTCCACATATCACCCTCAATCGGATAGTCAAAGTAAAACCTTGAACAAGTCTCTCGAAATGTATTTGAGATGTTATTATTTTGAGCATCTAAAGAAATGGTTAGAAATGCTTTCATAGGATGAATTTTGGTACAACATGTCATTTCATATCAGCATTTGGATGACTCCATCAAAACTTTGTATGGAAGAGAACCACCTACTGTGGTTCATTATGAATTTTTTCCTATTGATGAGCCATCATTGCAAAAGATGCTATTATAGCGGGATAAGCTCTTAGAAACCTTAAAACAGAACCTCATTCGAACTTAACAATTTATGAAAGCTTTCGCTGATAGATATCACTGACAAGTTGAATTGTACGAGGATGACCTGATTTTGGTGAAATTACAACCTTATTGGTAGCATTCGATTGCTTTAAGTATTAAACCACTCTTCCACCTTAGCTAATGACAATAATAAAGACGTCTCACGGTCCACAAATTCAGCCTAATAGAATACACAAATTCAATTATAATTTTAGTCTTTATTATCTTATCTTATCTTTATCCTTATCTTATCTTTATCCTTATCTTATCTTTATTTGCTTTTATCTTTTATAGTCCAATGCTCTATATATACTTAGTTTTACCTTCATAGTTTTACGATTTTCAATCAATCAACAATCAATAAAATTTTTTCATCTTTTCTTTTCTTTCATTATTCTTTCACAATTTTATTATCTTTGCGTACCCTTTATGTACTCTTTCCGTTTTATTATGGTATCAGAGCTCCTCTTGAGCTCTGCTGACATCCATGGATAAACCAACCAATTCAGATCTTAAACCCCTTCAACCTCCCCTCCCACTATGAATAATCAATCTCCCTACTCTGTCCTAGGTCAAGAAGAAAGGGCACACCAGCAACTTCATCCGGAGCCTCCTTTTGACCTTTCATCAGCCCAACACTTTTCTTTCATGGCATTTTCTTCCAATAAAGAATCTCGTCCTTCAAACCAACTTGAGCTTTTGTCAAGTCCAACTACTCATTATCTTTGTTCTTTCAATATTTTTTCTATTGTTAAAAATTTTTCAAATTGAGATTCAATCTTGAACACTTGGATCATTGATTCTGGTGCCACAGATCACATTGCATCAAATTTGTCTTGGTTTATTTCTTACACACAAATTTCTCCTATTATTGTTCATTTACCAAATAGTTCTTTTTGATGTTCTTTATTTACCTCCTTTCAACTTTAATATTATCTCCATCTCAAAAATTACTTCAGCACTCATATGTGAACTCACTTTTTCATCTTCTTCTTGCACTCTACAGAGCAACAATTTAGGGACTGTTGAATTGGGCAGAATGAGAGAGGGATTATATGTTTTTGAACCTAATTTCGGTAAAAATAGATCTACTACACATTCCATAAATTCCATCCAATCCCCACCCATTACACCTTTAAATATATGACATTTTCGTTTAGGACACCTTTCTAGACAAAGATTTAATCATTTACATAAATAATTTCCTTTTATCTCTATGCATCATGATCAGGCTTGTGACATTTGTCATCTTTCTAAGCAAAAGAAATTTTCATTTTTTTAAAGTTTTGATTTATTACATTTTGATATTTGGGGTCCGTTTCGACAAAATTCTATTCATAATCATAAATATTTTTTACTATTGTTGATGATTTTAGCCGCTTTATTGGGTTATTTTATTAAAATCAAAAGGAGAAGTGCAAAATCATGTAAAAAATTTTATTACTTTAGTTGAAACACAATTCAACTCTAAAGTCAAAACTATTCGTTCCGATAATAGACCAGAATTTATTTTACATGATTTTTATGCTTCAAAAAGCATTATTCATCAGCGTAGTTATGTTGAAACTCGTCAATAAAATGGAAAGGTAGAACGCAAACATAAAGATATTTTGAATATAGCTCGTGCTCTTATGTTTCAATATAATTTACCACCATCTTTTTGGTCTTATGCTGTTAAACATGCTGTTTATTTACTTAACAGAGTTCTATCATCCGCAATAGATTTTAAAACACCATTTGAGATTTTATTCAATCATCCACCAAATTATCATGACCTTAAAATTTTTGGATGCTTATATTTTGTTTCTATCCTAATGGCAAACAGATCAAAATTTGATCCAAGAGCCAAAAAGGCTGTGTTTATTAGCTTTCAACATGGTTTTAAATGATATATTGTTTATGTTTTAGGAGATAAAAGAATTGAGATTTCTAGAAACGTGATTTTTTATGAAATGATCTTGCTTTTAGTCATAAAAAATGTCCAATTCCATACACTCAACCCAACATTGCCAAACACGCCTTCTCAAAAATAAGATTCAGTTAGTCTTCCACTTGAACCCTCACCCATACACATTGACCCAACTCCATCTAATTCTTTATTTTCTCCAACAACCTCTTCCTTCTTCCTCATTGTTGTTTCCTAACCAAGTTGAACCCATGACACCAAATCTCTCTCAAGGCACACACCCTTCTATCCTTCTATACTAGACACCAGTCCACCATCACCTTCTCATCCTCTGTCACCTTCTTCACCACATGAGCAACCCCATCCTCGTCATTTCGACTGGCCTCACCGACCTCCAGCATATCTCTCTGATTACTTATGCAATTCCTCTCTCATCTCTACAAATCAATCTTCCTCAAAGTGCAAGTATCATTTATCTTCAGCCATGTCTTTTTCTTCTCTTTCATCCTCACATAAAAAGTTTCTTTTATCTCTACATTCTGACATTGAGACAAAATCTTTTAAGGACACCAATCAAGACTCTAATTGGCGTAGTGCTATAAAAGATGAGTTGGATGCTCTTGAGCTGAACAAAACTTGGCGTCTTATTGATTGCCCTGCAGGGGTTAAGCCAGTTGGCTGTAAATGAGTTTATCGCATCAAACGCAAGTCTGATGGTTTAGTTGATCGATATAAAGCACATCTTGTGGCTAAAGGGTTCACTCAAACTGAAGGTGTTGATTTCTTGGAAACTTTCTCCCCTGTTGTCAAGCCTGCCACCATCATGGGCCCATACATCAGTTGGATATCAATAATACTTTCTTATATGGGCTCTTTCTGAGGATGTTTATATGACTCTGCCACTCAGATCTACATCTCCCTCAACCGAATCAATACTGTAAGCTACTAAAATCACTGTATGGTTTACGACAATCTAGTCGTATGTGGTATGACAAACTTTCTCATCTTTTTCTATCTCATGGATATCAGCAGACCTCATCTGATTATATTTTATTTGTTAAATTCACTGGTGCTCAAATTTCTATCCTTCTAGTCTATGTTGACGATATTGTTTTCACTGGTAATTCCATTTCTGAACTTGCTGCCACTAAGTCTATTTTGCACCAACACTTTCAAATTAAAGACTTGGGCCCATTAAAATATTTTTTGGGTATTGAAGTTGCTCAATTAGTGAAGGAAATTTGCTTATCTCAAAGAAAATATTGTCTTGATCTTTTGGAGGATTCTGGTTTATTAGGTGCTAAACCTGTCTCTGTTCCAATAGATAGTACCACTAGACTATATCAAGACAAAAGTTCCCTGCTATCTGACCCTTTTGTATATCGCCGTTTGGTTGGCCATCTTATCTATCTCACCACTACTCGACCGGACATCATGTATGCCACTCAACAATTAAGTCAATTTATGACATCTCCTACTAAATCTCATCTTCAAACTGCCAAGCATGTGTTATGATATCTGAAAACTAGTCCCGGCAAAAGACTTTTTTTTCAAGAGAATCAGAAATTCAGCTTCTCAACTTCAGTGACTCTGATTGGGTCGGATGTCTTGACACTCGGCGATCGTTAACAGGTTATTGTTTCTTCTTATGCAGTTCTATAGTCTCTTGGAAGACCAAGAAACAAACCACCGTTGCCCGCTCATCCACGGAAGCAGAATATTATGCACTTGCCAACACAACTTGTGAACTTCAATGGATACTAAATGTGTTACAGTTTTTACGCATCTCTCCTATCCGTCTACCAGTTTTATATTGTGATAATTAGAGTGCTCTTCATATTGCTGCTAACCTGGTTTTTCATGAATGGACCAAATATTTAGACGTTATTGTCACTTGGTTCGACAAAAAGCTCAAGTTGGAGTGATGAAACTTCTCCCAATTCCCTCCTTTGGGCAACTAGCTGACATATTTACCAAGCCTTGTCCTCTTAACCCTTCCATCTTAATCTGAATAAGCTTGGTGTTCTTGACATCTTTCGTCCTCCAGCTTGCGGGGGGCGTATTAAACCACTCTTCCATCTTAGCCCATGACAACAATAAAGACGTCTCACGGCCCACAAATTTAGCCCAACATAATACACAATTCAATTATAATTTTAGTCTTTATTATTTTATCTTATCTTATCGTTATCTTATCTTTATCTTTATCTTATCTTTATTTGCTTTTATCTTTCATAGGCCAATGCTCTATATATACTTAGTTTTACCTTCATAGTTTACAATTTTCAATCAATCAACAATCAATAAAATTTCTTCATCTTTTCTTTTCTTTCATTATTCTCTCACAATTTTATTATCTTTGCCTACTCTTTATATTTCTGTTTTATTATTAAGGAAGAACCAAAAGCTTAGCATGCATTATTTTGGTCCATTTATGATAAAGTAGAAAATCAGTCCAGTAGCTTACAAACTGGAGTTGTCTACGAATGCCAAAATTCATTATGCATTCCATATTTCTACTTTAAAAAAGTATAGGGCGACAACATCACTCGTTACTTACCATTGTCACTGTGTACTACTACAATGAGACCAATTTTATACCCTCATAAGGTGCTGAATCAACATTCAATTACTCAAGATGGCAAAGAAGTTAAGGAGATCTTAGTATTACAGGGAGGGGGAGAAGGAAAGCCAATGCAGTTAAATCTACTTGGGAGTTGGCTAAATAGTCTGGCGGTATATTATCACTCTTCAACATTAAAAATAAGGTTGTTCTTAATGGGGAGGATGATGTTACGTGCATGAATGAGGTGGTAATTCCCAAATTGGGCCATGCACAGCCAAAGCCAAGTAAGGACGTGTCCGCAATAATTAATTTAAAGGAGTTGGTTATAAAGGATGGACATGTCACATATAACAACGGATCCAATTGATTATTGACCAAGAAGGGGCTTAAGAAGAGAGCTACTAATAGGCGATTAGGATGCTATGATTGGTAGCACATACAGTGGTACAATTTCTCTCTAATAAATTTTGTTTCCCTTCCCTAATTTTCATCTATTAATTTTCTTTCTCATTCTTTGTTTTTGTTTCTTCTTTCTGATCAGGTCCTTCAAGCACTAATAAGACAAATGACTGATACTTAATTTCTCTTCTGGTTAATTTTTTCTACTATATTCTTTTTTTATTTTTTATTAATTTTTACTATTTCTGCTACTACACTATTGTTATCTTGGATTAATTTTCTCTGATATTATATCACTTTCTATTATATACATCAATATATATAATATTTAACATTTTATCTTCACACATTTCTATATGTTTTTTTTATTAAACTTCAACCATAATTATATTAAAAAGTTTTTCACAAAAAAATTATTTAACTGAATTATAATTTAAAATTGACGGTCACCACCAACATTTTTGTAACAATATAAGAAAAGTTTTATGTCAAGATTTTAATAGTAAAAATTTAATTTATTGATATTGAAGTTCTCATTTTTTACATGTACTTTGGTTATTTAAACTTATTTTCTCACATACCACATAAAAATATTCTAATTTTATTTTTGTTATTTTTAAGGAGTATTCTTTGAGTAATTTAGCTAGCTAAGCTAATGTTTTAAATAAGATAAATTCTACCAATTTTTTCTAATTTTAAAGGGTAACATACCCTTTGTTACATGTCATAATATTAGTGATTGAATTAAATTGGTTTGTCATAATTAAATTTAACTTTTTATTTAATCTAAGTTTTGATAACCCAATTAACTAACTATGGTATAATTCTTTTTACAATTTATAAAAATTATTAAAAAAATTTATTTTGTAATTTATTTTTTCTCAAACCACATATTTATTAATCATTCTCAACAAAAAATTCTCAAAAGATAAAATAAAAAAATATAAAAAAATTATTTATTAATCATTTTGTAATTTTTTTTTCAAATCACATATTCATTAATCATTTTCAATAAAAAAATCTCAAAAAATATAAATAAATAAAAAATTCAAAAGACATAAAAAAAAATTCTCGTAATGTTATCACTTGATAATAATTCAATCTTACTTTCTTCATATTATTAAAAAAATTATTTTTCGTATGATGACAATTTAAAAAAAAGTGATTAATTAAATTCCGAATTGTTGAGAGTAAGAGAAAAAAAGAAAAAGAGAAAAAGAACTATGCAATCTTCACTAAATTTAAAATTCAAATTTAATTGAAAGAAATTAAGGGGATTTATTTAAAAAAAATGTTATTATCTCAAAAATTTCTATAATTTTACGTACTTGTATATATTTTAATTTATTTATTCAGTAAGTTCATTCAACATGTATAATTTTAATTGAACTGTAGCTAAAAATAAATTTTATTATAATAAAATTTTTTTTAATAAGTATCAAATATATTATATACGAAGAGATTTTTTTAAAAAATAAGGAAGTAAGAGAGAATTATTAAGATATAATGTTTTGGACATTTTTAATGTCTCAAACTTTTTCTATTTGTTTTTTTATCTTTTGAGATTTTTTTGTTGAAAATAATTAATAGATATGTGGTTTGAGAAAAATTAAATTACAAAATAAGATTTTTTTAATAATTTTTATAAATTACAAAAAGAATTATATTATTGTTAATTAGTTGAATTATCAAAATTTAAATCAAATAAAAAGTTAAATTTAACTATAATTAATTAATCTAATTCAATCACTAATATTGTGATATATAATAAAAAATAAATTATTTTTTAAAATTGGATGAGTTTTGTAGAATTTACCCATAAATAATAGTACAACTTTCTGTTCCTAGGTAAAAATTTTAATGATAAGATTTTAGTAGCTAGAAGTCAGCTTTTAATAATTCTTAAACAAGTCCTTGTCCCCTCTTCCTCGTGATTCCTTTCGTTAATAATTTATTTAATCTGCACTCAATACATTATTTCTAGTATTTAGTGAATCATGAATCATCATTTTATCACAAAGTCTAGAGAGCCAATATTTTTATTAAAATTTAATTAATATTTAATTAATAAAAAAAATAAATAATTATATATTATTAAATATAATCTTATATTATTAAAAATATTAATAATAACTAATTAATAATTATAAATCATAAAACCTGTTCACCTGCACACTCCTTTTTTATAATCAACGGGCAAACCCCCATAATTCATAAAGTATTACGAACCTAACAATAAATTGACTTAGTATTTTATTTTGGTTCACAATCATGTACACTAGAGTGCCACTATAAGTTTCCTAAAAACAATTATGTTTTAAAATATAACTGTCCACTTCTAATATCAAGATATATTAATTTTTCAACAAAACTATTAATTTTAGTGTGTGTTGTTTTCTCCTTTAGGAGTAGTTTTGATTACTCGCTCTCATACACATTAAAATATTATTATTAATGTTACCATTCCTTTCTTTACAAAAATAACTATTCTAAATAAAATTTCACATATAGAAAGTAAAATCTGATTTCGATAATGTTTAATCTTATATAAATAAACAAAACTATTTTTAAATAAATAAACACATATATTATTATATCTATCATTATAATTAAATTAAATTAAAATTAAAGTTCCTATCATAATATTAATTAGAAACATATAATACTGATTGAATTCCACTTTCTCAAAAATTTATATAACATACACTCTTAGAAAATAATAATATATACTTTAACTTAACACAAATTAAACAAGATATAATATGGGATACACAAATACACTAATTTTAATGTTTGTAACACATGGAAATATAAAATATATTAAAATATAAATTAATATTTAGAATTTTTAATGTCTTTTATTAAATAAAGTATCTAAATTAATTTTTTTATTTTAATAAATAATAGTATATATTATTTTAAAACTTATTTTAAAAGTATAAATTAAAAATAAAATTAGAGATGCCGAGATGTAATTTTATTTAGATATATCTAAACATAGAAGATATGTGTGACGTGACAGTGACAAACGACCGAATGTTAAACAAATATTATATCTAAAATTAATTAATTTAGCAAATTGTGTGTTTCATAGATTTTAATTAGAGAAAGTATTGGAACTAATATTAATTGTGTATAATAAATTAAAAAAATAAAATTAAAATTAAAAATTAGATTATTAATTAATTATTTAATTTTAAATTTAAAAATTTAAAAATTAAGATTAGTATTTAAATCCATTCACACTATATACAGTCATTTCTAATCCAAAATTCACTGTCGTCTTCTCCAGTTCTCACCTCGTGTTACTAAATTTTTCGTAGGCCATACTGAGACCACCGCATCCTTTCACTGCCCGATGCGCCTTGCCCTCCAACGCTCAACTTAACGTTGCTGTTGCTGTTTTCGTGCCTCTCTTTCAAACCGGCTTCGCATTCTCCCATTTTTTCAAACCTCTTCTCAACGATGATACCACCATGCTCTTCTTCTAGCCAAGCATAATTAGCTTCTTTCATGATTTGAACCATATGCTTCACAACAGTGTCGCTTTTGTCATGACTAGTCCTTCAAAATTATGTCACCACAATAATAGTTTCTTCTATTTATTCATCTTCTTCTTCTATTTTAATGGTCAATTTAGGACATTTTAGTAGGTATGCGGATGGTTATTTTATATTTATGTAGATGATTATTTTGATTGATTGAGTTTAGTTATATAATTAAAATATGTTAGATGTTCAATTCATTAGATATTCGGATGATTATTTTTATCCTTAAGTGGATGGTTATTTTTATTAAGGGTGAGTGGCGTGTGGCAAGCCAAGTAGCCACAGTAAAATGGAATGATTATTGATGAAGGTGGAGTGGTCGCCAGTTGAAAAAGAAGAAAGTATTGGAGAATTTTAGATGATTATTTTTTTGAAATAACTAACTGAATTTTTTAAAAATTTGAAATTTGAAATTGGTGAATTTGAAATTTGACGTAAAATAACTGAATAGAAATTTTTAAATTTATTATTTCGTGGATAATTTTTATTTTTAATTCATATCGGATCAAATAAACAGTTCATTATATATATTGTACAAATACTCTATTTGCTCTTTAGCGAGACTCAATTAATTAATTTTAAGGCGTACCTGATAATTGGTCTTGTACAAAGAGACAGCTGCTGCATGAGAAAGGATGAAGTGGTGTGCAACGATGTAAGGTTCAGTGGCTGAGTTTCCAGCACTGCAATTTCCAACGTAGTTAGAGCATCTTCCTGGTGCAAATGTTCCACCATTGTAGCCATTCACGCTGAATGACAATGGTTCGTTCAATGTCACCCAATGCTTCACTCGGTCACCAAATGTCTTGAAGCAGAATTCAGCGTAGTTTCCGAAATCCACCCTGATTAATAATATTATTCATTGTCAGGTTAAAGTTAATGCCTGTGCAATACAAAAATCTCTATTTAGTATTTAACACATCTTTTTTATATATTTTTTACATTAAGCATATAAATATGTGTATTTTTCGTGTTTAAAGGATTGTGTATTTAAGTATAAACGTGAGTATCTGAATTTTTATGTGTTAATAAAAAAATTATATATTTTAAAAAACAACTCTGTGTATTTGAAATTGTGCAATTTTTTTTAAAAAAAAACAGCATATTTTTGTGTATATTTATGTTTAAAATGTTTATGTATTTATAATAACATTTATATGTTGAATTTTATTGGTAGATACTGAATACTTTTCCATCGTATATGTAGTATTACTCAAATTAAATTAAAACAAGTATAAAAAAAATAATTTTTAGTTAGTTAATATTAGTTTATTTTTTTAATTCTAAAAATTTTTATTTTTTAAAAATTTAAAATTTAAAATTTAGAAATTAAAAACTAAAAATTTATATTTTAGAATCTAAAATATAAAATAAATAAAAAAATTAAAAAAAGTAAAAAAATATTCATTAAAAAAATTGACTTCCTCTCATTACTCATATATGGCCATTTGATTGAATTAGCTTACACTATTTGAGAACCAAGAAATCCTCCGTACTCATCTTCAAGAGCTTGTGGTAGGTCCCAATGAAAGAGAGTAACAAATGGAATTAAGCCTGCCCCAAAGAAGAATTAGCATAAGAGAACTACTACTGATTGATGAACTGTAATGATATAACATTTTTTTTAAATATTTAAAGAATTTTCTATAATGAATTAAATAAAAGTTAGATAATTTTAAATTGTAATGATAATCCGTTCTTTCCTTTGGAATATCATTTAAAAACAAAACATTCATAAAAAACTAATTATGTATAGATAGATTTATCCTTAAAAAGATAATTTTATTTGGTATCTCCAAGAAAAAATAATTTAGAGGTTAAATATATTCAAAAGGTTGATTTTTTTTTTTGAAATTTCTGTATGTAGATTTATATGCAAACTAAATCTTTGAGTATCATACATTTTTTTAAGCCGATAAAGTATTGTTTTAGTTCATTTAGTTTAGATTAAATTTAATTTCAGTTTCTAATATTTAAAGTGTCTTATTTTTATCTCAAATACTTTATTTTGTCTTATTTAAATCTTTTGGTTAAATTTTTCAAAACACAAAACTACCATTCTTGTCTATCTCACCCTTACATATAGTTACATGGCTGTTTTCATACTAATCACCATTAGCATTATCATATAATAAAAAATAAACGCGTGTATCTGTTAGGTCTAGCTAAAATGATTAATTATGTCTAATGATGGAAGAATTAATTAGTGAAGTAGTCAGAGGATGACCATTTGAGAGGATCTCATCAATGAGATCATTGTAGAATTTAACTCCCAAGGCATTGACTTTTCCTTTGCCCTCTGCAAGAAATCACTTTCCCCATTATGTCACATGAAAGGAATGCCAACAATAATATTAAGAGAAAGTATAAAGAGTCAATGGTTTAAACGTACAATGTGTACAATGGAGGTTTAAGAAGTATTAGAGATATGACCATTAGTGTTACATTATCCTGTTAGGTTATGCTTTTGGGATGAGTGGTTTTAGATATGGTATTAGAGTTCTAGATCTAAAAGGTCAAGAGTTCAATCCTTGGTGAACCCCAAAATCAGTTTAAATTTTTATTGAGATGTTTATTATCCTTGGTATCCGGATGGTTATTCTGGATAGTATGGTGATGTTCATTTTATTCATAGACCAAAAATTTAGCCCATTATACACATTGTATACTTAGGCCATTGGTTTCCTAGCACTACCCTAATATTAATAGTTTAATTTCCACTTATTGGATAATCTTACCTGGAAATATTCTTGGCCATGAGATGGAGAACCTTATGGAATCCAAGCCAATTTCTTTAGCAAATTTAATGTCACTCTGTTAAATTAAGTAACTGGCTTAGTCCTTTAATTAACTCAATGGATATTTAATTTTTCCTTAAGAGAATTATATATCATTATATGGTGTTTGATAACCAAGTTAGTGAAATTTGTTAGTAAGTATACCTTGTAACGATGATAAAAATCGTCAGCTACATCACCATTGCTATGATCCGCAATCTTTTCTGCACATATAAAAAGGAGGAAGAAAAAAGAAAAGAAAGAAAGAAATACTGAAATTAAGATATCTACCTCACATAAATGTAATTACACATACATCTATATATATGATTGATGTTAATTTAAAGGATGGTTTGTAACTGTAACGATTGCAGTTGTAATAATAGTGTTGCAACAATTACTATACTGCAATGTATTGGGTCATGTTTGTAGTGTAATGCTAGTTTATATAATCTAAATCACATTAGAACACATCAACGGGCCACAACAAGTATGTGAGAAAACATAAGACCACAAGTCCACAACCATTGCAATAGACACAGTTTTTTTTTTCTTTTTGCTTTTGTCATTATATCTCCTAGCAGTGTGACATCTATTGCAGACTGGAATTCCATTTATAGATGTATTGCTAGCCTATAAATGACTATATGCATAAGACAGAATTTGAACTCCGACATTTTCTTAAGCGAACAATAAACTAATTAATCACTACCAATCCAAGTATATTATTAGACACAAAGTTGAGTTGTAATTAAAATAAATAATAAATAAATTGAACCGCAATGGCCACTATATCCATTATTATTATCACAATATGATTTAAAACCCTTTACAATATTATTGGTTCTAGTTTAAATGAATCAACTGATGAGAGATCGAAGACTTAGAAAGAACAACCTGGATTTTGTTTCGTGAATGTATCCCATATGCTTGCTCCCCTTCCATCCATATTTGCTGCTCCTTCTGACTAAATAATTAATATAACATAACGCAATTGGATAATGTGTTGTCGCAACAATTAATAAATGCTAAATAAGATAAGTTATCACTGGTTTTGGTTAATTTTTTTTGGTTACTAAACATTTTCTAATATACATATATATATGATTTGAAATTCTGATAGCAGCTTATAGTGTTCATAAGTCTAGTTCTTTCTACTAAATCCAGCTAAAAATTAAAATAATAAAAAATAAAAATGTAAATCTTTAGCTTATTAAGAGCTATTGTTTTTAACCTAGCGGTAATTATTGATGCGGTTACAATTTTTACTGTTATTCATCTGTATAGGCATCAATGAATCACAACATATAGTGATATTGTAATTGCAATTTACAGTAGTTTCTTAAGACAATTTGAAACCATTGATATCCGATGTGGTCAGTAAATTAAAAATTAGAAGAAAAATAAAGGAGCTTTAAGTAATTTAAGTGTTTGATATAAATGTGATGGATGATATTGGAACCTGATAAGCAGCAGAACCTGCACCAAATACAAAATCAACAGGGAAAAGACTTCTATTGAAAGATGCGGTGTAGTGACTTGGTGGTGCAGTTGGAGAAGGTACACTTTGAGAGCCATTAGCTAAAAGAAGCGTAGCTACGGAGAGGAGGGAAATGAAGTAAGAACATTTAACTCTCATGATTATTTTGCTTTTGTGTGATATCTAAAACTTTGATTTCATGCCTACATATTTAAAAGCTCGAGGTTGGAAGTATGTGTTACCAACAACAATACCCATACCCATAGGCTCACTACAAAGAATCATAGTACGCATAACAATAATTATTTTAATTTAACGGTAAACTTTTTTTATCTTTATTGTTTTTCAAAATTTTTTAAATGATCTCAAACGTTTAATATAATTTGATTTTATCCATAAAATTTAAAATAAATTTTAATTTTGTCTATATCATTTAAATATATTAAATTACTAATGATCATACCCTGTCCCAAAACATAAAAGTCCGGCCCAATAAAGATAAAAGACCCACCTAAGAAGGTGGTCTTTACCGCATATCCGACCTCTTTAAAGAGGTCGGCCGGGTACGATGAAAAGGAGCATTCTATACTTATCTAAGTAAGTAAATGCCTCTTCGAATCTCTCCAACTAATTCTATCTTCCCCAAAAGATAGATCCTAACAAACTCCCAAGTATTAGGTATAATTTACGTTCTAATATACTAAAAGCCTGCCTATAGCCTTTATTGTGCTCAACTACCCAAGAAACCTTTATTGTTAAATGTGGAGGATTAATTGAGGAGCACAATGAGAAGGAGAATATGGAGTTTCAAGGTGAAGAAGAGGAGTTGAAGCAAAAATTACGAGAAGAGGAGGAAGTTTAGCTAATTGAGCCAGAAGGAGTGGTTGAAGAACTAGGAGAGGTTGATCAAGAATTAGACTCAATCATTGATGAGTTCTTGTCCTCACTAACAAATCACCTCGATGATCCCATTGAACCTTCTTCCATTGATCTTGAAAGAAATGTCAAGGAGGGTGCGCAACCTCTGAAGCATATGGTGAATGATGAAGAATTGGAAGAAGTTGAGCAAGCAACAAATCTTCCTCTTGATGAGGATGATTCCACACCAACACATGTTCCTTTTGTATTTGAGGAGTCTCTTTCTATTAAAATTGAGGTTGATGTTGAGATAAGTTCCACATTACCTCCAAGTTGTGACATGAAGGATGGAGAAGAGCTAGAAGAGGTTGGTGAGAAAATGATTAAATGTGAAGAACCTTGTCAAGATGTAAACATGGAAGATACTTGTCAAGAGGCGGAGGTAGTCAAAGAAGAGCACAAGGGAGTGGAGCTCACTATGGTAACATCTTTTCATTTTTTCTTTTTGTACATATTGGTAAAATAAGTTTAATTTCATGTGTAGTTTTGTTTGTTTGGTTTATTTAGTAGTCTAGTATGTTAAATAAGGTTTTATGGTACTTTGGTAGCTCTTTGGAGGTTTGGTACGCGTGATCCCAAGAATTTCGACCCCTCACGCGTACGCGTGACCCCCAAAATTTTCAGGTCCAATATTAATACAAAAACCAGAGAGTTACGCGTATAGTGTGCTGAAATTGTGCCTCTAGCACAATTCTCACCCACGCGTACGCATGACTCACGCGTACGCGTCACCTATCTCTCTCTTCACCCACACGTATGCGTCACCTATCTCTCTCTTCACTCACGCGTGCACGTCGATGATGCGTACGCGTCGTACCTCATTTCTGCCATTCACGCGTACGCGTGACATGAAGCGTACACGTGACACCTGCCCTGTTTCACCCACCTTCTTTTCTCCCCTTCTTTCCATTTCTTTCCTTCTTCTCTCTTCTCTTTTTTCTTTCCACCCTTCAACCATCATCCAACACTGCCATTCACCATCTACCATTATATTCTTTAGTTTGTTAGTTGTTAGTAATTAGTTAGTTAGTTAGTTAGTTAGTTAGCTTAATTTTTGTTTTAGTTAGTAAGTGTTGGACTATTAATTTTTTTTGCTATTCATTGATGCCTATTATTAACTTGATGCTATTTTAGCATAACTATCTTTGATATTCATTGTTGGATTTCTTAATTGAGGTCACAAGTTGTTACTTGGTTTTGAATTTTTCATGCTTAACATTTTTGAATACCAAATACATGTGACAATGCCTTCAAGCTTTCTAAATCTTTTGAATTGCATGTTTTGGCCACCATGTGATTTGAAATTACTATCTATTGTTAGGAAATTGTGTATTACCAATGTATTTTTTTTGTTAAGAGATGCTTGTTTATGATTGATTTTTATTTACATCACCTATTTCATGCATTGAGATTTTGGAATTGTGAAATTGGGTCGAAAGCTTATCTAATGACATATTTTTGAGCTTTGTAAAGCTTTATGGACCAAGTTCGCTATGTGATTGATTTTAATTTCTATCTTCTTTTTTCTAAGTTCTATAGCACCCATGTATTCCACCTCTATGTCACTTAGGTGTTGCAACAACATCAATATGTGTCATTGTTTGATGTGTGAGCTCTACATTTTATTGGGTTCACTAAGTTTACTTACACATCAATCAATATCTATTCATTATCCAATTCACAATTGCTTGATTTTTGCTTGAATGCTTTTATGCTTCTTCATTCCTTGTTTGGTTGTCTTAACCTACAAGTTTTCTTTGAAGTATTTCAAGCACACTAGAATGAGTGAAGTGCATGCTTCTTTTGTATAATTATGACATAGCTCTCTATGCTAGTGTGTATGTTCTAAACCGCATGCAACTTATAACTCACACACTACCCTTGGTTAATGTCACACTAATTCACTCACTCCATTCTAGTGGTTCTTACCTCATTCCAAAAATTTACGTTCCCTTGCTTTTACATTTTCTCATCTTACTGTGTTATTTTCTATTTTTCATGGGTGAGTCATCATAAGCAGGCACGGAAGCGGAAGAAAGAACACGCAACAACCGGTTGATCCACCAGCTGAAGGTGGAAATCCGGAAAGTCGCCGTACCCCCTTACTCATCTTTAAATGCACCGAGGACAGTGCAAACTTTTAAGTGTGGAGAGGTCGTCCGACCGATCGGCCGTTTTTTGGGTGACAATTTCTAATCCCAATACTTTCGCATTTCAATTTTTTTTAGGTCTTTTATGATTTTTAGTTGCATTTTCTTAGTTTGTATATATATAATAAGATTAGTCAAAATAATAAAATTTTTCAAGAAATTTATCTATAGGGCACCCCAATTGATTGAGAAATTTTTTTAGAACTTGCTTGAATTATATATTGTGGAACATGTTTTTGAGCTAAGAACACATAAGCATGTGAGTTTTGAGCCTAATTGTGTGGTTACATCATATGACCACTTTTTTTCTTCTTGTGTGTGATTATTCTCTTTCTATGATTGTAATCTTTGATTTGTTTAATTCTTTATGTCCGTTATTCAATGTATACATGCATTTATGTGATTGAGGCCATCATTTCATTTAGCTCACTTACTCAAATAGCCTACTTTTCATCAACCATTGTTAGCCAATTTTGAGCCTATGCTAAACCCCTTTTGTTCTTAATTTTAGCACATCACAGGTCTTAAAGTGAAAAATAATAAATGTCCTTAATTTGGATCTTTGATTAGCTTAGGCTAGTGAGAGTGTTTATCATTTAATTGTGGGAGAGTTACGAACATTGGGTAGAGATAAAGGTGTGTTTTTATATTTTTATTAAAGATTTTGGAAATTGGGTACATGTTCATGCATTGAATGTTTAAACCATATGCATTGACATTCTTGTATATATTTTAGTTGAAATAAAAAGAAAAAATAGAAAAAAAAGCAATAAAAAGGGGACAAAATGCCCCAAAGTGAAGTTCAATAATAATCAATGCATATGGAATATGAATTGAAGAGAATGCATGAGTATGTGAAAAGTGAGAATTATGGGTAGTTAGGTGTTGTATTAGAATTATATAGGTTGTTGGTGCACGAAATTGCAATCACACTTTTGCAATCCCGCACAACTAACTAGCAAGTGCACTGGGTCGTCCAAGTAATACCTTACGTGAGTAAGGGTCGATCCCACGGAGATTGTCGGCTTGAAGCAAGCTATGGTTATCTTGTAACTCTTAGTCAGGATATCAATAATTATCACGGTTGATTGTAAAAAGCAGAAGAACATGAAATAAATACTTGTTTTGCAGTAATGGAGAACAGGTTGAGGTTTTGGAGATGCTTTATCTTCTGAACCTCTGCTTTCCTACTGTCTTCTTCTTCAAGCACGCTAGTCTCCTTCCATGGCAAGCTGTATGTAGGGTTTCACTGTTGTCAATGGCTACCTCCCATCCTCTCAGTGAAAATGTTCAACGCGCTCTGTCACAGCACGACTAATCATCTGTCGGTTCTCAATCAGGTTGGAATAGAATCCAGTGATCCTTTTGCGTCTGTCACTAACGCCCAGCCTTCAGGAGTTTGAAGCTCGTCACAGTCATTCAATCCTTGAATCCTACTCAGAATACCACATACAAGGTTTAGACCTTCCGGATTCTCTTGAATGCCGCCATCAATTCTAGCTTATACCACGAAGATTCTGATTAAAGAATCCAAGAGATATTCACTCAATCTAAAGTAGAACGGAGGTGGTTGTCAGGCACACGTTCATAAGCGAGAATGATGATGAGTGTCACGGATCATCACATTCATCAAGTTGAAGAACAAGTGATATCTTAGAATAGAAGCAAGCGTGATTGAATGAAAAACAGTAGTAATTGCATTAATTCATCAAGACACAGCAGAGCTCCTCACCCCCAACCATGGGGTTTAGAGACTCATGCTGTAGAAGATACAATGAAAAACGTGTAAAGTATCATGAGGTACAGATACCATGTCAAAAAATCCTATTAATAGTGAACTAGTAACCTAGGGTATACAGAAATGAGTAAATGACTTAAAAATCCACTTCCGGGGTCTACTTGGTGTGTGCTTGGGCTGAGAATTGAAGCTTTGATGTGTAGAGACTTTTTCTGGAGTTAAACGCCAGCTTTCATGCCAGTTTGGGTGTTTAACTCCAATTCTTATGCCAGTTCCGGCGTTAAACGCCGGGAATTCTGAAGCTGATTTGCAACGCCGGTTTGGGCCATCAAATCTCGGGCAAAGTATGGAATATTATACATTGCGGGAAAGCGCAGGATGTCTACTTTCCAACGCCGTTAAGAACGCGCCAATTGGGCTTTTGTAGCTCCAGAAAATCCATTTCGAGTGCAGGGAGGTCAGAATCCAACAGCATCTGCAGTCCTTTCCAGTCTCTGAATCAGATTTTTGCTCAGGATCCTCAATTTCAACCAGAAAATACCTGAAATCACAGAAAAACACACAAACTCATAGTAAAGCCCAGAAAAGTGAATTTTAACTAAAAACTAATAAAAATATAATAAAAACTAACTAAAATATACTAAAAACATACTAAAAACAATGCCAAAAAGCGTATAAATTATCCGCTCATCAGTTGTTATATAGGTTAGGTGGGAAACTTAAGTTAATCAAAGATTCAAATTTCAAGCTCACTTAACCAAATACAATCCTACCTTGACCCTAGTCCCATTACAACCCATGGATAAGTCCTCATGATAAATGTATACATGCATGAAATAATTGTTGATTTTTAGATGAAAAAAAATCTTGGAAAGCATGATTAGAGGAGAATTAAGTGAATCAACCCTATACACTTGAGCCACTAGAGCGGATACACATCCGCTGAGGGTTCGATTGCTCAATTACATATTTTCACCTAGAATCATCTTCTTTCTTGCAAGTTGTTAAAATCTTTTCAATAACTCAATTCAATTATGGATTTGATTTGGTTGTTAATACCTTTAGCCCTTGTGTTTATATATGTATTCTTGGGAATTAATTTATTTTGACTAAGTAGTTGCATTCATTTAGATAGGTTGCATTTAGATAGTTTGTTTGCATCGAATAAATGTTGATACTCTTTGTCTCTTTCTTGGGTTTAGCATGAGGACATGCTTAGTTTAAGTGTGGAAAGGTTTGATAAACTCCAATTTTGTGGTTTATCTTGTGCTTAATTTAGGGGATTTTATCAACTTCTCTTACATTTATTCAATGAAATAGTATGCTTTTGTAATTCTCCCTAATTTTTTGTTTAAGAGTGAAAACATACTTTTTAGACCTTAAAATAGCTAAATCTAATTCACTTTAATTCCATTTGATGCCTTGATATGTTGGTTGAGTAATTTTAGATTCTTAAGCCAAGTATTGGATGGAAGAAGTGAAGAGAAAAGCATGCAAAGTGGAGAATTAATGAAGAAATGAGCATTTGGAGAATTTAAGGCCACGCGCGCGCGTCTTCCACGCGTACACGTGAGAAGGGAATTTGTCAGCCACGCGCACGCGTGAGGAGGAAATTTGTCAGCGACGCACACGAATCGTCCACGCACACGCTTGACGCTGATCACGTGACCTCATTAAAGCCAATACGCTGGGGGCGATTTCTGAGCTTTCCACGCCCAAATCTAACTCATTCCTAAGGCTATTTGATGTAGAATTCAAGATTGGACAAAGGGGGGGGAGCAATTAGATTATGTTAGGAATCATGCTTTAGGTAGTTTCTAGAGAGAGAGGCTCTCTCTTCTCTCTAGAATTAGGTTAATCTTTCTTAGATCTAGGTTTAATTTCTTGTTTTCATCTACTTTTCTTTGCAATTTCTTGTTCCTACATCTTTATTCTCTTAGTTTACATTGTTAATTTTCCTTCTATGTCACTTTTATGTTTATGAGCTCTCTTTTTACTTTGATTTTTCATTTAATGCAATTTATGTTTTCATGGTATTAATGTTTAATTGAGCTATTGTTGTTATTTCCTTGCAATTGGTAGTTGTAGATTTATTATTCTTGCACTTTTACCATACTTTCCTTTTATGCCTTCCAAGTGTTTGATAAAATGTTTAGCTTAGGTTTAGAGTAGATTTTTTAGCATTCTTGACTTAGAAAGAGAGATTAGGCAATCTTGAGTCATTAAGACCCAACTTAGGTTGGTGATCTAGAGTTGTTAGTTAATATTATTTCCATTGACTCTAATCTCTTGCTAATTTAATTGGTGAGTTGATTAGGACTTTTGGATTGAGATTAACTAGTCTTATTTGACTTTCTCTCAAGTGAAGATAACATTATACCTTCTTCCTATGTTGGAGATGACTAAATAGGATTAGCTCTTGATAATTATTGTAATATGATTAATGACTAGGATAGAAAGCCTAGATTCTCAATCCTTGCCATGAAAGTCTCTCTTTATTACTTGCTTTCTTTAGTTATTTGATTTACTTTTGTTGCATTTTTCATTTCTTGTTGTATCAACCCAACCCCCCGTGAAACTCATAATGAATAATTGAGCACTCGATTGTAATTCCTAGGGAGAACGACTCGGGACTAATACTCTCGGTTACTTTTATTGGGTTGGACTTGTGACAACCAAAATTAAACTTTGATTTGAACATTACTTTTCGGTTTGGAACTATACTTGCAACGAAGTTATTTTTCTTTTACCGAGAAGAAATTTCTAATCGACGGTTTTGCTCATATCACTCGGTCACTAGCTAAAAAAGTGATCCAAACTGGCTTTTTCTAGCCGACCTTACAAAGGAAAGCGGCCGAGTTTGTCAAGAAGTGCCTGCCTTGCTAGAAATATGCCAACTTCCACGTTATGCCACCTAAATATCTTATCAACGTCACCTCGCCATGGCCATTTACAAAATGGGGCCTCGATAAGCTCGAACCATTTTCACCAGTACCAGGATAAGTCAAATACCTCATTGTAGGGATTAACTACTTTACTAAATTGATCGAAGCAGAGCCCTTAGTAACCATTACCACCCAGAGAAGTCAAAAAATCTTGTACAAGAACATTGTCACAAGGTTTAGAGTTCTCCACTCCATCACCATAAACAATGGAACTTAATTCACTGACTCGAATTTCGGAACCTGGTGGCCAACTTAAAAATAAAACATCAATTCACATCGATAGAGCACCCCCAGGCCAATGGACAGGCTGAAGTTGCGAATAAAGTTATACTGGCCGGGTTAAAATGCCGACTACAAGATGCGAAAGGGGCTTGGGCTGACCAGCTCCCTTAAGTCTTATGGGCATATCGGACCATCCCCATTCCACAATGGGGGAGTCACCCTTCTGACTTGCTTACGAAATGGAGGCCATGATCTTGATAAAAGTAGCTGAAGAATCTCCTAGAGTTATATTCTACAATGAAAGAGCCAACGTCCATGCACATAAAAAAGAGCTTGATCTTCTTCCCAAAGTCCGAGAAAGAACTCGGATTAAGGAGGAAGCCCTAAAACAAAGGATGGCTCTAAGATATAATCAAAAGGTGATCAAAAGAAACTTCACGATCAACGATGTCATCCTGATCCAAAATTACATCGGAGTAAAGAAATCAGGAGATGGAAAGCTGGCTGCCAATTGGAAAAGACCTTACAAAATAATTGAGGTCTTAGCACTACAAGAAAAACACCTATTCAGGTACACTTGAAAAGTGTAGCCAAAAATGAAAAAAAATGATGCCTTAGGCTAAGGCTACACTTTTTGGGCTACGGAGATGCTTTAGTCGGGGATGCCTATTCGGCCGTTGCCTATTCTCAAAGGCTACGCTTTTCTGCACCAAGGGCTATGCTTTTGGCGTTTGGGAATAGGGTGCGCTTTTCAAGTGATGCTGTCCAGGACCAAAGGCTACGCTTTTTAGCTTCCACTTTTACCTGAATAGGGTACGATTTCAACGCTACTGTATCACTTGTGAAGCGTAGCCACATTTTATAACATAGCTACTCTATATAAGTGTAGCCTTAGGTCCCTCATTTTTTTTAATTTTCTGCATATATATATATATATATATATATATATATATATATATATATATATATTCTAATAATTTTTTTCTATAACCTAAATAAAATATTATAAAATAAGTACACAATAATGCTATATAATATTCTTCAAATAATAAAAATTATCCTTAAACAAATATATTTATAATGAACCAAAAGTATTAGAATGATCATAATTTTAAATATTCATACATCTCACATTAAAATAAAGAAAAAGATAAGTAAAATTAAATTAGCTTCTATAATTGCTCTTTATATAATTGTAAACAATTAGCAACAAAAATTTTTGTGAACAGAAATATACTAGTCCAGGAATTTAGGTGCTGTATCAATTAGTTCTTCTTTTGTCTTTCTAATATTAGCCTTCCACCAAATATACTCATTGCTATTTATCTGAAAACAATAAAAAGACACTTAGCATAAACTAGAGTTAGGAGAAATTGCTAAAATTTTTGTTGGTAACGTAGCGAAATTAATTCTATTTATATGATGAATTAGACAAAATAATATATAAACAAAAGAAAGAAAAATCAATAAATGCAATAAGATAAAATAAAATATTAGAGGATTATCAAAATTTATTATTAATTATTATTAATATTTAAAATATAAAATAAAATAAATTGTTAAATTATTAGACTAAAAAATTAAATTAATAACTAAATAATAAATTCGGATGATGTTAATATTTCTCGTATATATAATGGTGAGTGGTGAAGATGAGTGAGTGCAGAGTCTTCCTGGAGGTGAGTGGTGACGCCGTCAGCGGTGAGTGGTGATGGCGGACCATTTCTCTGATTTTGGGTGATGAGTGGCGCGAAGAAGAAGGGAAAAGCTAACAAGGGTGAGGGTGTTACGTTTCATTTGATTTGGCTAAGTGTTTGTGCTGTATCATTTGCTGTAAAGGGAAAAAATTTACTAAGATACATTTGACCTGAGATACATTAGGCAACATTTTTAAAGCGCACCTGAAACTTGACAAATAGGTTACTCTTTAAAAGTGCACTCTTTGGTGTAAAAAGTGAATTCATAGCTTTTAAGATAAGGCTACGCTTTATAAGTGATATTTATAATATCTAAGGAGACACTTTTCAAGTGATGCCACAAATGTGTTTCCTATTCTCCTGCAAAAAGGAAACACGGAGAAAAGCGTAACCTATTCTAGGAATAGGCTACGCTTTTCAAATGTAACCTAAAAAAATATGGCTAAATGGGTGCTTTTCTTGTAGTGTAGGCAAAGGTTACTACAAAGTGTCCAACCTCCAATGGCGGGAGCTCCTAGGGTCTTAGCACGCATGTAACTTGAGAAAGTATTATAGCTAGATAGCAAACCTTGTGCATTGGTGTACTCTTTTTTCCGGATTTAGGATTTTTTAACGAGGCACCAATACAAGGGCTAAGGATACTCAAGCCCCTAGCGCATAGGTTAATGTAAAGGAATTTCTTGACCATTAATAAAATTCCTATTTCTTTCTTTAAAAAGTTTCCTATCTAGAACGCATTAATTTAAGCTCAATAAACCGCAAAAATTATTGCCCGACCTAAAATGGTCGGCAAGATGAAGCCACGAGGTACACGTTAATGTAAGAAGTTATACAAACAACTCGTGAAAAGCGATCTCAATAAGGTCGGATAAAAACAAGATGTAAAAGTAACTTAATAAAGACCGACTACTCGAAGTCAGAACTATAAAAGGAAACTCAGTACTTATCAAGGAATTATTAAAGATCCAAAATCAAGAAAACTATATTCAAATTCAAAAAACCTAGCTTCATTTCAAAAGCAGAAGGGTTCTTTGAAATATAAAAGGATAACTTGAATACTACTTTATAAAAGTTGTGGAAGCAACTAAAAAACGTAAAGTGTTCAAGAAACTACTAACTATTACAAAAAAAAAGTTCAGTGTCATAAGGATCCACAAGTCGGGACCTTCCAAACATCTAAACAAAATAAAGAGAATTTAATATTTCTCGCCAAGAAGCGGGTTGAGATCCTTGCCCGTAGCGGCATCTTTTCATTTGACAGGAAGGGTCGGAGGATGCATGGAAACCAGCACGGCTGGGATAGCAGCAGAAGGTGAAGATGAGGTCTCCACATTAACGACTTCGGGTTGGACCTCGGATGGTGTAGAAACTTGACCAACCTGGGAAGCAGAAGCCTTCGGGTCGAGAGAAGGCCCTTCATCCTCATCAGGGCCCGACACGATCTTCCCATCATTGAATATGTTATCTTGACTAAGCAGGGAAAGGTCTAGGTCGGGAGCCAGGACTTAGACTTTAGCCTTTAAATTTTCAAACATCTCGTCCATTCTCCCAACCACGTTTTCCTGAAGGGAGACATGTTCCTCCAGGGCTACTTTCAACTCCTCTCTGAGATCAATAAGCTCCCCATAGGTCTGAGTGTAACTCTCCTCGGCCCTCTTCTTCACCCCCTTCGCCATCAACGCAGAAGCTTCAGCCTTCACTGCTCGAGAATGAGCTTTCTCCAAATCATACTTTAGCTTGGCATTTTCCTCCTCCAATTCCACCTTCAAGCCACTTACCCTCTCCACCTCAGCTCATGCAGAATCAAGGAAGGCTTGAGTAGCTCGGACAGGAGTCTTCTTAAGCTCCTTAGCCAGAGCAGTGCTCATCTCCACCATACGAATACAATTACGAGCCATATGGTAGAGGTGATTCTGGATAGCGATGTCATCTATAGCTATTTGGCTATGGTAAAAGATGTTCTTTTCACTCCAATCAAACCTGTCAAAATCTTTATCGTTAATATCCGACCTCCCAATAGTTTTTTATTTTTTGGGAGGAAGCCCTGATGGTAACGGGGAAGATGGGGCACCCGAGCTCTTTGAAGGCGGGTTGGAATATATCAACCAAACGAAAGGGGTTGGGATGATCTTTTTTGGGTTGTAGGGCCAGGATCCAACTTCTTAGGGGAATGTTGGGAGGAAGCACCTCCGGCCTCCTTATCTTGAAGGCACCGAGCCACAATCGTTTTCTGGGTTTGACACAAGTATTTCATCGATGAAGTTTTAGAAGCCATGATCTTTGCAAAAGACAAGAGGCATACTAGGGCAACAAATACAATTTGAGAAATCATAAAGGCTAGAGGTTGGAAGACTGCCAAGCTCGGACTGAAGCTGACCGATGTCACCTAAGAACTTTTTTTATATCTAAGTGAGGAGCTCGGCCCCAACACTCTTGCAATGCATCCACAAAACACTTCTCAACTTCTTCTAGCTTATCTATAGAATATTTAGTTATCACAGGCTCTTCTTGCCACTACAAAGGAAAGGAAGGTTCATCATTCTCATCTAAATAGAAAGGCTGGACACCCTCTACGGATCAAATTTCGAAGAAATAATTTTTGAAGTCATGAAAAGACCCATTAGAAATGGAAAATACTTTTCTACCCTGGACGACTGATAAACCACTATTTTATGGTTTATCTTGTGCTCAATTGAGTGGTTTTTATCAACTCTTTACTCACTTATTCATACAATTCGCATGTTTTACATTTTCCTTCCTGATTTTATGCTATGATTGAAAACATGCTTCTTTGATCTTATATTTGCTTATTATTAATCCTCTCTTATTACCATTAGATGCTTTGATATGTGTGTTAAGTATTTTCAGATATTATAAAGGCAGGAATGGCTCAGAGGATGGAAAGGAAGCATGCAAAAGTGAAAGGAATGCAAGAAGTTGGAGAAACTGCTAAGCTGTCCAGCCTGACCTCTTCGCACTCAAACGGCTATAACTTTAGCTACAGAGGCCCAAATGACGCGGTTTCAGTTGCGTTGGAAAGCTAACGTCCGGGGCTTCGATTTGATATATAATTTACCATAGTTGCCCCGATGCCAGGTGACGCGAACGCGTGGGTCATGCGGACGCGTGACCTGGCCAACACCCAATCCGCGCGGTCACGTGGACGACGCGGCCGCGTCACTTTTCCGCGACCTGTACGGACCAGAAAGCACTGGAAGTGATTTCTGGACTGTTTCTGACCCAGTTTTCGGCCCAGAGAACACAGATTAGAGGCTATAAAGTGGGGAATGCATCCATTCAGAAGGAAGCCTCTCATAATTTACTTTTCATGTTTTAGATGTAGTTTTGGAGAGAGAGGTTCTCTCCTCTCTCTCTCTCTTAGGATTTAGGACTTCTCTTTCTAGAGTGACTCTCGATCCAGGTTTAATATTCCTTTTTACTATTTAATTTCTCTTTTATATTTTGATTACTCTAAAGCCTTTATTATGTTTGATTGATGTTGCCCAATTGGCTGTTGATGACATTTTTATTTAATGATAATTGAGATATTTTCAGTTTATAATTATTCTCTTTGAATTAAGTTGCCATTGCTTCCCATCTAAGGATATTTTTATTATTCCAGTAATTTTTACTTTTTTTTCCTTTTGGTTCTGATTAAGAATTTAGTAACTCAACAGTTATTAAACTCAACGTAATTAATAATCGTTATCTTGCTAATTGAGCTGAACCTAAATAATCCCAACCTTTTCTTAGGAAATAATTAGGATTCAAAGGTCAATTTAATTAGTCCCTTGACTTTCCTTTGCCCTGGTAAAGGTTGACCAAGTGGAGTTTAGATTCAACTTTTATTATAGTTGAGAGAGATAACTAAGTTAGACCTCTAAATTCCCTTATCTTGCCAAAAGTTGTTTTACAGTTATTTATTTATTTTTAATTGCCATTTACTTTACTTGTCATTTAAATCACTTGCTTCTCACCTTCTAAACCCCGAATTCACAACCTTTATAGCCAATAATAAGAACATACTTCTTTGCAGTTCCTTGAGAAGACGACCCGAGGTTTGAATACTCGGTTAACAATTTTTAAAGGGGTTTGTTACTTGTGACACCCAAAACGTTTGTATGAAAGGATTTTTGAAGGTTTAGAAACTATACTTGCAATGAGGATTTATCCGCAAATTTCTAGACCACGCAAAAGTTCTCTCATCAAAATGGCGCCGTTGCTGGGGAACTGCTAATGTGTGCCTTATTATTGGTTATTGTAAATATTTTTCTTTTGCTTGTTTATTTATTTTCGTTTTTTCCTTTTTATCTTTATTTGCTACTATGAACTCTCACCCCTCTCGCTTTGAGTTTGGTTCTGATATTGTTAAAGGAAATAGAAGTTACAGTAGGAATGTGCATCAAGGTCAGACCAATCAAGGATGGATGGAACCAAGATGATCTAATCAACCCTTTTGGCAGCAACACCCTCCGAGATATCCTGGACAAAGACCATTCTACCGCGCATACCCAGCTGAAAGACATGGTGGACAACCTTGTAACTACCAACAAGCCCCACCCCGTGCATACGAACTGTCCTTTCAACATAACCTCGAACCACCACACTCACAAGCTTCTCTTCACCATTCGCCATCATATGATCCTTCCTTACCCCAATACCAATCCAATCGTTCCCAGTCATTACCACTTCCCTATGTATCATGTCTAAGTCCAGCAAACCACGAAGCAGAAGATTGTCTAAAAGAAACAATAACTAAATTTCAAACAACCATTCAACAACTGGAGCACGCACTAATCCAATGGGCCACTAAACGCTCAAATATACAAGGATCAATCACAGCTCCATGTGGACAACCCGATGAAGAGCGTAGCATGAAAGAAATACTAGAGACTCCAGTAGACAAGGCATAGAATGAATTCATACTAGAACAAGTGGAAGAAGCTGTCATTGTTCAAGAAGAAGAGTTGGTTGAAGATCTAGACGATGCTGAACTTCCTTGGGTATCCAGAATTGAGGAAAAATCCGTCCAGGATGCTACAGTTGATGCTAAGGAAGATACTGTACAATCTCCAAAGCAAGTCGTTTATGAGGAATCAGACGGAATAATCCAAGAAGCAAATTCCCTTGATGGTGATATTCACAAGTCTAGCTCTCTTGGTGATGAACTTGCGTCCGCAAGTGAATTCTCTGAGATCGAAGAATCTTCCCCAAGTGAATATGAAGATGATGCGGAGGTAGATTTCTCTCAACCTCCAATCTATGACTTGAGTAATGAGGAAGACACGAAAGACTTTGACCAGGACACAGATACAATTGAAGATCTTTGCAAAGAAGTGGAGGAATTCACAGAAGAGCATAAGGGAGTAGAACTTACAGAACCACCAGAAACACCTATTCCAAGGCCACTACCACCTAATACAAGCTTCAAGTGGGTACAATCCTTAACTAGACTTTACTTATTCACTTGAATATGGTTTACTCGAAACAGATGGTCAGCTTAGAGCTCTCTGCGGCTTTAAGAGTAAAAGGGAAATGGCTCGTACTCAGAGCTGGTGCACAAGGTTCAATAAAGTTCCACGCTTCACCTCGAAGTACACGGATTGGTATCATGCTCAATTGCATGGATCACGGAGAACGTTTGGTCACCACGGTGAGATTATACTTTTTAACCCGCCCGAATGGAAACTTACAAATCAAAACGGAGGCGGATTTAAAAGCAATGCTTGGAATCCTGGAGTTTATTCTGACATTTATCACCCTGGGAACCTAAAAATCTGTTTGAAGCTGTTCAGAAGCTTCACATGCCTAGTTTGGGACCCCGGAGGCTATTGGCATTCCAAGCACTGGTGGAGATTTTTGGACGAATTTAAACATAAGCCACCCTAACCGGAAGCTCCTCCAATGTCCAACTTAAGGACTCTAACTAAAAGTGCTAGGTGGGAGACAACCCACCATGGTATGGTCGTTTCTTTTTCAGTTTATTTCATCATTATTTGTTTTTATTTTTATTTCCTTTTCATTTTACTTTAGTAAACCTGGAATCATGCATAGCACTCATATTAATCACTGCATTCTGCATTGTTCATGCATATATAAAAAAAAATTTTCGCTACGTGACGCGATCGCATCAGCGATGCATCCGCGTCGCTTGGAGAGAAAGGAAAATTAAAAAGTTAACAGAGAGTCACGCAGGAGCGTGGCTGGAGGAGTGCTAATGGCACATATCGACCCACGCGACCGCGTCGCTGACGTGTCCGCGTCGAATGGGATGTATGACCTCCCATGCGACCGCGTGCCCCACGCGGCCGCGTACCCTGCATTTTCGACGTAAAAGGGTGCACAATGCCATATTGTGCGAGAGTGGTGCTGGATTGGTGCTGGAAGCACAATCCTTGTCACGCGACCGCGTTGCCGACGCGGCCGCGTCAATTATTTTCTGACGCACACTCACGCGATCGCGTGCCCTACGCGATCGCGTCACCCCAATTTTGGCAAATAAATTAATTTGAACAGAGAGTTGTGCTGGCGCGAGGCTGCACTCGCGCCAGCAGTGCAACACGGGTCACGCGATCGCGTGACTGACGCGATCGCGTCGTCTTACCTGACGCGCACCCACGCGAACGCGTGCCTTCCGCGGCCGCGTCGCATGCGCCGCACAGTTCACCCTAAAATTGCCACATATCTTATCTTTCTCTCCTCCAAATCCTAATTTTTCTTCTCCTTTCTTATTTACTTCCTCTTCCCTTCTTTCCCTTCTCATTCTTCTTATTTTTTTTATTTTATTTTAATTTATTTGCATATCTCATTCATTGCATTTTAAATTTGTGCATATTTTTATTTTCTTTTCTGAATTTTTTTCTTTTATTTTTCCATTGGTGTTAAATATCCCTTCTTATTCAACTGTTACATCTTTTCTTGAATTTATTTTGGTAACTTGTTTTACATTGTTGGGCAATACTATTTAAGTCAATGTTAATCTTTTATGTTATTTGTATTAATTTTGCATTGACATGAATTTATATTGTCTTACACTCTCCTCCCTTATGTTACAAATTTTATACCACTGGTATGCCATGGCTTCTATCATTTTCTCACGTACATGTTGAAGCTTCCATGTAAATGAGACCATTATCATTTGGCATTACTCAACCCATATTTCATTTACTTTCTATCTTTATTTTTGGGTTACTTTTCTTTCCTTTTTCTTTCAGGATGGCCACCCGAAAGGGAAGCGGAAGACGTTTACATGGGGAGACAGACAAGTCCATCTGCAAAATCTTGAAGAAAAGCTTCAGTTGGAACAACCCGTCCACCTGCACATCTCAGCATGCACCGAGGACGGTGCAATATTTAAGTGTGGGGAGGTCGATACCGATCTCCGTGGGTTAGTACTTTCTTTTCAACACCAATAATCTTATTTTCTTTATTTGTTCATTGTTGCATCTGCATATTTGATTGCATATTTATTTGATGATTTTGTGCATTTAGTTACTACTTGATTAGAATAATAAATTTCTTTTAAAATCCTATTTTTGAAAAATTTCACTAATTTAAATTGAAAATTTTTATGTTAAAAATTTGTTTGAAGTTGTAATTGGAACATGAATTATAGCTAAAGAACACACAACCTGTGAGACTTTGAGCTTATTTACATGGTTACATTATTTAACCATAATTATTTTTGTGTGTTTCCTTCTCTAGAATTGCAATCTTTGCTTTGTTCCATTCTGTATGTCCATATTTAATATATCTACATGCTTGCATATGATTGAGGACATTGTTTGATTCTAACTTACTTATCCCAAAATTAGCCTACCTTTTACATCACTCTTGTTAGCCCCCTTGAGCCTTTAATTCCCTCTTATTCTATAAATCACAACACTAGCCTTAAGCAGAAAAACAAATTTAAAATTCCAAGTTGAATCCTTGGTTAGCTTAAGATAGAAGTTGTGTAATTGTTTAAGTGTGGGAAACCTATTGGGAACATGGATGATAAAAACAAAGGGTAGGAAGTTGAAAAGAATGAAATAATTCAAAATAAAATTTTTGGGAAGCATGCTCATGTGAAGTCAAAATAATTAAATTACCATGTGCATTGAAAAAAAATATATTAAATAAGGGGATACAACAAAAAAAAGTAATATTACCCCCAATGCAAAATAAAAAGGATCAATGCACATGGGACGAAATTCAAAATTAAATTTGATACATGAGCATGTAATACAAAAGTAGGAAAAATTATGGGAAGCTAAGTATAATTTTAAATTTTTTATATAGTATGTATATGTTAGGTGAGATCTTAGACTACTCAAGGATTCACTTCACTAGCTCACTTAGCCTTATATATATACCCTCACCCTTACCTTGGCCCCATTACAACCTTGAAAAGACCTCATGATGTTTGCATTGGTACATTAAATATTTGTTGATTGGTTAGATGAAGAACAAAGTTTAGAAAGCATGACTAGAGAAGAATAGAGAGATTGACCCTAGACACTTGAGAGTTAGAGTGATATACACTACCAGTGAGGGTTCAATGCTTGATTCTATGTTCCCTGCTTTCATGAGCTATCTTCTCACAAGTTTACCTGTCCTTATTTTATATGATTTGAATTAGTGGGATTTGAATTATTTTTGTCTTGGAGAACTTATTTACTCTTAACCAAGTAGGTAGAAACATTTAGCATGTAGTTGCATTCATAGGTTGCATTTCATACATTTCACCATTCCTCTTCATCTCTTTATAGTTTCTCTTGAGCTTAGCATGAGGACATGCTATTGTTTAAGTGTGGGGAGGTTGATAAACCACTATTTTATGGTTTATCTTGTGCTCAATTGAGTGGTTTTTATCAACTCTTTACTCACTTATTCATACAATTCGCATGTTTTACATTTTCCTTCCTGATTTTATGCTATGATTGAAAACATGCTTCTTTGATCTTATATTTGCTTATTATTAATCCTCTCTTATTACCATTAGATGCCTTGATATGTGTGTTAAGTGTTTTCAGATATTATAAAGGCAGGAATGGCTCAGAGGATGGAAAGGAAGCATGCAAAAGTGAAAGGAATGCAAGAAGTTGGAGAAACTGCTAAGCTGTCCAGCCTGACCTCTTCGCACTCAAACGGCTATAACTTTAGCTACAGAGGTCCAAACGACGCGGTTCCAGTTGCGTTGGAAAGCTAACGTCTGGGGCTTCGATTTGATATATAATTTTTTATAGTTGCCCCGACGCCAGGCAACGCGAACGCGTGGGTCACGCGAACACGTGACCTGGCCAACACCCAATCCGCGCGGTCGCGTGGACGACGCGGCCGCGTCACTTTTCCGCGACCTGTACGGACCAGAAAGCGCTGTAAGTGATTTCTGGGCTGTTTCTGACCTAGTTTTCGGCCCAGAGAACACAGATTAGAGGCTATAAAGTGGGGGAATGCATCCATTCAGAAGGAAGCCTCTCATAATTTACTTTTCATGTTTTAGATGTAGTTTTGGAGAGAGAGGTCTCTCTCTTAGGATTTAGGACTTCTCTTTCTAGAGTGACTCTCAATCCAGGTTTAATATTCCTTTTTACTATTTAATTTCTCTTTTATATTTTGATTACTCTGAAGCCTTTATTATGTTTGATTGATGTTGCCCAATTAGCTCTTGATGACATTTTTATTTAATGATAATTGAGGTATTTTCAGTTTATAATTATTCTCTTTGAATTAAGTTGTCATTGCTTCCCATCTAAGGATATTTTTATTATTCCAGCAATTTTACTTTTTTTCCCTTTTGGTTCTGATTAAGAATTTAGTAACTCAACAGTTATTAAACTCAACGTAATTAATAATCGTTATCTTGCTAATTGAGCTGAACCTAAATAATCCCAACCTTTTCTTAGGAAATAATTAGGATTCAAAGGTCAATTTAATTAGTCTCTTGACTTTTCTTTGCCCTGGTAAAGGTTGACCAAGTAGAGTTTAGATTCAACTTTTATTATAGTTGAGAGAGATAACTAAGTTAGACCTCTAAATTCCCTTATCTTGCCAAAAGTTGTTTTACAGTTATTTATTTATTTTTAATTGCCATTTACTTTACTTGTCATTTAAATCACTTTCTTCTCACCTTCTAAATCCCAAATTCACAACCTTTATAGTCAATAATAAGAACATACTTCTTTGCAGTTCCTTGAGAAGACGACCCGAGGTTTGAATACTCGGTTAACAATTTTTAAAGGGGTTTGTTACTTGTGACACCCAAAACGTTTGTATGAAAGGATTTTTGAAGGTTTAGAAACTATACTTGCAACGAGGATTTATCCGCAAATTTCTAGACAACGCAAAAGTTCTCTCATCAACGACGCAAAAAGAAAAACCAAGAAGCTTTTCCTTTCGATGTTCCAGGCTTGGTCAAGAAAAATAGATAAACGAAGGCCTTGGTAGAAGGTTGGACATTGAGTTCTCGACAGAGGAGCTGGAAAATATTTAAAAAGGACCAAGAGTTCGGGTGGAGTTGAAAAGGGACAACATTGCAAGCCCAAAGAAAGTTTAACTCAAAATCAGTAAAAGGGACCGACACACCTAGGTTCGAGAAAAAACAATCATGCGCATAAAAGAAAAGGCGCTCCGAGTTATTTAAGGGGGCAAAGCACACCCTCTCTTCAGGATCAGGCACAACTAGCTCATAATTGCTTTCATCCTCTCTGTTTTCACAAATTTTATGGTGTCTACAAAACTCCTCACAATACTGTTTATCAACCACAGGGGCACAAGAAAGAATAGAGGTATATATCCAATTAAGGAGACTAGGAGGGAGCTTAGTTGACATACTAAGAACAACAAAACGCGACATATAAGCTATACCTACAAATGCAAAGTAAAGAAGTCGTTACTAACAGAACTCAGACATCATCCAATACAGGTCGGGGATAAGCAAACAAACCAAACAACGCAGTTCTAAAACTCTTCTATACACAGAACATTCCAAAATGGCACCCCTTCTATCCTATCAATAACCACAACATCATATAGCAAGGACACTATTAGGGGCAACATAAACGTAATCGATAAACTAAAACAATTATAGTATTAAGCAATTCCGCAAAAGCAATGTCAAACAAAAGAAAACTTTTCAGAAATAAAAGGAAAATTTCCAGAAAAAAGCAACATCATAAAAAACCCAAGGACTTAATAGTAACCCATTGTCAACACTCAGAGGCCATTCAAGAATAACCACAAGAATAGACAACAACGCAAAACTATAACCTCAAGGAGGCTTTGAAATAAAGAGGGGCACGTCAAGCGGCAAGACACAAATGATCCTCTTTAAATTCTTCCCAGAAGGATGAAGATTCGGAAAAATGGAGTCATAAAATGAACAAAGAAAAAGGCTTTTTCACAGTGATAGCAAACGAAATAATAGCAAATGAAAAGGCTTTCAGAGATAGAAAAAAGAAGAAGAAGAAAGGCCACGGTACTTTTATAAGAGATGATGAGTAACTGATGAGGAAAAACGATTCCACACAAACTCACCGGTAAGAGTACCGGGTCGCATCAAGTAGTAATAACTCACAAGAGTAAGGTCGATCCCACAGAGATTGATGGATTGAGCAATTTTAGTTAGGTGATGAATTTAGTTAAGTGAATATTTGATGGTTTGAGTGATTTTGACTGACAGAAGCTAAATTGCAAGTGAATAAGAGTGCAAAAAGTAAATTGTGCAGAAAAATAAAGTGCAGAAGAGATAAATTGCAAAAACTTAAAGTGCAAGAAAGTAAAAGAGCTGAAACTTAAATTGATAAAAAAGTAAATTGTAGAAACTTAAAGTGCAAGAAATGTAAATTGTTGAATCTAAATTGCTGAGAAATGTAAATTGCTTGAAGAATAAAAGGAATTGGGTGCTGGGATTCAGAGTTGAACAAGAAAATGCAAGTTAAAGTAAATCAGAGAGCTACGAGATGAAGAGATTCAGCTCAGTAGCCAAACAGAAATGGAAAGTTTCTTGAGGAGAAAAACAGCAAGAAAGCTTAACTCAATTGTGAAACTCTAAAAGAGAAATTGAAGATCGAAGAAGAGCAATGAGATTAGAAAGCAGATCTAGATCTCAATTGCTTCTTCGATCAAACAGAAAAGAAATTGCAGAAGAAATGAAAATGAAAACAGCAAAGGAGATTTAGATCCAATTCTTAAAACTATTGAAAAGAAAAGCAAAAGGTGATTCTCAGAGTTAGAATCAATGGAGCTCTTCAATCTCAATTCAAAACACAAAAATAGAAAGTAGAAGTTGCAGAAGAAAAGAAAATGAAAATAGAAAGCTAGATCCAATTCCCCAAATCCCAAACTCAAAGACAAATGAAAATTAAAAGTGAAAACTAATAATGAGCAAAAAGTCCTCTACAAATCAAATTAAATCCTATTTATACACTTTCTATTTTTGTCTTCAAAGCTTGGAGTGGGCCTTTTGGTTTTTGGATTCGAAGAAATATGGGTCCGGTTGGCTTCGGTTCAAGTTGGGTTGGAGGCATGGGTCAGCTCCCAGGGAAGCGCTCCGTTTGGTCTAGTGAACGCTACGTTCACTTAGCGTTGTCATGTGCCAAGCCTCCTTTCCCATAGCTCCTTGTACATAGCGTTCACTCTTTGAACGCTACGTTCAAATTGTGAATGCTACACTTGATTGCTTGCTTTCCTTGTCTTAGAGGCACGAAAAAGGTGAAGAAAGGGAGCGCTACGTTGCCTTTTTCCAACGCTTCCTCTTGATGAGTCTTCCTCCCAAGGCTTAAAGCACGAAAACGTTGTCTCTTGAGAACGCTACGTTGCCTTTTCCAAACGTTGCTTCCTTGGCTAGCAAATTTGGTGCGCATGGGGCAGCTCCAGTATAGCGCTCCGTTCCCTCCTTTGAACGCTACCTAGCTCCCTTGGTTTGATGCTTAGCCTTGCTTCCTTAACAAAGAGTCACGAGAAAGGGAGGAAATGTGAGCGTAGCATTCACTTCTTGGAACGCTACCCTTGGCTTGCTTGGTTGTGTGCCTTTCTTCCCTTGATTGAGGCACAAAAAAGGTAGGGAATGTGAGCGTGGCATTCACAATTTGGAACGCTACCCTTGGCTTGCCTAGTTCCCAGATTTGAGTCACGAGAAAGGGAGGAATAGTGAACGTGGCGTTCACTCTTTAGAATGCTACCTTTGCTTCCTTGGTTGAGCGCAACGTTTTAATGTCATGGGCCACGCTTTTAAAAGCGTGGCCTAAGGTCCAAAGCGTGCTCAAAATTCAAAGTGTGCCAAAAATTCTTCTTTCTTCTTTTTCATCATTTCTTCACCTACAAGCAACCAAACAACTAATCAAAGTTCCACCAAAATCACTAGATCTTTGCATCATTTATAAAATCCATTAATTCTAGCATAAAACCTATGATTTTGGTAAAATAGATGATGTTTGATTGATTCAAGAAAATCATGAGAATCCACTCCAATTACTTACTTATGGTGCAAGAATGTGCATAAAACCTAATGAAACTAATGAAAATGCTTGTAAAACTAGCATAAGATGACTTGTCATCACAACACCAAACTTAAACCTTGCTTGTCCCCAAGCATGCACTAAACATGAGAAGAAATGAAATGAAACAGAGAAGCATACATGTCCTTATTAAGAAGGTAATTGAATTAAGACTGTGGGGTTTTATGCAGACAAAAATGTAGCTCAATTATTCTTTGCTGATAAATAAAAAATGCTTTTTTGATGATTCACTAGAGTTGCTGCTATAATGCCTTGCTCTTTGTTTGATCCCTGTTAGCTTTTTCTTTCTTTCTTTTGCTTAGAAAGCTTATTTTTTATTGATGGCTTAGCTTCAAGCGTTGCAGCAGCCTTTTGGCTCAATTTTGCTCAACACTTCTTCACTACAGACACTTGGCTAACAAATCTTCTTAGGAACATTGATGCCCAGCATCTATTTGGATTACTAAATGCTTTGTAGCTAGGTTGCTCTTGATAATGGATTTTCGGTTGGTAATCCCGGATTAGTTAATCCAAGTTACCAAGTTTTAAAATACTTCTCAGAACCTAATTGTCCAAGCATATCCTAGTACAAAAGCACCACAGGCATATGTCCTAAGGTCCAAGCTATTGGTGTCTAGCCTTATTGTTTGTTTCTTTGCCTATTCTTGGCTTTTCTTTTTTTTTTTTCTTTCTTACTTTGCTTTATTCTCAAGGGATGTTTACTGATAAAAGGCTTTATAGCAGCAGCTTAGTTCATACTACAAAGAGCATTCTATTAGCAGCTTTTATTATTGAGCTAGTCATCTAATCAAACAATAACCACCACTAAACTTCATTCTAATTTCTGCCACATTGGACAATCACCTTCCATTTTAAACATTTTCTCTTATTGATGCAAATAGGGGAACAAGACATGATTATAAGCATGTGAGGATGATAACAAGCATTATGCAGACTAGAATACTTAGTAGACATCTACATTTACACCTAATTGAATACTTCAGCAAGACATATAGGAATATCCAAGTTAAAAACATTTCTCAGCAAAGAGGATTAAATGTCAATACAACTTGTTGGGAGTGTCTCTCAGCTTTCCTTCTTTTCTCATCATTTCTCTTTATTGCATCTCTTTTGGGATGATGATGCAGATCTCCTCCAAAAGTTGAATGTTTTCCTACACAATCCTTAGAAGTTTCTTGTTTCCCAAGCCCTTAGGCAACTGGTTAGTATGCAGAATTTGTGTATAGGCTTTTGAACTTACTTTGGTGTGTGAACAAGTCAACCATTCTTATGCAACAAGTCAACCATATATATGAAACCTCGTGTCTTTGCTAAAGGTCATAAAAACTAGAAAACAGACAATGGTTAAGTAGTTTCTCTGATTGCTTGGAGCTAGCAACCATTTATGCAGAAGGTGAAAATGTGTTTTTAAATGAAATTTTTGGTGGAACACCAAAACTTAGCATCCTTTATTCTCCCTTAAATTATTTTGGTGTGCAACACCAAACTTAGCTCCTTGCAATACAGATAAATCTACTCAACCCTTGATGAGCGGATATTTTATACGCTTTTTGGGGGTAATTTCATGTAGATTTTAGTATGTTTTGGTTAGATTTTAGTATAATCTTATTAGTTTTTAGACAAAATTCATATTTCTGGACTTTACTATGAGTTTATGTGTTTTTCTGTAATTTCAGGTATTTTCTGGTTGAAATTGAGGGAGTTGAGCAAAAATCTGGTTTAGGCTGAAAAAGGACTGCTGATGTTGTTGGATTCTGATCTCCCTGCACTCGGAATGGATTTTTTGGAGCTACAGAAGTCCAATTGGCGCGCTCTCAATTGGGTTGGAAAGTAGACATCCAGGGCTTTCTGCCATATATAATAATCCATACTTTGCGCGAAGATAGACGACGTAAACAGGCGTTCAACGCCAGTTCCATGTTGTAGTCTGGCGTTCAGTGCCAGAAACAGGTTGCAACTTGGAGTTCAACGCCAGAAATAGGTTACAACCTGGCGTTCAACTCCAGAAACATCCCAAGCATGTGAGAAGCTTAAGTCTCAGCCCCATCACACATCAAATGGGCCCCAGAAGTGGATTTTTGCACCAATTATCTTAGTTTACTCATTTTCTGTAAACCTAGGTTACTAGTTTAGTATTTAAACAACTTTTAGAGACTTATTTTGTATCTCATGAAATTTTTAGATCTGAATTTTATACTCTTTGACGGCATGAGTCTCTAAACTCCATTGTTGGGGGTGAGGAGCTCTGCAGCGTCTCGATGAATTAATGCAATTATCTCTGTTTTCCCATTCAAACACGCTTGTTCCTATCTAAGATGTTCATTCGCGCTTCACCATGAAGAAGGTGATGATCCGTGACACTCATCACCTTCCTCAATCCATGAACGTGTGCCTGACAACCACCTCCGTTCTACATCAGATTGAATGAATGTCTCTTAGATTCCTTAATCAGAATCTTCGTGGTATAAGCTAGATTTTATGGCGGCATTCATGAGAATCTGGAAAGTCTAAACCTTGTCTATGGTATTCCAAGTAGGATTCAATGATTGAATGGCTGTGACGAGCTTCAAACTCGCGATTGTTGGGCGTAGTGACAGACGCAAAAGAATCAATGGATTCTATTCCGGCATGATCGAGAACCAACAGATGATTAGCCGTGCTGTGACAGAGCATTTGGACCATTTTCACTGAGAGGATGGGAAGTAGCCATTGACAACGGTGACACCCTACATACAGCTTGCCATTGAAGGAGCCTTGCGTGTGTGAAGAGGAGTACAAGAGAAAAGCTGAAATAAAGAGGACAAAGCATCTTCAAAACTCCAACATATTCTCTATTATTGCACAATAAGTATTTATTTTATGCCCTTTGACTTTTTACAGTTAAAACGAAAGAACCCTATTGGCATCCTGACTAAGATCAACAAGATAACTATAGCTTGCTTCAAGCCAACAATCTCCGTGGGATTCGACCCTTACTCACGTAAGGTATTACTTGGACGACCTAGTGCACTTGCTGGTTAGTTGTGCGGATTGCAAAAGTGTGATTGCAATTTCGTGCACCAAGTTTTTGGCGCCGTTGCTGGGGATTGTTCGAGTTTGGAAAACTAAAGGTTTATTTTGTTGCTTAGATTAGGAATAATTTATTTTTGATGCTATAGAGTCATTAAATCTGAGTCCTTTATTTTCTTTTCAAAAATTTTTCAAAAATATTATTTTTTCCTTATTAATTTTTAAATTTTTTGTGAGTTTAGTTTTATGTTTTAAGTTTGGTGTCAATTGTATATTTTATATTTTCCTTTAAATTTTCGAATTTGTGTTCTTTGTTTTTCCTGGATCTTCAAGTTGTTCTTGTTTATTTTTCTTGTTTGACCTTTAGTTTTTCTTGTTCTGTGTCTTTTCTTTTTTTTTTGTGCTTTTACAAAACATTAGTTTTCGAAAAAAAATTATTTTTAGTTATTAAAAAAATACTTCTTTAAAACAAGTGTTACCTTTACAGCTCAATTAGCTAGAGCGTTGGTTTATGTTCTTGGTAATTGGGTATCTTCTTTTTAAAATCTTCTTTTTTCGAAAATAATTTCTCTTTGATTAAATCTTGTGCCAAACTTTAAGTTTGGTGTTTTCTTGTTAATCTTTCTTTAATTTTCGAAAATTTTATTGTGGTTTTCTAAAAATTTTAAGTTTAGTGTTCTTTCTTTTGTTCTTGGTGTTTTTGTGAATCTTCAAGGTGTTCTTGAGTTTTTGTTGTGTTTTGATCTTAAAATTTTTAAGTTTGGTGTTCCTTGGTGTTTTCCCTCCAAAATTTTCGAAAACAAGGAGCATTAGATCTAAAAATTTTAAGTCTTGTGTCTTTTGTTTGTTTTTCTCTTTTATCATAAAATTCAAAATTCAAAAAAATATATTTTCTAACTATTTTTAAGGCATATTTTCGAATTTTTTTTTAAATTTCAGATTTCAATTTCAAAAATATCCTAACCACTTTCTCTCTCCTCAGTTTCTGGCACAGTTTTTACAAATTGCTGACACAGTACATGATAAGGAGGTAGATCAGTATGTCTACAGGCTATTACTGTTCCCATTTGCTATAAAAGACCAAGCTAAGAGGTGGTTAAATAACCAACCTAAGGATAGCATAAAGACATGGAAACAGCTGTCAGAAAAATTCCTGAATCACTATTTTCCTCCAAAACAGATGACACAGCTAAGGCTGAGCATCCAAGGCTTCAAACAAGGAGATAATGAATCTCTTTATGATGCTTGGGAGAGATACAGAGAGATGCTAAGAAAATGCCCCTCTGAAATGTTTTCAGAGTGGGTGCAGTTAGACATCTTCTACTATGGGCTTACAGAAAGAGCTCAGATTTCTCTAGACCACTCAACTGGTGGATCTATATACATGAGAAAGACAATAGAAGAAGCTCAAGAGCTCATTGATACAGTTGCCAAAAATCAGCATCTGTACCTAAGCAGTGAACCTTCCATGAAAGAAGAGGCTAAAACAGTAACTGCTGAACTGAGTCCTACAGAACAAGTTACTGAATTCAATCAGCAACTGGATTCAATCAGCAACTGGATTTTCTAACAAAACAGCTAGCCGAATTCAAGAAAATACTACAAGAAACAAGAATGGCTAATATGAATATGGAAGTACAGTTGAAGCAAACAGAACAGCAGTTATCAAAACAAATAACAGAAGAGTGCCAAGCAGTTCAATTAAGAAGTGGAAAAATATTAAATACCTCACTTCAAGGTAGCAAGAAGCCAAGAAATGAGCAAACTACCCAAAATCTATCTGAGGACAGTGAGAGCCCAGAGAGGAATAATTCTGGCGCTCAAACACCAGAAAATGGGTGGAAAGCTGGCGCTGAACGCCCAAACCATGCTCAGTCCTGGCGTTCAACGCCAGAAACAAGCAAGGATTTGGCGTTGAACGCCCAAAGGGAGCACAGTTCTGGCGTTCAGATGCCAGAAACAAGTAAGGAGTTGGCATCTAACGCCACTCCAGCTTCCACCCCTGGCATTCAAATGCCAGTGGGGGATCAGACTCATACAAGTGCTGATAATAACCCATCTAAAAAGGCTTCTCAACCCACATCTGTAGGCAATAAACCTACAGCAACTAAGGTTGAGGAATACAAAGCCAAAATGCCTTATCCTCAGAAACTCCGTCAAGCAGAACAGGATAAGCAATTTGCTCGCTTTGCAGACTACTTTAGGACTCTTGAAATAAAGATTCCGTTTGTAGAGGTGGTGCACGAAATCTTAATCCTAATATCAAAATCAGAATTTCTTATGATCTCGTACCACTAACCAGCAAGTGCACTGGGTCGTCCAAGTAATACCTTACGTGAGTAAGGGTCGATCCCACGGAGATTATTGGTTTGAAGCAAGCTATGTTTATTTTATTATTCTTAGTCAGGATATCAATTAAAATTATCAGTTGGAATTATTAGAAAAATAAAAGAGCGAGAATTAATTACTTGTGATGTAGTAATGGAGAATATGTTGGAGTTTTGGATATGCTCTGTCTTCTGAATTTCTGTAATGTAATATTCCATCCATGGAAAAGTGCAAAGTTCCTTCTATGGCAAGCTGTATGTAGGGTGTCACCATTGTCAGTGGCTACCTCCCATCCTCTCAGTGAAAACGGTCCAGATGCTCTGTCACAGCACGGCTAATCAGCTGTTGGTTCTCGATCATGTTGGAATAGGATCCATTGATCCTTTTGCGTTTGTCTTCACGCCCAGCAATCGCGAGTTTGAAGCTCGTCACAGCCATTCAATCCTTGAATCCTACTCGGAATACCACAGACAAGGTTTAGACTTTCCGGATCCTCAAGAGTGGCCGCCATCAATTCTAGCTTATAACACGAAGATTCTGATTAAGGAATTTAAGAGAAGCTCATTCAATCTGGTGTAGATCGGAGGTGGTTGTCAGGCACACGTTCATGGATTGAGGAAGGTGATGAGTGTCACGGATCATCACCTTCTTCATATTTAAGCGCGAATGAACATCTTAGATAGGAACACACACGTTTGAATGGAGAAATAGAAACAATTGCATTAATTCATTGAGACGCTGCAGAGCTCCTCACCCCCAACAATGGAGTTTAGAGACTCATGCTGCCAAGGAATATAAAATCCAGTTCTATAGACGTCATGAGGTACAAAGTAAATCTCTAAAAGTTGTTTAAATAGTAAACTAGTAACCTAGGTTTACAGAAAATGAGTAAACTATGATAGATAGTGCAGAAATCCACTTCTGGGGCCCACTTGGTGTGTGCTAGGGCTGAGACTTAAGCTTCTCACGTGCCTGGGGCTGTTTTGGGCGTTCAACGCCAGGTTGTAACCTGTTTCTGGCGTTGAACTCCAGCTTGTAACCTGTTCTGGCGCTGGACGCCAGACAGCAGCATGATACTGGCATTGAACGCCAGTTTACGTCGTCTATCTTCACGCAAAGTATGGACTATTATATATTGCTGGAAAGCCCTGGATGTCTACTTTCCAACACCATTGAGAGCGCGCCAATTGGACTCCTGTAGCTCCAAAACATTCATTTCGAGTGCAGGGAGGTCAGAATCCAACAGCATCAGTAGTCCTTTTTCAGCCTAACTCAGATTTTTACTCAGCTCCCTCAATTTCAGCCAGAAATTACCTGAAATCACAAAAAAACACACAAACTCATAGTAAAGTCCAAAAATATGATTTTTTCCTAAAAACTAATAATATTCTACTAAAAACTAATTAAAACATACTAAAATCTACATGAAATTACCCCCAAAAAGCGTATAAAATATCCGCTCATCACAACACCGAACTTAAACTGTTGCTTGTCCTCAAGAAACTAGATAAATAAAATAGGATTAAAAGAAATTAAGAAGTAATAATATTTCAGAGTTTTTAAGTGGAGCTTAGATTCTTATTAGATGAGCGGGGCTTGTAGCTTTTTGTTTCTGAACAGTTTTGGCATCTCCCTTTATCCTTTGAAATTCAGAAAGATTGGCATCCATAGGAACTCAGAATTCAGATAGTATTATTGATTCTCCTAGTGTAGTATGTTGATTCTTGAACACAATTACTTTATGAGTCTTGGCCGTGGCTCTAAGCACTTTGTTTTCCAGTATTACCACCGGATACATAAATGCCACAGACACATGACTGGGTGAACCTTTTTCAGATTGTGACTCAGCTTTGCTAAAGTCCCCAGTTAGAGGTGTCCAGAGCTCTTAAGCGCACTCTTTTTGCTTTGGATCACGACTTTAACCACTCAGTCTCAAGTTTTTCACTTGGACTTGCATGCCACAAGCATATGGTTAGGGACAGCTTGATTTAGCCGCTTAGGCCTGGAACTATTTCCTTGGGCCCTCCTATCCACTGATGCTCAAAGCCTTGGATCCTTTTCACCCTTGCCTTTTGGTTTTAAGGGCTGTTGGCTTTTATTCCTTCTCTTGATCCAATGATTTCTTGTAAATTTTTTTTTCACTGGTTTTTCTTGCTTCAAGAATCAAATTCATGACTTTTCATATCATCAATAATATTTTTCGTGTTCCTCATTCTTTCAGGAGCCAATATTCATAAAATTCAAGATAAAAATTATGCACTGTTCAAGCATTCATTCAGAGAACAAAAAGTATTGCCACCACATATAGTTAATTATAATTTTTATTATTAAGAACTCGAAAAAAATAAATTACTTCTTTATTCTAATTATCTACTATTTTATTCATGTCTGATGATGATGAGAAAAATAAATTATAACTTAATTGGAAATAAAACCAGAATAGATATACTAATTACTACTACTACTACTATATATATATTTCCTAAGGTAAATTTTTATAATAACACTATCATAGAGTTAAAGCTAAAATTAGAACTCAACAACCTGTGTTTTGAGAAGTAGATGTTCCTCTGATCTGTGGGGTGCTTGGTCCTTCAAGGATTAATTTCTGGCGCTTCAGATCCCTTAAATCACGCCCTTGCTCTTCCTGTTCCTTAAGCAGTTTGCAAAGCATGCTACTTTGATTGTTCTGTTCTTCCTTTATTTGGTTCATAGCTTCTTGCAATTTGGAAATAGATGCCTCAAGATGTTCCCAATATTCGAATTAAGGAAGTTCTGGGAGGACTTCCTGTGCTCTCCTCTTGATTGGATCATCCTGCAACTGTTGTCTGTCCATTGATATTCTAGTGATTGGCCTTTCAACTGAGATATACTCTGTTATTCCCATCTTCACTCCAGCATCTTTGCAGAGCATAGAAATTAAGCTTGGATAGGCCAATCTGGCATCCTTGGAATTCCTGTTTGCTATTTTGTATAGTTCACACGAGATCAGTTGATGGACTTCTACTTCTTTTCCCAACATGATGCAGTGAATCATCACTGCTCTTTTAATAGTAACTTCAGAACGGTTGCTGGTGGGCAATATAGAACGCCCAATGAAATCCAGCCAGTCTCTGGCTACTGGTTTGAGATCTTCTCTTTTGAGTTGATTTGGGATGCCAGTCGTGCTAGTGGTCCACCTGGTTTCAGGGATGCATATATCCTCTAGAATCTTGTCCAAGCCTTTATTTACCCTCATCATTCTACTATTAAAGGAGTCTGGGTCATCTTTCAGTTAAGGAAGCTTAAAGATCTCCCTGATTTTGTCAGGATGGGTATGAACAATCTTTCCTCTGACTAAGGTTCGATGGTCATAGAGGGCAGCTCCAATTATTCTTTGCCTATCTGTTTGCCATAGATTAGCATAGAACTCCTGAACCATATTCCTTCCCACTTTCGTTTCAGGATTAGCTAGAATTTCCCAGTTCCTGTTTTGAATTTGTTCTTGGATCTCCGGATATTCATCTTCTTTCAGATCGAACTTGACTTCCGGGATCACTGATCTTAGACTCATTATTTTGTAGTAATGGTCTGAATGTTCTTTAGTTAAGAACTTCCCTTGATTCCAAAGTGGCTTTGGAATATTCTCTTTCTTGCCTCTTGGGTTGGGTTGTTTTCCTTTAGGTGCCATGATCAAAGTGAGTATGTTTTTGTGATCACGGATAAGCACACCAAACTTAGAGGTTTGCTTGTCCTCAAGCAAAAGAAAAGAGAGAAGAGGAATAGGAGGAGAGCAAGTGTGGAATGGTGGATGATGAGAGGGGCGCCGAAAGTGGATATAAAGGGAGGGGGGTGGGTTTTCGAAAATAAGAAAGAGATATAAGATAAAAGATATGATTTATAAAAGATAAATATGACAAGAAAAGGATATAATTTAAAAAGATATGAATGATATTTAAAAATAAATTTGAAATTTATAATTTGAAAAAGATTTTAAAAGATAATTAAGTTTAGAAAGAGATTGGAAAAAGAGTTGGATTGGATTGAAAATCATCTGTCTTTATGGATTAAGATGCATGTAAAATCTTTGAAATAGGGATTTCAGAAATTAGAGATTTAGAAATTAGGATTAAAATTTTTGAAATTGAAGGATGATATTTGGAAACATGTTTATGCAAGAAATCATTAATTGAAACATAAAAATTAGCAAAAAATTTTTTTTGAAGAAAAACGAATTTTACCTTCTCCCCACCATTCTGGCGTTAAACGAAACGCTGCATGTTTTGGGCGTTTAACGCCCAATTGCTGCTTCTCCTGGGCGTTCAACGCCCAGTTGTTGCTTCTTTCTGGCGTTGAACGCCAGGAAGTCCTTTGTCATTGGGCGTTTTTCTGAACGCCCAGGACGCTGTCAATCTGGCGTTAAACGCCCAGAAGGTGCTTCTTTCTGGCGTTTAACGCCCAGAAGATGCTCCTTTCTGGCGTTTAACGCCCAGATGGCTACCCTTACTGGCGTTGAACGCCCAGTGGGTGCTTCTTTTGGGCGTTCAACGCCCAAAACGTTTCTTACTGGCTTTTTCACGCCAGTGAGCTTCCAAATTCCCTGTAACTCTCTGAATTCAATCAATTGCTATTTTACCTTTTGGAGATACTTTGACATATACCTGTAAAAATCAATTAATTAGCAAAAACAAATAAAATTAAATTTTGTGAATGGCTGGGTTGCCTCCCAGCAAGCTCTTCTTTAATGTCATTAGCTGGACTATTACTGAGCTTTTAATCAAGTCTCAGTTTTGAGCATTCTTGCTCAAAATTGCTTTCAAGATAATGTTTAACTCTCTGTCCATTAACAATGAACTTTTTGTTAGATTCATTATCCTGAAGCTCTACGTATCCATATGGTGAGACACTTGTAATCACATATGGACCTCTCCACCGGGATTTTAATTTCCCAGGGAATAATTTGAGCCTAGAATTAAATAACAGAACTTTCTGCCCCGGCTCAAAGACTCTGGATGACAATTTCTTATCATGCCATCTTTTCGCTTTCTCTTTGTATATTTTTGCATTCTCGAAAGCATTGAGTCTAAATTCCTCTAGCTCATTTAACTGAAGCAATTGTTTTTCTCCAGCTAACTTGGCATCAAGGTTCAGGAATCTGGTTGCCCAGTAGGCCTTATGTTCCAGTTCCACTGGTAAGTGACATGCCTTTCCATACACAAGCTGGTATGGAGAGGTCCCTATAGAGGTCTTGAATGCTGTTCTGTATGCCCACAGAGCATCATCCAAGCTTCTTGCCCAATCCCTTCTATGGTTAATTACAGTCCATTCCAGGATTCTTTTGAGTTCTCTATTTGAGACTTCAGCTTGCCCATTAGTCTGTGGATGGTATGGAGTGGCTACGTTGTGGCTAACTCCATAACGAACCAAAGCAGAGTAAAGCTGTTTATTGCAGAAATGAGTGCCCCCATCACTGATTAATACTCTAGGGGTACCAAATCTGCTGAAGATGTGTTTCTGGAGGAATTTTAACACTGTTTTAGTGTCATTAGTGGGTGTTGCAATAGCCTCTACCCATTTGGATACATAATCCACTGCCACCAGAATATAAGTGTTTGAGTATGATAGTGGGAAAGGTCCCATAAAGTCAATACCCCATACATCAAACTACTCAATCTCCAAGATCCCTTGTTGAGGCATGGCGTAACTGTGAGGCAGATTGCCAGATTTTTGGCAACTGTCACAATTAAGTACAAACACTCGGGAATCTTTATAGAGAGTAGGCCAGTAGAAGCCACGTTGGAGGACTCTTGTGGCTGTTCGCTCACTTCCAAAATGTCCTCCATACTGTGATCCATGGCAGTGCCAAAGGATCTTCTGCGCTTCTTCTTTAGGCACACATCTACGGATTACTCCGTCTGCACATCTCTTGAAGAGATATGGTTCATCCCAAAGATAGTACTTTTTATCTGTGATCAATTTCTTTGATTGCTGCCTACTGTACTCTTTGGGTATGAATCTCACTGCCTTGTAGTTTGCAATGTCTGCAAACCATGGTACTTCCTGGATGGCAAAGAGTTGCTCATCCGGAAAGGTTTCAGAGATCTCAGTGAGAGGGAGGGACGCCCCTTCTACTGGTTCTATTCGGGACAGGTGATCTGCCACTTGGTTTTCTATCCCTTTTCTGTCTCTTATTTCTATATCAAACTCTTGTAGAAGCAACACCCATCTGATGAGTCTGGGTTTTGAATCCTGCTTTGTGAGTAGATATTTAAGAGCAGCATGATCAGTGTACACAATCACTTTTGATCCTACTAAATAGGATCTAAACTTGTCAATGGCGTAAACCACTACAAGCAACTCCTTTTCTGTGGTTGTGTAATTCTTCTGTGCGTCATTTAGAACACGACTGGCATAGTAAATGACGTGCAGAAGCTTGTCATGCCTCTGTCCCAACACTGCACCAATGGCATGGTCACTGGCATCACACATTAATTCAAATGGCAATGTCCAGTTTGGTGCAGAGATTATTGGTGCAGTGACCAATTTAGCTTTCAGCGTCTCAAATGCCTGCAGACACTCTTTATCAAAGACAAATGGCGTGTCAGCAGCTAACAGGTTGCTCAGAGGTTTGGCGATTTTCAAAAAATCCTTTATAAACCTCCTATAGAATCCTGCATGCCCCAGAAAGCTTCTGATTGCCTTAACATTGGCAGGTGGTGGTAATTTTTCAATTACCTCTACTTTAGCTTGATCCACCTCTATTTCCTTGTTCGAAATTTTGTGCCCAAGGACAATTCCTTCAGTCACCATAAAGTGACATTTCTCCCAGTTTAAAACAAGGTTAGTCTCTTGGCATCTTTTTAGAACAAGTGCCAGATGGTTAAGGCAGGAGCTGAATGAGTCTCCAAATACTGAGAAGTCATCCATGAAGACTTCCAGAAATTTTTCCATCATATCAGAGAAAATTGAGAGCATGCACCTTTGAAAGGTTGGAGGTGCATTGCACAGGCCAAATGGCATCCTTCTGTATGCAAATACTCCAGATGGGCATGTGAATGCCGTTTTCTCCTGATCTTGGGTATCTACTGCAATTTGATTATAACCTGAATATCCATCCAGGAAGCAGTAGAATTCATGACCTGCTAGTCTTTCTAGCATCTGGTCTATGAATGGTAAAGGAAAATGATCCTTTCTGGTGGCTGTATTGAGCCTTCTATAATTAATACACATATGCCACCCTGTAACTGTTCTTGTAGGAACCAGTTCATTTTTTTTCATTATGAACCACTGTCATGCCTCCCTTCTTAGGGGCGACTTGGACAGGGCTTACCCAGGGGCTGTCAGAAATAGGATAAATAATCCCAGCCTCTAGCAATTTAGTGACCTCCTTCTGCACCACTTCCTTCATGGCTGGATTCAGCCGCCTTTGTGGTTGGACCACTGGCTTAGCATCACCCTCCAATAGGATCTTGTGCATGCATCTGGATGGGCTAATGCCCTTAAGATCACTGATGGACCACCCAAGAGCTGTCTTGTGTGTCCTTAGCACTTGAATTAGTGCTTCCTCTTCATGTGGCTCTAAGGTAGAGCATATGATTACAGGAAAGGTATCACCTTCTCCCAGAAATGCATATTTTAGGGATGGTGGTAATGGTTTGAGCTCAAGTTTAGGAGGTTTCTCCTCTTCCTGAGGGATTTTCAGAGGTTCTATTATTCTCTTTGATTCCTCCAGATCAGGCTGAACATCTTTAAAGATGTCCTCTAGCTCTGATTTGGGACTCTCAGCCATATTGACCTCCCTTACCAGAGAGTCAATAATATCAATACTCATGCAGTCATTTGGGGTGTCTGGATGTTGCATAGCTCTGACAACATTCAACTTGAACTCCTCCTCATTGACTCTCAGGGTTACTTCCCCTTTTTGGACGTCAATGAGGGTTCGGCCAGTTGCTAGGAAAGGTCTTCCTAGAATGAGAGTTGCACTCTTGTGCTCCTCCATTTCCAGCACCACAAAGCCAGTAGGAAAGGCAAATGGCCCAACCTTGACAATCATGTCTTCAATCACGCCTGATGGGTATTTAATGGAGCCATCAGCAAGTTGAAGACATATCCGGGTTGGTTTGATTTCTTCAGTCAAACCAAGCTTTCTGATAGTAGATGCAGGTATTAGGTTGATACTTGCCCCAAGATCACATAAAGCTTGCTTGGTGCAATTACCCTCTAATGTGCATGGTATCATAAAGCTCCCGGGATCCTTAAGCTTCTCAGGTAAGCTTTTCAGAATGATTGCACTGCATTCTTCAGTGAGGTAAACTTTTTCAGTTTCCCTCCAATCCTTCTTATGACTTAAGATCTCTTTCATGAATTTAGCATAAGAGGGTATTTGCTCAAGTGCTTCTGCAAACGGAATCTTTATTTCAAGAGTCCTGAGATAGTCTGCAAAGCGAGCAAATTGCTTATCATGTTCCGCTTGGCGGAGTTTTTGAGGATAAGGCATTTTGGCTTTATATTCCTCAACCTTAGTTGCTACAGGTTTATTACCTACAGAAGTGGGTTGGGAAGCCTTTTTAGAAAGGTTGTTATCAGCACTTGTATGTGACTGATCCCCCACTGGTGTTTGAATGTCAGGGGTGGAGGCTGGAGTGGCGTTAGACGCTACCTCCTTATTTGTTACTGGCGTCTGAACGCCAGAACTGTGCTCCCTTTGGGCGTTCAACGCCGGATTCATGCTTGTTTCTGGCGTTGAACGCCAGGAATGACCATGGTCTGGGCGTTCAGTGCCAACATTATTCCTCTCTGGGCTCTGATTGTCCTCAGAGGGATTTTGAGTGGCTATTTGTTCATTTCTTGGCTTCCTGCTGCTTTGAAGTGAAGTATTTAATGTTTTCCCACTTCTTAATTGAACTGCTTGGCATTCTTCTGCTATTTGTTTTGACAGTTACTTTTCTGTTTGCTTTAACTGTACTTCCATGTTCCTGTTAGCCATTCTTGTTTCCTGTAGTATTTCCTTGAATTCGGCTAGCTGCTGTGTTAGAAAGTCTAATTGTTGATTGAATTCATTAGCTTGATCCACAGGACTAAGTTCAACAGTTACTGTTTTAGCTTCTTCTTTCATGGAAGATTCACTGCTTAGGTACAGATGCTGATTTCTGGCAACTGTATCAATAAGCTCTTGAGCTTTTTCAATTGTTTTTCTCATATGTATAGATCCACCAGCTGAGTGATCTAGAGAAATCTGAGCTTTTTCTGTAAGCCCATAGTAGAAGATGTCTAATTGCACCCACTCTGAAAACATTTCAAAGGGGCATTTTCTTAGCATCTCTCTGTATCTCTCCCAGGCATCATAAAGGGATTCATTATCTCCTTGTTTAAAGCCTTGGATGCTTAACCTTAGCTGTGTCATCCGTTTTGGAGGGAAATAGTGATTCAGGAATTTTTTTGACAGCTGTTTCCATGTTTTTATGCTGTTCTTAGGCTGGTTATTTAACCACATCTTAGCTTGATCTTTTACAGCAAATGGAAACAGTAATAATCTGTAGACATTCTGATCTACTTCCTTATCATGTACTGTGTCAGCAATTTGTAAAAATTGTGCCAGAAACTCTGTAGGTTCTTCATGTGGAAGGCCGGAATACTGGCAATTTTGCTGCACCATGATAATGAGCTGAGGATTCAACTCAAAGCTACTAACTCCAATGAAGGGTATACAGATACTACTCCCATATGAAGCAGTAGTGGGGTTAGCATATGACCCCAGAGTCCTCCTGGACTGTTCATTTCCACTTAATTCCATGATGGAACAAGGGAGATGATATGTATGTTGATATTATTTATTTTATAAAAATAAAATAAAAATGGAATAAATAAAAACGAAATAACTAAGAAAATAAAATAAATAGAAAAAGAGATTGAAAATATTTTGTGAAGATTTTTGAAAAATTTTGAAATTGAAATCTGAAATTTTTATATAAAAATTTCGAAATACTAGTTTAAAATTAGTTAGAAAAGATATATATTTTTTTTAATTTTGAATTTTATGATGAAAGAGAAAAACACACAAAAGACACGAGACTTAAAATTTTCAGATCTAATGCTTCTTATTTTCGAAAATTTTTTTGGAGGGAAAACACCAAGGAACACCAAACTTAAAAATTTTAAGATCAAAACACAAGAAAGACTCAAGAACACCTTGAAGATTCACAAGAACACCAAGAACAAAAGAAAGAACACCAAACTTAAAATTTTTAGAAAACCAAGACAAATTTTTGAAAATTAAAGAAAAATTAACAAGAAAACACCAAACTTAGAGTTTGGCACAAGATTCAATCAAAGAAAAATTATTTTTTTGAAAAAGATTTTAAAGAAGATACCCAATTATCAAGAACAACTACTAATGCTCCAGCCAATTGGGCAGTAACTTCAATGTTGATTTTAAAGATGTATTATATTTATGGATAAAAGTATAAATTTTATTTTTGAAAAAAATGTTTTGAAAAAAAGCACAAGAAAAACAAGAAAAGACACAGAACACGAAAAACTTAAGATCAAACAAGAAAAATAAACAAGAACAACTTAAAGATCAATGAAGCACAAAGAACACAAAGTCGAAAATTAAAGGAAAATATAAAATATGCAATTGACACCAAACTTGGAACAAGTCACTAAACTCACGAAAAAGATTAAAATTGATAAAGAAAATTAATATTTTTGAAAAATTTTTAAAAAGAAATTATCCTATCAGAATTTAATGACTCTATAACAACAAAAATAAAGTATTCCTAATCTAAGAAATAAAATAAACCTTTAGTTGTTCAAACTCGAACAATACCCGACAACGGCGCCAAAAACTTGGTGCATGAAATCTTAATCCTAATATCAAAATCAAAATTTTCTTATGATCTCGTACCACTAACCAGCAAGTGCACTGGGTCGTGCAAGTAATACCTTACGTGAGTAAGGGTCGATCCCACGGAGATTATTGGTTTGAAGCAAGTTATGTTTATTTTATTATTCTTAGTCAGGATATCAATTAAAATTATCAGTTGGAATTATTAGAAAAATAAAAGAGCGAGAATTAATTACTTGTGATGCAGTAATGGAGAATATGTTGGAGTTTTGGAGATGCTTTGTCTTCTGAATTTCTGTAATGTAATATTCCATCCATGGAAAAGTGCAAAGTTCCTTCTATGGCAAGCTGTATGTAGGGTGTCACCATTGTCAGTGGCTACCTCCCATCCTCTCAGTGAAAACGGTCCAGATGCTCTGTCACAGCACGGCTAATCAGCTGTTGGTTCTCGATCATGTTGGAATAGGATCCATTGATCCTTTTGCGTTTGTCATCACGCCCAGCAATCGCGAGTTTGAAGCTCGTCACAGCCATTCAATCCTTGAATCCTACTCAGAATACCACAGACAAGGTTTAGACTTTCCGGATCCTCAAGAGTGGCCGCCATCAATTCTAGCTTATACCACGAAGATTCTGATTAAGGAATCTAAGAGAAGCTCATTTAATCTGGTGTAGAACGGAGGTGGTTGTCAGGCACACGTTCATGGATTGAGGAAGGTGATGAGTGTCACGGATCATCACCTTCTTCATATTTAAGCGCGAATGAACATCTTAGATAGGAACACACACGTTTGAATGGACAAAAAGAAACAATTGCATTAATTCATTGAGACGCTGCAGAACTCCTCACCCCCAACAATAGAGTTTAGAGACTCATGCTGCCAAAGAATATAAAATTCAGTTCTATAGACGTCATGAGGTACAAAGTAAATCTCTAAAAGTTGTTTAAATAGTAAACTAGTAACCTAGGTTTACAGAAAATGAGTAAACTATGATAGATAGTGCAGAAATCCACTTCTGGGGTCCACTTGGTGTGTGCTGGGGCTGAGACTTAAGCTTCTCACGTGCCTGGGGCTGTTTTGGGCGTTCAACGCCAGGTTGTAACCTATTTCTGGCGTTGAACTCCAGCTTGTAACTTGTTTCGCGCAAAGTATGGACTATTATATATTGCTGGAAAGCCCTGGATGTCTACTTTCCAACGCCGTTGAGAGCGCGCCAATGGGACTCCTGTAGCTCCAAAAAATCCATTTCGAGTGCAGGGAGGTCAGAATCCAACAGCATCAGCAGTCCTTTTTCAGCCTAACTCAGATTTTTACTCAGCTCCCTCAATTTCAGCCAGAAATTACCTGAAATCACAGAAAAACACACAAACTCATAGTAAAGTCTAGAAATATAATTTTTGCATAAAAACTAATAATATTCTACTAAAAACTAATTAAAACATACTAAAATCTACATGAAATTACCCCCAAAAAGCGTATAAAATATCTGATCATCAAGAGGCACTTGAGCAAATACCCTCTTATGCTAAGTTCATGAATGAGATCTTAAGTCATAAGAAGGATTGGAGGGAAATTGAAAAAGTCTACCTCACTGAAGAATGCAGTGCAGTCATTCTGAAAAGCTTACTTGAGAAGCTTAAAGATCCCGGAAGCTTTATGATACCATGCACATTAGAAGGTATTTGTACCAAGCAAGCTCTATGTGATCTTGGGAAAAGTATTAACCTAATACCTGCAGCTACTGTCAAAAAGCTTGGGTTGACTGATGAAGTTAAACCAACACGGATATGTCTCCAACTTGCTGATGGCTCCATTAAATACCCATCAGGCGTAATTGAAAACATGATTGTCAAGGTTGGGCCATTTGCCTTTCCCACTGACTTTGTGGTGCTGGAAATGGAGGAGCACAAGAGTGCAACTCTCATTCTAGGAAGACCTTTCCTAGCAACTGGACGAACCCTCATTGACGTCCAAAAAGGGGAAGTGACCTTGAGAGTCAATGAGGACGAGTTTAAGTTGAATGTTGTCAAAGCTATGCAGCATCCAGACACCCAAAATGACTGCATGAGCATTGATATTATTGACTCTTTGGTAAAAGAGGTCAATATGACTGAGAGTCTCGAATCAGAGCTAGAGGATATCTTTAAAGATGTTCAGCCTGATCTGGAGGAACCAAAGAGAATAATAGAACCTCTGAAAATCCCTCAGGAAGAGGAAAAGCCTCCTAAAGCCGAGCTCAAACCATTACCACCATCCCTAAAATATGCATTTCTGGGAGAAGGTGATACCTTTCCTGTAATCATAAGCTCTACCTTAGAGCCACAGGAAGAGGAAGCACTAATTCAAGTGCTAAGGACACACAAGACAGCTATTGGGTGGTCCATCAGTGATCTTAAGGGCATTAGCCCAACCAGATGCATGCACAAGATCCTATTGGAGGGTGACGCTAAGCCAGTGGTTCAACCACAGAGGCGGCTGAATCCAGCCATGAAGGAGGTGGTGCAAAAGGAGGTCACTAAATTACTAGAGGCTGGGATTATTTATCCCATTTTTGACAGCTCCTGGGTAAGCCCTGTCCAAGTCGTCCCTAAGAAGGGTGGCATGACAGTGGTTCATAATGAAAAAAATGAACTAGTTCCTACAAGAACAGTTACAGAGTGGCGTATGTGTATTGATTACAGAAGGCTCAATAAAGCTACCAGAAAGGTTCATTTTCCTTTACCATTCATAGACCAGATGCTAGAAAGACTAGCAGGTCATGAATACTACTGCTTCTTGGATGGATATTCAGGTTATAATCAAATTGCAGTAGATCCCCAGGATCAAGAGAAAATAGCATTCACATGTCCATCCGGAGTATTTGCATACAGAAGGATGCCATTTGGACTGTGCAATGCACCTGCAACCTTTCAAAGGTGCATGCTCTCCATTTTCTCTGATATGGTGAAAAAATTTCTGGAAGTCTTCATGGATGACTTTTCAGTATTTGGAGACTCATTCAGCTCCTGTCTTAACCATCTAGAACTTGTTCTAAAGAGGTGCCAAGAGACTAACCTGGTTTTAAACTAGGAGAAATGTCACTTTATGGTGACTGAAGGAATTGTCCTTGGGCACAAAATTTTGAACAAGGGAATAGAGGTGGATCAAGCTAAGGTAGAGGTAATTGAAAAATTACCACCACCTGCTAATGTTAAGGCAATCAGAAGCTTTCTGGGGCATGCAGGATTTTATAGGAGGTTTATAAAAGATTTTTCAAAAATCGCCAAAGCTCTGAGTAATCTACTAGCTGCTGACACGCCATTTATCTTTGATAAGGAGTGTTTGCAGGTGTTTGAGATCCTAAAAGCTAAGCTGGTCACAACATCACTCATCTCTGCACCAGACCGGACGTTACCATTTGAATTAATGTGTGATGCCAGTGACCATGCCATTGGTGCAGTGTTAGGACAAAGGCATGACAAGCTTCTGCATGTCATTTACTATGCCAGTCGTGTTTTAAATGACGCACAGAAGAACAACACAACCACATAAAAAGAATTACTTGCAGTGGTTTACGCCATTGACAAGTTCAGATCTTATTTAGTAGGATCAAAAGTGATTGTGTACACTAACCATGCTGCTCTTAAATATCTACTCACAAAGCAGGATTCAAAACCCAGACTCATCAGATGGATGTTGCTTCTGCAAGAGTTTGATATAGAAATAAGAGACAGAAAAGGGACAGAGAATCAAGTAGCAGATCACCTGTCCCGAATAGAACCAGTAGATGGGGCGTCCCTCCCTCTTACTGAGATCTCTGAAAACTTTTCGGATGAGCACCTCTTTGCCATCCAGGAAGTGCCATGTTTTGCAGACATTGCAAACTACAAGGCAGTAAGATTCATACCCAAAGAATATAGTAGGCAGCAATCAAAGAAATTGATCACGGATGCAAAATACTATCCTTGGGATGAACCATATCTCTTTAAGAGATGTGCAGACGGAGTAATCCGTAGATGTGTGCCTAAAGAAGAAGCACAGAAGATCCTCTGGCACTGCCATGGATCACAGTATGGAGGACATTTTAGAAGTGAGCGAACAGCCACAAGAGTCCTCCAATGTGGCTTCTATTGGCCTACTCTCTATAAAGACTCCCGAGTATTTGTCCTTAATTGTGATAATTGCCAAAGATCTGGCAATCTATCTCACAGTTATGCCATGCCTCAACAAGGGATCTTGGAGATTGAGTTGTTTGATGTATGGGGTATTGACTTCATAGGGCCTTTCCCACCATCATACTCAAACACTTATATTCTGGTGGTAGTGGATTATGTATCCAAATGGGTGGAATCTATTGCAACACCCACTAATGATACTAAGACAGTGCTGAAATTCCTCCAGAAACACATCTTCAGTAGATTTGGTATCCCTAAAGTACTAATCAGTGATGGGGGCACTTATTTCTGCAATAAACAGCTTTATTCTGCTTTGGTTCGATATGGAGTTAGCCACAGGGTGGCCACTCCATATCATCCACAAACAAATGGGCAAGCTGAAGTCTCTAATAGAGAACTTAAAAGAATCCTGGAACGGACTATGATTAAACGCAGAAGGGATTGTGCAAGAAGCTTGGATGATGCTCTGTGGGCATATAGAACAGCATTTAAAACTCCTATAGGAACTTCTCCATACCAGCTTGTGTATGGAAAAGCCTGTCACTTGCCAGTGGAACTGGAGCATAAGGCCTATTGGGCAACCAGATTCCTAAACCTTGATGCCAAGTTAGTTGGAGAAAAGCAATTGCTCTAGTTAAATGAGCTAGAGGAATTTAGACTCAATGCTTTCGAAAATGCAAAAATTTACAAAGAGAAAGCAAAAAGATGGCATGATAAGAAGTTGTCATCCAGAGTCTTTGAGCCAGGGCAGAAAGTTCTGCTGTTTAATTCTAGGCTCAGATTATTCCCCGGAAAATTGAAATCCTGGTGGAGAGGACCATATGTGATTACAAGTGTGTCACCATATGGATACATAGAGCTTCAGGATAATGATTCTAACAAAAAGTTCATTGTTAATGGACAGAGAGTCAAACATTATCTTGAAAGCAATTTTGAGCAAGAATGCTCAAAACTGAGACTTGATTAAAGCTCAGTAATAGTCCAGCTAAAGACAATAAAGAAGCGCTTGCTGGGAGGCAACCCAGTCATGAGTTTATTTTATTTATAATTTTAATTTTAAATTAGATAATACATTTCAGTGAATGATACAGAGTTACAGAAGGCTTTAGAGGATAAAACAGCAAAAAGAAGCTCAATAGTGCGAAAAAGCTAGTAAGAGCTATTTTGGGCGTTGAACGCCCAAAAGAAGCATCTACTGGGCGTTCAACGCCAGTAGAGATAGCCATCTGGGCGTTAAACGCCAGAAAGAAGCATCTTCTGGGCGTTAAACGCCAGAAAGAAGTACCTTCTGGGCGTTTAACGCCAGATTTACAGCGTCATGGGCGTTCAGAAAAACGCCCAGTGACAAAGGAGTTTCTGGCGTTCAACGCCAGCTAAAAGTAATAGCTGGGCATTGAACGCCCAGGAGAAGCTACAGATGGGCGTTAAACGCCCAAAACATGCAGCGTTTGGGCATTTAACGCCAGGATTGTGGGGAGGAGGTAATTTCGATTTCAATTCAAATTTTTTCCAATTTTCATGTTTCAATTCATGATTTCTTGCATAAACATGTTACAAACTCTCATCTTTCAACTTCAATTTCAAAATTTTTTTATCCTAAACATATTTCTTGATTTTTCTTTAGTTTCTGTTCAAATCTTTTTCAAAACTCATCTATCTTTTTGAATTCTTTTCAAATCTTTTTAATTTCCTCTCATATCTTTTTCAACTCATTATATCTTTTGAATTTCGAAATTGTCTCTCCTTCTATTCCTCTCCTTTCCTTTCTTTTGCTTGAGGACAAGCAAACCTCTAAGTTTGGTGTGATTTGCCATGATCACTGAGCTAAAACTCATCAAGATCATGGCACCTAAGGGAATAGGAAGAGCAAGGATGTGACTTGAAGGAACTAAAGCGTCAGAAATTATCTCTTGAAGGATCAAGCACCCCACAGACTAGAGGAACACCCACTTCCCAAAATAAAGGTTGTTGAGTCCTAATCTTTGCCTTAACTCTGTGATAACTGTTCTTATTATGAATTTACCTTAGAAGTTATATATTAGTAGTAGTAATTAGTATCTCTATTTTGATTTTGTCTCCAATTAAGCTATAATTTATTTTTCTCATCATCATCAAACATGAATAAAATAGTAGATTTTTAGAATAAAGTGGCAATATTTTTTTTCGAGTTCTTAATAAGGAAAATTCTAATTATTTATATGTGGTGGCAATACTTTTTGTCTTCTGAATGAATGTCTGAACAGTGTATATTTTTTATATTGAATTTTATGAATGTTAAAATTGTTGACTCCTGAGAGAATGATGAACAAGAAAAATATTATTGATGATCTGAAAAATCATGAAATTGATTCTTGAAGCAAGAAAAAGCAGTAAAAAAAAAGCTTGCAAAAAAAAAGCAAAAGAGGTAGAAAAAGCCAATAGCCCTTTAAATCAAAAGGCAAGGGTGAAAATGATCCAAGGCTTTGAGCATCAATGGATAGGAGGGCCCAAGGAAATAAATCCAGGCCTAAGCGACTAAATCAAGCTGTCCCTAACCATGTGCTTGTGGCATGTAGGTCCAAGTGAAAGGCTTGAGACTGAGTGGTTAAAGTCGTGATCCAAAGCAAAAGAGTGTGCTTAAGAACTTTGGACACCTCTAATTGGGGACTCTAGCAAAGCTAAGTCACAATCTAAAAAGGTTCACCCAGTTATGTGTCTGTGGCATTTATGTATCCGGTGGTAATACTGGAAAACAAGTGCTTAGGGTCACGGCCAAGACTCATAAAGTAGCTGTGTTCAAGAATCAACATACTAAACTAGGAGAATCAATAATGCTATCTGAATTCTGAGTTCCGATGGATGCCAATCATTCTGAATTTCAAAGGATAAAGTGAGATGCCAAAACTGTTCAGAAGCAAAAAGCTACTAGCCCCGCTCATCTAATTAGAATCTGAGCTTCACTTAAAACTCTGAGATATTATTGCTTCTTAATTTCTTTTTATCCTATTTTATTTATCTAGTTTCTTGGGGACAAGCAACAGTTTAAGTTTGGTGTTGTGATGAGCGGATATTTTATACGCTTTTTGGGGGTAATTTCATGTAGATTTTAGTATGTTTTGGTTAGTTTTTAGTATAATCTTATTAGTTTTTAGACAAAATTCATATTTCTGGACTTTACTATAAGTTTGTGTATTTTTCTGTAATTTCAGGTATTTTTTGGCTGAAATTGAGGGAGATGAGCAAAAATCTGATTTAGGTTGAAAAAAGACTGTTGATGTTGTTGGATTCTGACCTCCCTGCACTCGGAATGAATATTTTGGATCTATAGGAGTCCAATTGGCTCTCTCTCAATTGGGTTGGAATGTAGACATCCTGGGCTTTCCAACAATATATAATAGTTTATACTTTGCGCGAAGATAGATGACGTAAACTGGTGTTCAACGCCAGTTCCATGTTGCAGTCTGGCGTTCAACGCCAGAAACAGGTTGCAAGTTGGAGTTCAACGCCAGAAACAGGTTACAACCTGGCGTTCAACTCCAGAAACAGCCCAGGCACGTGAGAAGCTTAAGTCTCAGACCCAACACACATCAAGTGGGCCCCAGAAGTGGATTTCTGCACTAATTATCTTAGTTTACTCATTTTCTGTAAACCTAGGTTACTAGTTTAGTATTTAAACAACTTTTAGAGACTTATTTTGTATTTCATAACATTTTTAGATCTAAATTTTATACTCTTTGACGGTATGAGTCTCTAAACTCCATTGTTGGGGGTGAGGAGCTCTGCAGCGTCTCGATGAATTAATGCAATTATCTCTGTTTTTCCATTCAAACACGCTTGTTCCTATCTAAGATGTTCATTCGCGCTTCACCATGAAGAAGGTGATGATCCGTGACACTCATCACCTTCCTCAATCCATGAACGTGTGCCTGACAACCACCTCCGTTCAACATCAGATTGAATGAATATTCCTTAATCAGAATCTTCGTGGTATAAGCTAGAATTTATGGCGGTATTCATGAGAATCCGGAAAGTCTAAACCTTGTCTGTGGTATTCGGAGTAGGATTCAATGATTGAATGGCTGTGACGAGCTTCAAACTCGCGATTGTTGGGCGTAGTGATAGATGCAAAAGAATCAATGGATTCTATTCCGGCATGATCGAGAACCAACAGATAATTAGCCGTGCTATAACAGAGCATTTGGACCATTTTCAATGAGAGGATGGGAAGTAGCCATTGACAATAGTGACACCCTACATACAGCTTGCCATTGAAGGAGCCTTGCGTGTGTGAAGAGGAGTACAAGAGAAAAGCTGAAATAAAGAGGACAAAGCATCTCCAAAACTCCAACATATTCTCCATTATTGCACAGTAAGTATTTATTTTATGCCCTTTGACTTTTTAGAGTTAAAACGAAAGAACCCTATTCGCATCCTGACTAAGATCAACAAGATAACTATAGCTTGCTTCAAGCCAACAATCTCCGTGGGATTCGACCCTTACTCACGTAAGGTATTACTTGGACGACCCAGTGCACTTGCTGGTTAGTTGTGTGGATTGCAAAAGTGTGATTGCAATTTCGTGCACCAACCCTCTTATTGAAATAGTTAAGCAAAGAAAACTACCTTTGGTTGGGTTGCCTCCCAACAAGCGATCTTTTAATTTCACTAGCTTGACATCTTGTTCTTTGATCATGGAGGCTGAAGATCATAGTGCCTTAGCTTTTCTCCTCTTACTATGAACTTCCTTCCGGTCTCCTCTTTGATGATCTCTAGGTGTTCAAGTGAAAGGATCCGGTTCACAGTATAGTACGCAGATAATTGTGGAGACACCTTCATTGGTTGGGTATTTAACATCACTTTATCCCCTGGTGAGAAGCCTTCAGTGGAGATTTTTTTTGTTTCTCTACCCTTTTGGCCTCTTCTTCTTTTCTTTCTCAGAAGATAATCCATGCCTTGGTGGTTCTTTATCTGGAGGTTTTGGATGTATTTCCTCCTTGACTTCCTTGATCTGTTGCACAATCTCTACTTCTTTCAAGCATGGGTTTAGAAGTCTTGGAGTTAACTCATTGAATGCCTCCTTCAAACTCTGATCTCTGGCCTTATCCTTCATACATTCTTCTTCTTGAGTAGGCTCATGTAGGGTTTTAAGAACATGGAATGATAGGTGCTCATCATGCACTCTTAGCAATAATTCCCCTTTTTCAACATCTATCAATGCTCTGCCCGTAGCCAGGAAAGGCCTCCCCAGGATGATGGGAGTGTTAGGGTCCTCTTCCATATCCAGGATGACAAAATCAGCTGGGAGAAGGAATTTCTCCACTTTTACTAGCACATTCTCTACAACTTCAAGTGCTTGCTAAATGGATTTGTCAGCCATTTGAAGAAGTATTCGTGTGGATTTCAGCTCAAGAATTTGAAGTTTTTTCATGAGAGATAAAGGCATCAAGTTTATGCTTGCACCAAGGTCACAGAATGACTTCTCAATTGTTATGTTTCCTATGGTGCAAGGTATATAAAAACTCTCAGGATCATCTTTCTTCTCTGGCAACTCTCCTTGGAGAATAGCATTACATTCCATTGTCATCTCAACAATTTGTCCTTCTTTTAGGGACTTTTTCTTTGTCAGCATTTTCTTCATAAATTTGGCATATAATGGCATCTGTTCAAGTGCTTCTAAGAAAGGAATATTGATGCTGAGTGTCTTGAATATGTCCACAAATTTTGAGTATTGCTTATCCTCGTTTTCTTTTTTAAACCTTTGAGGGTATGGAAGTTTGGGGACATATGGCTTCACCCCTTCCTTCTTCTCTTGTAGCTGTGGTTTAAGGATGTTCTTGTCTCCCTTTGAGATTTGTGCCTTCTTGGTTTTCTGATCCTCTTCACTTCTCCCCTCTATCTCTTCTTGTGGAACTTCCCTGTTGTGTTTTTCCCGATTGATGGCTTCCTTCTTCATAGTCTTCTCACTTTCCATTGTGATTGCCTTGCACTCCTCCCACTTTTTAGCTTTTCCTTTGTCCCTTAGGTGTTCTTCAGTGGCATTGGGGAAGGTACTTGCTCTCTTCTTTCCCATTTCTGAAATTTGCTTAGCCATTGGCTCCATATGCCTCTCAAGATTTCTGATTGAAGCTTCTTGGTTTTTTCTTGTTATGGCTTGATCTTTTCTTGCTACATCTTGATCTTGTCTAGCCATCTCTTAAATTTTGATGAGTTTCTCCATTAATATTTCTAAGTTGGAGATCCTTTGAGAGTCTGGATTTGGTTGTGGTCGTGTGAGATGAGATGGTTGTTGCTGAAAGTTGTTTGAATTCTCTACGGGGATATTTTATGGGTAGAATATGGATGTGGAAAAGTTATTTTGGTAGTTTTGTGAGTTGTTATGGGGTTGGTGGTATGTGTTTTGTGGGTTTTTGAATTGGTTAGAATTATTGGATGAATGGCTTTGGTTGTTTGTGTTGCTGAGGCTGCTATAGTTGAAGTCCCTTTGTCCTTGATTTTGGTGCTCACCCCACCTCAAGTTAGAATGATTCTTCCAGGATGGATTGTGTGTATCAACATGGAAGTTGTGTTGGAATGAACTTGAGGTGTTATTCATATGTGGCACCTACTCAGGGCTTTGTTGCTCATAATTAAATGTCCCAAAACCTTCTTCAGATTGCTTCCACACATGTGAGGTTTGAGATTGGCTTTATGTATTTACTGCAGCAATTTGCAGTCCATCAATTTTCTTGGCCATCATTTTCATTTGTTACTGAAGTTGTTGATGCGTCTATTTGTTTTGTACCAAGAGAGTGTCAACACCTTCAAGCTCCAAGACATCTTTCTTGGGAGTTGGTTGGCGTTGCCTTTGATGAGCATAAAAGTATTGATTATTTGCCACAGTGTCTATGAGGTTCTGAGCTTCTTCAGTTGTTTTCATTAGTTGTAATGAACCTCCTTCCAAATAATCAAGGGCCTCTTGGGCTTTCAGAGTCAAGCCCTTATAGAAGTTTTGAAGTCTGTCCCATTCGCTAAACATCTCAGGTGGACACTTTCTGATCAAGGCCTTGTATCTCTCCCAAGCCTCATAGAGTGATTCTTCATCCATTTGAGTGAATATTTGTACTTCTGTCTTCAATCTAATGATCCTCTGAGGTGGGTAGAATTTGGCTAGGAATTTGCTCACTAAGTCTTCCCAATTATTGATGCTTTCTTTGGAAAATGTCTCTAGCTATTGAGAGGCCTTATCCTTCAGAGAGAATAGAAATAACAGCAGCTTGTAGATGTCTGGATGCACACCACTTGTTTTGACAGTTTTACAAATTTTGAGGAAGATGGATAAGTGTTGGTTTGGATCTTCAAGTGGACCTCCTCCATAGGAGCAATTGTTCTGCACCAGAGTAATAAGTTGAGGCTTCAACTCAAAGTTATTTGCATGAACGTTGGGAGTGAGTATGCTACTCCTACAGTTTCTTGCACTGGGGATAGTGTAAAAGGCCAACACCCTCCTTGCTGGTTGAGCATTGTTGGTTACTTCTGTCTCATCCTCCATGACTTGCACAATCACAAACAAACCAAATGAAAACTGGACATTCTAATTCTAGAATGTGATTAGAGGGTTAGGTGACACAATGTGTCAAACAGTTAATATGCTTAGAAGAAAACAAAAGAAAAATGCTTAATCTAGATTATCACCCTACGTAATCATTGTCAATCTAAATCAATCCCCGACAACGGCGCCAAAAACTTGATGAGGGAAAAACGATTCCACACAAACTCACCGGCAAGTGTACCGGGTCGCATCAAGTAGTAATAACTCACAAGAGTGAGGTCGATCTCACAGAGATTGATAGATTGAGCAATTTTAGTTAGGTGATGAATTTAGTTAAGCGAATATTTGATGGTTTGAGTGATTTTGACTGACAGAAGCTAAATTGCAAGTGAATAAGAGTGCAGAAAGTAAACTGTGCAGAAAAGTAAAGTGCAGAAGAGATAAATTGCAGAAACTTAAAGTGCAAGAAAGTAAAAGAGTTGAAACTTAAATTGCAAGAAAAGTAAATTGCAGAAACATAAAGTGCAAGAAATGTAAATTGATGAATCTAAATTGCTGAGGAATGTAAATTGCTTGAAGAATAAAAGGAATTGGGTGCTGGGATTCAGAATTGAACAAGAAAATGCAAGTTAAAGTAAATCAAAGATCTATGAGATGAAGAGATTCAGCTCAGTAGCCAAACAGAAATGGAAAATTTCTTGAGGAGACAAATAGCAAGAAAGCTTAACTCAATTGTGAAATTCTAAAAGAGAAATTGAAGATCGAAGAAGAGCAAGATTAGAAAGCAGATCTAGATCTCAATTGCTCCTTCGATCAAACAGAAAAGAAATTACAGAAGAAATGAAAATGAAAATAGCAAAGGAGATTTAGATCCAATTCTTAGAACTATTGAGAAGAAAAGCAAAAGGTGATTCTCAGAGTTAGAATCAATGGAGCTCTTCAATCTCAATTTAAAACACAAAAACAGAAAGTAGAAGTTGTAGAAGAAAAAAAATGAAAACAGAAAGCTAGATCCAATTCCCCAAATCCCAAATTTAAAGACAAATGAAAATTAAAAGTGAAAACTAATAATGAGCAAAAAGTCCTCTACAAATCAAATTAACTCCTATTTATACACTTTCTATTTTGGTCTTCAAAGCTTGGAGTGGGCCTTTTGGTTTTCAGATTAGAAGAAAGATGGGTCCGGTTGGCTTCGGTTCAAGTTGGGTTGGAGGCATGGGTCAGCTCCCAGGGAAGCGCTCCGTTTGGTCTTGTGAAGGCTACATTCACTTAGTCTTGTCATGTGCCAAGCCTCATTTCCCATAGCTCCTTGTACATAGCATTCACTCTTTGAAAGCTACATTCAAATTGTGAACGCTACACTTGATTGCTTGCTTTCCTTGGCTTAGAGGCACGAAAAAGGTGAAGAAAAGGAACGCTACGTTGCCTTTTTCCAACGCTTCCTCTTGATGAGTCTTCCTCCCAAGGCTTGAAGCACGAAAACGTTGTCTCTTGAGAACGCTACGTTGCCTTTTCCAAACGCTGCTTCCTTGGCTAGCAAATTTGGTGCGCATGGGGTAGCTCCAGTATAGCGCTCCGTTCCCTCCTTTGAACGCTACCTAGCTCCCTTGGTTTGATGCTTAGCCTTGCTTCCTTGACAAAGAGTCACGAGAAAGGGAGGAAATGTGAGCGTAGCGTTCACTTCTTGGAACGCTACCCTTGGCTTGCTTGGTTGCGTGCCTTGCTTCCCTTGATTGAGGCACGAAAAAGGTAGGGAATGTGAGCATGGCATTCACAATTTGGAACGCTACCCTTGGCTTGCCTAGTTCCCAGATTTGAGTCACGAGAAAGGGAGGAATAGTGAACGTGGTGTTCACTCTTTAGAATGCTACCTTTGCTTCCTTGGTTGAGCGCAACATTTTAATGTCATGGGCCACGCTTTTAACAGCGTGGCCTAAGGTCCAAAGTGTGCTTAAACTTCAAAGTGTGCCAAAAATTCTTCTTTCTTCTTTTTCATCATTTCTTCACCTACAAGCAACCAAACAACTAATCAAAGTTCCACCAAAATTACTAGATCTTTGCACCATTTATAAAATCAATTAATTCTAGCATAAAACCTATGATTTTGTGTAAAATAGATGATGTTTAATTGATTCAAGAAAATCATGAGAATCCACTCCAATTTCTTACTTATGGTGCAAGAAAGTGCATAAAACCTAATGAAACTAATGAAAAATACTTATAAAACTAGCATAAGATGACTTGTCATCAGTAACCAACCTAATAACTCCTCTTTAAAATGTGTGCGCAAATCGAAAAACTGCCGTGCCAACTTGGCCCCTCATTTAAAGGGAGGCAACATTCAAATTTTCAAACACATCGTATACCCGACCTCTAGAAAGGTGGTGTACCCGATGTCAAAGCCAAAGTCATAACATTGCTTGAGCCCAAGCCCAACAAGCATAAAAGGCCCACCAAAGAAAGGCAGCCTCCACAGCATACTCGACCTCTTTAAAGAGGTCGGGCACTACAAAAGAGCCCGGCTTTACCCGCCCAAACAGGTAGCTACTTCTGCAAATCTCTCCCACTATCTCTATCTTCCCTAAAAGATAGATGACAACGAATTTTCAAGATAAAGGGAACGGTTATCCATCAATAGAGATGGAACTACTCCAACAAAGGTGGTTATCGACTGTACGATAAATATATTAACACCCCTCAGATATAATTTACGTTTTGATCTACTAAAAACCTGTTTAAAACATTTGCTAACTTAAGCAACGGAGTCTCTGGCAGATATCATCCCCACCTCCTCACGAGAAACTTGGACAGGCGACATTTCGGCATCAACAAGTCGAACGCTACCATACAAAGGAATCTAAACCTCACGTTCAAGCCCAAATCAACGTTTCAGGTAATTCTCGGAACAAAACTATTTAACGATTATTCACTTTTCTAAATTTTATCGATCTTAGAAAAACCTTTTGGTCATCTTCAACTTTTGAGATTATTTTTTTTAATGCGTGAATCTTTTCATATGCATTGTCTTTTTTTTTTTTAACTGTACATTCTCATATCATAAATCATGTTCATATTTAGTCTATTTATATTAAAATATTTGCATGCTGCTTGATAAAAAATTAATTATCATTCAATCATTGTATAAGAATATATATATTTAGCATTTATAAAAACATTTAATTATATTGTTGTATAAATATTTGATTATTATGTTTTGGAATATTTTATATCTTTAGTATTTATAAATATACACAAATAGTCAAATACTAATAAATGACCCCTTTTTTTTGTGTGATTTCAGTTCTCCATTGTTTTTAACAACCACTAGACTATCTCTCAAGGAGATGCATGGATCAGAAGAGTGTTGTGCATTGACCAGAGAAATAGGATTAAAAATAGTCGCTCTTGTTTAGTCTTCGTTAATTAGTTTTTAAAATGTAAATCATCTAGAATTTTGTTTTTAAAATGTTTGTGACTAACATAGACTATATTGCATTAGACAAGTCTCCCCCGTTTTCCTAACACCAAACGCAATTGTCAGTGAATTCAAAATTATCTTATGTATTTTATTAGAGAAACAATCATAGCTTCTATTTTATTTATTTTTCATCCCATGTTGGTGCAGGGCATTATTGTCTAGTTCTCATAGCAGATATCCTATATATAAATAAATTAATTATTATTAATTTTAATACAAATACAATTAAATGAAATAAAATATGGTTTGAATTCTTTAATAAAGAATAAAAAAAATATAGAAATCCAGTTTTGTTTTCCCATTTTAGATAGCATTCTTGTCATCATTCTGTCTTTACATTTTAAAGAGAAATTATAATATTTTTCTTCACTTATATATGATGATATACTTTTTAACTTGTTACTTTTTACCCTTCATCATTAAGAATTTTTTTCATATAAAAATATTTTTGTCAACTCTACTTTTTTAAACTCTGTATGATATTCTGTTATACTAATTCTTAAGATATTTAAAAAAAATTAAATTAATAACTGAAAGTATATTAATAATTATATTTTTAACATACTGCTTATGCAAGATATCATTTTAGATTTGTGAAAAATTTTTATTGGTTTTTTTTATCTTTTTATTTATCTTATATCAAAATTATTTTTTATGGAGTCAACAAAAATCAAATTCTAAATATTTAGAATATAAAAATTTTGATATCATATTAAAATATTATTTTTTAAAAAAATTTAAACTAATAAAAAGAGATAATAGATTATAGGACTTATATCTCTAACACTAATTCTCTAACTCTGATGATAATAGCAGGGAAAAAATTATTTTATCTGATGGTAATAATACATGTAGACTGAAGATAATAAATCCCTTTATATCAATCCAAATAGAAAATATGCATCAAAAAGTAAAAAGTAGGAAATATACTACGTAAAAATTTTTTTAATTTTCTTTGAAGAGAATAATAAGCTGCTGTCTCCATCCATCAACACTTTCACTGGGATTTATATTCTTGATGGAGAAAATTCTTAAACCATTTGGCTGAATCCTTTGGATATCTCTTTAATCCATTAGCAAAATCAACATAGACAATCCCAAATTGAACAGTGTAACCATCGCACCATTCGAAATTATCCAAAAGCGACCATATAAAGTAGCCTCTCACATCGACCCCATTCCTACCAAATTTGAAATTATACAAAATGTAAACCATAGATTTAGTTGGTAAACCTTAATTAACAATTTGCAATTTGAGAAAAAAAAAAAAACAAAATTACTACTCACCTTATAGCATTATGAACATGTGAAAGATGTTGAACGTAACAATCTATCCTTGTTTGGTCTTTGAGTGATTGATTTTCGTCACTAAAATTGTCATAACCTACAAATTACGTTAAAAAAAAAGTGTCATTAGTAATACGGTTTTTATTTATTTCTAAATAATATTTTGCATGTTGATGTACCATTCTCTGTTACATATATGATTGGGTTGTTGTATTTGATCTTGATGTACATTAATAATTCTTCAATTCCTTGAGGGTAAAGGTATATCCAATCTGAAGCAGCCTACATATATAGAATAATTTATTTGAAGATTTTCATTTAATTAGTAGTAGTAACAAAAGTTTCAAATTTTAATGGTATATTTTAATTAATTAAGAGAAATACTAGAGCCTATTAGAATATATTATTTTTTACTATTACCTAGCCATCAACGCAATTATTTTAGTAGAGTTTCTTTAGTTTAATGATCCAACGACATACTTTATTTCATATTTTTAAGCATTAATAACTAACTGATTATTAAAAATAATAAATTCTAATGTAACTCTAATATTCTTCGTTAATTAATTCTTACCCTTGGCCCGATGGGTATTCCATTACGCTCAACTGATACATCATTGAAAATATGTCAATGCGAGGATTACTTTATAACAATACTATCATTGTAAAAATTAAAAAAATTATAAAGGCATGCTATTATAATAAATAACATGCATGGTTCTAGGATTATATACTAGCTGATTCAATGAGCTACTCTGGAATGATCACTCTAATTGGGTCAAGTTGAAAAACTTATCGCAAAAATGTCAAAAATCAGTAAAACCAGTGAAGCGGTTTAACTAATAGTGATTTTTATAGATAATCGAATAAAAAATCAACAAAAGGAAAATGAAGAAGGTGGCTAGCTTGAGTAACAAGAAAGACAGAGAAAGGCAGAGAAAGAAAGACTTTGGTAGTGTGTTTTAGGCTGAATTGAAAAGAATGAATCATGACACTTCTAAACTGATACAAGATGCATTTTAATATGCTTATGTTACCGTATCTATCGTAGTTAGGATGTTTTAAAATGTTGATAAAATTAAAGTAAGATTTTTTTATTATTTAACAACATTTTTTTAAAAATATGCTAAAAAATATTATCAAAATATATAAAATATATAAAATGTGACTTTAATTTTAACAATATTATTTATATAACTATTGTAACTACTGTAAATATAAGTATACTAGAATTCACTCTGATATAATATATATACACAAAATACTAACTATATATTAAAATCAGTTATTATATATTTGTATATAAATATAAATATAATTTAATTTACTTTTAATTTATATTTTATATTTTAATATATATTTTATACTAATAACTAATATTGATATATATAATAGTTGTTCGCTAAAGTGGAAGTTAACATAACACTAAACCCTAATTGCATATATCTTCCTTTCTATTTGCGGATAGCTCTAACTAACACTCTATCTAACACTAACTAACCAACTAACTTTATAACTAACTCTAACTAGACTACATCCTTTAAGAAAATTATATTTAATGCATGCATAATATATAGCTTACAGGTGAGGTCAGCACATGAGTCCGTAAGGTAGGTTTTATTTTGAGTTGGGCATTTGATATCAGCTGCATAAACTGAAGAGTAGTAATTTATTCCAATAAAATCAAAAGAATTTATCAACATATCTGATTCTTTTTCGGTAAACTTTGGCAGTCTTTCTCCCACATTCTCAATCATTATAGCTGGATACGAACCAGAATGCAACGGTTCCATAAACCTATGTATAGTAAACAAATAGCAAATAAAATTTGTACAACTTATACTTAAAACGCAAATATTTGAACTTAAGAATAATTAATTAAGAACTTTATATTAGAACCTTTAATTTCTTTTCTTTTCTAATTCTTTTTACCAAGTGTTAATTTGGGTTTATATATATAGTTACCAGTCGAACAAGAAACTCAGTGCTCTAGATGTTGCATCAATGTCTTCCTTGGATTGGGACAACGGTACAACCCAGTCAGTGCCATGAATGATCCCAATTTGTCCCATTTGTGTACCCTGGTGGAGATTACCGAAATTAGGTTAATATATAAGTAATTAAATTAGAGACTACTTATTTATTGAAAAGTATCATAAGAATCATTTTTTTATTTTGATTCGTGAATTCATGATAATAAGTTAAGAATAAATATCAAATGTTATTATTTTCATAGAATGTATAATAATAAGAAGTATTTATTTATAGGCTAAAAGTACAATATAATTTTACTAAATAAATATAATATTCTGAAGATACTCAAACAAATATCATGAGTCAGGATCATCACATATATATGATACCTGAATTTGATTTTACTAATAAAATATTAAAAAGAAATTTTAGAGTAAATTGACACATAAATTTTTGAAACTTTATATTTTGTACGGATTAATTATTTTTTTTAAAATATCAATAAAATCTTTTAAAATAACAAATGTGGATATATGACCTTCGAATTAACCCTATGAATAAGATAGAAAATTTTATTTTAAATTAATTTGTCTATATTTACTATCATAAAAAATTTTATTAAATTTTTTTTTAAATTAATGTCTGACAAAAATTTATTTATCACGTTACTCATTATTTTATTTATATTCATGTTAATTAGTAACCCAAGTCTATACCAAGAAAAGTATTTTTCTATCGATGTCACCATGATTGAATAATATTAATGAGTAAGAACATCTATCTTCTTTAATCTTATAAAATTTGTACTATCTTTATTATAATATAGTATTAGAACTGCTATGATCAAAAGATATAAAAAAAATGTGATTAAAATAATTAGATATATATTTATTTATACACTTCTATATATAACAAGTTAAATTTTTGGGATAAATAATTTTATTATCATAAAAATATCTAGAAGGAAATAATACAAAAAACATTTTTCAAAATGAATGAAGAGGTGACCTGGTACTTTTCCCTAAAGAGTTTGACAGCAGAAGCATGGGCAAGAAGTTGGTGGTGGGTAACAATGTAGGGCTCAGTAGCTGAATCACCACCGGTGCAGTTCAAGTTTAGCCAACTTGAGCATCTTCCAGGAGCATATTTTCCAATTGTGTAACCCAATTTAGAGAAAATGGATGGCCCATTAAAGGTTATCCAGTACTTCACCCTATCACCAAATGCTTTGAAGCATACCTCTGCATAGTCTGTGAAATCCTTCCTATCATGATCACAAGTTCCCAAACATCATATGTATTTCCATTTCTTGTAATTTAAGAATTTTTAATAAGTAGGGTTTTGCCTTGCTTGAGGATACTCAGTGAAATTTTTTAATGTTTCACTTGGCAAAACCCTAATGATTGTTATTTTTTTTTTGTCATAATTATATTGTTAGTATTAACTTACACAATTTGAGGACTCAAAAAGCCACCATATGCATCCTCGAGACTTTGGGGATAATCGTATTGGAAAAGTGTTATGAAGGGTGTCAAACCTGTTGCCAAGCATTCCACAAATTTTGTCTTCAACATTCTTGTGTAAAACTAAAAAATCAAAATTTAGAAGCTACAACTACGAGTTGATCGATGAGTATAGACATTAATGAAAGACATGTATAAATTAAAGGTGTAGGATGATTTTTTATTTAATCCAAGATTAGTGAAAAAAAAACGGCAGTGTCAAATACTTAATTAGGCATGTGTAATAATGAGTATGATTGGATTGTAGTAAGTACAATTAGACTTGACCCAAATAATAAATATAGGTTTGATATAATTAGAAGTATTAAAAATAGAGGATTAAAAATTGTAGTGAAAGAGAAATATGTGATGAATTGTGAAATATCTTAAGACATCTCTCTTCTCTCTAAATTTCCTTTCTACCCGATGAATTTTATCCTTTTTTATCTCTAATTCCCAAATTTTAGTAATTCTTTTTCTATATTTTTACAGCATGCAAATATTGCAACTTGTAGAATTATTTATGCACCAGCAGCAACTTGAAGGCTTAGTTGGCAATGAAATTAGAAAGTTAGAGAATATGTTAGTTACGTGTCACTACAAAAAAAAAATATATTTTAGCGACAAATTTTTAGTGGTAATAACATAATGGCCATTAATTTTTTAATTGAAGTTATGTTTTTGCGATAATTATATATTTGCCATTATTACTATATCTTATAATGGTAATTGTCTTTATTGTCACTAATAAATATAAAAAAATTATTTGTAAAAAATTTTTAGTGACCATAGAATTATGATTAGTATTATTATCATTAAAATATTTTTTAATGAAAAATTTTAATGGCTATAAAATTATGGTCAGTATTATTCTTATTAAAAATATATTGTAATGACAATTATTATTATTATGCCTATCTTTTTAATAAAATATTTTTAGTGGCCATAAAATTATTGTTAGTATTATTTTATTAAAATAATTTTGTATTTAAACTAAAGAAATAAGAGATTCAGAGAAACCAAAGAAAGAGGTCTCATAGAAGAGAGAGCCTAACCTCACCGCTGAAACTCGCCGTAGCGGTCGCTGTCACCCTCGCCGTCGCAGTTCAGATCAAGCAACTGTGCTCTTTGACTTAGATCCTTCTATCGCTTTCTATGTTGTTCAGAGAAGAAAAAGGTTCATACCTATCGCTTTCTATCTTTCTCTCTCATTTTCGATTTAGGACTCACGAACTCGTTCTTTGACTCAGATCCTTCTTGTAGCTCCGATCTGCTCCTTCAGGTATTGTCGAGTCGACTCTTTCGCAGCTTTGATTTACTGTGCTCTCTCTTACAACTCCTTCATTTCATTCTCTTACAAGTTAGATCTTCGCATTTGCGTTACTCATTATTTTCACTATTTCAAATCTTATGGTTCCAATTCTTAAGCTTCGAATTTAGTTTTATGCTATTAATGCTAATTCTTGTTCGTGCAACTGAAGCTATATGTGATCAATTGAACTGTCTTTTGATTTATTTTTATTTTCAATTTAAGATGTGAGATGATAAAGAAATCTGCAATTTGGATGATATCTAATTAATCTACCTTTGATGTGTGTTTTTAACTTACGAGCTTGATTTGAGTGTTTTAATCTATATATAAACCATAAGATTTGTTATTATTTTTCCAATTCATGTGCGTAACTAAAATTAGACAATCGTTTGAGATCAAATGGGTTTTGTTCAAGTAACTGCCTCATAGAAACAAGGGATCTGGAGTCTGAACAACTAAAAAATATTTTATTATTATTATTTTTATCTTTTTTATTTTATTTTATTTTATTTAATACATTCCCTGCATTTATTTGATATTATACTTTCATCCAAGTAGCTTGTGTATTAGCTATAATGTAAGTAGATTATTAGATAATGTGTTTAATGAGAATCTTTGTTGATTTCATCTTATTTGGATATCTCTTACTTATTTAATCTGTGATCTGTAGTAGTGGATGGACTTCAGGGACATAATGCCATACCTAGGAACTGTATTAAACAACTAACAGCTATAGAATCATCTAGAACTAGCTTTGTATCTCATTTGAGAGAGGCTTTACAAAAACAGGTAATTTTTATTGTTGTTTTTTTTAGAAGTGATGTAATCTGTAATATATCATTTTAATTTAGTTTGGTTACCAGAAATTCAAGCTGGGTCAACTCCGAAACCATATTCAGGTTTGAAACTTATTCAATCATCGAGTAGTTATATTGTATTTATTGTCTATATTTTGAAATAGTGGCTCACCTAAATTTTGTACAATTATTAATCTAAAAATTAGTAAATTTACTAAGTATGTATTGATTTATGGGCTACCAGTTTTGTGTTTGATAAAATACCGAAATGAACTTTCAGGTTTTATTTATGTCTTTCTTTAGTGCATGTGGCCAATAGCGATATTGTACCGATTGGTCTATTGATAGCTGCTAGATTCTTGAGTTTAGTGAATAGCTAATTATTTTATTTTGATCTGGCTGTTCTAGTTTGGGGTCTTTGATCCTTTTTTCTCACCAAAAAATATGTTTTTAGTTTGAGGTTTATCAATATCCATAATCCAATATTAGTTTATGAAGTATTTTTGTAATTAATTCTTCAGTTACGAAGTTAAGTTTTTCTTTGACCTGATATCATACTCCTATGAAATATAGAAAACATGCCAGCTATTATTATATTGTATTTTTTGCTAGTTGCTAAGCTCATGATATTTTTTATAGAGTGATAAATTTAACTTCATTTTTCATTCTGTCAAAACCTCACTAGTGTTAAAGCAGAATTTGTTCCATTTCGATTTTACTTGTGAACTTAAATTTGGTTTTATAATGTTTATTTTCTATTTCTGTTTGGTGATCATTTAACCAAATTTTGATTCCATATGGTTGCCACATAAAACAGTATGAATTAATTTTCTTCCAGATTTTTGCAAATATTGTTGATCCCAAGTTGTATACTATTAATGATCACTATTTTTATTATTCTTATTATTCACCTAAACCATACACCCGTGTCTCTTTTATACCTTTTTATTCTAATATTTTATAATGAAATATTAATTAATTCTTAGCTCAGGAAATTGACATTAGATATAAATACCACACATACATGAGGTAAACATTGAGTGAATACCCTATTCGCCTCTTGACAATTATCTCAAAAAGACAATGAGGTCTCTAAAAAAAAAACATCCAACTCGGTTCCTAAGATTTCTTTTTTGGGATTGATTAGCCCTTGTAAAAAAAAACAACATTGATTTTTTTTGATACAGGAACTAATCAGTCCTATAAAAATAAATCACAGGGACTAGATTGGTATTTTTTTTGTCAAGGGCCTCATTATCTTTTGAAGTAATTGTCAGAGGCTATTTTGAGTTTTTCTCAAAAAAATATATACTATGTGGATGACTTTATTTATTAATTAATCAAATATTAATTAATTCTTATTTTATTATTTCTATCAAATTAATTCAATAGTGACTTATGAGAGAGGTAGTATTTACTGTGTCCATGGCTTTATTTATTTACTTAAGTATCAAAAATACGCCAAGAAAATTTTTATTTAATTGTGTCTTAACTTGCTTAATTTAATTATTTGCAGATTGAAGAGTAAAAGAAAAAGAAAGAAATGAGAAAAAGTTTTCAGCTTAATTAAAAAGAAAAACAAAAAATTATACCTACATCTTATGCTAAAGTTGAGTAGTCACAATTCAGATTTTTGCTAATTTTAAAATAAGTGATAATTAACTAATTTTTCTATTTATCTATGTTAGAGATTGGTTGCCTTATTTCCTAGTCTTTGATGTTTGATACTTATATATTTTTAATTTATTCATTTTAATTAGGATATAAAATATCTATAAAAGGATCATGGACAATTTTAGAAATAGAAGATGGATGCAATGTGATAGAATTAGTGAAGAGTATCTAGAGAGATTAGAAAAGTTTTTAGACCATATCTTTCATCAAAGTAATGGAGAATCAATTGCTTGTCCCTATAAGAAATGTGTGTTACACTATTTAGTGGATCGAACAATAGCTTATGATCACCTGGTGGTTAATGGTATTATGCCATCACATGACACTTGATTTTGTCATGGGAAATTTTTAAAATTACCTACTCCTATTGAAAAAACTAATTGTATAAAGGAATAGGAGTGATGATATGGTAGGAATGATAGAGGATGTTTATAATGGCTTTACCCAGAGCATAGATAATGACCCTTCAGAAAGTGGTGATGAGGAGCCAAACTTGGAGGAGCCAAACATGCGTCAGGAAATGAATCTCATCCAGAAGTCGAAATGTTTGACAAGTTACTAAAAGATGAAGATAAAGAATTATATCTTGGATGCAAGAAATTCAGCAAGTTTTCTTTTCTATTACAACTTTACCATCTAAAGCAATTATTCAAATGGAGCAACGAGTCTTTTAATGCATTGCTAGGATTATTAAAGGAAGTATTTTCCGATGGTGAGAAGTTACCTACTTCTTATTATAATACTAAAAAGATAGTTAAGGGATTGCGCTTGAAGTATAAAATGATCCATGCTTGTCCCAACGATTGTATGCTTTTCAGGAATGAATTGGCTAATAAGAACATCAACGAATGCTCAGTTTTGGAGCTTTTAGATGGAAAAATAATAAGAAAAAAATCCCTGCTAAGGTTTTAAGGTATTTTCTCCTTAAGCCAAGGTTGCAGAGACTGTTTATGTCTTCAAGAATTTCTAAATTGATGAGATGGCATCATGACAAACGCAATAAAGATGTGACTTTGCGACATCCTGCAGATTCTAAAGCGTGAAAAATTTTGACAATTCTCATGAAGAATTTTCTAAAGATCCTCGCAATGTTCGTTTAGGATTAGCTGCTAATGGATTTAATCAATATAGTAAAATGAAAAGTAAACATAGCACATGGCCAATAATTTTAATGCCATATAACCTTCCACCATGGCTGTGCATGAAGCCAGAGTTTTTTATTTTGTCATTACTCATTCCTGGATCAACAACGCCTGAAAATAATATTGATATTTTCTTGCAACCTTTGATAGAAAAGTTAAAGGAATTATGGGATGTTGGGATAAAAACCTATGATGCCTTTGATAAGAAGACATTTAATATGAGCAGGGCTCATGTGGACAATAAATGATTTTCCAGCATATGGTAATTTATCTGGTTGGTGCACTTATGGTGAATTTGCTTGCCCTTCTTGCAATATAAACACTCATTCTATAAGGCTCACAAAAAGTCAAAAGTATTGCAACATGGGTCATTGACGCTTTTTGAAGTATAATAATAAATATTGAAATGATGCAAGGTCTTTCAATGGGACTAAAGAATCAAGAGTTGCGCCTGGTCCAATATCAGGGTCATCAGTTTTGAATCAAACTAGAGGCATAAATTTTTTTCTTGGTAAGCTTGGTGAAGATGTTAGTGGGGTGATAAAAAAATATATGGATAAAGAGGAGTATTTTTTTCAATCTCCCTTATTGGAAAACAAATTTGATGCAACATATATAACCTTGACGTGATGCACATAGAAAAAAATGTGTGTGATAACTTGATATATACATTTTTAGGTCTGGGTAAAAAGTCGAAAAATAACTTGAAGGCTTGGTTGGACTTGAAACAGATGAATATAAGATCTAGCTTATGGCCTCAATAACGAGCTAATGGAAAGACATTTCTCTCTCTTTCTTATTTCTCAATGTCTTTTGCTGAAAAGAAGTTGTTTTGTGAAGTATTAAAAAAAGTTAAGCTTCCACATGGTTATGCATCTAATGTCTCTCGTTGCATTTGGAAACAGAAAATATCAGGGCTAAAATCTCATGATTTTCATGTTATAATGCAAGAACTTCTTTCACTTGCTTTACGAGGAACAGTAGATAAAAAGATGAGCTTTGTTTTGATCAAATTGTGCACATTCTTTTGAGGGATATGCAGTAAAAATTTTGAAGTGAAAAAATTAACACTACTTGAGGAGAAGATTGTCTTAATATTGTGTGACATGAAGAAGCTCTTCCTCTCATCATTTTTCACAATTATGGTACATTTGGTTATTCATTTAGCAACTGAAGCTAAAATTGCAGGTCCTGTCCAATATCGCTCGATGTATCCAATAGAAAGATGCGGATAATTATATATATTAGATTTAAATTGTAGGTTCAGTCCATTTTTATATATAGTAGAATAATATTAACTTATGTTATATGTATTTATACACTTTAAAGTCATATGTTCAAAATCAAGCATGTCTGGAAGATTCTATAGCAAAGGGATATATTTCAAATAAGTATTTGACATTTTGCTCACTATATATGAAAGGTGGAGATTCAAAATCTTATTGGTCAACAAAAAATAAAATGGAGATTGAGTATGAGGCTGATCAAGAAGGATGCCTTTTTCCTTCTATTGGAAAGCCATTTGGCAAAGAAGTATTTCTAATAGATGATAAAACATGGTTGCAAACCCATCGATATGTACTCTTCAATTGTGCTTCTAAAGTGGTTAAAGATTATAGAAAGTAAGTGATCATCTAACTCTCTTTATTGTTTACCATATATAACATTATTAGTGACATATATATGGGTCACATGTACAATGAAAATATTAGCGAGATCAAGAGAACACATCGCAAGCGTCGTCTTTCTCCACATCAACTTGATCGCTTGCATTTTAATTCATTTCATGAATGGTTTAAGGATGAAGTAAGTAACGGATTTAATTATTATTTTTTGGTTAATATCATGTTACTTTCTCAAAAGTTTATTACTTCTATATTATTTTCTGATTAGAATAACAAGTTGGATATCACATTTGGTACCCAAAGTGATATAAGAACACTTTTACAAGGTCCAAATTACATTGCAAGACGATTCAAAGGTTTTGATTTGAATAATGGATATCGATTTCGAACAAAGAAGCATGAAGAGTCCAATGCAACACAAAATTCTGGTGTCATGGTTGTTTCAAAGGTGATTAGCTATGTAAGTGCAAGTGATAATGCTCCCAAGTCGAGAAATATCAATTATTATGGAAGATTGACTGATATTATAGAGTTAAATTACTTTGAAGAATTTAAGGTTGTCTTGTTTAAATGTGACTGAGTTAACATAACCAAAGGTAGAGGAGTTAAGAAAGATGACTTGAGTTTCACACTAGTGAACTTTTTACGCTAAATACATACCGGTGATCGAGAGAGTGATGAACCTTTTGTATTTGCAAACCAAGCTCAACAAGTGATATTTGTGAAAGATCCTCGTGATCATGAATGGTTTATCCCTAGGCTAATTAGTCCTCGAGACATATATAATATGGGAGAAAAGAAAATTATGCAGTTTGAGCAATTAATGCAAAATGATAATGGTGACTTAACTTTGTTAGAGAAAATTCGTCACTTTGAGGATGAAAATAATGATTGGGTTAAAAGTGGGGTTAATGGTATAGTAATTGATCACGAACATTTACCAAATCAAACTGATGACAATTCTGAGTAAGTTAGGTAATATTTTGAGAACTCTTACATTTTGCATTCTCATTTTTTACATTTTTTTATTTTTATTTATTAATTTTATATTTTTTATTTAGAGAGGTGTACCAAGTGACTTGCATTTTTCTGCACATGCTCATTTGGGGAAGTGTTGGTACATGCATGGAGAAGCAGATACAGCCCTTACTTTGATATATAGCTCTTACTTTAATGTTTTGAATTTTGACCTTTGAGTTTGAAGGATCTTTTATGTCTTAAAATTGGTTACTTATTCTATTCATTAATGTTGACCTAGAGAGTTTATATGTTATTTTACCTTTTTCTTTTTTCCATCGTGAAATGACATTCATGTTAGTAGGAATCTGATTTTTCTGATAAAGCTGGTATAATATAACTTGATTCACTTTAACCTTGTCCTGCTATTACATAAAAGCTTTGGAAACTCAGGTTAGAATTCTTAAGTTCTGTTTTTTAATAATTTTTTCTCTTTTTCCTAATCTGTTTTTTGTTTTGTTTTGTTGAATGTACAGGTTTTATACTTTAATTTCTATTGACTTTGTAGGATATGGATGCATCAAAGAAGAATTATAAAAAGTCATATATTGAAAAAAATAATTTGAGAAATAATTTAGAGTCAAATAAAAAGGTATAAGAAGGGAAAGAGAAGGCATGAAATTGATGGAAAAGTTACAAGAAATTCGAAAGAAGAGGGCTTCACCAGTAGAAAAAAAGAAGAGAAAGAGATTGCAAGAAATCATTGCTTCAATAGCAAGCAAAAGACACAAACTTATTGAGGATAATAATCTTGAGAGTGTTGTCTCAAGTACAGATTTAAGAGTGCATAAAAAGAATCGTGTTAGATTTATTGAAGAGAAAAATTATGCTGATGAAGTGCTGCCTTTTATGGAGCAACTATTGAATGATGAGAATTTGTCTCAAACTCCCAATATTTCTAATAGTATAAATTCTGAGTAAGATGAAGAATTAGGTGATATTATTATTGCTTTAAATATGATATTATTATATTTTCATATTTCTTTTCACTTAATAATTGCATTTTTTGTTAAGTCATCCAGAGGTAAAGAGGGTTAGAGAACTTACATTGTTGAAAAAAATTTAGAACATGCTTCGTGGAAAGATAATTGATGTGCAATTTAATAATCGCAACCAAGCTATAAGAAAAGAAGGCAGAAAACTTGCTAGTTTTTTTGGTATTCTAGCTAGAACTCTTTTAATAATGCCTTTAATCATAGATGACTTGAGATGTTATGATAAAGAAGAGACAAATAAATTGATGAAAATTGTGAGGGTAAGAATTTATTATTCTTAATGGATTCTAATTTAATTTAATTTGATTAATTAAGAAATTGCTTGAACATTTTGTAGAAGAAATTTTCTATCCCAATACCTGGTGAGAAATTTGTAAAAAGATCAATTGAGAAGAAATGGAAAGATTATAAATGTGACTTAAAGGGTATATATTTGGAACAGTACAAAACCAAAGATGTTTTATTGAAGAATAGACCGAAATGAGTCCCAAGAGATCAATGGATTGGTCTTATCTCATATTGGTTCCCTGATCAAGTAAAAATACTTTGAAACCTTTAACTAACATGGTAAGGGTTATTTTCATTTGTTTTATTAGCATTTTCTTATTTTTCAATTATAATTCTGCCATAACTGTAGCAAATTACTTAGGCCAAAGTAGATTCCATGAACATGTATGGAGAAATAGAATTTACTATTTTATTGAAACTGTATAGATATAGAAAATAGAAAAATAGAGAAATAATGGCATGTGTGTGTAATAGTGTATTTTATTAATCCATAATGTGTTATGATAAAAATATACCCAAACAAATAAGATTAATAAGGTAAAGCAAAAAATGTCTCACACGGGAGGATCCAAAAGCATTGCAATATTAATGGATGACTGGTATTTATGCGTAATTTTTATTTCAGATATTTTATAAAACAATGCACTGCTTTTTTTTTCTGGAACCATTAGCAACGCAGCACAGTATATATAATATGAGAACACTAAAATTTTTTTTGAACATTTGCACATTTTCACTTCTCTTTTGACTTTGTTATTTTGTTAGGCCAAGGATGGAATCGAACATTCACGAACAGAGATTTTTTTCAAAATTCATAAAAGGTGTAAGGATGATAGACCATTGGATGAAAAGTCTGCAAAAGCAGTAGTAAAATTTATGAATTTGTATCTTCTTGTTGTGATTGAAAAGTATAAAAGAACTAAATCATGCATTTAGTTCTAAAATAGGAACATACATGTATCATCCTTTTTAGCTTCACTCAATTGTAATATTTAGTTTTTTCTATATAGGAACTAATCGAAGGAAAGTTAAACAATGGCGAGCTATCTAATGAAGAATCTATTAATGGTGTTGCTTGGGAAGGAAATGCTTATTCTTAAGTATTGGAAAGTGATAGAAATGGTTACGTACGTGGTTTAAGACTTAGTCCAACATCTTTTTTATTGTGGGGTAATAAATTATCTTATGGTAAATTTGCTTCAAATGCTCTAGCTAATGAGGTTGTTCAAAAATTACAATAAGAAATAAAGGTGTTAAAGGAGAAATATGAAGAAGAAATGAAGTTGATGAACAAAAATCAAAATAAAAATGTTTGCTGAATTATCTTTTATGAAACAAGTTTTGTGTAAGTTTGTTTCAATAGGTTCATTTATGACTCAAGATTTTAATGAAAATTCTTTTATGTAGGTAATTTTTGAAATTTAAAATTTTTTCTTGTGAACTGTTTTTTTTATTTGACATTACTGCATTTATTAGGTTCCTGATGCTAATAGTGGTCATGAGTTAGCACCATTTAGCACTTGAAATTAGGTTTGATGCTAATAGTTATTTTCTTAAAAGATTATATCTTTATCTATTATTATTTGAATCCAGCACTAATTAACTAATACGTACATAATATTATACCAACTACGTATTAAGATTACTTTTCTTTTTTTGTTTGCTTTACGTTAATATATGTTAATAAATCATTATACAAAACTTCTCCATCCATAAAATTCTTTTGCTACGTGTATATGTATAAATTATGAACGTGCCTATGCAGGGGAGTGGTGTTTGAATTGAATTTGAAGTGACATGTATTGAGAGTATAAATTATAGTATAGGGATAGTTGTCATTCGTTTTTAGGTGGCTTTATTGAAATTGGGAATATGGTTATAGGTAATGTGCTGATAGTGAATGTTAGCATGTAAAATTGTAAATTGTGACTTGCAACAATGAACATGAAAGGAATGGTAGCCAGTTTTTATGGTGCTGGATGTTATAGACTTAGATATTGTAAAAATGAGTGAAATCGTATAGGATTTGAATTGCAATTTGATAAATAGCGAGACTTAAACTAAGTGTAGCCAGTGAAGTTTTTGAAATGTGAACACGGTGAATGAAATAGTTAAACAAAAATATAAGCAAAAATAGTTAAACACCTTGTAAAGTAATAAATTGAATCTCAAACACCTTTTCTTTTTTTATTTTTCCAAAACTTGTAAGTGAACCAATTGTTTTCTTTGTTAACTGGCTAAGATGTTGGTGCATATCCATTCATTTTGTTGTTTAATAGACATTAGAATTTATGAATTTTGTGGCATTTGGTATAAGGAAATGGATAAAAAGTCGAGTGGTAGATCTAACTATTAGTTTACTTCACCCAAATATAACTCAACCATGGCTTTTGAGTGTGCACCCTTCGCCTATTTTTTTTTGACATTGTATGACTCTTGTTTTTCAAATTCAATTTATATTTGGATGGTGTTTATAGTTTTATGAATTTTAAAATAAGCATTGGAACATTAACTGAACTTATATTTCAATCTGTTATATATGTAGATGGTATTATAGGAATTGGCATCATTGCAACTGCTGTGGGACTCATAGTTGATGGCTTGCTACAGCATTGGCCTAGAAGAATTGAACATATTTTGGCTTCTTTTTTATATTTTCTGCAAAACGTATTCAAAGTCAATGAAATGATAAAGAAAGCTCTATTATGTATTGACAAATACTGCTTTTAATATTCTAGTTTGTCAAAAGGAGCATTTTAATAGAAAGCTTATTTCAAATTTTTTTTGTCAAAATTCAAATGCAAATCATCATCATCATCATCATCATTATAGAAAAAATAGGTTGTTAGTTCTAATAAAGTGAGTATAATTAAAAAACAATTCTTTAAGATTTTAGTGGCAATAGTAATGGCAGCTAAAAGTGAATAATATTATAATTTTAGAATTTTTTTAGCAGCAATAGTAATGGCATCTAAAAGTGAATAATGTTGCAATTTTAGAATTACTTTTATGGCCATATAAATTGCCAAGAAAATAGCCGCTAAAAGTTATATACTTTTTGCTGCCATTAAAATAGTCTTTATCGGCAAATGTTATAATGGCCACTAAAATATTTTAGCGACGAAGCATAAGACGGCTAATGTCAAATTGCCGGTAAATGTATTAGCGGCTATTTTTATTGCCGCTAAAAGCAAAATAAATGGCCGCTAAAAGTGATTATTTTTGTAGTGCGTACAAGACTTCATTGGTACAAGTTGAAGGAAGGATTAGAGACTCGCCGGTCTCGGTGAGGACATGATCGGACTTTTGGAGCAGCGGAGGTGGCACCTACAAAGGCATTCCGACGCTCGAGTCAGAATGGATCTAAGAGATATATATTACGATTGTGAGTGTGTAACGTACCTGAGGGAGCCTCTGTCTCCCTTTATATAGTTTGTACTGCTATCTTATCTTATCTTATTGGCTAAGATATAGGAGGTATTCGAATTTGAACGTTAGTTAGAGATTAGCGATCTCTTAGCCAATTTGGGTCGTGGTCAAAGCTTGGACCCGAGGACCTGGGTCATGGCAAGGCCATTTGGGGACCCGAGGATCAGGTCTGAAATAGTTGTCCCCAGAAATGGAGAGTATGCTTGCTTAGTCTCATCGTTAGGTAAGCTCATTTCTCCGTGGCATTGGGGTTCACGAGTCTTGCGTGGGAGGACAAAGTATCGTCCTTGCCTTCGGGCGAGATTGGGATTTCGCAATGTTTGGTGTGCTCGGTTGCTTCGTCATCCGTCCGTTACTTTTCTTGGTGATGGGACTTCATTCGTTGCGGTTTCGAAGGTGTCATTATAACGCTTAATGAGAGAGAGAGAGAGAGAGAGAGAGAGAGAGAGAGAGAGAGAGAGAGAGAGAGAGAGAGAGAGAGAGAGAGAGAGAGAGAGAGAGAGAGAGAGAGAGAGAGAGAGAGAGAGAGAGAGAGGGGGTTTTGCATTTTTTTCTTTTTGTCTCTCGTTCTTTGTTATTACCCATTAATTATCTTAGAGGTTTATTTCCTTGTTCTCTTGTTGTAACTGCTCATTTTTACTCTTTTGCGACTTCTTTGTCCGTGCCATCTTCTTTCTCTGCTATTGGTGCTGCCGTTTGGGCCGATCATTGTATTCCGCCTCTCTTCTTTTTCATATCCAGCACATCTTAGTGCCCTTTCTTTATGCATTTCCTTTACTGAAGTTCTATTTTGTATCTCCTTCATTTCTGTGTTTCCGAACTTTTCTGCGTTTAGTGGCGATGCATGAGTATCTTTAGTTATTTTTAGTTATTATTTCTTTGAATAAAGATAGTAATCTCTTGTTTTTATTAAGATTTTCATGCTTTTAATCAATGTTTCTTGAAGTTTCTTTCTTTGAACAAAGTTAGTGATTTTTTTGTTTTAATTGAGAATTTTGGTGCTTTAATCAATGCTTCTTGGAGTGGCTTTGTACTTTGACAAGTGTAAAAAATTATTGAAAGATGTTAGGCAAGAACAAAGGAGGAGATAGACAATAAAAAAAGCCTTTGGAAAAGTAAGGAAGGTAACATACAAGAAGAAGAAACCTCCCAAAAAGCAAAAGTAGGAAACAAGCCTTAAGTGAGGTTCAAAGAGAATTTGCAATCCTGACCTCTTCCTATTCCAATAGAGCTCCAAATGAGGTGATTCCAATGGCGTTAAAAGGATAACATCTAGAGCTTTCTAACGATATATAATAGTCAATAGTGAACACTGAATCTGAGGGTGCAAATCACCAATCTTTGCCACGGGAAGAAAGCTGAGCAGAGTACTAGCGAGTCACTGACCTCTTCATACTCTAATAAAAATAACTTGAGCTATAGGAGTCTAAATGACATGCTTTTAGCGGCGTTAGAAATCTGACATCTAGAGCTTTCCAACAATATATAATAGTCTATGGTGGAAGTGAAGTTTAGGCTGTGAACGACCCTCATAAAAGCAGCTCCCAATATAGAAGCGGTGTTAAACACGCTAGAACATAAAAGCATGTGTTTTCAATCACGCCTTCGACCTTCTTTTAGCCAAATTTTTAGATTGACCTCTTCACCTTTGAAGGAACATAACTTTAGCTACAGAAATCCAAATGATGCGCTTCTAGTGACGTTAGAAAGTTGACATCCAAAGCTTTCCAACGATATATAATATTTTATGGTGAACATGAAGTTTGGGCCATGAACGACCTTCATAAAAACAGCTCTCAAACATACAAGGCATTTAACATGCTAGAAGAATGAAGCGTGTGTTTCAAATAACGTCTTTGATCCTTTTTATTAGCAAAATGCCAAGTTGAGCTCTTCACCTTAGAAGGAGCATAACTTGAGCTATAGTGGTCTAAATGACGTGCTTCCAGCAGCATTGAAAAGCTGGCATCTAAAACTTTTCAACGATATATAATACTTTATAGTAGACATTCATTTTGGACCGGCAGCAAAGCGCACAAGCACGCCTTCAAGACTTCTTGGTGCTAAGGGTGACGTTAAACACACCAATTTTGTGAAGATATAGTCCTCTTTAACGCCTTCGATGGTTGCTTCCCCTGGGAGCTTGATTTTACACTAAAAGGTGGCGTTAAGCACGCCACAAAGACAAGTTGTTAGTTCTCCTTAACGCCTTCGATGATTGTTTCCTTAGGAGCTTGATTTTGCTTTAAAAGGTAGCGTTAAACACGCCAATTTTATTGAGGCGTATGAGCACATCAATGCCACGCACAAATTGGCTCCTGGAGCTTCATTTTTTATTGTTAAACTGTCGTACAACACCAATTAATGAAGAGTGCATGGCTACACTCGCCTTTAACATTGCCAATCTTTGGAGCCTCTAATGGATTAGATGGTCAAAACTATCACCCAAATCCAGCTCATTTTCATGCAACCAAAGCCCACAAGTCACAAGCAATTAAGGCCACAATTCCATTAATAAAGCAAGAATCATTTAGAATTAGTCATTTTAGTAAAATTGAATTTGATACAATTTGCATTTGATTTTCATTTGAATTTGAGAAGCATTATAAAAGTCCATCTAAAAAACTTTGTGAGGGCCACTTCTAGACACACCTTTTCATTCTTTTTCCTCTGCACATATTCTATATCCACATTTCTTTTCTTTTAATTATGAGTAACTAAACTTCTCTCCATTGAGGGGAGGAGCTCTGTTAAATAATAATGAATTGATGATATCTTCCTCTTCTTCTTGATTCAAACATTGTTGTTCTAACAGAAAATTTTGTTCTTTATCATAAAGATTTAAATTTATTAAAAAATAGTTTGAATCTCACTTGAATTCTATGAGAACTTGTAAAAGGGATCGTATTAATTAAGCTTGAAATTCTTCACTTACAATTCTTCTAATTTTGGATTTAGAATTTGATAAGTGGCGTTGAATCAATCTAAATCTAGATCTTAAAAATTGTGTGGTTTTAAATAAAAAATTGTACTTCATCTCTTTTCATGAAGAATTGATCAAGAAATTGATAATTAATTAAGTCTACTTATAATTTGCCAAAAATCACACTTTGCATTATTGAAAAGAGAGCGAATTTTATTGATCATGAAGATTCAACGTCTCCAACTCTTTCTATTTTAATTCATATTCATTTGCTACTTTCTTATGATTCACGTCCTTTATTAGCTTTTTTTTAATTCTTGTTATCTATTGCTTATCTCTAATTCGAGTCATTTAATTATTTTTTTAATTTTTGATTTTTAATATCTTTAATCTTTTCATTGTAATTTACATTTGTCATTTATTGTTTTTATTTAATTATCATTAATTAATTGTTTCAATTTAATATCTTCTTCTATTATTCATTTACTTATGCTCCTTTATTTGTTTTCTGTTAAAGTCATTATAGCTTCATTTAATTGCTTTTATTTTCATTAAATTCTGGTGGTGTTATAGCTTCATTATAGTTCGCTTGGGGTTACGGAAAAGGAAAAGCCAGCTGCAGTTGCATGATAATTAAGAGTGTCAGGTTATGTTTGGTTGAAAGGAAAGAAATAGAGATGAAGGAAATAGAAAGAAAAGAAATGAAAAAAAAGAAATTGAGTGAATTTTTATTTTTTCTAGATGTGTTTGGATGGAAGGAAAATTAGAAGAAAAAAAATGTTATAAAAAGACAATTTTATCGTTGTATTATAATATATATTAAAAAAATAAAGAGATAGTATTAAAAGTAGAGAGAGAAACATTAGTTTTTTCTCCATTTTCTTTCCAATGTTGAAGAGAAAAAAAAATTAGTAGCTCCACCAATTTTTTTCTATCTATTTTTTTCTTTTTAATTTTTTTTCCTAACCAAATAATAGAAAATAATTATTTTTTTTTCTATTTTCTTTCCTCCATTTTCTTTCCTTTCATTTTTCTCTCAAACAAACATAATGTAAGAGTGTGTAACTAGATTCTATTTATACGATGGATTAGACAAAATAATATATAAACGAAAGAAAGAAAAATCGGTGAACGCAATAAGACCAATAAGATACAGTAAAATATTAGAAAATTATTAAAATTTATTATTTTTAGTTATTAATTAATTATTAATATTTAAAAATATAAAATAAAATATATTATTAAATTATTAAATTAAAAAATTAAATTAATAATTAAATAATAAATAAAAATAATAAATTCTGATCGTTCTAACATTTTATATATATATATATATATATATATATATATATATATATATATATATATATATATATATATATATATCTCAAACCTTTTCTTAGAATTTCATTGATGAGGTTGTTGTAATATATCATGCCTTCGCTATTTATTCCCATTGATAAGTTTCCACCTGTTATTAAGTGATTATAAAATAAAATAAATAGTAGTATAAGTTACGTAATCAGCGCTTGCCAAAGGATATTATCACCAAACTTATATGAGTTATGACTTATGACCATCTTTTACTTTTAGTTTATCTTCTATATATGTCAAAATTCATTTTAAGAGAATTTCAATTATAAATCAATTTCCATTTCGCGTTTCAAAAGTTCTTTTCTTTTGTCATAAGAAAAAAACTATAAATCAATTTGAAGTGAATTTCTGTTTTAAGAAAGAAAAAAAATATAAAATTCGGGAAGAGCAAGAGCTTGGCTCTCACAGAAAAAAAAAAATTAAGGAAGCAAAATATACATAGAGCTTAATTACAAATCTCTATGTTCCTAAAAAACACCTCTAAAATCTAACAAAATCCTTAAATTGATCTGAATACTTCAAATAAATCATTGAGACTAAACTTTTAATTTCACTGAAACTACAACTTGGTATTAATTTTATCACTCTCAAGTTATGTGTCCCCATAATTTCTAAAAAACCATAGAAATTGTTAGGCTCTTCACCCCAAACTCAGAATTGAACATGTGATATATTCTATTTTTAAAATATTACACAGTACAGTGTATATTTTAAAATAACTGTTAAGATTTGAGCCATATTTGTTTAAGTAGTTTTATGGATTTTAAATTCCATATATATATATATATATATATATATATATATATATATATATATATATATATATATATAAAGAATAGATGACCATGGGAATATGCATTAATTCACACCTGGTAGGATCCTTGACCATGAGATGGAAAATCTATAAGCATCAAACCTTAATTCCTTCATTATTTGTACATCCTCCTGAAGAAAGAAATATTTTCACTTCTCACATCCAGTAGGGAGCTGCTTGAAATTAACCAGCAGTTGAAAAGAGTACGAAATTTTTTATGGAAAGATTTAATGAATTATGATTCGGAGAAAAATGAAAAAAAAATCATTTTAAATTTTTTTTTTTAAAAAAAGAAAAGTACAAGAGAAAAAATAGTTTTCTTTCTTTTTCTTAAAGAAAAAATGATTTCTGCAATTACCCTTGTGAACCATGTTCCTATATTTACATAATCGTAAAAATTAAGGTATAATCTATTTTATATGAAGTTGATAATTAAGAGTTATTAAATAAAACTTTAGTCAAATCAATTAAATTATTTAATAGCTCTTAGTTATCAATTTTACGAAAAGTGACTGTACCTAAGTTTCTCCTTTTGTGATATATGAGCTGTCTTGAATAGAACGAGGCAAATACAAATGTTTATATATATATATATATATATATACCTTGAAACGATGGTATGAATCAACCGCTATTTCTCCGCTGCTCTCATCCTTTATTTTATCTGCATAGGATTCACAAAAGTTGAAAATAAAGGGCACAAATATTATAAGTATATATAATAAAAAATATTAATTTTAATATAATTATATAACTCAAGAAGTATGTATTAAAATATTTAAAATATAAAAAGTTAAAACGAGTTCGATAATTATGATCATAGTTTTTTCTTTACAGAGACCATAGTTTAATATAAATACGTATGCGATTAATATTATGAAAAAAAGTTAATTTTTTATTTTAATTTATTAGAATATAACAATTAATAGATTTTGTCAACATGAGTATAAATTTTTTCTTTTTAATAGTTTTAAGTTTGAATAGATAGAAAGTGCAACAAAAATTATTGTTATAAATTATAAATAAACTAATAAATATGTCGATAACGTGCGCGTGTATATATATTAAAATTAAATGATAGAATAATAATAAAATAATTCAAAAATGATATATATCATGATCCTTTGGATGTGGATCCATAAAGTAAGCGAAAATTTTAAACAGATATATCTACCATGATCTCTGAGTCCATTATCACCAGTGTATGCTATGCTCTAAGAATCAGTCGCTAGAAGCGTAGAACCAAGTACTCCCTCATGACCAAACTATATTAATTATTAAGCACTTATATCATATTGATATTAAAATAAATAAAATATTATTTAAATATAAATTATTTTATATAAAACTTCAAATCCACAAAAGTTATAGTTAAAAAACTACATGTAATTTATTACTATTTTACTTAATAAAAAATAATACTATTTTGTTCAATTTATTCAAATCTTTTATAATTATATATGTAAATATTTTCACTTAAATATTATAAAAAGTATGTTTATATTATGTTTTAATTATTTTTATTTTTATAATTTTGTATTTTTATATACTATATAAATAAATAAAATAAAAATAATGAAATTAAGTATGCTCGACTAAATTCAAAAGAAAAAGATCTTCAAATAAGTTCAATGGAGAGATAAATTCCTTACTTGGATATTTCTTTGTGAAAGTGTCCCATATACTTGGACCTTTGCCTCCTTCATTCACTGCACCTTCATACTTTTCATGAAAAAGAGAAACAAGGGGTGAGAGAAAGAAAAATACATGTACAGGACATTTAATTGAACCCAAGTGACCACTAAAACTTTCTTCCAAACAAAACAAAAGAAAAGCATAAAACCAAACCCGCTTTTTTTCATTCTTTCTCTTCTTTTTATTTTATTATCTTTTGAAATTCTAAAATTGGATAAGTAAATTAAGCTATATGTTAGAAATAATGAAAATTGAAGTGATAATTTTATTTCAATCAATTAAACTATATGAAATGAACTAAAGTTGCTTGTTTGGTATCTATTATATAATAATTAATTTTATAATTAAAATATACTATTTATAATTTTTTATTATAATTAAAATCAAATTTTTTATTTTAAAATTAAAGAGCTTTAGTCTCTTTTCTCTATTTTTTTCATCTTTCTCATTTCTTCACTCACTCTATCTTTCTTATATATCATTATGAATGACTAATTACAAAATTGACAATCAAAATATATAATATGACATTTTTTAATTGTAATTGATATTAAAATTAAAATATAGTTGTATTATATTACTAATTAACAATCAAAATATGTCATATGACACCTCTTATATATTAAAATTGAGATGAAATATTTTTTTAAATTAATAAATTCCTTTCTTCCATCATCTTATTTATCTCTCCCCCTTTCTCTATTTCTCTCTATCCTTCTCAATCTACATATAACTTATAATTTATATTTTATATTTTATATTTTATATTACTACTTTGATAAACTAAAATATCTCACAAATATATTTAACAAACTTTTTCTCTTTTTTTTCATCTTTCTTTCTCTTTTCTCTTTCATTCTCTATAGATTTAATTGTTTCAAAAAATTAATTTTAAGTTAATTTTTTAACTATATATCAATATAATTTTTTTATACTAATATCTAATTATATTTTTATATACAGAAAAAATAAATATTATTTTTAAATAACAAACATAAAAATTAATTATTTTTATATGTACAATAGATTTAATATCTAATAAAATATAAAAATATACATATTATTTGAGTAGTAAAAAATTAAACTCTTTCACATAAAAATAATACCTAAAAAATTTATTATTATTATTTTTAATTTACGAAGACCTAGGTCTTGTTAGTTAATGGAGACTTTTGTCCACTAAAATATTTTTGTAAAAATAATTTTATTTTATAAATTTTTTCTGTCATAATCTCTATAATATCAAAATAAAAGTCCACGTAATTTTAAAAGATTTATATTATTACTTATAGAAAAAAAACACTAATTAATAAATCCGTTCCCCATTTTTCAATTTTTGAATTTTAGAACATTGATTCCATGCATGTGCCATGTATAGTTTGTGTTGAAAGAGCATAACATGTATGCATAAATTACCAGTACTTGGTTCAAGAGGCGAGATAGAAATTTGGGAACAAGACGTCTTTAGAATGAGAACAAATAGAGATATTGGAAAGGGAAAACTATATAACCTTTTTTCTAACAGAAAATTTTTGTATTTATTATTATTATTATTATTATTATTATTATTATTATTATTATTATTATTATTATTATTATACTTTCAAAAGTTGGAGATATTGGAAAGAAAAGTAGATAATTTTTTTATTTATTTTAAATTTTTCATTCCAAACATTATACCACTAATTAAGCTAAGATAGAAATGCAGCTTTATTTTTGTTATTATCCAAGGCAGTAGTGGTAATAAGTCAAACCTGATATGAAGAAGACGATGTACCAAATATGAAGTCCTCTGGGAAGCTGCTTCGTTTTAGAGAGGCAGTGTCATAATAATACTCAAAAGTTTCTCCCGTAACCGCAGAATAATGAAGCATCAAAATATTGAGTACAGATATAACAAGGAAGTACACGATGGAAATGTTTGACCACGGAATTGCCATCGCTGCCTTTTGATACTCAACAACTCTTTCTCATATGGATGATGGATTTGTCTATGCTAGGTACTAGCTATACCTTTCTTCTCTTTCAGCATCGGTATCGGCGATTCCCTCGTTTTAATTAATCTAATGCAACTTCTCAAATCACATGTTTCTAGAGTAAAGTCTATCTTTTCGTGTAGCAAGTTTCGAAGAAGTTTTAAAAAATTCATTAAAGTTTAATTTATTTTAATTATATATTTGATAATTAACATTATTAACGAGATTTATTATAACTAAATTAAAAAAATTTATTTATTAAAATAAATAATTTTAAAAATTATTACGAAAATACGTAAGATCGAGTTACTTATCTTGTTTACAGTATAAACGAAATAAGTATACACATATCTCGTTTACACCATAAACGAGGTAAATTAGTGTGCGTAATACGTATATATCTCGTTTACAGTGTATACTTATTTCGTTTACACTGTAAACGAGATACGTATTAAATTATAATGTTTATAGTGTGAACAAAATACAGTAACACAAACTTCCAACAGCTATAAAAGGATGTGCAACCTTTGGTATTCTTCACATACATTTCATATCTTTTTTTCCTCCGCTTTTCTTCCGAAAATAGGCAAAAATGTCCAATACTAGCAGATATGTGGTTGTCTGTGTGTATCCCAATTGTCGTATGAGGAACAGTGACAATTGGGTGATATTTGAATGTGATAATCCATTGCTATTGCGCACTCGGCACATAAGTTTGTTGTCTGAGTTTAAGAATCTCATATTGAGCAACCTTGGTAGTTTAGGGAGAAAAGAGATCGGAAGGGTGGGGTATAGGTTGTTAGCACCGTTGAAGAACTACAACATCCGTAGAAGTGTTGAGTACTAAGTGGTCGCAGGACCGATTAAAGTACCATGTGCATTGCCGCCAAGCTGCAACTGGATGTCCTTGGAGTCTCCATGTAGCCCTCTGACAGAACCTCGGATACTGGTATGGTAAAATTTAATCGTGGCGTGTTTACTCATTTATGATTGCTATATCTAGTGTAGTTTCCAACCATGAGTGTTTTATTCTTTTAGGGAGGTCCGTAGAGTTCGTGGATCGCATATGTGTTTAGCACCCAACATGTCCTAAGACCATCAACAGTTGGATAACAGCCTCATCTGTAAGGTCATCCTACCGTTGATACAGTCCAACCTATCCGTCAGCATCCCTGTACTGCAGGGTGCAGTTTGGCAAAGCTATCACTTCAAACCCTCGTATAAAAAGGTCTGGATGGCGAAGAAAAAGGCAATTGTGCAAATATGCAGGGACTGGAAAGAGTCATATAACAAGGTGCCGAAACTGCTACAAGCACTGCAGAGTTGTTGTCTCAGAACGATATGCGAGCTCAGGGTCATACCTTACCATGATTGGCACCTTATGGTTTGCGACTGTAGCATGTTCGACAAAGTATTCTGGGCGTTTTCGTCCTGTATTGAGACTTTCAAGCATTGCGAACCTTTTGTTTCTGCTGATGGCACGCATTTGTATGGCAGATACGGTGGTGTATTTCTTATTGTAGTGGCATAAGACGGAAGCAGCAATATCCTACCTATTGCTTTTGCAATTGTGGAGTCTGAGAGTATGGAGTCATGGTCTTTCTTCCTGACTAATCTGAGATGACATGTCACCCCACAGGATGGTTTGTTGATTATTTCTTATAGATCCTAAGCGATCAAGGCTGCATTGAAGGCCGATGATAGTGGATAGCAACCTCCCAAGGCGTTCCATGCTTATTGTGTGAAACATATGGCCACAAAGTTCATGTCTCGTTTCAAGTCTGCCGAGGACAAGCGATACATCATAAACACTGCTTACAGTCCAAGCAAGGCTGGATACGAGTGGTACATAGATGCCTTAAGAGGTTTGTCGCAAGAGATGGCGGACTGGGCTAGTAGATTCAAAAAAGAAATGTGGCTACAACACTGCGACGGTGGTCGCCAGTTTGGGCACATGACAACAAATCTGTCGGAGTGCATCAATGCAGTACTAAAGGGTACATGGTACTTGCCTATTTCTGCCATCGTGCACATCACGTATGAGAGGCTACAAAAGTTGTTCGTCACGAAGGACAAAGAGGTACAGGCACAGCTAGCGGCTGAAAATCGCTTCTTCAAAAGGCTGATGGTAGCTTTTGAAAAGAAGAGAGAGGGTATCCCAAAGATGCGTGTTAGTGTGTTACTAATTGTGACAAACGGGCTTTAGTGTTTGTCGTTGAGGAGTTAGAATGGTTCGAGGATTGGTTGTAAGGTTCATTTCATGTTCGGCTAACGGTGAGTATGTGTGACTGTGGACTTTTTCAATCTCTCCATTACCCATGCCGACATGCGCTGGCCGCTTTTGCTGCTGCAACCATCGAGTGGGTTCCATATGTTCATCCGGTATATATGCAGGAGGCCGTGTTGAAGGTATACGAGACGGAATTTCCACTGATATCCAATGAGGCGCTTTGGCCAAAGTGGTATGGAACTCTGCTTCATCCTAACCCACTCATGCGCAAGAACGCTATCGAAAGACTTGTCTCTATTAGGTTTTGGAATGACATGAATGATGTCGAACACTAGGAGAAGAGGTGTGGTCTATACAGAAAAGTCAGGTATACTAAGAGAGGTTGTCCGTACCAACCCACAGATGATGCTTAGAGGGTGGTTTTCGTTTACCGTATTGGTAGTTACCGTGTTGTTTAGTTTTATTCTACTTGTATTAAAAACTATGAGTTAAATGTTCTAATCTGTGTGAATTATTGATGTAATATTTGAAGATTGTGTGGTTTACAGTGTGTTTATCATTATATTATGTGTTTACATTGTGCTTTCTGGAGTTAATTATCGAAACATCACTTATACAAAATACTCATACAAAATACTAAGTAAGATAAAATCAACATAAAGTATATAAAATATTCATACAGAAATACGAAACATCATAAAACCTTAAGAAAATATAATATCAGGTAAGATATAGTTAATAACATCATAATCTACATAAAATACACAAATACATCATGGGTGCTGGTGGTCATGGTAGTGAAGCCGATGTCCAGTGCCACATCACAAAGGTTGTGCCTGACGCTGAGGTTGGCTAGGCCGGGGCAGAAGAATCCTATGGCACCTATGGAGGCGGTGGTGGAGGTGTGTAATAGTAATCTCTTGAGTATGGTACGAGGACATATTGATGCATCTGAGGCTGAGCCTAAGGATGAGGAAGTGGAGCATATGGTAGTGTCTGTTGTGGTTGAGATGTAGTGAGCAAGAGACCGTAGTCCACTGATAGCGTCCGGTGATATGTGTGGAATCCAAGCTGAGGTATATGCGGAAGCTAAGGAGTGATGAATCTGTTCGATGCTTTGCTCTCTGCCAGCATGAAACTGATCTGCGAGGCATTGCATTGTGACCGGATTGGCGGTATAAGACTGGAATGCATCCTCGAACCCTATCTCCTCAACCATCTGCTCCCCGTGATAGCTGCTGGATGCTTCGACATCATGCCAGCCAGGTGGTGAAGTGTCCCACATGGCCCGAGGCTGATGTGTACCTGACCTAGATCGATGATGTGGTGGAGGAGGTGGAGGCAGTGCTGATGGTGGGGGTGAATCGTTGCCGTCACCTAGGACATCACCGTGCTCCTCATGTCAATCAAACTCAGCCTCCTCCTCGGACTCTACATCCAATCGCTCCTGCCGAGGCCTAAGCCTATCCCTCCTAGCCCCTGTGGCTACTCCTCTCTCTCTGGCACCCCTCCTTCCTAGTTCTAGTTTTTGTTGTTTTTGATAATTTTTTATTTTTTTCTGTGTATAAATGGGAGATCAATTTATTAAAATTATATATCACCATAGAGGATCATTTAATTTGTTAGGAATGAAGACAGAAGCTTGACATACTGCAGGGAGCAAATTTCAGAGTTACCTAGATTAGATATAGGCACATTGGATGTTTTTTTCAGTCAGGGACTAATACAAACACCTTGGCTATGATAAGGTTGAGCAATGTATCTAGTTAGTTCTGAACATGCCCTTGACAACTGGTTTGAGGACCTTGTCCCAAATGCCCACCCCAATACCCACCCCTACCCCAAATCTAACTCCCACACAAATACATACCTCTACTCCAAAACCAACTCCCACCCCAATACCCACCCCGTCCCAATTCCAACACCCACTTCTACCCCAAAATTAATTCATATCCCAATATCCACCTATACCCGAACCGAAACTCCAAACACTGTAACTGAAGTTAGACCCAAATCCAAGTCTAATTACAACCCAAAGTTACAACCCAAGAAATCAACTGAACCCAAAAATTAACCCAACCTAATAAATCAACCCAATTCAACACATCAAACTAGCCTAAGAAATTAACTGAATCCAAGGATAGTAGAGCAAAAAAAAAATCTGAACAAGAGTGGAGAAAATGTTAGAAGGCTTGTGACAAGGCAAGTAAGCAAAGGGCTTTCAACAAGATCATCATCTAAAGGTAAGGCAATTCATATAGAGATAGATTTCTCATCAGACAGCCATGATAGCTATAATAGCATGGAGGACGGCCTTTATTAGCCTGGTGTGAGAAAAGTTCAAGTGAAGATAAAGCTTCATTGAAGATTTCAGCTGCTAAAAGAAAGAAATTCAAATCAAAGCATGCTTCACATGGCCATTTGAGTAAAGAGAAGAGAAAGATTTTGTTAGAGTATGATGGTTTAGTGGCGAAAGAGTCTGATTCTGGTGAGGATGATAATTTTTTTGGTGGATCTGATGTAATGCATGATGTGTGTAACACCCTGTTACCTTAAGCCTTACCTCTAGCCATAAAGCAAAGAATAACAAAGTGTCACGATAGTTCTAAAGCTTATAATATAGAATATATGTCCAAGAATTTATATAACTAGAAGCCCGATGAAGGAATAAAGTTCAAAGTCAGATACAGCGAAATTACAAAACGCAAAGCGTTCACACACGATAACTAGACGCGTAGGCATGGACAGAACAAGACGTAATATATATATATATATATATATATATATATATATATATATATATATATATATATATATATATATATCCTTGTAGAAAGCTCTAGGATACACAAGGTAGTAATTAATTTAAACAAGATATATATATAAGTATGATATACAAAAAGAGGACTAGTCACAGCCTGTGGAGTTTAGGCTGGCTAGTCAAACTGAATACAACAGAATCTTTGAGTTAAAATAGCTTATACAACTTATCTCTCAAAATCAAGCCTCTAAAGCCATAAAGTCTAAAGTAAAAAGGTGAGAGAAAATACTACAACAAAATAATCAAAATACCAAAAGAGAGCATAAGATCCTCTGCTCTGTCACCGTTCTCGCAACCCACCGAGGTGGGTTACGACATGCATCTGAAAAATAACAACAACATATGGTATGAGAACCGAAAGTCTTAGTATAGTAACAGTGCCCAATATATAAGATGTAAGGTTCCGTGACGCCAAAGGCAATCCTAGAACTTCACACCAATACAGATATTCAAGCTTAACAAAAATAAATAACTTAAACTAAACACCATAAACAAGGTTATCTAAACTTAGGGGATTTCTAACTAATACTAATCATACTGCTATATCCCACAACCTTCACCAATATAACCTCCGTGCGATCCCATCGCCAACCCCTCCCGTTAATGCAAACAAGTAAAGCACAAGTGATATACATATACAGCAAGTAGGTCATTTAGCAAGTACACATGTGGTTTATTTAGGTATAATCAAAATTAAGCTAAGCAAACAAACAAGTAAGAGATGCATATGATGAATATCTGTCCTATTGGCTCGTGATATCACTTGTCGGTCTATAAATTCCAACCTGACTGATAAACTCCATTTGTAGGGTTTATCTTGTGTTGAATTTAGGAGACTTTATGGTGGACGAAATTGTGATCACATCAATATAGCATCAATATATTTATTGTAGGATTGTGGAACTTAGGATTTTTGGTATGAGTGGGCACAATTCCGTTCAACTGACCAGCAAGTGTACTGGGTCGTCCAAGTAATACCTTACGTGAGTAAGGGTCGAATCCACAGAGATTATTGGTTTGAAGCAATCAAGAATTATTTTATTGATCTTAGTCAGGATATCAATAGGATTAATTGGATTAAAAGTGAAATTATTGGAATTGATAAAAGAGGGAACAATGTTACTTTGATTTGCAGTACTGGAGAATATGTTGGAGTTTTGGAGATGCTTTATCCTTTGAATTTCTACTTTTCCTTGAGATCCTCTTCTCACACGCGGGTTCCTTCCATGGCAAGCTCTATGTAGGGTGTCACCGTTGTCAATGGCTACTTCCCATCCTCGCAGTGAAAACTATGCACGCACTCTGTCACAGTACGGCTAATCACCGGTTGGTTCCCGCTCCTACTGGAATAGAATCACTCTTTTGCGTCTGTCACTAACGCCCAGCAGGTTAAAGTTTGAAGCACGTCACATTCATTCAATCCCGGAATCCTACTCGGAATACCACAGACAAGGTTTAGACTTTCCGGATTCTCATGAATGCTGCCATCAATCCGGCTTATACCACGAAGATTCTGTTGGGGAATCTAAGAGATATTCATTCAATCTGATGTAGAACGGAGGTGGTTGTCAGGCACACGTTCATGGGTTGAGGAAGGTGATGAGTGTCACGGATCATCACCTTCTCCACAGTTAAGCGCGAATAAACATCTTAGATAAGAACAAGCGTGTTTGAATGGAAAACAAAGGAATTGTATTAAATCATCGAGACGCTGCAGAGCTCCTCACCCCCAACAATGGAGTTTAGAGACTCATGCCGTCACAAAGTATGTAATTCAGATCTGAAAATGTCATGAGGTACAAGAAATGTCTGTAAACGTTGTTTAAATAGTAAACTAGTAACCTAGGTTTACAGAAAATGAATAGACTAAGATAATTGGTGCAGAAATCCACTTCTGGGGCCCACTTGATGTGTGCTGGGGCTGAGACTAAAGCTTTCCACGTGCAAAGGCCTTTCTTGGCGTCAAACTTCAGGTTATGACGTGTTTTGGGCGTTCAACTCCGGATAATGACGTTTTTCTGGCGTTTAACTCCAGACAGCAGCATGAACTTGGCGTTTAACGCCAAGTTACGTCGTTTATCCTCGCTCAAAGTATGGACTATTATATATTGCTGGAAAGCCCTGGATGTCTACTTTCCAACGCCGTTGAGGGCGCGCCAATTGGACTCCTGTAGCTCCAGAAAATCCATTTCGAGTGCAGGGAGGTCAGGATCCAACAGCATCAGCGGTCCTTTTTCAGCCTAAGTCAGATTTTTGCTCAGCTCCCTCAATTTCAGCCAGAAAATACCTGAAATCACAGAAAAACACACAAACTCATAGTAAAGTCCAGAAATATGATTTTTGCCTAAAAACTAATATTATTCTACTAAAAACTAACTAAAACATGCTAAAATCTACATGAAATTACCCCCAAAAAGCGTACAAAATATCCGCTCATCACTTTATCACCTTTTATCCACATTTATTCAATGAAATAGCATGGTTTTGTAAATTTTCCTTTAATTGTGCTTAAGAGTGAAAACATGCTTTTTAGGTCTTAAAATAGCTAAATTTAATTTACCTTGATTTCATTAGATGCCTTGTTATGTTTGTTAAGTGATTTCAGATTTAGAAGACAAGGATTGGATCAAGAGAATGAAGGAAAAGCATGTAGAAATGGAGAACTCATGAAGAAATGATGGAATCGCAAAAGCTGTCAAGCCGACCTCTTTGCACTTAATCGACCATAACTTGAGGTACAGAGGTCCAAATAATGCGGTTCTAGTTGTGTTGGAAAGCTAACATCCGGGGTTTCGAAATGATATAAGATTTGTTATAGTTGCATCGCGCATAGGGGCGCACACGTGCACGGTACGTGGACGCGCCGATTTGCATGTGATTCATTAAATGCAAATTCGTGGCTAGTGAATTCTAAAGCCTTGTGGGCCCAATCTAACTCATTTCCAATGCTATTTAAGCCAAGGATTGAAGGAAAATTGACATACTTTACATCTAATTACCATTAGTTTAGTTTAGGTTAGTTTTGGAGGGAAAGAAGCTATCACTTCTCTCTAGGATTAGGATTAGGTTTTAGATCTAGATCTACTTATTCTTCTTCTCTCTTAATTTTCCTTTTCCTTCCTTAATTGTTCTCTTGTAGTTGTAGCATTCTATTCTCTTGTAATTCATTTGTATTGTTAGTTATAGTTTATGAACTTTCTTTTGTAGATCTACATTTCTTCTTCAATGCAATTGGTAAGTTCTTTGTTGTTTCACAATTTTTTGCTTTTCTATTATTGATCACTTGCCATTGTAGTTAGATCTCTCTTTAATTCTTGCAATTCATGTTGTTTACTTTTATTGCCTTTTATGTGTTTGATGAAATGTCTCTTCTAGATATTAGTTAGATTTTGTTCCTCTTGGCTTTGGTTGAGTAATTAGTGACACTTGAGCTATTTAATTCCTTTGTTGATTGATAATTAGAAGTTGCTAATTGCTTTGGATGCACTAAAGCTAGTCTTTCATTGGGAGTTGGCTAGGACTTGTGGAACCAAGTTAATTCATCCACTTGACTTTCCTCCATGGTTAGAGGTTAACTAAGTGGGAGCAATACACAATTCTCATCACAATTGATAAGAATAACTAGAACATGATTTCTAGTTCTCATACATTGCCAAGAGCTTTGTTAGTTATTAGTTTATTTCTTTTGCAATTTATATTTCTTGTCCATTATCTCAAGACCCCCAAAATACATCTCATAACCAATAACAAGAACACTTTATTGTAATTCCTAGGGAGAACGACCCGAGGTTCAATACTTCGGTTTATAAATTTAGGGGTTTGTACTAGTGACAAACAAATTTTTTGCGTGAAAGGGTTATTGTTGGTTTAGAAACTATACTTTACAACGAGACTTCATTTGTGAAATTCTAAACCGTCAAAAATCCAATCATCACTAACACATCCTTCTGGATATAGCCTTCCTTCCATGCCAGAGATATAGGTTTTACACACTCATGCAGCAGAAAAATCTGCCATGCTGGGGATATAGGCCCCGCACACTCATATAGTAGGGAGTCTGCTATGCCAGAGATATAAGCTCTGCACACTCATGCAGCAAGAAAGGTTATGCGAGTGGGATACAACTTCAGCCCTTACATCTCAATGTAGGCCCGACTGCCTCGGTCCCCTGATGCGGAATTTAAAGTCCACAAACTAACTAGCAAGTGCATCGGATCGTACCACGTAATACCTCAGGGAATGAGTGTTGATCCCACGAGGATTGATGGATCAAGCAACAATGATTGAGTGATTTACTTAGTTAGAAAAATAGAAATTTGTGTTTTGAGGTTTCAATTGCATTAAACAGTAAATTCAGAGAATTAAAGACAAGCATTAAAATTGATATGAAGAATATAGGAGAAAATAGTTAAGGTATCAGAGTTGTTTATCTTTCGTATTTCTATTTCTTACCAACTATTTTAATCATGCAAGAATTAAAATAGAAAACAATAATTTCAATCCATAGAAATAAATAGAGCTCCCAACCTTAATAGTATAGGTTTATTTGCCCATGGCTCAGAGAGAAAACCAAGATTCAGAAAAAACTGTAAAGTGCGGAATGAGGTGCGTAAAGAGAGAAGAGAGCCCGAATGGCTGAATCTTTTCCCTTTTATATCTAATCCTAATTAATGTAAAATATATTTTCTAAAAATAAATAATATCTTTTTCTATTTATATTTAAATAAAAGTTTTAATCAAGAATTTAATAAAATTTTGGTGCAATACCTTGAGAAGACATGGGAACCATTGTTTTCCTTTGAATTGGCGCCTAACTTCAAGAAATTGAAGTTAGGCGTGGCCTTGGCAGCATGCTTTAGAGCCAAGTTAGGCGCCAATATGGCCGTACAGGTTGTAAAAAAGTGTATACTATTATATATCGTTGGAAAGCTCTGAAAGTTAGCTTTCCAATGCCACTAAAACCGCATCAATTGAATCTTTATAGCTCAAGTTATTTCTATTGGAGTGAAAAGAGGTCAGGGTTGACAACATCGTTTGCTTTCTTCCTTTTCTTCTACACAAACCATGTCAAATCCATCTGAATGCTACCTGAAATAAACAAAATTGTACACAACTCAAAGTAGCATTTATAGTGGCTAAAAAGTATTTAAATCTTGATTAAACTTAACAATTCAAATGCAAATTCACTAGAAAAAGATAGCAAAGATGCTCACGCATCACCCCTATGCCGACACCGCTACTTCGACAAGCGGGAGACTACCACAGCCCTTGCTCGAGGCACATAGCGACTTACCAATATAATTCGTATCATGTGAGCAGGAGACTGCTACAATCCTCACATCTGAACATAGGCAGAAGGCTGCCATAGACACTATGACGGAGAACAATGCATATCACAATCACATAATCCATCTTAGAGGCCACTGCTCATAGCACACTTCCGTTCATGCTCATTCCATTAACCATAATCATTCATGTTTCTCAAGTCATGATCACCTCTACACTCTGCCTAAACACTCTAGCTATTCAAACCATAGAAGTTTGCAAGCCTAAATCATCGTCTTCTAAACTCATAACAAAAATACCCCTTTTTATACACTTATTATCTTCTCCCTTGATTCAAGACCCTAAAACTGGTGAAAAGGCTTTAAATAAGTATGACGGAAGTTTGCAAGCATGCCGGAAAGGTAAGACAGTTAAAAACAAGATTTTTTTTTGAAAAACAGGGCAGTGTGCGTACGTATAGGGTTGCGCATACGCACGCCCAGAAGAGTTTTTTCAGCGTGTGCATACGCATAGAGGTGTGCGTACGCACACCAAGTAAAATTTTCCATTTTGAGTGCACACATGAATGTGTGTGGACGCCCTCAACAGAATGCATTTCCCAGCATGTGCGTACGCACAACTTGCAAATTTCACTAGGTATGCGTGCGCACCAGAGTGTGCGAGCGCTCTCATTAGTAGGCATATCCCTGTGTGTGCGTGCACACCAAAATGTGCGTACACACATTTTCTGAAAATCACAGGGTGTGCGTGCGCACATAAACCAGAACTCAATTTTTGCAACATCACAGAAATCAGATTTTTATAACAACTTCCAATGATAATATCTTTTTCTAAAAAATTCCAATTTCTACGATCCTATACCGTTTTAAAGCTCATTGAATTATCTTTAATTTGACACAAAATTCAATTAATTTAAAAAACTATAGCTCAAGATATGATCCACCAAAGTTGACCTAAAACCTATTTTTACTAAAAACTCAATTTCACAAAATCACTCAATTCATAACCAATTGCTCTATATCCAAACCAGTCCTAATGTATCTAAATTACATCCATATATCTTCCAGTCCATTCCAAAACCTACAACATATACTTTCATCAATTCTAACCACCAAAATCCACTTGTAAGACTCAAATATGAATAATTAACAACCCAAGACATCACTTCACCATCCCAACCTTTATTAACATAATAACTGATGGTAATCAGTGGCTAATAGAAGGGAGGATTGAATCTTAGTCCCTCTTTACTGAGTATTAATTGCTACATTTTCAAAGAAACTTTAGGAGATATTTCTATTTTTGTCTCAAACTAGTTAAGAGACTTTTTCTTTTTGTCTCGTAACTGGTTAGGAGATATTTTTCATTTTTGTCTCCTACGCAACAAAAATAGAATTGGAGTAGAAGAGAAAGAGAGAATCACACCCAGAAGTATCTTGGTTCAGCTGCTAAGTGCAATGCAGCCTACATGCAGTTTCCATCACAACTGTGATGAAATTTTACTATAATCATCAGAGTACATACACCAATTCTTCCCTAGGAACTACCCATTCCTATCTAGGACAAATCTAGATTCTATCCCCAAATATGAACTTGACTTGGACACCTACCAAGCTTTTCAATTGCAAAGTGCTAACTCAACTTGTAAGGGAATCTCCACAAGATCTTGAAACACAACATACAGATGTACAAAAGAACTCTTAGACATCTATGGATTTTTCTTTAATTTTGCTCTCTCTGCCTTTTTCCTCTCACTAGCTTTTTCTTACAAATTTCACTCTATTTTCCTTTTACCATGAGACTCAGACAGACAAAACTAAAGAAAAAAACAAAATGAAACCCATTGAAGGAGAAGAATTCTATTAGTTTAGGGTAGCTATGAGAACTCTGTGCTTTCTCTCCTTATCTCAACCCTTGGCCGTTCACCCTTATTATAGAAGGGGAAGCTTCCAAGATTGAAACCGGTTCAACCAATCCACCAACATCTTCTCCAACAAACAGCAGGGGTTCGGACAGAGGGAAGAGAGAGGGAAAACCGAAAGCAAACCAACATGCATGTACCTCTCTCAACCTTTCTCATCAAGTTCCTTCACTGTGAGCCTTTGATCTTGACTTTGGCTCTAAGAAAGAACTCTGACCCTTGATGAATCTCTGATCTTTGACAGCTCCTTCCTTTCCATATTTGCTTCTTCCTCTACGTAGCTCCAGTAGCTACCTTCTGTCTTGAAAGAACAAAAACGAAAATGAGCTTTACCCACTGAGATCTTCTTCTTTGTCTGAGACAGACCTTTCCTATTTTTGGCATGGAAGATCTTGAAGTTCTTCTTGAAAATCTTAGCTTCAATGGCATAGATCTAGCCACACCATGCTTCGGATCTTTCTTTTTCACTATCCATCATCAACGTAGCCTTTTTCTTTTTCATATCTTCACTGTCTCTGTACTTCTCTTTTCTTTCATAACTTGTTCACTCTTTTTTTTTCTGAGTGAAGTGACAATAACAAAGAGAGAGAAGAGAGAGAATCAGCAAATCATTCAATGTAAAATTAAATGATATTGAATTGTGGACTTTGGTTACCTATGTGAGCATTTAATCAAATTGAAATTTGTGTTTCATTAACCAATGCATGCATTCAATTTAATTAAATTTGAATTCCATCATCAAAAGAGAGTGGGTAACTGAACCACTTCTCTTTCTATTCCTTCTTTCTTTAATTTCAGACCAAAGGCTTTGTTGGTATACCAAAAGAGTTGTTTTGGGCTGTGCATATATTTCCTAGACCAAATAGCTTTGATATCTTTTTAAATATTTCAGCCACTTAGTATGAAACATTTTTTGGACAGAAGCTGATTATTTTCATCACTTTGGGCTTATGTGACTTTGACCCAATAATCAAAACCTGCACATTAACAAAATCATCATTCAAACAATTGGACTTAAATATTGAAATAACAATTTTTTAATTAATATTAATAATGTTTGATCATCATAATAATCCAAGTTTTCCAAACTCAACAATCTCTCCCTTGATGACAAACATTATTAAAAATGAATTGAAAAGAGTTAGAATTTAGAAAACTCCCTTTGATAATTTGATGAAATCCTCCCCTTTTCAATTGATCAAATTGCTCCCCTTTAATGTGTGCATTTATCCCATGGAAGCAATACCTGTAAATATGCTTAAATAGTTCCAAAAAAATATTTTATATTTTCAAAGTATGGAACCTAGAGAAGCCGAGCCTTATTTTATCACAGAAAAGGCTTGTACTTGAGCAAATATTTTTATAAACATAATCAAGGCTCAAGTTGTTATACTTCTAATATCATGTTGTTCTCAGAAAAAAATTTCACTTGCAAAACAGAGTAGAACAGAGAACATTCAGAGTACGTATCCAACACATGATCAGTGCTCAAGTTCTATCTTATTGCTCAAACTAACATGTTCAAATCAAATCATCAAATAAAAAAAATGTTTCTTGCCAATAAATCAACATATTAAAGTAATCACTAAAACACAATGTTCAGCCACAAAATAGAGCATAAAAAAATGGCATGAAAAAATGATCAAAAGGGCTAAAAAATAGAGCACAAGAATTGGCAATCCCAATTCTATTTTCAATTCAGCCCCTTTTTAATTTTTCTCCCCTGTTGTCATCAAGGAGGGAACCTGCAAAACAGACAAAACAGCAATTCCATGCATAATATTGATATTAAAACACAAATAGAGTATCAAAGTTATTGAGTACAATCATCCAACATGAAACAGTTCAAGTAAAACCAAGTCCAAAAAACAACAAAAGAAATATTGTTCAAGAGCATAAGCAGCAGTGAGCAAATATTTAATGCATCAGAAAGATTAATATCAGAATCAAGATGATCATCTTCTCCTTTAGAATGAGCCATGTCCTTCTCCAAGCTCTTAATCAGCAGATTAACTTTTTCATGGCATTTGGTTCATGCCTTCTCATTTTCATAGGCTTGCTTTTGAGCCTCTTTATAAGACCTGACCATCATACTAGACATATTGGAGAACTCATTCAGAACATCCTTGATAGTTTCAGAAAACTTAGAGGATTCAGGAGGAAGACTTTCACTTTCACTATCAGAAATCATTGATGCTGTTAAAGTCTTGCCCTTTTTACCTTTCACAGAATCGGGAACCCCTCATCCTTTAATTGTGGAAACCATGTTCTCAACTGGCTCATTGCTCAAATCCACATTAAAGTACTCAAAGATGCAAGTCAGAAACATTCCATATGGCATATTTGTTTTCTTATCACTGCGGACACAGTCCCACATGTATCTCACCATAAGATATGCAAATGAGATGGATGCAGAATTTAGAATAGCAAACAAGACAAGGGTATCACAAACAGTAACCTGCTGGTAAGAACCACTTTGAGGCATCAAAATATGATTAATGATACGATGAAGCAAGGCTTGCACAGGTCCGAGAGCTTTGTGGGTCAGAATTGTGCCATCAAGAGCAGAGAAATTTTCACAAACCCGAGTCAGGGCTACTTGAAAGGAAACCCCAACATGGTTATCCCATTTACCAGACATGTAAGCCCTGGCTCCTTCATCTTGTTACCCCAAAGCAGCACTCACAGTATCACAATTTTAAGTAAGGTGAACCTTTTTAACATATGAATGTAATGCACCATTATGAAACATCATATTTGCATAAAATTCTTGAACTAAGTTCGGCTAAACTAGTTTTCGAATTTTGAAAAGAGGAGCCCATTTAAGATCATCAAAAAATGCAGTGAAATCAATTTTTTTCACAAAGATTTTCCAGATTTACCACATAAGAAGCACAAAGATGCCGATTTACCAAAACTTGTGAGTAAAATTCAAAAGCAGTGCAAGATATGAAATGGGCAGGATCAAAGTGGGAGTGGCTTTTACCATATTTGTTTTTGAAATCCAATGAGTCCAAGTTTGATGGATCTCTGGTGTCATGAAGGACTAGCCTTTTTGAACGTTGAGACCGACTTAAGGAATGAGGGGTGGAACGCCGAGGAGGTGGTGATGGTTGTGGAGATGGAAGTGGTGATTCTTCTTCCTCTTCAGGGACTTGCTCTTGTCCCTTAGTATTCCTCTTAGATGAACCAGCTTTCTGCCTTGATGTTGCCCTTGCATGGATACCCTTACGTGCCATTGGAATTTGTTGAGTGAGAAGAGGGTGAAGAGGACGAGTTGGGGTGAATGTGAATGTGAGTGTGGGTTTGAGGACCTTTAGAAGATGGAGGATTTTTGACAATGGGGGTTCGGTTGCTTCGGCGAGTGGCAAGCTTCTTTCTCATGATGAAAGAGTGAAATGGAGAGGGAAAAGTTGAAGAGAGGCCGAAGAGAGTGAAAGGTGGAAAGATGTTAGACCACAATAAATGCTTAGTAGAGAATCTCATTTAAGGCCCCTAGCATTAATGAAAAACAATTTTAATAAGGAAATTTAAAAATCAAAACTAATGACTGAAAAAACCCTTCCTTGAAAAGTGGGAGAAAATATGGGAAAAAGATTTGATTTGACAAAAACTTTTTTTTTGAAGATATGATGTGAAAAGGAATAAAAAATAATTTATTAAAAGCATGATGAAAAAAAATATCAATGATGGGCCAGTATCAGGGAATAGGTTCAAAGGTGGTTGATTGGGCTTGAGTACAGAGGCACCAACGTTCAGTCTCTCCCTGTTTAATGACTTGTTCATCATATACCCAGATTTGTCTCCCTGCTGCCTACGAGACAAAAACAAACAGAGGCATAAAAATTACATTTTCTCAAGAAGACTTAAATCCATCATCCCCAAATTGCTTCTTAATGAACAAAACCTATCTTCACACAATGGTTTAGTGAAAATATTAGCAAGTTGTTCTTCAGATTTTACAGATTGGATATCATAGTACCCTTTTGCACATGTTCTCTAATAAAGTGATATCAAACCTCAATATGCTTGGTTCTAGAGTGTAGTACAGGATTTTTAGAAATATTTATTGCACTCATGTTTGATGCATGATGAGCGGATAATTTGTATACTTTTTGGCATTGTTTTTAGTATGTTTCTGGTATGATATAGTTAGTTTTTAGTATATTTTTATTAGTTTTTAGTTAAAATTCACTTTTCTGGACTTTACTATGAGTTTGTGTGTTTTTCTGTGATTTCAGGTATTTTCTGGCTGAAATTGAGGGACCTGAGCAAAAATCTGATTCAGAGACCAAAAAGGACTGCAGATGCTGTTGGATTCTGACCTCCCTGCACTCGAAGTGGATTTTCTGGAGCTACAGAAGCCCAATTGGCGCGCTCTCAACGGAGTTGGAAAGTAGACATCCTGGGCTTTCCAGCAATATATGATAGTTCATACTTTGCCCAAGATTTGATGGCCCAAACCGGTGTTCAAAGTCACCTCAAGAAATCCCAGCGTTAAACGCTGGAACTGGCACCCAAATGGGAGTTAAACGCCCAAACTGGCACTAAAGCTGGCGTTTAACTCCAAGAAGAGTCTCTGCACGAAAAATGCTTCAATGCTCAGCCCAAGCACACACCAAGTGGGCCCGGAAGAGGATTTTTATGTCATTTACTCATTTCTGTACACCTTAGGCTACTGGTTTTCTATAAGTAGGACCTTTGACTATTGTATTAGAAATCTTTGGATCTTTGGAACCTTTTTCTTTGGATCTTTTGATCACTTTAGATCTTAAGAGGACTTTGGTAGCTATCTTCATGCTATCTTAGATCATTGGGAGGCTGGCCATTCGGCCATGCCTAGACCTTATGCTTATGTATTTTCAACGGTGGAGCTTCTACACACCATAGATTAAGGTGTGGAGCTCTGCTGTACCTCGAGTATTAATGCAATTACTATTGTTCTTCCATTCAATTCCGCTTGTTCTTATTCCAAGATATCACTTGTTCTTCAACTTGATGAAGGTGATGATTGACGCCCATCACCATTCTCACTCATGAACAAAGTGACTGACAACCACTCTTGTTCTACAAGCATTTGAGGCTTGGTGAATATCTCTTGGATTCCTGATTGCACGATGCATGGTTGATCACCTGACAACCGAGTGCTCGCCTGACAAACGAGCCAACCATTCCGTGAGATCAGAGTCTTCGTGGTATAGGCAGGACCTGATGGCGGCATTCAAGAGAATCCGGAAGGTCTAAACCTTGTCTGTGGTATTCTGAGTAGGATTCAATGACTGAATGACTGTGACGTGCTTCAAACCTGTAACCTACTGGGAGTTAGTGACAGACGCAAAAGAGTGATTCTATTCCGGTAGGGGAGGGAACCAAACCGGTGATTAGCCGCACTGTGACAGAGTGTAAGAGCATTAGTTTTCACTGCGAGGATGGGAGGTAGCTGCTGACAACAGTGAAACCCTACACGAGCTTGCCATGGAAAGGAGTAAGAAGAATTGGATGAAGGCAGTAGGAAGGCAGAGAGACGGAAGGGAAGGCATCTTCATACGCTTATCTGAAGTTCCTACCAATGAATTACATAAGTATCTCTATCTTTACCTTTGTGTTATTTTCGTTCATCACTATATCCATTTGAGTTTGCCTGACTAAGATTTACAAGATGACCATAGCTTGCTTCAATACTAACAATCTCCGTGGGATCGACCCTTACTCACGTAAGGTTTATTACTTGGACGACCCAGTGCACTTGCTGGTTAGTTGTGCGAAGTTGTGTAATGCCATGGTATTGAGCTACCACGTTTTTGGAGCCATTACTGGGGATTATGAGAGTTGTGAAAAAGTATTATTCACAATTTCGCGCACCAATGCACGAAAACTTGTATCGCTACAAATTTTCCTCGGCAAGTATACCGAATTGTCGTCAAGTAAAAACTCACAATAGAGTAAGGTCGAATCCTACATGGATTGATTGGTCGAGCAACTTTAGTTAGAGGAATGTTCTAGTTGAGCTAAGAAACGTTGAGTTGAGAGTTGCAGAAAATTAAATAACGGAAAAGATAAATGACAGGGAATGTAAATGTTGAAAGTAAATGGCGGAATATAAATTGCAGAATAGTAAATTGCAGGATCTTAAAATAGGATTGGGGAGATGAACATCAAAGTAAATATCAGAACTTAAAGAGAATGGGTAAGATCAGAAGTGGGAAGTTCATTTGGCTTGGGAGATGTTGCATTCTCCGAATCAAGTTCATTTTTATCTCTTCCTCAATCAATGCATTCATTGATCTCCTTGGCAATCTTAAGTGATTGGATCCCAATTCCTTGCCAATCCAATCTCTCTAAGCTTAAACAATTGCCCAATTCCTTGATTTAATTGCTCATGGGAAGAGATGAAGTATGGTCACTGATTATACCACATGCATTTTTGAATCAAAGTGTTTGTAGGGTTATATGTCACTATATCCATCCAAACCCCAATCCGGTCCAGCATGAGAAAGCATTTCTAGCATGATCTCTTCATTCCCTTTCCAAGGTTATGAGGAGATCCAATTATGAATAGCCTCTTTTCCAAGACAACTACCCAATTGGATGAAGATCGAAAGCTTTCTAGTAAAATCAAGAGAAAAGAAAGAAGAAGAAGAATGAAAACTACAATTGATCCATCAAATTACAACAAAGCTTTCTAACCCAATGAAAAGTGGTTTAGTTGTTCATAGCTTTGGAAATGGAAAGCAAAAGTGAAAAGTGCATTGTAAAATAAACTAAATTGCAGATAAAGTAAATATACAGAGTGTTTACAAATTTTTTTGGATCGTCCAGATCCCCAATCCCTCAATCCTAGTTCAAAACTACTCCTATATATATTACTCCTCTTATCTTTGGGCCTTTTATCTTTAGTTGAAGCAGTTACAGTCTTCAGTGGGCTTAGCTTTGCTTGCAGAAAGAAGTTGAGTCAGTCATGGTTCACGTTTAGTCAAGGCGTTAGTGGTGTTAATGTTAAGTATAAATCCTGGTTCGAAGACGTTAGTGACACTAACTTTGTCACTAACGTGACCACTAACGTAGCCTTTCCTATCCTTTCCTATTGCCAATAACGCTACAATCTTGTTTTCTCCCACGTTAATGGTCCACGTTAGTGGTACTAACGTTGCCATCAACGTGGGCATGCCATGACACGAAGACGTTAGTGACACTAACTTTGTCATTAACGTTACAAGACTCCTTCTCTTCTACGTTAGTGCTCACGTTAATGGTATTAACGTGGTCACTAATGTGGGCATACTGGTCATCTCCAACGTTAGTGACAAAGTTAGTGTCACTAACGTTGGCTCTTTATACTTCTTGCTCCACGTTACCTCCTATGTTAGTAGCATTAACGTGGCCACTAATGTGGGTAAACTTGGCCTTTTCCAATGTTAGTGACAAAGTTAGTGTCATTAACGTTGGCAATCCCTTTTGCTCCGCGTTAACGCTCACGTTAGTGGCGTTAACGTGACTCTTAACGTGGGTGTTTATGGCCTTTGCAACGTTAGTGGTGTTAACTTTACCACTAACGTTGGAGCTTCTTCTTTCTTCCATGTTAGTCCCTACATTAGTAACTAACGTGGCAACTAACGTGGGTTAAGTTAGCCTTCGAAGACGTTAGTGGTGTTAACTTTGCCATTAACGTTGCAAGCTTGCTCCCTTTCCACATTGATGACCTCGTTAGTTGTACTAACGTGGCTCTTCTCTGCTTTATTTGGCCTGAAATCAAACAAACAAAGTGTATCAAAGCTCTTGTTCTAGATTATGAGATCCTGCATCATCTAAATTGCCATTCAATTCATGTATTATTCTCATGAAATCATGTAAAGTTCACAGTGTTTGCTTGAATCAAGATGTAAGTGCATATTCACCCAAAAACTTGCTTATTACTTAAGAAAATGCATGAAACTACCTAAAATATGTAAAGAAAAGACTAGTGAAACTGGCCAAGATGCCCTGGCATCACAACACCAAACTTAAATCTTGCTTGTCCCCAAGCAAGTGCTGAAGCATCAGAAGAATGAATGAATATACAAGATAAACAAGTCCTTATTTATAAAGTCAAATCCTTGGTTCATGGGGTTTCATGCATAGAAACTTAGGTTCCTGCCCTTGCTGGTTTCTAGGCCCTTAACATGCCTTTGAACACTCACTTGGTTGCATTCTATGAGACTCTTATTTACTGATCCCCCTTTTTTTTAGCTTATTGCTTTCTTAGGCTAACTGCTCTTTGTTGAGGCAACTCTTTATGATAAGCTTTCAGCTAACACTCCCGAACCAGTTGGTTCAAGGTGCTAGGTGTTGAAACACCCCTAAGGACCTACTTCCTCAAGTCTCTCCTCCACACATACACACCATAGGCATATGGTTTGTTATTTTCTTCCTTAAGACCTTGGTGTCTAGCACCTCTTTGGGTTACTAAATGCTTTGTAGCAAGGTTGCTATTGACAGTGGACTTTCAGTTGATAATCTCGGGTTAGTTAACCCAAGTTACCAAGTAGTGAAGCACTCCTAAGAACTTATTCATCCAAGCAGATCCTTTACACAAAAACACCATAGACACATGTCCCAAGATTCAAACCCTTGGAGCTTAGCCTTATTTCTTGTTCTTTTCTTTCTCTCTTTTTTTTTTATATTCTATCTGTTTTTTTTCTTATTGGGATCTTGTTATTCAACTAGTTTCATAGGATGCATTTCAAGTATATAGTTCAAGACACATAGTTATCCTTGTACCTTATTGATGAACCAACTTAGCCAATCAATTACCACCACAAACATTGGGACTTTATTCTATAACATGGATTCCTCTCTTGTTTTTCATAACATTCTTTTATTTAACTCAAGAGACAAGCATACAGTTAAGCAAGATGGAGTGGAAACTGGGAACTAGCTAGTAAAACATAAACTTAAAAAATGAAACTCAAAGACAAAATTAAAATTCCTAAGCTACTGTGGAAGCATGTCCTATTTCATACATGATTTTCCTTATTTTAGACTTGAAAGAGAAAGGAAAAGAGACTCCACCACCTTTTACTCACTGGTATGCTCGTGTCTATCCTCTTGCTTCTCCTTCTTCCTTGGGGTTCCCGCTTTGTGTCCGCTTATGCTTCTTTGCATTCGGGCCATTCTGGCCCTTTTCCAATCCTCTAGTGCTTTCCTCACTGATTCATGACTTTTTTTGCTCTTTCTTTTTCCACCCGTGCCAATTTGTCTTGGACGTTTTCATATCTTGTGATCCCAGGGTTCAATACGGGTAACTGTCCAATTAAGTATCCAAGCCTGGCTTGAGTATTTATATTATATGCAGTCCCACTCATATAAACTCCTTCTAAGAATGCTCTGTACTTATCAAATATATCTGCCTGTTCCCTTTACTTCCGATGCATCTCATGAATGTGTGCACCTTGGTGTGCTTGTATGTTGATCAACTTTTGGATGGCTTCTTGTTGTTGAGCCTGCTTTTGGTTCACCATGTTGAAGGATTCACTCCACTGTCTTCCTTGTTCAAGTTGCAGCTCCATCAGTTACCTTTGCCACTCCCCTTGGTGACTTATCCATTTAGAGTTCAATTCTTCTTGGCAGTCCATCATTTGTAGTTGGAGGTTCCTCTGTGCCTCTTGGTTTTCTAGGTACTGCCTTGACAAGCTATCAATAGCTTCTTGAACTTGGCATATGTCCAGAGTGATTGGAACCTGCTCCTCTGACGCATGCCCTTCTAGAGCTTATGACACTACTCTCTTTCTTGGTCTTCGTTGAGGTTGGGGAGGTGCTACATAGTGCATTCGTCCGGTGGTAATTGGGATACCAACCTTTACCCACTCAGTATCCCTATCCTCAAATACCACCCCAGCCCTTTCACACAAGCAAAAAATAGTGCTAGGATAACCTAACCTTGCTCTAGGATCATTTTTCTCAGCTAACTTTCGAATGCCTTGAGCGATGAGTTCATGAACCTTGATTTCCCCTCCTTTCAGTATGCATTGCACCATTGTTGCTCTCTTGTGATTCACCTCCGAGTTGTTTCCGGCGGGGAGGAAGGATCTTCTTACAATTTCGAACCATGCTTTAGCTTCAGGGATAAGGTCCCCCCTTTTAATAAATTTGGGCTTCCTATGGGGGTCTCTTACCCAATCTGCTCCTTGTGTACAAATATCTTTCACAATCTAGTCATAATTGGGATCACTATTTATTCTGGATTGATAGCTTTCTTCCTCAAATGGTATGGTTCGTAGCTTCAACACCCTCATGATGGTCATTGGACTAAAATCCACCATCACTCCCTGGTACACGAAATCATGATACACAACTTCATGCAGCTGACCAGCAAGTGCACTGGGTCATCCAAGTAATACCTTACGTGAGTAAAGGTCGATCCCATGGAGATTGTCGGCTTGAAGCAAGCTATGGTCATCTTGTAAATCTCAGTCAGGCGGATTCAAATGGTTATGAAGCTTTGATAATTAAAAGATAAATAAACATAAAATAAAGATAGAGATACTTATGTAATTCATTAGTGGAAATTTCAGATAAGCGTATGGAGATGCATTATTCCTTCTGAATCTCTGCTTTCCTACTGTCTTCATTCAATCATTCATACTTCTTTCCATGGCAAGCTGTATGTTGGGGATCACCGTTGCCAATGACTACCTCCCGTCCTCTCAGTTAAAATGGTCCTCTACGGTTTCTGTATGGCTAATCAACTATCGTATTTCTCGTCTCGGATGAAAAATATCAGGCACAGCTACCACATGGCTAATCAGCTGTCGGTTCTCGATCGTGTCAGAATAGGATCCAATGATCCTTTTGCGCACTGTCACTGCGCCCCACAGTCGCAAGTTTGAAGCTCGTCACAGTCATCCCTTCCCAGATCTTACTCGAAATACCACAGACAAGGTTTAGACTTTCCGGATCTCAGGAATGCTGCCAATTATTTCTAGCCTATACCACGAAGGTTCTAATCTCAGATTCAGATGCCCCATTGTAAGAGGAAAAACGATGTGAATCGTTGATTAGAGTCCCAAGAGATATGCATTCAAGCTTATTTTCATGTAGAACGGAATTATTTGTCAGGCACGCGTTCATAAGTGAGAATGGTGATGAGTGTCACTTGATCATCACATTCATCATGTTCTTATGTGTGAATGAATATTTTGGAATAAAAATAAGCTTGAATTGAACTGAACATCAATAGTACTTTGCATTAATACTCAAGGAACAGCAGAGCTCCACACCTTAATCTATGAGGTGTAGAAACTCCACCGTTGAAAATACATAAGTGATGAAGGTCCATGCATGGCCAAATGGCCAGCTCCCATAAAAGTCTAAGATAGCATAAAATTGATCAAAGATCTTTAATACAATAGTAAAAGGTCCTATTTATACTAGACTAGTTACTAGGGTTTACAGAAATAAGTAAATGATGCAGAAATCCGCTTCCGGGCCCACTTGGTGTGTGCTTGGGCTGAACATTGAAGCTTTCGTGTGTAGAGACTTTTCTTGGAGTTAAACGCCAGCTTTTATGCCAGTTTGGGTGTTTAACTCCAGCTTTTATCCTGTTTCTGGCGTTTAACGCCAGAATAGGACAGGAAGTTGGCGTTTGAACGCCAGTTTGCATCGTCAAAGTTTGAAAGTCCAGGATGTCTACTTTCCAATGCAATTGAGAGCATGCCATTTGGGGTTTCTGTAGCTCCAAAAATTCCATTTTGAGTGCAGGGAGGTCAGAATCCAACAGCATCTGCAGTCTTTTTTCAGCCTCTGAATCAGATTTTTGCTCAGGTCCCTCAATTTCAGCCAGAAAATACCTGAAATCACCGAAAAACACACAAACTCATAGTAAAGTCCAGAAATGTACATTTTGCTTAAAAACTAATAAAAATATACTAAAAAGTAGCTAGATCCTAATAAAAACTACCTAAAAACAATGCCAAAAAGCGTATAAATTATCCCAATTAGATGAAACAATATCAATGAAACTTAGTCCCAATTAGATGAGTGGGGCTAGTAGCTTTTTGCTTCTGAATAGTTTTGGCATCTCACTTTATCCTTTGAAATTCAGAATGATTGGCATCTATAGGAACTCAGAATTTTAGATAGTGTTATTGATTCCCCTAGTTCAGTTTGTTGATTCTTGAGCACAGCTACTTTATGAGTCTTGGCCGTGACGCTAAGCACTTTGTTTTCCAGTATTACCACCGAATACATAAATGTCACAGACACATAACTTGGTGAACCTTTTCAGATTGTGACTCAGCTTTGCTAGAGTCCCCAGTTAGAGGTGTCCAGAGTTCTTAAGCACACTCTTTTTGCTTTGGATCACGACTTTAACCACTCAGTCTTAAACTTTTCACTTGGACCTTCATGCCACAAGCACATGGTTAGGGACAACTTGATTTAGCCGCTTAGGCCAAGATTTTATTCCTTTAGGCCCTCCTATCCATTAATGCTCAAAGTCTTGGATCCTCTTTACCCTTGCCTTTTGGTTTAAAGGGCTATTGGCTTTTTCTGCTTGCTTTTTCTTTTTCTTTTTCTTCGCCATTTTCTCCCTTTTTTTTGCTATTTTCTCTTTTTCACTGCTTTTTCTTGCTTCAATAATCAATTTCATGATTTTTCAGATTATCAATAACATTTCTCTTTGTTCATCATTCTTTCAAGAGCCAACAATTTTAACATTCATAAATTCACTATAAAAAATATGCACTATTCAAGCATTCATTCAGAAAACAAAAAGTATTGCCACCACATCAAAATAATTACTAATTTCAAGATAAAATTTGAAATCCAAGTACTTCTTGTTCTTTTGTAATTAGGCACATTTTTCATTTAAGAAAGGTGAAGGACTCATGGAATTATTCATAGCTTTAAGGCATAGACACTAGACATTAATCATCATGTAGTATAGACACAAAACATAGTAAAACATAAAGCTCAAAGCCGAAAACAGAAAGACAAATAGATAAGGAGATTAAGAAATGGGTCCACCTTAGTGAGGGTGGTGTCTTCTTCCTCTTGAAGAACCAATGGTGCTCTTGAGCTCCTCTATGTCTCTTCCTTGCCTTTGTTGCTCCTCCCTCATAGCTCTTTGATCTTCTCTAATTTCATGGAGAATAATGGAGTGCTCTTGATGCTCCACCCTTAGTTGGTCCATGTTGTAACTCAAGCCTTCCAAAGATGTGTTGAGTTGCTCCCAATAGTTGTGTGGAGGAAAGTGCATCCCTTGAGGCATTTCAGGGATTTCATGAGGAATTTCCTCATGCTCTTGTTGAGGTCCATGAGTGGGTTCTCTTGTTTGCTCCATCCTCTTTTTAGTGATGGGCTTGTCCTCTTCAATGAGGATGTCTTCCTCTATGATAGTTCCAGCTAAATTGCATAGGTGACAAATGAGATGAGGGAAGGCTAACCTTGCCAAAGTGGAGGGCTTGTCAGCCACCTTGTAGAGTTCTAGAGGTATGATCTCATGAACTTCCACTTCCTCCCCAATCATGATACTATAGATCATGATGGCCCGATCCACAGTTACTTCGGATCGGTTGCTAGTAGAAATGATAGAGCGTTAGATGAACTCCAACCATCCTCTAGCCACAGGCTTAAGGTCCGGTCTTCTTAATTGAACCGGCTTACCTCTTGAGTCTCTTTTCCATTGAGCTCCTTCAACACATATGTCCATGAGGACTTGGTCCAACCTTTGTTCAAAGTTGACCCTTCTAGTGTAGGGGCGTGCGTTTTCTTGCATCATTGGCAAGTTGAACGCTAACCTTACATTTTTCGGACTGAAATCTAAGTATTTCCCCCGAACCATTGTAAGCCAATTCTTTAGATTCGGGTTCATACTTTGATCATGGTTCCTAGTGATCCATGCATTAGCATAGAAATCTTGAACAATTAAGATTCTGACTTGTTGAATGGGGTTGGTGAGAACTTCCCAACCTCTTCTTCGGATCTCATGTCGGATCTCCAGATACTCATTCTTCTTGAGCATGAAAGGAACCTCAGGGATCACTTTTTTCTTGGCCATAACTTCATAGAAGTGGTCTTGATGGACCTTTGAGATGAATCTCTCCATCTCCCATGACTCGGAGGTGGAAGCTTTTGCCTTCTCTTTCCTCTTTCTAGAGGTTTCTCTGGCCTTAGGTGCCATAAGTGGTTATGGAAAAATAAAAAGTAATACTTTTACCACACCAAATTTAAAAGGTTTGCTCGTCCTCGATCAGAAGAAGAAAGAAAGACGGGGAAGAAGAAGAGAATGGAGGAGATGGAGGGTGGTATGTGGTTCGGCTAAGGGATAGAAGTAGTGTAGGTAATGTGTGAAAATGAAGGAGTGTGGAGGGGTTTATATAGGAGTGGGGGGGAGAGGTAGGTTCGTGTATTTGGGGTTGGGTTTGGGAGGGAAAAGATTTTTGAATTTGGAGTTAGGTGGGTGTTCCAAGGTTACCTGAAACTGTGGGTCGATCTCAGACGAGATCTCGGATGGTGGGGGTACCTGCAAGGGACTTCGATGCTTAAGTTAGCAAGGGTATTAAGCAGGTATTGAGTAGAACCAGAGTATGAGTTATACCTGGGTGCTCCAGTGTATTTATAATGGTGTGGAGTGACCTTTTTAGATAAGATAAGTTAGTTATCTTATTTTATCTTATCTTATCTTTATGGGAACCACCCTTATCTCTGTAGGCTTGGGTTGCCTTTGGATTTGGGTCACGCTCCTCTATTTGGGCCCTCTATTGGGCTTCCCTGGAAATTTGGCCGAGCTCTTTGAAAAGAGGTCGGGTAGTTCGACCTGAAGAGGCCGGTCGTCGCGTTGCTAAGCATCCTGGGTCGTACAGCTTGACCCAGGGTATGAACAGTGCCCCTGCTCGAGCTCGGTCTTTCTTTTGAGGTCGAGTCTTAATTTTAGGACTTTTATCATTCTCTGGCGAAGCCGAACTCGAGCATTTTGTCGACTTCATCTTTGTAGAGTTCTCCTTAGAATGCGGAACGTTTCTTTTGCTTTTCTTTAAAAGCGTGCGCTTTTACATTAGCACTTTTAGCCTAGGGAACAGGTGAGGTTTTAATACCCTCATTAATTATTTTTAATTGCGCCATTTCTCTTAGCCTTTCTATTTTGAATTTTGATTCTATAGAAAAATGGTTTCTCTTCTCCGTAACTTCCCTTTTCTTTCTCTTCTTCTGTTTTTGCCTGAAGTTTGCAGTTTTCATTTTTCTTCCCATGACGCTTGTTTCGGCAATTATTCTGTGCTTTCCTCTGTTTGTGAGAGGGCGACTTCCTGACTCCATTTCCTTTCTTCAATTTAAGGCTTTCGGTTTTTCCAGGTTAGTTCTTCTTTCCGCTCTTTTACTTCTTTCGTTGTTTTGTATCCCATTTTGAGAACGTTTTGATCTTTTACTTCTAGGAAGCTTGAATCTTTCTTTGCTTGCTTTGTGTTTGATTGTTTCTACAATGTGCATCATTTTTGATAGTTGCTGCTCTTAGGGCTTTGGGTTTTTGTTACTGCTCCCGATTACGCTTTCTGATTTGAAATGAACTTGCTTGATTCTGAGAAAGATTTCATTTTTTGACCAAGTTCTACTTGGCATGCTTTTCCATTTGCTGATAGACTGTTGGGTGATGATGACATTTTTATGACTGTCTTGTATTTTGAAGCGTTGTGGTTAGAAGGAGGGTTTCTTCCGTTTGAGAGATGCTAGGATGTAGACTTGAAAATTTTTTCTGTCTCCTTATTTTTCTGCTACCTCCAAAGGATGCCCCTGGAACTTTTGGCATAAGTTTCGGGGTTTCCTTTTGTTTGCTATGCCTGACTTTTCACTTATTTGCATGCTTTATGTTTGAGTTGTATCCATTTATGCCCGAGCTGCTCTTCGTTGTCTTGCCTGAGGTGATTGATTAGTACTTCGAGTAGTTTTAGTAATCCGTCTTTTCTTTGATTGTAGGACTAGTTGGCCATGTCTTCTCACAAAAATATTGTAGAGACGTCTTCTAAAGTTCCCGAGGGGGTGTTCGACTGGTTGGAATCCCTTGTCTTAATGTGTGTTTCTGTTGTAGATGTTGAGTTTTGTGTAGAGTTGAGAAAACATCATAGGGTTTGTGGTAGTGGTGCCCAGGAGAGGGATTATGAGCTTATAGCGCTTGATTCTGACGAGAGGGTTTGCTTTCCGACTTCGGTCGAGGGGGAGCGTCCTTTCTTCTATGCCTATGAATATTTTTTCAGCCAATTGAACATTACTTTTCCTTTTACTACTTTTGAGACCGACTTGTTGTGGTTGTGTAACGTTGCCCCATCCCAGCTTCACCCGAATTCCTGGGGTTTTATCAAGATCTTTCAGTTGCTTTGTCATGAATTAGGCGTTAAACCTTCTCAGGCTCTTTTTCTTTATCTCTTTGTTTCGGCCAAGCCTGGGGATTCTTCCAAAAAGAAAGCTTCTTGGGTTTCTTTTAGATCTGCTCAAGGACATAAAGTTTTTCCATGTATGACGAGTCCTTTAAAGACTTTAAGAACTATTTCTTTAAAGTTTGAGCTGTTGAGGGGGCCCGCCCCTTTTTTCTTGATGAAAATAATGAGCCTGCTTTTCCTCTGGAGTGGCAAAAGAATGTGACAGTGTCTCGTTATACATGGGAGATGCTTGACGAGGTTGAGCGGGCTTTTGTGGTTGTTTTAGAGGACATATGGGAGAACCCCCCATCTTGACACCAAAAAGTTTCTAGGGGATCCGTCCCTGGTCCGAACTTTGTTGGGTACTGTCTGACTTGTTTTTATTCTTTGTTTCTTAGCTTTGCTTCCTCTTATTTTGTGATTGTAACCCTTTACTATGGTTAATTCTGTTTTTCAGAGATGTCGAAAAATAATGACTCCATGAAGGCCTTCAAAAAGGCGAGGAAGGCAACAGAAGAGGGGTCTTCTCAAGTTCAGGTGAAGCCGCTTGTGCCGAGTTCTCCCGGGCCAAGGAGGGTGATCCCTACTCCCCGAGTTCGTCTGGCTGACCCTCCCCAAACTTCAGCTGCTACCTCTGGCGCTCCTCCTCCAAAAAAGCAAAAAACATTTGAGCCCTTTAACCTTGATGCCCCTAATTTTGATGCCATTGAGTTAGTCGACCAGCAAATTGCCCCCTATGGAGGCCTTTCAATGGATGATGTGTCCATTCTTCATCACCTGGAGTTCATAACTAGAAGCAGTGTGAAGATGGCTCATATGGGTGCGGCTCTTTTTCGAATTGCTCAAGGTATCCCGGTTCATGCTACAAAGTATTTTATGATGGAGGCTACGTCGGAGTTTGATAGTATAAAAGGTTTGAAGGAGGAGCTGGAGGTAAAGTTGGGGAAGGTGGAGAATGAGTGATGAGCGGATAATTTATATGCTTTTTGGCATTGTTTTTAGGTAGTTTTTAGTAGGATCTAGCTACTTTTAGGGATGTTTTCATTAGTTTTTATGCAAAATTCAAATTTTTGGACTTTACTATGAGTTTGTGTGTTTTTATGTGATTTCAGGTATTTTTTGGATGAAATTGAGAGACCTGAGCAAAAATCTGATAGGAGGCTGACAAAGGACTGCTGATGCTGTTGGATTTTGACCTTCTTGCACTCAAAATGAATTTTCTGGAGCTACAGAACTCCAAATAGCGCGCTTTCAACTGCGTTAGAAAGTAGACATCCAGAGCTTTCCAAAAATATATGATAGTTTATACTTTGTTTGAGTTTAGATGACGCAAACTGGCGTTTAATGCCTGTTCCATGCTGCATTCTGGAGTAAAACGCCAGAAACACGTCACAAACCAGAGTTAAACGCGAAAAACACGTTACAACTTGGCGTTTAACTCCAAGAGAAGCCTCTGCACGTGTAAAGCTCAAGCTCATCCCAAGCACACACCAAGTGGGCCCCAGAAGTAGATTTCTGCATCAATCACTTATCTCTGTAACCCTAGTCGCTAGTTTTAGTATAAATAGAACTTTTTACTATTATACTAGTGTCTTTTTGACCACATCTTTGGTCTCAGTTTTAATCAGTTGTTCATCTTAGGAGACTATTGATCATTCAGGGGAGCTGGCCATTTGGCCATGCTTGGACCTTCATCACTTATGTATTTTCAACGGTAGAGTTTTTACACACCATAGATTAAGGTGTGGAGCTCTGCTGTAACTCAAGTTTTAATGCAAAGTACTACTATCTTTTATTCAATTCAGCTTGTTCTTATTCTAAGATATTCCTTGCACTTCAACATGACGAATGTGATGATTCGTGACATTCATCATCATTTTCACCTATGAACACGTGATTGACAACCACTTCCGTTCTACCTCAGAACGAACGAATATCTCTTGGATTCCTTAATAATAATCTTCGTGGTATAAGCTAGAATTATTGGCGGCCATTCTTGAGAATCTGGAAAGTCTAAACCTTGTCTGTGGTATTCCGAGTAGGATTCAGGGATTGAATGACTGTGACGAGCTTCAAACTCGCGATTGTTGGGCGTGGTGACAGACGCAAAAGAATCAATGGATTCTATTCCGACATGATCGAGAACCGACAGATGATTAGCCGTGCTATGACAGAGCATTTGGACCATTTTCACTGAGAGGATGGGATGTAGCCATTGACAACGGTGATGCCCTACATACAGCTTGCCATGGAAAGGAGTAAGAAGGATTGAAGGAGGGCAGTAGAAAAGCAGAGATTCAACAGGGACAAAGCATCTCCATACACTTATCTGAAATTTCCACCAATGATTTACAGAAGTATCTCTATCTTTATTTTATGCTTTATTTATTATTAATTTCGAAAACCATTATAACCATTTGAATCCGCCTAACTGAGATTTACAAGATGACCATAGCTTGCTTCATACCAACAATCTCCGTGGGATCGACCCTTACTCACGTAAGGTTTATTACTTAGACGACCCAGTGCACTTGTTGGTTAGTTGTGCGAAGTTGTGAAGAATGTGAGTGAACCATAGTAATGTGCACCAAGTTTTTGGAGCCATTACTAAGAATTGTCCGAGTTATAAAAAGTGTAAATCACAATTTTTCCTATCAAGTTTTTGGCGCTGTTGCCGGGGATTGTTCGAGTTTGGACAACTGATGGTTCATCTTGTTGCTCAGATTAGGTAATTTTCTTTTCAAAAAGTTTTCAAAAAAATCTTTCAAAATTTTTTTCTTTGTTTTCGCTTTTCCAAAAATTAATTTTCGAAAAAAAATACAAAAAAATTATAAAATCATAAAAATAAAAAATATTTTGTGTTTCTTGTTTGAGTCTAGAGTCAAATTTTAAGTTTGGTATCAATTGCATTTTTTTAAAATTTATGCATTCTTTTTTCGAAAATTCATACATGTGTTCTTCATGATCTTCAAGTTGTTCTTGATAAGTCTTCTTGTTTGATCTTTAAATTTTCTTGTTTTGTGTCTTTTAATGTTTTTCATATGCATTCTTGCATTCATAGTGTCTAAGCATTAAAAAAAATTTCTAAGTTTGGTGTCTTGCATGTTTTCTTTTCTTGAAAATTTTTCAAAAATAAGTCTTGATGTTCATCTTGATCTTCAAAGTGTTCTTGGTGTTCATCTTGACATTCATAAGTGTTCTTGCATGCATCATGTGTTTTGATTCATAATTTTCATGTTGTGAGTCATTTTTGTTGTTTTTCTCTCTCCTCATTAAAAATTCAAAAATAAAAAAATATCTTTTCCTTTTTTTCTCATAAATTTCAAAAATTTGAGTTGGCTTAGTAAAAAATTTTTAAAACTTAGCTATTTCTTATAAGTCAAGTCAAATTTTCAATTTTAAAAATCCTATCTTTTCAAAACTTTTTCAAAAATCAAATCTTTTTCAATTTTATTTTATGATTTTCAAAAATTTAAAAATATTTTTCAAAATCTTTTTCTTATCTTTATTTCATAATTTTTGAAAACTTTACTAACAATTAATGTGATTGATTCTAAAATTTGAAGTTTGTTACTTTCTTGTTAAGAAAGGTTCAATCTTTAAGTTCTAGAATCATATCTTTTAGTTTCTTGTTAGTCAAGTAATCAATTTTAATTTTAAAAATTAAATATTTTTCAAAATATCTTTTCAATCATATCTTTTCAAAAATTTGATTTCAAAAAAATCTTTTCTAACTTCTTATCTTTTCAAAATTGATTTTCAAATCTTTTTCAACTAACTAATTGACTTTTAGTTTGTTTCTTATCTTTTTCAAAACCACCTAACTACTTTTCTCTTTCTAATTTTCGAAAATGGCTCCCTCTTTTTCAAAATTCTTTTAATTAACTAATTGATTCAAATTTTAATTTTAATTTTATTTCTTGTCTTAATTTTCGAAAATCACTAACCTGTTTTCAAAAATAATTTTCAAAAACTCCTCTCTCTCATCTTCTTCTATTTATTTATTTATCTACTAACACCTCTCTTCTACTCAAGAATTCGAACCCACTTTTCCCCCTTGTGTTTTGATTCTTACCTTTGTCTCCTTTTATTCTCTTATTCTTCTACTCACATAAAGGAATCTCTATACTGTGACATGGTGGATTTCTCTTCTTTCTCTGTTCTCTTATTTTTCATATGAGCAGGAGTAGGGACAAGAACTTTCTTGTTGAAGCAGATCCGGAACCTGAAAGGACTTTGAAGAAGAAGCTAAGAGAAGCTAAAGCACAACAATCTAGAGAAAACCTTGCAGAGAATCTCGAAAAAGAGAGAGACATGGCCGAACCCAATAATAATGGTGGATGTGCAAGGAGGATGCTTGGTGATTATACTACACCTACTTCCAAATTTGATGGAAGAAGCATCTCAATCCCTGCCATTGGAGCAAATAATTTTGAGCTGAAACCTCAACTAGTTGCTCTAATGCAATAGAACTACAAGTTTCATAGACTTTCATCAGAAGATCCCTATCAGTTTTTAACTGAATTCTTACAGATCTGTGAGACTGTTAAGACTAATGGAGTAGATCCTGAAGTCTACAGGTTCATGCTTTTCCCTTTTGCTGTAAGAGACAGAGCTAGAACATGGTTGGACTCACAACCTAAAGATAGCCTGGACTCTTGGGATAAGCTGGTCACGGCCTTTTTGGCTAAGTTCTTTCCTCCTCAAAAGCTGAGCAAGCTTAGAGTGGATGTTCAGACCTTCAAATAAAAAGATGGTGAATCCCTCTATGAAGCTTGGGAAAGATACAAACAGTTGACCAAAAAGTGTCCTGCTAACATACTTTCAGAGTGGACCATTTTAGATATATTCTATTATGGTCTATCTGAATTCTCTAAGATATCAATGGACCATTCTGCAGGTGGATCCATTCACCTAAAGAAAACGCCTGCAGAAGCTCAAGAACTCATTGACGTGGTTGCAAATAACCAATTCATGTACACTTCTGAGAGGAATCCTGTGAGTAATGGGATGCCTTAGAGGAAGGGAGTTCTTGAAATTGATGCTCTGAATGCCATATTGGCTCAGAACAAAATGTTGACTCAGCAAGTCAACATGATCTCTCAGAGTCTGAATGGATGGCAAAATGCATCCAACAGTACTAAAGAGGCATCTTCTGAAGAAGAAGCTTATGATCCTGAGAACCCTGCAATGGCAGAGGTGAATTACATAGGTGAACCCTATGGGAACACCTATAATTCCTCATGGAGAAATCATCCAAATTTCTCATGGAAGGATCAATAAAAGCCTCAACAAGGCTTTAATAATGGTGGAAGAAACAGGTTTAGCAATAGCAAGCCTTTTCCATCATCTTCTCAGTAACAGACAGAGAATTCTGAGCATAGCCTCTCTAGCTTAGCAAATATAGTCTCAGATCTGTCTAAGGCCACTTTAAGTTTCATGAGTGAAACAAGGTCCTCCATTAGAAATTTGGAGGCACAAGTGGGCCAACTGAGTAAGAAGGTCACGGAAACTCCTCCTAGTACTCTCCCAAGCAATACAAAAGAGATTCCAAAAAGAGAGTGCAAGGCCATTGATATTGTCAATATGGCCGAACCTAGAGAGGAAGGGGCGGACGTAATCCCAATGAGAAAGACCTCATGGGACGTCTCCCAATCAAGAAGGAGTTCCCTATTGAGGACCTAAAGGAATCTGAGGCTCATATAGAGACCATAGAAATTCCATTAAACCTCTTTCTGCCATTCATGAGCTCTGAGAACTATTATTCCTCTGAAGAGGATGAAGATGTAACTGGAGAGCAAGTTGCTCAATATCTAGGAGCTATCATGAAACTGAATGCCAAGTTGTTTGGTAATGAGACTTGGGAAAATGCACCTCCTTTGCTCATTAGTGAACTAGATACATGGGTTCAACAAACTTTACCTCAAAAGAAACAAGATTCTGGTAAATTCTTAATACCCTGTACCATGGCCACCATGACCCTTCAGAAGGCTCTGTGTGACTTGGGGTCAGGCATAAATCTTATGCCACTCTCTGTAATGGAGAAACTGGGAATCTTTGAGGTACAGGTTGCCACATTCTCACTAGAGATGGCAGACAAGTCAATAAGACAAGCTTAAGGATTGGTAAAGGACGTGTTAGTGAAGGTTAAAGGCCTTTACATCCCTGCTGATTTCATAATCTTAGACACTAGGAAGGAGGAGGATGAATGCATCATCCTTGGAGGACCCTTCCTAGCCACAGCAGGAGCTGTGATTGATGTTGACAGAGGAGAGCTAGTCCTTCAATTGAATGGGGACTACCTTGTGTTTAATTCTCAAGGATCTTCTTCTGCAACCATGGAGAGGAAGCATGAAAAGCTTCTCTCAATACAGAGTCAAACACAGCCCCCACAATCAAACTCTAAGTTTGGTGTTAGGAGGCCACAACCAAACTCTGAGTTTGGTGTTGAGAAGCCCCCACATTCAAACTCTAAGTTTGGTGTTGGGGGCCCTCATCATGCTCTGAACATCTGTGAGCTCCATGAGAGCTCACTGTCAAGCTATTGACATTAAAGAAGCACTTATTGGGAGGCAACCCAATTTTTATTTATCTATATTTTTATTGTTCTTTTATGATTTATTAGGTTCATGATCATGTGGAGTCATAAAACAAATACTAAAATTAAAAACAGAATCAAAAACAGCAAAGGAAACAGCACACCCTGGAGGAAGAACTTACTGGCGTTTAAACGCCAGTAAGGAGCATCTAGCTGGCGTTCAACGCCAGAACAGAGCATGAATCTGGCGTTGAACACCAGAAACAAGCAGTAGTCTAGCGTTCTGGTGTTCAAAACGCCAGGATTACACCCTAAGGAGAGCTGGCGTTAAACGCTAGAAACAAGCATGGAACTGGCGTTCAACGCCAGAAATATGATGCAGACTGGCGTTGAATGCCCAAAACAAGCATAGAACTAGCGTTTAACGCCAAAAACAAGCATCAATCTGGCGTTAAACGCCAGGATTGCATGCAGAGGGCGTTTTACATGCCTAATTGGTGCAAGGGTGATAAATCCTTGACACCTCAGGATCTGTGGATCCCACAGGATCACCTCAGGATCTGTAGACCCTATAGGATCCCCACCTACCTCAACTTACTTTCTCTCCTCTTCACACAATCCAACACCACTCTTCCCTAAACTTCATTCACCAATCACCTCAATCTCTCTTCCCAATTACCCCTTCACCACTCACATCAACCCTCTCTTCTCCCCCTTGGCCAAAACCCACACATCTCTCCCTTTCCTCCATATCTTCTTCTTCTTCTTCTATTTTTTCTTCTCTTGCTCGAGGACGAGCAACATTCTAAGTTTGGTGTGGTAAAAGCATAGCTTTTTTGTTTTTCCATAACCATTGATGGCACCTAAGGCCGGAGAAACCTCTAGAAAGAGGAAAGGAAAGACAAAAGCTTCCACCTCTGAGTCATGGGAGATGGATAGATTCATCTCAAAAGCCCATCAAGACCACTTCTATGAAGTTGTGGCCAAGAAGAAGGTGATCCCTGAGGTCCCTTTCATGCTCAAGAAAAATGAGTATCCGGAGATCCGACATGAGATCCAAAGAAGAGGTTGGGAAGTTCTGACCAACCCCATTCAACAAGTCGGAATCTTAATGGTTCAAGAGTTCTATGCTAATGCATGGATCACTAGGAACCATGATCAAAGTATGAACCCAAATCTAAAGAATTATCTTACAGTGGTTCGGGGGAAATACTTAGAGTTTAGTCCGGAAAATGTAAGGTTGGCATTCAACTTGCCTATGATGCAAGAAGATGCACGCCCCTACACTAGAAGGGTCAACTTTGATCAAAGGTTGGACCAAGTCCTCACGGACATATGTGTGGAAGGAGCTCAATGAAAAAGAGACTCAAAAGGCAAGCAGGTTCAACTGAGAAGACTAGATCTTAAGCCTGTGGCTAGAGGATGGTTGGAGTTTATCCAACGCTTCATCATCTCCACTAGCAACCGATTCGAAATAACTGTGGATCGGGCCATCATGATTCATAGCATCATGATTAGAGAGGAAGTAGAAGTTCATGAATTCATCTCTCTTGAATTCTACAAAGTAGCCAAAAATTCCTCCACCATGGCAAGGCTAGCTTTTCCTCATCTTATTTACCATTTATGCTATTCAGCTGGAGTTGAAATAGAAGGAGACATCCTCATTGAAGAGGACAAGCCTATCACTAAGAAGAGGATGGAGCAAACAAGATAGCCTATTGTACTGGTGTCCTTTTGCATCAATCACTTATCTCTGTAACCCTAGTAGCTAGTTTTAGTATAAATAGAACTTTTTACTATTGTACTGGTGTCTTTTTGACCACATCTTTGGTCTCAGTTTTAATCAGTTGTTCATCTTAAGAGACTATTGATGATTTAGGGGGCTGGCCATTCGGCCATGCTTGGACCTTCATCACTTATGTATTTTCAACGGTGGAGTTTCTACACACCATAGATTAAGGTGTGGAGCTCTGCTCTGCCTCGAGTTTTAATGCAAAGTACTACTATCTTTTATTCAATTCAGCTTGTTCTTATTCTAAGATATTTGTTGCACTTCAACATGACGAATGTGATGATCCGTGACACTCATCATCATTCTCACTTACGAACACGTGATTGACAACCACTTCGGTTCTACCTCAGAATGAACGAATATCTCTTGGATTCCTTAATCAGAATCTTCGTGGTATAAGCTAGAATTATTGGCGGCCATTCTTGAGAATCCGGAAAGTCTAAACCTTGTCTGTGGTATTCCAAGTAGGATTCAGGGATTGAATGACTATGACGAGCTTCAAACTTGCGATTGATGGGCATGGTGACAGACGCAAAAGAATCAATGGATTCTATTCCGACATGATCGAGAACTGACAAACTATTAGCCGTGCTGTGACAGAGCATTGATGACATGTCATCATATACCTATTTTTCTATGCTTTTTCATACAAGAAATTGATGATTTGTGCTTAAATATTGAATGCTTTTGTGCTTAAATGGTATATTTCCTTGATCTTTTAGTTTTATAAATCTTGTAGGAAATAAGAAGAAAAAGAAGCAAAGAAGCACAAAAAAAGGAGAAAAAAAGAGCTTTGGGACACACTTGGAAGTTGGAGCACACTATGGAGCCTTAGGCCACGCTTTTAAAAGCGTGGCCCATGACCAAATTAAAGGAGAATAGGCAATCAGCACACACTGCCCTGCTCTTGCCAAGGGCAGGGCAGAATCGTGATGCAAAGTGAGGTTGGAAGCAAGAATTTTCGCTAAGGTAAAATCTGGGCGCTCACAGCATGACCATGCCTCCTTCAAAGGGCTATAACTTGAGCTACAGACATCCAATTGATGTGCTTCCAGTTGCGTTGGAAAGCTGACATTCAGAGCTTTCCAACGATATATAGCAATCCATATTTGGCGTACAATTGAGGCATGAATGAAAGGCATCTTTAAGGGCCAAAAATAAGCGAAATTAAACCAATGTGCTTCCACCAAGGTTCGAAGCTGGAGCCTCACCCCAAAGCAAAGTAGCACTCATTTTTCTGCTCTGCCCTCTTGGAGAGCAGGGCAATGTCGTGCTCTCTTCATGGAAAATCAAGGAAAATTGCTCCCCAAATGTTTACAGCGAGTTTCGAACGTAGGACTTCACCATTGGCAACATTGCCCTGCCCTCCACAAGGGCAGGGCAGCATTTTGTGGTGCATGGCCAGCGCACAAAATTGGCACGCACCAAGGAAGTTTCGGCCAGCAAGCACGCACGCACGGGCAGCTTGGCGCACCATGGCAACTCTGCCCTGCCCTCCACAAGGGCAGGGCAGCATCCTGCAGCATCTTGAACGCCCATCACACGCACGAGGCCGCATGCACCATTTCCTGCTCTGCCCTCCACAAGGGCAGGGCAGCCTCCTGGGAGCAAACAATCATGGGCCAAAATTCAACCAAAATCTCATTTAAATTCAATTCCTCTCCAAATTGAATCAAGGACAAGCAAACCCATTTCTCCTCAAATCCAAAGCAAGCAAAGCCCACATCATCACTCAAAGGCACATGGATCAATTAAATTAGGATTTTCATTTTTGTAATTTGTTTTAATTTTATTTTCATTTTTTTCATTTTGTAAAGCCTATATAAAGGCATCAAAGAGCTCGATTAGAGAGGAGGGCGGAAATAGGAAGGTTGGCTCCAATAGGGAGAATTAGGAATAGATAGCTCTCTCCTTTAAGTTTTCTTTTCTGCTTTAAATCTTGGGTAGAGAATTGAAGAAATTCTGTTTCAATCTCACCTTGAGATCTCTTGTTTACTTTTTCTGTATAATTGAAATTCACAGACTGCTTCATCTTCTCTTTAATTCTGCAATTCATTTTTCTTCTTTATGCTGCAAACTGTTCTTGTTGAATCAAGGAAGGATTTGAGATCTAGACTTGTTATTTAGTCTCTTCTACTCCTGAGATCTTGAACCCAATTTTTAATTGCTGCAACTTAAGCACTTGTTTTGCTGCAAATTAAGCACCAGTATTTCTCTGTTTACTCTTCAAGGCATTTTTACTTTTCTGTTAAGATCTAGTTCCATTGAATCAATCCTCTACTCTTCTACTTGTTGCAATTTATTTTTCCTTGATTAATTTCTGCAATCCCACATCCCTGACCCATTTAAGATTCAAGCAATTTACATTTCTTGTCATTTAAGTTTCTGCAATTTACATTGCTTGTTCTTTAAGCTTGCTGCCTATTTACATTCTGCAATTTAAGTTCACTGTTATTTACATTCTGCTGCCACAATTCTCACTCACCAATGTTAGCTTGACTAAACTAATCACCCACTAAAGTTGCTTGATCCATCAATCCCTGTGGGATCGACCTCACTCTAAGTGAGTTATTACTACTTGATGCGACCCGGTATACTTGCCGGTTGGATTTGTGTGTTGGAAATTCATTTTTCCGCAAAAACACCATCAAGTTTTTGGCGCCGTTGCCGGGGATTGATTAGATCAACAATGATTAAGTGGGTGAGAAGTCTAGATCAAGCATTTTTTTCTTTTTTGTTCTCTGTTCTAAGTTGAAACCAAGGTGTTTGTGTTTTTGCCTCACTAAGCAAAACTCATTTCTGATATGAGTAATTTCAATTTTCCTTGGTGTTGTGTTTTCCAATATTCAAATGGAGTTCAACTCATCTTATGATCAAACAAATTTTATGGGATATCACCCACCATCACCAATCTCTAATGGTGGCTGGGAATATCACCAAGAAAATACAAATTCTAAGCACTCCAATCCATGGAGAATTGCTTCAGAAACACAAGATGAGGGAGACAATCATATGGGATATTTCCCTCCACCATAAAATGATGCTATTCATGATTCTAATGGTGGCTGGGAAGGAAATTCTAATGCTCCATATGATATTCATCCAAAGATATCATCACTTGACCATGCTTCAACAGAAAGCCTCTACCAAAATTTACCACCCACACAAACTTCCATGAACCAAAGCCTCTCAAAGCTTGAGACCATGTTTGAAAAATATGAGAGGGAGGCACAGATATCCTGGAACGAGCAAGAGAATTCATTCAAAAACATGGAAATAATGTTAGCTCAATTGGTGAGTGCAACAAGGAAAGAGGAAGGGCAAGATGAGGAAGCCTCTGTGTCAAGTGAAATTTCAATGAAAAAAGAGGTGGTGGAAATATTTGAACCTGAAACTGCACTTGAGATGAAAAGAGAACCTGAACAGTCACAACCTCCTCAAACTCCCCTGGACCAAAAAGTCTCAACAATTGAATCTGAGATTAAAAGATATGAAGAGGAGATGAAGAAATATTGGGAAGATCAACAAACCTCCTCAATGAAAAAGCTATTAAGTCAAATGTTGAGTACAAGAGAGGAAGTGGAAGAGCAAGAAAGTGAGGAAGACACTCAAGAGAAGTCAGACTCAAGTGAAGCAGAGAAGTACATAGAGGAAAAGCTCATGGAACCACCAATGCAAAAGGCCCTGGATGAATACAAAACTCCAATAATCACACAGCAACCAAGTCTTGAATTCAAAGAAGTGAAGGCAACTAACAAGAGCACCAATTCTGTCCCCAATCCAGCAAGCAAGATCAATCAAGCCATTTGCAAAAGGAAGCTTGCTAAGGAAAGGCCAAGGCAAGGGACAGTAGCTGAATCTTCTCCCCCTTTGAGGTCATTCCTCTTAACAAATTGGAAGAAGAGGAAGAAAGTAAAGAACAGGTAGACAGTAGGTACATTTCTTCTCCGTGCTTTGTTTAAATTTCTATAAATTGGCATATGATTACATTCTAAGTTTGGTGTTGCCTTGCAACAAATTATTTTCAATCTTTTTGGATGATTGCATCAAATCAAAAATGAAAGTGACACACCAAGATTCTAAGTTTGGTGTGCCACTTATTTTCTATGCAACTCATCCAGCAACATCACTTGTCTGCATAATCATATTGCCTTTACATTGTTATTTTTCTTTGTTTTGACAGTTCGTTTGCATTCTCTTTGTTTTAGTCACCTCTTTATTTTTAAGTTTTCTTTTATCAACTGTTTTTGTTAATACAGCATCAAGAGATCCTCATTCATGACAGATTTTTGGCTTGGTGATTGTATTCAAATAACAGTTTCTTTTGTTTAGTTTTATTTCAAATAAAATTGACATATGGTTGCATTCTAAGTTTGGTGTTGCTATGCAACAAAATTTGGTTCAATGTTTACTAGATACTTGCATCAATTCCAAGTGAGAGTGTCACACTAAGTTTGGTGTGCCACTTATTTCTTTTATGAAATGTATCATGCACACCATCCTATGTTTGCAATCACAATGTTTCTGTTTCTCTGTGCCTTGATGGTTACTCTTAATCTTGCTTGCCTAAACACATATGCTACTGACATCCTTTTGTGTGAGACATTCATGATCCATTTTAGACCCCACCACCATTGTTCTAATTGTTGCTTGAGGAAGAGCAAGCATTCTGATTTGGTATGGGAAGGAGAAGAATGGGAGGAAAATGACAACAATAGAGAAGATGGACTACAAGGTTGTAAAGTTCCTTTTCCTCTCATTTATTTCCAGCACTTTAAATTGCATGATTGTCTTTATATTTTCTGTATACATGTGTGGTATGACTAAGCATAGCTTGAATTTGATTTACAACATGGTGCTGTACCATTATGACTACCAACTTGAGTTTTGTGAGTTCAAAAGTAATAAAGCATCATGATCATAAACAAACAAGGAATTAAAGAAGAATTTAGCATGTGCATACAAGTATTGGAAAGCTAGTATGATTGATTTTTGCTCAATTGCATTGGATTTTATTTAATTGAAGTTTTTCATCTTGTACATTTTGTGAAATCTTTTGAAATCATGAAAACCTTGAAGAATCAAATACAATTAAAGCAAGAAAAGAAAAAGGGAAAGAATGAGAAAGCCGAAGGCTCTGAGTACCAATGGCAATTTATTTGCTAAGTGCTTGTGGTGTTTATGTATCAAGCCAAATGCTTGAAAACAAAACACTTAGAAGTCAAGGCTAGGCTCAAGTGCAAAAGCACTCCCTCAAAGCTCAAGGCTCTGAGCATCAATGATTAGAGGGTCAAGAAAAGAAAAGAAAAATGAGCTTAATGAAGTCCTCTAATTAAATGCTTGTGGTGCTTATGTATCAAGTGGTAATACTTGAAAACAAAGCATTTAGAAGTCGTAGCTTTGTTATCAACTCATGGGGCAAAGAACCCAAAAGGAGAAGCTAAAAAAAAAATCAAAAGCTTGTTTCAAGGAAGAATTATAAGAAAAAGATTTCATAAAATGAGCTAGATAGAAGCATCAATCATTTACATTTCTTTTGTGATTGAAGCATGCATAGAAAACTAGCTAACCATGAACATTGAGTTGCTATTCTTCTTACCTTGGATTGTCAATCTTTATTGCATGATTCTTTTCTTGCTTGGGGACAAGCAAGGTTTAAGTTTGGTGTTGTGATGACATGTCATCATATACCTATTTTCTATGCTTTTTCATACAAGAAATTGATGATTTGTGCTTAAATATTGAATGCTTTTGTGCTTAAATGGTATATTTCCTTGATCTTTTAATTTTATAAATCTTGTAGGAAATAAGAAGAAAAAGAAGTAAAGAAGCACAAAAAAAGGAGAAAAAAAGAGTTTTGGGACACACTTGGAAGTTGGAGCACACTTTGGAGCCTTAGGCCACGCTTTTAAAAGCGTGGCCCATGACCAAATTAAAAGAGAATAGGAAATCAGCACACACTGCCCTGCTCTTGCCAAGGGCAGGGCAGAATCGTGATGCAAAGTGAGGTTGGAAGCAAGAATTTTCGCTAAGGTAAAATCTGGGCGCTCACAGCATGACCATGCCTCCTTCAAAGGGCTATAACTTGAGCTACAGACGTCCAATTGATGTGCTTCCAGTTGCGTTGGAAAGCTGACATTCAAAGCTTTCCAACAATATATAGCAATCCATATTTGGCGTACAATTGGGGCATGAATGAAAGGCATCTTTAAGGGCCAAAAATAAGCGAAATTAAACCAATGTGCTTCCACCAAGGTTCGAAGCTGGAGCCTCACCCCAAAGCAAAGTAGCGCTTATTTTTCTGCTCTGCCCTCTTGGAGAGCAGGGCAATGTCGTGCTCTCTTCATGGAAAATCAAGGAAAATTGCTCCCCAAATGTTTACAGCGAGTTTCGAACGTGGGACTTCACCATTGGCAACATTGCCCTGCCCTCCACAAGGGCAGGGCAGCATTTTGTGGTGCATGGCCAGCGCACAAAATTGGCACGCACCAAGGGAGTTTCGGCCAGCAAACACGCACGCACGGGCAGCTTGGCGCACCATGGCAACTCTGCCCTGCCCTCCACAAGGGCAGGGCAGCATCCTGCAGCATCTTGAACGCCCATCACACGCACGAGGCCGCATGCACCATTTCCTGCTCTGCCCTCCACAAGGGCAGGGCAGCCTCCTGGGAGCAAACAATCATGGGCCAAAATTCAACCAAAATCTCATTTAAATTCAATTCCTCTCCAAATTGAATCAAGGACAAGCAAACCCATTTCTCCTCAAATCCAAAGCAAGCAAAGCCCACATCATCACTCAAAGGCACATGGATCAATTAAATTAGGATTTTCATTTTTGTAATTTGTTTTAATTTTATTTTCATTTTTTTTCATTTTGTAAAGCCTATATAAAGGCATCAAAGAGCTCGATTAGAGAGGAGGGCGGAAATAGGAAGGTTGGCTCCAATAGGGAGCATTAGGAATAGATAGCTCTCTCCTTTAAGTTTTCTTTTCTGCTTTAAATCTTGGGTAGAGAATTGAAGAAATTCTGTTTCAATCTCACCTTGAGATCTCTTGTTTACTTTTTCTGCATAATTGAAATTCACAGACTACTTCATCTTCTCTTTAATTCTGCAATTCATTTTTCTTCTTTATGCTGCAAACTGTTCTTGTTGAATCAAGGAAGGATTTGAGATCTAGACTTGTTATCTAGTCTCTTCTACTCCTGAGATCTTGAACCCAATTTTTAATTGCTGCAACTTAAGCACTTGTTTTGCTGCAAATTAAGCACCAGTATTTCTCTGTTTACTCTTCAAGGCATTTTTACTTTTCTGTTAAGATCTAGTTCCATTGAATCAATCCTCTACTCTTCTACTTATTGCAATTTATTTTTCCTTGATTAATTTCTGCAATCCCACATCCCTGACCCATTTAAGATTCAAGCAATTTACATTTCTTGTCATTTAAGTTTCTGCAATTTACATTGCTTGTTCTTTAAGCTTCCTGCCTATTTACATTCTGCAATTTAAGTTCACTGCTATTTACATTCTGCTGCCACAATTCTCACTCACCAATGTTAGCTTGACTAAACTAATCACCCACTAAAGTTGCTTGATCCATCAATCCCTGTGGGATCAACCTCACTCTAAGTGAGTTATTACTACTTGATGCGACCCGGTATACTTGCCGGTTAGATTTGTGTGTTGGAAATTCATTTTTCCGCAAAAACACCATCAAGCATTTGGACCATTTTCACTGAGGATGTGATGTAGCCATTGACAACAGTGATGCCCTACATACAGCTTGCCATGGAAAGGAGTAAGAAGGATTGAAGGAAGACAGTAGGAAAGCAGAGATTCAACAGGGACAAAGCATCTCCATACACTTATCTGAAATTCCCACCAATGATTTATATAAGTATCTCTATCTTTATTTTATGCTTTATTTATTATTAATTTCGAAAACCATTATAACCATTTGAATCTGCCTAACTGAGATTTACAAGATGACCATAGCTTGCTTCATACCAACAATCTCCGTAGGATCGACCCTTACTCACGTAAAGTTTATTACTTGGACGACCCAGTGAACTTGCTGGTTAGTTTTGCGAAGTTGTGAAGAATGTGAGTGAACCATAGTAGTGTGCACCAAGTTTTTGGAGCCATTACTAAGAATTGTTCGAGTTATAAAAAGTGTAAATCACAATTTTTCCTATCAAGGAGTTAGAGGGTGAAAAGGCTAGCTCTGTGGCTTTGGCGGCTTCTGTGAAGCTAGCCGAAGACACGGTGTTGAAGCATAAGGAGAGCTATGTTTTGGCCTACCGAGAAGTGGTGCGTCTTAGGGGTGATTTAGAGACTGCTCGAGATGATTATACCGAGCTTCAGGGTCACCTTGTGGGTAGTGTGACTGCGGCTTATGAGAACCTAAAGGAGCAGGTTCGGGTCTTTGCACCCGAGCTTGCACCCGACGACCCTGACGATGATGATGCTAAACCTCTTCCTGCACCTGCCGCCAAGGCTTCTGTTGTGCCGACTTCTTCAGCTCCTTCAGCCGGAATTGAGCCAGAACCTGACTGCCATATCCTAAACTGGGAGGATGGGACAGTGGATGCTGTGCCTCTCCAAACTCGTCCTCTTTCGCCCCGTGTTGATGCAGCTACTGGGAAACCTCTAGATCCTCTTTAGTTATTCCTGATATGTTTGTGTATGGCCCTGCCTATGGGCTTTTGATCTTTTGTTTTTGTAAATGGTATTTGTTGACTGTTGACACTCTCTTAGTTTCTTGTTTAGCAACTTTGTTTTGAAAAACAAAGTAGTTTCCAGGCTTTTTGGGCTGACTTTGGTGGCCTCTGAAGCTTGCTATTATTATAACTTTGTGTTTTTATATCTGTCTGCACTTGTCTTGGTACCATTGTAGGCTTTGTGAGTGTTGGAACTTGGTCTGACCTGATTGGCTTGATTCCAGGTCAGTTTTTGCCCAAGTTCTTGTTTGTAACCCTCTTTTTTGGACATTTTTTAGGTCTCTTTCAGGGGCTACTTTGTAGCTTTATGTTTTGGGCCGACTTCATTATGTTGGACCCTTCTGAGTCACTTTGTAACCCTCTTTTTTGGACTTTGTTCAGGTCTCTTTCAGGGGTTACTTTGTAGCTTTATGTTTTGGGCCGACTTCATCATGTCGGACCCTTCCAAGTTACTTTGTAATCCTCTTTTTTGGACCTTGTCCAGGTCTCTTTCAGGGATTACTTTTTATAACTTTATGTTTTGGGCCGACCTCGTCATGTCGGGACCTTCTAAGTTATTTTTGTAATCCTCTTTCTTGGACCTTGCTCAGGTCTCTTTCAGGGATTACTTTTATAACTTTATGTCTTGGGCCAACCTCGTCATGTCGGGCCCTTCTAAGTTATAGTAATCTTCTTTTATAGGGCTGGCCATACCTCTTTCAAGGGATTTACTTATAACTTCGGTTATTGTGACTGGTCCGACTTCTTTACGTCAACCAGTCTTTAAGTTATTTTATAGCAATCCATTTTATTAGGACCTCGTCAGGTCCTTTCTATGGATCACTTTCTATAACTTCTTGCATTATTCTGCTTTCATCTTTGCCGATTTTTGTAGAGATTGGGTTTAACCCCCGTTTTGGTCGACCTTTTAATGAATATGATTTTCATCTTTGGTCTTTATCGTGATCGCGTAGTGAATTCGATTTTCACTTTCTGCCGATCTGTAGCTTTATAATCGGACAATGAATGTTTCAAATTAATACGGCTTGAGCATTTGTAGAAGATCTAAATAGATTTTATTCAAAAGAAAATGCAAATATATACATGCGGGAGGTTAACCCTCTAAGTCGGGTGATTTGTAGGTCTTGGCTTGTCACCTTATTAAAAAACCTTTTCAGGAAAAAGAGTGCACCTTATCCTAAGATCCTTTATCATCCCTAACTATAGTACCTTCTTAGGTTGCAGGCGTGCCATGACCTAGGAAGCTCTTGCCCATCGTGTTCGGATAGTCTGTAGTAACCCTTTCCAAGTACTTCTATGACTCGAGAGGGTCCTTTTCAGTTTGCTGCCAACTTTCCTTCTCCAGGTCGGGCTGTTCCGATATCATTTCGGATTAGGACGAGGTCGCTCTCAGCAAAAACTCAATGTACTACCTTTTGATTGTATCTCGTAGCCATTCGTCGTTTTAATGCTTCTTCCCTAATTCGAGTTCTTTTTCAGACTTCCGGAAATAGGTCGAGTTCTTCCCTTTGAAGTTGGGAGTTGGCTTCTTCACTATAGTAAATCACTCTAGGCGACCTTTCTTCAATCTCCACTGGGATCATTGCCTCAATTCCGTACGTTAATCGGAAGGGTGATTCCTTTGTAGTGGAATATGGCGTTGTTCGATATGCCCATAGGACTTGTGGGAGCTCTTCGGCCCAGTATGACTTTGTTGGCAGCTTCGGCTTGTCCATTGGCTTGGGGATGTTCTACGGAAGTGAATTGTTATTTTATATTCAAGTCGGCCGCTAGCTTTCTGAAGCCCACATCTGTGAACTGGGTACCATTGTCTGTGGTGATGGAGTATGGAACCCCGAACCTTGTAACAATGTTCCTATATAAGAATTTTCGACTTCTTTGAGCAGTGGTGTTAGCTAGGGATTCTGCCTCGATCCACTTTGTGAAATAGTCTATCCCTACTGTGAGGAATTTAACTTATCCCGATCTCTGAGGGAAGGGTCCAAGAAGATCGAGTCCCCATTTTGCGAATGGCCAAGGTGAGGTCACGCTGATGAGTTTCTCTGGTGGGGCGATGTGAAAGTTGGCATGTTTCTGGCATGATGGACATGTCTTTACGAATTGTGTAGCTTCCTTTTGTAAAGTTGGCCAATAGAACCCTGCCCGAAATACTTTTTTGGTTAGTGCTTGCGCTCCGAGGTGATTGCCACAATGCCACTGTGTACTTCTTCTAGAACTTCCTTTATGTCAGAAGTCGGTACACACTTTAACAATGGTATTGAAATCCCTCTTCTGTATAGAGTATTGTTTATGATAGTGTAGTATTGTGCCTCCCGTTTTAACCTATTTGCCTCTTTTTCCTCTGTGGGGAGTGCTTCTATTTTGAGGTAGTTAATTATGGGAGTCATCCATCCTTGATCCTGACCTGTTATGGCCAGGATTTCTTCTTCTTCTGAGATTGATGGATTCTGCAGAATTTCTTGGATGATGCTTCTATTGTTGCCCCCTGGTTTGGTGCTAGCTAGTTTTGAGAGTGCGTCAGCTCGAGCATTCTGTTCTCGGGGTATGTGATGGATCTTGTATTCTCTGATTTGTCCGAGCTGTTCCCTGGTTTTGTCCAAGTACTTTTTCATGGTGGGATATTTGGCTTGGTAGCTTCCTGCTATTTGCGAAGTGACTACCTGTGAGTCGCTGAAGATGATAAGTTTTTAAGTTCAAACCTCCTTAGCCAGCTTCAAACCAGCTAGTAGTGCCTCATATTCCGCTTGGTTGTTTGAGGCAGGTGATGAGCGGATAATTTGTACGCTTTTTGGCATTGTTTTTAGTATGTTTTTAGTATGATCTAGTTAGTTTTTAGTATATTTTTATTAGTTTTTAGTTAAAATTCACTTTTCTGGACTTTACTATGAGTTTGTGTGTTTTTCTGTGATTTCAGGTATTTTCTGGCTGAAATTGAGGGACCTGAGCAAAAATCTGATTCAGAGACTAAAAAGGACTGCAGATGCTGTTGGATTCTGACCTCCCTGCACTCGAAGTGGATTTTCTGGAGCTACAGAGGCCCAATTGGCGCGCTCTCAACGGCGTTGGAAAGTAGACATCCTGGGCTTTCCAGCAATATATGATAGTCCATACTTTGCCCAAGATTTGATGGCCCAAACCGGCGTTCAAAGTCACCCTCAGAATTCCCAGCGTTAAACGCCGGAACTGGCACAAAGATGGGAGTTAAACGCCCAAACTGGCATAAAAGCTGGCGTTTAACTCCAAGAAGAGTCTCTACACGAAAATGCTTCAATGCTCAGCCCAAGCACACACCAAGTGGGCCCGGAAGTGGATTTTTATGTCATTTACTCATCTCTGTAAACCCTAGGCTACTAGTTCTCTATAAGTAGGACCTTTTACTATTGTATTTTCATCTTTAGATCTTTGAATCTTTGGATCATTTTAGATCTTTTGATCACGTTTTGGGGAGGCTGGCCTCACGGCCATGCCTAGACCTTGTTCTTATGTATTTTCAACGGTGGAGTTTCTACACACCATAGATTAAGGTGTGGAGCTCTGCTGTACCTCGAGTATTAATGCAATTACTATTGTTCTTCTATTCAATTCCGCTTGTTCTTGTTCTAAGATATCACTTGTTCTTCAACTTGATGAATGTGATGATCCGTGACACTCATCATCATTCTCACCTATGAACGTGTGCCTGACAACCACCTCCGTTCTACCTTAGATTGGGTGGATATCTCTTGGATTCTTTAACTGGAATCTTCATGGTATAAGCTAGAACTGATGGCGGCATTCAAGAGAATCCGGAAGATCTAAACCATGTCTGTGGTATTCTGAGTAGGATTCAATGATTGAATGACTGTAACGAGCTTCAAACTCCTGAGGGCGGGGCGTTAGTGACAGACGCAAAAGAATCACTGGATTCTATTCCGGCCTAATTGAGAACCGACAGATGGATAGCCGTGCCGTGACAGGGTGCGTTGAACATTTCCACTGAGAGGATGGGAGGTAGCCACTGACAACGGTGAAACCCTTGCATACAGCTTGCCATGGAAAGGAGTAAGAAGGATTGGATGAAGACAATAGGAAAGCAGAGAGACGGAAGGAACACAGCATCTCCATAGGCTTATCTGAAATTCCCACCAATGAATTACATAAGTATCTCTATCTTTATCTTTATGTTTTATTCGTATATCACCCATATCCATTTGAGTTTGCCTGACTAAGATTTACAAGATGACCATAGCTTGCTTCATACCAACAATCTCTGTGGGATCGACCCTTACTCGCGTAAGGTTTATTACTTGGACGACCCAGTACACTTGCTGGTTAGTTGTGGGAAGTTGTGTTTATGCCATGGTATTGAACATCAAGTTTTTGGGTTCATCACCGGGGATTATTTGAGTTGTGAAAAGTATTGATCACAATTTTGTGCACCAAGTTTTTGGCGCCGTTGCCGGGTATTGTTGAGTTTGGACAACTGAAGGTTCATCTTGTTGCTTAGATTAGGTTTTTTTTTTCTTCAGAGTTCTTAAGAATGAATTCTAGTGTTTCAAAGTGATGTTCTTATCATCACCAAAGCTGATTGATTCTCATCAATTTAGCTCTTGAATGCAATGTCCTGCTGAAGCTTGGCTGGCCATGTCTAATTCCTTTAGACTGAAGCTTTAGACTAACATTGCATGATTCCTGGAATTCTCATTAAGAATTTTGATACCTTTATTTTATTTTCCACTTAATTTTCGAAAAATAAAAAAAAATTTACAAAATCATAAAAACCAAAAAAATATTGCATGTTTCTTGATAAGTCTAGTATCTCATTGTAAGAAAATTCAAATCTTTTTAAAATGTTTTTCAAATCATATCTTCTCAATCACATCTTTTTAAAATCAATCATATCTTCTTAACCACATCTTTTTCAAAATAGCTTTCAATCAAATCTTTTTGATTTCTAATTTCAAAATTTTTTTCAAAAATCACTTTACTTCTTTCTCAATCATGGTTTTCGAAAATTCTTAAAGTTTTTCAAAATGTTTTCAAAATATTTTACTTAATTTTCGAAAATTTCTTCCCCTCTTCTCACATCCTTCTATTTATGGACTAACACTATTCCTCAATGAACAATTCGAACTCCATCTCTCTTGATAAGTTCGAATTCTTCTACTTCTGCCTTCCATTTTTCTTTTCCTCTGACACCTCAAGGAATCTCTATACTGTGACATAGAGGATTCCACATTTTCTTGTTCTCTTCTCTTTCATATGAGCAGGAGCAAAGACAAAAGCATTCTTGTTGAGGCTGATCCTGAACCTGAAAGGACCTTGAAGCGAAAGCTAAGAGAAGCTAAGGCACAATTCTCTGTAGAGGACCTAACAGAAATCTTCAAAGAAGAAGAACACATGGCAGCCGAAAATAACAACAATGCCAACAATGCAAGGAAGGTGCTGGGTGACTTTACTGCACCTACTCCCGACTTCTATGGGAGAAGCATCTCTATCCCTGCCATTGGAGCAAACAACTTTGAGCTTAAGCCTCAATTAGTTTCTCTAATGCAACAGAATTGCAAGTTCCATGGACTTCCATTGGAAGATCCTCATCAGTTCTTAGCTGAGTTCTTGCAAATCTGTGACACTGTCAAGACTAATAGGGTTGACCCTAAGGTCTACAGACTTATGCTATTCCCTTTTGCTGTAAGAGATAGAGCTAGGACATGGTTGGACTCACAACCTAAAGAAAGCCTGAACTCTTGGGAAAAGCTAGTCAATGCCTTCTTGGCAAAGTTCTTTCCACCTCAAAAATTGAGTAAGCTTAGAGTGGAAGTCCAAACCTTCAGACAGAAGGAAGGAGAATCCCTCTATGAAGCTTGGGAAAGATACAAACAATTAATTAGAAAGTGTCCCTCTGATATGCTTTCTGAATGGAGCATCATAGGTATTTTCTATGATGGTCTGTCTGAACTGTCCAAGATGTCTTTGGATAGCTCTGCTGGAGGATCTCTTCATCTGAAGAAGACGCCTACAGAAGCTCAAGAGCTGATTAAAATGGTTGCAAATAACCAATTCATGTACACTTCTGAAAGGAATCCTGTAAACAATGGGACTAATCAGAAGAAAGGAGTTCTTGAGATTGACACTCTGAATGCCATATTGGCTCAGAACAAAATATTGACTCAGCAAGTCAATTTGATTTCTCAAAGTCTGTCTGGAATGCAAAATGCACCAGGTAGTACTAAGGAAGCTTCATCTGAAGAAGAAGCTTATGGTCCTGAGAACCCTTCAATGGAAGAGGTGAATTACATGGGAGAACCCTATGGAAACACCTATAATCCTTCATGGAGAAATCATCCAAATCTCTCATGGAAGGATCAACAGAGACCTCAACAAGGTTTCAACAATAGTAATGGTGGAAGAAACAGGTTTAGCAATGGCAAGCCTTTTCCATCATCTTCTCAGCAACAGACAGAGAGTTCTAAGCAGAACAACTCTGACTTAGCAACCATGGTCTCTGATAGTATTAAAACCACTCAAAGTTTCATGACTGAAACAAGGTCCTCCATTAGAAATTTGGAGGCACAAGTGGGTCAGCTGAGCAAGAAGATTACTGAACTCCCTCCTAGTACTCTTCCAAGCAATACAGAAGAAAATCCAAAGGGAGAGTGCAAGGCCATCAACATGGCCAAATTTGGAGAGAAGGGAGAGGCAGTGAACGCCACTGAGGAAGACCTCAATGGACGTCCACTGACCTCCAATGAGTTCCCCAATGAGGAACCATGGGAATCTGAGGCTCAAAATGAGACCATAGAGATTCTATTGGACTTACTTCTGCCATTCATGAGCTCTGATGAGTATTCTTCCTCTGAAGAGGATGAGTATGTCACTGAAGAGCAAGTTTCTAAATACCTTGGAGCAATCATGAAGCTAAATGACAAGTTATTTGGAAATGAGACTTGGGAGGATGAACCCCCTTTGCTCACCAAAGAACTGGATGACTTGTCTAGGCAGAAACTGCCTCAAAAGAGACAGGATCCTGGGAAGTTTTCAATACCTTGTACCATAGGAACCATGACCTTCAAGAAGGCCTTGTGTGACTTAGGGTCAAGTGTAAACCTCATGCCTCTCTTTGTAATGGAGAAGCTAGGGATCTTTGAGGTCTAAGCTGCAAAAATCTCACTAGAGATGGCAGACAATTCAAGAAAACAAGCTCATGGACTTGTAGAGGACGTTCTGGTAAAAGTTGAAGACCATTACATCCCTGCTAATTTCATAGTCCTAGAGACTGGGAAGTGCATGGATGAATCTATCATCCTTGGCAGACCCTTCCTAGCCACAACAAAGGCTGTGATTGATGTTGACAGAGGAGAATTGATCATTCAAGTGAATAAAGAATCCCTTGTGTTTGAGGCTCAAGGATATCCCTCTGTCATCATGGAGAGGAAGCATGAAGAGCTTCTCTCAAAACAGAGTCAAACATAGCCCCCACAGTCAAACTCTAAGTTTGGTGTTGGGAGGCCTCAACCAACTTCTAAGTTTGGTGTTGAACCCCCACATTCAAACTCTAAGTTTGGTGTTGGGAGGTTCCAACATTGCTCTGAGCATCTCTGAGGCTCCATGAGAGCCCACTGTCAAGCTACTGACATTAAAGAAGCGCTTGTTGGGAGGCAACCCAATGTTATATTTTATCTATTTTCCTTTGTTATTTTATGTTTTCTGTAGGTTGATGATCATGAGAAGTCACAAAATCAAATGAAAAAGCAAAAACAGAATGAAAAACAGAAAGAAAAACAGCACACCCTGGAGGAAGATCCTGCTGGCGTTTAAACGCCAGTAAGGCTAGCAGATGGGCGTTTAACGCCCAGTCTGGCACCATTCTGGGCGTTTAACGCCAGAAAGGGGCACCAGACTGGCGTTAAACGCCAGTAAAGGGCAAGAAGTTGGCGTTAAACGCCAGAAAGGGGCACCAGCCCGGTGTTTAATGCCAGAAAAAGCACAAAGAGCAATTTTGCTCGCCACTTGGTGCAGGAATGACTTTTCCTTGACACCTCAGGATCTGTGGACCCCACAGGATCCCCACCTACCCCACCACTCTCTCTCTTCTTCACCCATTCACCAATCACCTCAACACCTCTTCCCCAAAAACCCTTCCCCTATCAAATCCAATCTTTCTCTTCACCACTCACATCCATCCTTCATTACACCCCACCAACCTCACCATTCAAATTCAAAACAGTTTCCCTCCCAAACCCACCCTCCCATAGCCAAACCATAACCCTCCCCCACCCCTATTTAAACCCATCTTCACTCCTTCATTTTCACACAACATAAACACTACTTCTCCCCCCTTTGGACGAACCTCAAGGCCATCTCCATCTCCTCATTTCTTCTTCTTCTACTCTCTTCTTTCTTCTTTTGCTCGAGGACGAGCAAACCTTTTAAGTTTGGTGTGGTAAAAGCATTGCTTTTTGTTTTTCCATAACCATTTATGGCATCCAAGGCCGGAGAAACCTCTAGAAAGAGGAAAGGGAAGGCAAAAGCTTTCACCTCCGAGTCATGGGAGATGGAGAGATTCATCTCAAGGGTGCATCAAGACCACTTCTATGAAGTTGTGGCCTTGAAGAAGGTGATCCCCGAGGTCCCTTTTTCACTCAAAAAGAGTGAATATCCGGAGATCCGACATGAGATCCGAAGAAGAGGTTGGGAAGTTCTTACCAACCCCATTCAACAAGTCAGAATCTTAATGGTTCAAGAGTTCTATGCCAATGCATGGATCACCAAGAACCATGATCAAAGTGTGAACCCGGACCCAAAGAATTGGCTTACTATGGTTCGGGGGAAATACTTGGATTTTAGTCCGGAAAATGTAAGGTTGGCATTCAACTTGCCCATGATGCAAGGAGATGAACATCCTTACACTAGAAGGGTCAACTTTGATCAAAGGTTGGACCAAGTCCTCATAGACATTTGTGAAGAGGGCGCCCAATGGAAGAGAGATTCAAGAGGGAAGCCGGTTCAACTGAGAAGGCATGACCTCAAGCCTGTGGCTAGGGGATGGTTGGAGTTTATCCAACGCTCAATCATTCCCACTAGCAACCGGTCCGAAGTTACTATATACCGAGCCATCATGATTCATAGCATCATGATTGGAGAAGAAATAGAAGTTCATGAGGTGATATCCCAAGAACTTTATAAGGTGGCGGACAAGTCCTCTACCTTGGCAAGGTTAGCCTTTCCTCATCTCATTTGTCACCTCTGTTATTCAGTTGGAGTTGACATAGAGGGAGACATCCCCATTGATGAGGACAACCCCATCACTAAGAAGAGGATGGAGCAAACAAGAGACCCCTCTCATCATCAAATTCCTGAGATACCTCAAGGGATGCACTTTCCTCCACAAAACTATTGGGAGCAACTAAACACCTCCCTAAGAGAATTGAGTTCCAACATGGGACAACTAAGGGTGGAGCACCAAGAACATTCCATTCTCCTCCATGAAATTAGAGAAGATCAAAGAATCATGAGAGAGGAGCAACAAAGACAAGGAAGAGACATTGAGGAGCTCAAGCACTCCATAGGATCTTCAAGAAGAAGAACAAGCCGCCATCACTAAGGTGGACCCGTTCTTTAATTTCCTTGTTCTTTATTTTTCTGTTTTTCGAAAATTATGCTTATGTTTATCTATGTTTGTGTCTTGTGATCATTAGTGTCTTAGTGTCTATGCCTTAAAGTTATGAATGTCCTATGAATCCATCACCTTTCTTAAATGAAAAATGTTCTTAATTGAAAAGGAAAAGAATTGCATGAATTTTGAATTTTATAACAGTTTAATTATTTTGATGTGGTGGCAATACTTTTGTTTGCTGAATGTATGCTTAAACAGTGCATATGTCTTTTGAATTTGTGGTTCATGAATGTTGGCTCTTGAAAGAATGATGAAAAAGGAGAAATGTTACTGAGGATCTGAAAAATCATAAAAATGATTCTTGAAGCAAGAAAAAGCAGTGAATACAAAAAAAATTTCGAAAAAAAAGAGAAGGAGAAAAACGAAAAAAAGGGAGAAAAAGAAAAAGAAAGAAAAAAAAAAGAAATAAAGTTGTGATCCAAGGCAAAAAGAGTGTGCTTAAGAACCCTGGACACCTCTAATTGGGGACTCTAGCAAAGCTGAGTCACAATCTGAAAAGGTTCACCCAATTATGTGTCTGTGGCATGTATGTATCCGGTGGTAATACTGGAAGACAGAGTGCTTTGGGCCATGGCCAAGACTCAATAAGTAGCTGTGTTCAAGAATCATCATACTTAACTAGGAGAATCAATGACACTATCTGGATTCTGAGTTCCTAAAGAAGCCAATCATTCTGAATTTCAAAGGATAGAGTGAGATGCCAAAACTGTTCAGAGGCAAAAAGCTAAAAGCCCCGCTCATCTAATTAATACTGATCTTCATAGATGTTTTTGGAATTCATTGCATATTCTCTTCTTTTTATCTTATTTGATTTTCAGTTGCTTGAGGACAAGCAACAATTTAAGTTTGGTGTTGTGATGAGCGGATAATTTGTACGCTTTTTGGCATTGTTTTTAGTATATTTTTAGTATGATCTAGTTAGTTTTTAGTATATTTTTATTAGTTTTTAGTTAAAATTTAATTTTCTGGACTTTACTATGAGTTTGTGTGTTTTTCTGTGATTTCAGGTATTTTCTGGCTGAAATTGAGGGACCTGAGCAAAAATCTGATTCAGAGACTAAAAAGGACTGCAGATGCTGTTGGATTCTGACCTCCCTGCACTCGAAGTGGATTTTCTGGAGCTACAGAGGCCCAATTGGCGCGCTCTCAACGGCGTTGGAAAGTAGACATCCTGGGCTTTCCAGCAATATATGATAGTCCATACTTTGCCCAAGATTTGATGGCCCAAACCGGCGTTCAAAGTCACCCTCAGAATTCCCAGCGTTAAACGCCGGAACTGGCACAAAGATGGGAGTTAAACGCCCAAACTGGCATAAAAGCTGGCGTTTAACTCCAAGAAGAGTCTCTACACGAAAATGCTTCAATGCTCAGCCCAAGCACACACCAAGTGGGCCCGGAAGTGGATTTTTATGTCATTTACTCATCTCTGTAAACCCTAGGCTACTAGTTCTCTATAAGTAGGACCTTTTACTATTGTATTTTCATCTTTAGATCTTTGAATCTTTGGATCATTTTAGATCTTTTGATCACGTTTTGGGGAGGCTGGCCTCACGGCCATGCCTAGACCTTGTTCTTATGTATTTTCAACGGTGGAGTTTCTACACACCATAGATTAAGGTGTGGAGCTCTGCTGTACCTCGAGTATTAATGCAATTACTATTGTTCTTCTATTCAATTCCGCTTGTTCTTGTTCTAAGATATCACTTGTTCTTCAACTTGATGAATGTGATGATCCGTGACACTCATCATCATTCTCACCTATGAACGTGTGCCTGACAACCACCTCCGTTCTACCTTAGATTGGGTGGATATCTCTTGGATTCTTTAACCGGAATCTTCGTGGTATAAGCTAGAACTGATGGCGGCATTCAAGAGAATCCGGAAGATCTAAACCTTGTCTGTGGTATTCTGAGTAGGATTCAATGATTGAATGACTGTGACGAGCTTCAAACTCCTGAGGGCGGGGCGTTAGTGACAGACGCAAAAGAATCACTGGATTCTATTCCGGCCTGATTGAGAACCGACAGATGGATAGCCGTGCCGTGATAGGGTGCGTTGAACATTTCCACTGAGAGGATGGGAGGTAGCCACTGACAACGGTGAAACCCTTGCATACAGCTTGCCATGGAAAGGAGTAAGAAGGATTGGATGAAGACAATAGGAAAGCAAAGAGACGGAAGGAACACAGCATCTCCATAGGCTTATCTGAAATTCCCACCAATGAATTACATAAGTATCTCTATTTTTATCTTTATGTTTTATTCGTATATCACCCATATCCATTTGAGTTTGCCTGACTAAGATTTACAAGGTGACCATTGCTTGCTTCATACCAACAATCTCTGTGGGATCGACCCTTACTCGCGTAAGGTTTATTACTTGGACGACCCAGTACACTTGCTGGTTAGTTGTGCGAAGTTGTGTTTATGCCATGGTATTGAACATCAAGTTTTGGGTTCATCACTGGGGATTATTTCAGTTGTGAAAAGTATTGATCACAATTTCGTGCACCAGCAGGGAACTCGAATTTAAGGGAGAGTTCGATTTGGGTTCCTTGGTCGCTTTCAATTATCACACCTGCGCCGCTTCCCGTCTTATTTGAGGAACTGTCTACGTAGAGATTCCATTCTGTGGGATTTCTGATGTGTCTGTAAACTCTGCAATGAAGTCGGCCAGGTGTTGTGATTTGATGGCTGTCCAAGCTTCGTAGTGGAGATCGAATTCGGACAACTCGACTGCCCATTACAGGATTCTGCCCGCCAGGTCTGTTTTCTGTAAAATCCCTTTTATGGGCTAGTTGGTCCAAACCCTAATGGTGTGGGCTTAGAAGTATGAACGGAGTCATCGGGATGTTAGTATGAGAGTGTAGGCAAACTTTTCTATTTTTTGGTAGTTCATCTCGGCTCCTTGTAATGCTTTACTAATGAAGTATGCGAGTTGTTGCCCACTGTCATCTTCTCGGACTAATTCTGAAGCCATTGCCCGACTTCTTACCGCGAGGTACAATACGAGTGGTTCTCCTTCCCGTGGCCGAGTTAGGATAGGTGGCTGTCCCGGGAAATTTTTGAAATCTTGGAAGGCTTGCTCGCACTCCGTTGTCCATTCGAACCTTTTTCCTTTCCTTAGGGTGGCGTAGAAGGGAAGAGATCTTATTGCTGATCCGGCGAGGAATCTGGACAAGGCTGCCAATCTCCCGTTGAGTTGTTGTACCTCTTTGACACAAGTCGGACTCTTCATGTCGAGTATGGCCCGACATTTATCTGGGTTTGCTTCGATTCCTCTCTATGTGAGCATGAAACCTAAGAATTTGCCGGCCTCTACTGCGAAGGTGCATTTTGTAGGGTTGAGTCGCATACCATGCCGTCTTATAGTGTCAAATACTTGGGTCAGGTTGGACAATAGCATCTCTTTATTTTGTGTCTTTATTAGCATGATGTCCACGTAGACTTCCATGATTTTTCCGATGTGATCCGAAAAGACCTTATTCATCAATCTCTGATAAGTAGCTCCCATGTTTTTAAGACCGAAAGGCATGATGATGTAGCAGTAGTTTGCTTTAGGGGTTAAGAAGGAAGTTTTTTCTTGATCGGATGGATACATTGGGATCTGATTGTATCCCGAGTATGCGTCCATAAACGAGAGGTATTTATATCCAGATGAGGCATCTACTAGAGCGTCGATACTTGGGAGTGGGTAAGGATCTTTTGGGCAGGCTTTGTTGAGATCTGTGTAGTCGGTGCACATTTGCCACTTCCCATTTGACTTTTTCACCAAGACGACATTAGCCAGCCATAGCGGGTATTTGACTTCTCTTATGAACCATGCCTCTAGTAGAGCTTGTACCTGATCTTCCACAGCTTGGGAGCGTTCTGGCCCGAGCTTTCTACGCCTCTGTTGTACGGGTCGAGATCCTGGGTAGACTGATAATTTGTGACACATTAGCTTGGGGTCTATGCATGGCATGTCTGCGGCCTTCCATGCAAAGAGATCGACGTTGTTTCACAAGAACTGTATGAGTGATTCTTTCATGTCTCCTTTTAGGATGGTACCGATATTGGTTGTTTGGTCCAGGGTGTTCCCAATCTGAACTTTTTCTATTTATCCTTCCGGTTGTGGGCGGAGTTCTTCCCGTCTCTGCATTCCACCGAGCTCGATTGTGAGGAATTCTTTTCCTCTACCTCTGAGGTTTAGACTTTCATTATAACAGCGGTGTGCCGTCTTCTGGTCTGCTTTTATTGTAGCTATCCCTTCTAGAGTTGGGAATTTCATGCATAGATGCAGAGTTGAGACTACTGCACCAAGCTGATTTAATGTTGTCCGGCATATTAAGGCGTTATAGGCTGAACTTACGTTAACCACGATGTAGTCTATCTTGAGTGTTCTCGATTGGTTTCCTTTTCCAAAGGTTGTGTGCAATGAGATGTATCCAAGCGGTTGAACTAGGGTGTCTCCTAGCCCGAACAAGCTGTTCGGATATGCTCTGAGTTCTTTTTCTTCCAAACCGAGCTTGTCAAAGGCAGTTTTGAACAAGATGTCGGTAGAGCTCCCTTGGTCTATCAGTGTGCAGTGAAGGTTTGCATTTTCTAGGATAACAGTGATGACCATGGGATCATCGTGTCCTGAGATTATACCAGATGCATCTTCTTTGGTGAAAGTAATTGCGGGGATGTCAGGCGCTTCCTCCTTCCCCTCGACATGATATACTTCTTTAAGATGTCTTTTGTGAGACGATTTGGAGACTCCTCCTCCCGCAAATCCGCCGTGTATCATGTGGACGTGTCTTTCTGGTGTACAAGGTGACTGCTCGATTCGTCCAACATCTTCTTCCTTTCTTCTTTTTCTTTGCTCATCGTCCCGGGTAGCCAGATACCGATCTAGCTTCCCCTCTCTTACTAGTTTTTCTATAACATTTTTTAAATCGAAATACTCATTGGTGGAATGCATGCGAATTCGATGATATTCAATATATTCGGTCCGATTTCCTCCTCTTTTTTTGCCTTTAAATGGTCGAGCTGGAGGTATTTTTTCAGTGTTGCAAACCTCTCTGTAGACATCCACGAGAGACACCCGAAGGAGGGTGTAGTTGTGGTATTTTTTGATTTTTTCTCCGTGTCAATCTTCCTTCTTTTTAGACTCTTTGTCCTTATCCCGGGAGGTGAATCTGGATTTTGAGGTCTCTCCTAGTCGAGAGTTTTCCTCCATGTTGATGTACTTCTCTGATCGTTCTTGCACTTCGTTCAGAGATGTGGGGTATTTTTTAATATAGATTGGCTAAAAGGTCCCTCTCGCAAGCCATTGATGAGGCCCATAATGGCAGCCTCCATTGGTAGGCTCTGTATGTCCAGGCACATTTTGTTGAATCTTTCCATGTAGCTGCGAAGACTTTCCCGTTCTCCTTGCTTGATTCCTAATAGACTTGGGGCATGCTTAGCCTTGTCTTTTTGGATGGAAAATCTGGCCAAAAACTTCTTGGCCAAGTCGTCAAAACTCGAGATGGACCTAAGAGGTAAATTGTCGAACCATCTAATTGCCGTATTTGTTAAAGTAGTCGGAAAGGCTTTACAACGAACTGCATCTAAGGCGTCGGTGAGGTATATTCTACTTCTGAAATTATTGAGATGATGGCCGGGATCTGTAGTGCCATCGTACAAAGTCATATCTGGGAGTTTAATGTCTTTTGGGATTTTGGTCTTCATGATCTCTTTGGTGAATGGATCTTGTTCCTTGTGGAAGTTGTCCTCCTGAGGGGATCGGTTGGCTTTGGTCTTGAGATCGGCTTCGAGTTTTAGGAGTTTGTCCTCCAATTCCCGGTGTCGCCTTATTTCCTTCTATAGGTCTTTCTCAGCCTCTCGTTGATGTAGGGCTTCTTCTTCAAGTTGTTTTAAACGGTCTTGAAGCGTCTCTATGGCTCTCGCGTTTGAATTCTTTTTATTGTAAAGTTGAGCAGTATCCTTTGGTGTGGTATCCGCGTTTTTGTGCGGTGTTCTATCTTCTAGGCCTGAATTATGGTTGTTATCATGGTCGTCCGTCATGACGATGGGATGACTTCCAGGTTTCCCGGCAACGGCGCCAATGTTCCGAGGGTTACCTAAAACTGTAGGTCAATCTCGGACGAGATCTTCTGTACTGGTCAGAACTGTTGTGTCTGACTTGTTGGACTGGATGGTGGTGCTGATCCTTCATCCCCGGACGGTGGGGGGTACCTGCAAGGGACTCCGATGCTTAAGTTAGCAAGGGTATTAAGCAGGTATTGAGTAGAACCAGAGTATGAGTTATAGCTGGGTGCTCCAATGTATTTATAATGGTGTGAAGTGACCTTTTCAGATAAGATAAGTTAGTTATCTTATCTTATCTTTATGGGAACCGCCCTTATCTCTATAGGCTTGGGCTGCCTTTGGATTTGGGTCGTGCTCCTCTATTTGGGCCCTCTATTGGGCTTCCCTGGCAATTTGGCCGAGCTCTTTGAAAAAAGGTCGGGTAGTTCGACCTGAAGAGGCCGGTCGTCGCGTTGCTAAGCATCCCGGGTCGTACAGCTTGACCCAAGGTATGAATAGTGGGGTTTTGGGGGAAGAGATATGGATGTGATTGGTGAGGGATATTTGGGAAAGAGTGTTATGAAAAGGTGTGAGAGAGAGAGAGAATGAGTTAAGGTTGGTGGAGATCCTGTGGAATCCACAGATCCTGAGGGGTCAAGGACTTCTCATCCCTACTCCATTTAGGCGTGCAAAATGCCCTTAGAGTGCAATTCTGGTGTTAAACGCCAGGTTGCTGCCTGTTTCTGGCATTTAACGCCAGCTTTTCTTCGCTTTCTGGCGTTTAACACCAGCTTGGTACCCTGTTCTGGCGTTAAATCCCAGTCTGGTGCCCATTTATGGCATTAAACGCCCAGAATGGTGCCAGACTGGGCGTTTATCGCCCATCCTGCTACCCTAAGTTCTTCCTCCAAGGTGTGCTGTTCGTAATACTGTTTTTGAATTTGCTCTGATTTTTGCTGTTGTTTTTGTGACTCCACATGATCATCAACCTAAAGAAAACATAAAATAATAATGAAAATTTAACATAAATAAATAAAAATTGGGTTGCCTCCCAATAAGTGCTTCTTTAATGTCAATAGCTTGACAGTGGGCTCTCTTGGAGCCTCACAGATAATCAGAGCATGGTTGTGGCCTCTTAACACCAAACTTAGAGTTTGGTTGTGGCCTCTCAACACCAAACTTAGAGTTTGGTTGTGGCCTCCCAACACTAAACTTAGAGTTTGAATGTGAGGGCTTTGTTTGACTCTGTATTGAGAGAAGCTTTTCATGCTTCTTCTCCCTGTGTACAGAAGGAGAACCTTGAGTCTTGAATACAAGGTAGTCCTCATTCAATTGAAGGACCAACTCTCCTCTGTCAACATCAATCACAGCTTTTGCTGTGGCTAGGAAAGGTCTGCCAAGGATGATAGATTCATCCTCATCCTTCCCATTGTCTAGGATTATGAAATCAGCAGGGATGTAAAGGCCTTCAACCTTCACTAGCACGTCATCTACTAGTCCATAAGCCTGTTTCATTGATTTGTCTGCCATCTCTAGTGAGATTCTTGCAGCTTGTACCTCAAAGATTCCTAGTTTCTCCATTACAGAGAATGGCATGAGGTTAATACCTGACCCTAGGTCACACAGAGCCTTCTCAAAGGTCATGGTGCCTATGGTACAGGGTATTAAGAATTTGCCAGGATCCTATTTCTTTTGAGTTAAAGTTTGCTGAACCCAGGTATTCAGTTCATTAATGAGCAATGGAGGTTCATCCTCCTAAGTCTCATTACCAAATAGCTTGGCATTCAGCTTCGTGATTGCTCCTAAATACTGGGCAACTTACCCTTCAACAATGTCTTCATCTTCTGAAGCTCATGAATGGTAAAAGAAAGTTCGATGGAATCTCTATGGTCTATATATGAGCCTCAGATTTCTTTGGTTCCTCATTGGGGTACTTCTTAATGGCCAGTGGATGTTCTCTGAGGTCTTCCTCACTGGGAATCAATGCCTTTTCACTCTCTCCAGGTTCAGCCATGTTGGTCACAATTATAGCCTTGCACTCTCTTTTGGGATTCTCTTCTGTATTGCTTGGGAGAGTGCTAGGAGGAGTTTCAGTAACCCTTTTACTCAGCTGACCCACTTGTACCTCCAAGTTTCTGATGGAGGACCTTGTTTCATTCATGAAACTGAGAGTGGCCTTAGATAGATCAGAGACTATATTTGCTAAGCTAGATGGGTTTTGCTCAGAATTCTCTGTCTGTTGCTGAGAGGATGATGGAAAAGGCTTGCCATTGCTAAACCTGTTTCTTCCACCATGATTATTTTTAAAGCCTTATTGAGGCTTTTGTTGATCCTTCCATGAGAAAATTGGATGATTTCTCCATGAGGGATTATAGGTGTTTCCATAGGCTTCACCCATGTAATTCACCTCTGCCATTGCAGGGTTCTCAGGATCATAAGCTTTTTCTTCAGAAGATGCTTCTTTAGTACTGTTGGATGCATTTTGCAAACCATTCAGACTCTGAGAAATGATATTGACTTGCTGAGTCAACATTTTGTTCTAAGCCAATATGGCATTCAGAGCATCAATTTCAAGAACTCCATTCCTCTGAGGCATCCCATTATTCATAGGATTCCTTTCAGAGGTGTACATGAACTGGTTATTTACAACCATTTCAATGAGTTCCCGAGCTTCTACAGGCATTTTCTTCAGGTGAATAGATCCACATGCAGAATAGTCCAATAGCATTTTAGACAATTCAGACAGACCATCATAGAATATACCCAGGATGGTCCATTTTGAGAGCATGTCAGAAGGACATTTTTTGGTCAGTTGCTTGTATCTTTCCCAAGTTTTATAGAGGGATTCACCTTCTTTCTGCCTGAAGGTTTGAATATCCACTCTAAGCTTGCTCAGCTTTTGAGGAGGAAATAATTTGGCTAAGAAAGTCGTGACCAGCTTATCTCAAGAGTTCAGGCTATCTCTAGGTTGAGAGTCCAACCATACTATAGCTCTGTCTCTTACAGCAAAAGGGAAAAGCATAAGCTTGTAGACCTCGGGATCAACTCCATTGGTCTTAACAGTATCACAGATCTGCAAGAATTCAGTTAAGAACTGAAAAGGATCTTCTGATGGAAGTCTATAAAACTTGCAATTTTGTTGCATCAGAGAAACTAATTGAGGCTTAAGCTCAAATTTATTTGCTCCAATGGCAGGGATTGAGATGTTTCTTCCATGGAAGTTGGAAGTTGGTGTAGTAAAATCACCAAGCACCTTCCTTGCATTGTTATTGTTGTTGGGTTCGGCCATTACTTCTTTTCTAAGATTCTCTGTCAGGTTTTCTCTGGATTGTTGTGCTTTAGCTTCTCTTAGCTTCTTCTTCAAAGTCCTTTTAGGTTAAGGGTCAGCTTTAACAAGAATGTTCTTGTCCTTGTTCCTGCTCATATGAAAAAGAAGAGAATAGAAAAGGAAGAGGAATCCTCTATGTCACAGTATAGAGATTCCTTTATGTGAGTAGAAGAAGAAAAGAATAGAAGAATGATGTAGAGAGCAGAGATGAAGAATTCGAACACAGAGAGGGAGAGAGAGTTCGAATTATAAGAAGAAGAGAAGAGTGTTAGTGATTAAATAAATAAATAGAAGAAGATGAGAGAGAGTTTTCAAAAATAATTAAAAGGAAAAGGAAAATATTTTTGTTTTTATTTTAAAATTTAGTTAGAATTCGAAAATTAAGAGAAGAAATAAAATTAAAATTAAAATTTGAAACAATTAGTTAATTAAAAGAATTTTGAAAAAGGGTGAGGAGTTTTCAAAAATTAGAGAGAGAAAATTAGTTAGGTAGTTTTAAAAAAGATAAGAATTTTAAAAATCAAACAAAAAGTTAAGTGGTTAATTGAAAAAGATTTGAAAATCAATTTTGAAAAGATAAGAAGTTAGAAAAGATTTAGAAATTGATTTTGAAAAAAGATATGATAGGAAATCATTTTGAAAAAGATTTGAAAAGGAAATTAAAAAGATTTGATTTTTGAAATTAAAGTTGATTACTTGACTAACAAGAAACTAAAAGATATGATTCTAGAATTTAAAGATTGAACATTTCCTAATAGGCAAGCAACAACTTGAAATTTTTTTTGAATCAAAACATTAAATGTTAGTAAGATTTTCGAAAATATGAAGTAAAAATAAGAAAAAGATTTTGAAAATTAATTTTTAAAATTTTCGAAAACATTAAAAGTAAAATAATAAGAAAAAGATTTTGAAATATTTAAAAAAATTTTCGAAAATACAAAAAGGAAAATGGAAAAGATTTGATTTTGAAAAAGATTTGAAAAGATAGAATTTTAAATTGAAATTTATGAGTAAAACAAGGAAAGATATATTTTTTATTTTTGAATTTTTAATGATGAGAGAGAAAAACACAAAAATGACTCAAAACATGAAAATTTTGGATCAAAACCAATGATGCATGCAAGAACACTTTGAATATCAAGATGAACACCAAGAACACTTTGAAGATCATGATGAACATCAAGAACTTATTTTTGAAAAATTTTTAAGAAAAGAAACACATGCAAGACCCCAAACTTAGAAATTTTTAAACTTTTGACTCTAAAAATTCAAAAATGCATATAAAAAATAAGAAAAGACACAAAACAAGAAAATCACAAGATCAAACAAGGACAATCATCAAGAATAACTTGAAGATCAAGAAGAACATATGCATGAGTTTTCGAAAAATGAAAGAAAAATAAAAACATGCAATTGACACCAAACTTAAAATTTGACACTAGACTCAAACAAGAAACACAAAATTATTTTTGTTTTTATGATTTTATTAACTTTTCTTTTAATTTTTTGAAAAAATATTTTGAAAAAAAAATAAAGAAAGTTCAAAATTTTTAATACGAATTCCAGGAATCATGCAATATTAGTCTAAAGCTTCAGTCTAAAAAGATTAGACATGGCTAGCCAAGCTTCAGCAGGACATTACATACAACAGCCAAATTGATGGGAATCAACTAGCTCCTATGATGATAAAAGCATCATCTGAAACTCTAGAATTCATTCTTAAAAATTCTGAAGAACAAAATCGTGATACACAACTTCATGCAGCTGACCAGCAAGTGCACTGGGTCGTCCAAGTAATACCTTACGTGAGTAAGGGTTAATCCCACGGAGATTGTCGGCTTGAAGCAAGCTATGGTCATCTTTTAAATACCAGTCAGGCGGATTTAAATGGTTATGAAGCTTTGATAATTAAAAGATAAATAAACATAAAATAAAGATAGAGATACTTATGTAATTCATTAGTGGGAATTTCAGATAAGTGTATGGAGATGCATTATTCCTTCTAAATCTCTGCTTTCCTACTGTCTTCATTTAATCATTCATACTCCTTTCCATGGCAAGCTGTATGTTGGGGATCACCGTTGTCAATGGCTACCTCTCATCCTCTCAGTGAAAATGGTCCTCTACGGTTTTTGTATGGCTAATCAACTGTCGGATTTCTCGTCTCGGATGAAAAATACCAGGTACAGCTACCGCATGGCTAATCAGCTGTCGGTTCTCGATCATGTCGGAATAAGATCCAATGATCCTTTTGCACATTGTCACTGTGCCCCACAGTCGCGAGTTTGAAGCTCGTCACAGTCATCCCTTCCCAGATCTTACTCGAAATACAACAGACAAGATTTAGACTTTTTGGATCTCAGGAATGCTACCAATTGTTTCTAGCCTATACCACGAAGGTTCTAATCTCAAATTCAGATGCCCCATTGTCAGAGGGGAAACGATGTGAATAGTGGATTAGAGTCCCAAGAGATATGCATTCAAGCTTGTTTTCATGTAGAACGGAAGTGTTTGTCAGGCACGCGTTCATAAGTGGGAATAGTGATGAGTGTCACTTGATCATCACATTCATCATGTTCTTGTGTGCAAATGAATATCTTGAAATAAGAATAAGCTTGAATTGAATAGAAGAATAATAGTACTTTGCATTAATACTCGAGGAACAGCAGAGCTCTACACCTTAATCTATGAGGTGTAGAAACTCCACCGTTGAAAATATATAAGTGATGAAGGTCCAGGCATGGCCAAATGGCCAGCCCCCATAAAAGTATAAGATAGCATAAAACTAATCAAAGATCTCTAATACAATAGTAAAAGGTCCTATTTATACTAGACTAGTTACTAAGGTTTACAGAAATAAGTAAATGATGCATAAATCCACTTCCAGGCCCACTTGGTGTGTGCTTGGGCTGAGCGTTGAAGCTTTCATGTGTAGATACTTTTCTTGGAGTTAAACGCTAGCTTTTATGCCAGTTTGGGCATTTAACTCCAGCTTTTATCCTGTTTCTAGCATTTAACGCCAGAATAGGGCAGGAAGTTGGCGTTTGAACGCCAGTTTGCGTCATCAAAACTCGGACAAAGTATGTACTATTATATATTGATGGAAAGCCCAGGATGTCTACTTTCCAACGCAATTGAGATCGTACCATTTGGGCTTCTGTAGTTCCAAAAAATTTATTTCGAGTACAGGGAGGTCAGAATCCAACGTCACCTACAGTCCTTTTTCAGCCTCTGAATCAGATTTTTGCTCAGGTCCCTCAATTTCAGCCAGAAAATATCTGAAATCACAGAAAAATACAAAAACTTGTAGTAAAGTCCAGAAATGTGAATTTTGCTTAAAAACTAATAAAAATATACTAAAAAGTAGCTAGATCCTACTAAAAATTACCTAAAAATAATGCCAAAAAGCGTATAAATTATCCGCTCATCACTCTCCTTACAAAGATTCTATAGGATTCATCCTCCTTATCTTGCCTTACTGCATTTGCATAAAACTCTCTAACGAGAGTTGCACTCACTTTCGTAACCGGATCAGTAAGGAGTTCCTACCTTCTCTTTTTGACTTTCTCTGTGATCTCTGGACATTCCTTCTCTCTGACTTGAAAACCCAGCTCGTATATTACCTCTTTGTCAACCATCCACCCGAATTGTAGTGCATGGTGCAAGGTTTTAAATTTCTTTTCATCAAAAGGGTGTTGCTCCATAGGTTCTTTCCCTTTTTTTTCTTTTGGAGCTGGGTGATGCCACAGGTAGGGAGTGGTCTATAGAGATATTGAGAAGTATAGTTTGATGATAGACTTTGGCCAAGTGTGGAGAGGGTATTGCGATTGTTCCTAATGGAAGGATGGGTGGAGTTTGGAATATGTACTAGTTTTGGTTGCATGAGGTGAGAGCTATTTATATGGGAGAGTGGTGGAGAATTGAAGGGTGTGGATCGATCGTATATGCCAAGAATGGACGGTTGAGGTTTGAAATGAGACGGGCACAAGGATCACCAATTTTATTATGTGGTTGGTTTGGTCTCCAAGGGCATTCTCCTTCCAATGTTGCATGGCAACACTTCCCAAGGTACTCTATTCGAAGACATGTGTCTAGTCCCCTTTGTGAAGTGGCCAAACCTCTCTTCTTGGTTTGTCCCATCTATTCCATCCAATCCCTTCCTCATTTCCTATGCAAGATAACAAAAGAAGAGCAAAATTCAAGTCTATTTGTGGCGGCAAAATAGAAATTGGGACTAACTACTTTTTAAATTTTTATTTTAGACAAACTAAGTGCTATTCATGAATTTAAATCAACGAACTTCCTAGGATTTATGTATGTAACATTAGTGACACCAAACTTAGTTTATGACCATGTAGTGCAAGAAGCGTTGATCAAGGCTCCTAAGATGGGTATGATATGATTTTTATATAAATACTCTTAGTGTACCTTGAACACCAAACTTGTTGTTCACAATATATTACATACAGGATTCACTTAAGTGTCTGTCAAAATTGAGTTGAAATTCATGAGCCTTGCTTTATTACTACTGTTAAAGACATAAACAAATTAAAAGAAAGGATATAAAACATGGGTTGCCTCCCATGAAACGCTTCTTTAACGTCATTAGCTTGACAGTTGGCCTTTGTCAAGGTGGTTGGTAGTGCCTCAAGTCTTCCCCTCTCACAGTAAATCGATCTCCAGTGGCTTCCTTGAGAATCTCCACATGTTCCAAGGAGAGGATTCTACTGATGGTATATACCTGAAGTAGCTGAGATGGAATGGTAGGGAGATGAGGTGGGATTAGTGGGTGATGAACAGATATCACTGCATCTCCTGGAGAGAAGTTCTCTCTAGGGATCTTTTTGTTCCTCCACCCTCTTGGCATTTTTTTCTCCCTTCCTCTGGTGATGCTTTACTCCTCGTGGCTTCTTTTCTAAGGGAAATCTCGTTGCTAGTCTCATATAGCTGATGAGCGGATAATTTATACGCTTTTTGGCATTATTTTTAGGTAGTTTTTAGTAAGTTTGAGCTACTTTTAGGGATGTTTTCATTAGTTTTTATGTTAAATTCACATTTCTGGACTTTACTATGAGTTCGTGTATTTTTCTGTGATTTCAGGTAAATTCTGGCTGAAATTGAGGGACTTGAGCAAAACTCTGAAAAAGGCTGACAAAAGGACTGCTGATGCTGTTGGAATCTGATCTCCCTGTACTCGAAATTATTTTTGCTGGAGCTACAGAACTCCAAATGGCGCAATCTCAACGGCTTTGGAAAATAGACATCTAGAGCTTTCCAGCAATATATAATAGTCCATACTTTATTCAGAAATTGACGACGTAACATGGCGTTGAACGCCAAGTACATGCTGCTGTCTGGAGTTAAACGCCAGAAAAACGTCATGATCCGGAGTTGAACGCCCAAAACACGTTATAACTTGGAGTTCAACTCCAAGAAAAGCCTCAGCTCGTGGATAGATCAAGCTCAGCCCAAGCATACACCAAGTGGGCCCCGGAAGTGGATTTATGCATCAATTACTTACTCATGTAAACCCTAGTAGCTAGTCTAGTATAAATAGGATAAGTTACTATTGTATTAGACATCTTTTGACAGTTTAATCTCTTGACTGTTTAGCTTTTGATTATTCGGTCTCTTGATCACTCAGGGGGCTGGCCATTCGGCCATGCCTGAACCTTTCACTTATGTATTTTCAACAGTGGAGTTTCTGCACACCATAGATTAAGGGTGTGGAGCTCTGCTGTACCTCAAGTTTCAATACAATTACTATTACTTTTTATTCAATTCTCTCTTATTCCTATTCCAAGATATACGTTGCACAACACTTTGATGAATGTGATGATCCGTGACACTCATCATCATTCTCACTTATGAACACGCGTGATTGACAACCACTTCCCTTCTACCTTAGGCCGGGCGCATATCTCTTAGATTCCCCAACAGAATCTTCGTGGTATAAGCTAGATAGATGGCGGCATTCATGAGGATCCTGAAAGTCTAACCTTGTCTGTGGTATTCCGAGTAGGATCCTGGGAATCCGGAAAGTCTCACATTGTCTGTGGTATTCCGAGTAGGATTCCGGTATTGAATGACTGTGACGAGCTTCAAACTCCTGAAGGCTGGGCGTTAGTGACAAACGCAAAAGAATCAATGGATTCTATTCCAACCTGATTGAAAACCGACAGATGATTAGCCGTGCTGTGACAGAGCATAGGAACGTTTTCACTGAGAAGACGGGATGTAGCCATCAACCAAGGGTGATGCCTCCAGACGATTAGCCGTGCAGTGACAGCGCATAGGACCATTTTCCCGAGAGGATTGAAAGTAGCCACCGATGATGGTGATGCCCTACATACAGCTTGTCATGGAAAGGAGTAGGAAGGATTGAAGGAAGAGTGAGTAGTGAAGTAGAGTTTCAAGAGGAGCACAGCATCTCCATACACCTATCTGAAATTCTCACTATTAATTTACATAAGTATTTCTATCCCTTTTATTTTCTTTTTATTATTAATTTCCGAAAACCCATAAACAAATTTAATCTGCCTAACTGAGATTTATAAGGTGACCATAGCTTGCTTCATACCAACAATCTCTGTGGGATCGACCCTTACTCACGTAAGGTATTACTTGGATGACCCAGTACACTTGCTGGTTAAGTTGAACGGAGTTGTGAACTATGGTATTGGCATCATGTTTTTGGCGCCATTACCAGGGAATGAAAAGCAATGAATTTTGCAAAATGGAATAACAATTGAATCACAATTTCGTCCACCAAGTTTTTGGCGCCGTTGCCGGAGATTGTTTGAGTATGGACAACTGACGGTTCATCTTGTTGCTCAGATTAGGTAATTTTCTTTTCAAAAACTTTTTCAAAAATTTTCTTTTCTTTTTCGTTTTTCCAAAAATATTTTCGAAAAATTTTTTTAATAAAAATCCAAAAAAAATTCATAAAATTTTAAAAACTAAAAATATTTTGTGTTTCTTGTTTGAGTCTTGAGTCAATTTTTAAGTTTGGTGTCAATTGCATGCTTTTAAAAATTTTTCTTGCATTTTTCGAAAAACCCATGCATTCATAGTGTTCTTCATGATCTTCAAGTTGTTCTTGATAAGTCCTCTTGTTTGATCTTGATGTTTTCTTGTTTTGTGTTGTTTGTTGTTTTTCATATGCATTTTTTGTTTGTTAGAGTCCATGCATTAAAGATTTCTAAGTTTGGTGTCTTGCATGTTTTCTTTGCATCAAAAATTTTTTCAAATTATGTTCTTGATGTTCATCATGATCTTCAAAGTGTTCTTGGTGTTCATCTTGACATTCATAGTGTTCTTGCATGCATCTTGTGTTTTGATCCAAAATTTTTATATTTTGGGTCATTTTTGTGTTTTTCTCTCTCATAATTAAAATATTCAAAAATCAAAAAAATATCTTTTCCTTATTTTTTTCCAAATTTTCGAAAATTTGAGTTGACTTAGTCAAAAATTTTCAAAATTAGTTGTTTCTTACAAGTCAAGTCAAATTTTCAATTTTAAAAATCTTATCTTTTCAAAATCTTTTTCAAAAATTATATCTTTTTCATTTTTCTTCTATTTTTCGAAAATTTCAAAAATCTTTTTCAAAATATTTTCAAAATCTTTTTCTTATCTTTATATCATATTTTCGAAAATTAGCTAACAATTAATGTGATTGGTTAAAAAATTTGAAGTTTGTTACTTTCTTGTTAAGAAAGGTTCAATCCTTAAGTTTTAGAATCTTATCTTGTAGTTTCTTGTTAGTTAAGTCATTTTAAAAAATTAAATCTTTTTCAAATATATCTTTTTATCTTTTATCTTATCTTTTTCAAAAAGTTTATCTTTTTCAAAATTTGATTTTAAAATATCTTATCTAACTTCTTATCTTCTTATCTTTTCAAAATTTGATTTTAATATCTTTTTCAATCAACTAACTAACTTTTTGTTTGTTTCCTATCTTTTTCAAAATCAACTAACTATTCTTCCCTCTCTAATTTTCGAAAATACTCATCTCTTTTTCAAAAAATTCTTTTTCTGTTTTAAATTTTAATTTTAATCTTATCTTATCTCTAATTTTCGAAAATTACTAACCTCTTTTTCAAAATTGTTTTCGAAATTCTCCCTCTCTTTTCTTATTCTATTTAATTATTTAATTACTAACACTTCTCTTCACCTCTCTTCATCCACAAATCCGAATCCATCCTTCTTCATTCTTCTACCCCCTTCTTCTTCTACTAACATAAAGGAATCTCTATACTGTGACATAGAGGATTCCTCTTCCTTTTCTTGTTTTCTTCTCTTTCATATGAGCAGGAACAGGGAAAAAGGCACTCTTGTTGAAATTGATCCAGAACCTGAAAGGACTCTGAAGAGGAAATTAAGAGAAGCTAAATTAAATTATTCTAAAGGTAACCTTTTAGAAATTTTTGAACAAGAGAAGAAGATGGCAGCCGAAAATAATAATAATGCAAGGAGAATGCTTGGTGACTTCACAAAGCCAACATCCAAATTTGATGGAAGAAGCATCTCCATTCCTGCCATTGGAGCCAATAATTTTGAGCTTAAGCCTCAACTAGTTGCCTTAATGCAACAAAACTGCAAGTTTTATGGACTTCCATCTGAAGATCCTTATCAGTTTTTAACTGAGTTCTTACAGATCTGTGAGACTGTAAAGACGAATGGAGTTGATCCTGAAGTCTACAGACTCATGCTTTTCCCTTTTGCTGTAAGAGACAGAGCTAGAATTTGGTTGGATTCACAACCTAAGGATAGCCTGGACTCCTAGGATAAGCTGGTCACTGCCTTCTTGGATAAATTCTTTCCTCCTCAAAAGCTGAGCAAGCTGAGAGTGGATGTTCAAACCTTCAAACAAAAAGATGGTGAATCCCTCTATGAAGCTTGGGAAAGATACAAGCAGCTGACCAAAAGATGTCCATCTGACATGTTTTCAGAATGGACCATATTAGATATATTCTATTATGGTCTCTCTGAATTTTCGAAAATGTCATTGGATCATTCTGCAGGTGGATCTATTCACCTAAAGAAAACGCCTGAAGAGGCTCAAGAACTCATTGACATGGTTGCAAACAACCAATTTATGTACACCTCTGAGAGGAATTCCGTGAATAATGGGATACCTCAGAAGAAAGGAGTTCTTGAAATTGATGCTCTGAATGCCATATTGGCTCAGAACAAAGTGTTGACTCAACAGGTCAACATGATCTCTCAAAATCTGAATGGATGGCAACATGCATCCAACAGTACTAGAGAGGCAGCTTCCAAAGAAGCTTATGATCCTGAAAACCCTGCCATGGCAGAGGTTAATTACATGGGTGAACCCTATGGAAACACCTATAACCCATCATGGAGAAATCATCCAAATTTCTCATGGAAGGATCAACAAAAGCCTCAACAAGGCTTTAACAATGGTGGACGCAATAGGCTGAGCAATAGCAAGCCATATCCATCATCTTCTCAGCAACAGACAGAGAATTCTGAACAAAACACTTCTAATTTAGCCAATATAGTCTCTGATCTGTCAAAGGCCACTTTCAGTTTCATGAATGAAACAAGATCCTCCATTAGAAATTTGGAGGCACAAGTGGGCCAGCTGAGTAAGAAAGTCATTGAAACTCCTCCCAGTATTCTCCTAAGTAATACAGAAGAGAATCCAAAAGGAGAGTGCAAGGCCATTGATGTGATCAATGTGGCCGAATGCAGAAGGGAGGAGGAGGACAAAAATCCTAGTGAGGAAGACCTCCTGGGACGTCCCTCAAGCAAGAAGGAGTTTCCTATTAAGGATCCAAAGGAATCTGAGGCTCATATAGAGACCATAGAGATTCCATTAAATCTCCTTCTGCCCTTCATGAGCTCTGAAGACTATTCATCCTCTGAAGAGGATGAAGATGTGACTGGAGAGCAAATTGCTCAATACTTAGGAGCTATCATGAAGCTGAATGCCAAGTTGTTTGGTAATGAGACTTGGGAAAGTGAACCTCCCTTGCTCATTAGTGAACTATATACTTGGATTCAGAAAACTCTACCTCAAAAGAAACAAGATCCTGGCAAGTTCCTAATACCTTGTACCATAGGCACCATGACCTTTGAAAAGGCTCTAATGTGATCTAGGGTCAGGGATAAATCTTATGCCACTCTCTATAATGGAGAAGCTGGGGATCATTGAGGTACAACCTGCCTTGTTCTCATTACAATTGGCAGACAAGTCATTGAGACAAGCTTATGGAATAGTAGAGGACGTGTTAGTAAAGGTTGAAGGCCTTTACATCCCTGCTGATTTCATAATCTTAGATACTAGGAAGGAAGAGGATGATTGCATCATCCTTGGAAGACCTTTCCTAGCCTCAGCAGGAGCTGTGATAGATGTCAACAGAGGTGAATTAGTCCTTCAATTGAATAGGGACTACCTTGTGTTTAAGGCACATGGCCATCCCTCTGTGACAAAAGAGAGTAAGCATGAAGAGCTTCTCTCAGTTCAGAGTCAAGAAGAGCCCACACAGTCAAACTCTAAGTTTGGTGTTGTGAGGCCACAACCAAACTCTAAGTTTGGTGTTAAGACCACATATCCAAACTCTAAGTTTGGTGTTGGGACTACACAAACATTGACCTGATCACCTTGTGGCTCCATAAGAGCCACTGTCAAGCTATTGACATTAAAGAAGCGCTTGTTGGGAGGCAACCCAATTTTATTTATCTAATTTTGTTTTATTGTTATTTTGTGTTTTATTAGGTACATGATCATGAGGAGTCACGAAAAAATCATAAAAATTAAAAACAGAATCAAAAACAGCAGAAGAAAAAATTCACACCCTGGAGGACGCACAGGCTGGCGTTCAACGCCAGTAAGATGCATCTGGCCAGCGTTCAACGCCAGAACAGAGCATCATTCTGGCGCTGAACGCCAGAAACAAGCAACATTCTGGCGCTGAACGCTAGGAATGTGCCCAGAGAAGAAAAGCTGGCGCTGAACGCCAGCAACAAGCATGAAACTGGCGTTCAACGCCAGAAACATGCTTTACATGGGCGTTGAACGCCCAGAACGTGCACCAATGGGCGTTTAAACGCCAGAATGGTGTGCCAAGGCAATTTACATGCCTATTTGGTACAGGGATGGAATTCCTTGACACCTCAGGACCTGTGGACCCCACAGGATCACCTCAGGATCTGTGGACCCCACAGGATCCCCACCTACTATATTCCCACCTTACCTCCTAATCCTATTTTTGTGATTTGTATTCCCCATGTCACACTTCCCAACACTCCTCACCAATCACCTCAATTCCTCTTCCCAATCACCCCCTTCACCATTCACATCCATCCACTCTTCCCCATAAACCCCACCTACCTTCAAAAATTCAAAATCAATTTCCACCCATTCCCACCCTAAATGGCCGAATGCACACTACCCCCTCTCCCTATAAATACCCTTCCATTCTCCTTCATTTTCACACAACACAAACCCCTCTTCTCCCACTTAGCCGAACCTACATCTCTCCCTCTCTACCATATTTTCTTCTTCTTCTTCTTCTCTTCTTTCTTCTCTTGCTTGAGGGCGAGCAATATTTTAAGTTTGGTGTGGTAAAAGCATAAGCTTTTTTGTTTTTCCATTACCATCAATGGCACCTAAGGCCGGAGTATCCTCTAGAAAAGGAAAAGGGAAGACAAAAGCTTCCACCTCCGAGTCATGGGAGATGGAAAGATTCATCTCCAAGAGCCATCAAGACCACTTCTATGATGTTGTGGCAAAGAAGAAGGTGATCCCTGAGGTCCCTTTCAAGCTCAAGAAAAATGAGTATCCGGAGATCCGACATAAGATCCAAAGAAGAGGTTGGGAAGTCCTAACCAACCCCATGCAACAAGTCGGAATTTTAATGGTTCAAGAGTTCTATGCCAATGCATGGATCACTAGGAACCATGATCAAAGTATGAACCCGAATCCAAAGAATTATCTCACAATGGTTCGGGGGAAATACTTAGATTTTAGTCCGGAAAATGTGAGGTTGGCGTTTCACTTACCCATGATGCAAGGAGATGAACGCCCCTACACTAGAAGGGTCAACTTTAATCAAAGGTTGGACCAAGTCCTAATGGACATATGTGTGGAAGGAGCCCAATGGAGAATAGACTCCAAAGGCAAGCCAGTTCAACTAAGAAGACTGGATCTCAAGCCTGTGGCTAGAGGATGGTTGGAGTTCATTCAACGCTCTATCATTCCTACTAGCAACCGATCTGAAGTTACTGTGGATCGGGCCATCATGATCCATAGCATCATAATTGGAGAGGAAATAGAAGTTCATGAGGTCATCTCCAATGAACTCTACAAAATAGCCAATAAGTCCTCCACCATGGCAAGGCTAGCTTTTCCTCACCTTATTTGCCATCTGTGTTACTCAGCTGGAGTTATCATAGAAGGAGACATCCCCATTGAAGAGGATAAGCCCATCACCAAGAAGAGGATGGAGCAAGCAAGAGAGATCCCTCACGGTTCTCAAGAGATGCATGAGGAAGCTCATCATCAAGAAATCCCTGAGATGCCTCAAGGGATGCACTTTCCTCCCAACAACTATTGGGAGCAACTCAACACCTCCTTAGAAGAATTGAGCCACAATGTGGAACAATTAAGGGTGGAACATCATGAGCACTCCATCATTCTCCAAGAAATAAGAGAAGACCAAAGAGCAATGAGGGAGGAGTAACAAAGGCAAGGAAGGGACATAGAAGAGCTTAAGGACATTGTTGGTCCTTCAAGAAGAAGACGCCACTAAAGGTGGATTCATTCCTTGTTCTTTATTTCTTTCTGTTTTCGGTTTTTAATGTTGTGTTTATCTATGTTTTGTGTCTCTACTTCATGATCATTAGTATGTAACCATGCCTTAAAGCTATGAATAAAATCCATTAATCCTTCACCTCTCTTAAATGAAAAAAAATGTTTTAATTCAAAAGAACAAGAAGTACATGAATTTCGAATTTATCCTTGAATTTAATTTAATTATATTGATGTGGTGACAATACTTTTTGTTTTCTGAATGAATGATTGAACAGTGCATATGTCTTTTGATATTGTTGTTTATGAGTGTTAAAATTGTTGACTCTTGAAAGAATGATGAACAAAGAGAAATGTTATTGAGGATCTGAAAAATCATGAAATTGATTCTTGTAGCAAGAAAAAGCAGTGAAAAAGCAAAAGCTTACAAAAAAAATGGCAAAAAAAAAGAAAAAGCAAGCAGAAAAAAGCCAATAGCCCTTAAAACCAAAAGGCAAGGGTAAAAAGGATCCAAGGCTTTGAGCATCAATGGATAGGAGGGCCCAAGGAAATAAAATCCAGGCCTAAGCGGCTAAATCAAGCTGTCCCTAACCATGTGCTTGTGTCATGAAGGTCCAAGTGAAAAGCTTGAGACTGAGTGGTTAAAGTCGTGATCCAAAGCAAAAGAGTGTGCTTAAGAGCTCTGGACACCACTAACTGGGGACTCTAGCAAAGCTAAGTCACAATCTGAAAAGGTTCACCCAGTTATGTGTCTGTGGCATTTATGTATCCGGTGGTAATACTGGAAAACAAAGTGCTTAGGGCCACAGCCAAGACTCATAAGTAGCTGTGTTCAAAGAATCAACATGCTTAACTAGGAAAGTCAATAACACTATCCGAAATTCTAAGTTCCTAGAGAAGCCAATCATTCTGAACTTCAAAGGAAAAAGTGAGATGCCAAAACCGTTCAGAAGCAAAAAGCTACAAGTCCCGCTCATCTAAGTAGAATTAATATTCATTGATATTTTGGAATTTATAGTATATTCTCTTCTTTTTATCCTATTTGATTTTAAGTTGCTTGGGGACAAGCAACAATTTAAGTTTGGTGTTGAGATGAGCGGATAATTTATACGCTTTTTGGCATTATTTTTAGGTAGTTTTTAGTAAGTTTGAGCTACTTTTAGGGATGTTTTCATTAGTTTTTATGTTAAATTCACATTTCTGGACTTTACTATGAGTTCGTGTGTTTTTCTGTAATTTCAGGTAAATTCTGGCTGAAATTGAGGGACTTGAGCAGAACTCTGAAAAAGGCTGACAAAAGGACTACTGATGTTGTTGGAATCTGACCTCCCTGCACTCGAAATGGATTTTCTGGAGCTACAGATCTCCAAATGGCGCTCTCTTAACGGCTTTGGAAAATAGACATCCATAGCTTTCCAGAAATATATAATAGTCCATACTTTATTCGGAAATTGACAACGTAACTTGGCGTTGAACGCCAAGTACATGCTGCTGTCTGGAGTTAAACGCCAGAAAAACGTCATGATCCGGAGTTGAACGCCCAAAACACGTTATAACTTGGAGTTCAACTCCAAGAAAAGCCTCAGCTCGTGGATAGATCAAGCTCAGCCCAAGCATACACCAAGTGGGCCCCGGAAGTGGATTTATGCATCAATTACTTACTCATGTAAACCCTAGTAGCTAGTCTAGTATAAATAGGATAAGTTACTATTGTATTAGACATCTTTTGACAGTTTAATCTCTTGACTGTTTAGCTTTTGATTATTCGGTCTCTTGATCACTCAGGGGGCTGGCCATTCGGCCATGCCTGAACCTTTCACTTATGTATTTTCAACAGTGGAGTTTCTGCACACCATAGATTAAGGGTGTGGAGCTCTGCTGTACCTCAAGTTTCAATACAATTACTATTACTTTTTATTCAATTCTCTCTTATTCCTATTCCAAGATATACGTTGCACAACACTTTGATGAATGTGATGATCCGTGACACTCATCATCATTCTCACTTATGAACACGCGTGATTGACAACCACTTCCGTTCTACCTTAGGCCGGGCGCATATCTCTTAGATTCCCCAACAGAATCTTCGTGGTATAAGCTAGATAGATGGCGGCATTCATGAGGATCCGGAAAGTCTAACCTTGTCTGTGGTATTCCGAGTAGGATCCTGGGAATCCGAAAAGTCTCACCTTGTCTGTGGTATTTCGAGTAGGATTCCGGTATTGAATGACTGTGACGAGCTTTAAACTCCTGAAGGCTGGGCGTTAGTGACAAACGCAAAAGAATCAATGGATTCTATTCCAACCTGATTGAGAACCGACAGATGATTAGCCGTGCTGTGACAGAGCATAGGAACGTTTTCACTGAGAGGACGGGATGTAGCCATCAACCAAGGGTGATGCCTCCAGACGATTAGCCGTGCAGTGACAGCGCATAGGACCATTTTCCCGAGAGGATTGAAAGTAGCCACCGATGATGGTGATGCCCTACATACAGCTTGCTATGGAAAGGAGTAGGAAGGATTGAAGGAAGAGTGAGTAGTGAAGTAGAGTTTCAAAAGGAGCACAGCATCTCCATACACCTATCTGAAATTCTCACTATTAATTTACATAAGTATTTCTATCCCTTTTATTTTCTTTTTATTATTAATTTCCGAAAACCCATAAACAAATTTAATCTGCCTAACTGAGATTTACAAGGTGACCATAGCTTGCTTCATACCAACAATCTCTGTGGGATCGACCCTTACTCACGTAAGGTATTACTTGGATGACCCAGTACACTTGCTGGTTAAGTTGAACGGAGTTGTGAACTATGGTATTGGCATCATGTTTTTGGCGCCATTACCAGGGAATGAAAAGCAATGAATTTTGCAAAATAGAATAACAATTGAATCACAATTTCGTCCACCAATAGCTCGTGTGGGTTCAGCTCCTCCTGGGTTATTCTTGGTTGTTGTATCATTTGACTACTTTGGTTTTCAACCAAAGAGGCACCCAGATGTCCAATTTGTGATTCCCTACTTGTTTCTTCCAGGAGTGTTTTATTGTGATCGTCTCTTAGTTCCTTGTTTTCTTGCTCTGATTCTTGTGAGGGTCTGAAGACGTGAAAGGTGAGTTGTTCATCATGTATCCTTAGTATTAACTCCCCTCGCTCAACATCTATCAGTGCTCTGGCTATGGCTAAGAATTGTCTCCCCAGGATAATTGGATGAAGATGGCTTTCTTCCATTTCAAGGACAACAAAGTTTGTGGGAAGGAAATAATTTCCAACCTTTACCAGCTTGTTTTCGACCACTCCTATTGCTTGTTTTTTATTTTTGTCAGCCAGTTGAAGGATCACATCTGTGGGTGTTAGCTCATTAATTTGTAGCTTCTTCATGAGGGATAGAGGCATTAAGTTGATGCTTGCTCCCAGGTCACAAAGCCCCCTATCAATCATTGTTTCTCCTATAGTCCAAGGGATGTGAAAACTCCCGGGGTCCTTCTTTTTTGTAGGCAATTCCTTTTGAATGAGGGCACTGCATTCTTTATTCATCACTATTGTTTGTCTACCCTTCAGTTAATTCTTCTTGGTTAGCAACTCCTTCATGCACTTGATATATGAAGGCATCTATTGGAGAGCCTCGATGAATGGTATGTTTACATGGAGCGACACAAAAATGTCTAGGAACCTTGAGTATGATTTCTCCTTTGCACCACCCTGAGTCTCTGGGGGAATGGTGCCCTGGGTACATATGGTTTCAAATTCTCCTTATCCCTTGGCTTTTTTCTTTGTGTAGAATCAGTTTCTTGGTGCTTCTCTTCTTGATTTTCCTTTGGAACTCCTTGAGAGTGCCCTGATGGTTTGTTCACTTCGCCCAAATCCTCCTCATCTCTTATAGTGATCAATTTCCATTCTTCCCATCTCACCTTCTTCGTCTCTCCTCTAAGATTTTTCTCAGTATCACTTGAGAAGCCGTCAGTAGGCTTAGGAATCTACTGAAAAAGATATCCTACTTGGGATTCAAGCCTCTTGATGGTGTCTCCCTGATTCTTTATATTAGCTCGTACTTCATCCTTGAACGCTCTATTATCTTGAACTTCCTTGCATAGGCCTTCAAGCAGAATCTCAATCCTAGAGATTCTATCTTCAGATGATGATGGCGAGTTCGGGTTAGAGGGTTGAGAATGGCCGTTTTGGGTCTGATATGGATGTTGAGAAATGTTGTTGGGTGGGCGTTGATATGACCCTTGAGTTGAGTGTTGATAAGTTGCATTGGAGTTTTGGTTGGAGTTGTGACGCCTATGATTTTGGCCTTGGTCTTGCTGGTTTTCCCACCCAAAGTTTTGGTAGTTCTTCCAACCAAGATTATAAGTCTTGGAGTATGGATCATGGGACTGTCTGGACGAGTTTTCAACATAATTGGCTTGTTCCCAGTCACCTCCTTCCTCTGTATTCACTCCTTCTTGAGCTGGTGGTAGAGTGGTAACGGCTGCAACTTGATTCCTTTCCATCAGCTTGGTAAGGTAAGCCAATTTCTTGGTGATCATCTTGTTTTGAGCCAGCAATGCATCCATGTGATTTAGCTCCATTACTCCTCGGTTGTTGCTCCTATCTGAGGCATAGAAAAACTCATTGTTGGCCACAGTTTCTATGATGTCTATGGCTTCTTTAATGGTCTTCTTCTTATTTAGAGATCCCCCTGAAGAGTGATCCAATGCCTTCTTTGATTCATAAGACAGGCCTTCATAGAAAATGTGCAGCTGCACCCATTCATTGAACATGTCTGGTGGGCACCTTCTTGTCAAGTCTTTGTTCCTCTCCCATGCTTCATAGAGAGTTTCACCATCTTGTTGCCTGAATGTTTGGACCTCAGCCCTCAATTTATTGACTCTTTAAGGAGGATAGAATCTCGCCAAGAACTTGTTCACCATGTCTTTCCAAGTTGTCAGACTCTCCCTTGGAAAGGATTCTAGCCATTTAGATGCTTTATCCCTAAGAGAGAAGGGGAACAAGAGCAATCTATAAGTGTTGGGATGAACACCATTAGACTTCACAGTATCACATATTCTTAGGAAAGTGGTTAAGTGTTGATTAGGGTCTTCTTGGGCACCTCCTCCAAATGAGCAATTAATCTGAACAAGGGTAATGAGTTGATGTTTCAATTCGAAGTTATTGGCATGTATGGTTGGTTTTTGGATGCTACTTCCACAATTCCCTGGATTTGGATTAATGTAAGAGCCTAAAACTCTTCTCTCTTGCCCAGCATGGTTTGCTGCACCTTCTCTGGCATGATTATGCACCTCCTCCTCATGATGGTTCTCCATGTCCTCCTCCATGTTTATCTCTAAGTTCTCCTCTTCTTCTTCTTCACCAACAACCTTCTTCCCTCTTGCTTCCCTCTTTAATCTCAGGAAGGTCCTCTCAGGTTCAAATTCAAAGGAGGTTGAAGCTCCTCTTCTTCTACCTGTCATACAATCAGCAGAGCACACAAGCAAGAGCAAAGTGAAGAAATCACTCTTGTTAAGATTGATGTTAGTGTGAGTGACGTAATTTATCAAACAGTTAGTGGATTAGTTGAACAGAAATGTAAATAACCAAGGAAATAAAATAAAAGAAAATAATAAAAGAAAATTGCTAAGACTAGAAGTAAATAACATAACGAAATAAACAAAGCAAAAGAAAATTGCTCAATCTAGTTATCCTCAAATTTAATCATTGTCAATACAAAATCAATCCCCGGCAACGGCGCCATAAACTTGATGCACGAAAACTTGTATCGCTACAAATTTCCCTCGGTAAGTATACCGAATTGTTGTCAAGTAAAAACTCACAATAGAGTAAGGTCGAATCCCACAAGGATTGATTGGTCGAGCAACTTTAATTAGAGGAATGTTCTAGTTGAGCTAAGAAAAGTTGAGTTGAGAGTTGCAGAAAATTAAATGGTGGGAAAGATAAATGACAGGGAATGTAAATGCTGAAAGTAAATGGTGGAATATAAATTACAAAAAAGTAAATTGTAGAATCTTAAAATAGGATTGGGGAGATGAACATCAAAGTAAATAGCAGAACTTAAAGAGAATGGGTAAGATCAGAAGTGGGAAGTTCATTGGGCTTAGGAGATGTTGCATTCTCTGGATCAAGTTCATTTTCATTTCTTCCTCAATCAATGCATTCATTGATCTCCTTGGCAATCTTAAGTAATTGGATCCCAATTCCTTAGCAATCCAATCTCTCTAAACTTGAACAATTGCCCAATTCCTTGATTTAATTGCTCATGGGAAGAGATGAAGTATGGTCACTAATTATACCACATGCATTTCCGAATCAAAGTGTTGGTAGGATTATATGTCACTATATCCATTCAAACCCCAATCCGGTCCAACATGAGAAAGCATTTCTAGCATGATCTCCTCATTCCTCTTCCAAGGTTATGAGGAGATCCAATTATGAATAGCCTCTTTTCCAAGACAACTACCCAATTGGATGAAGATTGAAAGCTTTCTAGTAAAATCAAGAGAAAAGAAAGAAGAAGAAGAATGAAAACTACAATTGATCCATCAAATTACAACAGAGCTTTCTAACCAAATGAAAAGTGGTTTAGTTGTTCATAGCTCTGGAAATAGAAAGCAAAAGTGAAAAGTGCATTGTAAAATAAACTAAATTGCAGAGAAAGTAAATATACAGAGTGTTTACAAATTTTTTTGGATCGTCCAGATCCCCAATCCCTCAATCCTAGTTCAAAACTACTCCTATATATACAACTCCTCTGAGCTTCTATTAGCTCTGCAAGTCTTGGATCTGGGCCTTTTATCTTTAGTTGAAGCAGTTACAGTTTTCAGTGGGCTTAGCTTTGCTTGCAGAAAGAAGTTGAGTCAGTCATGGTTCACGTTTAGTCAAGGCGTTAATGGTGTTAACGTTAAGTATAAATCCTGGTTCGAAGACGTTAGTGACACTAACTTTGTCACTAACATCCCAACCCATTTGAGCTACGTTAACTCAAACGTTAGTGGCACTAACGTGACCAATAATGTAGCCTTTCCTATCCTTTGATAGCGTTATTGGTGCTAACTTTGCCAATATCGCTACAATCTTGTTTTCTCCCACGTTAATGGTCCACGTTAGTGGTACTAACGTGGCCATCAACGTGGGCATGCCATGACACGAAGACGTTAGTGACACTAACTTTGTCACTAATGTTACAAGACTCCTTCCCTTCTACGTTAGTGCTCACGTTAATGGTATTAATGTGGCCACTAACGTGGGCATACTGGCCATCTCCAACGTTAGTGACAAAGTTAGTGTCACTAACGTTGGCTCTTTATACTTCTTTCTCCATGTTACCTCCTACGTTAGTGGCATTAACGTAGCCACTAACGTGGGTAAACTTGGCTTTTTCCAATGTTAGTGACAAAGTTAGTGTCACTAACATTGGCGATCCCTTGTGCTCCACGTTAACACTCACGTTAGTGGCATTAACGTGACTCTTAACGTGGGTGTTTGTGGCCTTTGCAACGTTAGTTGTGTTAACTTTACCACTAACGTTGGAGCTTCTTCTTTCTTCCATGTTAGTCCCTACATTAGTGTAACTAATATGGCAACTAACGTGGGTTAAGTTGGCCTTCGAAGACGTTAGTGGTATTAACTTTGCCACTAACATTGCAAGCTTGCTCCCTTTCCACGTTGATGACCTCGTTAGTGGTACTAACGTGGCAACTAACATGGCTCTTCTATGCTTCATTTAGCTTGAAATCAAATAAACAAAGTGTATCAAAGCTTTTGTTCTAGGTTATGAGATCCTGCATCATCTAAATTGCCATTCAATTCATGCATTATTCACATGAAATCATGTAAAGTTCACAATGTTTTCTTGAATCAAGATGTAAGTGCATATTCACCCAAAAACTTGCTTATTACCTAAGAAAATGCATGAAACTACCTAAAATATGTAAAGAAAAGGCTAGTGAAACTGGCCAAGATGCCTTGGCATCACAGTTATCACAGAACAGATGTATACTATTGATTTTCAATTTATAATCTTCTAATTGAGTTTTTAACCAAATTAATTGTGAGCAACAAGTTGTGGCAGATATATATTCAGCTTTAACCGTGGATAGAGCAACCGTGGCTTACTTTTTGCTTGACCACATGTTTAGTGAGCTTCCAAGGAAGCAACACATTTCGGAAGTGCTTCTTCTATCCACTTGGTCTCCTGCATATCTGTATTACAAAACCCCACTGCACAAAATTCATTAGACTTAGGATACCACAAGCCAAGATCACATGTGCCTTTAATGTATCTAATGATTCTTTTCATGGCCGAAAGATGGGATTCTTTTAGGTGAGATTGAAACCTTGAACACACACCCACACTTTAAACAATATCCGGCCTAGAGGATGTAAGATATATGAGGGATCCTATCATTCTTCTATACTTTATTTCATCCACATCTTTCCCATTTTCATCCTTGTCAAGTTTTGTGTTTGGATGCATAGGAGTTTTGATGAACGGACTTTTGTGTGATCTAGAATTTTACAATAAACTCTCGTTGCAAGTACAGTTTCTAGACCAACAATAATCCCTTCATACAAAAGTTTGGTTGTCACAAGCAACAAATTCCTTAAAAATAATAACCGAAGTATTCAAACCTCGGGTCGTTTCTCAAGGAATTGCAGGGAAGTGTTCTTGTTATTGGTTATGAGTTGTATCTTTGGGGTTTGGAGATAGGAAACAATAAAAGTAAATTGTAATGAAAATCAAATGATAAAGAGGTCTTGGCAAGGTTTGGTGGTCAAGGATCTCTATCCTTATCACTAACCACAACGTGAGAATTGGCAAGGATCAATCCCATTAAATCATCCTCTAACTAGTAAAGGAAAGTTAAGTGAGCTATATCAATCCAAGTCCATAAGTCCTAACTCTCCACTAATTCAATTAGTGAACTAGAGTCAATGGCTACCAATCGTCAATCACTTGGATATTAGTAACTCAAGAGTTCCTAAGTTACCATCCCAAGCCAAGAACATAAAATCCTACTCTAACATCCTTCACCAATTTATCAAACACTTGGTAGGCACAAAACAAAAGCATAGAAAATTAACAAAGGAGATAAATCTAAACAACCAATTGAAAAAATCAATAACATTAATTGAAGAAAGCAATCATAAATATGAAATACCTCAAATTGCATTAGATGGAAAATTGAATCTAACATGGAAAATTCATAAACCAAATTAGAGAAATAAATAAATCCATAAGAGAAATAAATAAACCAAAGTACTAGAACAATTAAAGTAGAAAGAACCTAAATTGAAGCAAGGTAGAAATCTAAAATTAAGAAGAAATAAACCTAAAACTAAGAGAAGCCCTAAAACCTAGAGAGAGGAGAGAGCCCCTCTCTCTAGAAACTACATCTAAAACCTAAATTATGTGAATGAGAAGTGTCTCCTTGATTCATCCACTCTCCAGCCTCTAATCTCTGTTTTCGGGCTAAAAACTGGGCCAAAAATAGCCCAGAAATTGCCCCCAGCGATTTCTGATACGTACAACACGTGGCTCATGTGCGCGTACGCGTCATGCACGCGTACGCGTCGCTTGTCTGTGCACTTTCCACGCGTACACGTACTTTGCGTGTGTGTGTCACCTAATAGCAAGGCAACTATGGCAAATTATATATCATTTCGAAGCCCCAGATGTTAGCTTTCTAATACAACTAGAAAAGCCTCATTTGGACCTCTATAGCTCAAGTTATGATCAATTGAGTACGAAGAGGTCAGGGCTGACAGCTCAGCAATTCCTTCAATTTCTTGTATTCCTTCCTCTTTTGCATGCTTCCTTTCCATCCTCTACGCCATTCCTGTCCTGTAATCTCTAAAAGCACTGAACACACATATCAAGGCATCGAATGGTAATAAGAGAGGATGAAAAATAGCAAATTTAAGGCCAAGGAAACATGTTTTCAATCATGGCACAAAATTTGGAAGTAAAATGTAAAACATGCGAATTCTATGAATAAATATGAGAATAGTGGATAAAATCCACTCAATTAAGCACAAGATGTACCACGAAATAGTGGTGCATCAATTTCCCATTAGTTTGGTGTTTTCAAGGTCAAATTTCTTGATTTAACTCTTTGCCATATTGATAAACTCCATTTTTAGGATTTATCTTGTCTTGAATTTAGAGTATTTTGATAACCTTTTCCCACATTTAGCCAAGGAATTAGCATAGTTTTGTAATCTCTCCCGTATTTGTGCTTGAATGTAAAAACATGCTTTTTAAGCCTTCAATTTGGTAATTTTAATTCATCCTTGATTCCATAAGATGCCTTGATGTGTTTGCTAGTAATCTCAGGTTAAAATAGGCTAGGCATGGATCAAAGGAGCAAGGAAGGAAGCATGCAAGTAGAGAGAAGCACAAAAAGCCAAAGAATTTATCTCGGCCAAGGACGCGCACGCGCACAAGGCGCTCGTGCGCACATTGCGATATCGGCCAGGGACACGTATGCGTACCATGCACGTCTGCGCCGAAGGCCGCACGTGATTTTTAAATAGAACTCGTGCCCATCTATTTTTGGGAAGCTGTGGGGCCCAGTTACAACTAATTTTGGCGCCAAAGTGCTTTAAAGGACCAAGGATTGAAGGGGGAGGCATCATTCCATCACTTTTGCATTCTAGCTTAGTTTTAGTTCATTCATACACATTAGGATTAGTTTAGAGGTAGTTTCTAGAGAGAGAAGCTATCACTTCTCTCTAGAATTAGGATTAGGTTTAGGTTAATCTCTCCTCTTAGATCTAGATTTAATTCATGCTTTGATTTACTTTTCCTTTATCAATTCTTAATCCTCTACTCTTCTTCTCTCTAGTTTTGTATTTCAATTCTTGTAATTCTTCACTTTGTTGTGGATCTATTTGGTTCTTTTGTTTTCTTTTAATAATGCAATTTGAGGTAATTCATGATAATTGTGATTTCCTTGATTGTTGTTGTTAATTCTTTGCATTCAAGTGTAGTTAGAATTCATTCTTGTTGTGATTTACTATACTTTTCTTTTGTACCTTCCAAGCATTTGATGAAATGCTTGGAAGGATGTTAGAGTAGAATTTTATGTTCTTGGCTTGGGAAGATAACTTAGGAACTCTTGAGTTGCTAATATCCAAGTGATTGATAGTTGATAGCCATTGACTCTAGCCTTCATTAATTCAATTAGTGAAAAGCTAGGATTTATGGACTTGGATTGATATAACTCACTTGAGTTTCCTTTGCTACTTGATTAAAGGATGACTAAGTGGGATTGATCCTTGCAACTAACATAATTGTGGCTAGTAATAATGAGAAAGATCCTTGACCACCAAACCTTGCCAAGACCATTTTGTTAACAGAATTTCATTACCATTTACTTTTCATATTTCTCATCTAAAACCCCAAAATAAACAACCAATAACAAGAACACTACCCTTCAAGTCCTTTAAGAGACGACCCGAGGTTTAAATACTTTGGTTTATAGATTTTAGGGGTTTGTACTTGTGACAAACAAATTTTTGTATGAAAGGATTATTGTTGGTTTAAAGACTATTGACGTTAGGATTTTTGCTAGTAAAGAATTTTATAAAAATAGTCGCGTTGTAGATATAGTTTCTAAACCAACAGAAATCCCTTCGTACAAAAGTTTTGTTTGTCACTTAAGCAAACCCAATAAAATTGATAACCGAGCATTTAAACCTCGGGTCATCTTCTCAAGGAATTGCAGGGAGGTATGACTTATTATTGGCTATGAAAAAGGTAAAATTTTGGGTTTTTAATGTATAAGATAAAAAGCAACAATAGTAAATGGTAAAAGAATAGAATAATAGCAATAAAAAGTCTTGATTAAGAGAGATTAATTGGAAGTTCTATCCTTGTTGGAGTTCCCCCAAGAACAATTGATAATTGAAGGTTGTTTCTACTTAGTTATCCTTTACTAGGTAGAGGAAGGTCAAGTAAGTTGGAAGTCTACCTCTATTCACAAGTTCTAATCCTATCCTTTGGGAAGGATTAGTGCCAATGACTAGAGAGCCAACCAACAATAAACCCAATTACAATTGAACTCTTGAGTATTCTAACTCAAAGTTCTCCTTTCAATCAACTCACAATCAAACTACGTCTAAACATAAATTCAAAGCTAACATGGAAAGATTCATAAGCTAAATTGAAAAGATAAATATTAATTAAAGTAATAAAATAAAAATAGAAAATAACTTAAAGGAGCATTGAACTTGTAATTTGAAGAAGATGAAGATATTTCTAAGTTCTAAAAATCCTAATCCTAAATCCTAAGAGAGAGGAGAGAGCCTCTCTCTCTCTCTAAAAACTACATCTAAAACTAAAATTGTGAGTTATGAGTCTGATCTGAAGTCTCCCTTTATTCCTCCACTTTGCAGCCTTTAATATGTGTTTTCTGAGCTTGAAACTGGGCCGAAAATAGCCCAGGATTCGCTGGAAACGAATTCTGCCACGCTGATTTTTGCAGATGCGACGCGTCCGCGTGGATCACGCATTCGCGTCACCTAGAGGTATGGCCACTATGGCAAATTATATATCAAATTGAAGCCCAGACGTTAGCTTTTCAACGCAAGTGAAACCGCATCATTTGGACCTCTGTAGCTCAAGTTATGGTCGTTTTAGTGCGAGAGGGTCAGGTTGGACAACTTAGCAGTTTCTTCAACTTCTTGTATTCCTTCCACTTTTGCATGCTTCCTTTCCATCCTCTGAGTCATTCTTGCCCTGTAATCTCTGAAATCACTTAACACACATATCAAGACATCCAATGGTAATAAGAGAGGATTAATATTAGCTAAATTAAGACCAAGAAGCATGTTTTCAATTATAGCACAAAATCCGGAAGGAGAATGTAAAACCATGCAAATCATATGAATAAGTGGGCAAGGACTTGATAAAAACCACTCAATTGAGCACAAGATAAACCATGAAATAGGGGTTTATCAACTATACTTTACAACGAGATTTCATTAGTGAAATTCTAAACCGTCAAAAATCCAATCATCAAAATGAATGAATGCCATATCCCTTAGTTCCTTCTTATTTTAGCATGAGGACATGCTAAGGTTTAAGTGTGGGGAGGTTGATAAACCCCGTTTTTAGGGTTTATCTTGTATTGAATTTAAAGTATTTTGATAACCTTTTCTCACATTTAGCCAATGAATTAGCATAGTTTTGTAATCTCTCCCGTATTTGTGCTTGAATGTAAAAACATGCTTTTTAAGCCTTCAATTTGGTAATTTCAATTCATCCTTGATTCCATAAGATGCCTTGATGTATTTGCTAGTAATCTCAGGTTAAAATAGGCTAGGCATGGATCAAAGGAGCAAGGAAGGTAGCATGCAAGTGGAGAGAAGCACAAAAAGCCAAAGAATTGATCTCGGCCAAGGACGCGCACGCGCACAAGGCCCTCGCGCGCACATTGGGATATCGGCCAGGGACGCGTACACGTACCGTGCACATCCGCGCCGAAGGCCGCACGTAATTTTTAAATAGAACTCATGCCCAATGATTTTTGGGAAGCTGTGGGGCCCAATTACAACTAATTTTGGCACCAAAGTGCTTTAAAGGACCAAGGATTGAAGGGGGAGGCATCATTCCATCACTTTTGCATTCTAGCTTAGTTTTAGTTCATTCATACACATTAGGATTAGTTTAGAGGTAGTTTCTAGAGAGAGAAGCTCTCACTTCTCTCTAGAATTAGGATTAGGTTTAGGTTAATCTCTCCTCTTAGATCTAGGTTTAATTCATGCTTTGATTTACTTTTCCTTTATCAATTCTTAATCCTCTACTCTCCTTCTCTCTAGTTTTGTATTTCAATTCTTGTAATTCTTCACTTTATTGTGGATCTATTTTGTTCTTTTGTTTTCTTTTAATAATGCAATTTGAGGTAATTCATGATAATTGTGATTTCCTTGATTGTTGTTGTTATTCTTTGTATTCAATTATTGTTAGAATTCTTTCTTGTTGTGATTTACTATACTTTTCTTTTGTACCTTCCAAGTGTTTGATGAAATGCCTGGGAGGATATTAGAGTAGAATTTTATGCTCTTGGCTTAGGGAAGGTAACTTAGGAACTCTTTAGTTACTAATATCCAATTGATTGATAGTTGATAGCCATTGACTCTAGCCTTCATTAATTCAATTAGTGAGAAGCTAGGACTTATGGATTTGGATTGATATAACTTGATAAACCCATATTTCATGGTTTATCTTGTGCTCAATTGAGTGGTTTTTATCAACTCTTTACCCACTTATTCAATTCATACTATTTGCATGGTTTTACATTTGCCTTCCTAATTATGTGCTTTGATTGAAAATATGCTTCTTTGGCCTTAAGTTCCCTAGGTTTAATCCTCTCTTATTACCATTAGATGCCTTGATATGTGTGTTAAGTGATTTTAGAGATTACAAGGCAGGAATGACTCAGAGGATGGAAAGGAAGCATGCAAAAGTGGAAGGAATACAAGAAGTTGGAGAAACTGCTAAGCTGTCCAGCCTGACCTCTTCGCACTCAAACGGCTATAACTTTAGCTACAAAGATTCAAATGAGATGGTTTCAGTTGCGTTGGAAAGCTAACATCCGAGGATTCACAACGATATATAAATTTCCATACCTGCCCTGACGCCAGGCGACGCAAACGCGTGGATCACGCGGCCGCATCGCATCTGCGAACCTCAATCCACGCGGCCGCATGGACGACGCCTCCGCGTCACTCTTCCGTGACCTGTACGGACCAGAAAGCGCTGAGAGTGATTTTTGGGCTGCTTTTGACCCAGTTTTCAGCCCAGAACACATAGATTAAAAGCTATAAAGTGGGAGAATGCATGCATTCATAATTATTCACTCATAATTCACAATTTTAGTTTTAGATGTAGTTTTTAGTGAGAGAGGTTCTCTCCTCTCTCTCTTAGGATTAGGATTTAGGACTTCTCTTAGCTTGTAAGAGTGACTCTCGATCCAGGTTTTTATGTTCCTTTGTTTTTAAGCTTCCCTCTCACTTTATTTATTTATTCCAGCATTTGAGTTAATTATTTACTTTTATAATTTAATTTATGAATTATTCCATGTCACAGATTATTGTTTGAATTAATGATAATTGAGGTATTTTCAGTTTATGATTGCTTGCTTTTATTTACGTTACCATTGCTTCCGATCTGAAGATATTTTATTCCAGCAATTTACTTTTTCCCCTTTTGGTCTTGGTTAAGAAATCAGTAACTCAATAGTTATCGAACTCAGCGTAAGTGATAATCGTTATCTTGCTAATTGAACTGAATTTCAATAATCCAAACTTTTTCTTAGGAAATAAATCGGATTCGAAGGTCAAACTAATTAGTCCCTTGACTTACCTTTGCTTCAAAGGTTAACTAAGTGAAATTAAGATATAACTTTCATTATTGTTGAGAGGGATAACTAAGTTGGACTTCTAATTTCTCTCACCTTGTTAAAAGTTGCTTTACAATATTTATTTATTTTAATTGCCATTTATATTACTTATTCCTCATTCTTGAAACCCCGAATTCACAATCTCCATACCCAATAATAAGAACACACCTCCTTACAGTTCCTTGAGAAGACGACCCGAGGTTTGAATACTCGGTTAACAATTTTTAAAGGGGTTTGTTACTTGTGACACCCAAAACGTTTGCACGAAAGGATTTTTGTTGGTTTAGAAACTACATCTACAACGCAACTATTTTTATAAAATTCTTTACTAGCAAGAATCCTAACGTCAAAATGGCGCCGTTGCCGGGGAGCTGCTAACGTGTGCCTTATTATTGGTTATTGTAAATATTTTTCTTTTGTTTGTTTATTTATTTTTAATTTTCCTTTTTTATTTTATTTGCTACCATGAACTCTCACCCCTCTCGCTTTGAGTTTGGTTCTAACTTTGTTGAAGGAAATAGAAGTTACAGCAGGAATATGCATCAAGGTCAGACCAATCAAGGATGGATGGAGCCAAGAGGATATAATCAACCCTTTAGGCAGCAACACCCTCCGAGATATCATGGACAAAGACCATTCTACAATGCATACCCAGCTGAAGGATACGGTGGACAACCTTGTAACTACCAACAAGCCCCACCCCGTGCATATAGGCCACCCTTTCAACATAACCTCGAACCACCACACTCACAAGCTTCTTTTCACCATTCGCCACCATATGATCCTTCCTTACCCCACTACCAATCCAATCACTCCCAATCACCACCACTTTATTATGTATCATGTCCAAGTCTGGCAACCCGAGAAGCAGAGGTTCGCCTAAAGGAAACAGTAGATAATCTTTAAACCACCATTCGACAACTAGAGCAAGCAGTAATTCAATGGGTTTCTAGGCGCTCAAATATACAAGGATTAGCCACAACTCCATGTGGACAGTCTAATGAAGAGCGGAGCATGAAAGAGATACCAGAAACTCCAGTGGACAAGACAGGAAATGAATTTGTACTAGAACAAGTAGAAGAAGTTGTCATTGTTCAAGAAGAAGAGTTGGTTGAAGATCTAGGAGATGCTGAACCTCCATGGGAATCCAGAACTGAGGAGAACTCCGTCAAGGATGCTACAGTTGATGCTAAGGGGGATGTTGTACAATCCCCAAGGCAAGTTGTTTATGAAGAATCAGACGGAATAACCCAGGACACAAATTCCCGTGATGATGATAGTCACAAGTCTAGCTCTCTTAGTAATGAACTTGCATCCGCAAGTGAATTCTCTGAGATCGAAGAATCTTCCCCAAGTGAATGCGAAGATGATACGGAGGTAGATTTCTCTCAACCTCCAATCTATGACTCAAGTGATGAGAAAGACATAGGATACTTTGACCAGGACACAGATACATTTGAAGACTTTTGCAAGGAAGTGGAGGAATTCACTGAAGACCACAAGGGAGTAGAGCTTATGAACCACTAAAAACACCTATCCCAAGGCCACTACCACTCAATACAAACCTCAAGTGGGTAAAATCCTTAGCTTTTATCTTTACTTTTCCACTTGAATATGGTTTACTTGAAACAGATGGCCAGCTTAGAGCTCTTTGCGGCTTTAAGAGCAAAAGGTAAATGACTCGCACTCAGAGTTGGTATGCAAGGTTCAATAAGGTTTCACACTTCAATTTGAGGTGCAAGGATTGGTGTCAAGCTCGATTTAAAGGATCTTGGAAGCTGTTTGGTCACTGCAGTGGGAATTCAGATTACTCATCACCCGACTGGACCAATGTAGATCAAGACAAAGACGGGTGTAGAAGAAAAGTTTGGGATCCTGGAGTCTATTCTGACATTCAATACTCCGGGAGCCTACAAGCCTGTTTGAACTCACACAAGGGCTTTACGTACTTTGTTTGGGACCCCGGAGGATGCTGGCATTCCAAACACTAGTGGAGATTTCTGGACGAATTCAAACATAAGCCACCATAGTAGGAAGCTCATCCAATGTCCAACTTAAGGACTTTAACTAAAAGTGCTAGGTGGGAGACAACCCACCATGGTATAATCGCTCCCATTTCCATTTTATTTCGTTTTGTTTATTTTATATTGTTTATTTCTATTGAACCTAGATATTATTCATAACATTTGCATTTAGCACTGCATACTGCATAATTACATCCCTGTAAAAAAAAGGAAACCACGCACGCGACGCGGCAGCGTCATTGACTCGTCCGCGTCGCTAGTGCGTTGGGAAGAAAAGAATTGAACAGAGAGTCACGCGACAGCATGGCTGGAGGCACGCCATTAGCATAATTTGACCCCATGCGACCGCGTCATGTGGAACTTTGGCCTCCCACGCGACCGCGTCACCCACGCGGCCGCGTGACCTGAAAATCGACGTCAAAAGGGTGCATGGTCGAAAGATGAGCTGGAGTGGTACTGGACTGGCGCTAGATGCACAGACCTTACCACGCGAACGTGTGCCCTACGCGTCCGCGTCATATCTCCATATCGGCCACTCACACGATCGCGTCGACCACACGATCGCGTCACCCAAAATTTGGTAAAATAAAATTTTGAACAGAGAGTTGTGCGAGCGCGAGGCTGCCCTCGCGCCAGTAGCATGAATTGTGTCACGCGACCGCGTGATTGACGCGACCGCGTCAATCAGTATCAGCGTAAGTCGCGCGACCGCGTGCCCCACGCGATTGCGTCGCTTACGCCGGACAGCTTGTCCTACTTTGCCAAATATCTTATCTTTTCTTCCCAATCCTAATTTTTCCCTCCTTACTTCTTCTTCCCTTCTTTCCCTTCTCATTCTTCTTATCTTTCATTTTTTTTTACTTAATTGCATACTTTCATTCATTGCATTATTTTCATTGGTGTTAGAATTTTATTTGGGTCATTATTTTTATGTTGCTTATGGATTGTTTGGGATTTGTTTAAACAATTACATATTATTATAAGGGTTAATTGCATGTTCTAATTAATATTTTCCATACCTTATTTAACATGCATGCTATGTTTTTGTGAAACCGCCCATATGCCATTTTGCACTATTTTAGATTTCTTCTAAATCTAGTGCTCTATATGCCTGCTTTTCACAAAATCCCTTTTCTATTTTATTACTTAAATTTAATTGTTTTTACAAACATTTTATTAATTTGAGCAACTTGGTAATCTAATTTGGACATTAAATGCTTGACCTATGCTACTCATGCCCTTTGCCGGCATGCCAATAAACATCGTGCATTCAATTTTCCTCACATGCACTAGCTATATTTTCACTGTTGATTTGCCACATGTAGTCATGACCATGTGTTCACATCATTATCCATACCTGTGCATTGATTACCACCTTTCCTATTCTTCTCCTTGCTATAAACCTTGAATGCTGATGTCTTTTCTCATTTCCTTTCAGGATGGCCACCAAGAAAGGTAAAGAGAAAGCTACTCTCATACCACTGGCAAGGAAAGGAACATAAAGAGCACGAGCTGCGGAGCCACCCATCCACCTGTATATCTTAGCATGCACCGAGGACGGTGCAACCTTTAAGTGTGGGGAGGTCGATACCGATCTCCATGGGTTAGTACTTCCTTGTCTCAACACCAATGTTTAAATTTTCTTTGTAGATTAGTTGTTGCATTTGCATGTTTATTCAATTTTTGTGCATATTTTACCACTTGGTTGAAGTAATATTTTCCTTTTCAAGAAACTTTTTATAGTATTTCACTAATTTAAATTAAAAACTTTTTGAAAAACGTGTATGAAATAAATATTATTTTGGAACATAGTTTAAAGCTTGAACACACAAAACCAGTGAGATTTTGAGCCTATTTGATTGGTTGCATTCTATCAACCAATATTTTATTTTTGGTGTGTGTTTTTCTCTCTAAAATATTTCCATTGTTTAATGTATGCATGCACTTATATGATTGAGGCCTTTGTTTCACTAAGCTTACATACCAATATAGCCTTACCCTTTCATTATCCCTTGCAAACCAATTTGAGCATATTTTTACCCCTCTGTTCTTTATTTTAGCACATCACTAACTCTAAGCGGAAAATAATAATGTCCTTAATTTGAATCCTTGATTATCTTAGACTAGTGAAAATGCTCATGAATTAAGTGTGGGGAAAGAGGGTTTGGAAACATCTGGTTTGAGAATTGAGTATGTTACAATTTTCTGAAAATGTGAAAGAAATATTTAGGACATGTTCATGCATTCAATCATATGCATTGAGAAAAACAAAAAGAAAAAAATAATAATATATAAAAAAAAGAGAGAGCAAAATAAGTGAAAGGGGACAAAATGCCCCTAAGTAAGTGTTGGTATCAATGCATATGTACTGTACTCAAAACTTGGAATGCATAAATATGTAGTAAACACAGTTAATGGGTAGTTATTGATTTTATATTACATGGATTGTCTTAAGTTAGGTGGAAAGTTTATGTTAATTAAGGATTCAGATTTTAGTCCACTTGGCCAAATACAATCCTACCTTGACCCTAACCCCATTACAACCCTTAAAAGACCTCTTGATTTGTGTATTGGTGCATTAAATTTCTGTTGATTGTTAGATGAAGAGCAAGCTATAGAAAGCAAGATTAGTAGAGAATTGAGAGAATTGACCCTAGACACTTGAGAGTTAGAATGATATACACTACTAGTAAGGGTTCAATGCCTAATTCTATGTTCCCTGCTTTCATGAGCTATTTTCTTCTTGCAAGTTATTTGTATTGTATTTTGTGATTTAAATTAGTGAAATCCAGTTCATATCTGTTCTTGAAAGATTTATCTATTTTTAACCAAGTAGGTAGAAACATTTTGCATTTAGCTGCATTCATAGGTTGCATCTCATACATTCTATCATTCCTCTTCATCTCTTTATAGCTTCTCTTGAGCTTAGCATGAGGACATGCTAATGTTTAAGTGTGGGGAGGTTGATAAACCCATATTTCATGGTTTATCTTGTGCTCAATTGAGTGGTTTTTATCAACTCTTTACCCAGTTATTCATACTATTTGCATGGTTTTACATTTGCCTTCCTAATTATGTGCTTTGATTGAAAACATGCTTCTTTGGCCTTAAGTTCCCTATGTTTAATCCTCTCTTATTACCATTAGATGCCTTGATATGTGTGTTAAGTGATTTTAGAGATTACAAGGCAGGAATGACTCAGAGGATGGAAAGGAAGCATGCAAAAGTGGAAGGAATACAAGAAGTTGGAGAAACTGCTAAGCTGTCCAGCCTGACCTCTTCGCACTCAAACGGCTATAACTTTAGCTACAAAGATCCAAATGAGATGGTTTCAGTTGCATTGGAAAGCTAACATCTGGGGCTTCGCAACGATATATAAATTGCCATACCTACCCCGACGCCAGGCGACGCGAACGCATGGATTACGCGGCCTCATCGCATCTGCGAATCTCAATCCGCGCGGCCGCATAGACGACGCCTCCGCGTCACTCTTCCGTGACCTGTACGGACTAGAAAGCGCTGGGAGTGATTTTTGGGCTGCTTTTGACCCAATTTTCAGCCTAGAACACACAGATTAGAGGCTATAAAGTGGGGGAATGCATGCATTCATAATTATTCACTCATAATTCACAATTTTAGTTTTAGATGTAGTTTTTAGTGAGAGAGGTTCTCTCCTCTCTCTCTTAGGATTAGGATTTAGGACTTCTCTTAGCTTGTAAGAGTGACTCTCGATCCAGGTTTTTATGTTCCTTTGTTTTTAAGCTTCCCTCTCACTTTATTTATTTATTCCAGCATTTGAGTTAATTATTTACTTTTATAATTTAATTTATGAATTATTCCATGTCACAGATTATTGTTTGAATTAATGATAATTGAGGTATTTTCAGTTTATGATTGCTTGCTTTTATTTACGTTACCATTGCTTCCGATCTGAAGATATTTTATTCCAGTAATTTACTTTTTCCCCTTTTGGTCTTGGTTAAGAAATCAGTAACTCAACAGTTATCGAACTCAGCGTAAGTGATAATCGTTATCTTGCTAATTGAACTAAACTTCAATAATCCCAACTTTTTCTTAGGAAATAAATCGGATTCGAAGGTCAAACTAATTAGTCGCTTGACTTACCTTTGCTTCAAAGGTTAACTAAGTGAAATTAAGATATAACTTTCATTATTGTTGAGAGGGATAACTAAGTTGGACTTATAATTTCTCTCACCTTGTCAAAAGTTGCTTTACAGTATTTATTTATTTTAATTGCCATTTATATTACTTATTCCTCATTCTTGAAACCCCGAATTCACAATCTCCATACCCAATAATAAGAACACACCTCCTTACAGTTCCTTGAGAAGACGACCCGAGGTTTGAATACTCGGTTAACAACTTTTAAAGGGGTTTGTTACTTGTGACACCCAAAACGTTTGCACGAAAGGATTTTTGTTGGTTTAGAAACTATATCTACAATGCGACTATTTTTATAAAATTCTTTACTAGCAAAAATCCTAAGGTCATAACTCATTTAACTTTCCTTTGCTACTTGTTAAAGGATGACTTAGTGGGATTGATCCTTGCAACTATCATAATTGTGACTAGTGATAATGAGAGAGAGGTCCTTGATCATCAAACCTTGCCAAGATCATTTTGTTAATGAAATTTCATTTCCATTTACTTTTCGTGTTTCTCATTCAAAACCCCAAAATAAACAACCAATAACAAGAACACTACCCTGCAAGTCCTTTGAGAGATGACCCAAGGTTTAAATACTTCGGTTTATAGATTTTAGGGGTTTATACTTGTGACAAACAAATTTTTGTATGAAAGGATTATTGTTGGTTTAGAGACTATACTTTACAACGAGATTTCATTAGTAAAATTCAAAACCGTCAAAAATCTAATCATCACATATTTACCTTGGTGAATAAAAATACCACTAGGAGTTTGTTTAATTTGAAGACCAAGAAAGAAGGTTAATTCACCCATCAAACACATTTCAAACTCACTAGTCATAATTTTCCAAACTCTTCACACAAGACATCATTGGCCGAACCAAACACAATGTCATCCACATAAACTTGAACAAGCAAGATATCATTATTAGATTTTTTTATAAACAAAGTAGTATCGGTGGTACCCCTTTGAAATTTGTTTTCCAACAAGATGGAACTAAGCCTTTCATACCAAGTTCTTGGAGGTTGCCTAAGGCCATAAAGAGCCTTTGAGAGTTTAAAAACATGATTCGGAAACTCTTTGCTTTCAAAGCTAGGGGGTTGAGTCAAAAATACTTCCTTATCTATAAAAACATTAAGAAAAGCACATTTGACATCCATTTGAAACATTTTAAAGTCCTTGTGGGCAGCATAGGCAAGAAGCAACCTAATTGCTTCCATTCTTGCTACTGGAGCAAATAACTCATCAAAATCAATACCTTCCTCTTGATCGTAACCTTGGGCCACTAGTCTAGCCTTGTTACGAACAAAACTACCATCCTCACCCAATTTATTTTTAAAAATCCATTTTGTATCAGTTACCTTTTTACCATTCGGATTTGGTACAAGAGTCCAAACCTCATTCTTTTCAAATTGTGCTAGCTCTTCTTTCATGGCTTTGACCCATTAGGGGTCTTCAAGAACTTGTCTCACATTGAGAGGCTCCAATTGGGACAAGAAGACAAGCCTCACATTGAAAGGCTCCAATTGGGACAAGAAGACAACATTGTTGGTCCCATTTGCTTCTTGCTTGAGCATCTAATGGTTATGCCTTGTGAAGGATCACCAATGATGAATTCAAAAATTTCCATTCACGAGGCCTTTGAGGAAGTTTCTGCCTTGATAATTTTCAGTAGACTGCTCTGTTCTGGATTCTCTGGCTTGTTCATGAGACAAAACAGAAATGTCTCTTTCATTCTGTCGAGACATTTCTGGACAGACAGGTTCAACAGTTGGGACAAACTTGGGAATATCCTGACTGGCTTCTTGGTTCACATCAGTTTTACAACCTGCATCATCTTTTAACACAGCACTTGGAATAGAGTTAGAATCACAAAAGGACACATATATGGATTCCTCTATTGTCCTATGTTCCTTGAGGTAAATCCTAAATGCTTTGCTAGTGGTAGAGTATCCAACAAACATTCCTTCATAGGATTTTGGATCAAATTTTCTAAGATTTTCTTTATTGTTAAGTATAAACATTTGCATCCAAAAATATGGAAATACTTAAGATTAGGTGGAGTTCCTTTACAAAGCTCATATGGAGTTTCCTTTAAACCTTTTTATAATGATGGTTCTATTAAGAATATAGCAGGCTGTGTTTACAGCTTCTACCCACAAAACTTTTGGTACATCATTTTCACAAAGCATTGCCTTAGTCATTTCTTGAAGGCTTCTATTCCTTCTTTCAACTATCCCATTTTGTTGAGGATTCTAGGACATTAAAAGTTATGAGCAATACTAAAATCATCACAAAATTTTTCAAAATCTTGATTTTCAAACTGCTTTCCATGATCTCTTCTCAAGTAGGCAATTTTTAAATCTTTTCATTTTGGATCTTTTTACAAAGAGGAGAAAAAGCATGAAATGCATCATTTTTGTGAGCTAGGAAAAGAACCCAACCAAATCTAGAGTAATCATCCACCATCACCAAACCATAGTGTTTACCCTCTAAACTTTGAGTTCTAGTTGGACCAAAAAGATCAATATGCAACATTTCTAATGGCTTCTTAGTGGAAATTCCATCTTTTGGCTTAAAAGAAGATCTTACTTGTTTGCCTAGTTGACAAGTATCACAAGTAATATCCTTATCAAATTTTATATTAGGAATTCCTCTAACCAAGTTTTTCTTAACAAGCTTGGAAATTTGGTACATGCTTGCATAACCCAATTTCTTATGCCAAAGTCATTTTTCATATTCAAGAGAAGTAAAACATGTTACTTTTTGATCTTTTAAGTCCTCTAGAGTTAATCCATACACATTATTACATCTTTTTTCTTCAAACAAAATTTCACCGAATTTTTCACAAATAACCAAGCAATCCAATTTTCTAAAAATAACCTCATAACCAAGATCACACAATTGGCTAATGCTTAGTAGATTGTGCTTTAATCCATCAACAAGCAAAACATCATTAATGAAAAAAGAAAAATTCTTACCCACTTTACCTATGGCCACTATTTTTCCTTTTCCATTGTCACCGAAAGTAACAAAGCTTCCATCATACTCATCAAGCTTGATGAAGAACATTGACTTTTCAGTCATATGCCTAGAGAACCCACTATCCATATACCACATGTTGTCCTTTCTTTTCGATGCTAAGCAAACCTACAAAACAAACTTAAGTGAACTTAGGTATCCAAATCTTTTTAGATTCTTTGATGCCAAACTATCTTCTTTGTCCCAAGCCATTATAATCACAAACAATTTTGTAAACTTTATCTTTAATCATCATTTCTCTTATGAAACACTGAATAGGAAAATGTCCATTCTGATTGCATAATCCACAAAATTCATGAGTTGCTATTTTTCTAAAGCTTGTTGGGTTTTGAAACTTTATGTCATCCGAGGTGGATGCCAAGTTGGTAAAAGAAGATTCCTCAATAAATTTTTCATATTTGTGAAAACCCAAACCAGCTTTATCATAAAGAGGTTTTTGGCTAGCCAAGAGTTGATTTAAATTTTCAGAACTTTGAGCAAAGTTGGCTAGGTCATCTTTAAGTCTTTTTATCTCTTTATGCAGCCACTCATTTTCTTCAAAATAATTCAGATTAGCAGTCACAGAATGATGATATTCATAGCTCTTAAGTTCAGCTTTTAACCATTTGTTTTCTTCAACAAGATCAACAGCAGTTTCGACTTCCTTTAATTTATCTTTAAGAAAACCATTTTCTGCTTTCAGTATTTCTATTTGAGACTCAAGATCTTGGTTTTCACTTAGAAAACATTTAATCTTTTCAGAAAGATGATCAATTATAAGATGAAGGTCTTCGATGGAAGGATCAAGAAATACTACCTGCTCTTTGTGATCGGCCATGAGACAGGTTTAAGACTTTGTTTCTGATTCTTCATCTTCATCAGAGTCATTTTCTAAGTCCTCCCAAGATGCCATGAGACCTTTCTTCTTTCCTCTTTTCGGCTTGTCCTCCTTCTTCAGTTTTGGACAATCAGACTTGAAGTGCCCAGCTTCTTTACAGTTGTAACAGATCACTTTACTGAGATCCCTTTTTGGCTTCCTTGAGCTGCCTCCTTTGTTTCGTTCCTTTAGATTCACCATTTTCCTGAAATTCTTAGCAAACAAAACAAAATCTTTTTCAAATGAGTTATCACTGGATTCATCATCCAGAGGTTCAATAACAGATTTGAGAGCAATTCCTTTCTTTTTTGTATCTTTTTTCAAATATGTGTTTTCAAAGGCAAGTAAATTCCCTCTCAAATCATCATACATCATAGTATCAATGCTACACTTTCATATATCACTATTGCTTTGGTTTTCCACTCTTTTATGAGACATTTCAATATTCTCCTTACAAGCACAGATTCGGAATATGTGATCCCCATAGCATCCAAGCCAGTGACGATGACGTTGAATCTTTTGAACAATTCATATATCGTCTCTCCTTCCTTCATTGAGAATATTTCATATTCTCAATTCAGCATGTCTATTCTGGACCTCTTGACTTGAGTTGTGCCTTGATGGTGTGAAAACTGAATTTTACACAAACTCACCGACAAGTGTACCGGGTCGCATCAATTAGTAATAACTCACAAGAGTGAGGTCGATCCCACGGGGATTGATGGATCAAGCAATTTTAGTATGGTGATGAATTTAGTCAAGCTAACAGTAATAATTGGAATGATTTATGATTGAACGGAATTTAATAGCAAGAAATTAAAATGCTGGAAGTAAAATGGTAGAAAAATAAATGAAAAGAAAAATAAATTGCTGAAACTTAAAGTGCAAGAAATTAAAAAAGAACTGAATCTTAAAGTGCAAAAGACTAAAAGAGCTGAATCTTAAAGTGCAGAGAAGTTAAATTGCCAAAGATAAATTGTAGGAAACTTAAATTGCATGAAAAATAAAGGGGATTGGGTGCATTAAATCAAAACAGACTTGAACAAGTAAATTGCAGTTAAGGAAGAAAACTTTAACATGAAGAAATGCAGGGAAAATGATTCATCAGGAAATGGAGATATTGTAATCCTTCATGAATCAATTAGGTCTCAACTCCTTTCTCAATCATGTTGGTAGATCTATGGCAGATTGAAAGTGATTGGATCCCAATTCCTTGGTGACCCAATCTCTCTAATCATAATCAACATGCCAATTCCTTGATCTAGTGATCATGAGAAGAGTTAGAGCACATTTTTCTTATCCATAAGCCACACTAACTCTCAAGATCTCAATTCCTCCCGAATAGTGTTGATCAAAAGAATAGTGAAGGATAGAGCTTCAGTTATAATGAAGGTGATTCCCCTTCCGAGGCTCACTGATAAACCACTATTTTATGGTTTATATTGTGTTTAATTGAGTGATTTTTATCAAATTCTTGCCCACTTATTCATATGATTTGCATGCTTTTACAATTCCTTCCCAAACTTATTCCATGGTTGAAAACCTGCTTCCTAAAGATCTTTTTATTATGTATTTTAATTCTCCTTTATACCATTCGATGTCGTGATCTGTGTGTTAAGTGTTTCAGGCTTCATAGGGCAGGAATGACTTAGAGAATGGGGAGGAACTTGCAAAAAGGGAAGGAGTACAAGAAATAAAGGAGACAACTAGTGAACAGCGATGCTGACGCGTGCACGCGATTTGGACAAATCATAGCGACGCGTACGTGTGGATTGGATTTCGCGCAAACGATGCGAGCGCGTGCCTGATGCGCACGCGTGGAGCGGAAAATCGTCAAACGACGCCTACGTGTGACCGATGCGTACTCGTGATATGCGCGATCTGCAGAAAATTCAGGAAACGCTGGGGACAATTTTGGGCCTCGTTTTGACCCAGTTTTCAGTCCAGAAACACAGAATAAAGCCAGGGAACAAGCAGAGACTCAATTCATACTGATCATACATTCATAATTCACAATTTTAGGTTTTAGATGTAGTTTTTAGAGAGAGAAGTTCTCTCATCTCTCTTAGGATTTAGGATTAGGATTCCTCTTAAAGGAATTAGGATTTCTTCTTTTCAATTTTCAGGTTCAATGTTCTTTTTACTTATTTTCTCAATTTGGTTTATGAACTTTTTATGTTTGGATTGATTTTCTTTTATTAATGCAATTTGAGGTATTTCAGATCGATGATTTTATTTAGCTTTTTACATTCTTAGCTTTGGTTGATTAATTGGAGACACTTGAGTTATCAAACTTAGCTGTTGATTGAAATTGGAATTACTGATTGATCTGGATCACTCTAAAGCTAGTCCTTCCATAAGGATTGACTAGGACTTGAGGATCAAGCTAATTAGTCCACTTGACCTTCCTTTGTTTAGAAAAGGCTAACCAAGTGGGGTTAAAACCCAATTCTCATCACACCTGATAAGGATAACTAGGATAGGACATCCAGTTCTCATACCTTGCCAAGAGCTTTATTAGTTATTAATTTAATTTCTTGCAATTAATTTAATTTCTTGCAATTTACTTTTCTTGTTCAAACCTTTCAAAAACCCAAAAATATTGTTTTCCATAACCAATAATAAATCATATTTCCCTACAATTCCTTGAGAAGACGACCCGAGGTTTGAATACTTTGGTTTATAAATTTATTGGGTTTTGTTACTTGTGACAACCAAACTTTTGTAAGAAAGGATTTTCTATTGGTTTAGAAATTATACTTACAACGCGATTATTTTTTGTGAAATTCTTTACCGATAGAAAATTCTGATTGTCACTACACCCACATTCACTGAATTAAACCCCCTTCTGGAGTGAATAATCCACAATCAAAACAGGAGGTATCTGATAGCCACCAAATTGAATTGAGAAAAAGAAGAAATTCATTAATTCATGAGAATTACAATAGAGCTCCTCCCCCTAATGAAATTAGAGTTTAGTTCATCATTGCATTGCTCTATTACCAAAACATAAAAGAAAATTTTAGAAGAAGATGGATAACAGAAAAGGGAAATTAAAACTCAAATCTAAAACTAAAAGAAAGAACTAAAGGAAAGCTAAAAATGAAAATTGAAAAGAAGCTCTCCTAATGAAATTGAATCTTCTCCTTTTTATACTCTTTCTAATTTGGTCCTCCTAGTACTTGAAGTGGGCTTTCTGGCCTTTGATGAAGTGGGTTAGAATCGGTCCTTAGTTGGTGTGGTTGGGAGCTTGCTTCAGGAGAATGTAGCATTCTCAAAGTGAACGCTGCGTTCCTTCACCAACGCGTGCGTGTCCTACGTGCGTGCGCGTCCCTTGCGTTTTGCCCCATCGATGCGTGCACGTACTACATGCGTGCGTGTCGATACGATCTTCAGCTTCAACCATGCTTGCACGTACTATGCGTGTGTGCGTGTCCTTGGTAGCGTTCATTAACTGAACGCTACATTCGCGCTATGAACGCTCCTCACGCATGTGCGTCCTGTGCGCATGCCCGTGGATGGTAAAATGTCACTTCTGCGTTCCAGCGTTATGCACGCGTTCGTGCCAACCACCACCTTTGTCACATCGATGCGTGCGCATCTTGCATGCTTGCGCGTCGGTGACCAATTTCAAATTCCACTCTGAAAGTATCGCAGGCGTTCATTCAAAGTGAACGTTACGTTCTTGGCTTGTGAACGCTAATCCCTCACCCACGCGTGCGCGCCTTGCACGCTTACGCGTGGATCTCCAACATGCTTCCCCACGCGGAAGCGACTTGTACGTGTGCGCATCGTCTATGAACGTAGCGTTCATCAATTGAACATAGCGTTTGTCTGCACTTTGTATTTCTCTGCTTTCCTTTCTTCATCTTTTTACCTGCCCTCAACCAAACAAGCAATCAAGGCCTAGCCAAAATCACAAAGTTTTGCATCATTCATAATAATTAACTAAATTGTGCATAAATCTCATGATTTTGTATAAAGTTAACAATGTTTGATTGAGTCAAGATAATCATGAAATTCTACTCCAATCACTTACTTATTGTGCAAGAAAGTACATAAAACCTAATATAAACAAGTAAACTAACTAGTATAAGATGACTTGTCATCACAACACCAAACTTAAAACTTGCTTGTCCCCAAGCAAGCACTAGATCATGAGAAAAAGGAATCAAGACAAAAAAGCATATATGTCCTTATTAGCAAGTAATTGAATGTGGATCATAGGGTTTTATGCAGACAGAATGCAGCTCAATTATTATCAAGTTCTAGATAAGATATGTCTCTCTCAATGCTATCTAGAGTTACTGATGTGAACCTTATTGTCTTTGATCCTTGTTAGATTTTTCTTTTCTTCAGTTTTGGTTCAGAAACTTATTTTTCAATTGTTGCTTAGTGTCATGTATTGTGGTAGCTTTTTAGTTCAATTTTCAATCAACACATTTTCACTACAGACACTTGGCTCACAATTCTTCTTAAGACATTGATGTCCAGCACCTCTTTGGGTTACTAACTGTCTTGTGGCTAGGTTGCTCTTGATAGTGGACTTTTGGTTGATAATCCCGGGTTAGTTAACCCAAGTTACCAAGTGTTGAAACACTCCTTAGAACCTAATCATCCAAGCAGATCCTAGTACATAGACAACACAGACATATGTCTTAAGGTCCAAGCTATTGGTGTCTAGCCTTATCATTTATTTCTTTCATTTTTATTGCCAATTCTAGGCTTTTCTTTCTTTCCTACTTTTCTTCTCTTCCAAGGATATTTATTTATTCAAAGATTCACAGCAGCACCTAAGTTAACACCAAAAAGAGACATCCTTTATTCTGCAGCTTTATTCTTGAACTTGCTAATATAGTCAAGTATATACCACCATTGATCCCTATTCTAGTTCCTACCACATTGGACTTTACTTTCTATTTCAGACATTTCTCTTATTTATGCAGAAGGGTACAAGTCATACATTTAAGTAGGTGTAGGTGAACAAGCAAACTAGTATATTCTAATTGAAAGACAATACTTAAACAGAATACAATCAAATTAAACTAATACTAGTAAGAAGGGTACATTTAGACTTCCAGTTTAGAACATTACAAATTAAAGGGAATTAAATAACAATACAACCTCTTGGTGACGTCTTCTAGCTCTCCCCTAGTCATCATCATTCACAGCCTTCGTAACTCTTTTAGTGTCATTAGATGATGGCTCTAAGAGATTAATTTAATTCCTATAAAGTTATTTGAATTTGCTTGTTCCCCAAGCACTTGAAAGATGGTTAATCATGCATGATTGTTTGTAGGCTTTTGAACTTACTTTGGTGTATGGACACCAAACTTAGTTCTTTGCCAATTCCTGTGATGCATCAAATGAACCATTGTGCTTTTATTAAAGAAAACTGATTATAATTAGAAAGTAATTTGTGGTTAAGTAGTTTTTCTGATTGTTTAAAGCCAGTGACTATTTATGCAGAGGGTTGAAAATGCAGTTTTAATGAACTTTTTGGTGGGACACCAAACTTAGCTTTTAACATTCACCCTTTAATTGATTTGGTGTGCAACACCAAACTTAGCTCCTTGTAATGCATATGAATATACTCAACTCTTTTATTGAACTAGCTAGGAAAAGAGAACTACCTCTGGTTGGGTTGCCTCCCAACAAGCGCTTGCTTATCGTCATTAGCTTGACGTCCCTCACTTTATCTATCACAGCTCCTGAATGCTTTCTTTTTTGTTCCAAGATCCTCCCAGGTAATGCTTGGCTCTGTGACCATTTGTTGTGAATGTGTCTTTTGTGGCTTCATTCAGAAGTTCAAGGTTTTCATATGGAGAAACCTTGGTCACCAGATAAGGTCCAATCCACTTAGATTTGAGTTTCCCAGGAAAAATCTTGAGCCTGGAGTTGTATAACAGCACATGTTGCCCCGACTCAAACTTTTTTCTTTTGATTTTCTTGTCGTGCCACTTTTTAGCTCTTTCCTTGTATATCTTTGCATTCTCATAAGCCTCCAACCTGAATTCATCCAGTTCATTGAGTTGCAATAGCCTTTTTCTCTCCTACTGCTTGAGAGTCAAGATTGAGGAGATTAGTGGCCTAGTAAGCTTTATGTTCTAGCTCCACAGGAAAGTGACATGATTTTCCATAGATTAGCTGAAAGGGTGACTTTCCAATTGGAATTTTGAATGCGGTTCTATATGCCCACAGGGCATCATCCAATTTCCTCGACCAGTCTTTCCTTGTGATCCCAACTATCTTCTCCAAGATTCTTTTTAGCTCCCTATTTGCCAATTCATCATGCCCATTAGTTTGAAGATGGTATGGTGTAGCAACTTTGTGAATGACTCCATATTTGTGGAGTAACTTTTCTATTTGTCTATTGCAAAGATGGCTACCACCATCACTAATAAGGCCCTTGGGCACCCCATATCTGGTAAAGATATGTCTCTTGAGAAATTGAAGGACAATGGGTGTATCACAGGTGGTTGTGGCTATAGCCTCCACCCATTTGGAGATATACACCACTACTACCAGGATGGATTTGAAGGAATGAGATGGAGGGAAGGGGCCTATAACATCCATACCCCAGAGGTCAAATAGTTCCACTTCCAGAATGAAGTTCTGAGGCATTTCATTCCTTTTTGTTAACCCTCTAGCTCTTTGACATTCATTACATTGGTGCACAAATTCTCTGGCATCTTTGAATATAGCTGGCCAATAAAATCCACTTTGAAGCACTTTAGCTGCTGTTCTTTCTGGACCAAAATATTCACCATAAGCTGAACCATGACAGTGCCACAATATGTTTTTCATATCATTCTCCGGGATACACCTTCTAATCATCCCATCTGCACACCTCTTGAACAAGAATGGTTCGTCCCATAAGAACTTCTTGGCTTCATTACACAGCTTCTTTACTTGTTGCTTAGTGAGCTCTTGAGGAATCTTTCTTCCCACCTTATAGTTTGCGATGTCAGCAAACCAAGGTGCTTGCTGGACTTGGAGAAGGTGTTCATCTGAGAACTTCTTGTTCACTGGTTGTGGTGTATCTTGGTTGGCCTCTTGTGGCAATCTTGACAAATGATCTGCCACTTGGTTCTCATTCCCTTTCCTATCTTTCACTTCAATGTCAAATTCTTGCAAAAACAGCACCTACCTAATAAGCCTTGGCTTGGAATCCTGTTTAGACATGAGATACTTGAGAGCAACATGATAAGTATAGACTATAACTTTTGAACCAATCAAGTATTGTCTAAATTTGTCAAATGCATACACAATAGCCAAAAGCTCTTTTTCTGTGGTGGTATAATTCTTTTGTGGCTCATTTAACACCTTGCTTGCATAATATATGACATGATGCAGCTTGTCTCTCTTTTGCCCCAATACAACACCAATTGCAACGTCACTTGCATCACACATAAGTTCAAAAGGGAGTCCCCATTCAGGAGGTGTGATGATTGGTGCTGTAGTGAGTTTCTTTTTCAAGGTTTCGAAGGCATGCTTACAATTATCATCAAAGATGAAAGGATTGTCGACCACTAGCAAACTGCGCAGTGGTTTGGCTATTTTTGAAAAATCCTTGATAAATCTTCTATAAAATCCAGCATGTCCAAGAAAGCTTCTCACTGCTTTTACATTGACAGGGACAGGTAATTTTTCTATGATCTCTATGTTGGCTTTGTCAACTTCTATCGCCTTGTTTGAAACCTTATGCCCAAGAACTATACCTTTTGGTACCATGAAATGACATTTTTTTCCAATTCAAAACTAAATTTGTTTCCTGGCATCTTTTCAAAATAAGGGTTAGATGTTGCAGACAAGTGTCAAAGGAGTTACCAAAGATAGAGAAATCATGCATAAAGACTTCTAAAAACTTTTCTACCATGTCAGAGAAGATTGAGAGCATACACCTTTGGAAAGTTGCTAGAGCATTGCAAAGTCCAAAAGGCATCCTCCTATAAGCAAAAATTCCAAATGGAGATGTAAATGAGGTCTTTTCTTGATCCTTGGAGTCCACCACTATTTGATTGTACCCTGAATACCCATCCAAGAAGTAGTAATAGGTGTGACCCGCCAATCTTTCTAGTATTTGATCAATGAACGGGAGAGGAAAGTGATCTTTCCTTGTAACCTCATTCAATCTTCTATAATCAATGCACATCCTCCATCCAGTCATTGTCCTTATAGGGATTAACTCATTCTTCTCATTGAATATGACTGTCATTCCTCCCTTCTTTGGCACAACTTGTACTGGACTTACCCAAGGACTATTAGAGATTGGGTATATGATCTCAGCATTTCACAGCTTCATCACCTCCTTTTGAACCACTTACTTCATGGCTGGGTTAAGTCTTCTTTGAGGTTGTACCACAGGTCTTGAGTTCTCTTCTAGCAAGATTTTATGCATGCAAATGGCAGGGCTTATACCCTTGATGTCATTAATTGTCCATCCCAAAGCTATCTTGTGAGCTTTTAATACTTCAATCAGTTTTGTTTCATCTTCAATTTTTAAGGAAGAATTTATTATCAAAGGCAAGGTCTCTTCTTCTCCAAGGAATGCATACTTGAGATGAGGAGGGAGGGGCTTCAATTCTTGCTTTGGCACCTCCTCTGTCTTGCTTTCAAAAGAGATCTCAGCTACTCTTTCTTCTATGATTTCTTGTTCTTCTTCTGCTTCCTCTTTTTGTTCCTCCTGACAGTTAGCTTCAAGTGACTCTTCCTCCAATTCTTCTATCATTTCCACCCTCAAATGCTTCTCTTTCTCAGGGGGATATTGCATGGCCTTAAAAACATTGATGATCATTTTTTCATCATGCACCCTGAGGGTCATTTCACCTTTCCAATTATAGCTCTTGCTGTGGCCAAGAAAGGCCGCCCCAGGATAATCGAGTTGTGTTCCTCTTCTTCCATGTCTAAGATGACAAAATCGGCAAGAAAAATGAATTCTCCAATCTTCACCAATAAGTTTTCTACAACTCCATTAGGTATCTTGAGTGATCTGTCTGCCATTTGAAGTGACATCCTTGTTGGTTTAACTTCCTCTATTGCAAGCTTTTTCATCAATGAGAGAGGTATCAAGTTGATGCTGGCACCTAAATCACAGAGAGTTTTTTCTAGTGTCATGTTGCCTATGGTGCATGATATGATGAAGCTCTGATGAGCGGATAATTTGTACGCTTTTTGGCATTGTTTTTAGTATGTTTTTAGTATGATCTAGTTAGTTTTTAGTATATTTTTATTAGTTCTTAGTTAAAATTCACTTTTCTGGACTTTACTACGAGTTTGTGTGTTTTTCTGTGATTTCAGGTATTTTCTGGCTAAAATTGAGGGACCTGAGCAAAAATCTGATTCAGAGACTGAAAAGGACTGCAGATGCTGTTGGATTCTGACCTCCCTGCACTCGAAGCGGATTTTCTGGAGCTACAGAAGCCCAATTAGCGCGCTCTCAACGGCGTTGGAAAGTAGACATCCTGGGCTTTCCAGCAATATATGATAGTCCATACTTTGTCCAAGATTTGATGGCCCAAACCGGCGTTCAAAGTCACCCTCAGAAATCCCAGCGTTAAACGCTGGAACTGGCACCAAAATGGGAGTTAAACGCCCAAACTGGCATAAAAGCTGGCGTTTAACTCCAAGAGAGGTCTCTGCATGAAAATTCTTCATTGCTCAGCCCAAGCACACACCAAGTGGACTCGGAAGTGGATTTTTATGTCATTTACTCATTTCTGTAAACCTTAGGCTACTAGTTTTCTATAAGTAGGACCTTTAACTATTGTATTGAGACATCGAGGGGTAGCTATATTCATTGTTATGCTATCTTAGATCATTGGGAGGCTGGCCTCATGGCCATGCCTAGACCTTGTTCTTATGTATTTTCAACGGTGGAGTTTCTACACACCATAGATTAAGGTGTGGAGCTCTGCTGTACCTCGAGTATTAATGCAATTACTATTGTTCTTCCATTCAATTCCGCTTGTTCTTGTTCTAAGATATCACTTGTTCTTCAACTTGATGAATGTGATGATCCGTGACACTCATCATCATTCTCACCTATGAACGTGTGACTGACAACCACCTCCGTTCTACCTTCGATTGGGTGAATATCTCTTGGATTCCTGATTGCACGATGCATGGTTGATCGCCTGACAACCGAGCGCTCGCCTGACAACCGAGCCAACCATTCCGTGAGATCAGAGTCTTCGTGGTATAGGCTAGAACTGATGGCGGCATTCAAGAGAATCCGGAAGGTCTAACCTTGTCTGTGGTATTCTGAGTAGGATTCGATGATTGAATGACTGTGACGTGCTTCAAACTCCTAGCAGGCGGGGCGTTAGTGACAGACGCAAAAGAATCGCTGGATTCTATTCCGGCCTGACCGAGAACCGACAGATGATTAGCCATGCTGTGACAGAGCATAGGAACATTTTCACTGAGAGGATGGGAGGTAGCCACTGACAACGGTGAAACCCTTGCATAAGCTTGCCATGGAAAGGAGTAAGAAGGATTGGATGAAGACAGTAGGAAAGCAGAGAGACGGAAGGGAAGGCATCTTCATGCGCTTATCTGAAGTTCCTACCAATGAATTACATAAGTACCTCTATCTTTATCTTTATGTTTTTATGCGTTCATCACCATATCCATTTGAGTTTGCCTGACTAAGATTTACAAGATGACCATAGCTTGCTTCATACCAACAATCTCTGTGGGATCGACCCTTACTCGCGTAGGTTTATTACTTGGACGACCCAGTACACTTGCTGGTTAGTTGTGCGAAGTTGTGTTTATGCCATGGTATTGAACACCAAGTTTTTGGATTCATTACCGGGGATTATTTGAGTTGTGAAAAGTATTGATCACAATTTCGTGCACCAAGTTTTTGGCGCCGTTGCCGGGGATTGTTGAGTTTGGACAACTGACGGTTCATCTTGTTACTTAGATTAGGTATTTTTTCTTCAGAGTTCTTAAGAATGAATTCTAGTGTTTCAAGGTGATGTTCTTATCATCACCAAAGCTGATTGATCTTCATCAATTTAGCTCTTGAATGCAGTGTTCTGCTGAAGCTTGGCTAACCATGTCTAATTCCTTTAGACTGAAGCTTTAGACTAACATTGCATGATTCCTGGGATTCTCATTAAGAATTTTGATATCTTTTTCCACTTAATTTTCGAAAAACACAAAAAAATAAAAAAAAAATCATAAAATCAAAAAATTTCTTGTTTGAGTCTAGTGTCTCATGTTAAGTTTGGTGTCAATTGCATGCATCCATTCATGTGTTCTTAAGGATCTTCAAATAATTCTTGATGATTTCTTACTCTGATCTTTGAATTCTCTTGACTTGAGTGTTTTATGTGTCTCATATGCATTCTCATTAGTGTCAGTAGTATACAAACTGCTAAGTTTGGTGTCTTGCATGCATAGTTATTTGATTCTTGTTGCATTTTGATTTTTCCTTATTATTAAAAATCCAAAAATATTTTTTATTTGTGTCTTCTCAAGTCAATACTACAGAGAAATTAAAGATTCAGAACATACAGCAGAGGAATTACACAGAAAAGCTGGGCATTCAAAACGCCCAGTGAAGAAGGACAGACTGGCGTTTAAACGCCAGCCAGGGTACCTGGTTGGGCGTTTAACGCCCAAAAGGGTATAGTTTTGGGCGTTAAACGCCAGAATGTGCACCATTCTGGGCGTTTAACGCCAGGATGGCACAAGAGGGAAGATTCTGTTTTTCAATGCAATTTTTTTTTCAGGTTTTCAAAGTTTTTCAAAATCAAATCTTTTTCAAATCATATCTTTTCAATCATGTGTTTTCAAAATCAATTTCTTTCCATTTTCAAAGATACTTACTATCAATTAATGATTTGATTCAACACTTCAAGCATGTTGCCTTTTCTGTTGAGGAAGGTTTAATGTTTGAATCATATCTTTTCTTGTTAGTCAAGTTTTTAATTTTCAAAATCAAATCTTTTTTTTAAAATGTTTTTCAAATCATATCTTCTCAATCACATCTTTTTAAAACTAATCATATTTTCTTAACCACATCTTTTTTAAAATAGTTTTCAATCAAATCTTTTTGATTTCTAATTTTAAAATCTTTTTCAAAAATCACTTGATTTCTTTTCCACTTTCATTTTCGAAAATCAAGTAGTGTTTTCAAAAATGTTTTCAAAATCTTTTACTTAATTTTTGAAAATTACTTCCCTCCTTCTCACATCCTTCTATTTATGGACTAACACTATCCCTTAATGCAAAATTCGAACTCCATCTTCTTTGATAAGTTCGAATTTTCTAACTCTGTCTTCTACTCTTCTTTTCCTCTGACACTTCAAGGAATCTCTATACTGTGACATAGAGGATTCCACATTTTCTTGTTCTCTTCTCTTTCATATGAGCAGGAGCAAAGACAAAGGCATTCTTGTTGAGGCTGATCCTGAACCTGAAAGGACCTTGAAGAGAGAGCTAAGAGAAGCCAAAGCACAACTCTCTTTAGAGGACCTGACCGAATTCTTCAAAGAAGAAGAACACATGGCAGCCGAAAACAACAATGCCAACAATGCAAGGAAGGTGCTGGGTGACTTTACTGCACCTACTCCCGATTTCTATGGGAGAAGCATCTCTATCCCTGCCATTGGAGCAAACAACTTTGAGCTTAAGCCTTAATTAGTTTCTCTAATGCAACAGAATTGCAAGTTCCATGGACTTCCATTGGAAGATCCTCATCAGTTCTTAGCTGAGTTCTTGCAAATCTGTGACACTGTCAAGACTAATGGGGTTGACCCTGAGGTCTACAGACTTATGCTATTCCCTTTTGCTGTAAGAGACAGAGCTAGAACATGGTTGGACTCTCAACCTAAAGAAAGCCTGGACTCTGGGGAAAAGCTAGTCAATGCCTTCTTGGCAAAGTTCTTTCCACCTCAAAAATTGAGTAAGCTTAGAGTGGAAGTCCAAACCTTCAGACAGAAGGAAGGAGAATCCCTCTATGAAGCTTGGGAAAGATACAAACAATTAATCAGAAAGTGTCCTTCTGATATGCTTTCTGAATGGAGCATCATAGGTATTTTCTATGATGGTCTCTCTGAACTATCCAAGATGTCTTTGGATAGCTCTGCAGGAGGATCTCTTCATCTGAAGAAGACGCCTACTGAAGCTCAAGAACTGATTGAAATGGTTGCAAATAACCAATTCATGTACACTTCTGAAAGAAATCTTGTGAATGCCATATTGGCTCAGAATAAAATATTGACTCAACAAATCAATATGATTTCTCAAAGTCTGTCTGGAATGCAAAATGCACCAAGCAGTACTAAGGAGGCTTCATCTGAGGAAGAAGCTTATGATCCTGAGAACCCTTCAATGGAAGAGGTGAATTACATGGGAGAACCCTATGGAAACACCTATAATCCTTCATGGAGAAATCATCCAAATTTTTCATGGAAGGATCAACAGGGACCCCAACAAGGTTTCAACAACAATAATGGTGGAAGAAACAGGTTTAGCAATAGCAAGCCTTTTTCATCATCTTCTCAGCAACAGACAGAGAGTTCTAAGCAGAATAACTCTGACTTAGCAACCATGGTCTCTGATCTGATCAAAATCACTCAAAGTTTCAAACTGAAACAAGATCCTCCATTAGAAATTTGGAGGCACAAGTGGGTCAGCTGAGCAAGAAAATTACTGAACTCCCTCCTAGTACTCTCCCAAGCAATACAGAAGAAAATCCAAAAGGAGAGTGCAAGGCCATCAACATGGCCAAATTTTGGGAGGAAGGAGAGGCAGTGAACGCCACTGAGGAAGGCCTCACTGGGCGTCCACTGGCCTCCAATGAGTTCCCCAATGAGGAACCATGGGAATCTGAGGCTCAAACTGAGACCATAGAGATTCCATTGGACTTACTTCTGTCATTCATGAGCTCTGATGAGTATTCTTCCTCTGAAGAGGATGAGTATGTCACTGAAGAGCAAGTTGCTAAATACCTTGGAGCAATCATGAAGCTAAATGATAAGTTATTTGGAAATGAGATTTGGGAGGATGAATCCCCTTTGCTCACCAAGGAACTGGATGACTTGTCTAGGCAGAAACTGCCTCAAAAGAGACAGGATCCTGGGAAGTTTTCAATACCTTGTACCATAGGCACCATGACCTTCAAGAAGGCCTTGTGTGACTTAGGGTCAAGTGTAAACCTCATGCCTCTCTCTGTAATGGAGAAGTTAGGGATCTCTGAGGTACAAGCTGTAAAAATCTCACTAGAGATGGCAGACAACTCAAGAAAACAAGCCCATGGACTTGTAGAGGATGTTCTGGTTAAAGTTGAAGACCATTACCTCCCTACTGATTTCATAGTCCTAGAGACTGGGAAGTGCATGGATGAATCCATCATCCTTGGCAGACCCTTCCTAGCCACAGCAAGGGCTGTGATTGATGTTGATAGAGGAGAGTTGATCATTCAAGTGAATGAAGAATCCTTGGTGTTTAAGGCCCAAGGATATCCCTCTGTCATCATGGAGAGGAAGCATGAAGAGCTTCTCTCAAAACAGAGCCAAACAGAGCCCCCACAGTCAAACTCTAAGTTTGGTGTTGGGAGGTGATGAGCGGATAATTTGTATGCTTTTTGGCATTATTTTTAGTATGTTTTTAGTATAATTTAGTTAGTTTTTAGTATATTTTTATTAGTTTTTAGTTAAAATTCACTTTTCTGGACTTTACTATGAGTTTGTGTGTTTTTCTGTGATTTCAGGTATTTTCTGGCTGAAATTGAGGGTCCTGAGCAAAAATCTGATTCCGAGACCAAAAAGGACTGCAGATGCTGCTGGATTCTGACCTCCCTGCACTCGAAGTGGATTTTCTGGAGCTACAGAAGCCCAATTGGCGCGCCCTCAACGGCATTGACAAGTAGACTTCCTGGGCTTTCCAGCAATATATGATAGTCCATACTTTACCCAAGATTTGATGGCCCAAACTGGCGCTCAAAGTCACCCTCAGAAATTCCAGCGTTAAACGCCGGAACTGGCATAAAACTTGGAGTTAAACGCCCAAACTGGCATGAAAGCTGGCGTTTAACTCCAGAAAAGGTCTCTACACGAAAATGCTTCATTGCTCAGCCCAAGCACACACCAAGTGGACCCAGAAGTGGATTTTTACGTCATTTACTCATTTCTGTACACCCTAGGTTACTAGTTTACTATTAATAGGATCTTTTGACATTGTATCTGTACCTCATGACACTTTACACTTTTTCTTTGTATACTTTCCACGGCATGAGTCTCTAAACCCCATGGTTGGGGGTGAGGAGCTCTGCTGTGTCTTGATGGATTAATGCAATTACTACTGTTTCTCATTCAATCATGCTTGCTTCCATTCTAAGATAATACTTGTTCATAACCCGGATGAATGTGATGATCCGTGACAATCATCATCATTCTCAACTATGAACGTGTGCCTGACAACCACCTCCGTTCTACCTTAGATTAAGTAGTTATCTCTTGGATTCTTTAACTGGAATCTTCCTGGTATAAGCTAGAACTGATGGCGGCATTCAAGAGAATCCGGAAGGTCTAAACCTTGTCTGTGGTATTCTGAGTAGGATTCAATGATTGGATGACTGTGACGTGCTTCAAACTCCTAGCAGGCGGGGCGTTAGTGACAGACGCAAAAGAATCACTGGATTCTATTCCGGCCTGACCGAGAACCGACAGCTGAATTCCGCATGCTGTGACAGAGCATTAGCAATCGTTTTCACTGAGAGGATGGGAGGTAGCCATTGACAACGGTGAAACCCTACATACAGCTTGCCATGGAAGGAGCCTTGTGTGTTTGAAGAAGAAGACAGTAGGAAAGCAGAAATTCAGAAGATGGAGCATCTCCAAAACCTCAACCTATTCTCCATTACTGCAAAACAAGTAATCATTTCATGTTCTTTTGTTCTTTTTCACAATCAATCCTGATAATTTCTAATATCCTGACTAAGATTTACAAGATAACCATAGCTTGCTTCAAGCCGACAATCTCCGTGGGATCGACCCTTGCTCACGCAAGGTATTACTTGGACGACCCAGTGCACTTGCTGGTTAGTTGTGCGGAGTTGCAAAAGTGTGATTGCAATTTCGTGCACCAAGTTTTTGGCGCCGTTGCCGGGGATTGTTCGAGTTTGGACAACTGACGGCTTATCTTGTTGCTTAGATTAGGACTATTTTGTTCTGTTGGTTTAGAGTCTTTTAGTTGAGTCTAGTTTCATATTTTAAGTTTGGTGTCAATTGCATGCTTTTGTTTTTCTTTTAATTTTCGAATTTACATGTTTTTAGTCTCCTTTTGATCTTTAAAAATTCTAAGTTTGGTGTCCTCTTTGTGTTTTTCCCTTAAAGATTTTCGAAAATTAGTGTTTGATTCTCTGAAAATTTTAAGTTTGGTGTCTTTTTGTGTTTTTCTCTTTCCTCCTTTCAAAAATCAAATCTTTTTCATAAAAATTTTTCAATCATATCTTTTTAATTGCTGTTTTCAAAATCTTTTTGATTAACTAATTGATTCAGTTCTCAATTTGCTTTGATCTTATTTTCTTTTTGATTTTCGAATTTTTATTTTAATTTTCTTTTGTTTTAATTTATTTTTTTTTTCGTTAATTCAAAAAAAATATAATTTATCCATCATGGACCTAAGTGGAATTGATCAGTCCAAAAGGACTCTGGGGTCATATGCTAACCCCATTACAGCTGCATATGGGAGTAGCATATGTACACCTCCCATCAAAGCAAGCAGCTTTGAGCTAAATCCTCAACTCATTATCATAGTGCAGCAAAATTGCCAATATTCCGGTCTTCCACAGGAAGAACCTACTGAGTTTCTGGCACAATTCTTACAAATTGCTGACACAGTACATCATAAAGAGGTGGATCAGGATGTCTACAGACTATTACTGTTTCCATTTGCTGTAAAAGATCAAGCTAAAAGGTGGTTAAATAACCAACCTACAGCAAGCATAAAAACATGGAAACAGTTGTCAGACAAATTCCTGAACCATTTTTACCCTCCAAAGAGGATGACACAGCTAAGGCTGGACATCCAAGGCTTTAAATAAGAGGATAATGAATCCCTTTATAATGCCTGGGAGAGGTATAGAGGTATGCTAAGGAAATGTCCCTCTGAAATGTTTTCAGAGTGGGTACAGTTAGACATTTTCTACTATGGGCTTACAGAAAAAGCTCAGATGTCTTTAGACCACTCAGCTGGTGGATCTATACACATGAGGAAGACAATTGAAGAAGCTCAAGAGCTTATAGACACTGTTGCTAGAAACCAATATTTGTACTCTAGCAATGAATTCTCCCCAAAAGAGGAAGTCATGGCAATAGTCACTGACCCTAGTCCTCAAGAACAGATAATTGAGCTTAATCAACAATTGCTCCTAATGACAGAACAGTTAGCAGACTTTAAAGAGATGCTTCATGAAACTAAAGTTGCTAACAAGAGCATAGAACTACAGTTGAATCAAGCAAAACAGCAAATATCTAAACAGATAACAGAGGAATGTCAAGCAGTTCAACTGAGGAGTGGGAAGACACTAAATACCTCTGCTCAGAAGAGCAAAAAGCCAAACAAGGAACAATTGACAGAGGACAACCAAACCACTGTGCAAAATCCCTCTGAGGACAGTAAGAGCCCAGAGAGGAATATTATTGGCGTTCAAACGCCAGAAAGGGAAGGAAAGCTGGCGTTAAACGCCCATTCCTTGCCCAGTTCTGGCGTTCAAACGCCAGAAAAGGGGGAAAAGTTGGCGTTAAACGCCCATTTTCCACCCAATCCTGGCGTTCATACGCCAAGGGATGATCAAACACCTGAGAGTGCTGACAGTAATCCCTCTAACAAGGCTTCTTCAACCACTTCTGTAAGGAATAAACCTGCAGCATCTAAGGTTGAAGAATATAAAGCCAAGATGCCTTATCCTCATAAACTCCGCCAAGCAGAGCAGGATAAGCAATTTGCCCGCTTTGCAGACTATCTAAGGACTCTTGAAATAAAGATTCCGTTTGCAGAGGCACTTGAGCAAATACCTTCTTATGCTAAGTTCATGAAAGAAATCTTAAGTCATAAGAAGGATTGGAGAGAAACTGAAAAAGTGTTTCTCACTGAAGAATGCAGTGCAGTCATATTAAAGAGCTTACCAGAAAAGCTTCAAGATCCAGGAAGCTTTATGATACCATGCACATTAGAAGGTTCTTGCACCAAGACAGCCCTATGTGATCTTGGAGCAAGCATCAATCTAATACCTGCATCCACTATCAGAAGGCTTGGGTTGACTGGAGAAGTCAAACCAATCCGGATATGCCTCCAACTTGCTGATGGCTCCATTAAACACCCATCAGGCATAATTGAGGACATGATTGTCAAGGTTGGGCCATTTGCCTTTCCAACTGACTTTGTGGTTCTGGAAATGGAGGAGCACAAGAGTGCAACTCTCATTCTAGGAAGACCTTTCCTAGCAACTGGACGAACTCTCATTGATGTACAAAAAGGGGAAGTAACCTTGAGAGTCAATGAGGATGAGTTCAAGTTGAATGTTGTAAAAGCTATGCAGCATCCAGACACACCAAATGACTGCATGGGCACTGACATTATTGACTCTCTGGTAGAAGAGATCAATATGACTGAAAGCCTAGAATCAGAGCTTGAGGACATCTTCAAAGATGCTCAACCTGATCAAGAAGAACTAGAGGAAGCAAAGGAATTTTCGAAAATTCCTCAGGAGGAGGATAAACCCCCCAAGCCTGAACTCAAACCACTACCACCATCCCTGAAATATGCATTTCTGGGAGGGGGTGAAACTTTTCCAGTGATTATAAGCTCTGCTTTAAATCCACAGGAAGAGGAAGCACTGATTCAAGTGCTAAGGACACACAAGACCGCTCTTGGGTGGTCCATAAGTGATCTTAAGGGCATTAGCCCAGCTAGATGCATGCACAAGATCCTGTTAGAGGATAATGCCAAACCAGTGGTCCAACCACAGAGGAGGCTAAATCCTGCCATGAAGGAGGTGGTGCAGAAAGAGGTCACTAAATTACTAGAGGCTGGGATTATTTATCCTATTTCTGATAGCCCCTGGGTGAGCCCTGTCCAAGTTGTTCCCAAAAAGGGAGGCATGACAGTGGTTCATAATGAAAAAAATGAACTGGTTCCTACAAGGACAGTCACAGGGTGGCGTATGTGTATTGACTACAGAAGGCTCAATACAGCCACCAGAAAGGATCATTTTCCTTTACCATTCATAGACCAAATGCTAGAGAGACTAGCTGGGCATGACTATTACTGCTTTTTGGATGGCTATTCAGGCTACAACCAAATTGCAGTAGATCCTCAGGACCAAGAGAAAACAGCATTCACTTGCCCTTCTGGCGTATTTGCCTACAGGAGAATGCCTTTTGGTCTGTGCAATGCACCTGCAACCTTTCAAAGGTGCATGCTCTCTATCTTCTCAGATATGGTAGAGAAATTTCTGGAAGTCTTCATGGATAACTTTTCAGTATATGGAGATTCATTTAGCTCCTGTCTTAATCACCTAACACTTGTCCTGAAAAGATGCCAAGAGACTAACCTGGTTTTAAACTGGGAAAAATGTCACTTTATGGTGACTGAAGGAATTGTCCTTGGGCACAAAATTTCAAGCAAGGGAATAGAGGTGGATAAGGCAAAGGTAGAGGTAATTGAAAAATTACCACCACCTGCCAATGTTAAGGCAATCAGAAGCTTTCTGGGGCATGCAAAATTCTACAGAAGGTTTATAAAGGATTTTTCGAAAATTGCAAAACCTTTGAGTAGCTGCTGACACACCATTTGTGTTTGACACACAGTGTCTGCAGGCATTTGAGACCCTGAAAGCTAAGCTGGTCACAGCACCAGTCATCTCTGCACCAGACTGGACATTGCCATTTGAACTAATGTGTGATGCCAGTGACCATGCCATTGGTGCAGTGTTGGGACAGAGGCATAACAAGCTTCTGCACGTCATTTACTATGTCAGCCGTGTTCTCAATGACGCACAGAAGAACTACACAACCACAGAAAAAGAGTTACTTGCAGTGGTCTATGCCATTGACAAGTTTAGGTCCTATCTAGTAGGATCCAAAGTGGTTGTGTACACTGACCATGCTGCTCTTAAATACTTACTCACAAAGCAGGATTCAAAACCCAGGCTTATAAGATGGGTGTTGCTTCTGCAAGAGTTTGATACAGAAATAAGAGACAGAAAAGGGACAGAGAACCAAGTAGTTGATCATCTGTCCCGAATAGAACCAGTAGCTGGGGCGTCCCTCCCTTCTACTGAGATCTCTGAGACTTTCCCAGATGAGCAACTCTTTGCCATTCAGGAAGCTCCATGGTTTGTAGATATTGCAAATTATAAAGCTGTGAGGTTCATACCCAAAGAGTACAGCTACGTGCAGAGAAAGAAATTAATTTCAGATGCCAAGTACTACCTTTGGGATGAACCATATCTCTTTAAGAGATGTGCTGACGGAGTGATCCGCAGATGTGTACCCAGAGAAGAAGCACAAAGGATCCTATGGCATTGCCATGGATCACAGTATGGAGGACATTTTGGAAGTGAGCGAACAGCCACTAAAGTCCTCCAATGTGGCTTCTACTGGCCTACTCTCTATAAAGATTCCCGAGAGTTTGTGCGTAACTGTGACAGTTGCCAAAGAGCTGGTAACTTGCCTCATGGATACGCCATGCCTCAACAAGGGATATTAGAGATAGAATTGTTTGATGTATGGGGAATTGACTTCATGGGGCCATTCCCACCATCATACTCAAACACTTACATTCTGGTGGCAGTGGACTATGTATCTAAGTGGGTAGAAGCAATTGCTACACCCACTAATGATACCAAGACTGTGCTGAAATTCCTCCAGAAAAACATCTTCAGCAGATTTGGTGTCCCCAGAGTATTAATCAGTGACGGAGGCACTCATTTCTGTAATAGACAGCTATACTCTGCTATGGTTAGATATGGAATTAGCCACAAAGTGGCAACTCCGTATCATCCACAGACAAATGGGCAAGCTGAGGTCTCTAACAGAGAACTAAAAAGAATCCTGGAACGGACTGTAATGGCCCGAAGAAAGGATTGGGCAAAGAGCTTGGATGATGCTCTGTGGGCATACAGAACAGCATTCAAGACTCCTATAGGGACCTCTCCATACCAACTGGTATATGGGAAGGCCTGTCATTTGCCCGTGGAACTGGAACATAAAGCCTACTGGGCAACCAGATTCCTAAACATGGATGCACAGTTGGCTGGTGAAAAAAGATTACTCCAGCTAAATGAGCTAGAGGAGTTCAGACTCAATGCCTTTGAAAATGCAAAAATTTATAAGGAAAAGGCAAAGAAATGGCATGACAAGAAGTTGTCAACCAGAGTCTTTGAGCCAGGACAAAAAGTCCTGCTCTTCAACTCTAGGCTCAGACTGTTTCCAGGAAAACTCAAATCCCGGTGGAGGGGTCCGTATGTGATTACAGGAGTGTCACCATATGGATATGTTGAGCTTCAGGATATTGATTCTGACAAAAAGTTCATTATTAATGGACAGAGAATCAAACATTATCTTGAAGGCAATTTTGAGCAGGAATGCTCAAAACTGAGACTTGAGTGATTCTCAGTGAAAGTCCAGCTAAAGACAGTAAAGAAGCACTTGCTGGGAGGCAACCCAGTCATTAGGAAGTTGTATGAATTGTTCTTACAGAGGCAAGTATCAAAAATGAAGGAATTCACAGAGTTACAGAAGGATTCAGCTCAAAAAGCAGAGAAAAAGAGCTTACTGGCGAAAAAAACGCCAGTAAGGGGCATTTTGGGCGTTAAACGCCAGAATGGGTGCCATTCTGGGCGTTTAACGCCAGGAATGGTGCAATTTTGGGCGTTAAACGCCAGAATGGGCACCATTCTGGGCGTTTAACGCCAGGTGTGCAGCATCCTGGGCGTTCAGAAAAATGCCCAGTGATAAAGGATTTCTGGCGTTTAACGCCAGCCAGGGCACCTGGCTGAGCGTTAAACGCCCAAAAGGGGCACCAAATGGGCGTTAAACGCCAGAATGGGTGCCATTCTGGGCGTTTAACGCCAGAAAGGTGGGGGGACCACAATTTTGTTTTCAACTCAGATTTTTTCAAACTTTCCTTTTCTTTCCCATATTTTTCTACAAAAACACATTTCAATCTCTCATCATTCACTTTCAAATTTTCAAAAATTTAACATCATTCTTCAAATCTTCCAAATCATTCCCAAATTTTGTTCAAAAACTCACCCTTCTTTCAATTTCTTTCCATATCTCCTCAAATCTCCTTTCAAATTTTTCTTTTTTCTCGAAAATCTCTCCCCCCACTCTATAAATAAACGTTTGCCACCCCTCATTCCCACACCACTCGAATTTCCTCTTCCTCTCTCTCTCTTCTTTCCTTTCTTTTGCTTGAGGACAAGCAAACCTCTAAGTTTGGTGTGCTTTTCCGTGATCACTAAGCCAAGATTCATCAAGATCATGGCTCCTAAGGGAAAACAAACCAATTTAAGAGGAAAGAAAGAGACTAATCCAAAGAATCTTTGGAATCAAGAGAAGTTCTTAACCAAAGAACATGAAGACCATTATCACAAAATAATGGGTCTGAGGTCAGTGATCCCGGAAGTTAAATTTGATCTGAAAGAAGATGAATATCCGGGGATCCAAGAGCAAATTCGAAACAGAGGATGGGAAGTTCTGACCAATCCTGAAATAAAGGTTGGAAGGAACATGGTTCAGGAATTCTACTCAAATTTGTGGCTGACAGATAAGCAAAGAATGACTGGAACTACTTACCATACCTACAAAACCATGGTCAGAGGGAAAGTTATGTACTTCCATCTGGACAAAATAAGAGAAATCTTCAAACTACCTCAACTGCAAGATGATCCTGAATCCTTTAATAGGAGGATGGTGAGAGCAGATAAAGGGTTGGATCAGGTTCTAGAGGACATATGCCTCCCTGGAACTAAGTGGATAACCAATTCAAAGGGTGTCCGAAACCAACTCAAGAGGGGAGACCTCAAACCAATTGCAAGAGGTTGGCTAGACTTTATTGGGCGTTCCATATTGCCCACTAGCAACCGTTCTGAGGTCACCATCAAGAGAGCAGTGATGATTCATTGCATTATGCTTGGAAAAGAAGTGGAGGTCCATCATGTGATTGCTTGTGAGATCTACACAATTGCAAATAAGAATTCCACTGAAGCCAAACTGGCTTACCCAAGCTTGATCTCCTTGCTCTGTAAAGAGGCTGGGGTGAAGATGGGAATAGATGAGTTCATACCCATTGAACACCCAATCACCAAGAAGTCAATGGAAGGCCAAATGCAAGACAACTCTATCAAGAGGAGGGCGCAGGAATTCCTCCCTGAATTTCCAAGAATTGACTACTGGACCAGCCTAGAAGCATCTATCACCAAGTTGCAAGAGACTATGGAGCAACTGAAGGAAGAACAGCAGAATCAGAACTGCATGCTCTGCAAATTGCTGAAGGAACAAGAGAAGCAGGGGCGTGAACTCCAAGAGTTGAAACGCCAAAAGCTCTCCTCTCAAGCTGAGGGAGCATCCACTTCTCAAAATCAAGGTTGTTGAGTCCTAACTCTGTGAAAACCTCTATCATTAGGAGCTTATGTTTTTGTGTTTTTTTTTCTTTTGTTTTGTTTTCTATTTTTAATTTTTTTTAGTCTCATCTTATATTTATCTTTGAGTCTTGTTCTTAATTCATGATTAATAAAATTGAAATTTTATGCCTTAAAGATATGAATGTCCTATGAATCCATCACCTCTCTTAAATGAAAAATGCTTTAATCACAAAAGAACAAGAAGTACAGGATTTCGAAATTTATCATTGAAACTAGTTGAATTAGTTTGATGTGGTGACAATACTTTTTGCTTTCTGAATGAATGCTTGAACAGTGCATATGTCTCTTGAATTTGTTGTTTTGAGAATGTTAAAAATTGTTGGCTCTTGAAAGAATGAGGAAAAAGAGAACTGTTATTGAGGATCTAAAAATCATTAGAGTGATTCTTGAAGCAAGAAAAAGCAGTGGATACAAAAAAAAATTCGAAAAAAAAAAAGAAAAGAGAAGGAGAAAAGAAAAAGAAATAGAAAGAAATAAAGTTGTGATCCAAGGCAACAAGAGTGTGCTTAAGAACCCTGGACACCTCTAATTGGGGACTTTAGCAAAGCTGAGTCACAATCTGAAAAGGTTCACCCAATTATGTGTCTGTGGCATGTATGTATCCGGTGGTAATACTGGAAGACAGAGTGCTTTGGGCCACAGCCAAGACTCATACACTAGCTATGTTCAAGAATCATTATGCTCAACTAAGAGAATCAATAACACTATCTGAGTTCTGAGTTCTTATAGATGCCAATCATTCTGAACTTCAAGGGATAGAGTGAGATGCCAAAACTGTTCGGAGGCAAAAAGCTACTAGTCCCGCTCATCTAATTGGAGCTATGTTTCCTTGATAATTTGGAATCTATAGTATATTCTCTTCTTTTTATCCTATTTTAATTTTCAGTTGCTTGGGGACAAGCAACAATTTAAGTTTGGTGTTGTGATGAGCGGATAATTTGTATGCTTTTTGGCATTATTTTTAGTATGTTTTTAGTATAATTTAGTTAGTTTTTAGTATATTTTTATTAGTTTTTAGTTAAAATTCACTTTTCTGGACTTTACTATGAGTTTTTGTGTTTTTCTGTGATTTCAGGTATTTTCTGGCTGAAATTGAGGGTCTTGAGCAAAAATCTGATTCCGAGACCAAAAAGGACTGCAGATGCTGTTGGATTCTGACCTCCCTGCACTCGAAGTGGATTTTCTGGAGCTACAGAAGCCCAATTGGCGCGCTCTCAACGGCATTGGAAAGTAGACTTCCTGGGCTTTCCAGCAATATATGATAGTCCATACTTTACTCAAGATTTGATGGCCCAAACCGGCGCTCAAAGTCACCCTCAGAAATTCCAGCGTTAAACGCCGGAACTGGCATAAAACTTGGAGTTAAACGCCCAAACTGGCATGAAAGCTGGCGTTTAACTCCAGAAAAGGTCTCTACACGAAAATGCTTCAATGCTCAGCCCAAGCACACACCAAGTGGACCCAGAAGTGGATTTTTACGTCATTTACTCATTTCTGTACACCCTAGGTTACTAGTTTACTATTAATAGGATCTTTTGACATTGTATCTGTACCTCATGACACTTTACACTTTTTCTTTGTATACTTTCCACGGCATGAGTCTCTAAACCCCATGGTTGGGGGTGAGGAGCTCTGCTGTGTCTTGATGGATTAATGCAATTACTACTGTTTCTCATTCAATCATGCTTGCTTCCATTCTAAGATAATACTTGTTCTTAACCCGGATGAATGTGATGATCCGTGACAATCATCATCATTCTCAACTATGAACGTGTGCCTGACAACCACCTCCGTTCTACCTTAGATTAAGTAGTTATCTCTTGGATTCTTTAACTGGAATCTTCGTGGTATAAGCTAGAACTGATGGCGGCATTCAAGAGAATCCGGAAGGTCTAAACCTTGTCTGTGGTATTCTGAGTAGGATTCAATGATTGGATGACTGTGACGTGCTTCAAACTCCTAGCAGGCGGGGTGTTAGTGACAGACGCAAAAGAATCACTGGATTCTATTCCGGCCTGGCCGAGAACCGACAGCTGAATTCCGCATGCTGTGACAGAGCATTAGCAATCGTTTTCACTGAGAAGATGGGAGGTAGCCATTGACAACGGTGAAACCCTACATACAGCTTGCCATGGAAGGAGCCTTGCGTGTTTGAAGAAGAAGACAGTAGGAAAGCAGAAATTCAGAAGATGGAGCATCTCCAAAACCTCAACCTATTCTCCATTACTGCAAAACAAGTAATCATTTCATGTTCTTTTGTTCTTTTTCACAATCAATCCTGATAATTTCTAATATCCTGACTAAGATTTACAAGATAACCATAGCTTGCTTCAAGCCGACAATCTCCGTGGGATCGACCCTTGCTCACGCAAGGTATTACTTGGACAACCCAGTGCACTTGCTGGTTAGTTGTGCGGAGTTGCAAAAGTGTGATTGCAATTTCGTGCACCAGGAGGCCACAACCAAACTCTAAGTTTGGTGTTGAACCCCCACATTCAAACTCTAAGTTTGGTGTTGGGAGGTTCCAACATAGCTCTGAGCATTTCTGAGGCTCTATAAGAGTCCTCTGTCAAGCTAATGACATTAAAGAAGCGCTTGTTGGGAGGCAACCCAATGTTTTATAATTAACTATTTTCTTTTGTTATTTTATATTTTTTGTAGGTTGATGATCATAAGAAGTCACAAAATCAATGAAAAAAGCAAAAACAGAATGAAAAATAGGAAGAAAAATAGCACACCCTGGAGGACGCACCTACTGGCGTTTAAACGCCAGTGAGGCTAGCTGTTGGGCGTTTAACGCCCAGTCTGGCACCATTCTGGGCGTTTAACGCCAGAAAGGGGCACCAGACTGGCGTTAAACGCCAGAAAAGGGCAAGAAGCTGGCGTTAAACGCCAGAAATGGGCACCAGCCCGGCGTTTAACGCCAGAATTGGCACAAATCGAGATTTTGCTTGCCATTTGGTGCAGGGATGACTTTTCCTTGACACCTCAGGATCTGTGGACCCCACAGGACCCCCACCTACCCCACCACTCTCTCTCTTCTTCACCCATTCACCAATCACCTCAACACCTCTTCCCCAAAAACCCTTCACCTATCAAATCCCATCTTTCTCTTCACCACTCACATCCATCCTTCATAAAACCCCACCTACCTCACCATTCAAATTCAAACCACTTTCCCACCCAAACCCACCCTCAAATGACCGAACCCTACCCTTCCCCCTCTCCTATATAAACCCTCCTTCACTCCTTCCTTTCCACACAACCTAAACACTACTTCTTCCCCTTCTTGGCCGAAAACAAAAGCCATTCCCATCTCCTTCATTTCTTCTTTTTCTACTCTCTTCTTTCTTCTTTTGCTCGAGGACGAGCAAACATTTTAAGTTTGGTGTGGTAAAAGCATTGCTTTTTGTTTTTCCATAACCATTTATGGCATCCAAGGCCGGAGAAACCTCTAGAAAGAGGAAAGGGAAGGCAAAAGCTTCCACCTCCGAGTCATAAGAGATGGAGAGATTCATCTCAAGGGTGCATCAAGACCACTTCTATGAAGTTGTGGCCTTGAAGAAGGTGATCCCCGAGGTCCCTTTTTCACTCAAAAAGAGTGAATATCCGGAGATCCGACATGAGATCCGAAGAAGAGGATGGAGCACACAAGAGACCCCACTCATCATGAGATCCCTGAGATACCTCAAGGGATGCACTTTCCTCCATAAAACTATTGGGAGCAACTAAACACCTCCCTAGGAGAATTGAGTTCCAACATGGGACAACTAAGGGTGGAGCACCAAGAACACTCCATCATCCTCCATGAAATTAGAGAAGATCAAAGAATCATGAAAGAGGAGCAAAAAAGACAAGGAAGAGACATTGAGGATCTCAAGCACTCCATAGGGTCTTCAAGAGGAAGAAAGAGCCGCCATCACTAAGGTGGACCCGTTCCTTGATTTCCTTGTTCTTTATTCTTCTGTTTTTCGAATTTCATGCTTATGTTTATCTATGTTTGTGTCTTGTGATCATTAGTGTCTTAGTGTCTATGCCTTAAAGTTATGAATGTCCTATGAATCCATCACCTCTCTTAAATAAAAACGTGCTTAATTGAAAAAGAAAAAGAATTGCATGAATTTTGAATTTTATAACAGTTTAATTATTTTGATGTGGTGGCATTACTTTTGTCTTTTGAATGTATGCTTAAACAGTGCATATGTATCTTGAATTTGTGGTTCATGAATGTTGGCTCTTGAAAGAATGATGAAAAAGGAGACATGTTACTGAGGATCTGAAAAATCATAAAAATGATTCTTGAAGCAAGAAAAAGCAATGAAAAAAAATCGAAAAAAAAATAGAGAAAAGGGGAGAAAAAGAAAGAAAAAGAAATAAAGTTGTGATCCAAGGCAAAAAGAGTGTGCTTAAGAACCCTGGACACCTCTAATTGGGGACTCTAGCAAAGCTGAGTCACAATCTGAAAAGGTTCACCCAATTATGTGTCTGTGGCATGTATGTATCCGGTGGTAATACTGGAAGACAGAGTGCTTTGGGCCACAGCCAAGACTCAATAAGTAGCTTTGTTCAAGAATCATCATACTCTACTAGGAGAATCAATAACACTATCTGGATTCTAAGTTCCTAAAGAAGCCAATCATTCTGAATTTCCAAAGGATAGAGTGAGATGCCAAAACTATTCAGAGGCAAAAAGCTAAAAGCCCCGCTCATCTAATTAATACTGATCTTCATAGATGTTTTTGGAATTCATTGCATATTCTCTTCTTTTTATCTTAGTTGATTTTCAGTTGCTTGAGGACAAGCAACAATTTAAGTTTGGTCTTGTGATGAGCGGATAATTTGTACGCTTTTTTGCATTGTTTTTAGTATGTTTTTAGTATGATCTAGTTAGTTTTTAGTATATTTTTATTAGTTTTTAGTTAAAATTCACTTTTCTGGACTTTACTATGAGTTTGTGTGTTTTTCTGTGATTTCAGGTATTTTCTGGCTGAAATTGAGGGACCTGAGCAAAAATCTGATTCAGAGACTGAAAAGGACTACAGATGCTGTTGGATTCTGACCTCCCTGCACTCGAAGCGGATTTTCTGGAGCTACAGAAGCCCAATTGGCGCGCTCTCAACGGCGTTGGAAAGTAGACATCCTAGGATTTCCAGCAATATATGATAGTCCATACTTTGCCCAAGATTTGATGGCCCAAACCGGCGTTTAAAGTCACCCTCAGAAATCCCAGCGTTAAACGCTGGAACTGGCACCAAAATGGGAGTTAAACACCCAAACTGGCATAAAAGCTGGCGTTTAACTCCAAGAGAGGTCTCTGCATGAAAATGCTTCATTGCTCAGCCCAAGCACACACCAAGTGGGCCCGGAAGTGGATTTTTATGTCATTTACTAATTTCTGTAAACCTTAGGCTACTAGTTTTCTATAAGTAGGACCTTTTACTGTTGTATTGAGACATCGAGGGGTAGCTATCTTCATTGTTATGCTATCTTAGATCATTGGGAGGCTGGCCTCATGGCCATGCCTAGACCTTGTTCTTATGTATTTTCAACGGTGGAGTTTCTACACACCATAGATTAAGGTGTGGAGCTCTGCTGTACCTCGAGTATTAATGCAATTACTATTGTTCTTCCATTCAATTCCGCTTGTTCTTGTTCTAAGATATCATTTGTTCTTCAACTTGATGAATGTGATGATCCGTGACACTCATCATCATTCTCACTTATGAACGTGTGACTGACAACCACCTCCGTTCTACCTTCGATTGGGTGAATATCTCTTGGATTCCTGATTGCACGATGCATGGTTGATCGCCTGACAACCGAGTGCTCGCCTGACAACCGAGCCAACCATTCCGTGAGATCAGAGTCTTCGTGGTATAGGCTAGAACTGATGGCGGCATTCAAGAGAATCCGGAAGGTCTAACCTTGTCTGTGGTATTCTGAGTAGGATTCGATGATTGAATGACTGTGACGTGCTTCAAACTCCTAGCAGGCGGGGCGTTAGTGACAGACGCAAAAGAATCGCTGGATTCTATTCCGGCCTGACCGAGAACCGACAGATGATTAGCCATGCTGTGACAGAGCATAGGAACATTTTCACTGAGAGGATGGGAGGTAGCCACTGACAACGGTGAAACCCTTGCATAAGCTTGCCATGGAAAGGAGTAAGAAGGATTGGATGAAGACAGTAGGAAAGCAGAGAGACGGAAGGGAAGGCATCTTCATGCGCTTATCTGAAGTTCCTACCAATGAATTACATAAGTACCTCTATCTTTATCTTTATGTTTTTATGCGTTCATCACCATATCCATTTGAGTTTGCCTGACTAAGATTTACAAGATGACCATAGCTTGCTTTATACCAACAATCTCTGTGGGATCGACCCTTACTTGCGTAAGGTTTATTACTTGGACGACCCAGTACACTTGCTGGTTAGTTGTGCGAAGTTGTGTTTATGCCATGGTATTGAACACCAAGTTTTTGGATTCATTACCGGGGATTATTTGAGTTGTGAAAAGTATTGATCACAATTTCGTGCACCAAGCTCCCAGGGTCTTTGAGTTTTGGTGGGAGACCCTTGATAAACCCCATTTGTAGGGTTTATCTTGTGCTTGATTTAAGGGATTTTATGACCTTTTACCCACATTTATTCAATGAAATAGCATGGTTTTGTATATTCTCCTTTAATTGTGCTTAAGAGTGAAAACATGCTTTTTAGGACTTAAAATAGCTAAATCTAATTCTCCTTGATTCCATTAGATGCCTTGATATGTTTGTTAAGTGATTTAAGGTTTAGGAGGCAAAGATTGGATCAAGGGAATGAAGAAAGAAGCATGAAAAGTTGGAGAACTCATGAAGAAATGAAAGAACCGGAAAGCTGTCAAGCCGACCTCTTCACACTTAAACGACCATAACTTGAGCCATTGAGGTCCAAATGGTGCAGTTCCAGTTGGGTTAGAAAGCTAACATCCGGGGCTTCGAAACGATATAAGATTTATCATAGTTGCTACACGTATGGTGGTGCGCACGCGCATAGTACGCGCACGCGCCGTTGCTGCCACCTGGTTCACTTAAAGCAAAACGTGGCCAGCGATTTTAGAAGCCTTGTGGGCCCAATCCAACTCATTTCTGATGCTATTTAAGCCAAAGATTGAAGGGGGAATGAGGATACTTTCATACTTTTAATCATTAGTCATAGTTTAGTTTTAGAAGTAGTTTCTAGAGAGAGAAGCTCTCACTTCCCTCTAGAATTAGGATTAGGATTAGGATTAGTTCTTAGATCTAGGTTTTAATCTTTGCTTTCTTCTACTTCTACCTTTCAATTCTTTGTTGTTACTGGTGCACGAAATTGTGATCAATACTTTTCACAACTCAAATAATCCCCGGTAATGAATCCAAAAACTTGGTGTTCAATACCATGGCATAAACACAACTTCGCACAACTAACCAGCAAGTGTACTGGGTCGTCCAAGTAATAAACCTTACGCGAGTAAGGGTCGATCCCACAGAGATTGTTGGTATGAAGCAAGCTATGGTCATCTTGTAAATCTTAGTCAGGCAAACTCAAATGGATATGGTGATGAATGCATAAAAACATAAAGATAAAGATAGAGGTACTTATGTAATTCATTGGTAGGAACTTCAGATAAGCGCATGAAGATGCCTTCCCTTCCGTCTCTCTGCTTTCCTACTGTCTTCATCCAATCCTTCTTACTCCTTTCCATGGCAAGCTTATGCAAGGGTTTCACCGTTGTCAGTGGCTACCTCCCATCCTCTCAGTGAAAATGTTCCTATGCTCTGTCACAGCATGGCTAATCATCTGTCGGTTCTCGGTCAGGCCGGAATAGAATCCAGCGATTCTTTTGCGTCTGTCACTAACGCCCCGCCTGCTAGGAGTTTGAAGCACGTCACAGTCATTCAATCATCGAATCCTACTCAGAATACCACAGACAAGGTTAGACCTTCCGGATTCTCTTGAATGCCGCCATCAGTTCTAGCCTATACCACGAAGACTCTGATCTCACGGAATGGTTGGCTCGGTTGTCAGGCGAGCGCTCGGTTGTCAGGCGATCAACCATGCATCGTGCAATCAGGAATCCAAGAGATATTCACCCAATCGAAGGTAGAACGGAGGTGGTTGTCAGTCACACGTTCATAGGTGAGAATGATGATGAGTGTCACGGATCATCACATTCATCAAGTTGAAGAACAAGTGATATCTTAGAACAAGAACAAGCGGAATTGAATGGAAGAACAATAGTAATTGCATTAATACTCGAGGTACAGCAGAGCTCCACACCTTAATCTATGGTGTGTAGAAACTCCACCGTTGAAAATACATAAGAACAAGGTCTAGGCATGGCCATGAGGCCAGCCTCCCAATGATCTAAGATAGCATAACAATGAAGATAGCTACCCCTCGATGTCTCAATACAATAGTAAAAGGTCCTACTTATAGAAAACTAGTAGCCTAAGGTTTACAGAAATGAGTAAATGACATAAAAATCCACTTCTGGGCCCACTTGGTGTGTGCTTGGGCTGAGCAATGAAGAATTTTCGTGCAGAGACCTCTCTTGGAGTTAAACGCCAGCTTTTATGCCAGTTTGGGCGTTTAACTCCCATTTTGGTGCCAGTTCCAGCGTTTAACGCTGGGATTTCTGAGGGTGACCTTGAACGCCGATTTGGACCATCAAATCTTGGGCAAAGTATGGACTATCATATATTGCTGGAAAGCCCAGGATGTCTACTTTCCAACGCCGTTGAGAGAGCGCCAATTGGGCTTCTGTAGCTCCAGAAAATCCGCTTCGAGTGCAGGGAGGTCAGAATCCAATAGCATCTGCAGTCCTTTTCAGTCTCTGAATCAGATTTTTGCTCAGGTCCCTCAATTTCAGCCAGAAAATACCTGAAATCACAGAAAAACACACAAACTCATAGTAAAGTCCAGAAAAGTGAATTTTAACTAAAAACTAATAAAAATATACTAAAAACTAACTAGATCATACTAAAAACATACTAAAAACAATGCCAAAAAGCGTACAAATTATCCGCTCATCACAACACCAAACTTAAATTGTTGCTTGTCCTCAAGCAACTGAAAATCAACTAAGATAAAAAGAAGAGAATATGCAATGAATTCCAAAAACATCTATGAAGATCAGTATTAATTAGAAGAGCGGGGCTTTTAGCTTTTTGCCTCTGAATAGTTTTGGCATCTCACTCTATCCTTTGAAATTCAGAATGATTGGCTTCTTTAGGAACTTAGAATCCAGATAGTGTTATTGATTCTCCTAGTAGAGTATGATGATTCTTGAACAAAGCTACTTATTGAGTCTTGGCTGTGGCCCAAAGCACTCTGTCTTCCAGTATTACCACCGGATACATACATGCCACAGACACATAATTGGGTGAACCTTTTCAGATTGTGACTCAGCTTTGCTAGAGTCCCCAATTAGAGGTGTCCAGGGTTCTTAAGCACACTCTTTTTGCCTTGGATCACAATTTTATTTCTTTTTCTTTCTTTTTTTTCCCTTTTCTCTATTTTTTTTCGATTTATTTTTTTCATTGCTTTTTCTTGCTTCAAGAATCATTTTTATGATTTTTCAGATCCTCAGTAACATGTCTCCTTTTTCATCATTCTTTCAAGAGCCAACATTCATGAACCACAAATTCAAGATACATATGCACTGTTTAAGCATACATTCAGAAGACAAAAGTAATGCCACCACATCAAAATAATTAAACTGTTATAAAATTCAAAATTCATGCAATTCTTTTTCTTTTTCAATTAAGCACGTTTTTATTTAAGAGAGGTGATGGATTCATAAGACATTCATAACTTTAAGGCATAGACACTAAGACACTAATGATCACAAGACACAAACATAGATAAACATAAGCATGAAATTCGAAAAACAGAAGAATAAAGAACAAGGAAATCAAGGAACGGGTCCACCTTAGTGATGGCGGCTCTTTCTTCCTCTTGAAGACCCTATGGAGTGCTTGAGCTCCTCAATGTCTCTTCCTTGTCTTTTTGCTCCTCTTTCATGATTCTTTGATCTTCTCTAATTTCATGGAGGATGATGGAGTGTTCTTGGTGCTCCACCCTTAGTTGTCCCATGTTGGAACTCAATTCTCCTAGGGAGGTGTGTAGTTGCTCCCAATAGTTTTGTGGAGGAAAGTGCATCCCTTGAGGTATCTCAGGGATCTCATGATGAGTGGGGTCTCTTGTGTGCTCCATCCTCTTCTTAGTGATGGGCTTGTCCTCATCAATAGGGATGTCTCCCTCTATGTCAACTCCAACTGAATAACAGAGGTGACAAATGAGACGAGGGAAGGCTAACCTTGCCAAGGTAGAGGACTTGTCCGCCACCTTATAGAGCTCTTGAGCTATAACCTCATGAACTTCTATTCCTTCTCCAATCATGATGCTATGAATCATGATAGCCCGGTCTATGGTAACTTCGGACCGGTTGCTAGTGGGAATGATTGAGCGTTGGATAAACTCCAACCATCCTCTAGCCACGGGTTTGAGGTCATGCCTTCTCAATTGAACCGGCTTCCCTCTTGAATCTCTCTTCCATTGGGTGCCCTCTTCACATATGATTGTGAGGACTTGGTCCAACCTTTGATCAAAGTTGACCCTTCTAGTGTAAGGGTGTTCATCTCCTTGCATCATGGGCAAATTGAATGCCAACCTTACACTTTCCGGACTAAAATCCAAGTATTTCCCCCGAACCAAAGTAAGATAATTCTTTGGATCCGGGTTCACACTTTGATCATGGTTCTTGGTGATCCATGCATTGGCATAGAACTCTTGAACCATCAAGATTCTGACTTGTTGAATGGGGTTGGTAAGAACTTCCCAACCTCTTCTTCGGATCTCATGTTGGATCTCCGGATGTTCACCCTTTTTGAGTGAAAAAGGGACCTCGGGGATCACCTTCTTCAAGGCCACAACTTCATAGAAGTGGTCTTGATGCACCCTTGAGATGAATCTCTCCATCTCCCATGACTCGGAGGTGGAAGCTTTTGCCTTCCCTTTCCTCTTTCTAGAGGTTTCTCCGGCCTTGGATGCCATAAATGGTTATGGAAAAACAAAAAGCAATGCTTTTACCACACCAAACTTAAAATGTTTGCTCGTCCTCGAGCAAAAGAAGAAAGAAGAGAGGAGAAGAAGAAGAAATGAGGAGAAAGGGAATGGCTTTGTGTTTGGCCAAAGGGGGGAGAAATGGTGTTTAGATTGTGTGGAAAGGAAGGAGTGAAGGAGGGTTTATATAGGAGAGGGGGAAGGGTAGGGTTCGGTCATTTGAGGGTGGGTTTGGGTGGGAAAGTGGTTTGAATTTGAATGGTGAGGTAGGTGGGGTTTTATGAAGGATGGATGTGAGTGGTGAAGAGAAAGATGGGATTTGATAGGTGAAGGGTTTTTGGGGAAGAGGTGTTGAGGTGATTGGTGAATGGGTGAAGAAGAGAGAGAGTGGTGGGGTAGGTGGGGGTCCTGTGGGGTCCACAGATCCTGAGGTGTCAAGGAAAAGTCATCCCTGCACCAAATGGCAAGCAAAATCTTGATTTGTGCCAATTCTGGCGTTAAACGCCGGGCTGGTGCCCATTTCTGGCGTTTAACGCCAGCTTCTTGCCCTTTTCTGGAGTTTAACGCCAGTCTGGTGCCCCTTTCTGGCGTTAAACGCCCAGAATGGTGCCAGACTGGGCGTTAAACGCCCAACAGCTAGCCTCACTGGCGTTTAAACGCCAGTAGGTGCGTTCTCCAGGGGGTGCTATTTTTCTTCCTGTTTTTCATTCTGTTTTTGCTTTTTTCATTGATTTTGTGACTTTTTATGATCATCAACCTACAAAAAATATAAAATAACAAAAGAAAATAGTTAATTATAAAACATTGGGTTGCCTCCCAACAAGCACTTCTTTAATGTCATTAGCTTGACAGAGGACTCTTATGGAGCCTCAGAAATGCTCAGAGCTATGTTGGAACCTCCCAACACCAAACTTAGAGTTTGAATGTGGGGGTTCAACACCAAACTTAGAGTTTGGTTGTGGCCTCCCAACACCAAACTTAGAGTTTGACTGTGGGGGCTCTGTTTGGCTCTGTTTTGAGAGAAGCTCTTCATGCTTCCTCTCCATGATGACAGAGGGATATCCTTGGGCCTTAAACACCAAGGATTCTTCATTCACTTGAATGATCAACTCTCCTCTATCAATATCAATCACAGCCCTTGTTGTGGCTAGGAAGGGTCTGCCAAGGATGATGGATTCATCCATGCACTTCCCAGTCTCTAGGACTATGAAATCAGTAGGGATGTAATGGTCTTCAACTTTAACCAGAACATCCTCTACAAGTCCATGTGCTTGTTTTCTTGAGTTGTCTGCCATCTCTAGTGAGATTTTTACAGCTTGTACCTCAGAGATCCCTAACTTCTCCATTACAGAGAGAGGCATGAGGTTTACACTTGACCCTAAGTCACACAAGGCCTTCTTGAAGGTCATGGTGCCTATGGTACAAGGTATTGAAAACTTCCCAGGATCCTGTCTCTTTTGAGGCAGTTTCTGCCTAGACAAGTCATCCAGTTCCTTGGTGAGCAAAGGGGATTCATCCTCCCAAGTCTCATTTCCAAATAACTTGTCATTTAGCTTCATGATTGCTCCAAGGTATTTAGCAACTTGCTCTTCAGTGACATACTCATCCTCTTCAGAGGAAGAATACTCATCAGAGCTCATGAATGGCAGAAGTAAGTCCAATGGAATCTCTATGGTCTCAGTTTGAGCCTCAGATTCCCATGGTTCCTCATTGGAGGCCAGTGGACGTCCAGTGAGGCCTTCCTCAGTGGCGTTCACTGCCTCTCCTTCCTCCCAAAATTCGGCCATGTTGATGGCCTTGCACTCTCCTTTTGGATTTTCTTCTGTATTGCTTGGGAGAGTACTAGGAGGGAGTTCATTAATTTTCTTGCTCAGCTGACCCACTTGTGCCTCCAAATTTCTAATGGAGGATCTTGTTTCAGTCATGAAACTTTGAGTGATTTTGATCAGATCAGAGACCATGGTTGCTAAGTCAGAGTTATTCTACTTAGAACTCTCTGTCTGTTGCTGAGAAGATGATGGAAAAGGCTTGCTATTGCTAAACCTGTTTCTTCCACCATTATTGTTGTTGAAACCTTGTTGGGGTCCCTGTTGATCCTTCCATGAAAAATTTGGATGATTTCTCCATGAAGGATTATAGGTGTTTCCATAGGGTTCTCCCATGTAATTCACCTCTTCCATTGAAGGGTTCTCAGGATCATAAGCTTCTTCCTCAGATGAAGCCTCCTTAGTACTGCTTGGTGCATTTTGCATTCCAGACAGACTTTGAGAAATCATATTGACTTGTTGAGTCAATATTTTATTCTGAGCCCATATGGCATTCAGAGTGTCAATCTCAAGAATTCCTTTCTTCTGACTAGTCCCATTGTTCACAGGATTTCTTTCAGAGGTGTACATGAATTGGTTATTTGTAACCATTTCAATCAGTTCTTGAGCTTCAGTAGGCGTCTTCTTCAGATGAAGAGATCCTCCTGCAGAGCTATCCAAAGACATCTTGGATAGTTCAGAGAGACCATCATAGAAAATACCTATGATGCTCCATTCAGAAAGCATATCAGAAGGACACTTTCTGATTAATTGTTTGTATCTTTCCCAAGCTTCATAGAGGGATTCTCCTTCCTTCTGTCTGAAGGTTTGGACTTCCACTCTAAGCTTACTCAATTTTTGAGGTGGAAAGAACTTTGCCAAGAAGGCATTGACTAGCTTTTCCCAAGAGTCCAGGCTTTCTTTAGGTTGAGAGTCCAACCTTGTTCTAGCTCTGTCTCTTACAGCAAAAGGGAATAGCATAAGTCTGTAGACCTCAGGGTCAACCCCATTAGTCTTGACAGTGTCACAGATTTGCAAGAACTCAGCTAAGAACTGATGAGGATCTTCCAATGGAAGTCCATGGAACTTGCAATTCTGTTGCATTAGAGAAACTAATTGAGGCTTAAGCTCAAAGTTGTTTGCTCCAATGGCAGGGATAGAGATGCTTCTCCCATAGAAATCGAGAGTAGGTGCAGTAAAGTCACCCAGCACCTTCCTTGCATTGTTGGCATTGTTGTTTTCGGCTGCCATGTGTTCTTCTTCTTTGAAGAATTCGGTCAGGTCCTCTAAAGAGAGTTGTGCTTTGGCTTCTCTTAGCTTTCTCTTCAAGGTCCTTTCAGGTTCAGGATCAGCCTCAACAAGAATGCCTTTGTCTTTGCTCCTGCTCATATGAAAGAGAAGAGAACAAGAAAATGTGGAATCCTCTATGTCACAGTATAGAGATTCCTTGAAGTGTCAGAGGAAAAGAAGAGTAGAAGACAGAGTTAGAAAATTCGAACTTATCAAAGAAGATGGAGTTCGAATTTTGCATTAAGGGATAGTGTTAGTCCATAAATAGAAGGATGTGAGAAGGAGGGAAGTAATTTTCGAAAATTAAGTAAAAGATTTTGAAAACATTTTTGAAAACACTACTTGATTTTCGAAAATGAAAGTGGAAAAGAAATCAAGTATTTTTGAAAAAGATTTTAAAATTAGAAATCAAAAAGATTTGATTGAAAACTATTTTGAAAAAGATGTGGTTAAGAAAATATGATTAGTTTTAAAAAGATGTGATTGAGAAGATATGATTTGAAAAACATTTTAAAAAAAAGATTTGATTTTGAAAATTAAAAACTTGACTAACAAGAAAAGATATGATTCAAACATTAAACCTTCCTCAACAGAAAAGGCAACATGCTTGAAGTGTTGAATCAAATCATTAATTGATAGTAAGTATCTTTGAAAATGGAAAGAAATTGATTTTGAAAACACATGATTGAAACGATATGATTTGAAAAAGATTTGATTTTGAAAAACTTTGAAAACCTGAAAAAAAAATTGCATTGAAAAACAGAATCTTCCCTCTTGTGCCATCCTGGCGTTAAACGCCCAGAATGGTGCACATTCTGGCGTTTAACGCCCAAAACTATACCCTTTTGGGCGTTAAACGCCCAACCAGGTACCCTGACTGGCGTTTAAACGCCAGTCTGTCCTTCTTCACTGGGCGTTTTGAACGCCCAGCTTTTCTGTGTAATTCCTCTGCTGTATGTTCTGAATCTTTAATTTCTCTGTAGTATTGACTTGAGAAGACACAAATAAAAAATATTTTTGGATTTTTAATAATAAGGAAAAATCAAAATGCAACAAGAATCAAATAACTATGCATGCAAGACACCAAACTTAGCAGTTTGTATACTACTGACACTAATGAGAATGCATATGAGACACATAAAACACTCAAGTCAAGAGAATTCAAAGATCAGAGTAAGAAATCATCAAGAATTATTTGAAGATCCTTAAGAACACATGAATGGATGCATGCAATTGACACCAAACTTAACATGAGACACTAGACTCAAACAAGAAATTTTTGGATTTTATGATTTTTTTTTTTATTTTTTTTTGTGTTTTTCGAAAATTAAGTGGAAAAAGATATCAAAATTCTTAATGAGAATCCCAGGAATCATGCAATGTTAGTCTAAAGCTTCAGTCTAAAGGAATTAGACATGGTTAGCCAAGCTTCAGCAGAACACTGCATTCAAGAGCTAAATTGATGAAGATCAATCAGCTTTGGTGATGATAAGAACATCACCTTGAAACACTAGAATTCATTCTTAAGAACTCTGAAGAAAAAATACCTAATCTAAGCAACAAGATGAACCGTCAGTTGTCCAAACTCAACAATCCCCGGCAATGGCGCCAAAAACTTGGTGCACGAAATTGTGATCAATACTTTTCACAACTCAAATAATCCCCGGTAATGAATCCAAAAACTTGGTGTTCAATACCATGGCATAAACACAACTTCGCACAACTAACCAGCAAGTGTACTGGGTCGTCCAAGTAATAAACCTTACGCGAGTAAGGGTCGATCCCACAGAGATTGTTGGTATGAAGCAAGCTATGGTCATCTTGTAAATCTTAGTCAGGCAAACTCAAATGGATATGGTGATGAACGCATAAAAACATAAAGATAAAGATAGAGGTACTTATGTAATTCATTGGTAGGAACTTCAGATAAGCGCATGAAGATGCCTTCCCTTCCGTCTCTCTGCTTTCCTACTGTCTTCATCCAATCCTTCTTACTCATTTCCATGGCAAGCTTATGCAAGGGTTTCACCGTTGTCAGTGGCTACCTCCCATCCTCTCAGTGAAAATGTTCCTATGCTCTGTCACAGCATGGCTAATCATCTGTCGGTTCTCGGTCAGGCCGGAATAGAATCCAGCGATTCTTTTGCGTCTGTCACTAACGCCCCGCCTGCTAGGAGTTTGAAGCACGTCACAGTCATTCAATCATCAAATCCTACTCAGAATACCACAGACAAGGTTAGACCTTCCGGATTCTCTTGAATGCCGCCATCAGTTCTAGCCTATACCACGAAGACTCTGATCTCACGGAATGGTTGGCTCGGTTGTCAGGCGAGCGCTCGGTTGTCAGGCGAGCGCTCGGTTGTCAGGCGATCAACCATGCATCGTGCAATCAGGAATCCAAGAGATATTCACCCAATCGAAGGTAGAACGGAGGTGGTTGTCAGTCACACGTTCATAGGTGAGAATGATGATGAGTGTCACGGATCATCACATTCATCAAGTTGAAGAACAAGTGATATCTTAGAACAAGAACAAGCGGAATTGAATGGAAGAACAATAGTAATTGCATTAATACTCGAGGTACAGCAGAGCTCCACACCTTAATCTATGGTGTGTAGAAACTCCACCGTTGAAAATACATAAGAACAAGGTCTAGGCATGGCCATGAGGCCAGCCTCCCAATGATCTAAGATAGCATAACAATGAATATAGCTACCCCTCGATGTCTCAATACAATAGTAAAAGGTCCTACTTATAGAAAACTAGTAGCCTAAGGTTTACAGAAATGAGTAAATGACATAAAAATCCACTTCCGAGCCCACTTGGTGTGTGCTTGGGCTGAGCAATGAAGAATTTTCATGCAGAGACCTCTCTTGGAGTTAAACGCCAGCTTTTATGCCAGTTTGGGCGTTTAACTCCCATTTTGGTGCCAGTTCCAGCGTTTAACGCTGGGATTTCTGAGGGTGACCTTGAACGCCAGTTTGGGCCATCAAATCTTGGGCAAAGTATGGACTATCATATATTGCTAGAAAGCCCAAGATGTCTACTTTCCAACGCCGTTGAGAGCGCGCCAATTGGGCTTCTGTAGCAACAGAAAATCCGCTTCGAGTTCAGGGAGGTCAGAATCCAACAGCATCTGCAGTCCTTTTCAGTCTCTGAATCAGATTTTTGCTCAGGTCCCTCAATTTCAGCCAGAAAATACCTGAAATCACAGAAAAACACACAAAATCATAGTAAAGTCCAGAAAAGTGAATTTTAACTAAAAACTAATAAAAATATACTAAAAACTAACTAGATCATACTAAAAACATACTAAAAACAATGCCAAAAAGCGTACAAATTATCCGCTCATCAGTTACATTCATCTTCCTCTATTCTTTTGTTGTAACTTCCTTTATGTTGTTCTTATACTTTGATTGTAGATCCACTTTTGTTCCTTCGTTTCTCTTTCAATTCAATTCAAGGTAAATCATAATAATTGTGTTCTTTTTTATTTGTGTTGTTAATTCCTTTCAATAATTGTTGTTAGATTTTGTTCTTGTTGTTGATTTACTATGTTTTCCTTTTATGCCTTCCAAGTGTTTGATGAAATGCTTGGTTGGATTTTAGAGTAGGATTTTATACTCTTGGCTTGGAAAGGTAACTTAGGACCTCTTGAGTTACTAATGTCCAAGTGATTGATGATTGGGAGCCATTTACTCTAGTTCTCACTAATTGAATTAGTGGAGAGTTAGGACTTATGGACTAGGATTGATATAGCTCATTTGACTTTCCTTTACTACTAGTTAGAGGATGATTTAATGAGATTAATCCTTGCCAATTCTCATATTGTGGTTAGTGATTAGGATAGAGATCCTTGACCACCAACCCTTGCCAAGACCTTTTTAGGCCTTAGTTTACTTTCTTGCCATTTATCTTTCATACTTCATATCAAAACCCCAAAATAACTCACAACCAATAACAAGACACTCTATTGTAATTCCTAGGGAGAACGAACCGAGGTTTGAATACTTCGGTTTATAAATTTTAGGGGTTTGTTTTAGTGACAAACAACTTTTTGTATGAAAAGATTATTGTTTGGTTTAGGAACTATACTTGCAACGAGAATTCATTTGTGAAATTCTAAACCATCAAAAATCCAATCATCAAAATGGCGCCGTTGCCGGGGAGTTGCAATGGTGTTGTGTTATTGGTTATTGTATATATGTGAATATTGTGAATATGTTTGCTTTTTGCTTCTTTGTTAGTTTTTAGTTTGTTCTCTTTATTTGTTCCTATTTTTTTTGTTTTGTTTTTGCCCTCTTTTACTATCATGAATTCTCACTTTAGCTATGAGTGTGATTACAACTATGTTGTAGGAATTGGAGATTACAATGAAGAAGTGTATCAAGGATGGGACAATCAAAGGTAGGAGGAACCATATGCTTATGATCAATCCTCATGGCAACAACCCCCACCAATGCATTATGAAGAAGAGCCATTCTATGATGCATATCAATCCAATGGATATGGTGAATCTCCTTGTGACTTTCAAGAACCACCACCATATGCCTATGATCCATACCCTCAACATAATTCTCAACCATACTCACAAGCCCCTTCTTACCAACCACCTTCATATGACCCTAATCCATATCCATCACACCAACCAACTTTTGAGCCATATGAGCCATATATGGAACCACCACAATATCAACATTTTCAAGAGCCACCCCCTCCACATTATTACCAAGACGAACCACTTCCAATATATGAAAATTTTCAACCACAAGATGAATACTACTTTCCACCACAACCTCCCATGGAAGAATACTCATATCCATTGATCCAAGAGCCACATGATCATAATCATATAATCCAAGAGGAACAAGAGTCAAGGGATCATCTCAAGGAAGCATTGGATCAATTTCAAGCAACCATGGAGTGTGTTGTGCAACAAGTGGAAAGAGTGGAGAATATTGAACCACCACAACTCTACCAAGAAGAACCATCTTCCTACTATGAACCCTTCCCCAAAAATGATGAATTCTTCCATCCACCCCAACCCCCAATGGATGACATCCTTGGTGTTCTTGTTCAAGGGCAAGAAGAGATGAAAAGGGATGTGCAAAATTTCATGGCCGCCTTGGATGCGGTAACAAATCAATTAGCATCCCAATGCTTGAACACTCAAGGAACTCCCATGGCTACATGTGGAGAATCAAATGAAGAACATAGCATGAAGGAGAGATTGGAAACTCCGGTGGAAAATGAAGGAAGTTGCTTTGTATTGGAACAATTGGAGGAAGCTTTAATTGTTGAAGACAAGGAAGAAGTGGTAGAAGACTTAGGAGATGCGGAGCCTCCATGGGAACATAGAGTTGAAGAAAACCCCTCCAAGATGATTGAAATTGATGCTAGGGAGAAAAGTGCACACCTTCCAAGGCATACTCCATATGAAGACTTGGATGGGATAGAGCAAGAATTGAGTTCCCTTGGTGATGAAGATCATGCATCCAATCTTCTTGGTGAAGAATCCTTTGAATTTGAAAAACCTTCTCCCAATGAATTTAAAAGCATTGAGGAGGTAATTTTTTCTCACCCTCCTTATTATGATTTGAGTAAGGGAAAAGGTTTAGATAAAATTGTTGAACAAAGAATTGAGATTAAGAGATCTTGTGAAGAGGTGGAAGTCCCTAGAGATAGAAGAACGAGGGTTGGCTATGCTTTGTCAAGATCTTTGGAAGCATCTTTGCCTAAATTGCCATCTACTCCTTTACTTGAGTGGGTAAAATTCATTTCTATTAGCTTTATTGTCCCACTTGAGTATGGCTTGCTTGAAACGGATGGTCAACTTAGGATGCTTTGTGGGATGAAGCGTAAGCGAAAGATGTTTCGTGGTTGGCGTTGCAAATCAAGGCTCATTTTGGTTGATACTTCAAGAGTTGAATACAAAGGTGGGAATAGTGCTCAAAAAGATGGGTCTAGGAGGATTGTTGGGAACTTCATAGAGAATTCATCTTGTTCACCACCCGGATGGACTAATAACAATGATCAACTTCAAGACGGGTGTGAAAATAAAGTGTGGGATCCCGGATCGCACAAGGAGAATCAATTTTGGGAGCCCCAAGCTTGTGAAGAACTCCATCAACACTTGGTGCAACAAATAGGGGATCTTGGGGCACAATGGAGAACCAAGCATTGGTGGAAGTTCCAAGATGAGTACAAGCACAAGCCACCTTAATGAGGAGCTCCCCATAAGTCCAACTTAAGGACAATAAATAAAAGTGCTAAGTGGGAGACACCCCACCATGGTAAAATCCTTTCATTTTCTCTTTTGTACATATTGGTAGAACTAGTTTAATTTCATGTTTAGATTAGTTGGTTGAGTTTAATTAGTATTTTAACATGTTAAATAAGGTTTTAGGGTGTTTTGGTAGTAGCTTGGAGGTTTGGAACGCTTGGATCGGTGCAAGAACTTAGAAAAAAAAGATTTTTAAAAAACAGAACACCATCCACGCGTGCGCGCACATAACGCGTACGCGCACCTGAGCATTTTTTGACCACCCACGCGCACGCGCACTGTACGCGTACGCGTGGATGCAAGAATTCGACCCCAGCCAAAAACCCGAGAGTTAGGCCTGCACTGTGCGAACATTGGGCCTCAGGCACAAGTCTATGCATGCGTGCGCGCACCTGGCGCGTACACGCACATGATCTTAAATTCGCAATGCACGCGCACGCACACTGTGCGCGCGTGCGTCGATTGCACAATCTGCACCCCCGGTACTTTTACCCGAGAGTTGTGCCAAACTTGGGCCAACACTATGCCTCCGGCCTAACTCGACGCACGCGTGCGCGCACCTGGCGCGTACGCGTCCTTCGACCAATATACCCATCGACGCGTAAACGTGCATGACGCGCACGCATCGGTAAAAAAAAAGAGTTTTTTTTCTCATCTTCCATTTTCTTTTGTTCACTGCATTCGCATACTTCTACTCTTTCCATTTTCATTTTGTTTCTATAGCATGTTTTCAGTTTTTTTTCTAAGTGTCATTTCAATAATGGTGTTGGATTCTTACACTCAATTGTTGAGAAATTCTTGCATTATTTTGGTGCCTCTTGACTTGTTTGATATTGTTGGGTGATGAAACTTTTAAATCAATGCTTCATTTTGTATGACTCTTATGTTCTTTGTGCATTGATATGACCTTATATTGTCTTTCATGGCCCACTCTCTCTTGTTCGACTTGATGCTCATCATGCTCTTCATGCTTTGACCTTACTCTTGCATCAAGTATCATTGATATGCCATTTTCTCTTATTGTTTTCTCCTCTACATGTTGTAGCTACCATGTAGTAGAGAACCATACTCCTACTTGGCATTAACCCTCGCCTATGTTCTATTTGCTTTGATATCTTTGTCATAGGCTTAATATTCCTTTCCTTTTCTATCCTTTTAGGTTGGCCACCAAGAAGGGAGAAATGAATAGCTTTAAATGGGGCAACAAACAAGTCATCCGCACAATCTTTTGACGGAGCTCATCAATTGTAGTAACCCATCCACATTGCTCTCCCTTGAGTGCACCGAGGACGGTGCAAACTTTTAAGTGTGGGGAGGTCGTCCGACCGGTCGGTAATTTTGGGTGACAAATTTCTAATCTCAACACTTTTGCATTTTATTCTAGGATTTTAGGATTTTTACTTGCATTTTAGGATTTTTACTTGCATTTTCTTAATTTTTGCATATGTATACACAATAAGCTTAGTCAAAATAATGAAATTTTTCAAGGATTTCTATCTATAGGGCACCAATTGATTTGAGTGAAAACTTTTCATTAAACTTACTTGAATTATATATATTGTGTGGATCATGTTTTTGAGCCAAGAACACAAGCAAGTGAGTTTTGAGCCTAATGGTGTGATTACATCTTATAACCACTTATTTTCCTTCTTGTGTGCATTATTCTCTTTCTATGATTGTGATCTTTGATTTGTTTAATTCTCTATTTCTATTATTTTGTGTATTCATGCATTTATATGATTGAGGCCATCATTTTATTAGCTCACTTACCCAAATGGCCTACCTTTTATCTTCCATTGTTAGCCAAATTTGAGCCTACAATTAACCCACTTGTTCTTAATTTTAGCACATTACAAGCCTAAAGCGGAAAACAATAAATGTCCTTAATTTGGATCTTTGATTAGCTTAGGCAAGTGTGTGTGAGTATCATTCAAGTGTGGGAATCTTGGGACATTGGGTGAATAAAAGGGTAGTTTTGTATTTTTATTGAAAATATTGGGAATTGGGTACATGCTCATGTATTGATCAAATGTATAGACCTTATGCATTGATGCTCTTGTATATAGAAAGAAAAAAAATGAGAAAAACAAAAGAAAAAAAAGAAAAGAAAAAAAAGAAAAATAATATGGAAAAGAAAAAAGAAAAAAATAGAAAAAGAAAGAAAAAGAAGAAAAATAAAGTAATAAAAAGGGGACAAAGTGCCCCAAAGCAAGGTCCAATAAAACTCAATGCATATGTGTTGTGAAATGAAAAGAAATTACATGAGTATGTGAAAAAGTGAAAAATGGGTAGTTAGGTTAGAACTTAATTGTATAGGATGTCATAGGTTAGGTGGGAAGTTTAAGCTTATCAAAGATTCAAATTTCAAGCTCACTTAACCATATATGCATCCTACCTTGACCCTAGCCCCATTACAACCTATGAAAAGACCTCATGATATATGTATGCATGCATGAAATATTTGTTGATTGTTAGAAGGAAAACAAATCTTAGAAAGCATGATTAGGAGAGAATTGAGAGAATCGACCCTAAACACTTGAGCGAATAGAGTGCAAACACTACCGGTGAGGGTTTGATGCTCAATTACATGTTTCCACCTATGATCATCTCTTTTCATGCAAGTTTGTAAAAATATTTAATAACTCTATTCAATTGTGGATTAGACTTGCTAGTCCTTAGCCCTTGTGCATATATGCTTCTTGGGAATTGATTTATTTTGACCAAGCAATTGCATTCATTTAGATAGTTGCATATAGGTAGATTGCATTTAGTTAGTTTCCATTGAATAAATGCCATACCCTTACTTCATTCTTGGTTTTAGCATGAGGACATGTGGTGGACGAAATTGTGATCAAAGAGTTTCAGGCACTGTTAGAGAAGCTCACAACTCCGTTCAACTAACCAGCAAGTGTACTGGGTCGTCCAAGTAATAAACCTTACGTGAGTAAGAGTCAATCCCACAGAGATTGTTGGTATGAAGCAAGCTATGGTCACCTTGTAAATCTCAGTTAGGCAGATTAAATTGGTTTATGGGTTTCGAAAATAGAAATAAGAAAATAAATAATAAAAGGGATAGAATACTTATGCAGATTCATTGGTGGGAATTTCAGATAAGCGAATGGAGATACTGTATGGCTCAAGGACGCCTGCTCTCCCACTGCTTCAACTCAATCCTTCTTACTCCTTTCCATGGCAAGCTGTGTATAGGGGTTCACCATCAGCGGTGGCTACTTTCAATCCTCTCGGGAAAATGATCCTATGCGGCTGTCACTCGCACGGCTAATCGTCTGGAGGCATCACCCATGGTTGATGGCTACATCCCATCCTCGCAGTGAAAACTATGCTCACGCACTCTGTCACAGCACGGCTAATCACTGGTTGGTTCCTGCGCCTACTGGAATAGAATCCCTTGATTCTTTTGCGTCTGTCACTAACGCCCAGCACTTGCAAGTTTGAAGTACGTCACAGTCATTCATTACCGGAATCCTACTCGGAATACCACAGACAAGGTGAGACTTTCCGGATTCCCAGGATCCTACTCGGAATACCACAGACAAGGTGAGACTTTCCGGATCCTCATAAATGCCGCCATCTATCTAGCTTATACCACGAAGATTCTGTTGGGGAATTTAAGAGATACACATTCAAGCTCGGTTGCATGTAGAACGGAACTGGTTGTCAATCACGTGCGTTCATAAGTGAGAATGATAATGATCGTCACTTATCATCACATTCATCATGTTCTTGGGTGCGAATGAATATCTTGGAATAAGAATAAGAGAGATTTGAATAAAAGAAAATAGAATTGCATTAATACTTGAGGTACAGCAGAGCTCCACACCCTTAATCTATGGTGTGCAGAAACTCCACCGTTGAAAGTACATAAGTGAAAGAGGTTCAGGCATGGCCGAATGGCCAGCCCTCTCCATGATCAAGTGACCGAATATTCAAGAGATTATATTGTCAAAAGATATCTAATACAATAGTAACTTATCCTATTTATACTAGACTAGCTACTAGGGTTTACATGAGTAAGTATTTGATGCATAAATCCACTTCCGGGGCCCACTTGGTGTATGTTTGGGCTGAGCTTGATTAATCCACGAGCTGAGGCTTCTCTTGGAGTTGAACTCCGAGTTATGACGTGTTTTGGGCGTTCAACTCCGGATCATGACGTTTTTCTGGCGTTTAACTCCAGACAACAGCATGTACTTGGCGTTCAACACCAAGTTACGTCGTCAATCTCCGAATAAAGTATGGACTATTATATATTGCTGGAAAGCCCTGGATGTCTACTTTCCAACGCCGTTGAGAGCGCGCCAATTGGAGTTCTGTAGCTCCAGAAAATCTATTTCGAGTTCAGGGAGGTCAGATTCCAACAGCATCAGCAGTCCTTTTGTCAGCCTTCTTCAGAGTTTTGCTCAAATCCCTCAATTTCAGCCAGAATTTACCTGAAATCACAGAAAAACACACAAACTCATAGTAAAGTCCAGAAATGTGAATTTAACATAAAAACTAATGAAGACATCCCTAAAAGTAGCTCAAACTTACTAAAAACTACCTAAAAACAATGCCAAAAAGCGTATAAATTATCCGCTCATCAACATGCTTGGTTTGAGTGTGGGGAGGTTGATAAACCCCATTTGTAGGGTTTATCTTGTGCTTGATTTAAGGGATTTTATGACCTTTTACCCACATTTATTCAATGAAATAACATGGTTTTGTATATTCTCCTTTAATTGTGCTTAAGAGTGAAAACATGCTTTTTAGGACTTAAAATAGCTAAATCTAATTCTCCTTGATTCCATTAGATGCCTTGATATGTTTGTTAAGTGATTTAAGGTTTAGGAGGCAAAGATTGGATCAAGGGAATGAAGAAAGAAGCATGAAAAGTTGGAGAACTCATGAAGAAATGAAAGAACCGGAAAGCTGTCAAGCCGACCTCTTCACACTTAAACGACCATAACTTGAGCTACTGAGGTCCAAATGGTGCAGTTTCAGTTGGGTTAGAAAGCTAACATCCGGGGCTTCGAAACGATATAAGATTTATCATAGTTGCTACACGTATGGTGGCGCGCACGCGCATAGTACGCGCACGCACCGTTGCTGCCACCTGGTTCACTTAAAGCAAAACGTGGCCAGCGATTTTAGAAGCCTTGTGGGCCCAATCCAACTCATTTCTGATGCTATTTAAGCCAAAGATTGAAGGGGGAATGAGGATACTTTCATACTTTTAATCATTAGTCATAGTTTAGTTTTAGAAGTAGTTTCTAGAGAGAGAAGCTCTCACTTCTCTCTAGAATTAGGATTAGGATTAGGATTAGTTCTTAGATCTAGGTTTTAATCTTTGCTTTCTTCTACTTCTCCCTTTCAATTCTTTGTTGTTACATTCATCTTCCTCTATTCTTTTGTTGTAACTTCCTTTATGTTGTTCTTATACTTTGATTGTAGATCCACTTTTGTTCCTTCCTTTCTCTTTCAATTCAATTCAAGGTAAATCATAATAATTGTGTTCCTTTTGATTTGTGTTGTTAATTCCTTTCAATAATTGTTGTTAGATTTTGTTCTTGTTGTTGATTTACTATGTTTTCCTTTTATGCCTTCCAAGTGTTTGATGAAATGCTTGGTTGGATTTTAGAGTAGGATTTTATACTCTTGGCTTGGAAAGGTAACTTAGGACCTCTTGAGTTACTAATGTCCAAGTGATTGATGATTGGGAGCCATTTACTCTAGTTCTCACTAATTGAATTAGTGGAGAGTTAGGACTTATGGACTAGGATTGATATAGCTCATTTGACTTTCCTTTACTACTAGTTAGAGGATGATTTAATGAGATTAATCCTTGCCAATTCTCATATTGTGGTTAGTGATTAGGATAGAGATCCTTGACCACCAACCCTTGCCAAGACCTTTTTAGGCCTTAGTTTACTTTCTTGCCATTTATCTTTCATGCTTCATATCAAAACCCCAAAATAACTCACAACCAATAACAAGACACTCTATTGTAATTCCTAGGGAGAACGACCCGAGGTTTGAATACTTCGGTTTATAAATTTTAGGGGTTTGTTTTAGTGACAAACAACTTTTTGTATGAAAAGATTATTGTTTGGTTTAGGAACTATACTTGCAACGAGAATTCATTTGTGAAATTCTAAACCATCAAAAATCCAATCATCAACCTTTTTGAATCACTGCACTGCATTCTTGTGTCAAGATCACTGTCTCCTTTTTGTTCCAACTTCTCTTCTTGTTAATGAGTTCTTTGAGAAATTTTGCATATAGAGGCATCTGCTCTAATGCTTCAGCAAGGGGGATATTGATTTCTAGCTTCTTAAAAACCTCCAGAAACTTGGGAAATTATTGATCTTTGAGCTCTTTTTGCAACCTTTGGGGGTATGGTAGAGGAGGAGTGTAAGGTTTCACCTCATTCTTCTGCAATAGCGGTTGCTCCTCCACGACTTGCTTCCCTTTCTTTGAGACTTGAGACTCTTTCTCTTTGGGCTCCTCTTGATGTTTCTCTTTGCTACCTCCTTCTTATTGTCAATTTTTTCACCTTCCAATGTCCTTCCACTCCTTAATTGGATTGCTTTGCACTCTTCTTTGGGATTGGGAATGGTGTCACTTGGAAAAGTGCTGGTTGGCCTTTCAGCCACTGTTTGCTTGGACAATTGTCCAATTTGTCTCTCTAAATTCCTCATTGAGGCCTCATGATTCTTTGGGAATCTTGGGGTTGCTGTGGTTGAGTGTGGGATGTAGATGGTGAATGAAGGTTATTTTGGTTAGCTGAAGGATTATTTGGTGGGTAGTAATTGGATGAGGGGTAGTAATTTTGTGATTTTCTGTACTAATTTTGGTTAGTAGCTTGATTGTTTTGGTGGTTTGTGTTGCGGGAGTTATTTTGGTTTGAGTTTCTTTGCCAAGAATTTTGGTTTTGGTTCTCTCCCCACCTCAAATTGGGGTGCATGGTTCCTCCAAGAAGGATTGTAAGTATCTCCATGAAAATCATTCTGTCCAGCGCCTTGGTTATGCACATACTAAACTTGTTCAGATTGTTGCTCTTCATAGCCCTCTTCTTGTTGTCCCCACACAGATGATGGTTGACTTGTTGTGCTAACTGCTGCTAGTTGAAGGCCATCTATCCTCTTTGCCATCATCTCCATTTGTTGCTGAATTTGTTGGTGCATCACCTTGTTTTGTGCTAAGATGGTGTCAACACCTTCAAGCTCTAGGACACCTCTTTTTGGAGCAGGTTGGCGTTGTCTTTGATGAGCATAGAAGTATTGGTTATTGGCCACAGTGTCTATGAGGTTTTGAGCTTCTTCAGCTGTCTTCATTAGCTGTACTAAACCTCCAGCAGAATAATCTAAGGCTTCTTGAGCTTTTAGAGTCAAGCCCTCATAGAAATTCATCAATCTATCCCATTCACTAAATATTTCAGGGGATATTTTCTGATCAAAGCCTTGTACCTCTCCCAGGCTTCATAAAGGGATTCTCCATCCATTTGGGTGAAGGTTTGTACTTCTGTCTTCAATCTAATAATCCTCTAAGGTGGGTAGAATTCGGCCAAAAATTTGCTCACTAGATCATCCTAGTTGTTGATGCTTTCCTTGGAAAATGTTTCTAGCCATTGGGTTGCCTTGTCCCTTAAAGAAAATGGAAATAGTAGCAGCCTGTAAATATTCGGGTGCACACCATTTGTCTTTACTGTGTCACATATCCTTAGGAAGACAGATAAGTGTTGGTTTGGGTCTTCAAGAGGACCTCCTCCATAAGAACAATTGTTTTGCACCAAGGTGATGAGTTGAGGCTTCAACTCAAAATTATTTGCATGGACATTTGGGGTGAGAATACTGCTCCCACAGTTTCCTGGATTGGGGAAAGTGTAAGATGCTAGAACTCTTCTTTGAGGTTGGCCATTGTTGTTAGCCACATCCTCTGGTGGATTAGGGAGGTTACCCTTCATTTCTTGATCTTCCTCTTCTAATTCTTCTTCTCCTATCACTCACTTTCCTCTTGCTTCACTCCTCAATCTCAAGAAGGTTTTCTCTAGCATAGAATCAAAAGAGGTGGACTCTCCTCTTCTCCCTCCTGGCATACAGCACAAACAAACCAAAAACACAAAATCAGGGCACTCTGTTGCTAGAGTGAGTTTATAGTTAGTAGAAACAGATTCATAAAAAGTTAGTGTGCTTAGTACAAACAAAGAGAAATGCATAATATAGATTATCACCTTACTTAATCATTGTTAATCTAAATCAATCTCCTGCAACGGTGCCAAAAACTTGATAATGTGAAAATTGAATTTCACACAAACTCACCGGCAAGTATATTGGGTCGTATCATCTAGTAATAACTCACAAGAGTGAGGTCGATCCCACAAGGATTGATGGATCAAGCAATTTTAGTATGGTGATGAATTTAGTCAAGCTAACAGTAATAATTGGAATGATTTGTGATTGAATGGAATTTAATAGCAAGAAATTAAAATGCTGGAAGTAAAGTGGTAGAAACTTAAATGGCAAGAAAAATAAATTACTGAAACTTAAAGTGCAAGAAATTAAAAAAGAACTGAATCTTAAAGTGCAAAAAGACTAAAAGAGCTGAATCTTAAAGTGCAGAGAAGTTAAATTGCCAAAGCTAAATTGCAGGAAACTTAAATTGCATGAATAATAAAGGGGATTGGGTGCATTAAATCAAAACAGACTTGAACAAGTAAATTGCAGTGAAGCAAGATAATGTTAACATGAAGAAATGTAGGGAAAATAATTCATCAGGGATTGGAGATATTGTAATCCTTCATGAATCAATTAGGTCTCAACTCCTTTCTCAATCATGTTGGTAGATCTATGGAAGATTGAAAATGATTGGATCCCAATTCCTTGGTGACCCAATCTCTCAAATCATAATCAACATGCCAATTCCTTGATCTAGTGGTCATGAGAAGAGTTAGAGCACAATTCTCTTATCCATAAGCCACACTAACTCTCAAGATCTCAATTCCTCCCGAATAGTATTGATCAAAAGAATAGTGAAGGATAGAGCTTCAGTTCTAATGAAGGTGATTTCCTATCCGAGGCTCACACCCACATTCACTGAATTAAACCCCTTTCGGAGTGAATAATCCACAATCAAAATAGGAGTTATCTGATAGCCACCAAATTGAATTGAGAAGAAGAAGAAATTCACTAATTCATGAGAATTACAATAGAGCTCCTCCCCCTAATAAAATTGGAGTTTAATTCATTAGTGCTCTACTACCAAAACATAAAAGAAAATTTTAGAAGAATATGAAGAACATAAAAGGGAAATTAAAACTCATATCTAAAACTAAAAGAAGGAACTAAAGGAAAGCTGAAAATGAAAATTGAAAAGAAGCTCTCCTAATGAAATTAAATCTTCTCCTTTTTATACTCTTTCTAATTTGGTCCTCCCAATACTTGAAGTAGGTCAGAATGGGTCCTTAGTTGGTGTGGTTGGGATCTTGCTTAAGGAGAACGTAGCGTTCACAAAACACTTTGTGAACGCTGCGTTCCTTCACCGACGTGTGCGCGTCCTACGTGCGTACGCGTCTCTTACGTTTTACCCCATCGATGCATGCGCGTACTGCATGCGTGCGTGTCAATACGATCTTCAGCTTCAACCATGCTTGTGCGTACCATGCGTGTGTGTGGGTCCTTCGTAGCGTTCATTAACTGAACACTATGTTCGCGCTATGAATGCTCCTCACGCGTGCGCGTCCTGTGTGCGTGCGCGTGGATGGTAAAATCTCACTTCTGCGTTCCAGTGTCATGCACGCATTCGCACCAACCACCACCTTTGTCACATCGATGCATGCGCGTCTTGTACGCTTCCGCGTCGGTGACCAATTTCAAATTCCACTCTAAAAGTATCGCAGGCGTTCATTCAAAGTGAACGTTGTGTTCTTGGCTTGTGAACGCTAATCCCTCACCCACGTGTGCGCACCTTGCACACGTACGCGTGGATCTCCAAACATGCTTCCCCACGTGGAAGCGTCTTGTACGCGTGCACGTCGTCTGTGAACATAGCTTTCATCAATTGAACGTAGCATTCGTCTGCACCTTGTATTTCTCTACTTTCCTTTCTTCATCTTTCTACCTGCCATCAACCAAACAAGCAATCAAAGCCTAGCCAAAATCACAAGGTTTTGCATCATTCATAATAATTAACTAAATTGTTCATAAATCTCATGATTTTGTATAAAGTTAACAATGTTTGGTTGAGTCAAGATAATCATGATATTTCACTCCAATCACTTACTTATTCTGCAAGAAAGTGCACAAAACCTAATAGAAACAAGTGAAATATGCTAGTGAAACTAATATAAGATGACTTGTCATCATGCCTTTATGAGTGATTTGAAATTTGTCCCAGATTTCCTTTGATGTTGTGCATCTTGATACTCGTCAGTATTCCTCGAAGCCGACCGCACAGTTGAGCAAGTTGACTGCTTTGGTGTTGAGTTATACTTTTTTTTCTGTCATCATCATTCCAATTAGTTTCACCTTTGAGAGTAACCACACCATCAGCTCCTGTAGTGGTTAGAAACTATGGACCTTCCAGAATTATCTTCCAGAGTCTGTAATCTACAGATTAAAGAAATGTCTTCATTCATTCTTTCCAGTAACTATAATTCATTCCATTGAAGAATAGAGGTCTGTTACTTGACTGCCTTTCTGTCAGAGCATAAGCCATCAGGATCTTTTCTCCAAGCTGCAAAGCTTGATATCTTTGAGACCAAGATCTGATACCAATTGATGGTAATCAATGGCTAAGAGAAGAGGGGTTGAATCTTAGCCCCTCTTTGCTGAGTATTAATTGCTGTCTTTTCAAAGAAACTTTAAGAGATATTTTTGTTTTTGTTTCATAACTAATCAAGAGACTTTTTCTTTTTGTCTCGTAACCAGTTAGGAGATATTTTTCATTTTTATCTCCTACGCAACAGAAATAGAATTGAAGTAGAAGAGAAAGAGAGAATCACACACAGAAGTATCCTGGTTCAGCTGCTAAGTGCAATACAGCCTACATCCAGTCTCCATCACAACTGTGATGGAATTTCACTATAATCATCAGATTACATACACCGATTCTTCCCTAGGAACTACCCATTCCTATCTGGGACAAATCCAAATTCTATTCCCAAATCTGAACTTGACTTGGACACCTACCAAGCTTTTCAACTACAAAGTGCTAACTCAACTTGCAAGGAAATCCCCACAGGATCATGAAACACAACATATAGATGTACAAAGGAACTCTTAGACATCTATCACTTTTTCTTTAATTTTGCTCTCTCTGCCTTTTTTCCTCTCACTCGCTTTTTCTTACAAACCTCACTTTGTTTGCCTTTTACCATGAGACTCAGACAGATAAAACTAAAGAAAAGAAAACAAAATGAAACCCATTGAAGGAGAAGAACTCTGTTAGCTTAGGGTTGCTATGAGAACTCTATGCTTTCTCTCCTTGTCTCAACCCTTGGCCGTTCACCCTTACTATAGAAGGGGAAGCTTTCAAGGTTGAAACCGGTTCAACCAAGCCACCAACATCTTCTCCAACAAGCAGCAGCGGTTTGGACAAAGGGAAGAGAGAGGGAAAACCGAAAGCAAACCAACATGCATGTACCTTGTAATACCCGGTCTAAACGAAACTAATTAAATAAAAAGTTAAATAGGAGCGAATATGGTTGGAAGATTTGGAAATTGGAATTTGTTGATTTAAATATGATATTTGGATTCAGTAAATTTTTCCGAGTCGGAAAACATAGTTTTCTGAGTAAAAGCGCGCAGTGGAATTTTGACCGGCAGTACCGGCTGAGACATGTTTGGTACTACAGCTGAGAAAATTGATTATGAGTAAATAAGATTAAGAAATGAGGAATTATAATTAGGGGAGGTAGAAATATTTGAAGTGCGATTTAGAGCGTTAATCTTAAAGGTTTTGGTCCAAAATTGGGCCAACGGACAAAAATAAGTGAACCGGGCCTAAGTGGGCCCAAGACCCAACATATATAAACATTAGTTATGAGTATTTCAGCTCATTTTGCCCTAAAGAAGGGGTGTTGGGCGCTGAATTGAGAAGAGAGAAGAGAAGAGAGAAAACCTAACTCTCTTTGATCTTCAAACCACCATAACTTGAGCTACGAAACTCCAATTGACGAGCCATTTACGGCCACGCATCGCTCTTCTCATCCTCTACAATTCTATCTAAGTTTTGTGGTGATTATTCCATTCATCTCTATCCATTTTTCAAAATTCTCCACTGTTACACGTTTTTGGGTAGTTATTGTTGAAATCTTGTGATTTTTGGTGTCTAGGGATACTCCAACATGGATTCCAAGTGGGTTCTATCCCTACTTCATATGGGCTGAGGTAAGAAGTGCTCAAACCCTTGTGATTTGTCATTTTTATGAGCCATAGGTTGATGTATGTATGTGAAATTGGTTATGTTAGTGTATTTGGTGATTTTGATACACAATTGGGAGGTTGGTGTTGCTCGTGGAGCTTTGGTGAGGCTTGGAGCTAAGGGTTGGTAGAGACTTCCACAGAAGAGGCTCAATTGGTTTGGCTACAAGAGGTATGGTTTAAGTTTCATTTAAGTACCGTATGGTGTTATGAGAATTCCTAGGCTAGATGCCCCTAGGATTAAGTTCGGATTGTGTAAATGGTTGGTGCTAATATGCATAGTTGGTATGTAATGTGAATTAATGATTGGGTTGAAAATTGTGTGGCCTTGTATGCTTGGTGTATTGAGAATTTAATGTTTTGGGTAATGAGTATTGATTTGTGGTTTATGCATTTAAATTGTGAAATTGGGCCGGAGGTCGTGAATTTTGGGCCGGAGGCCGGAAAGAGGTAAGGAAGGTAAGTTTATGTGTGCATTGTATGATGACACAAGTGATTGGATGAATTTCAGATAATGAATATATGAACGATTAGGTTGGTTATTGAATGATAAGGTTTGAGGAATTAAAGTATGGAATTTGGTAATTTTGGGTGAAATTATGTAGATGAGGTATGTTTGGTTTTGGTTGAGATATATTATGTGTTCATATATGTGATTATGATTATTGATGCCTTGATGGTATGATGATGCATGAGAGATATGTATGTTGTGATATATGCTTGAGGAATGATTAAGGTTGATTTGTGGGTGAAACCATGTGATAGTGAGTATGATATTGATTATATATAATAATGATTGATTGAAAATAGTATTGTTGGAAATTGGGATGAGGAAGGATGTATGACATGTTAATGTGTTTGTAATTTAGCCATTTATTTGAAATGGGTAAAAATGGTTATATGGCGGTTTTATGAATTGTGGTAAGGTGTTAATTCATGAGTTGAGGAGGCTTGATGTTGATTTTAGTATATTTTGATTGATTTCAAAAAGGGTCGAAATCGGCATGCTTTGGTTGATTTTGAAAAGGGTTGAAAATGGCTTGTTTTAAAAATGGCACTTTGTGGTTTTGTATAAAAATATGGTTTTTGGGCATACTTTGATGGAACATAACTTGGACTCCGGATCCCCGTTTTGTGCCAAACTCGTTTAGAAATAAATTTGGATCTGGGATGTCCATGCCGTTTGAAGAATGGGCGGAAAACGATTTAAAATGAGAAAGTTATGTCTGTCGGAAGATTGGGGTTGAATCTGTGAATTCTGTAGCTTTTAACTTAGAAAATTTTTAGCAGAATGACCCTCCACACGTAGGCGCACTTGGCGTGCACGCGTCGTTCTTCGAGAAGGCACCATCCACGCGTGCACGTGGTGTGCGCTGGCACGTCGATGCGCTGCACCAAAAGCCCAGCTATTTTCCCGAGAGTTGTGCCAGAATTGTGCCAATTTTGTGCTTGGAGTGCATTACGCGTAGCTGACACGTGTGCATCGTTTGGCTATTTTTCAATCCACGCGTACGCATGGGCGACGCATACGCATCGATGAACATTGTGGCCATCCACGCGTGCGCGTGGAGGACGCGTACGCGTGGCCCTATTTTCATGCCAAAGTTGATTTTGAGTTTTAAAAGCTAAATCTCATACTTCTAAGCCTCCGATCTCACCCCTTATGTATTAAATCTTTATGATATACCTAACAATGAGGAAGGAGCTAGGGGATGTGGTAACTTACGAATGAAGCAAGGGGAAAAGTTGTGATCAATGATGATCAAAGATGATTATATGAGATATGGAGGATGATGGTGGAAGTACCGTGTATGCCATGAGCCGAAGGGCTATATTTATTGATAAATGGCTGGTTCTTGATTGAACCATGAGCCGGATGACTGAGTTATTTCCGAGTTACGACAAAGCCATTATTGATTATGGCTGAGTATAAATGTATATATGATTAATGAATGAATGTGTTAAATGGATACTAATGGAAAATGTTGAAATGTGATGTGTGACCCCGGGTAGTAGGCAGTGGCGTTGTCCACTTGCTCCGGGTATGAGACGGGAAAGGATGTTTATGATAAATGAGTTTAATTATAGAGTTTTGAATGAATGTATTTGTAATACCTGGGTAGTAGTAAGGGTGGTGGTTCATCCAGCTTGCTCCAGGTTAATGTTTGAGATTTGATAATAATGATGATTGCTTTTAAACTGAACGAATGTATGTTTTGAGATCCTGGGCAGTAGCAAGGGTTGTGGTTCGTCCCACTTGCTCCAGGTCAGATTGTGACGCCTGGGTAGTAACGGCAGTAGTGGTGAATCCACTTGCTCCAGGTTGAGCTTTTAAACACCCGCCTGGGTAGTAGCCGCAGTAGTGGTTATTCCACTGGCTCTAGGTTGAGCGGGTAGTAGCAAGGGGGTTGTAGCTCAAACCTACTTGCTCTGCAAGGGGTGTTTCGGTCCAATGGTTAGCTACCAAGACATGTCGGGTTGGCTATATAACCGACAGATGATATCATCAGCCATAGGGCAGGCATACATCATTTGCATATCTTTGAATTATTGGGTTTGCCTATTTGTTTTGGATTTCTACATCATATATGCTTTGTTATCTGATTATGTGCTACTTGTTCTACTTGTACCTTATTTATGTATTACTTGCATGTATTGCTTGTGTTTGTACAACTGAGAGGCCCCTCATGCTAGTGTCGGTGGATGTTGAGGGCTGTTCTTGATGAGATAATTTGAGCTCCCTGGGTAGACGCAGTGATGCGGTTTCACTAGCTCCAGGTGAGGGTGTGATGTATTGATACAGAATTGCTGAGGTAGAACAACTGGTGATGGTTTTGCTTATGATTCTAAGTCTGATTCGTGGAAGAGTCATCGAGTTAGGAAACATGTGAAACATGAATTAGATTTAGCACTCCCTTATGACAGTTGCCTATTCATGGATTAGCGAGAACCTAGGATGGATAATTGGTGAAGAAGTTTAGGACGCTTAGTGAGTTTTTATTGCAGTGCATTGTATTTATTTGGCACTTTTACCATACTGGAAACCCATGGGCCCGGGATTCTCATTCCATATATGTCTCTTATTTTTCAGATACAGGTCCAAATGTTCAGAAGTGAGTTGTGGGTCGTCTGAGAGACGGCGAAGATCCTTATTTTCTCTAATTTGTGTTTTGCTTAGAATCTCTCCACCTTTGTTTTGAAAAGATTATATTATATATTGAACTCTTTTGAACTTGCCTATAGAGGCTCTCATGTTTCCTTTGGGAGAGATTAGGATATACTGTGGTCAACTACTTTCATACTGTACCCTAGCAGGCCTAAACTTCGCGGGTCGCGACTAGTAGCTATTTACTTATGTTATATATATCTATCTGTTATCTATCTCTTAATCTCCTTTATGCCTTGTCCGTATATCGATTTCAGCTTCACGGTTTATCTTTTTGTTGTCGAAACGTGAGTGATACGTCTTCACGATTTTATTTATACTCTTTTCAAGCTTCTCGATTAATACTCTTTCCGAAATTACCTATATTTATATATTAAAAATCCACCTGAGGGTCGTACCACCGTAGTATCATTGACTTATGACTCGAGCATAAGGATTTGAATATTTGGGTGTTACATTATGGTATCAGAGCAGTTCGTCCTCGCGAGCCTGAGGGATGGAACTGCTTATGCTTCAATGCATACTCTGAGTCTGTGCTTGTGCTAGTTATGGTATCTAACCGATACATCTAGCATGAAGTCCATGAGTGTACCTTTGGTACTTTGAAGCGCTATACTTTCGATATTGAGACTGATCAACTTGATATCGATTGTTTGGTGTGTATAGAAACCAGATGGCGCCTCATGGACCCGGTCGGGAACGTGAGAGAGATTATACTAGTATGCAGAAATCGGAAATCAACCCGAATAACCCGGTAAACCTTATTGCGGTGTTGGAGAATATGGCTGCTGCTATGCAGGCCACTGCGGAGGCTCTTGGGCAACAGATAAACAATAATGGCAATGGCGAAAGGGAAGCTCAGGACCTGATGACACTGGAAATTTTCTTAAAGGTTAATCCACCTAAGTTCAAGGGAACCACCAATCTGACTGAGGCCGATACCTGGTTTCAGGCTATAGAGCGAGCACTACAAGCACAGTTGGTACTCGAGGAGCAATGTGTTGAATTTGCTACCTATCTGCTTACTAGGGAAGCATCGCATTGGTGGCAAGGGGCCCGACACCTCTTGCAGCAGGGGGATGATTCTATCACTTGGGATGCCATCCAGGTAGAATTCTATGAGAAGTACTTTCCAAATTCCACCAGGACAGCCAAGGAATTGGAGTTACTGCAGCTGAAGCAAGGTGCTATGTTCGTATCTGAGTATACAGACAAATTTGATGAGCTATTCAGGTTTTCCCGCATGTGTCAGGGAGCTCCGGGAGACTTCGAGGAAAAGAAATACATTAAGTATGAAAAAGGGCTTTGGAGCGACATCTTAAGTTCAGTGGGAGCAATGGAGATCCGAACTTTTTCAGAGTTGGTGAATAAGAGCAGAATTGCTGAAGAGTGTATGAAAAGGAGGGTTGCAGAGAAAGGAAGTCATAGAGAGCACAACCAAGGATTTGCACCAAGGGGTCGAGAGTTTAAGGGGAGAGGATACATACAACACTTTCCCCAAGGACGGAATAACTTTGCGACGAGTGAGGAGTCCCAAAGAAACGGTAAGGGAAAACGGGCAGCGGCTGCTTCTGATGTTTTGAGCTGTCAGAGATGTGGAAGTCATCACCCAAATAGGCCATGCCAAGTGCGGTTAGGTGTATGCTACAAGTCCGGGTTACTAGGGCATGTATCAAGAAATTGCCAACAAGGAGAGAGTCAGGATGCGGGACGATTGCGACAGTAAGATTGAGGTAATTGCAATAATCAGGCTTAAAGGACAGTGCGTGATTTTATAATACTGCCTGTATAGTAAAACTGGGAATGTTGAGCTTAATATTATACTGAGAAGCAAACCGGATAGTCCGAGTAAGGATTTGCCTTAATACAAATGGATAAATGCCTGTGATGTAAATGATTTTCTGTTGAGAATGATGTGTTGTGTTTGTTATGTAGTTGGTTGATTTTTGGATTTTTGGTGAAACGGATTGAACCCGTGACTTTTAGTTCCTTTGATTTAAATAGATAAAGAATGGTCCTAAATGATGAATTTGGAAACGTTGATTTGAAATGCCAGTCATGCTAAGTTGTTGTTGAGTACTTGAGGAAGTAAGTGATAGAGCTAGTACTAGACGAGAGAAAAGAATAAAGCAGCAGAAACTTGTGGAAGCAGAAACACGGGATAGCTACGAATAAGAACTGTAAAAGTTTACTATAATATCTTAAGTTTGAATACTAGAAGGGTTAATCGGGTTACTGCAAGTAATGATCCCCAAATAGTTGGAATTGATTGCGGCTACGAGCTTTGATGGTTCTAAAACGGATGAGGAAATTATCATTGATGCATAATTGGATTTAGATTATGAGAGAGTGCAAATTATCGTGTTTGAGAGATGAGTACTATGATGTTTGATCATAGTGACCTTGGATTTAGATTGAGATTTATAATGATAGGTTTTGAAAGACGAACGTGAAAACCATTAAATTGAATTGCTGATGTGGTACTGAGATTGGTTTGAGGGAACCCGTGACGGGTGGTAAACTCCAATTTTTAGGAGAGGTGCAGTCAATTTTTCCCAAGAATTTGAAAGAGTGTTGGTTATAGTTTCGAGAAGGACCTTTGATTTGAATAACTTTAACAAGAGAGATGTGTTTCAAATGATTTTATAGATTATTAAAAGAAAGCCGGATTCTTATGATTTTGTTAGCTTGTTATTCCAAACTCATTTGATTTCTAGAAAAGAAAGGGGTTTTTGATTGATGAGTCAGAGACTTTATAACAGCAAGTCATATAAAAATTCGAGGGTTTGAGAATAAGAAAGTAAGTTTGGAGGTTATGCTTGGAGTCGAACTGTGATTAGAGGAATTGGTTTGGCAGAGAGAGATGATAGTGATGGAGTATGATTAAGGTGTGGTGATGATCTTTGATTGATTATAGTGATGTGGGATGATGGCTATGATTAACGATGATGGCAATATTATTGATGACATGATTTGAGATTTAATAGGGTGAGGGTTGAAGAGACGATAAAAGTAAGGAACGAGGCTGTTGGTTGACGTTGAACGAATGACCGAGACCCTCGGAGATAGAGAAATCAGAGCGCGGCAATGGAAGCGCGCAGAGTAAAAAGACCTTGGAACTGTTATGCGTTGGATATAAAGGCACACTACGCACGCGTACTCGCAATGATGGATGGAATTTTCGAGGGCGAAAAATTTCTATTAGGGGGTAGAATGTAATACCCGGTCTAACCAAAATTAATTAAATAATAAGTTAAATAAGAGCGAATATGGTTGGAAGATTTGGCAATTCGAATTTGATGATTTAAATATGATATTTGGATTTAGTGAATTTTTCCAAGTCAGAAAACATAGTTTTCTGCGTAAAAGCACGCAGTAGAATTTTGACCGGCAGTACCGGCTGAGACCTATCTGGTACTGCAGCTAAGAAAATTGATTATGAGTAAATAAGATTAAGAAATGAGGAATTATAATTAGGGGAGGTAGAAATATTTGAAGTGCGATTTAGAGCACTAATCTTAAAGGTTTTGGTTCAAAATTGGGCCAACGGACAAAAATAAGTGAACCGGGCCTAAGTGGGCCCAAGACCCAACATATATAAACATTAGTTATGAGTATTTCAGCTTATTTTGCCCTAAAGAAGGGGTGTTGGGCGCTGAATTGAGAAGAGAGAAGAGAAGAGAGAAAACCTAACTCTCTTTGATCTTCAAACCACCATAACTTGAGCTACAGAGCTTCGATTGACGAGTCATTTGCGACCACACGTCGCTCTTCTCATCCTCTACAATTCTATCTAAGTTTTGTGGTGAGTATTTCATTCATCTCTGACCAGTTTTTGAAATTCCCCACTGTTACACGTTTTTAGGTAGTTAGTGTTGAAATCTTGTGATTTTGGGTGTTTAGGGATACACCAACATGGATTCCAAGTGGGTTCTACCCCTTATGTATTAAATCTTTTTGATATGCCTAACAATGAGAAAGGAGCTAGGGGATGTGGTAACTTGCGAATGAAGTAAGGGGAAAAGTTGTGATCAATGATGATCAAAGATGATTATATGAGATATGGAGGATGACAGTGGAAGTACCGTGTATGCCATGAGTCGAAGGGCTATATTTATTGATAAATGGCTGGTTCTTGATTGAACCATGAGTCGGATGGCTGAGTTATTGCCGGGTTACGGCAAAGCCATTATTGATTATGGCTGAGTATAAATGTATATATGATTAATGAATGAATGTGTTAAATGGATAATAATATAAAATATTGAAATGTGATGTGTGACCCCGGGTAGTAGGCAGTGGCGTTGTCCACTTGCTCTGGGTATAAGACGGGAAAGGATGTTTATGATAAATGAGTATAATTATGGAGTTTTGAATGAATGTATTTGTGATACCTGGGTAGTAGTAAGGGTGGTGGTTCATCCCGCTTGCTCCAAGTTAATGTTTGAGATTTGATAACAATGATGATTGCTTTTAAACTGAACGAATGTATGTTTTGAGATCATGGGCAGTAGCAAGGGTTGTGGTTCGTCCCACTTGCTCAAGGTCAGAGATTGTGACGCCTGGGTAGTAGCGGCAGTAGTGGTGAATCCACTCGCTCCAAGTTGAGCTTTTAACCACCCGCCTGGGTAGTAGCTGCAGTAGTGTTTATTCCACTAGCTCTGAGTTGAGCGGGTAGTAGCAAGGGGGTTGTAGCTCAAACCTACTTGCTCCGCAAGGGGTGTTTTGGTCCAATGGTTAGCTACCAGGACATGTCAGATTGGCTATATAACCGACAGATGATATCATCAGCCATAGGGCAGGCATACATCATTTTTATATGTTTGAATTATTTGGGTTTGCCTATTTGTTTTAGATTTCTACATCATATATCCTATGTTACCTGATTATGTGCTACTTGTTCTAGTTGTACCTTATTTGTGTATTACTTGCCTGTATTGGTTGTGTTTGTACAACTGAGAGGCCCATCATGCAGGTGTCGGTGGATGTTGAGGGCTGTTCTTGATGAGATAATTTGAGCTTCTTGGGTAGACACAGTGATGTGGTTTCACTAGCTCCAAGTGAGGGTATGATGTATTGATACAGAATTGCTGAGGTAGAACAACTGGTGATGGTTTTGCTTATGATTCTGAGTCTGATTCGTGGAAGAGTCAGCGAGTTGGGAAACATGTGAAACATGAATTAGATTTAGCACTCCCTTATGACAGTTGCCTATTCATGGATTAGCGAGAACCTAGGATGGATAATTGGTGAAGAAGTTTAGGACGCTTAGTGAGTTTTTATTGCAGTGCATTGTATTTATTTGGCACTTTTACCGTACTGGGAACCCATGGACCCGGGATTCTCATTCCATATATGTCTCTTATTTTTCAGATACAGGTCCAGAAGTTCAAAAGTGAATTGTGGGTCGTCTAAAAGACGGCGAAGATCCTTATTTTCTCTACTTTGTGTTTTGCTTAGAATCTCTCCACCTTTGAAAAGATTATATTATATATTGAACTCTTTTGAACTTGCCTATAGAGGCTCTCATGTTTCCTTTGGGAGAGATTAGGATATACTGTTGTCAACTACTTTCATATTGTACCCTAGCCAGCCTAAACTTCGCGAGTCGCGACTAGTGGCTATTTACTTATGTTATGTATATCTATCTATAATTTTCCTTTATGCCTTGTCCGTATATCGCTTTTGACTTCACAATTTATCTTTTTGTTGTCGAAATGTGAGTGATACGTCTTCGCGATTTCATTTATACTCTTTTCAGGCTTCTTGATTAATACTCTTTCTGAAATTACCTATATTTATATATTAAAAATCGATCTGAGGGTCGTACCACCGTAGTATCATTGACTTATGACTCGAGCATAAGGATTTGAATATTAGGGTGTTACATACCTCTCTCAACCCTTCTCATCAAGTTCCTTCACTCTGAGCCTTTGATCTTGACTTTGGCTCCAAGAAAGAACTCTGACCCTTGATGAATCTCTGATCTTTGACAACTTCTTCCTTTCCATATTTGCTTCTTCCTCTACGTAGCTCCGGTAGCTACTTTCTGTCTTGAAAGAACAAAAATAGAAATGAGCTTTTCCCAATCTTCTTCTCTGTCCGAGTCGGATCTTTCTAATTCTTGGCATGGAAGATCTGGAAGCTCTTCATGAAAATCTTACCTTCAATGGCAAAGATCTAGCCACACCATGCTTCGGATCTTCCCTTTTCACTATCCATCATCAACCTAGCCTTTTTCTTCTTCATAGCTTCACTGTCTCTGTACTTCTTTTTTCTCTGATAACTTGTTCACTCTTCTTTTCTGAGTGAAGTGACAACCAAAACAACAAAGAGAGAGAAGAGAGAGAAGAAGCAAAGCATTCCATGTAAAATTAAATGATATTGAAGTGTGGCCTTCGGTTATTATGTAAGCATTTAATCAAATTGAAATTTGTGTTCTAGTAACCAATGCATGCATTCAATTTAATTAAAATTTGAATTTCATCATCAAAAGAGAGTGAGTAACCGAACCACTTCTCTTTTCATTCCTTCTTTCTTTAATTTCGGACCAAAGGCTTTGTTGGTCTACCAAAAGGGTTGTTTTGGGTTGTGCATATATTTCCTGGCCCAAATAGCTTTAATATCCTTTTAAATATTTCAGCCACTTAGTATGAAACATTTTTTGGACAAAGCCTAATTATTTTCATCACTTTGGGCTTATGTGACTTTGGCCCAATAATCAAAACCTGCACATTAACAAAATCATCATTCAAATAATTGGAATCAAATATTGAAATAATAATTTTCTAATTAATATTAATAATGTTTGATCATCATAATAATCCAAGTTTTTCAAACTCAACAACAACTAATACAAATCCTCATCAACATCAATATTCATACTTCTCATCAATTAAACTCAACATTAGTAATCATTATCGACATTTACAATTCCACAATCCTCATAAACACTCATCAACATCAACCAACATCATCCACAACAAACTTAATAATTATCAATCCATACGCTAATTAAACAACATTCTCACCATTCCAAACCATCAAATTCATTGTTTTTCCTATTTATCATTGCCAAACTCATAGTCCAAGCTCCAAGGCAATTCCACCACACATAATACACATACACACATTTAATCAACCAATACATACAATTTCAACCTATCTTAGGCCACTAGCCTAAGTGTCCAAAAATATTATATATTATATAAAGAAAACCGAAACCATACCTTGGCCGATTCTCAAAATGCACCGAATACCAAAACGAAGCCACCAAGCTCGATCCAAAAGCCTCAAGCCAACTCCAACAAATACCAAAACTTAATTTAACATCATATAACATACCAACATCAAACCTAGGCTTCACAAAATAACTAAACACAAGGGTTTAGTGAAACCTTACCTTACCTAATAAGATTAGGGACAAAATCCAACAATACTCCATGCTAGATCAACCCTAAACAACCAAAACACAAAGAAACTGAAAAATCCAAAGTTATTTTCGAGTTTTGAGCTAGGGTAGAAAACTAGAGCTAGAGAAAGAGTTTCTTACCAACAAAACTTAGATAGAAGTGACGGGCTCAGAAAGAGCGACGCGAGGTCGCAATTGGCTCGTCAATCGGAGTTCCATAGCTCAAGTTATGGCCACTGAAAGTTGATTATGAATAGTGACCAACCCTTTTGCTCTTTTCTCTCTCAAAGCTGCTCCCCCTTCTTCAAATTAGGGTGGAAATGAGCTGAATGCTTAATAAAGGGAGGTTATATATGTTGGGCTTGGACCCAATTTGGACCTGGTCCAACCCGTTAGCGTTTTAGGTTCGTTTTGCCCAACTTTAGGCAAAAACCTTTAAGGACATACTAGAAACACGGTACCGGACAGATTAAAGTCGGTACTGCTGGCTTAAGCAACGGTACATATTTTTGCAAAAATCTTTCGCAAAAGATACATTTTCCAACTCAAAAAATTTCATTGAATTCAAATTTCACCTTTTAATTTTCAAATTGAAATTTTTAAATTTTGAATCTACTCCAAGCACTTAAAAATTATTATTTTATTAAAATGGTTATATCGGTTCTTACAATGTGGTTATAGTGTATGATGGCCATGATGGGTATCATGATGATTCGGATGGAGGAGATTCATTGCATTCGGAGGATGAAGACACCTCTAGCCTCTAAAGACGAGCTATCTGAGGTAGAATCTGATGATGTATTTTCTGTGTTTAATGAAGGTGCTAAATTTGGAGAGCTACGGCTTGAAGTTGGTATGAAATTCAACACAAAACAGGAATTTAAACAGGTTATCCGGAAGTATTGTATCTAGGAAGGTATGAAGATTTGGTACAAAAAGAATGATAATGTTAGGTGTAGAACCTTATCCAAGACCAAAGATTGTGACTGGGTGCCTCAAAGAGAACAACTAAACTTATGTCATAGCATATGCAATTGTTAGTGTAGAGAAAAAAGAGAATTGAAAATGGTTCTTAGAGTTGCTATTTGAAGGAAGATCTTGGTGATTACCAACATAGATGGTCTTTCATTTCTGACATATCAAAGGTAATATTCAATCATGTTATGTCTTACTAATTGAATTAGATATTGATAAAAGGTAATGTTTAATCATGTTTAATAATGTTATATTTACCCATACTTAGTAGCGGATTGTGCTTGTTGCTGATTCTCTGATGTCGAAACTGAATTTTATTGATTCTTATTTTGGCATCGTGGTTGTGTTAGCTTGTTATGGGGGACCATTTTGAATTCATTAAAATTAGTTCAGGGACTGGTTTGAGTTCATTTAAATAAGTTCAGGGACTATTTTGAAGTTCGAGAGTAACTATATTTTGTGGTTTTTTAACTTTATACACAGGTTGATCCCAGCACTTCAGAAAGTCGTTCCAAATGTCCATCACAAATTTTGTGTATGGCATCTACAGAAAAACTTTAACAAGCAATGGAAGAAAAACGAACTTAGAAGATTATTATGGGAGTGTGCAAGGTCAACAACAGAAGAATGATGGATTGAGGGAATGAGAAGAATTAAGGGGCTCAATAAAGAGATATGGGCATATTTGAGCAAGTGACCGAATGATGCATGAAGTAGAGCTTTTTTCAGTAATAAACTTAAGATGGATAATATTTGCAACAATACTTGTGAAGTTTTCAACTCACGAATTAAGGAGGCCAGAGCCAAACACATCATTACACTATTGAAAGAAGTTAGAATGTATGCTATGAGGACAATTATTAGAAATAAGGTGAAACTTAGGAGCCACATTGAAATTTTACCCCCGATACAGCATAGTAGGTTGGAGAAGATAAGGAAGGAGTCAAAGAGTTGGAACCCAGTGTGATCTGGAGATGAAAAGTATGAGAAGTTTAAAGTCATTAGCCACCCAACTAATATGGTAGTTGATTTGAGAAAGAGGCTATCTTCATGTGATTTTTGACAACTAAGTGGTAGTTAATGAATTCTTTTTTGTTACATAATCAATATTCATCTTATATATTACCATGTTTTAGTTTTTTGATACAAATATATTTAATTATTGCTAGTTGTATCTATTGTAATTATGTGTGCAGGAATGTCTTGTGTCCATGCTTATGCTGCATTGGTTAGGGCCGAAAAATGTCCTGATGAATTTTGCTACAAGTAGTTGATAATAGATCCATATAATAACACATTCCATTTAAATCCTATTCCTGGCCAAGCAATGTGGAAGAAGTATCCATACAATAGATCACAAGCTCTGAAATTTAAAAAGATGCCAGAAGCACCCAAGAAAAACCGTAGAAAGAATACTGATGAGGGTTCTGATGGAAGCAAAAAGCAAAAGACCAAGATGAAGAGAATTTATAAAGAAGTTTTTTGTCTCTATTGTGGGAAAAAAGTTCACACTAAGAGAAACTGCCTAAAGAGAAAAGCTAAAGAAGTGGCAGCTGTTATAGCAGCTGCGGCTATTACTACTAAAGGTGGTAATTCCAACCCTACTGCCCCTACCATTGTTGCTCCAGTTGTAAACCCTGTCCATGCTATTTCACATGCTGATGTACCACCACAAGTTGGTGCACTTAATGACAGTCCACCTCTAATTCAATACCAAAAAGTTCAACATGAAAGCCAAGCTGAGTTGAACTTGGCATGAGCCAACCAATTATGTCTCAGAATGAAAATTCTCTACAGGTAATGGTATATTTTAAATTATTTCTTAAATTTAACCACTATGTCAATTCATTTTTTGTTCAAATTTCACTAACTTCTTCACACTTTTATAGATGGAGACTAGTCCAGTGCAACATAATACAAGGCCCCCAAAATTTGCAACCAAAAGAATGATGTCCCAACCATCTAGTATCCCACCAGCAACCAATTTACCAGTTGATCCAATGCAAGGTGCATCTTCAAGGATAGCCATGCGACTAGCTAGTTTCATGAAATTTGTCCCTACTTCCAGATTTAAACCTCCAAGAAAAAAGAGTTGAATTGTTGATCATTTTGTATTTAGGAGCTTTATATGTAATAGAGAATTATACTTTTGGATTAGTTACCTTTTGAATTAGTTATCTTGTTTCCTTATGTTTGCATAATTCTGCAATGATGACTTTTGGCTAGTTATACTTGGAATGGTTTCTTTTGGATAACTTATTTTATTTTGTTTGTGTATTACATCACACTAAATCTTTTAGTTGTATTTGAATTCAGTATCAATGTAAATTTTTTATTAATGAATTATAAAGGAATTAGATGATTCCTTGTTTGAAATTGTTATATTTCATTCAAATTAACACAGGTGCAATTTTCATTCATTGAAACTTAAAATAAAACTAGATACAACACTATACATTAACTTTTTCTACAAAATATTCCTGCAATTTGATTCTCGTCCATCAAATTTGACTTTTTAGCAAAATACATCAGGCCAATCTTCATCTTTTTCAAAATAAAATAGCAACTACAAGCAAATTTATCGCAACCAATAAAGCTCCTCCCAATTTCAAAGCCAACTTTAAATTCCAAGCTTCCAATCTTTCAAGCAAAGTTCATCCTCCATTCTTCATCATTTTTCATTTTTTGGTACCATTCTACCTCTTGTTTCTCCTTCTTTATGGAATTTATTAGTCCAAACAAACAACCCACACCACCTCTTGCCAACACTCTACAAACAGATTCAATAAAGATAGAGAAAGAATCAGATACTACAAGCTTCAAAATAAGTTAAGAATAGTCTTGCACTTACATTGTAGTTTGGACACCCAAAAAAAGGTCTTCTAGATTCGCATCTGTTTCTGACTATCTCAAAACGGGTCTACATCCACATCTACATTACTCTAGAAATAGTTATTCTCTACTTCGAGTAGTTCTCCAACCTCCATTAGAGCGTTGATTGTTGTAACTCACAACGAATTTACTGTCGCTACCCATCATGAATTTCATAAAAATATCTCCCAATAGAGGAGTAAGAATCGAAGAAGAAGCTAAGGAGATTCAAATGAAATTAGGATTGGGGATTTAAATAGTTGTTAGGGATTAAATTGATGCAAAAATTTTAAAGGCCACATAATATATCCGTTAGAAGTCTAGCGCGGCATTCTATTGTACATGTCATCTCTCTGGTAATATCTCTTGTGACAGAAACTACCGCAGGGACTAAGTGAGTAAAATTTGTAAAGTTCGGGAACTAAATAGAGGCAATTAAAACCTTAAGGACTAGATTGAGACTCGAGTGTAAGTTTAGGGACCAAATTGAGTATTTTCTCTTTCAAAAATTTATGATTGAGGGAGAGTATGGGTCGTGCCATGATGATCCTAATCTGTTTATAATGGATTTGAAGAGTAGGATCCAATCCAAACATGTACAAGACGCCATAGTTCGAAATTCAAATTCGCTACTTTTTTGCCTTAGAGGATCAATCCATATACTAAGTGGAGTGGCTTAAAAGTGATGACCGTATACCGTAAGGTGTACCACAAGTACTCTAACTTGTAGTGGTTTATCAAATACGTTATAAGTTTAGTGATATAATAAAAATCTCCGCACCTTGGTGGAAAGGATTGAACGTAGGTAAAGAGATTACACTAAACCAAAATATATCGTGTTTGTACATTTTGATAACCCTTAAACTCCTTGCATTTCTTGCTATTTACATTTCTAAAGTGGTGTGAAAAATTAACTCCTTATAAATTCTTGAAAACTTGTTCAAGTCCTTAAAAAGTTTTTAATACGAGACTACTCGTATTTAAGTGTTTGTTTATTTTATACATATGGTACAAAAAATATTAAGTGCGTGGCTTAAATATTTGAAATTCACTTATAATTAAGCCCATAAAAAATAGAATTACGTTATTTTTGTTTGCAAGTTTATATTTTTTCAATTTAAGTTTCTTTTTATATTCTACAAAGTATTTAATATTTTAATTTGTCATTAATATTCAATTCATCTTCCTCTTGAGTATATTTATCTTGTGCTTATCTACTAATAAATTCCTGTATAGTTGGTTAACCTTCTCAATAAATTATCTCCATGGCCCTTTCACTTTAATTTGTCCAAATTAGAGATTTTTGACATCTTCTGTCATCCAACTTGTAGGAGCATATTAAAACACTAGTCACACTTAACCGAGAGATAATAACAAATCAGATCAGCCCAACACCATAATTCAATATGCTAAATAACACTCCTTATACTGCACTGTATTTTCTTCCTCTCTTATCTGTACATTCTTCCTATCACCTTCTAAAATTAGTTAATTTTTTTTGTTATACACACATACACTCACCATTTACACACACCTTTCAACTACAATCCAGGTATAGCTAGGTATCAAATAAACGTGGTGTGCATGCCTGGGCTGGACAAATGTAGGAACTTATGTATAAATTCTATACACTCATACAGTGAATAATGAAAAGAAAAAACAACCAATTTTATTTCCATATCTCTCAAGCTTATCTGCTTTTTCTTATTGCATACCTGAGTGCAAAAGCTACTTTAATCAAGAAAAGACAAAATGTATATAGAACAATAAGTAAATAGTGAAAGTGCGACTAATATTTATTTTCCATAACTTTGTTCAAGTTACAAATGTTCATTGATGAAGAAACCTTTTGAACCACAAAGCTGATTGTTTGCAATATCTTTTTAAATTATTCTTGAAATCTACATGAACAATTCCCCACCGAACAGTGTAACCATAAGACCACTCGAAATTATCCAATAATGACCATACAAAGTATCCTTTCACCTTGATACCATTCCTACATCAAATGCCAAATTTCAAGTATTAGGTCAATAAATATTGAGTTCTAGAGAGGTTAACATATGATGAACAAGTTTCACGATGTCACTATAAGAAATTTGGTTTTGTTATGGTTAAAAATTTATCATTGCGGAAAGATGTTCCTTTCGTTTTATACAATATGTTTCTGAAAAAAAGGACAAGAAAAAAATCCTGAAAATGGTAGAAAATTATGTAAATAGACTCCATTATCACGAAATTTAATTTCTTTCTTTTAATTATATTATTATTAAGAAAAAATATTGAGGAGAAAACATTAGTACAACCTAAATGTTATACATTAGTCAAATATTTTAAAATCTTAAAAATACAAATGACACACATATTATCAAAGACAAACTTTTATTACTTTTGTTACTTGCCTTATCATCATGAACATATGAAAACTTACCTGATGGCCTTTTCAATATATGAAAGGTGCTGAACAATAAAGTCTATCCTAAAGTTGTCGTCTAGAGCCTTTGTACCATCATTCGGCTCATTAATCCCTGCAATTATTTAAAGAACACGATTTATTGAATTGAAGCAAAATAATTGATTATAACCTGGTATAAACTCGGTTCTTAAAAAAATGATGATAAACATAACTAAGCAGCATACCATTTTCTGTTATGTAAATGATTGGATCACCATACTTCTCTTGGGTGTACTCTAATAGGTCTAGTATTCCTTGAGGAAAGGTATACAACCAATCTGTGGCAGTCTGCAACATTATTAACTTCTCAATTCCATTACAAAAATTACTTTTAAAAGATCAACAGAAAATCAAGGCTAGTTAGTTAACACTTGGTTGGTTTGACGTCACACCCAGTCTTTCGGCACAAAATAGATATTTTGTTACTGACATAATTCAATGGTAATTTAGGTAGAGTTTGGTTAGTACCAAATTTATTTGATATACTTTTTTATAAATCAAAATTAAAGATGATAAATTTGAGCATGATATAGGCACTTAAAAGTTATTCCTTACAAACAAAAATAAAACGTATAATTTTACTTAAAAATGTGACTGATGATGTCATTTGATACTAATACAAATATATGAAGGTTCTCATAAAAGAATTTGAAGAATTTAAATAATATTAACGGAGGTACCTGGGGACCAATGGGAATCCCATCTCGCGTAGCTGAAGCAACAAAATAGATGAATTGTAAGTAAATGGAAGCAACAAACAGATATAAGCTTGATTTAGAAACATATGGATTACCACTGAACAATGCGCAAATGTCTGCCAAAAAGGTTAGATTTTCACGCTGGCAAGGAATATCGCCCACATAGGTTGCAGTGTAATAGTTTAATCCTAAGAAATCGAAGGACCCTTTGATCATGGCGGATTCCCTACTAGAAAACTTTGGCAAACGATCTCCAAGTTTCTCAACCATTACAGCTGGATATTCACCATTGTACAATGGACCCATGTACCTTTCAAATTCAAACCCAACAAGTGAGGATTTTCAGACTTGATGATTGTTTCAATAAGAGGGCAGAGCAACGCACAAACATCCCATGTTAAACTGGGTCTTGAAAAACATTGCACCCAAATAGTATAATATAGGTAGTGTAATCTAATAATTATTTAGTATATAGATTTAAATTATAAGAACTTAATTAGAAATTTAGTAAAACTATAAAACAAGAGTATCCAAAGAACAAACCACTCATCGAAGAAAGCAAAGACACGAGATACTGCGTCTACATCAGCTTTTGATGGTGAGAGTGGCATAATCCAAGGAACACTTAAGGCTATCCCAATTTCACCCTTTTGAGAACTCTGTTACAAAATAATTGATTGTCAGCCAATGAAGCACCAAAATTATGAACAAAAAATCGTTACTAAAACAATAATCCATGAACAAAAATTCGTTTGGTATATCAGGTCCTTTTTGTTGTGTTAAAATTCAAAATTTTTATTCATAAAAAAATTGATATTAATTCATAAACTATTTTTCCTAAAAGTTTAATTCATTATATAGAGATAGGTAAACCATTTTATGTTTAGCAATACAATTTTATCAACATGACTTTGATGGATAAATCATAAATATAAGAAAAGAATAATCGACCACCAAAATTTATCATTTTGGACCAACCGAACCGACCAACACTTAGTCAACTAACATATTTTCATATGTAATATCTAAAAAATACAGTCGTGACTAAATTTTAAATATTTAAAATTAAATTTTAAATATTTAAAATTAAATTTTAAATTCTAAATTCTAAATCCTAAATCCTAAATCCTCGTGGTTGACTATCGAAAAAATATGTTGTTAGTGCAAAGCATTGACTAATATTGATAAAAAAAATGTTAGTCTCCAAATATTTGTCGTTAAATAATTGAATTTATTATTTTATTCAGAGTCAGTTATTTCTTTGCTAACAACAAAATGCATGATTTTGTCTTAATATGAAGGTTTGATAATAGTTAGCTGAATAACCTGGAATTTGTCCCTATAAACATTCACAGCGGCGGCATGAGCAAGCAGTTGGTAGTGTGAAACTATATAGGGCTCTCTACTTGAATCACCTGCTTCACAATCTGGCCGTATCCACTTTGAACATCTTGCAGGTGGGAACATACCGTATGCATAACCTTGAAGGCTAACGGGTAGTGGTTCATTCAAAGTAATCCAGTGTTTAACCCTGTCACCAAATTCTCTAAAGCATACTTCTACAAAATCTGCAAAATCTTCGCTGTAAAAATATTTAATAGTAAAAAAAAAAGGATCAGTTTGAGTTTTGCAAATTTGTTAAGGTTGAAATTTGGTATTGTTTTTAATACGAAAATACAGAAATTACATAAATAAAAACCCTTTTGGTTTGTGTTTTCATTTTCAAAATTTGTTTGAAGAAAACAAAGAAAACATCAGAAGATAAAAATAGAAAATAATTTTTTATTATTTTTACTATTTTTTCTTTTTGCTTGATAAAGTCTAAAATTAAAAAATACTGAAAGAAGAGAGATGATGGTAGGACAATATGTTATTATTATTATTATTATTATTATTATTATTATTATTATTATTATTATTGCTTACACAATTTTTGGGCTCAGAAAAGCACCATATTCATCTTCAAGAGCTTGAGGTAGTTCCCAGTGGAATAATGTTATAAAAGGTTGTAGGCCTGAGTATAAGATACAATAATGTTGAAGTTGGGTATTATCATTTTGAGTGACACAAAGAGTTGACTTTAAACAAAGTACTAACCATTTGATAGAAGTTCATTTATGAGATTGTTGTAATATGTGATGCCTTCTTGGTTAACTCCATCCTTTAAGTGTCCACCTAAAAATGAGTTTATGAAAGAATCAAGGAAAAATTTCAATTCAACATGATATGGTCATAAGTATATATAATGCAGTTAGAATGACTCTAAATGATAAAATACATTATTAGTATGCCATAAACAAGAAGTAGAACTTAACTAATTAAATAGGTGCTTAATAAATAAATGATCTCAAGATTAAATTAAAATGGTTTAATTACTTTGGATATATATTTCATGCGTCAAGATGATACTGTATGTAGTAATGACAAAACTCATTTGGAATTGACCAATGACACTGTTGGTTGAGAATGCAAAACTCTTTGGATGTTAATTTATAATTTAGGAGGATTCCTAGGCAAGAATATATGATTTTTCTTTTTTCATAATTATAACTGATGTTGAAAGGGAAAATTGAGTGTGATACATTTGAATGTATCTAAATCTAATAATTAGTTAGGTCCTACAATCTATTGGCTGAAAAGTATTGGTTCTGTAGTAATTAAACCAATCAATTATAAATGTAAATAAGATAGAGAATTTCTTACTTGGCAAAATTCTTGACCAGGAAACTGAAAATCTGTAGGCTTGAAATCCAATATCCTTCATCAAACCAACATCTTCCTGTTTTTTTTTTTTTAAAGAAAGATAATAATATTGTGAATTTATCTAGTTGAAAATCAAACTTCAACCACTAAGAGAAAATAACTTTTAAGATGATATATATTTTATATTCGAACGAAGAGAACCAAAATACCTTGTAGCGATGGTATGAGTCAGTTGCAATATCTGCAGTACTGTGGTCGAAAATTTTACCTTAAGCAACAAGCAAATGTCATACATAGATATCATTTATATGGTAAGAATGAACATAGCAGTAGAAAATTTTGAATTTTTCTTTTTTAAATTAGTGAATCGGACCTATTAAATTATCTAAAAATTCTTAACTTTTCTTTTTGTACTTAATCAATTTGTGTGGTATATGTCTTTTTTTTTTTGCGGTATCTTTTAGCATTGCGGTAGATTGGAATTTCATTTAAAAATTTGTTATTGGCCAATAAATTATTACGTATACAACCTAAGATTCAAACACGTAACCAAGTTGATTCAATTTGTGCAGTATATAATTTTAATTCATTTATAAGTACTTTTTGGCAAAAGTAGTTGCAATTTTCTAAAGCTTGAGTTCATCAACCACAACTCCTTGGCACACGATTTTTCAAGAGAAAAGTAAAAAAAAAAAAAAAAATTGTAGAAACAAGAGAGGGAGAATGTGGAAAGAACATTGGCAACCTATTTATACAGGGACAGAACATGAAGATGCTATCAAGGTTTTTTTTTTTGGTCGTAAGAGGCTATCATGGTTAGCGATTTAAAGGGGATGCTATCATAGGCTATATTTTTGGTGACTATAGGCTATATGATCTGTAACTCTGCGTTTGATATTTTTTGAAATAATACTTCGTATATTTTTCATTAAAAAATAAATAAATAAAAAATTATTTAATTTTATTTTTTCAAATCACTTAATTGATAAATTCATATCATTACGGTGGAGGCGCTAAACAACTCCAAAATATTTTTGGAGTTTAAATATGATGTATCCATGAAGAGAAACAATTTTAAAATTCACTTTATAGTTTATACCATAGATAATGATAAAATGTGATTAATTTTATTTTAAAGGATAGTTATCAGAAGTGAAATAATAATAAATTTAATTAAAATACTGACTTCATAAGTTATTGATTATTCAATCTTTGGATGATTGATTAATCATTCGATCATAATTAAATAATTATATATATTTTTTTCATAACAAATAATTTTTATATCAAATTGATTATTATTTTTTTATTTAATTATTTATTAATTAATTTGTACTTATTATATTCTTTAAATATGTGTAAATAACTGCGAGATTTATTTATTAAAAACTTGTTAGTCCGATTGAAAGTAATAAATAAAATTTGTCGTTTCAAATTTTTAGTATAAATTTTTTTTTATATTTTTTTAAAATTGAATCAATTAAACAAGCTCAATAGACACCAAAAACAAAATTAAACAAGCCCAATAAACACCCAAAAAAAGAAATTAAACAAGTCCTGCAATGGCTGAGGCTTGTGTAGTGTACTAACGGCAATGGCTGAATGCTATGGTGCCTAAAATGTGGTGCCTATTTACTAAAAAGAGTTAAAAATCAATATTTAATTTAAAAGATATAAAAATAAATAATTTTTAAAAATTCAAAACTTACAACAAAAAGAAAGTTAGGCAAAATTTAGGCACCAAATCATAGGCACCATAGAATTGGCCTTGCATCATTAGCTAAGTTGTGAGTAAGAGTGTGTAAGAACTAAAAAAAATTAATAATTAAATTAGTCTTTAAAGGAAGATTCATTTTTTAAATTTATTTTTAAAAAATTTTATCAATTAAATTAATTTTTTAAAATATTATAAATTAATCATTTTTGTCTTTCAGACACTTAATTAATAGTTTTCGTAAATGATTAATAATATGAAATGTTAACTCACATCACACATGATATCTAGTATATCTAATTAGATATTAAATAAATATATTTATAAAAATTTATCAATTTAGTGTCATTAAATTATATTTGAATTAGAATTTATATAATTAAAAAAAATAAACTAAATTAATAGATTTTTATAAATATAGAGCTTATATAAATTAAAAATTTTAAGTGTCATATATGTTATTAGTTAACGTTATATATCATTAATCGTTGATGAAAATTATTAACTGAGTGACAAAATGACTAATTCATAATAATTGAATGACTAATTTGATCAATAAAACTTTTTAAGAATAAATTTGTAGAATAATTATTTTTCAGGGATCAATTTAACCATTAATAACCCATAAAAAAAAGTTCAATAATAGCTGACGGATAAAATATTAAAAACAAGCAAGCAGGAAATTAAATTGGACTAATTTAAAGTTTAATTTATTGATTTTTCGATTGAATTGATCAGGTTAGTCCAATTTTTTTAACTATACTTTAGAGGGACGATTTCAGTATAATAGAAAATCAATTAATTTTGCTACCTTGTATAAAATTTAAAATAAATTGAAACCAAATGTGAGAGTGATAAATATTAAATTTAATCTCCAATAACCATTCATAACATGTAATCCCACAAATAATATGACATCTTGTAGATCCTAAAATGTAATTGAACCGAAAAAAAAATGTGTAGACACAGAAAATAATAACAATAAAAAAAAAAAAAACCATGATGGCCAAAACTCCAAAAGAGTGCTACTAGAAAAGTATGTTTCAAAAGAATAAAAAATATATAAATAGTTTTTTACAAGGACTAGCAGCTGAGTTAAAAACAGAAGACTACAGTGCGTGGTAGCTCAAGATTTTAAATCTATAGTGGAATGGCTTCTTCGTCAATAAAGCAAACCCAATAGTTTTGTTGTTTGATTAACACAGTGTTTGGTTCAAACGAATATAAGGGGAAGGAAAATCCACAGAAAGAAAATGAGTGGAAAATCAAATTTTTTATTGTTTGGTTTATCAAAAAAAATGAAAAGAAAAAGAAAAAAGGGAAGTGGACTCCACAAAATACTTTTCTCTTCGGCTAGGAGATGAAAACTAACAAAAAAAAATAATGATATAATTATAAATTTACCCTTTACTTAATAAAAAGATTAAAATATTTTATTTTATTTTTTTAATTTGAAAATTATCTCTTGTACTCTTCTCAATTTTACAACACTATCAAATTTTATTTTTTTTTAAATATAATTAAAGAGATTAATAATATAATTAATGAATAATTATTTACTTATAAAATTATTTATTTGTATATATTTAAAAAATAATGATACATATTTTGTTTATCATATTTAAAAAACAATAAAAAGATATATAACTTTAAAAAAATTGTTGTTATTAATAAAAATAATATGTTAAAATTTTAAAATATAATTTAAATTATTTTTTATTAAAAAAATAACTTAAATATATTAATAAATTATAATTTATATATAATATACCTAAAGACATTAATGTAATTTTACTCTAATATAATTTTCTCTCTTTTTATTTTTTTTTATTCAAATAAAAAAATTCTTTCTATTTTTTTTCATTCATTTTCTCTTCATTCAAATAATAAAATAATCATCAATTTTTCTTTTTTTTTTCTTTCTTCTCATTTTCTTTCCTTTTATTTTCTTTTCTCTTATTTTCCATCTTTTATCCAAACAATGCCTAAATGCAAGGGAATTTCTACAGTACTTACCACACAAATAAGCATAGTATACTGATCTTAGGTGTCGGTCACTGAAATTAAAGGTACTTTTTTTAAAATAAAAATAAAAAATACTAAATTAAATCTGAGACCAATTTTTTTTAAACGAAAAGAAAATTAAATTATAACAAAAAAATCTCAAATTCTAAAATATGTCACAAAAAAACTAATTATTACGTCTATATGCAAAGTTTTTTCAGTAAAAAAAATATTTATTACATTATTTTAATAATTTTATCATATTAATATAACATTTAATGAATTTTATTGTTTTAATTAAAATAATAGTGTATCATAATAATACAAATTCTAGGAATATTTTTTAAATAAATAAATTAAATATTTTATTTATTAAAATATATTATTTAGGAAAAATTTATTAATTTATGTAATATTAGTTATTTCTTTTAAATTATTTTCTTTTCGTGTCAAAAATATAAAAATTAATAAAATATTTTGTTAAAAAATATGTATTCAAAGATTTAATAGTAATGGTAAATATTTTTAACTTGTAAAAAATTATTCCATTAATTTTAATATTTTTAAGTTAGCAAAAACTTAATTATAAAATTAAAAATAATATAAAAATTTAATTAAAAAATTATAATAATTTAATTATAAATTTAATAAAATTATAAAAATTAAAAATATAATTAAATATTTTAATAAATATTAAATTAATGTATATTTTTATAAATAAAATTATTTTAATTTCAGCTTTTACTCAAATATAACTAATAATTTATCCTATTTTTTATTGTATAATGGAGCCATAAATGTATCAATTTCAATAAAATTAAAAATGTTAAATATTAGACAGTATTTATCCAATTTTTTTTTTCGCTAAAAAGATCCACTCTCGTCTTATTATTGTACTTATATTAGATCGTTTTCTTTTAGTTTAATTTTTTTCATTTTAAAAACAAAATTACCTTCAATTTTCGGTGATTGACACGTAAGGTCGCTATATCATGCTTACTTTTGTTGTAACCACCATAGAATTTCGCTTGCCGAGGAAAAAAGTAACAAAATAAAAGTTAAGCTACCAAGTACCAACTAACCAGGGTATTTATGTGTGAAATTGTCCCAATTGCTTTGGCTCTTGCCACCTTCATACACTGCACCTTCAATCTTTTGGGAAACAAAAAATAAAATGGAAAAAAAAAAAAAAAGCGAATGTGCATAGCAGGAAAAGAAGGTAGAATGAGAATATGAGATCCTTCTTCACAAAGATATATTTCATAATAAATATGTAATAAATGAAGAAAATAGTTCACAGAAACGTAACAAAACCTGATGAGCTGCAGATGCTGTACCAAACAGAAAATCTGCAAGGAAGCTACTAGAATTAAGAGAAGCTACCCATTTAAACAAGGCCACAGAAACAATAAACACAACAAGAACACCCTTAAACCACATAATATGTTTTAATTTGAATTAACCTCACAATACTGTACTCATATATGAGAATTGGTAAAGTTCGTTTTGCATATAAAGGATAAAAACTGATATTTTGTTTCAGGGAAAAAATATTTTTTTTATATTAATTATTTTGGATAATATGATATGATTTTATACTCATATTAATTGTTAGTCAAACATTTCCTTCAAATAATTAATATTTCAACTATTATTCTCTACTAAAATAAATAATAAATCTATTATCAATTTTCACCAAATAAATTACTTTTACGTAGAAAAAAAAGGACTTAAATAAACAATAATACTATATATATAATATTTTTGGTAATCAAATCTAATTAAATTAGTACAAATCTAATAAAAACAAAACGTGCTTGTCCATGACGTGGTTCTTTGTCTCCATACATCTTCAGTACAGAAATTTTATCAGGAGTACAGATATACTGTTATAGAGTATAAAAATTTTGTTATCGAGCAAAAAAAAGATAGTATGTAAACTTACGGATATAGCATAAAACTTTTTACGCATAACACAAAAATTTATGATGAATATTATTATAAAGATTTTATAATTATTTTCATGTAAAAATATTTTTTTTATACCATTAGATGATAAATTATAAGGTTTGATTTGATATGTTATAAAAATGTTATCTTTTTTTAAAATATGGCCAAACAAATAAAGTACATTTTTAACATAAGACTTTTTATAAAAAGATATTTTTCACATCTTCATTTGAATAGGTGCCAAAATTTATTTGATATAGCACCAAAAATTTTCTGTTGTGCACCAACATTTATGTGCCATGTATCAAAATTTATGTGCTCAATATCTTTACTAAATATATATAGGAGAAGAAGAAGGCGGTAGTGGTAGCGATGATGACAACGTCGATAACGGCAATAACAATGACATCATTGAAAAAAGAAGTGCACAGAAGATAAAGATAATGAAAGAGGAGAAAGAGAAAGAAGAAGAAATAGTAACAATAACAACACATATATACGTACAAAAAAAAAATACACGATGACTTAGTTAAAAACTTGATTTAAAAAATACTTGAATGCCGAAATTTATTACTTGAATAAAATTATCCACAAAAGAAAGCTTCATTTTGGTCATAATAAAGAGTATAGCATATCACAATTGGTACTTGAAATTGACAAATCATTGACCAAGTCTAATGCTCATAAAGTCCAAATAATCAAGCCCACAACCATCAACACAATAACTCACAAGGCTCATATTCAAAAGAAGCAGCAAAGATCACTAGTGATAGTTAATTAAGAAATCCATTTGATTATAATTTGAATTTTATTTGAATTTATAATTTAGGATAGATCACTAGTGATAGTTAATTAAGAAATCCATTTGATTATAATTTGAATTTTATTTGAATTTATAATTTAGGATAGATTATAAATAGAGATCCAAAGAATCTTTGCAGTAGAAACATTTTTTTCATTTTTTTCACACTTTACTTTCTATCTCTTTCACATTCTCTATCCATTTTGTAATTCTTTAAAATATGAGTAGCTAATTTTCTCTTTATTGAAAAAAATAGTTCTATTAAATTTTAATGGATTAATGTGATTAATTCTTCAATTTTAATTCATCTTTTAATTGTTTCTTTAAAAAGAGTTTTTATTTTTCATCAAGGATCTAAATCTATCGTAAAATAATTTAGATCCAAATTGGATTTTATGATCACTTTAAAAAAGTGGATTCATGAAATCAAATTTAAAAACTCTTTTTCTCAATTCTCATGATTATGGATTTGAATTTAATAGGTGACATTGAATCAATTCTATTTAAATTTTGAAGAATTATGTGGTGATAAGTAAAAGAATATGCTTCATCTCTTCTCATGAACAATTGATCAAATCAAAAGAAATTGAATTATCAACAAATTGTTATTCAATTACTTATGATTTGTCAAGAGATCAATAATTACATGATTGAAGTGGAGATAAGAGCTATTGATCTTGGAAACTCAATATCTCTCTACCCCAATATCCTTTCCATCATTATCTTCTTATCTTGTTTTATAATTGTCTTTAATCGATGCATTTATGTTGATTATTTACCTTACATTTTACTATTTCTTTTATTCACTTTAATTCTTGCCATTTACATTCCAATTATTTTCATTCTTGCAATTTAACTTCAAGTCATTTACATTCTCTTCATTTATATTCAAGTCATTTATTGTTTTCATTTACTTATTTATCAAGTCATTTAAATTCTAGCTTATATTATCAATTGCTCATCATCCAAATTTAAATCGCCTAACTAAAATAATCAACTTGATGATTGCTTTGCTTAATTCATTAATTCTTGTGGGAACGATAACCCAATCACCATGGTATTACTTAATGCGACTTGGTGTCCTTGCCGATGAGTTAAGCTTAAAAGTCTAATTTCATGCTATCATTATTTAAATACAAGTTCTTTTATCAAATATTTTTAAAATTTTAGTTTTAATTATACAAATTTTTTTATAATATTTTATTAAAAGAATGATATGAGATATTGATATTGATTTAGTAAAGAGTGTAAGTTAAGAGTATAATAATATTTCTTAATCAAACATTTTAATATTTAACACCTTAATAAATATTTTAATAATACTTAATAAGTCACTTATTTTATCATTGATTATTCTGTTTGTATGTTGTATTTTTTTTATTCAATAGTAAAAGACATTCGTGTAAAGCATTAAAAAAAGTAATTGAGAGAAAAGGCAAAGAGAGGAATTTGAAGAGAAAAGCCAAGATTTATTTCTTGTCTCTTTTGATTGTATTTCTATTTTGTATCTTGTATCTGAGATATATCTCTTGCTAAATTGGGTAAGTACTTAGTGTGTTGAGAGTTTAGGAAGTTGTCTAGCCAAGTCAAGTTTATGTTGAAAATTTATTTGTCTCTAATAAGATTAGGTTGAATCCTTAGAAATTGACGTACGTAATACTTGAAAAGATAGTAAAAATTCTACTACTGTTGTAGTGGAAATTGGATGTAAATTGCATTGCACAAGACAGCTGAACCAAGATACATGGTTGTGTGTGTCATCTTCTTCTTCCATGTTCTGATTCTGTTTTTCATGACTTATGAGACAAAATAAAATTATCTCCTGCATAATCATTCTTACAACCTAAGAAGCAAAATTTTATTTTTTAGTTTAAAAACTTATTATTTAAGATTAAAAGAAGGTAGTAGATTCAACTCTCTTTTTTAAGTCTTCAAAAATCTTCACTTTTCATAATTATTTTTGTTATTAGAGAAAAGGACAAATAGGTCCCTAAACTTTTGTCCCGCGGACATTTTCGTCCCTGACCATTGAAAAATACTTTTAAGTCCCTGACTTTCACAAAACTTGGACGGATCAGTCCCTCCGTCCAAATGCCTCCATTAGACCCAACGGAAAAGTCTGACGTGGCTCCCGTAGTGCTTGTCACGCGCGCATACGCGTGGGTCACGTGTGCATGTCGCCTAGCAGACTTCCCTCTCACGTGTACACGTCGCCATGAATTTAGCAAATCCTCATTTCTTCATGAATTCTCCACTTTGCATGCTTTTTTTCATTTCTTTCAAGCCATTCTTGCCTTCAAAACTTTAAATCACTCAAACAAACATATCAAGCCATCGAATGGGGGAAAAGTAAATTAAATTTAGCAATTTAATAGCCTAGAAAATATGTTTTCAATCATTAAGCACACTTAGGAGAAATTCACAAAACTATGCTATTTTAGTAAATATATGTGAAAAAAGTTGATAAAATCTACCAAATTCAATATAATATAAACCATAAAATTGTGGTTCATCAACTTTCCCACACTTAAAATATTAGCATGTCCTCATGCTACTCTTGTGGTTCATCAACTAATATGCAAAATCCGTCTACCTACTTGGTTAAAATGAATCAATCTCCAAGAACATATATGAACAAGTAGAGTTAAGATAGTACGATGATTTGTGAATTTCACTAATTCAAATCTCAAAATGAAGTATAAATATACTTGCAAGAAAAAAACTCGTGAAAGCAAGGAACAGGGGATTGAGCATCGAACCCTTACCGAAAGTGTTTGCACTCTAATTTCTCTAGTGTTTGAGGGTCGATTCTCTCAATTCTCTATTAATCTTGTTTTCCAAGGCTTGCTCTTCGTCTACCAATCCACATATATTCAATGCATGGATACACATATCAAGAGGTCTTTTCAATGGTTGCAATGGAATTAAGGCTAAATTTAATTTACTTTTTTCTCATTCAATGTCTTGATATATTTGTTTGAGTGATTTAAAGTTTTGAAGGCAAGAATGACTTGAAAGAAATGAGAAAAAAGCATGTAAAGTGGAGAATTCATGAAAAAAAAAAAAAGAGGATTTGTTGAATTCATGGCGACGCGTACGCGTGAGAGGGAAGTCTGTCAGGCGACGCGTACACGTGACCCACGCGTACGCGTGACAAGCATTACAGGAGCCACGTTAGACTTTTCCGTTGGGTCTTGGACGGAGGGACTCATCCGTCCAAGTTCTGTGAAGGTCAGGAATTTAAAAGTATTTTTCAATGGTTAGGGACGAAAATATTCGCGGGACAAAATGTCAGGAACCTATTTGTCCTTTTCTCTTATTATTATATTTTTCTTTCCAAATTTTTTGAATAAAAAGAATAAGAATAAATTAAAATTTCATAATTTATTTTAATTTATCATCAAATAAAATATAAAAATTCTAATTTTTGTATCTCTATCTTTTGTATTTTATTCTTAATATCATGTTTTTAGAACCAAACACAACCTAAATGACAAGTGTATAACTAAAGTTTTTCAAAAACGTTAAGAATAAAAAAGTTTTACTCTACTGTCATAAATAACAATAGAACATTCCAATGAATCAAATAGAAGTGAATATACACAAGCTCACCTTTGCATGTAGCAAAAGGAGGCTAAAATATCACTTTCTAGAGATTATATATAATCTCATAAACAACAATGAATGACCTCTCCTCGTTAGATAAAATTACAATGTCATTTTTCATCTTCTTTTTATTTAGAAAGCAAACATTTTTATTTTTATATTTTGTCTAATCTAATTTATCTCTCAGCAAATAAGATGAGTTCGGCTATATAGCTTAAATAATATTGTTGCAGTCTATTATATTTTGGGTTTACAATAAAATTTTTCACAAATAAATCTCATAAGAAGTCTTTTTAGATCTTTTTATATCTTTTATTACTGAATAAATGCCTAATTATTCTTCTTTTAACGTAACCAAACAACAAACTTACACGAGATTTCATCATCTCTACAATGATAGATACTATTCTAATTTTATCTTAAATTGTCCTTCCTTAGTTTGTTCATACATATATGCTTTCTCATTCATCTAACCATCCTCATTTTAGTCCCACTAAATTAATGTTCATATTCACTCTTTATGTCTAACACTTCATTCATTCCATACAATTAGGAACAGAACTAGAGTTTTTCTATGGAGAGGCCAACATAAAATATATAATTTGAGAAGAGAAAAAAAAAGAAATAAAATTAAAAGGCTAAACCGTAAAATAATTAATAACTTGTTGTATAAAAATTATGAAGTTTTGGGAGGCCATTGCTCCCTTTTTCTAGTACCAGGCTTCGTCTTTGCATATAATATAGTTAGTCTAACGGTATAGTAGAATAAAATTTGTTCTACAACACAGTCATTTTTTCAATCAATTCGTTTGGATCCTATGGTTTACGTCATCTTTTATTTTTATATTGGCATGAATAATACAACCAAGATATTTGTTCCAGTGATAAAGTTACATTTGAGATACTTGGTCTTAGTGTGACTGATGCGCAAAACATATGCTTCCAAATCTCATCTCAAATCTAGCTTTTCATTTAAATTTTTTCACAGTTCTTCCACGAGGATGATATCATCAACAGATTTTTTGAATGTACTCGGTAAGCACTTTTAAAACTTTAAAAATGATCCGTGATGTAATGATATATCAATAAAAAATTCCTCTTTTGCACCATCTTAAGTTCTCAAGCTAGTTATGTTCTTTAGTTGCATGAATATATATACAATCCTTACTTCTTTCTTCTCCAAAACCATCGACAGAATCTTTCTTGAGATTAGTTAATAATTACCATGTGTAGTTCACTCTTATTAGTCTGGTGCCTCTCCATCTTTCTCATAATAAGTATATAACCTTTATGATGGTCTTCCAAAACCCGAGTCTCTTACCTCAACCTTCTCCCATAAGTCCATTGGAAGATTCATAACTAAGAAACTATTCTCTCGTTTATTTAGCATATTCTTAATTAGACTTTAAAATTTCATTAAAAAATGTTGATAAGTCAACATACACCTCTTCTTAAATCTTTTCAAACTTCAATAAAAAAATGTTCATTATTGTCTATTTAAGATCTTTTTAACTTTAAAATCTCATAACTCCTTTTGATAATAATTAAAATTTTGGTCCTCATCTTTCGTGTGTAATTAGAGCTGACAGCAATACCCGCATTCATGGGTATCCTCAACAGGTAGAATTGCCTGCAGAGTAAATTGAACTGCAGATAAAGTTGAGTTTAAATGTTGCACCAAACTTATCAAACCAATCCATAGTCTTAATATTATAATATGCATGGTTTATATGTATATGATGAGGGAGAAGGGAATCGATTTGGCATTTAATTTGCTAGTAACATAAATTTTGAATTTTAGATTAACTTAATATTGATTGTGTGATTTCTAATTGTAATATGGACTTAATTTCGTAATTTTTATATTAATAGTATATTTATAAAATATAAAAGGCTAAATATTAGTTTATCGAAAATAAATGTTTTTTGCATATAAGGTCGAGTGAAATGGTTTAATATGCAAGTAGGATTTGGATTAAGATAGAATGTAATAAGATTTTGGATAATAGAGTTTAAATTCACATGATTATGAAAAATGATTACAAAAAAAATTTCATATGCTTCCTTAAATAACTCTCAAATTATCTCTCACCATTTCTTAATGCCCTTATCTAAAACCAAAAATTCATCATTTCTTTCTTAATGCACTTAATCATATAATTAATCGCTTATCATTCTCTTATCATTCTTTCCCGACTCTAATTTATTTACAATGCATTTTTCTATCTTGAGATAATTGCGAAATAAGTAATAAGGATCAAAATAAGAGTTCTTCACAAGACATCAAATCATATATTAACGTTTCAATTTCAACAAAAAAAAAAAAAAAAACTTTCGCATTACCAATTAAACAATGTATAATATCTCCTCATATCTTGAATAAATAGCTTCAGGAAGGAGAATTGGAAGGGTTGGTCTAAAAACTTTCAACAGGTGAAAAAATCTAAATTCCGGAGAAAAACTAAATTCAACTTCAATGTTCATAACATAAAAGCGTTTTACATTATGGCCACGCAGAAGAAAAAAAAAATTATAAAAAAAAAAGACACTTGGTTGAAAGTAAGTTTTACACCTTCAGCCTGTATACTCTAAAGAAGAAAATTCCTAAAATGCCACCGGAAAAAGCCACCAAAGCCCAAATATTTGGCATGATCAAAGTGAGTGGAGTGTAATAGAACTAGTCTTTGGCCAATGTTTCTAACCAACAAGAACCTGAAAACCAAATCAAATCAATGGTGGCTCCAAATGCCACACCATAAACACAATGTAGAAGAAACTAGGGAAGAAACATGAAGAAATTGCTGTTAGACTCAAAACTTGTTTCATTCTGAAGATCTATCCAACTCACTAACTGTACAGGGAAAAACCGAGGACAACACAATATGACGATGATGCCCTTGGAGAGAATTATACCAGGACTTTTGGTACTGTCACCAACACACTGATGACTGACTAACAACTACCGTCGACACATACACCGTTGCCCTTGGCATATAGGTTTAAGGTGCCATTGGATGCAATAAAGCTGTTACTATTTTGGTGAGGTTTCAGTATCGGCGAGTGTCCGTTCACTCCGCCATATATTCCACTAGTTAACTTGGCATGGCCATTGCTTGGTAGCAGTATTGCCTTCTTTTGTTCACAAGCTGCTGCTATTAATCCTGTTTTGACAAATAAGGCATTCATATTATATATCATATTAATTAATATGGTTTATTGCGCATTGTATCAAAGTATGATGATCATAGAAAGAACTCGAGGAGACTTTCAAGCTGTTACATAATTATGCATCATAGACTAAAGTCTACAACATGCAAGGATGTAAAAGAATTAACTGATTTTTTTAAATTATTTTCATTAAAATAGTCGTAAGATAGCACAAGCTAGATACTTAGAATCAAATAACAGCAGCATTACTCAATGTGATTGATATTGCATTAGTTATCACATGATTAGAAGCGAGTAATATAAGCAACAACAAATGAGAGAAAAAGGGGTTTTAATTCAACCATGACCATAGCTTGGGTTCATTATTAGTTAAATAGAACAGCAAGAGATTTTGACCAGAGAATGAAAGATGATTATCAATGTTTTCTTTAGCATTGGAAGGAAAATTTTGACGAACCAGGACATAAACCTTTTAAATAAGCTTGGATGGCACAACGGGCTCATGTACGAAAAAGGCGCTAAAGGACTCTAGAGATTAATACCTGAGAAGACAGGAGAAGGTTTCCCTGGTCTGGATTTGAATTCGGGGTGAAACTGTACGCCAATGAAATACGGATGGCTAGGCAGTTCTACTATCTGCACTCGTGTACGTAATTAACAGATTGTATTGTTAAACATTGTTTGATAATCTTAACATCCACGCTATTAACAACTTCGTATGTAAGAACACACCTCCATGCGCTTCCCACTTTCATCTTTGCCTACAAAAGATAGACCAGCATTCTCCAGCTGTGATATCATGTCAGGATTAACCTATACAGAGTTGCGATAAGAGTTAGCATATAAAATTGTACACACAGATTCTTTGCCTTCAAACTAATTTACCTCGTATCTATGGCGATGTCGCTCATCGATGTACTTTACATGACCATACCTATGAAGAAAATTCCAAATTTTAGTATCTTAGACATGTAAAAGCAATGTAAAATGAATATCCCAAAGTTACTACTATCTTGAGTTAAACTTTAATTATTTATGTAACAATGAATATCATTTTAGATTGAAGATGATTAATATTCAGTGAAACAAATGACAAGTACAGCAGAATAACAATGGGTGTATAAATCTTATTAAGGAGGAAATGGAGTGTGTTTATGCAAGCGCAAGATCTGTTTTCGGTTCTTACAACTTTGCAGATTTGCAATCAGCAACTTCAAAGAAGGTCCTCCTTGAACCAAGACGCATGGTTCCTCCCATGTGAGTCTTTGAACCCTATCAATAAAGGACATAACGGTTTAACTAGGTCGTCAAAACCAACATTCTCCGACTCAAGCTGTATTGTAAATAGTAAAACATACTTCAGGCATGAATATGACGGCAGGGTTCTTGGCCTCAGGATCAAATTCTGTGCTGGTAGCATCATGCAGACCCAGAACGGATCGTGCATACTCTATCACAGCAATTTGCATACCCAAGCAAATGCCCAAATACGGAACATTATTTTCTCGAGCATATTTAGCAGCAAGAATTTTCCCTTGCACTCCTCTATCCCCAAAACCTCCTGGAACTAGAACCCCATGAGCACCCTGCAAAGGAATTCAATTTAGGTAACAGGAAAATGGTCTAATTTTAATGCATTATAATAGGAATTTGGGAAACTGAACAGAGGAATTTAGTCCACAGTTCAAATGGTCAAACCTTCAGAAGCGTCCAAGCAGCTTTGTATGCCTCAGGATCCTAATATATTACATAATCATTAGAGGTTTGGCATAAATTGAAAATAAGACGTGCTTACATACGCAATACAGCAGAATGCCAAGTATTCACCTCTTTAGAAGTAACATCTTCAAGATCACCAGCAGGAACCCAGTCAACAAGAAGTTTCCGATTGCGAGCAACAGCAGCATGTAAAAGAGCCTGAAAGAAAACCATGTAAACAAGCTTGTCACATATTGGAGTTCGTTATATTTAGACCAGAAAGTTCAACTTGAACTTCAAACAACTCGAGGTCCTAAAGGTGCGTGTCAAATAAAAAGCAGAAATAAATATAAATAATCGTGTACAAATTATCTTAAATTTGTGGACCAAGATACCTTCAGAACAGAAAGATATGCATCTGAAAGGCCTGTGTATTTTCCCACCATCGCAATTCTAACCTGCAACATGCATAATACTTGTAAGCTCAAGAATTAACACATGGCTATCTATTCATAATTTCATACAAAGTACGATGCAATCTAATTAGATTTTTTATATTTGAGACCCACAGTTTCATGACATTTGTCATAAGCTTTTGTCCTCGTAGTCCATTCCTTCAAATTAGGCTCTTTAGCAACACTGCAAATGACAAAGCCACACATATTTAGCCACTGCTGCAGCAGAAGTAACAATACCATCTCCAAAGTCCAAACATCAGAATTATAAAATTTGTTTTTCTTTGGGAAAGGAAGAGGTTTATAGAACGTAAAAGACTGAGTTTATCAAACAAACCCTAGCAAGTTTAATGCTTTCAGGATCGCCTCATGCGCCTTCTGATCCTATTTATTACAGAAAATAAATTCAAAGGAAAAATTCAGGTTCCTGCATAAACCAAAGAACTAAACAGAAAATAATGTTAGAATTACTTACTTTCAATAGCAAGGGTATGTGCCAAATATTCGGAACATCATGGAGATTAACAATGTTTGACATCTGCATACGGAAGAAGTTTTCTCAGTACAAGTTCTTTTGTGATAACCAAAAATCAAAATATCAAATTTAATATCCTATTACCGGAACATGACAAAATTGAGCAAGCTTTGCCTTAACATTGTCATCAAGAATCTGACATAAAGAAGAGAACAATGATCAGTTGAAGCCAACAGGACAAGAAAAGACAAAAAAGGACAGAAGACACACCTTTGTACTTCGACAAGCAAGAAGATTAGGAGTCAAACCTAACCCTCTAAGTTGACGAACACTGTGCTGAGTTGGCTTTGTTTTCTGTAAATTAAAACCATCAGTTTTAAGTCTATATCATAGTCAAAAACAATAAACTGAAATTTAAAATTTCAATTGGATACTTGCTATTTTTTATTTTTCACTTATATCTAGTAAGTGAACATAGAAGTTGCATTGATGTCATTTTGTTTGTAGTATACCTGTTCGCCAACAACATTGAGAACAGGAACCAAGCTGACATGAATGAGACAGAAGTTGCCAGGGCCTAAAGAAGAAGAAGACCAGTAAGCACGCCAAAATAAAGAAAAATTAAATAAATTTGTAAACTATGCGGTTTGAAGCTCAATGATCATTACCTACACGGTATGAGAATTGGCCAAGTGCTTCAATAAAAGGCATAGATTCAATATCCCCTGACATTAAAGAAAAGCCATTATAAATATTAGTGTTGAAATAATAATAATAATAATAATAATAATAATAATAATAATAATAATAATAAATATAATAAATTGCATAATAGATAAGGTCAACAATATTCCTCTCACAAACTTCCAAATAGAAGCTGCTAACCAAATACTTGTTAAAAATAAAAACAATAAAGTTAAGCAGATAATGAAATTATAATAGTACTTGGTCAATTTCTTTTCAAAGAATTAGTTAAATTATTCTCTTAAAGTATTACTCTACCTATTGTTCCACCCAATTCAATCACACAAACATCTGCTGGCTCTTCTTTTCCATCAACCGGTATCTTCGCAACACACTCTATCCACTCTTGGATGGCGTCTGTTATGTGCGGAACCACCTACCACCAAGCAAAGTAACACCGAATTAAGAATCAAGGAACCGGCAACCATTAAAAACTCCTTCAAAAAAGAAAGAACTAGAATCGATGAACTCACCTGGACAGTCTTTCCAAGATAATCTCCTCTTCTCTCCTTCTCGATAACAGACTGTAAAACATTCATGAAGGGAAAATAAATGAAAAACTGCAAGCACACCGAGTCAAAAAATAAAGAAGAATACATATGAAGTTAGTTTGTTCACCTGATATATTTTTCCAGTAGTTATGTTATTGTCACGGGTTAGTTTGATGTCCAAGAAACGTTCATAGTTACCAAGGTCAAGGTCAACCTTCAACATAAACAAAAGAATGAATAAGAATTAGTAACTTAAAAATCAAACTGAAAAGGGATTGCAGTATTCCGGTTTACTATAAATGAAACCAGTCAATCCATCTCAGAGAACAAACAAAAGACAGTTAACTGTAATTTCAAGTAAAATGAGAAAAGTGAGAGGAAGGTAAACGCAACATAGGTTCAAGATTTTGAGTAGCAGATAGAAATAACAAATACAATCATGTCAGCGACTATATTCCGAAAGAAGAAACACTAATTGGCCCCCTCATGGCAAGAAAACTAGTATATTTACCTCGCCGCCATCATCTAAGACAAACACCTCTCCATGTTCAAAAGGAGACATAGTCCCTGCATCAGTATTGAGATAGGGATCTGCAAGTGCAAACAAAATTAGAAAATTTCAGAATTGAACATTATTATTTTCATAATAAGAAAGAAATACAGGGTTATGTTTGGTTGTAGGATGGAAGAGAAATAACGATTGCTGAACATAAAATTGGAACTACTGACAACAACAAAAGAAGAAAGCAGTATGGAGAAAGAAACGAAAATGCACCAGAATTAGAAGCCCTTCAAAATCATAGCACAAAATATGAAGGAATACATCAACTCGGGGGGGGGAAAGGAAAAAAGCACTCAAATGAATTTCCTTTAAAATTGAACCAATTGCAATTAAAAACACTCAAATGAGTTGGTTATTCAATATCCATTCAACCAAAAGAACTGAACTGAAATTTTTATACTGAAAAACCAACATATTAATATTGACAAAATCATTTTGTTAATTAAAAAAGTTGCATTCTCCTCTTCAGTACAAGAGGGTAGAGAACCAAAGTGTTAATTCTAACATCAGAGTAACAATAAGAGAGGAAAATTACCAATCTTGATAGAAGTAACTCTAAGACCACAAGCCTTAAGAAGAACACCAATACTGCTAGCAGTGACTCCTTTCCCAAGTCCACTAACAACACCACCTGTTACCAACACGTACTTCATTTTCACCACCCTCTTTTTCAAGTTTTCCCTCTTCTTTTGCACTCCCCTGCTTGTACAACACAAAATGCACAAACCCAGATAATATATCAGTACTTTGAACAGAACAAAACAAGCCCAACCAACAAAAAAAAAACAACCTAGGATTGTAAAACAAAAACACACACATGTTAATATATATAGCAGCACTTAAGTGTGGTTTACACATAAGAGCTCACTAACCCCTTTGTGCTCTCTCTGATAAAACTATGAATGATGACAACAACAGTACAAAAGACAACAATGTTTATAGTGACGGTTTTCTTTCTGGCATGAAAAAACGGATAAGGTATGTGAATAAGCTTAGCTTAGCAGATAAATACTGGCAGTGACACACATTACATAGATATCATAAGAAATGGGGCAAATTAACAAAATAAATTAAAAGATGGTGAGATAATAACAACAGAAGATTTAAAAAAAATAGAAAAGTTGGGAACTTTCAGCAACCCCACAAAGAAAAATGGAGAGAATAATGAGGAAAACCTTGTTCAATATGACGGGGTTTACAAGGCCTCCTCCTCCTCTTACCCCAGAAAAAAAAAAAAAAAAAAAAAAAAACGCTTCTGTTATATTCTTTTCTTTCTAATGTGAAGACCCCATCTAACCCCACTCGAAGAGAGGTTTTGGTTTTCAGTTTTTCTCTATATACACCCTCCAAGAAAGCGAAAAAAAAATCTTCTTGCACCCTCCACAATGGCTCTATCAACCCACAAACGGTACATGTATATATATATACATAGATATAGATGTGTGTATATATAGATATAGATATATAGGAGTGTGTGCGAATGAGTGTGTGTAATTTTATATAAATATTTGTGAGTTTGAGAGAGAGAGAGAGAGAGAGAGAGAGAGAGAGAGAGAGAGGAATATAAGTGATTAAGGAGGAAATTGAAAAAGAGAAAAGGGGATATAAGCATATAAATCTTGGAGGAAGAAGAAGATGCCTTTTGGTTTGGCCTTATGGGTTAGGAGGGAATTGAAAATGTGTCTCTTTCTTTCTTTCTTCTGCAGCTTACTTTGCTTTGCTTGGTTTCTGTGTTGTTCTTGTTACAGGCGGCGGGTGAACAAGGAAGCTAGGCCTGAACCTTTCAACTTTAAAAAGAAGCAAAAACCCCAACGCCCCCACAATAAATAAAAATAAAATGTTTTATTTCATAAACAAAATACAAAAATGTAAATATTTCTAAAATTATTTATGTATATCTATTAATAGGGTAATCGTTTTATTTATTTAAAAAATCAATTATAGTTATGCCTTGATGATTAAGTAACCATGTGATACATAAAAATTAATTGTAAATTATATAAAATATAGGCTTTAAAAAAATTTTAGTCCTATGAAATATCTGTTTCTTATATAAAAAATATTCTTTCTAATTTAACCTAATAAAATTTTAAAATTGTTTTTTTGTTAAGTGATAACGTGATAATTAATTACTGATATAATATATTTTTCCCGGTTAATATTTTATGTCATTGTATTAACATTTAATTTAATTTGTCATTTACAAGGAAAACTGATTAGGAGAATTGAGGGGAAGAACCTTTTATATTTTATTGGACTGAAATCATTTTTAAAAAAACACAAAAAGAATAAATAGTTATTTTGTACTCCAAAAAATAGATTTTGACAAAATACACTCTTGAAAATACAAATGAGATATGATAAAGTAATTCTTTAAAAATATATTTTATTTGACAAAATAAATTAAATATATATAAGTAAATTGATTAAATATTTGATTTTGTTTTGTCAAATAAAATATATTTTTAAAAATTATTTTATTAATCATATTTTTTAGAGTTTATTTGTCAAAACTATAATTTTTCTAGAATTAAAAATAGTTATTCACTCAAAAACAAAACTTAAAAATAGCAATAAATAATCCTAAAGGAAAAACTACCAAAAGTACCCATGAAGTTTACGAATGCTGACAAAAATACCCATAAACTAAAGAAATTAATGATGTACCCATGGAAGATGAGTTCCGTACGACAAAAGTATCCAAATCCTAATTTTTTGTTTATTTTTTTAATAAAATTCCCAAACTATCCCCACCCTCAACCTCAACTCACTTTTTTAATCTTCCATAACTCAACATGCACCTTTAAAACTTGCTATGGAATCCAAAACTACTCCTACAACAGATGAAATGAACCTTTTATGGTGGAAATTTTGAATAATAACGCAACAGAGGATTGCAGCGCCGAGATTAACAAAAGAATCAATCAATACCGATGAAGAATCAGAGAAAGAATCATAAAGGAACAGTTTTTAATCGTTTCATTTGTTTTTTCCTTTTTTTCTTAATTTGAGGGCTTTCTTTGTGTGAAGGGATTGGCGAAAAAAATGGAAAAGAGCTCACCATACTAAATTTATTTGTTAGGAATCAGTCGAAGTCCTCTACCACCACCACCACCATTGATTTTGGCATGGTCTATTATAGGAGTAGTTTTAGACTCCATGACAAAGGTTTTAAAGGTACAAGTTGGGTTATGGAAGGTTGAAAAAGTGAGTTGAGGTTGAGAGTGAGGGTAGTTTGAGAATTTTATTAAAAATTAACAAAAAAATTAGGGTTTAGATACTTTTGTCATACAAACCCCATCTTCCGTGGGTACATCATTAATTTTCTTAGTTTATGGGTACTTTTGTCAGCGTTCGTAAACTTCATGGGTGCTTTTGGTAGTTTTTCCAATCCTAAATTTATGTTAGATACTATGGATTTTTCTATTTTTGACACAATCAACGATAATAAATAAATAAATATTGAAATAAGTATTGAATAACATTTATGGGGATATTAATTGCACATGGCTCATGTTGATATGAATGAAGAAAATGTTGTCGTTCAACATGCTAACAGTAAGTGGTTTGTATATTGACACGGTGAATCAATAAAAGTAAAAATCTTTTACTAATAATTAGTAAATTAGTAAGAGTTAATCTTTACATATAAGTCATTTATCTAAATAAATCTAATTAAGTGTGTGTTTGGATTACATTTTGTAAACGGGAGTTTGCATAAAATTGATTTTGCAAAATTAATTTTGATAAAAAGTAAATTTGTGTTAAAATGATTTATGTTTGGTAATTTTTGTATCAAAATTGATTATTATAAAATAAATGTTGTTTGGCTTATATTATTTAAAATCACTTTTAGATAAAAATTACTAAAATAGACCTCAACTTAAATAATTTTTTTATATTATCCTATCATTTTAATTTAGATATTTAAATAAATCTTATTAATTAATTTTATAATAAAATTAATATTTACTTACTAAAATAAAAATAACATATAAAAATAGATAAAATATATTTTTAAATAAAAATAAAACAATATAAATTTTAGATATATATATATAAAAAAATATTTAATGTTACATTTTTTTAAGTATTAACTAAGAATGTACTTTAGTATTTTTTTACATCGTATTCTTATTCTAGTACTCTCAATAATCTTATTCTTAATATTAATTTGGAATCCAACGTTTATGATTTTATTATTATCTATGATTAATTTTTTATTTAATTAATTTTTTTAATGGAAGCATAATCTATATTATAAAAAATTACACTAAAACATAGTATACATAATACACAAAAATCACAATTATAAAAGTGTATAATATCAAACAAACAGTTGAAAAAAAATAAAAAATAGAAAAATAGAGCTCATATAAATAAAAATAACAAGAATTTTATAAATAATATAATAACATACATGAAGGATAAAGTTGGTAAAAGATAAATACATGGTTAGTATCCATGGCTAAAAGTCCGTTAGAAAAACGCAGAAGCTAAAAATAGTTGCTTCTTGTAAACGTTGGTTTTGGTAGCAAAATCACTTCTGCGTTTATGAAAAAAAAGTTTGCCAAACTAAAAGTTGAAGCTTTCAAGAAGTATAAACGTGCTTCTTCTCTTCCAACGAGTTTCCCAAACACACCCTAAGTCATTTACGCTCATATGCACATATTCTTTTTTATGCTTTTGTTGCACATTTTTCTTCTTCTTTTACTCTTTCTTCTTTTTCGTCACCTTTGATACTTCTTCTTCTTATTTTTTTTGTTATTTTTCCTCCTCCTCCTCCTCCTCCTCCTCCTCCTTTTGTTAGTAGAATTTCTTTTCCTCCTTCCTTCTCCTCTATCATCTTCATCATCATGATTATCATCGTTATAGTCATCATCATCTTCTTCTTATACGCATTGTCGTTATCATTATTGTCGTTATTGTTATCGTTATCGTAAAATTTTTGCCATATTAATGACATTACCCGGTCTAAAATTAATTTGGATGCGTTTTTGTTGATAATTCAGTCATTTTGTGTGTTGTTTTCAAACTGAGTTTGTGTGTTGCAATCATTAAGTAATTTTGGTTCTGAGTTAATTGAGGTTTGTAGCAAAATTTTGGTGTAAAAACTAAGAAATTTATATGTTATTGTTAAAAAAAATTTGTATACTTTTTTTCTGATAAATCTTGTATAATTCAAAAGTTTTCTTCTTCTTCCTCTTCCTCATATTTTGCTGCTTCTTCTTCTTTTTCATCATCATCATCTTCTTCTTCTTTTTTTCTTATTCATTTTTTTCTTTTTGTTTTACTCCCTTAATAAAAATAAAAACAAAAAAATTAAACAAAGAAGAAGAAGAAACATGTAATGCTGCAAAATTACTAGGAAGAGGATGAACCTACATTCATTCAACTAAAATAAATAAATAAATAAAGGAAGAAAAAATGCAGCATTAAAAAAATAATTTTGTGTATTTATAGCAAAATTTTGGTGTAAAAACTAAGACATTTATATGTTATTATTAAGACATTTCGGTGTATTTGTATTTTGATAAGTTCTGCATGATTCAAAACTCTTCTTCTTCCTCCTCATCTTTTGCAGCTTCTTCTTCTTTTTCATTATCATCATCATCATCTTCTTCTTCTTTTTTTTCTTATTCATCTTTTTTTCTTGTTTTACCATCTCAAATTTCTTCTTGTTTTGTTCTCTTAACAAGAATTAAAAAAAATCGAACAAAGAAGAAGAAGAAACACATAATACTGCAAAATTACTCGAAAGATGATGAACCTACTTCATTCAACTAAAAGAAATAAGAAAAAAAAAGAAGAAGAAAATTTATGCATGTTTCATTGAGTTGCAAGTTTTTTTGAACTCACATTGTATGATGTAATCGAAAAATAATAGCGGTGTATTTTGTATGTCTTTGGTGTATTTCATGTGAATTGAGGTGTATTTGTTGCCCCTTTATGCTATAACTAGACAATATAATATTATTATTGTGCTTCTGATATTATTTTGTACATATTTTGAGTGATTTGCAACTGTTTTATCCATTTATCAGAAATTCTATTCATCGATTTGTTGTAACAAACCATAGAATTTTATTCTAGTGCTTCTGGTATCATTTTATGTATGTTTCATTGAGTTGCATGTCTTTTTGAACTCACATTTTATGATGTAATCAAAAAATAATAGCGGTGTATTTTGATTTGTGTTTCGGTGTATTTTGTTTGTGTTTCGGTGTATTTTGTGTGAATTGAGGTGTACTTGTTGCTGTTGTCTTTTTTATGTTGTAACTAGTCAACAGAATATTGTTATTGTGCTTCTGATGTTATTTTATAGATATTTCAGTGATTTACAACTGTTTTTGTCCATTTATCAGGAATTTTGTTCATTAATTTGTTGTAACAAACTATAGAATTTTATTCTAGTGGTTCTGGTATTATTTTATGCATGTTTCATTAAGTTGCATGTCTTTTTAAACTCACATTGTATGATGTAATAAAAAAATAATAGCATTATATTTTGGTATATTTTGTTTGTCTTTCGATGTATTTCGTGTGAATTGAGGTGTACTTGTTGTTGTTGTCCTATTTATGTTATAATTAGATAATAGAATATTGTTATTGAGGTGTATCATTTTATGTATATTTCATTGAATTGCATGTCTTTTTGAACTCACATTTTATGATGTAATAAAAAAATAATAGCGGTGTATTTTGGTTTATGTTTTGGTGTATTTTGTTTGTATTTCGGTGAATTTTGTGTGAATTAAGATGTACTTGTTGTTGTTGTTGTCCTCTTTATGTTGTAACTAGTTAACAGAATATTGTTATTGTGCTTCTGATGTTATTTTATACATTATTGAGTGATTTATAACTGTTTTTATCCATTTATCAGAAATTTTGTTAATTAATTTGTTGTAACAAACCATAGAATTTTGTTCTATTACTTCTGATATCATTTTATGCATGTTTCATTAAGTTACATGTCTTTTTAAACTCACCTTGTATGATGTAATAAAAAAAATAGCAATGTATTTTGGTTTATGTTTCGGTGTATTTGTTTGTCTTTCGGTGTATTTTATGTGCATTCAGGTGTACTTGTTGCTGTTTCTCCATTTATTAAAACTGGACTAGATCGGTCGGTTCGATAAAAAAAAATCAGTGAACAATACCTTATACTAGTCCGGTCCAATATTTGGACCGTATAAAACAAAGAATCGGTACGAACTAGTCAAACCAAAAGTAAACCGATGAAAATCGGTCACTCAGTGTCCGATCAAACCGCTTGGAATTTAAAATTTTCTCAAAATGCTTGAACCCCTCTCCTCAATAAAAGAGATACAATTCACACCCACCGAGCTATCATTCTTCTTAGTAATACATATGCAAATTATAATACATATAGATATCTTTTATCAAATAATTTACTTCTATTCAATTTATTTTAAATTTAGTTATAAGCTCACTTATTCTTAAATTAATTATATTTTTATTTAACAATACTTATAAACTCATTTATTTTTTCTTTTCATAATTATATAATACCTATTAATATTATTTTTTAATAAATGCTTGTAGTATATAATAGTATAATAGATATAAATTAATTAATAAATTATTGAAATTTAAAAATAATAGTTATTTTAATATAAAAACAAAATAAAAATATTTATAATAGAGTAATATTAACAAAATATTTGTTGTTCTTGTTCCATATTATTTTAGAATATCTAGATATTCTTAAAATGTTAGTGAAAATGTGTATTTTAAATTTTAATTTTAAACTTTTGACTATTTTTTATTTTTTATTTACATAGGACCGGATCAACCGGTTTAACCAATGATCCACCGGTTGAATCAGTAATCTAGTGACCCAGTAGCTTGACCGGTTCGATCACCGGTTCTGTTCTGATAACTATGCAAACTATAGAATTTTGTTCTAGTGCTTCTGGTATCATTTTATGCATGTCTTTTTGAACTCACATTGTTTTACTCTCTTAACAAGAATAAAAACAAAAAAAATCAAACAAAGAAAAAGAAAAAACGCAAAATGCTGCAAAATTACTTGAAAGAGGATGAACCTACATTCATTCAACTAAAAGAAAAAAAGAAATAAGGAAAAAAAGAAGGAAAGTGTATTAAAAAAATATTTTTATGCATTTGCAGCAAAATTTTGGTGTAAAAACTAAGAAATTTATGTGTTATTGTTAAGAACTTTTAGTGTATTTTTATTCTGATAAATTTTGCATAATTTAAAATTCTTTCTCCTCTTCATCTTCTACTGCTTCTTCTTCTTCATCTTCTTATTTCATTTTCTCATAATTCTTTTTGGGAGAAAAAAACAAACAAAAAAGAAAAAAAATACATAATGTTGCAAAATCAATAGAAAGAAGAGAAGAAAAAAATGCAACAACAACAGCAGCAAAAAAAGAACGACGAAGAGGACGAAACACGCGAAGAAGATGAAGAATGAATGCTAAGAAAAAGGAGGAGAAACGCAAAGAAGAAGGAGAAGACGAAGGAGGAGGAGGAAGAGGAACGTGGGATACAAACATTAGAGGAGGAACGCGAACAAGAAGAAGAAGAAACACGAAAAAGTATGACATGATTTCACGCGCGCATTATGTAAGTGAGTTTTTGTTGGGTTAGGATTAACTTGTTTTGACTTATTTGCCAAAAAGACTGTATGTGTAGTAGAACTGAATTAGTAATAGCAACCAAAAATATTTATGCAAATTAGGTCATATGCTTAGCGAGTATTTAGCATCCAAGACAGTTTTAAAAGGCGGATCAGGTTGGCCGGTTCGACCGAGTTAATCGAAAACCAGTTATCTGACCGGTCGAGTTGATGTCTAAAATTGGCCTGCAAAAAATTGGTAAAAAAATTGGCCGAATTGGTGGTTAACCGATGAACTGACTGAATCGAGCCCTTTTTTAGGGGGTCGGTTCTCTATTTGGGATTCAAAATGGTGTCATTTTGATCCTCCAAAAAAAATAAAAATCCCAAACGGGCAGAAGCATAGTACACACCATCTCTCCCTTCTCTTTCACTATTCACCAAAATCCCTAATTTGTGTGTGTAACCCTATTACACAAACGGCAAAGCCATGCCCTCACCATCAGCCCCCACCACTATCGGCGTCGATGGTGACTATGTTTGTTGCCATCCTCGCCTCTCAAAGTTTTGAAGGTCTGCTCTTAAGAAGGTTGGTTCAGAGCTGCTATTGGTGTCGTCGTCTCTGTCCTCGCCGTCAAGCTCGCCTCTGTCCTTGACGTCGTCAAGTGCCCTGAACTTGTCGTCGAGCATCTATCTTCGAACCATCTCTCTCTCTCTCTCTCTCTCTCTCTCTCTCTCTCTCTCTCTCTCTCTCTCTCTCTGATGAGCACTAGAGCTCACTGCCACTACAAGAAAATGTTGAATACCGTCAGATTTAGCGTCAAACGTTATCGGCGGGTTTACCAATGAATTTATCGGCGAATTTGACATTAAATTCTTTGAGTAAAAAAAGTTACATTGGATTTGATTTTTCGATGATAAATCCACCAATGATAAATGGAGGGAAAAAATAAAAAATGGGCGCAAGCAATCCACCGATAACCTTGATTAGTGCAACACTGCATGTTGGTAACTCGCAAAGCATTATTAATCCGCCGGTAAATCTGACAGTAATCTTATAAATTCAAATTGCAAACCTTCTCCCCCTTCATTTTTGCATTACTCTATCTCTCTAATATACTCCCTCATTAAAAAGCAAAAAAACCCTAGGCTCACCCCTAGCTCTCTCATTCTCACTCCCGCTCCCACATATAGAGGTACAATGCCGGCCCCTCTCTCCCAGTCCTCTCACTCTCACTTCGGTTCACTGCCACCACACGCTCACCTTCGGTCGGCCTCTCCCCGGATCCACCACATCATGTGCTTATGAATCGCGTCTCCTCCAGATATACTGCATTGTGTGCTCTCACCGGATCTACCACACGCTCGCATCTCATCGCTCTTCTTCCGCTCATTGTCCTTCGCGTGCTCGTTGCTAGCTGTCTTGCTCCATTTGTCTCGTTTTCTGCTCATCTGCCATCACTACACCCAATGCCTGGTAAGTGCTCGTGTCTCGTCACGCCGCGCCACATCCCCATCCCTCCCTCGCCTCACATCTACGAGTGTTGCTACCTGTACTGCACTGCTCGATTCTGCAGCTACAACAATAGTCAACATGTAAGTTTTTTATAGTTATTCTATATTAATTTTTAATAGTTAATTCATTGATTAGAATCCGATTTATGAATCTAATTAGAATATGGAAGAAGTTGAACTTGAAATGTTGAAATGGTTGAAATGGTATTGTTGTTAATTTTATTGTTGAATTAGGCTAGGGATTGGGTTTGCTGATTATGAATATGCTAATTTTGTTAATTGTTGAATCGGTTTATGAATTGGCTGATTATGAATATGAATTGGTTGCTTTGTACTCGAGAAATTGAACAAGATATGAAATATGTGGTTCAAATACTGGTCCAAATGCTAGTGCACCTTCTACTTTGTCAAAACATAAGGATAATGAAGTGGTATGTGATATTTGCTATTCTAACTGTCAGTGAAACTGAGAATCTGAATGGTGTAGTATATTGTAATATTGTCTTTAAAGTTTAAGCTACTTTGCTTTCACAACTGTACTTAACAGCCCCTTGGTGAATTGAGATTATATGAATAAGTGCTCATTTCAAATTATTAAAATTATTTAAATGCAATATTTTTCTCATGATCATAATTAACTGCTTTTGTTATTTCACTCTTAGGAATGGAAGATCAATTCTGATCCTCAAGATAAATATCCTATTGGCAGTAAAGTTCAAGCTGTTTGTAATGAAGATGGAGAATGGTATATTCAGCAATTAATTTTTTTCTATGCTTTATTAGAAGCTGAGTGAGTTACTGAAGCTACAAAGCAAGCTATCAAACGAAAAGTTTCACAAGCAGCAACTATCGATGTCCAATCACGAAGTTTACTGGCAAAACTTCGTATAGAACCAGATGACCCTGAGAATGTGGTAAGTTATTCAATAAGATTATCATTTCTTTCCCCTTATCTATAAAATTTATTAGTTTTTATAAATAGAATACTTGCTACCAGCATTAATGGTATGTTTGAATAAACCGCTTTCGCTATTTAGATAGTCTTGAGTTTGTCTTTTGCTCTCTCTGCCACCTCTGATAATTATTTTCTGAATGACTACTAGACCGTACTTAATTTCTAGCTCCATTTTCCTTCTAATTATTATTTTACAAAAATTGAAACCAAAAAGATTATAATTTTACTGTGTTAAACTTAACATTACTCACTACATTCATAGATTCTGTGTGCGTTGTGCTCCGTCGTCTTCAGTCTCTTTGTCGTTTATGTTGCTGTGCCTGCCGTGATACTCCGTCTCTCTCAATCTTTGCGCCTCTGTGGCTACATCTTCCAATTGAGTCTAGGTATAATTTGTTCATTCTTTGTTCTGATTCCTTGTTTATTATTATTTTTAATTTTTTCAAGCCTTAGGATTTTTATTTATTGAATTATGTTTGTAAATTGTATTTACTTGATGAAACTTGTAAATTCTTTGTTTTGGTTCTTAAGATTTTTTTGTTTTTGTTTGTAAATTCTTTTTAGTTGCTTAATTTTGTTGTTATATCATTAAGCATTTTACCCTCAACTTTCGAAATCAGTTGTTTAATATGCATGAATTATATATTAGTTTTTGAATATTTTTTAAAAAAATTTAAAATTTAAGTTTACCATCGGTTAAATCTATCATTAGTTATTAATTTAATTATTAATTAATAATATATTACCATCAGATTTACTAGAAAAAAATCCAACGATAAAATTACCAGCGAAAATATTCCAATGATAATTAGAGGCGGATGAAAAATTTGCCGGTAAATAATTACCAGCAAGATTTATAACGTCCGATTTATTCCGACGATTAATATATTATCGTCAGATTTTTTTGGTAAATCCACAGGTAAAGTAGACACTACTCAGTGTTTCTCTTGTAGTATGCGAAAATGCGAAGTGCGAACTATGAATGTTCCCCTCTGCCATCTTGGACTTTTTATTGTCTCTCTCTGTTGTTGTGAGTTCTCAAATCTTCAGTAATTTAGTTTAATTTTTTTTATTTTGTTAATTATAAATTTATAATAATTCTAAATTGCTATATTTTACTATTTTAGATTCTGAATTTTAATTGTTGAACATAATAGATTTTGATTGATATAATTGATGGCTAAGGATGTGTTTTGTGGTATATAATTTGTATTGTTGTTTGCTTAAATTTAGATATGAGGGTTTGTTTGTTCTGAAAATTGGTGCTTAATTTTTTTTTCTGATTTTATTGTTTAAATTTTGAGTGTTTGTTCTAAGAATTGGTGTTGAATACTTGATTAGAACTTAAAAATAAATTAAAAATGTTTTATTTTGTGATTTTTTAATGATAAAATATGAATAGATTATTAAGTAAAACTGTAAAATTTTAAATTTTATTAGTATAAAAATAATTAAATTTAAATATTTAAAATTATATATTAAAATTTTAATAATTTTATTATATATTTAATTAAACTGATTCAACTACAAAACTGATTCGATGACCGATTCAATTCTCACAACCTTGTTTTTTACTGTTTAAAGCTCAATTTTTTTTTTTTCCGAAGGTAAGGTTATATTTATTTCATTGTGAAAGGAAACAAATACATGAGCAAAAAATTCTCAGTAATTCATGGTGAGGTATCTTGACAAGTGGATTTATATATGAGCAATAGAAAGTAAATTTGGACTTATGGTTATCAAATGAATCACCAAATAAATTATGTATTTTTTTATATTTAGATTTGTTTTACATATTTTGTTAATAAAATAATAAAGTATTTATAATATAATAATTAAATCATTTTTATAATAGTATAAATAATTTTTTATGAATAACATCATTGACTACTATATATATTTTTTATACTTTTTTATATATATTTTTTTATTATAAATAAAAACTTACTGGTTATGTAATTACAAGTTTGAATAGAAGTGCGAATAAAATTTGATTTATATTGATATAAAATTTGGTTATAAATATAAATGTGAGACAACTTTATATTCTGATATATGTATCCATATTCATATATAGATGATTTATTGAAACTGATTTTTAATATTTATATAATGTTATTATATCGTTCGTTATATACAAATGACAAAACTCTTGGTTTTTAATTTTGATTATTCATGCAAGATCTAACTAAATAGACATTCTTTAAAAGTTTTAATTGTTCCTTAACTTAATTTCATATTTTTTACGATAGGTTAAAATCGCATTTCTAAAACATAAGAAGAGTATAGCCGTATTATCCAGATTTAAGAAAGCCATAATGTATATCTATTATCTATCTATATTTTATTTATTATTAAAATCGAATTTCTTCGATTAATAACATAGTGATGTGGTATATTCCTAAAAATATTTTAAATTTATTTTATTTTATTTAATTTATTTAAATATATTAATCAATTATTTAATTTGATTAAAATAAATATCAAATTATTTAATATTTTATTAAACTATATTAACTATAACTAATCAATTACATTCATCATTTAATTTAATTAATTAATTTGACTCAAATAAATGAATTAAATTTATTTTAATTTGTATTAATTTTTTTGTCTTATGTATTTTGATTCATAATTTTTAAAAGTATTAAAACTAATTATTTATTTGATTTGATTCACATAAATATCAAATTATGTAATATTTTATTTGATCACATTAATTATACCTAATCAATTATATTAATTATTTAATTTGACTGAAATAAATGAATTAATTTTATTTTAATTTATATTAATTTTTTTGTCTTATGTATTTTAATTAATTATTTTTTAAAATATTATAATATTTACATGGCATATTTATAAGATTTTTTATTTATTTAACTTATTTTATTTAGTTAAATAATTATAATTAATTTATTATATCAATTATTTAATTTAATTAATTCATATATATGTTATTGATTCAATTTACTGTCATGTTAATGTTTGAGTTATTGTTTACTAAAAGTTTATTTTCATTTCCTTCCTTAATCTTAAATATTTTTATTTAAAATTTCATATTTTTATTATTTTTTCTATTTCTTTTTTATTTTAATACAAATATAATAATATTTCTATTAACATTTGTTGATTTTTGTATAAACTATAAAATATCATTATTTATTATTATACTCTATCTTTTTTTTATTTTTTTTTTGTATTTATTTAAGCTTTTATCATTTTTTATTATAAATTTATCATTCATAATCCATACAAATTGATTTATCATAACTCTTCACATGTTGAGTCTTTTCAATATTTAAATTATATTTTTTACATATTTAATTTTATTTTTAATTTAATAGATTGAGTAACAAAATAACATCAATATTAGTTGTTACTTGAGCATCTTCTTCTTCGTCTTTCTAACTTACCTCTCTTTTTGTAGGTATCATGAGTAATTATATATAATAATGCTTATACATAAAGAGTAAATATAAATTATATCATATTTTTTCTCAGTAAAATTTTTATAATCTATTTTAAAATAGAAAAATATTATAAATTACTTTGAACTAATAAGTAGGTCATCGTTGTGGACAATTATAATTTTTTTTAAAAAATAATTATTTGATGATTATTTCATTTAGTATAATATATTAATTTTTTTAGTCGAATATTATTTTAAATTTGTGTTGGACTCAAACGTTTTAACAAAAATTTTTTAAAAGAGTGCAACCCTTCTTAATTAAAGAATTGATAAATTTATATGCGTATTATAATAGTTAATACCTTGGACAAAGATAAAGAAATGGAATGAACAATTAGGTAAAAAAAATTAGCATTTTGAAAGAGTTTGAAGATGACGTACTTAAATATTAGATGATTTTTTTATTGTGTTTGTTCTAATTGTTTTATATTTCACTATTTTTTGTTTGAGATTTTTCCATATTATTCCTTTGTATCTTGGTATTTTTTAAAAAAGAATTTGGTCTAATATTGTTTTTAGTCTAATAATTGTTTTTTTAAGAAATAATACTAAATTTAAAATTTATGCTGATTAGTACAAATATTCTATAGAACTTTTTTTGCTTCTCAATCACTAATCACATTTGCTTATAGGTGAATCTTTTCTTTGTTTTTCTTTTTTATTTGATTAGAGTAAATTACATGTATAATTTTATACTTTTATTTGTGTATTTATTTAGGCATATATGCAAGAAATTAGATGTAAAGGACTATTGGGATTAATAAAATTGTGAAATAATTATATTTTTATAATTTAGAGTATGGGATGATGTTCGCATTTCAGTTATATTTTTATAATTAATTTAGTGAGACGTCTATTTGTTAAGTATATAATTTTATATCATAACTCGTAAAAAGAAGATTTTGGATTAATTTAAATATTTAAGTTTTATTTTTTAAAAAAATAGTTCTAATAAATATTAAAAATTTTTTTGATATGCAAATCAAATTAAGAAAACATGAAAGAAAGAATTTAAAAAATTTAATCATGATTGACTAATCAAATTAAGATAGAAAGGAGTTTTAAAAATATTTTTTTATTTATTTGCTTTCAATTTTAAAAATTTAATTTAAAATTAATTGTGTCTATAATTGCATTGATTGTGTATTATAGTTATTTATTATTCTAAAAAACGTAGCATTCAAAAGTCAACATTAGACAACTAGTTTTATAATAACCAAGGTAATTCAAAGACAAATTTTATTTTATATTAAATTGTACTTATTTAAATCAATTTTAACATAAAAAATTAAAAAATTTACTCATGTATCATAAAAAATGTCTATAAATTTAATTATTAATATTTTTAAAAAGATATTATTCTAATATAAATAATGTAATGTAGTCACAAACTATATATATATATATATATATATATATATATATATATATATATATATATATATATATAAGTAAAATTATTATTCATTGATTTTAAAAGTTGACATCAAATTGTAAGTTAGAATACAGTAATTTACAATTCGGTCTCAACTTTTATCAAATATAAATAGAGAATTCATTATATACATACATATATTTTTTTAAAAATAATATTATAAAATAATAAATTAAATTTTTTATTTATAATATTATTTAATTGATATATATCTAACTTTTTTTCTTCATTTTTTTATTATTTCAACTCTTAAAATTTATAATTATTTTTTACTCTTTTTATTTTTCGGTAATTATTTATTGACTATCCTAGTATTTATACTTATTTTTACATAATATTTTATGTACATGTTGATTCACATAAGATTTTTGAAATTTTTTTAATTATTTTTAAAGTATTATTCATTTTTAAGTGTAACTAAAATTAATAATTTAATATAACCGGTATATACGAGCTTCTTCCTCCATGATTTCACCATCCAAATGTCACAAAAACCTTTAAACCTCTCCCTTAAACTCTCTCAACCACCAAGGTACAACAATTTTTGTTTGGCACAAATACTATCCATGATGACTATCTACATATTATGTATTACTTCTCTATGCATAAACTGTGGTAGGCAGGGAGTTTATGTTTAGAGCTTTTTTTTTTTCTTCATAAACCGTGGTGATCAAGCACAATTTATGGCTACCTATTTTTCTTCATAATCCGTGCTGAGCAGCCACGGTTTATGCTCAAAGTTTTCCAGCTGAAATCCGTTCAAGACTCCCACGATTTATGAACATATTAAAATCATAGTTAACTCTCACAGTTTACATAATAAATAAAACAAGACATTCACATAAGAAGTTTCTAAATGTTTTAAATAAAGGATTTTCTCATTTTATTTATTTAAGTACATTGTCCTTACTATTCTAAAAACGTAACAGTCAAAAGTCAACATTAGACAACTAGTTTTATAATAACGAAGGTAATTCAAAGACAAAATTTATTTCATATTAAATTATATTTATTTAAATCAATTTTAACATAAAAAATTAAAAAATTTACTCATGTATCATAAAAAATGTCTATAAATTTAATTATTAATATTTTAAAAAAGATATTATTCTAATATAAATAATTTAATGTAGTCACAAACAATATATATATATATATATATATATATATATATATATATATATTAATGAGGAATTGTTATACTTCGTAAATAAGTAAAATTATTATTCATTGATTTTATTATTTTTAATATTAAAAATAGTTAAATTTTAAATTTTAAATTTAATTAACTTTACAACATTTTTATAACAAAATTTGCATATGCATATTTTCGTTTAAAACATCTTTAAGAAATACTATATATATTTGTGTATATTATTCCGTACAGGGGACAAAGATACATACTAGTTTTTAAAGATGGTATCTGTATAATGTTACTTAATTTTGGACAAAATCAATATCATAATAATTTACCCTGTTTTTTAATTAATACTTTTCAATTTGAAACTTACAAGTAAAATCCAATAATACTTACTAATAAATCAATAGTAATTTTGATGTTTAAAAAACCATATTAAAACTGATGTTATGTTATGTTCTGCAATTTAGGAAAGTATTCTTATGCTAACATGATTTTTGTTTTTGCTTAATAATGCATCAATCTTCTTTTGTTTTCGAGCAACTGTTACAGTAACCATTAAATAAACGAAAAATGCGCTACTGTTATAATCCATGTTGGTGCAGCGTTGCATGTTTGACTTGTGTAGCCATTGGTGTCACAAATCAGAATGATCTGCCACAAATGGCATGTAACTCTGGTTGGTGTGTTCATCTTCATCCAGTGGAATTAAAATTCAACACATATTCTTTCAGTTCCTATTTATAATAATTCTCGCTGTTTAAAAAAATTAATTAAATATTCCTCATTCCCATATTTTAATATGAGATTATTATTTATTAAATAATTTTTTTATCTTTATCTCCACTTACATAGTATTAAATATTAAGCACAATAAATAATAAAACATTTATATCATAATTTCGTTAAATAGGATAAATATTCTTGTGATACACGAGAAATTTGTATTCATCTTATATTTTTATTAGAATGTTTGAGTTTATTCTTTGCTAATTTATTTAATTTGTTTACCTTTTATTTTATTGTATAGATATTATATATTAATAATATTATATATATATTTTTTATGTTTATTGTATAGATATTTTAAATAATTATTCAACATATGTTATGTTTTTTATAAGTATTTTTCAAATCAATTATTAAAAAGACATAAATCTATGTATTAAAACTTCGTCTTATATGATTAATAAATATCACCACGTTACAATATAATAGCTTAATTATAAATAAAATGATCAAAATAGACTATTATGAATTGAATAGGACAAGAATTTATATTATTATTCATTTATTAGAATTTGTTTGGAAGAGTTTAACAAAAATTTATGTAAATTTTTTAAAAAGATTTTTTAAAAAATAAAAATAATTTTATATTTAAATATTTCTTATAAAAATATTATTTTTATTTATTATTATATTTAAATATAATAATATAAAGTACTTGTTTATTTATTATGTAAAAATATCTATTTTTTAAGTAAAAAAATATAAATTATAAATTATAAATTTTTTTATTTTTTAGTTTTTCTATTTTTATTATTAAAAATTTATTAAACATATTAAAAAATAAAAATATTTTTTAATAATTTAATGATATCTAAACAAATTCTTAGAAATATAATTAGAATAAAATAATAGAATATGGATAAGAAACTAATATTGAAGTCATGTCGTTTATACTCTTTATCACAAACATGTATGGCTATACTGATAAGTAAAATATAAAAGAAACTTAACAAATTTAAAAAGTAGAAAAGTGAGCATTATAATTTGAAACAATAAAATAATAGTAGAATGACAAAAACAAATTAACATGTGTCACGGAAACACTACAATATGTTTTGATATTAATGACAACTTTACCGACAGTTAAACTATCAATAATTAATTTTATCCAGGATTAGACCGTCGATAAAATTATGTGGGTATATGACTCATTAGAAAAATCCAATCAAATTTAATCGATGATTCGATTGTTGATAAAATTAAATTAATAATATCAATAGAAAAGCTGTTGGTAATATTAACATTGACAAAATAATTTAAAAAAAAATAATATTTACCTATGAAAAAACTGTCAGTAATTTTATTGTCATCAAAAAGAGATTACATATTTACCAACTTCATAATTATCGGTAAATTTTAAAATTAATTTATCATTATTAAATATTACCAACGGTTTTGTCGGTAAAATTAATATTGACTGAAACTTTTTTCTGTTTTTAATTAAATTCATTCTATGTTAAGAATTTTATCCTTCAATATCTATTGTAAATTGTCAAATAGTTTATAAACCATAAAATTTAATCAAATGTATTTGATAAATAATAAAAATGACATTCTAAATTTATTACATAATATGGTTCACTAATCACATACAAAAAAGTGAAAAAAATATAAATAATATATAATTACAAACTATACTACTCATAATATCATCTGGGCCGTCATCACTATGATAATGATCCTTTAGGTCATTATGGGACTCATCTGCGAGGCGTCTGTTGGGACTGCTCGAAGGAGGACGTGGCAGAGCATGCATAAGAGGACGTGGAGGTGGAGTGTGTGGGCGTGCAACTAACACACTGTTGAAAGAGTCGTTCTACATCTGTTGGTACAGGAAGTACATCTGACTCAACTGCTGGCTCATATCGTCAAACTGGGTCATCATGCGGGTGATCTCTCCTTCATTTCTCTGAGCTCATTCCTCTAACTACTGCTGCTCCTACTGATACTTGGTCTGAAATCCCCAGTGCTACTCCATCTACTAAGTCAGCTCGTAGTTGAGCAGGGTAACCTGCTTCCAAATGCCTGCCCTTGTCGATCTGCTAGCAATGGAGAAGTTATCAGCTTCCAAGAACTGTGGGACATGTGTGCTGAAGACAGGGCCTATCTCATAGACCCTCTCCCTCTTGTGGCCATCGACCATCTAGATCTAGATTTCATCCTCCGAAATGAGGGAGGGTTCTAGACCGTCCTCACAATCTATGTCTGTCGCTCCTCTTCGACCTTCAATAACTCTCTTTGAAGAGACCCTAAAAAAATGACTGTTAAAGTGCTAGTCATTAAACTACAGACTTGTACTTTAATTGATTCATAAGTAATCATTAAACTAATCATGAGTGGGGCCAAATAATTCAATCGGAGTTGTTGCTGAACCATACCACATAGTTTCAGCAACAACAAAAGCTGCAAAAAATACAGCAGCGATACTACTGGAAAGGACGGTTTCAATATTTCTCATACGCAATCCTTTGTATAGACGTTGGGGTGGACGTACACTAAGATGGAAAAGGCCCGCCAATATGCCCAATGTCCCTACTGCAATATGATGAGAGGCTATTCCCCCCGGAACAAAAGGACCAAAACCTTCTACACCCCATGCGGGATTTACGGATTGAACCCTTCCGGTTAGGCCATAAGGATCGGACACCCATATCCCAGGACCATACAATCCTGTTACATGAAATGCGCCAAAACCAAAACAAGCCACCCCTGCAAGAAATAAACAAAAGGTTTACATGAGAATCCTCAGAGCGTTTGTCGACCCACTTCAATCGGTCGGCTTTCTTGGTATGGGTCCTCATAAACAACTTGCTCATACAAGACTTGCGACCTAGCTTAGCCTCCTATCAAAAGGAATACTTGATGAATGCGATATTATGTAAGTTATATTGTGTACTATTGTTAAAATGTTAAACACATACCATCTTCTTAGTCGTGGCCTTGTAGGTGGTAGATCCTTCAATGTGTACTAATCCTCCGGTTGTAGATGTTCGATTAGCTCGTTCCCTGACCTTGGTCTCCCAATAGTCCGTCATGCCCTAGTAATCCCTGAGCTGCTGGAGGATATTATCCAAGATCCAATCGGTTGTAGCATCCTTATTGTGAATGCCCAATAACATCTCCTAGAGGTGCTTGATTGCTCTGTACTGCCAAGCCCGATAGGTATTTAGTAACTCCAAGGGGATGATATTGAAGTGTTGTTGCCGCAAGAAAAGAGACTGTAGTTAATAACATTGTAATTCATAATAAGCAAAATTATAAAATGAAAACAACTTGGTTACCTTAAACAAGTCCCACCAAATTAAAGCTCAATGACCCACTCTGGCACCTATCTAAAATAGGGTATGAATCATTTATAGTGGTTCTTGAACACTTATGTAATCATGACTGTGCCATTGCACACCTGATGCCAACTTTTAAAAGATACTTAATAAATATATACGCAGTTAAATATTTAAATTCAAATGGAACTACATTTGATTAAACATAAAATCTACCAGATTTTTCATCCCATATGAGCAGGATATACGTATCAGTGGCAACGGATTTTTCACCCTCCTGTGTCTGTGAATATGGAGTCTGTGGTTGAGACATCTAAGCATGCTAAGGCTGAGATTGCTGCTGAGGCTAAGATCATGCCTGTAGCTGAGGCTAGAACTACTGTTGCGACCACCACCATTGCCACTACCACCCGCCCCCGACCCGACCTACATTTCTAGCTATGGCTCCTGTTCCAAATAGAATAATAAACACTATTGATATCACATTAATAAATAATTGTATATAAAATAAAAAGATGTGCACGTATAAAATTGTTATATACAGTCATAATTCAACACATTACTTTTATTCAGATGTCTTAGAGAAGTGAGACATAGATTTGTCATCATCATCCTCTTGATTCTTATTGTAACACCCTATCACAATAAGCTTCACCCTATAGCCGTGAAGCAAAGGCGATAAAGCATCATGATAGTTCTAAGACTCCATACACTAGTATATAATCAAGAAATAGTATAACTAGAAGCCCGATGAAAGGAATAAAGGATCAAAGACTCAAAGAATAGAGATACAATGCGCGAAATATTCACACACAATAACTAAACACGTTAGCACGAAAGGTACAAAGCATAATTTATAAAGCCTTGTAGATAGCTCCAGGAACACAATGTAATAATTAAAGTAAACAATATATATATATATATATATATATATATATATATATATATATATATATATATATATATATATATATATATATATATATATATATATATATATATATATATACAAAAGAGAACTAGTCACAGCTTGCGAAGTTTAGGCCGGGCAGCTCAAACAAAATACAACAGAGTTTGAAGTTTAAAACAACAACGTTCTATCTCTCAAAGCTTTTAGAAATAAAGCCTCTAAGATAACAAAATACAATAATCCCAAAAGTGAAAGAATACTACATTAAAATAAACAAAATACAAAAGATAAAAATGATCTTTCGCTCTGTCACCATCCCGCAAACTCACCGAGGTGGTTTAATAGATACCTTAGTCTTTGAGCTAAATTTTGTTGGTTTATGTCTTAAGAATAAGGAGTTGTTGTTTAGATACTCTTAGCCTTTAATTATAATAATAGAGTTGATTCAGTATTAGACTGATTTATAAATTAGTTAAATTTAGAAATTGTTGTTGTTTGAATTTTTTGATGGACTAATTTATAAAATAGTTGAGTTTACATTTGTTAGAGGTGATTTAGTATTAGACTATTCTAATTAGTTTGTTAATCACTAATTTGTCGATTTATTTTTCTTTTTTGTTTTGTTTTGCTAGAATTCTAAAAATATCTTCATCACAATCACCATAAAAAATACTACTATCTAAAAAACAAGCATTATCAACCTCTAATGTTATCTTATTTTCTAGTCCTAAAATTATTGTTCATATAGTGATAGACAATGCTACAAATTATGTTGCTGCCAAAAGATTATTGAAAGCTAATGTTCTTAAATTGTACTAGTCTCCTTGTGCTGCTCATTGGTTAATATTGAAAAGTTAAAAGAAGTAAGTGAGACTATATCACACACACTTTTATTGCGCATTAAAAATTATGGTAACCTTTAAAGAATGGACAAGCTCAGCTTACTTCAAAAAAGCTAAAGCTAAAAATTTTGTAGATTAAGTCTTAGATTTTAAATTTTGGAGTCAATGAACTGATATGGTCAAGCATACTAAGTGACTTGTTCGTGTGTTGCATAGTATGGATAGTGAAGATGAAGCTAGAATAAGTTTTCTTTATCAAGCAATTTATAAGACTAGAGAAAAAATGATAAAGAGATTTTAAACAAGAAAGAAGATTGTGGAGCTTTACTTGAAGATTTTAGATACCTATTGGGATTCACAATTTTGCAAAAAATTTTATGCTACTGGCTATTGGTTAAATCAAACTTTTTGATTCAATGCTAATGAATTTGAAAAGTATAAGCAAACGAATTTTGGCCTACTAGATATTATTGAGAAATAGATTTATGGTGATCCAGATTTGAATTCTAAGTTGACAAGTGAGATGAGAATATATAACAATGTTAATCAAGATTTTAGAAGGCAGTCTGTAATACTCAACAAAGCATAGTGATGCCAAATAAATATTTGAGTAATTCACATGAATAAATAGTTTGGGGTTAAAAATTATATATATGTCCTAAACACAAATAGTTTACACACCATGTCTGATGAGCGGATATTTTATACGCTTTTTGGCATCATTTTTATATAGTTTTTAGCATGTTTTGTTTAATTTTTATTAAGTTTTCATAGGTTTTAGTATAAAATTCACATTTTTGGATTCTACTTTGATTTTGTGTGATTTTATGCAATTTCAGATATTTTCTGGCTGAAATTGAGAAGTTAGAGCAAAAGTCTGATTCAGAGGCAGAGAAAGCATTGCAGATGCTGTCCGGATCTGACCTCCTTGCACTCAAAAGAGCTTTTCTAGAGCTAAAAAAGTCTAAATGGAGCGTTCTCAATGGCTATGGAAAGATGACTTCCAGATCTTTCCAGCAATGTATAATAGTCTATACTTTGCTTCATAATTAAAGGCCCAAAACTGGTATCTAACGCCAGCCTCCTGCCTTATTCTGGCGTCCAGTGCCCACAAGGAGGAGACCCACGTCCAAACGCCCAAAGAGGACCCCCTAGCCAGCGTTCAATGTCCTAGAAGTCTCCTAGCACGTGGATCTCACCAAAGTTCAGCCCAAACACTTACCAAGTGAGCCCTAGAAGTGGATTTCAGCACTAAAAGATTGTTTTACCCTGTCTTATGTAATCCTTAGTCATTAACTTTGTATTTAAAGAACTTTTACACAATCTTCAAGGAGAGATCTGCCATAGTTTATTTTTATGATTGTATTTTCTATCAGTATGAGTTTTTAAACCTCCTAGGTTGAGCGGAAGAGCTCTGCTAAGTTTTATGGATTAATAAAAGTATTATTGTTTTTTCTCAATTCATGTTTGATTTTCTATTAAAAATATACCTTCGTTCTTCATCAATATGAATGCATTGAACTGGCATAAGGTTATCACATTCTACATGGGTTCAAAGTGAGTCTTTCATCGAACAATGATGAACCACCAGCTTGATTATACATCTCTTAGACGGCTAATCTACGACTTCGTTGAGGACTTCTCGAGACACTAGTTCAGTCGAAGCACGGGGATATTAGGGTCTCTGTGGTAGAGGCTAGAACTCAAAGGCGCATCATCCTCTGATCCAAAAGATTCGACCTTGTCTGTGACGTTTTGAGTAGGATTACCAAGGAGAATGGACTGCAGGAGCTTCACCCTCAATCAGACTGGATCTGCACTAATCATGGGGTTCAGATCTGGAGGAGTATTGGCGGCTGCTCAAACCAGCGTCAATCACATACAGCCTGCCATAGAAGAAATCATTCACATTTGAAGAAGACAGTAAGACCAAAGTTAATCCAGAAGGACAAAGTATCTCCAAGCCTTAACCATCTTCTTATCATTGTAAACAGGTCAACCTAGTTTAGATCTCATTATTCCTTTTATGCAATTAAACAACATACCAACATCTCCTACTCACCTGACTAAGATCTGCAAGATAACCATAACTTGCTTCAAACCACAATCCTCGTAGAATCGACCCTGACTCACTCAGCTATTACTTGAACGATCCAGTGCACTTACTGATTTACTTGTATGAAGTGTGGGGATTCATGCACCAATGTCCTAAACACTTTTTATATAAATTGAATCAACTTATTTCGATTTATGCTATTTACATATAAATCGAATCAATCAAATTCGATTTAGTTGGAGATACAATAAATCGAATTAATCAAAGTTGATTTATTAGGAGAAGAGCCAGAATACTATTAAATCGAATCATTCAGGGTGTGATTGTAATGCCTAAGCCTGTGTTTGCCTCTGGCATTATCTGGACGGTACTCAACCCACCTACAATATCGCGAATGATTACACATTATTTCTCAATTTCATTAATTAATAAAGAAAAGTAAAAAAACAAATAATACCTCTCAACCAGCAAAAAATGAGGAGTATCAAATCCATTAGGCCGTAGCAGCAAAATATGGTGATAAGCCCAAGAGAGTAGCAAATTGATGCAACCACCCAAATTGCGCTGACCATGCTTCGTGGCATGACACATCTGGTGGTACAGCCATTCCAACACAGTCGAGCCCCATGATAACCCGCCACATCTGTCAAGGTCCTCTAGGAGGAGGAGCCACCTGATTTGTACTCGAGAGTCAGATGCATCCGGGAATAAGATACCCCAATCAACTGCATGATATATCCTCTCGTGTACCACAACAGACGCTCCTCAGTGGCGTCCTGCTCCAGCTCTTCGCAGATGGTATTGTGAAATCATGTGAGTTTGACAGTCTACTTGGTCTGTGACTGTCTATCCTCTTGGCCAGGAACAACACCCTGTAGTTGCTGGCAGAAGTCCTCATTGGACCGTCTATCATGGTACTGCTCCTACCCACCGATGTAGCCACTAACAGGATCACCATTGATCCTGAGTCCCAGCTGGTAGGCCATGTCCTGCAGGGTGATAGTCATCTCCCTGCATAGTAGATGAAACATGTGGGACTCAGGTCTCTACCTCTCTATCAACTCTAATGGCCAATCGTGCTCGAACTCCACCATATACGCCACATGTTCAAACCCAGCTCGCTTGAGATATGGCCTAATCTGCTTAGGTGAGCGTCTCATCGAATTCTGTCTGGTGCACAAGATCTAAGGCGCCTACCAAATGAAAAAAAAAGTAAAAAAAAAAAGAGGGTCAACATATAAAATTACAAATTCGCTGTTTATTACAATATAATAAAATAAGAGTGATAAAAGTGTACCACTCGATCAAGTTTTTCAGCAATGTGCTCAGCTTGATTCAATCTGTAAAGCGTATGCTCGTAGCCCAATAACTGCTGCTCTATCTAACCACACTCTAGTAAAATAAAATAACATATACTGAACTCAGTTCCTTTCACATTAACTAAATTTTAAAAGATATATTTAAACCAATTAATTGTCTACCTTACATCTTAATCAGTTTATAAACTTACTAGTTAAAATGTAAACCAACTACATGAGGCCGTCAACTAACTCTATAAACATATTAATCAATAGCTAACTGAAAACTAAATTTTACTAATCATATTTTTTTAATCTAATCTAACTAATTATTCTACTAATTACCATCTAACTTATAACTTAATTTAACTATTCTAACTAAATTAATAATAACTTATACTAATTAACATGTTATAAACAGTAAACAACAATTATACTTAAAAATAATAACATAAAAAATCTAACTAACATATTATATACTCTAATTAATATGTAATAAACAGTAAACATTAACTCTAGATAACATGTAAACACTCAATATTCATAATTGATTATTTTATTTAAAAAAAGATAAATTATTATTATTATTATTATTATTATTATTATTATTATTATTATTATTATTATATTAATGACCGAAGCCATTAGGAGAGTATAGTTAAGAAAAGCCAACACATGGCTTATGCATGTATGTATATTATAAAACCAATGATATTCTTTTCATGACACATATTTGTTTATATACATATAAACTAACGACACCTAAGCTTCCTAATTTTCATTAATCATATCTTCAGCATCTCATTTCTCCCTTTTAGTGTTAAGAAAGAAAAAAAATAGAGAGAGAGGCACGTAAGCTCCATGGAACCCGAGAGCTTTCGGCTTTAATTTTTTTAGATTCGTAATTCCAATTAAAAATTTAATTTAGTAAAAGTATTCGTATCCTCTTTTTTTACATGTTAGTATTATTTTTGTCTGATAGAAATTGATGGTGATGTAGTTTCTCTTTCTCTTGATTTCGGCCAATTGAAGTTCTAGGAGACCCAGATAATTTCTGACATTTTCTTTTTCAGCAGTTTGGTCAAAAATCTTCTCCAAAATCTTTATTGACTTTGATTTCGTACGGAGATAAGATATTTTATTTTGAAATTAATTGTTTTAAATTATGAATGCCACGAAAGTCTAGTGGATATTTGTAAATAATTTATAATTGTTTGGAATGACTGAATGATGAGTTTGAATTGAAGCTGTGATTGATATTGATTTTGTGATTGATATTGATTTTCTAATTTTGATGGAGTTGTTGAAATTCTGATTTTGTGTGATTATGATGAGTTAGTTATTGAAGAAATTGTCGTATTGATAATTGTTGAATGGAGTTGGATTTGAGTTTGGTTTTGAAAGTGATGAATTTAAGGGAGCCCCCATAGGTGGTGAAGTCCAATTTTTAAGAGGGATTATGTCCAATTTTATATAAAAATAACCGAAAACGTGGTTTTATTTCGAAAATATGGTTTATAAATTTATTTTGAAATATGATTTTATAGTGGAAAACATTTTATTTACATATTTACTCATATTGAAAAACGGATTTTGTATTGAAAATTTGTTTTATTAGTAATAAATTGAGAGTTAGAAAAGATTTTGACATTGGAACTAGTTGGATTTTCAGATTTATAAATGTTTTAGATATTGGACTTGACCTGCTGGTTTATCGGAAGTAATCTATGAGAATTGTAAATAGGTTTTTAGTACTGAATGTGATTCGTTTGAATTATCAAAAATATTTTTTGAGAATTAGAAATGGTTTGGTTGGAACCCTAAAAGGGTGGCATAGTCTGAATTTTAGAAGAAATGCTGCCAAAATTTTTATAAAACTCCAAGACTTTGTTTAAGGCGTTATTTAAAAGCCAATCTGATTTATGAATATTATTTGATTTTGAAATATTACGGAAAGAGTTATTTTCAATCCGATTTATTAAGAAAAGTATAATCTTTTAAATTCACTCTTTTGAGAAGAGATTTTGTTTTAAGTTATGATATGAATTTGGTTTGTTAAGAAAAAGAAAGAATGAGAAAAGAACATGGCACGTGTGATTATGAAATGTTTCAAAGGTCACGAGAGGGTGACGGAAAGTAAATGGTTATGGTGCCGATGGGAAAATGTTAAGTTGTGGGCTTTATATGTGAATGATTGTGCGGGGACGCCCGTGTGTATGGAATGGATTCCAGGAGAAAGTGGCACATGCTTCAGCTGGAGAATCAGCGCCTGCAAGAAGTAGAAACCTGCAGAGGTTATGTCGCTGGAATGCCTTATCTGACTTGTGAGTCAGATTGCGTCGGGTGCGGGTCGAAACCGACAAATGAGCTCATTACCTGCGATAGGACTAGACATGCATCATCATTGTTTGCATATTTGCATTTGATTATATTTGGTTATCTTATCTCTTTGTGATTGTGCTGTTTGTCTTATTGCTATTTGTTTGTGTGTTGATCTGTTTTCTGTGCTATTAGTTTGTCTATTGAGGTGACTGAGAACTGAGGTTGTGATTGAGATTTGTCTTAAGTTCAAAAAATTTAAATAAGGCAATTAATTATATAAAGTAATAGTAAAAATTATTTTCAAAAGGTTTGATAAAATTATAGTTTTATTGAGTAAAGTTAATTATTTGTATTTTATTTCATTACTCTTACGGCATTCCCATTCCCTACTGAGAACGCATGGTTTGTTCTCACCCCAAAATCTTCTACCCTTTCAGTGACACAGGTTCGAAGACTCAGTTTGAAGCTGCGGGTGATTATTAGTCTTATTTGAGTTAAGTTTATGTGTTGGGTCACTTTCCTAAAATTTCCTCTCCTTTGTTAGTTAAGATTTTATTTTATACAGAAGGATAGGAGTTGTATTGAGTTTCATTTGAATTTTTTTGTATGATATTTATTATTCTTACTAACTATGTGACTAGTATTGCTTGGAAATCTTTGATATATGATTTTAATTAATTGAAACGAAATTTTTTGGCTTTTTCTTAAGAATTGAAATGCGAAATCGAATTAAAGGCTCAGTATTAAATAGTAAATACGGAAAACAGGTCAGTAATGCCTCACTTTTGGTACGATCATGACGTGCTAAAAATTAGGGTGTTACACTCAACAGTAACTGTAACTAACATGTAAACAGTAAACGGTAACTCTAACTAATATGTAATTAATTAGTAACTCTGTAACTCTAATTAAGATGTAAACATTAAACAGTAACTCTAACTAACATAAAAACAGTAACTCTAACTAATATATTATATACTGACTTGAAACTGATGATATAATGGATAACGAACTTCACGGACGTCAGAAGACAAAAAATTTCGTACAGAAGATTTTGAATATCACACGGGAAGGAGGAACAAAGTAGATTTGAAAGAGAGATTTAGAAAGAAAGCGACAAAGTGAAATAGCCCCACGTTTATATAGTCTGCCGAAGTCAACTTGAAGTTCGCTGGAGAGTGCGGCAAACTTCGTATAAATATGTTCGTCAGAGGTGTGTTATAGAATTTGCCGGAAGGTACGACAAACTTTCTCTAAATCCCAAAAAAAATACATATATGAAAAATTAAAGTTAGAATAACGGGTTTAGAAAAATAATTATTTTTTGTTTTATTTTAGAAAAAACCTAAATTATTGACTAGTTGACTAGTGATAGTTATATTCTTTAAAATTTATTAAATAACATAAATGCGCTAAAAATATATAACATTAAAAATGGTTTAATTTAACCATCTTTTTATTTATGTTGAATTTTTCTAAACTTGTATCAATTTGATATTTTTGCCAAAAAGTTATAAATTAATTTTCACAATAAATAATAAAAAATTTACAAATCAAAATAATAAAAATGGCTTTATTTACTAAAAGTAATAGAAAGCCATGTGAATAGTACAGTAGTCCCATGTATGAATGCCAATTGATCCTTTTCTTTATAATTGTGTAAAGAACACCGCAAAATCGTGAATAAACTTTTGAAACAATTTTTTGGGGTTTGTATTAGATTCTTTCTCAGCTTTTTCAACGAAGACAAGAGGTAGAAGAATCTTTTTCCTTTTATTGGTTGCTTCCACAAAAAAGCAGATTTCCACACAACACATAATAGAATAAAAGATGAAGATATAGATGAAAAAAGGTGATTGTTCTTCCACAGTTGGGTCATTCATTCACACCAGACAAAGGGGAGTTTTTATATATAAAATTAAATAAAAGTTTTATTATACTTTTTGTTTAATGCAATTAAGCAACAACTAGACAAACGGCAAGCCTAATGACCTTACAAAGAAAGAGACATAAAATAAGCAAAAAGAGACATTAAATTCCCTTCGCTTCTCATTCTCAAGATAGTAAAACACCACTTAAAGTATATATCTTTTTGTTTTTCTTTTGAAAAATTTTAAAGTCATTTTCACTCGTTAATTTATTTCAATTTCATCTATAAATTTTAAATAAATTTTAATTTTATTCTTAAAGTTAATTTTTTAACAGTCAATGCTTGATAAATAAAATATTTTTATTTTACTACTTTTATTTTTTCATTTGTTCACCCTACCACCTAATCATCCTTTATCCTAATGCACATGTTCGATTTCATTCTATATTAACAAAATCAATAATAACTAAAATTCTAATTTTAGATTTTTGTATAAATAGAATCAAGATTATCTTATAATTTTACATATTTTGGGATTTAATAAGTCTTTGTAGGAACTTCTTCCTAGCTCATTCATGTAATTCTCATAGGGACTTGACACATCTTTATTTTTGTTTTCGTAGTGAGTAATTTTTGTGAATATCTTTTTAGCAGTTTTCCGTTGTTAGAGTGATAGGGTATAAGAAAGGTGTAAAATTGGTTAAATTTTTTTTATTAAGTATTGACTGATAAAAAAGTTAACTCCAGTGATAAAATTTAATTTTACTTAAAATTCTAGAGTTAAAATTGAAATAAAGGATGTTTTGGTTCCATTAGACATAGAATGTAAAGTATCACATCTATTGAAGGTAGGGGTGGCAATGGGTAGGATAGAGTAGGGTTTGAAGTTAATCCTAATTTTAGTTGTGGGTTGAGATTTTTATATAAACTCAATCCTATTCTATCCATAGGTTAAGAATATCCCAACCCTAACCCTATCTGTTCTCAACTTGTATGTACCCGGTCCTACTCGTGAGTTACAAAAAAGATGTAAAATTATTATATAACTTTATGATAATTTAAAATAGAATTGACTTTTATATAAAAAATATTAAATTATCAGTTAATGATTTTCTTTTAGTGCCTAAGGATTTTTTACATTTAGTGAGAAGTCTTTGGTTCAACATCTACTTGAAATATATTTTTATATAAATATATAACATATACATATATAGGGTGAGAGTTTGTCGGGTAGGATTGAGGCTCAACCCGCACCTTACACCCGATCCGCACAAGAACCCAACCTGCACCTTACCCTACCCGTTACGGATTGGGTTGACAACCCTACCTGATCGAGTGGTGTTGGATTGGATACCCGCGAGTTGGGTACATGTTGCCACCCCTAATTGAAGGGAAAACAAAATATGTCTTATAAAGATATAGATACTTCTCTTTTAAGATGTGTTTTGATGAATTAAGTGATTTCTATCTCAACAAACTATAATACCAAAATATTAAGGAAAAGTCTAGGAGGCCAGCAATCTAAAAATAGTGAATAATTTTACACTATTGAATGAAATTTCACACCATTAAAAATATCATTGATGACTATTTAATGATTACAAATCACAAAAATTACTAATCCCGCACTCCTCAAATACTAAAACCAAAAAACCAATAATATTCTTAAATGAGTGGGTTAGACTCTTACAAAATTCACTCTAATTGTATTATTATAATTTATATTCATTATTAGCATATTTTTTACCAACCACATATTACATGAATATGAAAAGTCAATTATCAATTAGCTAATATATATATATATATATATATATATATATATATATATATATATATATGTTTGATTATACTATTATAAAAATATTTAATTATTTTATCATAAAAAATTTTAATATTATTGTGTGAAATGTTTAATTATTTTAATGATTGATTACTTAGCTTTAATAAAAAATATGTAAAATAATATGTATAAATATACATAAATATGTGACTTTTGTTTTTGAAGAATTTGTGTTACTTTTTTATTGCATAAATCAAATATTTAATTATGTACTATTATATCAACAAAATGTTTATTGTTTCAGTAATTTATTATTTTAAAATTCTTATAAAATAATATAAAATCTCTTAAATTCACATTATTGGGTAAAATGTTGTTTTATAATTGAGTGCAATCTAACTGATATTTTATGAGTATTTAAAAAATTTTTTTTTGGTTGAAAATGAAATGGCATCCCCGTGTCTGAACAGGGTCCTACTAACTTCCTTTGGTACGTTGATCTTGTGCTTATTTTACATTATCTCTTACTTAGGTTACATCTTTGACCCTTTATAAGTCTCGCAAATTAATTATTAAGGCAAACATCTATATATCCATATCTTTTTTATCCTATGTGCGTTTAAGATAGACTTTTCTTTCTTGTAGCAAGGTTATAATTTTTTAATTTAAGTCTCATCTTGTGGATTGAATACATAAAAAATCTAACGATACACTGCAAAGGGATTAGAAAAAAAAAAAGGTGAAGTTGGAAAAGTATGAGAAGAGATCGGATCCCATATTCACTTTATAGTTTTAGCGTTACTGGTATTATTTGGGATTCCAACCTTGGACATTAAAGTTCTCCACATTTACTATCAAGTCATTGCGTACCTGTTATTATATTAAGTGCTAATAATTTTATATATTTTATAAAAACACTAATAAATTGTAGTTTATATATTATTTATATAATTTTATATATTTTGTTACCTCCAAGAATTGAGTGCTACAATTTCTATATTTTAGTATAAGATACTTACTATATCGTTTTTTTTTACCAAAAAAATAGAAAGATTCGAATTCGTAACTTCATAAATAAGTATAGAGAGATTATGCTATTTGAATTATAATTTATTAGTTACTTACTATATTAGTTAATTTTAAATTTATTATTATTATTATTATTATTATTATTATCTACTACATTTAATTTGTAAGAAAATAAATTAATGGACACGTTAGTACTTCTTAATATACTAATTTAATTAATTAGATTTGAATAATATTAAATATTAATTTTATCAGTCAAATATTTAACAAGCAATATTGTAGTAATTTATTTAATTATTTTTATTATTTAAATTTTAATTATTATAATTTTATATATTTATTTAATTGTTATCAGATCAATCATCTACGGTTAAACCAATGAATAATAATTTAGTAATTTAATCAAATTGTCGGTTCGATTTTTATAGTGGAAGAAAATATATACGACATGACGATGAAATAATTTTATGTTAATTTAATAAAATAATAAAAATAAATAAATATCATTATTATATATTCCTAAAAAAAATTTAAATTTTAGTAACGGGACTTGCTCCCCCAAGTTTAATTTGGACCATATATTGCTAACGTGAAGCTGACAATGGTATTATTTACACAAATTTTGCATTAACTGAGATTCTATCTTCTTTTGAATAATATATTATAACTTGTAAGGACAATAAACTAAATCTTTCAGTTACTGGTCCAATATTCGAATCCAAGTAAAGCACATAAATTAAACAATAATTCACCTGCTTAAGTTGGTAGTTAAGATGGACTTTGATGTCACGTGACTGTTTTAAGCTATAGAATTGATATCACATGCTAGATAGTTTGGTTAGGAATTGAATTTTTGAGACATCAAATTGATCAAAGTTATCAATTCTGGATGGTCCCCTACAAAAGAGGTGGAAAAGGGTAAAAGCAAGTCATAATAAGTAATGGAGTAAAATAAACTGGTGATGAATTGATAGATTTAGTACATTAAAAATGTTAATGGACTTGGTTATAAATTAAGGCTTGATATAATATCAGTTTTATGAATCTGATAAAACTTATTTAAATGATTTTCTTTTGCTTTGTTTACAGCAAATCAAAAATTTGAGATGCTTCATGCAACTATTGAATGAATAATTTAAAAAAATGAGCGAGGCAAAGAAAGTTATCGTTCGGGACTTAGAATTTGGTGGTCTCATGCACATTCCGCCAATAAATATGTCACACAAATTATTGAAGGAGTTGGCTAATTCTTTTAATTTGGACAAAAATAAATTAGACACAAAGCACGATTCGTTGAAAATTAAACAAAAAAAAAAGAGCTGCTCTTGACCTCAATGCATTAAGTAACTGCCCTTGCATTCTCTTTAATCTATTCTTTGTAATATATTAATCTAATCTCATGTAATCAAGAAATAAATTTAGCCGTATATGGCTGATATTTGAGTGTATTTCAAGTGATTTGGAGTGTAATTGGTTTTCTTTTTTATAGGAGACCTATTTTCCGAAAAGGTGAGTTTTAAAGAACTTTCTGAGGAGAACATAGAAATTTTTAGAAGATTCTAGGAAAAAACATTAAAGAATATCACCGATTAGATGATGGATATCGGTGTTGACAATGATCAAGATCGCCTAATGTTCAAGAGGATTTTCGTCCTCTATATTTAAATGGCGTTGTTGTTGCCAACTACCGTAAACAAAGTATCTCCTGTCCATATGGCTCCAATTTTTTGACTGGACAACATAACGAAATGCAACTGGGACAGCCATGTCCTCAATTTCATCATCAAAGGCATAACCAATTATTGTTTGAAAAAGAAAAAATCAATTGATGGCTGCTTGTATGTCTTGATGATAGTATATTTTCATCTAACAAAACAGACAGACAAAAAAGGAGAAGCAATCCCTGGACTGTCCTGGGTTAGCTATTGGAATAGAGAGCTACTGGTTTCGAGGATCAGAGCAGAAATTGATGGTCATATGGTAACTGAACAGAATACCTTCTCTAATTTGGGTGTGTTTTTGTTATGTAAATGGTGTAAACTAACGTTTTGACTATTTCAGGGCATCGTTAAGAGGGCAAAAGCGAAAAAGAAATTGAAGGAAATGAAAGAGAAAGAAAAGAAAGAAAAAAAAGAAAAAGACAAAAAAGAAGAAGGTAAGTTCATCCAAGAGTGATACATCAGAGAGTGAATTTGCTTTTTTTTTTTTTTTTTTCTGAGTCTGAGTCTAAACAAGACTCAGAGGAAGCAACAAAAAGAAGGAAATAACCCTCTAGGACAACTAAAAAATAAGTAATATTTTTGGGTGTATTTTGTCATTTTTAAAAAATGAAAGTGAATCCGATGATGAGTAAGATTTTGAAATTGGAATTGCATTGCTTTCTTTTTTGTTTATTATCAAAATTTGATGTATTAACAGAGTGTTTCTCAATTAATTTTAGAAAGTGAAGAATTGTCACCAATAATTAAGTAAAAATCAAAGAAAAAAATTCAGACCCCACCCAAAAAGTATGCACTGCTTTTGGGAGTATTTTATCATCAATTTTGTTGCGTTTGTCTGATTCATACTTTTTTTATTTCTAGGACGCAATCCGAAAAAAGAAAGCATATTGTCGAGAATTTGTCTTCTGAAGAACAAATTGAATCATATAATGTGTAAGATACGTTGTAAAGCTATCTAACCCTTTATCATCAAAATATTATTTGTTAACATATTCTTTTGTATGTACTATCAGAACTGAAGAAATAGAAGAATTCTTTAGAGAATCAAAAAAGAAGAAAACCAATAAAAAGGCTGCACAGAGATATGTTGAATTTGGGTGTATATTGCCGATTTTAAGGTGTTTTTTGTTGTTGATAATTGTTTTTGCTTTCCCAGGACGAAGGAAGCTGAGCTCCCATTGACGGAAGGTCACTATGACTCGTCCGAAACATAAGATCTTTTATTTGATAGAATTTTAAGATCCTGATTTAATTAAATAGTATTTTTACTGAATGATGTTTATTCTATGCTTAAAATGTCGGAAGTGAACTTAGGAAGCGAAAATGATCTTTTGTTTCAAACACAAACGGATCAAAGCAGCATAAACAAATCCACGGGATAGTATGTAATTTCTTTTTCTAATACCATTTGCTTAATTTTTTTATTACCATTTGCTTCTAATTATATATATATATATATATATAATTCTTTAACGTTTTATTCAAGAAAAAAAAGGCAAGAAAAAAAAGAAAAATCTACAACTATATAAGTTCTCAAAAAATAGAGCATGTGTTTTTTTACAATGCTTCAGGTGTATTTTGACATTATTTTGGTGGATTTTAGGTTAGGTCTAGAAGAAGAATCAGTCAATGACCAAGCTCAATAAAAGATGATCATTGTTCGGATGGAGACACATTCACAATCTGAACCATTTGATATGTGAGTTTTACAACTAAATTTTAACCTTCTAATAATCTAGTTTAAGAGAGTTTTTTAACTTTTTATTTTTGTCTTGTTTAGAGTTTCAAGTCAAGTATGCATGCTTCCGTCGCAGACAACAGCAGCAAGCCCTATACAAATTGAACCATCCCATGTAAAGTCTCCAAGCAAGAAAATTAGCGAAGAAACAATTAAGGGGTGAGGAATAATATTCGGGTGTATTTAGTTATTATTTGAGTGTAACTTATCTGAATTGAGGTGAAATTGGTTTTTTTATAATTTAAATCATTTTCTTTAACCCTGCAGCACTTCGCAACCCCAACAACCTGCTGAAAGCACACCCACAATACCAGCAGCTCCTTAAAAAATGTAAGTTCTACACAATATAACTCTCTTTTGATATCATTCGTCTATTCTTATTCCTATAGTATCTTATATGTTAACACGCAGTAATCCACCCCCTGAAGCCACTGTTGCATTGATGATGATCGCCAACACAACATCCTATGTACCAAAACAATTTTTGGTACCATCATTCAACTTCGGCTTCACTGATTCGAGTCAAGAAGAAACGCTGACTCAAGATGGGCGACCAGAATCTGAGAAGGGAAAAAGTCATGAGACACTAATACTAATTGAAGTATTAGAGGAGTTGGTGGAGCAAATTACAAACACTAGGGTTAAGGTAGCATTAAATTTTGCAGAGGATGAAAGTCTCCCGCTCGAAAAGCAGCCAACCCACCAGATTTTTGAAAAGTTTAAAACTCCTACAACAAAGAAAGAATTGTTGGCCAACATGAAAGAAAAGTGCTACCTTTGGGCCATACATGTAAAGACCTACGGGGATGGAGGTATTAATGAGTGGGAGCCAATGTGCATCCTTAATGCCCAACAGCCAATGCAATTGTCAAAAATTCACTTCGCATCTCTAAAAGCTAGTACATATATCGAAGCTTAGGTAATATTAGAATAAGATTAATGATTTTATTATAAGCTGTAACTACAACATTGTTTGATGTAATTAATTTGGATTTTTTGTTTTTTTAGATTGTAACTGCTATGTGTCTGATTCTAAACAAACAAAATATTAGAAAATTTGAAGAAGAAATTTACTATCTCCCCCTACTATTGTGGTAAGGTGTATTGAACTCAATTTTGGACGTATTTATGTAATGTATTCGGTGTATTAAATATTTCATTCAGTTTTACACAAATGCTGCAGAACATGGCTATTGAGAATCATGAGGGCGAAGAGTTCTTACAGTCGAAAACAAAAAAGTCGTTTAACATTGGAGACTACAAAATGTTCATACCTTTTTTGGATCTTGAAAAATTGGCATCCCATCCATATGTAAGTTTTTGTTTCTAAAACTTCTTATCACAATTCTTTGGTTATATGCCAATTAAACTAAAATACTGTTCAATGTGGCCATACTTCATATATTTTTACCTATTTGCTATGCGGAGCATTGGTGGTTATAGGTGGCTGATGTTAGAAAGAAAAAATTTTGTATCCTTGACCCGTATCATAAGACGTGTCCCTCCAAATCCAGAATGAAGCTTAATAAATTTGTTGTAAGTTGATTCTTTTTGTTTGTATTTTAATATTTGGGTGTAGTTTTGTTCAAAATAAGGTGTAGTATGTGATTCTTTAAGTGTAATCAGGTATTAAATTTATTCGTTCTTATATTTTGCTTTGTTTTTTATTTTTAGGGGTATGTGATTTTTAAAATGAGGGTATATGCCACAGGGCACCTCTCAAGAAAAACGATTGTGAAATTGAACTGCCATACATCAACATTGTAGGCCAAAAAATGCAGTATAAAACTTTCAAGACAAAGATAGAGGTGGGACCACTTTAGAGTTGAATATGCTCCGCGGATTTTGTTTCATGAGATGAATCAAGACAAAGATAGAGCCTCAAGAAAAGTGAAGCAATAAGATTATCCAAGGCATCTGCAGTGTTATTGAGTCCATATTGTCAAATAGATACAGATGATATTGATAATGATTAGTTTGAGTAGTGTATAGTCCTGGAATAGTTTGAACACTTTTTGTAAAGTTTGTGTATATTTAATTCAATCTTACTATAAATTGTTTTTGTATAAATAAACTGTATGTGCTGTATTCAAAAGTTATCAATTACATGTTCAAAAAAAATCAAGGAAAACAATACCAAACATACTAATACACCGAATTACTTTCATAATACACCCAAAAATAACGGGAATACACTTAAAATGAGTGCTTACATATTTTCATGGAAAAACCAACCAAGAGTTGTCGTAATTCAAAAATTTGAATTGTTAACCTCTTTAGGAAATAAATATTGTAAATTTAAAACAAATAAATATAAACAAGACACTAATTTCCAACACAAACAGTAGCATCTAAAAAATATAAAAAAGGGAAAATATCAAAAACAAGAGAATGCAAAAATACACCCAAAAAATTTATCGGTACACCAAAATACTATCACTATACACCCAAAAACCTATCTCCAGCTGCTGGATCTCTGAACTGATAATTCATTACATATCTATGATATTAGCTGAAATTTGGTTGCACTACTGATGTGCCATAAAAAAGGTTTCACATATTAGCAAAACTATTAACAAAAATAAACTCAATTACCCCCTGTTTAAAGAACGTCACTTTTACCTTGCTTAGAACTTTCATTTTCTTTTTCTTTGAGGCATTTGAAATCTGTTTGTCCAACTTTAAATTTAGTCTATTTTTAGGACGTCCTCTTGTTCTCACCCTTGGAGGGCTTTGAAGCTTGTTAACGGATTCCAGGTTAGCATTTTCGTGAGATAACGAACATGTCCCCTTCCTTTTAGATTTTAGTTCTTGCATCTCAACCACGACGTTATCATAGGCGCGGTGTAGAATGGTAGTGAGCTCCTTAGATACTGATGCAAATTCGCATATATTTTGTGAACGGAACACCAATTCGTCAAACCTCTTGCTTCTTGGCTCCAACAGTGGCTCGTTGTGGCTTCTTTTGATGTGTGTGTGACTCCTCTTTACGTTCTTGCTCCATTGTTCCAATATGTATCTCGGTGACACTTTGTTTACTCGTTCAAAGCTTAAAACACTTAGGGCGTGACAACACAATATCCCTCTTGACTCGAATAATAGCTGCTACCAAGTTGTATGTAACCGTAAACTTGTTAAATGTTGAATTAGAAACTTGTTCTACAATTTCGTATATAGAATAGCCTAGAGCAGAGTTTGTTGATCTTGTGATGCAATTCACTTTCCCTCTGAATTGTGCTTGGACTTTCCTGAACTTCTAGTGAGTGTACACCTGTTGAAACTGAGATTCTATTGAGGATTTTGTTGCACACGGTATGACGGTGTGAAAATCTACAGCATCCGATTCTCTCTCTCTTTGCTCCCTACTTTCGAGGCAATTATTGTATTGTTTGACGAATTAGATAAGTAAGCTGTTCCACGTAATGAACTTGTTAAAAAAGGCATGCATGCTCTCGCTCCTTTGTGTGCTTCTCATGCCGGCCCAAAAGCGGTGATCGAGATAAATTGGAATCCATATATGACGATCTTCGTAAAGCTATGCAAAAAACATCTAAATCAGACTATAATACACCCAAAAACATGCAATTTACACCTCTGCTGCAGATTTTAAAAAACATTACCTGAAAGCCACTTGTTCTCCATAAGACCACACTTCATCAGAAAATCATTCTAATTCCTATCAAATGATTCTTTGGTATGAGAGTTCCAAACAACATGGCTTATTTCTTGTTCGATTTCTAGGTGTCCCTTGTAGCTGTTTAATTTTCTTAGAATTTTCTTCATAATGTGCCAAATACACCAACGGTGAATTGTTGTGGGCATACAAGCCTTAATAGCCATTTGTATCGATGCGCATTGATCGGTGAGAATCCTTTTCGGAGCATTTCCTCCCATGCAATGAAGCAAACATTCAAATAACCATTTGAATGATCGAATATCTTCGTTTTTCATAAAAGCGCATCCCAGCAGCATTGACTGACCATGGTGATTTACCCTGACAAAAGATTGAAAATCCAGATGATACCTGAAACAGATTACAACAAAACAGAATTAAAGTTGTTAAATACACCCAAATAATAATCATCTATACCAAAAAACATCCAATATACACCTCTGCAGCAGATTTATAAAACAACATTAATTCAACATCATAAACCAGAACAACATATTACCTGTTTGTATTGTAGGTGGTATCGAATGAAATAATATCTTTGAAATACTCACAGGCAGCCATGCTCCTTGCGTCTGCCCAAAAAGCAAGCTTAATCGACTGATCGTCCTCGAGTTTTAGCTCAAAAAAGAAATTATGATTCTTCTCTTTCTTAATAATTATTTCCCAAATTCTTTTGCATCCTCTAGTTTCGAAA